>NC_044556.1:50634457-51834457 GCF_007565055.1 Rhinopithecus roxellana | reverse complement strand
ATCATGATAAATGATCTTTTTAATGTGCTGTTGAATTCAGTTTGCTAGTATTTTGTTGAGATTTTTGCATCTATGTTTATCAGGAATATTGGCATGCAGTTTGCTTGTCTTGTAGGGTCATTACCTGGTTTTAGTATCAGAGCAATACCTGCTTTATAAAATGAGTTTGAAAGTGCTTCTTTCTCTTAAATTTTTGAAAGAGTTTGAGAAGAATTGGTATTATTTCTATGTACAGTAGAATTCAGCAGTAAGGGTTTTTCTTTGATTGGTTACTTTCTATTACTGATTCAATCTCTTTACTCATTATTACTCTGTTCAGATTTTCTATTTCCTCCTGACTAAGTCTTGACAGGTAGCATGTTTCTAAGAATTCATTCATTTCTTCTAGGTTTTCCAATTTGTTGATGTATAGTTGTTCATAGTAGTCTCTTATGATCCTTTGTATTTCTGTGTTATCAATTCTAATGTCTCATCTTTCATATATGGTTTTGATTATTTGAGACTTCCCTCTTTTTTCCTTTGTTAGCCTAGCTAAAGTTTTGTCAATTTTGTTCATCTTTTTTCAAGAAACCAACTTTTAGTTTTGTTGATCTTTATTGTTTTCTAGTTTCTATTTTGTTTATTTCTGCTCTGATCTTTGTTATTTCCTTTCTTCTGCTAAGTTTGGGCTTATTTTTTTATTTCCTAGTTCCTTAAGATGTAACATCAGGTGGTTTAAGGTCTTTGTTCTTTTTTTCTGTGGGTGTTTATTGCTATAAGCTTACCTCTTAGGACTGCATTGACTACATCCTGAAAGTTTTGGTATGTTGTGTTTCCATTTTTGTTTGTCTCTAAATATTCTCTAATTTCTCTTTTAATTTATTTTTTGACCCATTAGTTGTTTGGAAGCATGTTGTTTAATATCCACATATTTGTGACTTTTTCAAGTTTCCTCCTGTTTGACTTTTAGTTTCATGCCACTGTAGTCAGAAAAGATACCTGATATGATTTAAATCTTCTCAAATTTATTAAAACTTGTTTTGTAGCCTAACATATCATCTATTCTGTAGAATATTTCATGTGAACTTAGGAAGAATACGTATTGTGTTGCTGTTGAATAGAATGTTCTGTAAATATCTGTTAGGTCAATTTGGTCTAAAGTGTAGTTCAAGTCCAATGTTCCCTTATCGATATTCTATCTAGATAATCTGTCCAGTGTTGAAAGTGGGATATTGAAGCCTCCTACTATTATTATATTGCACTCTTTCTCTCCACTCAGAGCTATTAATATTTGCTTTATATATTTAGGTGCTCTGATGTTGGGTGCATATATTGTTACGTTATTATGCACCCAACATCAGAACGCCTAAATATATAAAGCAAATATCAAAAGGTTACAATTGTTAGAACTTCCTAATTAATTGGGAAAAGCTTCTTGACATTGCTCTGGATAATAATTTTTTAGAAGTGACCCCAAAAACGCAGGCAACCAAAGCAAAAATAGACAAATATTATTGAATCAAACTAAAAAGCTTCTGCACAGCAAAGGAAACAATCAAGAGAGTGACTAGACAACCTACGGAATAGGAGAAAATATTTGTAAACCATATATCTGTTAAGGGGCTAGTATTCAAAATAGATAAGAAACTCCTACAACTCAGCAGCAAGAAGGAAAATAACCCAACTTAAAAATGCACAAACCTGAATACATATTTCTCCAAAAAGATACACAAATGGTCAGCAGAAGTTTGAGACAATGCCAGCATCACTAATCATCAGAGAAATGCAAATTAAAACCACAATGTCCTATGACAATGATTTCACACCCATTAAAATTGCTATTATATAGTTTTTAAGATAACAAGTGTTGGTAAATTTTATAGAGAAAAGGGACACTTGTATACTGTAGTGGGAATGTGAATTGGTATAACCATTACTGAAAACAATATGGAGATTCCTCAAAATATTAAAAATAGAACTACCATAAAATCCAGTAATCCAGCCGGGCGCGGTGACTCACGCCTGTAATCCCAGCACTTTGGAATGCCAAGGTGGGTGGATCACGAGGTCAGGAGATCGAGACCATCCTGGCTAACATGGTGAAACTCCGTCTCTACTAAAAAAAAATAAAAAATTAGCTGGGCGTGGAGGCGGGCTCTTGTAGTCCCGCCTGCTCAGGAGGCTGAGGCAGGAGAATGGCGTGAACCCAGGAGGCGGAGCTTGCAGCGTGCCGAGATCGCGCTACTGCACTCCAGCCTGGGTGATAGCGAGACTCCGTCTGAAAAAAAATAAAATAAAATAAAATAAAATAAAATAAAATAAAATAAAATAAAATAAAATAAAATAAAATTCCAGCAATACAACTTCTGGGTATTTATTCAAAAGAATTGAAATCAGAATCTCAAAAAGATACCTGCATTCATATGTTCATTGCAACATTATTTACAATAGTCAACACGTGGAAGCAACCTAAATGTCCATCAACGGATGTATAATTAAGAAAATATTGGCCGGGCGCGGTGGCTCAGACCTGCAATCCCAGCACTTTGGGAGGCCGAGATGGGCGGATCATGAGGTCAGGAGATCGAGACTATCCTGGCTAACACGTTGAAACCCCGTCTCTACTAAAAAAACATACAAAAAACTAGCTGGGCGACGTGGCGGGCGCCTGTAGTCCCAGCTACTCGGGAGGCTGAGGCAGGAGAATGGCGTAAGCCCGGGAGGCGGAGCTTGCGGTGAGCTGAGATCTGGCCTCAGCACTCCAGCCTGGGCGACCGAGCCAGACTCTGTCTCCAAAAAAAGAAAAAGAAAATATGGTATATGCATAAAATGGAATGCTATTGAGCCTTGTAAAAAGAAATCCTACTATTTGCTACAATAGTGGATGAGACTGTGGGACTTTATGTTAAGTGAAATAAGCCAGACCAAGAAGGAAAAATATTACATGATATCACTTATATGAACAATATAGGATAGTCAGACTCAGAAGCAGACAGTGGAATGGTGGTGAAAGGGAATATGAGAAGGGGGAAAAGACTAAGAAGTAGTCAAAGGGTACAAAGTATCTGTTATACAAGGTGAATAACTCTTAGAGATCAGCATAGTGCCTATAATTAAAAGTAGTGCATTATATAAACTTTTATTTAAAGGGTAGATCTTAAGTGTTCTTATCACAATAATAATAGTAATAAACGAAGAGGGCAGGAGAAATATTTGGAAGTGATGGATAGGTTTAGGGCATAGATTGTAGTGATGATTTCAAGGGTGTACACCTATTTTCATACTAAGTTGTAAATATACTTATTAAATTGTATACACTAAATTTATATATACGTAAACAAGGATTAAATTTTATATGCCAATTGTACCTCAATAAATGGTTTTTAAAATAAATACAATATCAAAATTCTATGGACTCTTTTCTACATTAAGGAAGTTCTCAGTACCTTAGCAATCTGCTTGTAAAATAAGAGCATTGCAGCTGAGAAATGTTAAAGAGTTAATCAGGTACAAAAATCAGTATTTAAACTCAGGTGTTTCAAACGTTTAGCACTTTCATTATTAATTGTTTCCAAGCATGTACAGCCTATAAAAGTAAAATCTACAGATTCTGGGAAATCTTTATTATAGAAGTCTTCACTTGGCAGGAGTAGAGAAGTTGTTAATATAACTAAAATTTTGCCATGAAAATTATGAAACAATTAAGAAATGGAATAATTATAGAGCTAGCCAGAAATATTTTGTGACAATCTCTGAGTGACTAAGGCACTATATGCTATAAATAATGTAACCATAAGTATGTGAACATATTAAGAAAATTTCATTTTACAAGATAGAGTCAGCCACATCAATAGTCAAAAAATACATAGCAAAGAAAGCAAGCTTACCTTTTTCCAACTAATGTCATGAGTTTGAGAAAGTAAGAGTTTAGAGACATAGAATTTCAATAATAATTTCAGTAATGTTTATCTTTTGATATAATTTTATTATCTTTTGAAATGTGGCCTTATCTCATTTAATCTGATTCTTGAAAAAATATAAATGTTACTTATAGACCTGATATGCCTATATTATTTATAATTTTAAGAGTCTTTTTTATTAAGACAATGCGATGTAAAATGAATGAGTTTAATTAAGGTCAATTTAAAGAAATATTACATCATCACCATAATATAGTCAGGTATAGATAGCAAAATATCACGTAGATGACATTAAAATGTTTGAATATGGTAAAAAATAAAAGGAGAGGATAAGCCCCTGATATTTATTCTGCCATTCTCCCGAATTTATGGTCCCTCCTACAATTCGATAGTTTTTAAATTCTTAAACTAGAGAAGAGCAACTCATCTCCAGACCGTGGATTTAAGATATGTACACACACACACACACAAACATACACATCACCAAAGCCAATGTTTTCTCAACAGATGGACTACCACTTATTAAAGCATAAATAACAAACAACTCTAAGAAATTTATTTTTAAAATGGTACTTGCATAAGGGATCTATTAAAAGCAACAACCATTATTTTTGCTTTGTACTTACATTATTTCTAGTCTTCATAATAGCTCTGAAAAGTAGTGGGTTTTTTTCTAATTTTACCATTAAGAAAAATGAAGCTGATAGATTTTAAGAAATTGTCTTAAAATATCATTGAAGAAATAGAAGAAAGAAAATTGAGCTCCTATAACATTGTTACTATACTTTTAGCTTCTACTTGTGGTATAGTTTCTACCTTAAATTACACATTTGTAAAAACAATTTTTAAATTACTGGTACAAAAATAAGCACATAGACCAATGGAACAGAATAAAGACCCCTAAAATACACCTACAACAAACTCATCTTCAACAAAGTTGACAAAAATAAATGGGAAAGGACATCCTATTCACTAAATAGTGCTGGAAAAACTGGCTAATCACATGCAGAAGAATGAAACTAGACCCCTACCTCTCACCATATACAAAAATAACTCAAGATGGAGTAAAGTCTTAAATGTAAGTCTTCAAATTACAAAAATTCTAGAAGAAAATCTAAGAAATACTCTTCTAGACATTGGCCTAGGCAAAGAATTTATGGGAAAAAAAACTAAAAGCAAATGCAGCAAAATCAAATGTAGACAAATGGGACTTAATTAAACTGAAGTACTTCTGCATGGCAAAAGAAATTCTCAATAGAGCAAATAAACAACCTACAGAATGAGAGCAAATATATGCAAACTATGCATCTAACAAAGGAGTAATATCTAGAATCTATAAGGAACTTAAACAAATTAACAAACTGATATGGTTTGGTTCTTTGTCCCCACTCAAATCTTATCTCGAATTGTACTCCCACAATTCCCACGTGTTGTTGGAGGGACCTGATGGGAGATAATTTGAATCATGGAAGCAGTTTCCCCTATACTGTTTTCGTGGTAGTCTCACGAGATCTGATAGTTTCATCAGGGGTTTCCACTTTCGCATCTTCCTCATTTTCTCTCGCCGCCACCATGTAGGAGGTGCCTTTCACCTTCTGCCATGATTCTGAGGCCTCCCCAGTCACGTGGAACTGTAAGTCCAATTAAACCTCTTTTTCTTCCCAGTCTTGGTATGTCTTAATCAGCAGTGTGAAAACGGACTAATACACAGCAAAAACCAAACAACCCCATTACAAAGTGGGCAAAGGACATTAACACTTCTCAGAAAAAGACATACAAGTGGCCAAGAAATATATTCAAAAATGCTCAACATCACTAATCACCAGAGAGATGCAAATCACATCACAGAGATTAAAACCACAATGAGATAGCATCTCATACCAATCAGAATGGCTGTTATCAAAAGGCAAAACATAACAGATGTTGGCAAGGTTGCAGAGAAAAGGAAATGTTCATACACTGCTGAGGGAAATGTACATTAGTTCAGCCCTTGTGGAAAGCAGTTTGGAGTTTTCTCAAAGAAATAAAAATAGAACTACCATTCGACCCAGCAATCCCATTACTGGGTATATACCCAAAGGAAAATAAATTGTTCTACCAAAAAGCACATGCACTCATATATTCATCACACCACTATTCACAATAGCAAAGACATGGAATCAACCTAGGTGCCCATCAATGGTGCATTAGATAAAGAAAATGTGGTACATATACATCATGGAATACTACGCAGCCATTTAAAAAATTTTTTAAAATTACGTCCTTTGCAGCAACATGGATGCAGCTAGAGGCTGTTATTCTAAGTGAACTAACACAGAAGTGGAAAACCAAATATTGCATGTTTTCACTGATAAGAGGGAACTAAATCTTGGGTTCACAAGGACATACAGATGGAAGCATTACACACTGGGGCCTCCAAAAGGAAAGAGGGAGGCAGTAAAGGAGGGAGGCAAGGTCTGAAAAACTTCCTATTGGATACTATATTTTCTATCTGGATAAAGGGATCAATAGAAGTACAAACCTCAGCACCATGCAATATACCTCTGTAACAATCCTGCACATGTACCCCCGATTCTAAAATAAAAATGGAAATTTTTCAAAAGCAATTTAAAAAATGATAATACCTGTCCTGTTTATCTTACAGATACTAGTGAGAGTCAATTAAGATTATTGATGGGAATATCCTTTGAAAAGTATTAATAACAATAAAAGTGTAAGGCATATTTTCTATTTTTCAAAAAAAAAAAAAATGTGGAAGCTTCACTGAGTATTGTCCAATGAAAGAACCACATTTCCTCTGTTGATGTTAGTGTCTTAGGAACTGTCTGCCTCTGAGTACAGCCCTCCTGTTTACTTAGAAAGACTTATAGGTACAGGCCAGGATTTTTTT
This sequence comes from Rhinopithecus roxellana, assembly GCF_007565055.1. NCBI lineage: Eukaryota > Metazoa > Chordata > Mammalia > Primates > Cercopithecidae > Rhinopithecus > Rhinopithecus roxellana. The sequence goes on along the minus strand of NC_044556.1, from coordinate 51,827,668 downwards.
CAATATGCTTAATGCAGTAAAAATGAATAAAGTAGTCCAGGCGCGGTGGCTCACGCCTGTAATCCCAGCACTTTGGAGGCCGAGGTGGGCGGATCACAAGGTCAGCAGATCGAGACCATCCTGACTAACACGGTGAAACCTCGTCTCTATAAAAATACAAAAAAGTTAGCCGGGTGTGGTAGCGGGCGCCTGTAGTCCCAGCTATTCGGGAGGCTGAGGCAGGAGAATGGCATGAACCTGGGAGGTGGAGCTTGCAGTGAGCCAAGATCGTGTCACTGCACTCCAGCCTGGGCGACAGAGGGAGACTCCATGAAAAAAAAAAAAATGAATAAAGTGATATCCCTGGCCCATGGTCATTGTCAGATCACCACCCAAGCACAATGTCTTCCTTGGAAAGGAGCAAATTCACCAGTTTGGGGCCACTGTATTCATCAGAGTAGTAATACCAGCAACTGTAACAAACTCCCAATTTCCAGTGGCTTAACACAACTAAGGCTATTATCTTACTTATGTCACAGTCCAATGCATGTTGGGTGGCTCTTCTTCAGGCTGCCTCCTTTTTGTGGCTTCGACATTATTTAACAGTTAGATGAGAGAATAATGGGAGTATGAGGAAGGCATGTCAGATACTTACCATCTCAGCTGTTGCAGCCTTAACTTCTCACAATCCTTAGGCTAAGCTAGTCACATGGCCAACTAACTGTGAGACAGGCTGGACAATGTAGAGGAACACAAAGGACAGTGGTGGGCAGTAATGGTCTCCACAGGGCTCCATAAGCCTTAGTCCTAGCTCAGCAAACCACTTTCTGGTCCTACACACATAACTGTAGCACAATCCACTCAGATAGAAACATTTGGTCATGTCTTTATTAAGATAAAATCAGATGAGATGCAATAGCATGCAATGGGAAGAGAGGAGACAGGATGAGTAGACTGGCTCCTTATAAGCATCTGTACACCACTAGCACCTGCACCGTGTCTGTGCACTATACAGATGCTAGTATACCACCCTAAAAAATGAGCAGTGTGCATCTGTTCCATAACAAAACAAAAGAATAATAGGTGACAGCAAATATCTAAAGAAGATGCCTCTTTCAACAAACGTAGGCTTAAGTTGTATGGTTCTCAGCAGTCTTTAATTATGATACGGTTAATGAGGTTTAAGGATGGCAGGAGGCAGAGCAGTGATCCTCCTCTTTTCCTGGCTTTAATTTGGTTCCACAATATCTAAGCAGGCATAAACCACCTTCTTCACTCCATTCCTCAATTTTCAACTCTTTTTCTTTCCTTGTCTCTCCCGCTTTGCTCTCCAGATGGTTTTCTTCAAATCCCCCTCCTTGATTTTGTTTCCCTCTCCTAATACCAAGTAACATGAGGGTTGGAGCAGATGTGGTCAAGATTTGACATGTGGTTAATGTTGGACAAATGTGAGCAAAACGAAGTGTGATCAGTCATTAAAGAGAATTCTAGGTTTAAAAGGGACTCTAAAAATTGTGGATTTCACAAGCAAGGGGTACAAGTAGCAATTTCCTGCCCATCAATTATGATTTAAACTCCATTGGTATTATTTCTTTTAGCTATTGATATTCTGTGTAAGATTCTGTGCCAAAAAATACGAAAAAGAGTGATGAGGACCAGTATTCTTATCTTATGAAAGAGAGAAATGAGCTATGGAAGAGAATGTCTTGGCCAAAGTCATACGATGAGTGATTGAGGGAAAGACGGAGGGAGGGCTACAATTGCACTGCCCAGTATGACAGCCACCAAGCACACATTGCTCTTGAGAATTAAAAATGTGGTTAGTCCAAACTGAGATGTGCCATGGTGTACAATACACATTGGGTTTCAAAGACTTGGTAAAAAGGACATAAAGTATTTCAAGAGTTTTTTGTTCCAATTACCTTCCAAAATTATAATATTTCTGTACTGGATTAAATAAAATATATTATTAAAATTAACCCAATTATTTATTTTTAAGGGGGCTACCAGAAAATTTTAAAGTATATCTGTCACTTAAAATATATTTCTATTGCACAGTGCTAAACTAGGATACAGACCTTTTGTTTCTATGAGAGTTCTTTCCCTTGCCACAATACTACTTTTATTTGCTTTGTTTGTTAGTTTGTCCATTTGTTTGTTGGCTTGATTACTTTCTTAAGCACCAATCATAACCCAGTCAAGACCTTATCACTTTTGTCAACCTTAAATCAAAAGAAATGTAAGTAAAAAAATCTAATCCTTCTGCCTTCCTCCAAATGTGAACATGCTTTTCTATGCAGAGACAATTATTCATATGTACCCTTTATGTCACTCTGGTTTTGCCTCACTGAGATGTAGGTGGCCTTAGAGCATCAGCTCCATACTTGAATCTTTCACACACACCAAGGATACTGCAGGCTCAGTGTCTGCTAATTCAGTGGAACTCTTTTGCAAGTTAGGACTTCAGCAAATGCCCAGGCAGTCCAGCTATCTGTAGAAAGGCCTGGCCTCATGGTTTGGAGAGTTTGCTTTATTGAAACAGAAAAACTGTTACTAGTTCAGCTACTCAGTCTTCCCTCCAGTCACAATCTGCTTTTTAGATCATCTACTTTTTATCAAGTTCTTCTTTGATAGGAATTAAAATAGGACAGAGTTCATAGGGCTCAGGACCAGTGCTTTTTATTCCACTGTGGACTTGGAGAGAAATTGAAAATAAAAATTTCCTTTACATGGAAGAGGAAGAGAAGAGTTGGAGAGAATACAATCTTCTGCTATTGTTGTATTGCCTTGTATTCTTTTTTTTTTTTTTTTTTTTTTTTTTTTTTTTTTTTTTTTGGTTTATTGCTCTCTTTTATTCTGGTCTTATCCTCCTGTCCTATTTTTCTCTGAATGCTTGTCACTAAAGGCTTGGTGGTAGAATAGAACAGACTTTCAATCAGGCAGAATCTGATAGCCTACTATACGCCAAAGATCTGACATTGTGCAGTGTGCTGCAGGAGAAAGAAATGAACCACATAGGGCCAACCCTGCGACATAATGGCCTGTGACATTTTCCAAAGGGTTCTATCCATTCCTGCATTCAGAGAAAGTGAAAAGGCCATCTTAAGGCGATTACTTTCTTTTTTTTTTTCAATCACACAAATAACCATAGAGATGAATATAACACACACAGATGTACTTCTGCTTCCCCAAAGTCTTAACTTTTTATATTTGCTTCAAATCTTTATAATGCTCTTAAGGAGATTGCTTCTGTACACAGTGTCCTTGGAGCTCAAGCCCAGTCAGAGATACCTGATCGGTGGTTAGTCTTTTTATTTTTATTAACTTCTATCTCATTGATCCTTGTTGTTAAACCTTAATAGGAGTTTGCCTGTGGCAAGGTCATGGATTAGAGGTTTTGTTGCCACCAAGGAGTAGCAATGTCATTAGCAAACTCTGTCCGTCTGAATTTCTGCATTATTGGTGTCTTTCAAATGTCTCCATCATCTACTGTTGAATGTCTCTATTATTTTTGCAATAACTTCTAATGGGGGTGTTTTTCTCAGGACGTATGTTCTGAAGCTTATGAAGGAAATCATGGTGTATTACCTGAATAGGTATTTTTTTCTCTTTGAAGATTTGTTCAGTGGAAACACAAAGGTCATTCACTTAGCAACCACTCCTACCGTTGACCCACGACATGAGAAGCAGAGGTGATTCTAGAGAAAGTTGATCAGTCCAAGCTCAGCTTTTACTGGCAACCAGGAAGATTCCAGATTCTAAGGACAAACATAAATCCTGCCCCAGAAGCAGAACCGATCCTTCCCAAATTGTCATCAGAGCTAAACTATAAAAACCACAGCTGTCACCCGAGCCCCCATTCTCAACACCCAGCTTCTGCTTGCCATCTTGAGTGATTATCAGCCACATCTTTGTCCAGATTCTGAGGGCCCCAGCCCATTCCCCTGGACAGTCTGTCACATACTCTCCAAAGCGCATCTGTTCAGAGGCATTAATGTCGCACTTTAATTCAAATCACTTTATCCCTTTATTGTCCTGAAATAAACAAGAAAGGAAGTAGGAGGAGGTGGAGGAAGAGAGGACAGATTTGTAGCAGGAAACAGAGACTGACCCTCTAACTATGTTTAGGTCAAGGAAAAGGTAGAAGGGAAGAGGGAAGAGTTGGTAATTAAACCCAGTAAGCTGCTTTCCTGAATTACCAAGCAAGGTCAGGAGTAAGACTTGATTTTACAAAAGATATAAATCAAATAATCTAAATCCATCTTTTAGAACACATTTTGAATTCAATCCTCTTGTCCCCTCTATTAGTTTTATATTATTGTGTAACAACTTACTGCAAAAATAGAGGCTTAAAATAACTAACATTTATCATTTTATAGTTTCTCTGAATCAGAAATCCAGACACAGCTTAGATGGATATGTGTGGCTCAAGTTGTCTCATAAAACTGCAGTCATGCTATGGGCCGGGCTATAGTCTTATCTGAACACTTGACTGAGGGAGGTCTATTTCCAAACACATTCATGTGGTCATTGGCAAGATGCAATTCCTCATACCAAGGATGCTTCTAGGACCACTGTCTGCTAACTCAGTGAAAACACTTGGGCAGTTTAGAACCCCAGCAAATGCTGAGGCTGCCCAACAACCCTCAGAGAGACCTGGCTTCATTGTGTTGGGAGTCTGTTGTTATTAAAACAGAAAAACGATTACTAGTCCAACTACTGAGTCTTCTCTGTAGTCCCAACCTAATTTCTATATGATCTTTATAGTGAGACTTCCACAGGGCTGTCTGGTAACATTGCAGATGGCTTTCCCAAGGGTGGGCAATCCAAAAGAGAACAACAGAATATTCCCAAAATAAAAGTCACATTATTTTTATAACCTAATCTTAGAAGGTTATTTTTTTTTAAAAAGCATGTAATGTAGAAGTTATATCTGAACACGTCTGCCACATTCTGTTGAGCAGAAGTGGATCAATTAGTCCAAGTCACATTTAAGGAGGGAGGATTATTCAAAAGCATGAATACTTGGGATCATTAAGATGATCTTAGAGGCCATCTATTACATTCTTTATCATTGAGTCACTTTAATGTAAGGGTTTGTTTTGTGTAAATTTATAGAATTTGTTTCTTAAAGTTTTATTGATCAAGTTAGAGGTAACGTATAAAAAGTGTTACAGCATGATGGATGATTTAGCCATAAACAATCTGACTGAAAGCAATTTTGTGGAAATAGAGTGGTCCAACAACAATTTGGTCAAAATATATCCTAGTCACTGGAGAAATGGATATATAAAAGCAAAATAAAAGTAGAAACTTCCCAAGTCCTAAAAGGCAGAAAAAAATTCCTGAAGATTCACAGGGGTTACAAAACAACTTTCCATGATGTACCAAAATAAAAAATGTCATGAAACTAGAGACAGGCTATTCCTACTCCAACACATGATTATATTGGTCAGCTTGCTTCATATGAAATTGTATTTGGTTAAATTGCCCTCAGTTGAATCACCCTATCTTGTTAGAAAAAAATTACAATTCACTTTGGAGCAAATTTGTTGCCAGCATTTCATGTAAAGATTTCCAGAATCAGCGATTAGTGCTAGAAAGCTGAGAGATGGTGCCAAGTAGCAAATTACTCCAAAACTTAATGGTTTAAAATAACAGTAATAATTTATCATGTCTCATGTTTTCTGTGGGTCAAGAATTTGAGGATAACTTAGCTGGATATTCTCACTTGGGATTTCTTATGAAAGAAGAATGCAGTCAGATGTCAGCTGTAGCTGCAATCAACTGAAGATTGACAAGGGTTGGGCCACTTCCTAAGTGGCACAATCACATGGTTGTCCTGTTGGTTCTGGATATTGGTGGAAACCTCTGCCGTAGCACCTCCATGGAGCTCCTTGAGTATGTGTTATGGCATGGCAGCTAGCATCCCCCAGAGTAGAGGATCTAAGACATAAAGGTGGAAGCTGCAATGCCTTTAATGACTCAGCCTCAAGGGCCACATACTGTGATTCCCACCATATTTTATTGGTCACAGAGAACCAGCCCTGATTCAAAGTGAAGGAACACTATACCAGAGTGTGAATTCTAGGAGATATGAATCATTGGGGGTCATCTTGGAGGCTAGCTATCATACAAACAAAGGAGATGGGCCACAACCAGTCAGTTTTTTACAAATCCTCCTCTCAAAGACCCTTTGTCTTATTACAGAGATAAATACTGCCTCTCCTTGGCTTCTATAGAGTGTAAGTCAAAGTGAATTGAGACTTTCAGGCTGCATCCAAGATGGGCAATTGAAGTACAGTTTATGGGAGGAGTCAGCCTTTAACCTAAGAGTGGCCTGGTGGAATAATAGGGACATAAGGGAAGGCTCTTACCCAGTAAAATATCAGTCCTACTCCTGGGGCAATAAAGCTTAAATTCCTCTAGAAACAGGAAAAAAAAATTTTATTACATAGCTATAGGAAAATCTTAAAGTGGAAACACCCCCAAAGAAATGTAACATACTCATCTAAATTTGCATCAAGATATGAATAATTTGTGACAGATATTGTTCTGAGAAGAAGCTTTCAGAGAGGTTGGGCAACAAAAAGAAAGTGAAAAGAACCTTACAAAAAATATGGTAGAGGCTTCCAAAGAAGTAAAAGTTAAATCACTGACGTCATTTTTCCCAGACCCATACTTGTTCTGTAGCAGTTCAAAGAGAGAATTATAGAAAATAAGATATGGTAGCCAGGCCAGGCACAGTGGCTCACGCCTCTAATCTCACCACTTTGGGTAGCTGAGACAAGAGGATTACTTGAACTCAGGAGTTTGAAGCCAGCCTGGGCAACCTGTTGACATCTCATCACTACAAAAAAATTTTAACAATTAGCTGGGCATAGTGGTGCATACCTGTGGTCCCAGCTACTTGGGAGGCCAAGGCAGAAGGATCACTTGAGCCTAGGAGATTGAGGCTGCAGTGAGCCATTATCATGCCACTACACCCCAGCCTGGGTAACAGAATGAGACCCTCTCTTAATAAAATAAATAAATAAATAAATAAATAAATAAATAAATAAATAAATAAAATGAAAGTTATAGTAGTCAAAGACTAGAAACGGATGCTAAAATAGCATGCAGTTAGAAACCAGTAATTTAAAGAAATGTAATTTTAGACCAGTGATTAAAGGCTATAGTTAGACTATGACTTATTTTTGCCTATTGATGAATGGTAGCTCCTTACATGTCACTCTGCTGTTACACCTTTAACAGCTCTTACCTAAGGCAGTATCAATAGGAGAAGCACAGAGAAAGAGGAGACAGCGTGGGAATCTGCAGAGGTATAGTCATAAACTATACTTGAACCATTAATGAATTACTACAACTGAACTTCTGCTGATCCTTTATACTATCTGGAATTGTTACAAATGGGCAGAAAAAAAAGTATACTAACCTTGGCCTGTATTCCCACAAATGACTAAGAGCTGGCTGTGTAAAAAGTTTTAGGTCAAATCTCATGACAATGAGCTTCAAGAAGCATAAAGGGATGTCCCAGTGCTTCCAGGATTTGACAATTTGGTTGTACCAAATATTGTTCAATATCACTCTCAAATACCTGAAAACCATTTCAAGGAAATTGTCCCTATTCAAATTGATTATGACCCAAGATACATAGATCACAGGCTACAATTTCCAAAAATGTGGATATTTTAATACCTAATTCCTTTGCCATTTTCCTTCCAGAACCAACTCCGCTAACACATTCCCTCTTTCTGCTAGAAAAGAAAAAATGCCACCATCTTTAATTCTCTCGATCAGTCATGGCCACAAGATACCGTTTTTTCATTACCAATGAGTGCATCTAGGGACCATCGTACTCACATACTCTACCATGCAATCAAATGTTTCTTATTTTGAATTTAGAGGAAAATTCATTGGTGCAATTAGAAATTCTACACACACACACGTTAGAAAACGTACTTAATCAGAGTACCAGCATAAGTAGAAGTGTTCTCTTTAGTGGAGTCCTTCACAAATGAGACAAAACTTGTGATGTATTTGTCTCTAGCAAGACACTACAGAATGCAGAACTTGATGCAGGTTTAAAATAGTGTCCCTTGCCCTCTCCTTCGATTAGACTTTAATGAGCTGTGTCTGTCATGTTCACTGTTGTATCTTGGTAAGCAATATGGTGCCTATCATATAGTAGAAGTTCAATATTTGTGGAATGAATAAATGTGGATAAATAATAAATGAGTCAATGAAACACATTACAATTATTCCCCCATCCATCTATGACCTAATTTCAATCATCCTATAAGTTTTTCCAAACCCTAAATCCAGCTCGATATTCCAGATTCATCTGGATTCCCAGCACTCTTTCTCATCTTCTTACCAGTTGGCCCCAATTTTCAGACACCCATTTACCCCCTCCTCCCTTCCCAAACTCCCTCTAGTCCCTACTGACCCCTACAGTTGAGACAGGCGTTCTTCTATCCCCAAGTACAGAACAAAACTAAAACGTGTGCAAGAGAAATGAGAGCTGAAGAAAAAACGCCTACTAGCCTTTACTATGCCCCCATTCAAACCCTGATTTTAATCATTTGTGCATTTATGTATTAGTGCATTCATTCTTTCAACAAATAATAGAGTGACTTCTGAATTCTGTTATTCATATTGATACATAGATACATCCGATATGGAACCTCCAGTAGTTGCAGTTCAATAATCAAGATCTGGGCTGGGCGCGGTGGCTCACGCCTGTAATCCCAACACTTTGGGAGGCCGAGGAGGGTGGAACATCTGAGGTCAGGAGTTTGAGACCAGTCTGACCGACATGGTGAAACCCCGTCTCTACTAAAAATACAAAAATTAGCCAGGCGTGGTGGTGGGCACCTGTAATCCCAGTTACTTGGGAGGCTGAGGCAGTAGAATCGCTTGAACTCAGGAGACAGAGGTTGCAGTGAGCCAAGATCATGCCACTGCACTCCAGCCTAAACAACAAGAGTGAGACTCCGTCTCAAAAATCATCATCATCATCATCATCATCATCATCATCATCATCAAGATCTGGCAAAGAAAGAAATTATTCCTAGTGCTGAAATGCCAAGTTACTCCTAGTGCTGAATCCCATTTCAGTGATGAGTATAGGGAAACAAATATTACTGAGTCTCTACTATGTGCCAGGCACTGTACTGCACACTTTTCATATGTCATGAAGAATCATTACCATGGAACTTGAATGATGTCGCTGGATACTGTTTTAGTACATTAAGCCTGTGTGTCCAAGACAGGCCTCCAGCTCCCTACACTTCAAGTCCTCTGGCTCTTGTAAAACAACTGAGTCACAGGTAACAGATGCAACTATAACTATCAAGACACAGAACTTGCTTGTGTTTACAGAATTGTGATCCCACCAGAGGAAACACTGGTTCCCTTGCCTGTGTTTACAGAACTGTAAGCCCTCCAAAAGAACCCTTTGTTCGATGTTAGATTACAATTGCATTACTCTCCAGCTTTACAAGAAACCTAACTTCCAATTAGTCATAAAGAGGATGACTGAGTATCTGAGACAGAATATTAATAAAATCAAGAATACACTCACTGTAATATGTTTACGGCTTTATTAAATTTTGATCAGGATGGGTATAGTGGCTCATGCCTATAATTCCAGAACTTTAGGAGGCTGAGACAGGCAGGTTGCTTGAGGTCAGGAGTTTGAGCTCAGCGTGGCCAACCAGGGTGAAACCCTGTCTCTACTAAAAATACAAAAGTTAGCCGGATGTGGTGACGCATGCCAATAATCGCAGCTACTCGGGAGGCTAAGGTGGGAAGATCACCTGAGCCTGAGGAGGTCGAGGCTGCAGTGAGCTATGATCGCACCACTGCAATCTAGCCTGGGCAACAGAGTGAGATCCTGTCTCAAATATATATAAATTCAATAAATAAATAAGTATTGATCGAAGAATACATCCATATCCTTTTCTTTTCTCATTTGAAACTGTGTCTTCTTTCCCGCCCCCTGCCCTTGTTCTCTGTTTCCCCTTCCCATCTCTGAATGTAAATGGTTGTTTTCACATTCTTTGGATTTGGGCACAATGAGTACAGCCCACCATCCAAAATGCTTCTAGGTTTGAAGGCCTCCTTCTGAGCATCAAGAAAGTTGAGATGATTTGCCAGGTGTGTGAGTTCTTACTGTGTGCCAAAGTAATGCGCCAAATCACTCGGGAAGAGACCTAAGATTTTCCAGTGTCTAGATGAGCCAATGAAATATGCTTTTAAATGCTGGAAATATAAATTGACTACATTTTGTGAAAAGATTCTCTGTTGTAACTGGAACCTGGCAAGAGTAAGAGCAACCTGAGGGGACTTTCTCCTCTCTGACTTGAAAGCCCTGGGGAAGTGGGGTTTCACTTTTAAGCAAGTCTGGTTGCCAATGAATTCAGTATGATTGGACCTCACATTTTAGGTGCCAGGAAATTTTCATTAAAAATAAAACTCTTGAAACTTGACCTTTTATGGTCATAAAATTCCACACCATTTAGCACATTAACAGCACCTGAAATGATGAGTGAACATCTTGATTTAGTTTAGCATAGAAAGCATCTGATAAAATGGAATACTTAGGGGCATCTCTGAGGTTTTATAATTACCATGAGCTGTCATCAGTACATTATATCTGTTGTCTTCCTGATTCATTACGATCGTTAAAGCTAAATCCACTGTAAGTACAATGGTGGAAATGTCCATAGACCATCCACCACGTATTCTGTAGATGAACAGAACCAACAGGGCAGATAAAGTCTGAATAAAGCAACAGAAAAGACTTAGCTTTAACTTGGAGCCCCTTCTAAACTGGTGCTATTTCACAAAACCTTTGATTCCTCACCACCTTCCTTTCCAAAAGTACAAAGCCAAAAGGAAATGAGGATAAAAGAGTGATGTGTCAGAGGTTTCATAATTATGTAAAAGTTCACTACCCTCCCTTCCAAAAGCACAAAAAGTCAAAAAGGAAATGAGGATAAGAGAGTGATGTGTCAGAAGGTTTTATAAATATATGAATGTTTATTTACACTAAATAAAATTATAATTTCCCCAATGTTTCAGAGTTTAAAAATATTCCTGTCTTATTTTTGTCTCAACCAAGCCCTGTTCTACAAATATTTACATGATCATATTTCAGGAAATTGAAGAACTGAGAACATTCTCCGGATAATTCACTGTAAATTATTATTGCCAATAATATGTTCTAGCTCCTAAACTTCTCTTCTTCTGAAGAAAATATTATATTTGGATGATGATGATGAGTCTCACAACCCCAGTCACATTCTGTTTCTTTGTGCCTGAGTAGGTCATGAATACTGAGGACTTCCTCCTTTTCTTATTTTTTTTATATGGAGATAAAACCCTACAAGGAAATTCACACAAATATTAATAATAATTAACTATAGATAGTGGGATAAAGAGTTATAAGTTTTTAATATTTTCAAAATTTTTAACTAGAATGATACACATTTCAAATAAGGAGGGAAAAGACTATAAAGTTTGTTTGAAGAAAGGTTCTAGGGCCCAGTTCTCATTTAATTAGGGTTTTTCCATATAGAGGGATGACACTCAATTACCTGGAGTTTATCTACAGCACTTTATCTTCATGCATGATGAAGGACTCCCAAGCTTTTGTATTCACAACCCTGAACTCTTTCTGCCACCTTTCACCAATTGACCTTTTTCTGCATCCTGACAAAATGGAATTTTCCTCTAAATTGTTTCTCAACCCACATACTTCTTCAGCGAGAATCAATGTAAGAAGCTACCATCCCCCACCAGTGTATGAAACAAGGCCCTGAATATAAGACCTTAACCCTCTGCATTTATGCAACTCCTACTGATTGAGTAATTGAGAAGGCTTAGCAGATTCTAATCTGGTCACACTAGATTCTAGTTCTGCCTCTTGGAACCATAGAAGGAATAGAATACATAATTCTTCATTCCCTGTCTTCAAGTTCTGGGAAGCCTCTCAGGGTTAAACAGCTGCCACATTCCACCTGTAATACAGACACATGCAGTGGAAGGTTAAATGATCCCAAAAGTGAGTTTGTGTTTGAGCACAGAGAAAATTTTAAAGTGCTTTGAGATCTTTGGGGATAGAAATATACATAGTTATAAAGAGACTAATTAAAAGAGATGGGTTTTGTTGAATTTGAAGCTTAAATATTCTTCTAAATGGCCACACCTATCAGCTAAATGAAATGGAGAGAAGAAAAAAAACAGAAACAGATTCAACAAAGCATTAGATACCCAAAAGACATGTTCAATTGATTAAAGCTTTTTTTTAGTCAGCTTGTTTTGATGTTGCCTAGACACCTATTCTAGAAGAAAGGGGAAATTCACCTTCTCTGAGGTCTGCTAACATCCTTTAGGACTTGACAAGGTAATGGGGGTGAGACAGCAGTGTCTCACCCAAAGGGACAATTGATAAATAATCCTCAAAGGGAGAATGCTTGGAAGCAAAATTGTCTTACCTTTGTAAGATGTCCATGTTGGACATCATGAAATAAATAAGAATAGGTGAGATATCTTCTCCATAATGTTTCCCATTGTTTGTCTAATGCACCCAATATGATTTTTTAAATATCTCAGAATACTTACATATCTTAGGAATTACAATGAGACATTATTCAGTAAACCTATGAAAAACAAAATTCACTTTTAAGTTTAGATGCCATAAAAAGGACACTTTGGTCTGCCTCAAGAATTCTGATCATTAGCCTAATAAGACCTGCTGGCTACACTGCACTGCCAAAACAACAACAACAACAAAAACAAAAACACACAAGAAAATGTAGAGTCTTGTCTCCAGTGTAACTCAAATAAAATGCTTAGGTTTTTATTAATCATTAGAAATGAATCTCTATTTAGAGATTCAGAATAGTAGCATCAAATTGTATATTATAAAAACACATAAATGCTACCTAAGACCAACCTTTAGGTTACCTGGAGGCCTCTCAAAACAATACTATAGGAGTTGTGGGTTTAAAGGAGAGCACACAGAATAAAAAACAGAAAAGAAGGATCTGCTCTGGACCTTACCTTGTTTATAACCTCATGTGGATCACTTCACTTAAATCAAATTACCTGTGCATGAACATCGAGGTCTAAATGTTTTTATATTAAGTATGAGTATTCTTCCTACAACAGATGATTTGGCAAAAAATGCCCTCCGATTGATTGTGTGGACATCCGTTCTCACATTTTAAGGGAATAACACAACTCAACACCCAGAATGGTATAAAGATAGCTGCTTTATGATTGTTTAAGGTTGGAGTACATATCGACATCTTATTTTTTTAAGTTTATCTTAAGATTAAGTTCTGCAATTTTTGCCTTTTTAAAAACAAATCTTTTCCTAATGGTTCCAGCTTCAAGTGTTTATTAGATCACACAGACATCTGTCAATAGAAAGAATTACTCTTTTCCCATAAAGGAAGATAAGGAAAGACCTCTCTGGAAACTGTGAAATTTCTAGAGGATGAGGCACCTACTTCTGCAAAGATTATCTGAGTTTTAGAAATTTATGCAAAAAATTACAGATTCAATGCTATTCCTATCAAACTACCAATATCATCCTTTACAGAATTAGAAAAAACAATTCTAAAATTCATATGGGACCAAAAGGGAGTCTGATAGCCAAAGAAATCCTAAGCATCACACTACCTGAATTCAAACTATACTATAGACCCACAGTAACCAAAACAGCTTGGTACTGGTACAAAAATAGACAAATAGACCAATGGAACAGAATAGAAAAATCATAAGTAAAGCCACATACCTACAACCATCTGATCATCCATAAGGCTGACAAAAACAAGCAATGGGGAAAGGACTCCTTATCAATAAATGGTGCTCGGATAACTATTAATAGCTAGGCATATCCGGAAGTTTGAAACCAGATCCCTACCTCTTACAATATATAAAAACTAACTCAAACTATATTAAATATTTAAATGTAAGACCTCAAACTATAAAAATCCTGGAAGGCAACCTAGGAGATACTCTTCTCAACATCAGCCTTGGCAAAGAATTTTTGCCTAAGTCCCCAAAAGCAATTGCATCAAAAACAAAAATAGAAAAGTGGGGCCTAATTAAACTAAAGAGTTTCTGCACAGCAAAAGAAACTATGAACAGAGAAAACAGACAGAACGGGAGAAGATATTTGCAAACTATGCATCCAACAAAGGCCTAATACCCAGAATGTATAGAGAACTTAAACAAGTCAACAAGCAAAAAACAACCCAATTAAAATATGGGCAAAAGAGGCCAGGCATGGTGGCTCACACCTATAATCCCAGCACTTTGGGAGGCTAAGGTGGGTGAATCACGAGGTCAGGAGATCGAGACCATCCTGGCTAACACAGCAAAATTCCGTCTCTACCAAAAAATACAAAAAAAAAAAAAAAAATTGCCAGATATGGTGGCAGGCACCTGTAGTCCCAGCTACTCGGGAGGCTGAGGCAGGAGAATGGTGTGAACCCGGGAGGTGGAGCTTGCAGTGAGCCAAGATCACGCCACTGCACTCCAGCCTGGGCAACAGAGTGAGATTCCATCTAAAAAAAAAAAAAAAAAAAAGGCAAAAGATATAAACAGACACTTCTCAAAAGAAAACATACATGTGGCCAGCAAACATACGAAAAAAATGTTTGGCATCATTAATCATGAGGGAAATGCAAATCAAAACCACAATGAGATACCATCTCCCACCAGTCAAAATGGCATTATTAAGAAGTCAAAAAATAACAGACTTTGGCAAGCCTGCAGAAAAAAAGGAAGCACTTATACATTGTTGATGGGAATGTAACTTAGTCCAGCCACCGTGGAAAGCAATCTGAAGATTTCTCAAAGAACTTGAAACAGAGCTACCATTCAACCCAACAATCCCATTACTGGGTATACACCCAAAAGAAAATAAATTGTTCTACCAAAAAGACACATGCACTCATATGTTCACTGCTGCACTATTGGCAATAGCAAAGACGTAGAGTTAACCCAGGTGCCTATCAATGGTAGACTGGATAAAAAAATATGGTACGTGTACACCATGGAATACTATGCAGTCATAAAACAATGAAATCACATCCTTTGCAGTAACATGGATGGAGCTGGAGGCCATAATCCTAAACAACTTAACACAGGAACAAAAAACCAAGTATCACAAGTTCTTAGTTATAAGTGGGAGCTAAACACTGAGCACACATGAACAGAAATATGAGAACAATAGACACTGTGGACTACTGGGTGAGAGGGTTTTAAAAAACTACCTATCAGGTACTATGCTCACCACCTGGGTGATGGGATCTGTACTCCAAACTTCAACATCATGCAATATTTCCATGTGACAATTCTGCAGTTGTCATTTGAAAGTTGGTATTTTAAAAGAGGCATACTGTACTTCTCAGAACAACCAATAAAAATTAATAAAAAAGATTTTTTAAAAAGAAATTTATACACAGAATTTGCCTCAATAGTTTTTCAATTAAAAGTCATGTCTTCGGCCGGGCGCGGTGGCTCAAGCCTGTAATCCCAGCACTTTGGGAGGCCGAGACGGGCGGATCACAAGGTCAGGAGATCGAGACCATCCTGGCTAACCCGGTGAAACCCCGTCTCTACTAAAAAATATAAAAAACTAGCCGGGCGAGGTGGCGGGCGCTTGTAGTCCCAGCTACTCGGGAGGCTGAGGCAGGAGAATGGCGTAAACCTGGGAGGCGGAGCTTGCAGTGAGCTGAGATCCGGCCACTGCACTCCAGCCTGGGCGACAGAGCGAGACTCCGTCTCAAAAATAAATAAATAAATAAATAAATAAATAAATAAATAAATAAATAAAGTCATGTCTTCATGGTAAAAAGAGAGATGCTAGCAGCAAGAGCAACTAGGGTTAATTCTGACTCCAGGTGGATTTCCGGTCTACACTGATAGGTTGGCCATTAGCATTGTTCAAATTCTTATATAAATTGTATAGACTCCCACAGGATGGACATAAACCACATTTAGGTGGAAACTAATCATTGACAGAGAGTTTCAACAAAACACTAACTGGATAACCTTTTCTTTCTGATGCTATAGCCAGGAGGACATCTGAAAGGATTGAATCACAAAGGGAAACATTTCTACCTACAGGCACAGAATGTTCTTCACAACATTTGGCCATGCAGATATGTATAAAATCCTCCCACTTCTTTAGAAAATAACATATGAATTAACAAAACAGCTCTGCATTGAAAGATAAACCTTTCAACATTTCTGAATATGTGTAAGTTTGCACACATATCAGCTAGTTGGAAAATACATACCTGGAAATGCGCAAATACATTTCGTGGAATCCGTGATGTTTTGATAGAGACTATTTTAAAGCTAATCTTTGTACAATCTGGAAGAAAATGAGGATTTTTAAATGATCTCAATTAGTAAATCAGCTGTATAGAAAAATTAGGTTTGCATAGGGCAGCGATCAGCATAAACGAGAACGAAGCATGAAAGCAGATCACTAGATTACAAAACCAGCACCTGAAAGTGGAGGATCTATTGGACATTCCACACTCTCCACTTCTGGTTAACGAAATCAAAGATAGTGCTGTGAGGATGAATTGAATAACTAATATCAAAACCACACTGTAATGATAACTGAATTATTCATAATTAATCATTCTAAACCATTTTCCAGTGATACCAAACTTCTTCCTAATTACTAAATTCAAAAGAAGTCATGTTGGACTCATTACTAACCTCCCTCCATAATATCCAGACAATCCTAGGTTTTTCCAGATATCCCTTTACTGCCACTTGCATTATCTTTCTTCTCCTTCCTGTATATCAGTTTTTTGTCAGTCAGTATCTGAATTACCCAGCAATCTTTCCTATCTTGAATAACACTGAAAACAAATCTTCCTTAAAGGCTGTAATTGCACTGCCTGAAAACATACAGGAGCTCTCTGGTAAATACTCACCCAAGCCCAGCCTTCTCTGCTAGCCTTTCCGGATTCCTTTTAACCCGTTTTACCCAATTCATCCAATAGTACTTCCCAATAGCTGCCAACATACTTTCTCCAATGATAAGAAGTCACTTCTGGGCAAAATGCCCTATTCCTTCTCAGACACAGAGGCCTCATTTTTCACTTCTGCCTCAATTGTCTCCCTTAACTCAGTTTCTTAACTGTTTTGCAAATTTTGTGAATTTCATTCAATTCACTCCAATATACATACATTAACGTTAGTAAGGAAAAGATTCCAGAGTGACCACGCATGACAGTGGCAGAGTAAAAAGTTATAAAAACAAGCGGCGGCGGGAGGGTGCAAATCATAGTGATTACTGAAGCTGAGAAATGTACGCCAAACTGTTCTAATCTTTCTATCATTGAATTCTGTGCTTTGAATTTTAATTATGTTTACATGTTCATACGTTTTTACATAAGCACATGAATGTGATTGTTATCTGAACACATGGAATATTTGTGAGTCTCCCCCACAAACACTTTTTGGTTGGCTTCTCCTCACTCTTCTTTACCATTTCTGTCCAAATTATCTTCATGCCCACCAAAGAAACCCACGTTTATAACTAATTTGTATTCATTTGTTTTTTTTCTAGCATCATATAATCTTATGAGGCAAATGTATACATACATACATATAAGAAAATCTTTTGAACATTGTTTTAACAAAAATGGAATAATACTATCTATATTTTTTCCTACATCTTGTTTTTTATCACACAATTCTTTATTTTAAAAAGAAAGCCTTCAAGTAAACTGGCATATCTTTAATTTTTTCCTTTTTATTATACAATTTACCCATTTGTGAATACATGCCTCATTTAATCATACCTATAAGGGTGGCCATTTGTTTTGTTTCCACATTTTGCTTATACTAACATCACTGCAATAAATACAATCTATCTTGATGGGATAGATTCGTGGAACTGAAATTTTTAGGTAAAAGAGTTTACGTAATTTTATTTTAATTTCTGAAAAAGAGCCATAGTGCTTCTACCAGAAAAGACTGTCTTTTTTCATACATCTTGTTCAGCAATTCTTATTATAGTTCTTTTAAAATTGTGCCTATCCAGTGGCCTAAATGTAATATCTCATCATTATTTGAATTTGTGTTTCTCTGACTACTAGTAAATTTTGGCTTCCTTTCATAGGCTTGTAGAAATTTGGATTTACTCTTAATTGTCAGAATTTTTAAGGGTGAAAAGTTGAAGTATATAAAAATTACAAAAGTTAATGTAAGAGACACCAACGTACCCATCCTTTAGATTTAATACTTTAACATTTTGTTTCATTGGTCTTAGAGTCTTCAAATAAATAAAATATTGCAAATATGGCTGACAATTCCCCCTCTCCTACCAATCTTACTATATCCAAAGCATTTTTATTCCTTATAGGACATAACCAATAACTTGGAGTTGATATGTATTCTTCTTTTCAGTGTTTGCATACTTTTTTATCACTCTGCTGGTCTGGGAATTACACCTTCTATCACTATCCCTTTAGTAGTTACCTTGCACTTTTAACTTGTATATTTGACTTAACAAAATTGAAAATCACTATCTCTGTCCCCCAGAAAGATGCAGGACTCTAAAGTACCTTAAGAGTTAAGGTACTATGATATCCTCCTCCCATATTTTGGAATTTTGTTTGTTTGTTTGTTTGTTTTTTTCAATTCGTGCTTGCTTAGATTTATCCACTTTTTTTACGGGCCCAGCACGCATCCGCTGCTGTCTTACCTACTAAAAAAAAAAAAAAGACTACATACCTACCAATGTTTTTGCATTCTGTTCTTTGAACACTTTTGTCTTCCCTCTGGGTCCCTTTGTTTCTGAAGAAATGTCTTCAGAGATTCTTTTAGCGAGATCTGTGAATGGTCAATACTCACTCTTGAATAAGACTAGAATTCTAGGTTGTCAATATTTCTTCTTAGGTCTCTGGCTACGTTTAATTTTTGTTTTATTCTTTGTTATACTAAAAGTTATGAATATGTTATACTAAAAGGTATGAATTTTTTTTTTGGTCTTGTTCAAGTCTCATTGTGCTTCTTCAAACAGGAGTTCACATCTGGAATTTTTATTCTGAAAATAGCTATGATATAATCTTTAAATATTACCTTTTTCTTAGTCTCTCCATTTTCTCTGTTTGTAACTCCTATTAGATATATATTATCCTTTTAAGTCTAACCTCCATGATTCTTAATTTCTCATTCATATTTTCTATCCTGTTATATATTGAGGTTGCATTCTGGGCATTTTCTTCATCTCTGCTCTTCCAGGTACTAGCCTTACATAGGGATTTGCATTCTAGCTTCTCCCATTTATGTTTCTACACCTATGTCTCCTGTTGCCTTAAAAGTATTCAAACTCTGGCTTCTAGTTTCTTGGGCCTACATCTTAGTCCAGTATTCTGCTGTACTGTCAATAGGTTGATGCACGTCAATCTAAACAAAGTAGAGATACGGGACAGGATGGGACAGGATAGTGACAAGCCTCGAAATCATGTCAAGTGGAGGGTTTGTTTATCCAAAAACAAATCTTTATTTTGTTCTTACTCTTGAATAATAACACTTCTACTGGGTAAAAAATTCTAGGTTTACATTTTCCACATCAGAATTTTAAGGAGTTTCACATGGAGAGACAATTTAATGTAGAAAATATAGGTTTATCTCCAAAAATCTGAAGTGTTTTCCTGTAGAATAAATAAAATTTCTGTGTCACCTGGCAGAATGAAACCAGGGCTACTAAGTGTCTGCTACAAGGAATGACTTCTGGTTCACACAGAGAATTTTCCAACATTCAGAACTGCCAAAGATAGCATGGACACTCTCAAGAGGTACTAAGACGTCCACAGTTGGAGAGGTTTTCAAGTTTAAAGAGAACAACTAAAGTAGACACACATTTGGCACAGGTGTTATAGAAGAGGTTTAAGTAGCACAGATTGTTGAAATACTTGGGTTTTTAAGTTTCTTCTAGAACTTGGAATTTCTAGTTCCTTTGCATCACCTAGATACAACTCCACAGCATTGGCTATGTGATGTGCCAACAGTTGTTTAGTGTTTATTGATTAGGTTAAAATGTCTGTACTGTTCAGATCTCAAAACCTCAGTGTCTTATAACAACAAACGTTTGTTTGTTTGCTCACATTACATGGGGGTTGCAGCTTGGCTGTAGTTTTGTCGGGCTATTCTGAGAATACCTCAGTTTAGGCAGCTCCCTGTGCCTTCTCATTCTGAGACTCAGGCTGAAGGATGAGCCACTAACTGGAGCAAGTTGTTTTCAAAGTAGAGGACAGAAGCTCAAAGTGGGTGGGGAGAGCACAGCCAAACCATACAAGCAAGCATATTTAAACCTTTGAAGGTGGTTTATGTCATCTGCTCATATTTCAATGCCCAAAGCAAGTTGTATAGCCAATCCCAAAGTCAGTGGGACAGGAAAGTAGATACCTCCTACAGGAAAGCTTAACTAGGGCAGGAAAGAGCCAGTGGTATAGCAGAACCAGCTCATACTGGCTTCTAACAGAATTTTTTTTTTTTTTTTTTTTTTTTTTTTTTTTTTTTTGAGATGGAGTCTCACTCTGTCACCAGGCTAGAGTGCAGTGGCCCAATCTTGGCTCACTGCAACCTCCGCCTCCCGGGTTCAAGCAATTCTCCTGCCTCAGCCTCCCGAGTAGCTGGGACTACAGGTGCCCGCCATCACTCCCGGCTAATTTTTGTATTTTTAGTAGAGACAGGGTTTCACCATATTGGCCAGGCTGGTCTCGAACTCGTGACCTTGTGATCCACCCGCCTCAGCCTCCCAAAGTGCTAGGATTACAGCCAACAGTCATTTTTTTAATTTCAGGGGTTTGGCCAGCTAATTGTTAATCCGTTAACATCTTCAACTGGACCTTGATGGAAATTTTCACACCATGGAAGTTGGAAAATGCTACAAATCGAACTTCTCTCCCCTCTCCTCACTTCCCCAAGGGTGGTTGTTCAATATTTACCAGCACACCACTAGAGGGAACCAATAAGTGTAAACAAATAAAACTGGCTACTATTGTTTTCTTGGCAAACAGCCTCTGGGAGTCAAGCAGTAGCAATGGATGAACAGCACTTAAAAATCCTTCAAGGTGTGTCTCTTTTCTACATCCAAAAGGACATGGTGCTGATTTCTTCACTCAGAGGAAAGAACCAATATCCTTTAGACTCTCTTGCGTCATCCTCTGGCACTGCAAGTTGAAGCCAAATCATGGAGGCAAAAATCTATTTATCCTCCCCTCTCTCATCAACTCAGTTTAAGATCTTGTTTCTTTGACAACATACCTGACACTGAAACTACTTCCACTTCCCACTTCTCCCAGCTACTTTGAGTGTATCCAGTAAAACACTTCCATGCCTGTCTGTTCTGTTGGCACACTCTATTGCTGTCACCCCACATGAGCACTTGGGATAGTTTCCAGATGAAGCCCCCGGCTTTAGCACACACTTCCCTCCTTAAATGGGGCTCCAATTGAGTCCAACACTTTCTTTCTGCAGTGTAGGCTGGACAGTGCTAAGTGCTGTCATTTAAGAAACCATAGGTGCAAGAGCTGAGCTTTCCAAACCCCGTGCTGTCATCTGCCCACTGCCCACACTCACCAATTGGCCTACATTGCCAAGGTTTCCTAAACTAGTACCTGAAGTCAGGGGTATTTGTGGATTCCCCCTAGAGACTATGTCTTCCTAAGAATGATGAAAGGACTAAGAAGAAACCAACGTGAGAGGACACCAACAGGTGTTGGCATAACTGCCTCCGGTAAACAACAAGGCTATTTCTACACAAAACCCATAGCCACTCACCCGCTTTGTCCTTCCTCTCTTGCTCCCAATTTCCCTCTCTCAGCCTCTACCTCTTTCCCCACCTCCTCCACCCTGGAGAGCTGGTTCCAATTGCAAGGCCATTCCTGCAACAATTTCTGGCAACTAGAGTGAAAGGTGCCGACAAAGAGGCCCTCTCCACAGCTCCCTTTTCACAAGAAGCATGTATCCAATTAAAGGATTTTAATTAAAATGCTTTCTGTAGCATCCTGTTTCTACTCATTGTTATAAATTAAACTTGACATTCTCTGATTTAACAGGTGGGTGAGATTATTCTGAAAGCTGCCAGATGAGAGGAAATAGAAGCTGAGCTGAAAGAAGCTGTGTGCCTGGGAACGTGAGAGAGACAGAGAGAGAGAGAGAGAGAGACAGAGAGAGAGAGAGAGAGAGAGAGAGAGTGTGTGTGTGTGTCTGCATGAGCCACACAAGTGCACAATTATATGTGCATGTGTTTGTCTTTAAATTGGTTTTAAATTATTGTTTTAAATGAGAAAGTTGCAATACAGCAAGGGGAACACCAAAAGAAGATAGAATCACAGTCTAAAAAATTAGAATTTCATGCAACAGCCTTAAAATCTCAGCCAGCAGTATCCATTTGCACATTTCTCATTCCTTTTTGAAGCATAAACTAAGAAATATTTGTAACCTCCATTTATTGTTTCTCATAAATGAAGTTTCAACCCATACTACTCATGCAAAGGAATAAAGATGAATGTTTCGTTGTTGACGATCGAAAGTCTCAGTCATTACAGATTTCACCTCCTCAGTGCTTTAGATAGTCAGTAGTCAACTTAAATGCCCCAGAGAGTTCTTACAGATTGCGCATTACACCTTTTGGTATAAACCAGCCACTTCAAGGTCTGCCTTTTTTCCAACCAGAGTAGTTTACTCACAAATCCTTTGCTTGAAGGGTATTATCTAAATTCCATGCTGTTGTTCATGGAACGGGTTCTCCCTTCCTGAACCTCTTTTTTTCCAAAACTATCTATTCTTTCCAGATTCTGCTCTTTTTCTCTCCCCCATGACATTATCCCTAACCACTCCAGCACAAACTTACTGCTTTAAATACCTACCGTATGTATTCATTTATTCAACAGGATCAAGCAGTGTTGTAAGTATTTGAGGTACAGCAGTGAACAATAAGAAAATGAACAAATATAAAGTATGTTTAGCGGCAGATACACACTAAGAGGAAAAATAAAGCAAGTTAAGGCGGATAGAGTGTTGGTTGCATTGTCATTAATTCTGTTATTATTTAAAATTTTGCTTATTGATGTTCCATTTTTTCAATTGGTCATTATTTCCTTGAGGATGGGAATTATGCCTAATACCTTGGAGTAATTATCAAAATGTTTAACAGCTAGTACATCAGAGGCACCAACCAGCGAGAGTCGAGCTCCGCCATTCTAGTGTGTCTCAGTTGGATGTCAGCCCTACTAAACCTCATTGTATCCTCCAGGTTACGTTACTCAATATATTTTGATCCAAATATTGATTTGATAATAATAGTTGGTTTCTCATGTTATGTAAATGGTACTCTAGTGGCCTAAAGAGTAAATGTATTTTATTTATTCTTTTTTATTTATTATTATTATACTTTAAGTTTATACTTGGAATATTATGCAGCCATAAAAAAGGATGAGTTTGCATCCTTTGTAGGAACATGGATGCAGCTGGAAGAGTAAATGTATTTTAATCAAAGAGTCTAACTTATTTTTAGAGACTATGCAGGTTAGGCACTCCTCAAGCAAGATAGTTGCCATAAGCCAGTCTAGGTGAATTTTCTTGTCCATCTTAACAACTCACTGGATCTCCTGTCCACATAGGACAGATTTTCCAGGAAAAGCTGTTCTTTCAGAAATTTATTTGTCCTGAGAAAGTCTTAAATTACAGATTTACTGTTTAAGTCCCTAAGGAAAAATGCTTTATTTTAGAATAGAAAGATCATGGACTTTAGGTTTAAACTACAATCTGTTTCAAGAACTTATCCTAGTTAATTAGCTTTTTTTTTTTTTTTTTTTTTTTTTTTTTTTTTTTTTTTTTTTTTTGACAGAGTCTCTCTGATTTGCTCAGGCTGGAGTGCAGTGGTGTGATCTCGGCTCACTGAGAGCTGGGTTCCCAGGTTCAAGATTCTCCTGCCTCAGCCTCCCTAGTAGCTGGGACTACAAGCATGCACCACCACAACCCAGCTAATTTTTGTATTTTTAGTAGAGACAAGGTTTCACCATATTGGCCAGGCTGGTCCCAAACTCCTGACCTTGTGATCTGCCTGCCTCAGCCTCCCAAAGTGCTGAGATTACAGGCATGAGTCACTGCACCCATTAACTTTTGTTAATTAACTTTTCTAAGGCTCAGTATCCTTAATTGTAAAATGGAATGGAAAATACCAACTTTGCAGTGTTGTAGAAGATAAACCAAAGTGAGGAAATTGCCTGGTGCCTACCTGATACAAAATTGATGCTTTGTTGAATGATACCTATTATAGTTGCAGTCATTAACTACTGGTATCTATAATGGTCCAATCATACATGTGGTCAGATTTTAAATTATACAGATAGACTTGCTTTCACATGCCAATGGATATCTACGGCTTACATCACAAAACGCTTAGGGTTCCACTTTTATGCTGTTTCCACCACTTTATATCCGGGTAATACAATAGGTATCTACACCTCAAGTGTAATAAGCATCTCTACTAAACTGCAAGCTCCTTAAGAACATGAATCTCTACTTCCTTCTCTTCTGTATCTTCACTTCCTCCCACTCCATTTCTACACCATTCCTGGTATGAGGCTTCACTCACAGGAGGAAGCATAACATGGAGCTGGAGAAATAGAGAAGAGTAATAAAAATAATGGAAGAAGGGGATGGGGGAACTGGATAAGTTGTCTAGAAATCTAATGAATCATAAGTCCTTCTGGGGAACACACACCTTCATTAGGAGACAACTGCTTGAAGCTAGAAAGAGGCAAACTGAAAGGGAATAAATAAGTGAGTCATTTGTCATGATAGATTTCATGATTATGGAACCCATTACTCCCAAGATGTGAAACAGGCTGAAACTATAAATGGCTACACAAATGGGTGAGAAAAACCCATGGAAGATGAACCAATCACAGGATTCATTAAAGGAAATTAGAATAGTTGAAGTGCAGTAGCAATTATCAACAAGCATTTACTAAAGTCTCTCTGTGCCAAGAGTTGTGCTAAGTGCAGATGGAGAAGCAAAGAAGTAAAGAAAAGGCCCCAGACCTGAAGGATTTTAAAAAGCAGGAGAGAAGAGACGTGCCCACAAATGGCCACAAGAACCTACAACAATGAAGTGCTATAAAAAAGAAAAGGAGAGAGAGCTATACCTTCTGTCTGAAGGATCCAAGGAAAATGTAAGCATTTGAGATGCACACTGAAGAAAGGGTAGAATTTGAGCAGTAAAAATCAGTTAGAATTGGGCCATTGAGAGGGAATATAGGCCCCGGAGCAGAAAGACTGAACTAGAATTGATATGCAATATAATGGGGCCCAAATCCTGTGCTACTGCTGGGCCCAACAATTCCTTCCGACCCACCCTACTTAGTGGATGCAGGGAGGGGAAATAGTAGAAAACTTAAGGCAAAGATAAGAAAGAGGTAAATACCAAAAAAGTTACGTGTCTATCAAATAATAAGAGGAACAGAGGTTGAAGAAGATAACATCTACCATCCCCCCTTGCTCCAAATCTCCCTTGATTTATTTTATATCTAACTCTTGCCTGAAAGGAGTTAATACCGTGCGCAACCACTCCACACCGCAACACAATCACATAATACACTCCCATGTCTGTGAGGCTTAAAATTTGGCGCCACAAGTAAGAAAAAGCATGCTATGTGACTTGCAAACTGGACAAGAAAAGCCAGCGTTGTAAAGTGCATAGGCAGACAAAGAGCTAAATGACGAGTGAACATTAAACATATCAATACACACATAATTACGTACTTACAATACATGATACACACTCTGCAGAAAGTAATGAGATCATGGTGCAGTGAGAGACGGGGGATGGGGTACATAAGAAAGAGTTTCCCCCCCTCTGCACGGAAGAAGTAGAAATTTACCTCAAATGCCACATTTGGTTTCTCAAATCAGTTTCCAGCACCGTCTCTAACCCGATTCAGATCTAGTATGAAGAACTTACCCATCTGATGTGAAAGATCTGACAGTTAAAATGCACGCTGAACTATGGGAAAGCCCCAAATTTAACACAGAAAATGTTTGACCATAACTTTCATATAGAGCCACATTGAGAAATTGTATTTTATTCTTCAGTGGAAGAAGAAAAAAGGGTCCCTTCAGCATAATTTCTCCAGTTCTTGACTTTTCTTTGCCCAAGCAGATTCATCAACACAGTGGTGCCCAAGCATGATATTAACAACTGCTTCCTTTCACACTTAGAATATAACCCTACTCTTACTCTAGGGTACCTGCTAATAGCATCTCAGGGAAACAGAAAAGAATAATAATCTTTCCTCCTGCTGATTCTCTTTCTATAATACAGGTAGGGCAGCAAACTTTCCTGGCCCTGGGACTGACCAAGTCTTAGCACTGAGAATCCCACATCCCAAGAAAGCCGTTAGTTTCAGGTAAAGCAAGAAGGTTGGTCACCATATCTGAACATACCACATGAAGTCCTGAGCTGCCACTGAGCACACACAGCAGGACAGGGGAGTGGCATGGAAGTGGTAACCGGAACAACACAATAGACTAACTACCTCCCTCACAGTTTTGTAGAGACCCAGGTCTTGACTGAAGAGCTTTAACCCACTTTTTTGAGACTAAAAAGTATGCAAATTTGAAAATGAGTATAAGAGTCCCCCAAATTCCTTTATTCTGGATAAATTAGGATGCTTCAACTAAAAAAATCTAAAATAAAAGCCACATTTTTTTCATTTTAGTTGTTTCAAATTGAAAACAACTAGCCTTTGTCGTGAAATATTGAAGCTACGGAAAATGTCTTAGGGAAATGTTGATCTTCTGCTAAAAGAAGTTTAAAAGTTAAAATATAATTTCTCAACTGTAAATTTTATTTTGAATTAATGGGGAAATGTGAAAGAATGATCCTAACTGAATGCAGACAGCAAAACTCCCAGATTCTATGGAGCTTTCAGCTCATAATCAAAGAAAACAGTCTGCATACAGGGAAGAATAGAACAAGCTCTATTTAAAAGTAAATTTTGTCTCAGAAGGATGAAAGCGATAAAAGATAATTTGTATCTCTTATTCTTAAAAAGTGTTGCTCTGTAGATTGGCTACATCGGAATTACTTAGAAAACTTATAAAGGACACAGATTTCCAGCCCCAATTCTAACAGACACTGATTTAGGTCTGCATAGAGCAGGGAGTCTTATTTTAACAAGCTTTCTAGGTGATTTTGATGAGCAGCTGATTTTGGAAACAATGACTTAGACAATTAAAATGGTTTAAGTTGGCAAGTTCACATGGATTATTCTCCAACCTCTTGTCAAGGAACAATAGGACTCAATGGTCGAAAGATCAAGTTCTCTTAGGATATAACAATCTAGAATATAATCTTGGCTCTGTTACTTGCTAGCTATATGATCTTGAACAAGTAAATACACTTTCTCCTTCATTTCCCCCTTTTATAATGGAAATAATAATAGCAACCTCCTGGAATTTATTTATTTATATATAAATACATATCATACTCTTAGAAAAGTGCATGCCATATAGTAAGTGCTCAGTACATATGAATAGTTCTTATTAATGCGAAAAGAATAAACAGAAGAGAGCTCATAACCACCATTAATGATTCTATATAATTTAGCATATGAAAAAAGTGGCAGAAGGCTAAAGATAACTATACCAACTAATCTGCAAGAAAGAGCAAAACAATGTTTTCCAGAAACTTCATTGACTTCTAAGAAAGTTTTCAAGCAGATGTGTGCACTGCTGATTGTAAGTACTCAGGGAAATAAATCACTACAAGAAAGTGAATAATCCATAATGTGTAAACTTCATTTCAAACATTTAAGTTTCCTTTAATAGCTTTTATATTTTTTATTTCAGGAAGCTTTTCCTAACATCTTTATGTACATAACAAGTTGAAACTTAAGGGAGTGGTATTCAAGATGAACATGTTCAGAACAGAACTCTTAATTCTCCCCACTACCACCTAACCTAACTCTATCCCAGTCTCCCTCATCTCAGAAATGTACCATTATCAATACAGAAACCTGGTATATTAGCCTGTTTTCATGCTTCTGATAAAGACATACTCTTACAAAAGAAAGAGGTTTAATGAACAGTTCCACATGACTGGGAAGGCTTCACAATCTTGGCGGAAGGTGAAAGGCACATCTCACATGGCAGCAGACAAAAGAGAGCTTGTGCAGGGAAACTCCCGTTTTTTAAAACCATCAGATCTCATGAGACTTACTCACATCACAAGAACAGCACTGAAAATACCCGCCCCCATGTTCAATTATCTCCCACTGAGTCCCTCCCACAACATGTGTGAATTCAAAATGAGATTTGGGTGGGGACACAATCAAACCATATCACCTGGGAATCATCTTGATCTCTAATTCCCACACAGACACGTGTGCAATTCATCCAATCAGTCTCATAAATTCTCCCTCCAAAATATATCTTGAATTTATCTACTTGTCTTCATCCTGACTGCTACCACCTTGGTACATCCCATGACTCTCTCTCATCTAGAATCTCACAATAGCCACCTAACTGACCTCCTCATTTCCACTCCCAGTCCCTACAAGGCATTCTCCATGCAGAAGCCAGAGTGGAATTTTTAAAATATATTTTATGCTATTTCCCTGCTTAAAACCCTTCTGTGCCTTCTGTGACAGTTAATTTGATGTGTTGACCTGACTGGGCCATTGAGTACTCAGATTTTTGGTTAAACATTATTTATTGGTGTATCTGAGGCAAGGGCGGTATTTCCGGGTAAGGTTAACATTTGAATGAATAGACTGAGTATCCATTTGGGCTGATATAACAAAATACCTCAGAGTGGGTAATTAATGAACAACAGAAATGTATATTCTGTAGCACAGCATCACACAATATTACCATGTAACAAACCTGCACGTATACCCCTATATCTAAAATAAAAGTTGATAATCTTTTTTAAAAAGAAATATCTTGCTCACAGTTCTGGAGGCCAGGTAGTCCAAGATCAAGATGTCAGCAGATTCAGTGTCTGGTGAGGTCCCCTTCCTCATAGATAGTGCCTTCTTGCTGCATCCTCACATGGTAGAAGGGGATAACAAGCTTCCCTGGATCCTTTTATAAGGGCACTAATTCCATTCATGAGGACAAAGTTCTCACGACCAAACAAACTCCCCACCTCTTAATATTATCTCACTGGGGATTAGATTTCAATATATGAATTTTGGGGGGACACAAGCTTTCGGACCATGGCACTGACTAAAGTAGACAATATGGGGTGGGGAGTTCGTTCAATATATTAAAGGCCTAAGTAGAATAAAAAGCTGAGTAAGAAAGAACTCTTTTGCTCTGGATGGCTGTCTTTGGACTGGAATATTGACCTTCTCCTGCCTTGAGACTCAGAATTAGACTGGAACTTACATCATTGGCCCTACTGGTTCTTAGATTCAGACGCACACTCACACATACATCATTGGCTTTCCTACTGCTCAGACCTTGGAATTTGTGGCGAAACTGTACCACCATCTCTCCTGGATCTGGACTTCTCGGCCTTGATAATCCTGTGAGTCAATTCCTCATTAAAAAAATCCTCCCCACCCATAGATACACACACACACACACACACACACACACACACACACATCCTATTGGCTCTGGTCCTCTGGAGAACTCTGAATGATATACCTTCCCATTGTATTTGAAATACTAAGTCTAAATTCCTTATTAAAGCCTGCAAGTCCTGCATAATGTGTCCCCATTCACCCCAGTCCCCAGCGACTTCTCCAATCCAGTTTCCTGCCACTCCCCCTTCCTCATGCACACCAACCACACTGGCCTTCTCTCAGTTCTTCAGCATGTAAGACTCACCCCACAGCCTCTGAGCTTACTGTTTGATCAATCTGGAGAAAAGATTGCTCTTCCCAGCTTTTTACATGATGGGTCTCTTCCCATTGCTTGCATCTCAGTTTAAATGTCTCTTCACAGAGAAACCTTCTCTGACCAGCCCTGCCGTATCTAAAATGTGATCCCTCATTATTCTATATAGCTGTGCCCTATTTATTAGCTTTGTACTGCCAACAAAACCTCAAGCAGCACAAGAACAGAGACCTTGTCTGTCATACTCAGCAATACATCCCAAGCACTGTATCCAGCTTATGGTGAATGCTCAAGTATTGTATAAGTTAATATATTAATAAGCAGGTAAGTGCACAGCCAAGTAAACAACCATACCCAAAGACTTTACTAAAGCTTATGTTTTTGTTTAATAACGATTCAACATATGTAAAGATTTTTTTCAGGAAGGAGTGATATGGAATAAAACATTTCATCTTCCTAGTACAATTTCAGGAAGCACTAAGGGGCAGCAGCTCATGAGATACCCCTGAAATCTTGGCATAGAAAGTAGCCTTTTACTTCTCTCAAGACCTATCCTATGAGCATTATTTAATTTGAATTTTCTCTGTCTTCCTTTCTCCTCACTGCAAAATGCTCAGCCAGATTCACAAACGGTGTTAACTAAATTGGCCACCGGTGAAATATTTTGAAACAAATTAAATAACCATGGAGTAGGACGACAGTTAATGCAACCAATACTTAATGATTTGTGGAATCAGTGTAAGCAGTGCTGGGAGTGGGTGAGGCCGATGTCGGTAACTCGGCTGAATAAAACCCCACATATGCCAGGGATCCATTTACCTCGTCTCTAGGTTACTCCTCCCAACAAAAGCTACACAAGGGTTGCTGGCCAGAAGCCAGAGGGGCCGATGGGACTTCCACACCCACTCGCTCCTTCCCAAGCCCAGGTCTCTGGCCAAGGTGCTAATGAGCAGTAAAAAGGCCAGAAGGTGAAAAGAAGGAGGGGAAAAGAGGGCTTGGATTATCCACGACCTGTGTAATCAGTCCCTGAAGATTTGGTTTAACTAGATTTGCAGAATCCCCTTTCTACCCAAGAGTGTGTGAGAAACTCAGAAGAGATGCTGAAGTACCAGGAATTGAGACATGGCCTTGTTAAGGGTGTGCAAATATTGACGCAATTTCCATAAAAAGTGCTTTGTGGGGGAATGAGGATGGGTATTGAGTGCCGGTCAATAAGAGCTCTCTGGCTGAGGAAGTTTTTATAGCTCATTCAGCCACAAAAACTAGTATGACATATTTGGGCAAAGGTTTCTGGAAACCATTTCCCTTCACCACTCCCATAGGTTTACTGTGTGTCCTTCCTCTTCAGAGAAGTACTTTGGCAAAGGAGAACACGCAAAGTAGTAAAAGCAGGTCTCCGAAGGTTACAAAAAGCTCTGACTTATACAATCTTCAGATTTCCATGGTCTAAATACAGGATTCCAAACTACCATTGTGACATCAGGGAAGGCCGAGTTGCAAAGAGATGTGCAGAATCATGGTGGTGACCTGGTATAGCTGGCTCCAGCATCCCGCAGATGAGCGAATGGATTCTGGGAGTCAAACATATTCATCTCCAATCTGGTCCTACCTCTTAGTAGCTATGTGACCTTGGACAAGTTACTTAACTTCTCTGAGCATTATATTTCACATCTTTTAAATAGGGATTGTACAGAATAAACACCTATTAGTTAAAAACGTAGGTTTAAAGAAAACAGTGCCCAGCACATGGTAGGTGCTCATCAAATTGTAGAAGATAGCGATTACTAATGATGATTAACTTCAGCTACACTATCCATAATTATTGTAGGGAATTGATGAGCGTCTAAGAATTCCTGTGTCAGGAAGACTCATGGAAACTCCAGCAAACTTAACTATTTAGGCACAAGGGCCACAATTCTGTGCATCCTTCTTGAGAAGAAATTAGAGAAAGAAAAAAACTATAACTTCTTTCTAGAAATATACTTCAGATTTTTATAACAAAAATTTATTTATGTTTTAAATGTGTGATAATTTTTAGTTTTTAAGAAAAGCTATGGAGAGAAAATCCAGAAGCAATGCTTTCAGAGTAGTGGAAATAAGCATTGAGCTTTAAAATTAGCCAAAAATTGAAAATTATGTAAAACTCTTGCTATGACACTCTAATATAGACCCAGATAAAACTCGTGGGAAAATCTTATTGGAAACAGTGAGATAAAGCAAAGAGGTAGATTCAGAGGATTCCTAAAGTTAATTTTTACAAATGAATTGAGGATATGCACTTTAACGGAAATTGTAAAAAATAATAAGAATAAAAGCAAAAATAAAAGAGTAATTAATACAAAACAAATTAAAACAAAATTTAGCTTGAAAATTACTCATGGTAGAAAAAGTATCAAGATAGTACTGAGTGAAATACAATAACCTTCCTACCTGTTGACAAGTATCAGGTTTATATAACAATAACTCATGAAGTTTAGAAAATTGTTGTAGTGTTTGTATAGTGTTGCATAATGAAGGAATCAAGAAGGTGGATTATGATGGGTGACTGAGCAATGTAACTAAAACCACTTACATTTCACAATTTCATTGGCCCCAGAATCTATGAACAGACATTTCCCAGTGGGGAAGTCAGATCATCCTTACTTGCATGTGAACCTCTAAAGGTTGGCGGAGACCACATCCATGCTGTGTGTGATGTGGTACTGTGTAAAATCTCTGGAGTGTCCTGAGACTGGATGAGCCTGAGCGCCATCATCATCTAGCTCCTCCGCCAATTCCTGAGTTACGGCAGCTCCTTTTGGATCAAGACTGGAGACACCACCACTACTAAGTGTTTGGACACTTTTTGGCCCACCTGCATCTGAGAACAGTGACATCACTGACCAAGCCTCAGGTGTCTGTGCACCTCCCAAGACCCTGATCAGAAACCTGGGCAGGAGGCCATAGCAGAAACTCTTTGGACCAGGCTCAGTAAATTACTTCAAAGCAGAAGTTTAAAGACAAAGGAGCCTACAAGGAACAATAAAAACCAACACTCAGCCTGATCTGGGGTGCTGAACTGCGTCTACACGTGTATGCTGGTGGGGCCACTTTTTTTGTAGAACTGTGTTAGTCCATTTTCGTGCTGCTGATAAAGACATATCTGAGACTGGGCAATTTGCAAAAGAAAAAGATTTAATGGACTTACGGTTCCACATGGCTGGGGAGGTCTCACAATCATGGCAGAAACGCAAGGAGGAGCAAGTCACGTCTTACATGGATGGCAGCAGGCAAAGAGAGAGCTGTGCAGGGAAACTCCCTTTTTAAAAGCATCAGCTCTCATGAGACTTATTCACTATCACTAGAAAAGCACAGGAAAAACTGGGTGCGGTGGCTCATGCCTATAATCCCAGCACTTTGGGAGGCTGAGGCCAGTGGATCACCTGAGATTGGGAGTTCAAGACCAGCCTGATCAACATGGAGAAACCCCGTCTCTACTAAAAATACAAAAAATTAGCTGGGCATAGTGGTGCATGCGTATAATCCCAGCTACTTGGGAGGTTGAGGCAGGAGAATCACTTGAACCTGGGAGGCAGAGGTTGCAGTGAGCAGAGATCGTGCCATCACACTCCAGTCTGGGCAACAAGAGTGAAACTCCATCTCAAAAAGAAAAGAAAAGAAAAGCACGGTAAAGGCCTGGCTTTACTCCCTCCCACCAGGTCCCTCCCACAACATGTGGTAATTCATGATGATATTTGGATGGGGACATAGCCGAACCATATCAGCTACTTTTTCCCCAGCTTCATTGAGGTATACTTGACAAATAATAGTTATATGTATTTATATACAACAGGTACAATACAATGTTTTAATATACATACACATTGTGAAATGATTATCACAATCAAGCTAATTAATGTATCTATCACCTCAAACAGTTACCCTTTTTTGGTATGGTAAGAACATTTAAGACAAACTCTTTTAGCAAATTTCAAATATACAATACAATGTTAGTAACTATAGTCATCGTGTTGTACATAAGGTTTCCAGAACTTATTTACCCTCCATAACAGAAACTTTATACCTTTTAACCACCATCTCTCCATTTTCCCCAACTCCCACAGTCCCTGGGAACCAACCATCTACTTTCTGCTTTCATGAATTTAACTTTCTTAGGTTTCATATATGAGTGAGATCATGCGGTATGTGTCTTTCTGTGCCTGGCTTATTTAACTTAGCATAATACTGGTGGGGCCACTTTTTAGGAAAAGCCAAGATATGGAAACCTAAATTGATTTAAAAGATAAACCAGGATCCAATTATTCTCATCACAAGTGGGATCTTTCTTCACAAAACTATTCAGAGTAAGGTTATTTTATGTATTCCATTCTCTGCTACTGTTAAAATATGCTTGGTTCTCAAAACTAGGTTCATTCACCTTTCATTGAGCATACTATTTGCATAAAATACAGTGTAGCTCTATTTAAATGAATTTAGTTTAAATAATTAAATAATTCTATTTAAATGAATTTAAATGTAGGAAATAGGAGTTTGGTTAATGGTCTGTTTGGATAATATTTTAATCCAGGAGCTCATTAGTTTTTTTTTTAAATGTGGAAGTCAGTTTAGTTCAAACTGATTCATACGAGTATTTTCATTTCTCTGGTGCACATGTGTGTTTGGGGTTTTCATTATCATTATTATTGTAGGAGAGGTTTCAATTAAAGGTTCAGAAAAATATTCGTAAGTGGTTTCTGTTTGAGTTCAGCAGATCATCTAGGGACTCCTGATTTAGTTCAGTTCAATCTCCATGTATTTGTGTCTGTTGCATACATGAATGTGTCTGTACCAAGTATGGGTGTAGGCAGAGATATCCATCTTGAGTTTTGTCCAAGCTCACCTCACCCTTTGTCTAAGCACTCAGCTCCTGATTGTAGAAAGAGACCTCTGGGTGCACAGGAAAGTCTAAACTCCATAGAGAGAGAAGCAGCTTCCCATGGCTGAGTGGGAAGGCCACCAGGAACAGCCTCCTGGGATGAAAAGCCTCCCAGATAGCCAACTATCTCCTGGGCCAGCACTTTCCCACATAGTGCTCAGGCAGTTTGTGACTAGCTGCTGCTAATCCCACCACCACACCTCTTCCTGGGTTATTTCAACAGAAATCTGAGTACCTATTATGAACCAGGCTCTATTCTATGAGCCAAGACTCAACACTGAACAAGAGATACACATTTCCTGCTCCAGCCAAACATCACAGTGTTCTTCCCTGAGATACCCACCTCTTGAGTTATCATAATTTTCAAGGATGGAACAGGATACATAATAGATATTTATCTAAATTTTTGAATGATAAGGCTTGCCACCTTACCTGATATTCATTATTAAATAAGATGATTCCAAGGAAGAAAGACCCTGAAATGCAGCACCTAAATTGCAGGTGATCATTGGGAGGTGTTTGGTCTATACCATGTTTATATCAAGTATAAGATTTACATTTACCTGCAAGAATTATGGCATGTTAAAAGAGCCTGTGTGAATAAATACATAGCAGATTTGGAGAAAAAGTGAGTTTTGCTTTATTATAAATCTATTCTTCTTCATTCCATTATTCAAAAAATATTTGTTAAACCATTTCTCTGAGCCAGGTACTTGTTCAGATAAATAGGTAAGTATTGGATGTCTCGGGCTTCAATACAAACGCTTTCATATTCATTACGTGAAATGGTCCACAGAATTATCCTGTGCTGAAGACAAGGCAAAGCTATTATTATTATTATTCCAATCATGGTCCTGAGTACCCAGAGTCAAGGGTCCAAAATGCCCTTCTCAAAATTGCATAGCTGATGAGCAGTGTTGTTACTAGGCAGAGATTAAGAGCACTGAGACTGGAGTTCTACTACTTGGGATCAAGTCCATCCTCTGCTCTGTGACTTTAGGCAAGTGATAACATCTCTATGCCTTAGTTTCCTCATTAGTAAACAGAAAGAATAATAGTTCCTACCTCATTGAGTTGTTATTGTTATGAGAATTAAATAAAATAATGCCAATTAGACACTTAGAACAGTGTCTGGCAGCTGGTGAGTGCTTAATAAGCCTTCACCATTATCGTCAAACTCAGTCTTCTGGTGACAAAACCTCTATCTGCTGCCTGTGTCCATAACTCCTGCCTGATTCCACTTTGCTCAGGGTTTTTCCTCCCTCAGATCAGAGGCATTAATATTTCTTTTCTTTTTTTGATTCTGTCCTTTAATAACTTTCAGAGGCTTCTAGTTCAGTAAAGACACTGATCAAAGCTTGGTAAAAACGGGCTCGTTTGCAGACTTTCAGTGATGTTCTTCAATCAATTTAACAAGTCAAACGAGTGCTGGTCACTGACAGCTCTCATCACTCACTGGTTCTGGGCCAGTTTTCCATAGCCGCCTCTTCCAGCGTCATAGTCCTGCCGATACACATCCCGAACCTGGCCCCCAGATCGCCCACGGCCGTACTGCCTGCCCTCCTTAAAGCCTGCGTCCCAGTCTGTGCGAATGATCCGGTCATCCAGACGTGTTCCATTTATGTACCGCATGGCATTTTCGGCATAGCTTTTCTTCAGTAATTTTTCTTGTTCTTCATTGTCACCCCGGAAGTGCTGGTCCCGGTACTGGCTCAGCTCCACGTAGGAGTCGCTGCGCAGCACCTTCAGGAGGCCACCCGACATAGCGCAGAGAAGCGGACGAGGATGGCATTAATATTTCAAACTCTCAAATTCCACTGGAAATTCTGACTACGCTCATCAAAACTATTATGACAAAAGACTTAAGACTGGTGGCCATGAACCAATACAGTCACTAGTTTTTCACTTTCCATATGAAAAACAGTTATATTTTCCAAGTCAAGCCAGTCTCCCTCATGGAAATTAAACCAATTTGGATTCTGGTAAGCTTGACATTCTTTTTATTAAAGCACTAAATTTGTCTTTATACAGTAGAGGGAAAACTTGTCTCCAAGAACTAATACATGTTTTAATATCTATACTGATAATAGTTCCTTAAGAATATTTTTAAATTTAGTTTAGTTTGGTTGAGGAGAACTTCTGTGGTTTTTGTTTTCACACACTGACCCCTTAGACAGTAGACAATCAACACACATTTCCTGTGCATTTATCTTATGCTGAACCCTGAAATAAATACTGCAGATTCAAAGGTAAGTAAAAAGTGGTTCCTGACATCACGGGCCAGGGGAACTTGGAAAGGCAGCTGCCCTCTGAATGAGTATCCACGTGTTCTTATGAGTTACCTTGTTTGAAGAAATCTTATTTGGAAATGAACATTTTGAAAATTGCATGCTGAGCTCACCTACTTCCATACTTTATGAAAGTTGAAGGTACCAAGAAGCTGATCAATCTCATAATCTCATAGATGCTACGAGGATGGAGAAAACTGAGTCTGTTCTATCAATAAACTGGGGGAAGCTCTGCAGCCTCCAATTCAGAATGGGGAGACACTTTGGCCAGGTTGGAAGCCCATGAGATTGGCAGAATGTCCAGTAATAGAGTCCTCAGGCCCAAGATTCATGTTCTTTTGGTAAAATAGCAACTTCCTACTTCAGAGTAAACAGGCTTAAAAGCCTTATGGAAATGCTTCTGAGAGATGGTTCACTATCCAAAAGCTCTTACAAAGGTTTCAATAAGTTAAGTGTGAAAAAATCCGAAACAGATGGATTAAGTTTCTCACAGAATACCCAGGGCTTAACAATTAACAACAACAAAAACAAGTTTTAAAAAGGGAAACCATGTATGGCCATTGTCCAAGTTTGAGCCCTTGAATGGGGGTTTGGAATGTTCTTCCGGACACCCAACTCTATGGGGTCCTTTATTATCTACCATACCAAAACTATGAGCTTTAAATGAAGTTAGGTTTGTATACTGCTGCAGCCTTCTCTAGAATATGAACCATTGGAAATGCAGCCAGACACCACTCAGTTATGCAGATCTGTTTCCCAGCATATGCTCCACAGATCATTTGTTCTATGATGTGTAAGCACCCATACCATTGTTCAGGCCATCTCTCTGCCAAGGAGAATCTCTGCTGAATTAACCCCTCACGTCCCTCAAGGCTTACCTCCAATGCCAACTTCTTGGAGACATTTTCTTTGTCCCTCTCTCAGTCAGGTCCTCCACACAACCTGACAACTGCCCTTCCTATTGGGTGACTCCAGACAGCTGGACCAAAGCAAAGCCCTAGTTGTCCACAACCCAAAGAATGAGCAAAAGCCAGTTAGCACCTTTGAGAACTAAGTCTGCACTCCAATACCACACCACTGCACAACTCCAGGGGACATTGTTAATTTTGTATTCAATGAGAATATCATCCTCCCTAGCAAAAAACAATGTGTATAATAATGACTTCTGGGGTTGGGAAAAAAGGCAGCCCTGCTGCATTCATCTGTGGCCCTGCCTCCCCACACTTAACAGTGTGTGCTAATGGCCATGCTACCCAGGACACTGCAAAGGCAGACACATACACTATAGTTTGAAGTGGAGAGAAAAGTAGAACCCTGTGGTTTTTATGGGAGAGACCAAAACATACAATGATCTATACGGTCCCGATTTAATGTTTCCCAAAGTGTATTCGGTGGATTGTTTGAGGTGTTGGACAAAAATAAGATTATCTGGTCAAATTAATATGGAATTTCTTCTGAATGTCTTAAAAGCCTGCAATATGTTGCTTTGTATCATTAACTTCCAAAGCGGAAGTGAAGAGAAAGTAACTGGTTCAGTGGTTCCCAAACTCATTTGACCAAAGAACCTATCTTCATAAAGCAGCATTGTGGCTTTCTGAGAAACACATAAAGCAAGAAAAATATACAGTTTTCTGTCTCTTGTTAAACAAACGGCATAGTGTCCCACCTCAATCTTATGGCCTCACTTGGAGCCCATAATAGTTTTCTTGCACCAATTGTCCTTAATGTGAGAGGTCCATGGATGAGTCCCAGAAGGCTTGTGAATGCCCTGAAATTGCATGCAAAGTTATATTCCCGGATGTATTCTTGGGAGATAGGCCTTCAGATCTGGGGAGGAATTCAAGACTCCAAACTAAGGCAAATTCTCTACCAAATCCTTCTTCATTACTGTGGAACAATGTGGGGGAAGGAGAAAGGGAATTATTTTCATGCCCAGGTAAATGGGGGCACATAAACAAACTCAAGAACACAAATGTTTATCTAATAAACATTATTAATTAAACATCCCCGGATCAGTAACGATGTGGGTAATGTTCCTAATTTGGTCCAGAGTCTTTCTCTGGGAAGACTGTGAAATTTTCACTTTGTAAGGACCGGCTTGGCATCTAGTATTGCGATGAGAATTCTAGTTTCCAAGGTTCTCACCCTCCACCATTCCTACACCATTCCAGCTGGCTGGCAAGGGCATAGATGGCAAATCCATTGCAGGGGCTCCAGATGCCTCCAGGCATCACAGAAGTGGGTCTCATTGTACAGAAAAAGGATCCAAGATAAAACGAGCAAGTTCAAAAGTTCAAGATGCATTTTCATTGATCTTGGACTTGTAAGAGCTGTGCCATCAATCACAGTCTTTTAAAAATTCCTATTAATGGCCCAGAGTGCTGGGGTTCCCATATGGTTTGTCTTTATAACATTTGGTCTTGGGCATCTCTTTAGAATCTGTCAGTGTCAGATTCAGACCTTCACCTGCTTCCTCACTCCTGGCAGTAGTGTAAGTGAGGAAAGGAAGAAAATGTGCTTAAATATGTGCTTTGGGACAATGGAGATTTGGGGTTCAGCTATGGAGCCAGAGGACGGACAATACTTGCCCCCAGGAGAAAGCAGAGGGCTAAAACAAGATTGACCCAAGTCAATGAGAAGGTCCTAGGACAGGTCCTGGAACCATATTGAGGAAGCAGCAAGTCTGGAAAGAAATTCTGCCCCAGCTCCTCCTTGCAAGATATTCTGGTGGCACCAGGGGCAGGGCTGACCCTGATGTCCCCCAGTGGAGAGGCAGTGGGTATCTAAGGGACTGTGTATGTAGAACAAATCAATAGGAACTGAGAGAGCACCAGGAGGCAGGATTGTAAGGGAAAAGGCCTTCCCTCTTGTTCCCTCTCCTGCCTTCAGTGAAGCAATGCAATGCACACTAGCAAGGCAGGGAGAAGAAAATCCAGCCTTGGCTGGGCGCAGTGGCTCTTGCCTGTAATCCCAGCACTTTGGGAGGCTGAGGCGGGTGGATCACTAGGTTAGGAGTTCCAGACCAGCCTGATCAACATGGTGAAACTCTGTCTCTACCAAAAATATAAAAATTAGCCAGGTGGCCGGGCACAGTGGCTCACACCTGTAATCCCAGGACTTTGGGAGTCCGAGATGGCTGGATCATGAGGTCAGGAGATTGAGACCATCCTGGCTAACACGGTGAAACCCCGTCTCTACTAAAAATACAAAAAATTAGCTGGGTGCAGTGGTAGGCACCTGTAGTCCCAGCTACTTGGGAGGCTGAGGCAGGAGAATGGCGTGAACCTGGGAGGCAGAGCTTGCAATGAGCTGAGATCATGCCACTGCACTGCAGGCTGGGTTACAGAGCAATACTCTGTTTCAAAAAAAAAAAAAAAATTGCCAGGCACAGTGGCACGCGCCTGTAATCCCAGCTACTCAGGAGACTGAGGCAGGAGAATAACTTGAACCTGGGAGGCTGAGGTTGCGGTGAGCCAAGATCATGCCATTTCCCTCCAGCCTGGGCAACAGAGGAAGACTCCGTCTGAAAAAGGAGAAGAAGAAGAAGAAGAAGAGGATGAAGAAGAAGAAAAGAAGAAGAAGAAGAAGAAGAAGAAGAAGAAGAAGAAGAAGAAGAAGAAGAAGAAGAAGAGAGAAGAAGAATAAGAAAGAGAAGAAAGAAAAGAGGAGAGGAGGAGAGGAGGAGACAGAAGAAAGAAGAGATATTAAGGAAAGAAGATAAGAAGACGATTTTCTTTTAAGTAGAGAAATACGAACCCTTCAACTAACCCTCCCTACGCCTCCAGCATCACCTCCATGCCTAATAAAGACCCCTACCACGCCGCAAATCCAGCACGAAATCCTCCCTCCCTCAAGAAAAACCTAAATCCCTGCCTACCTCCCTCCACTCCCTCCCGCCCTCCGGCACTCCCCGTCTCCTCTCTCTCCTCCCTCCTTCCTCCCTCCTCCCCCCACTCCCGCCCCTCCCCTCGCACCATGCCGCCGCCTCCTTCGCGCCGTCAAGGAAGGAAGGAAGGAAGGAAGGAAGGAAGGAAGGACAGAAGGAAGAAAGAAAATCCAACCTTGCATTATCCAATATAAAAGCCACTAGTGACATGTGACAGTTGAGGACATGAAATATTATGAATTTGAAATGTGCTATATGTGTGAAATACACATCAGATTCAAAGGATTGGTGTGAAAAAAATATAAAATATACCATTAATAATTTTATATGGATTACATGTTAAAATAATTTTTTAATTTTTAGTTGACAAATAATAATTGTATATATTTGTGAGGTAGAATGCAATGTTATGATACATGTATACAATGTGGAATGATTACATTAGGCTAATTAACATAACCTTCACCTCACATACTTATCATTACGTTGTAACGTATTTTCATATCTGGCAAAATTAAATGTATTACTAAATTGATTTGCTCCTTTTTTACTTTTTTAATGCAGCTATTAAAATATTCAAGATCACATATATGAGTCACAGTATATTTCTATTGGACAGCCCTATTCCAAAGCATGGCTATGTTACTTTCCTAGGGCTACCCTGACAAAGTACCGTAAGCTAGATGCCCTAAAACAACAGAAATGTATTCTCTCACAGTTCTGGAGGCCGCAGGTCTGAAATAAAGATGTCAACAAGGTGGTCCCTCTGAAGAGCTCTGAAGAAAAATCTGCTTCAGGCCTCTCTCCTAGCTTTTGGTGGTTGTTGGCAATCCTTGGAGTTTTTTATTTGTAAATGCGTCAATCCAGTCCCTGCCTCCATCGTTAAATGGTATTCTTCCCAGTGTGTCTCTGTTTCTGTCTCTTCTCTTTGTTTAAGGGCACCAGTCACGTCAGATTTAAGACCCACCCGTCTCCAATATGATTTCATCTTAACTAATTACAACTGCAAAGACCCTATTTTCAATCAAGGTCACATTTTAAGGTTCTAGGAAAGATATAAATTTATACAACAGTATTCAAGCCAGTACAATGGCTAAACCTGTCCTTTTCAGGAAACAGGAGTCCAAGCCTCGCCTCCATGGAGAAGACACATTTTCTCAGCCTTGAGTGGTGAGATATGCCCGCCATGTCCCCTCACACACTGCACCACAGATGCTCTGAACTCCAAAAGAACTGCTGTCTAGTGAGGAGTTTGCTAAGGTAAAACACATTCAGGTCTGGAATTAGGAGATGGGTTCTAGTCCTGGCTCCCTCATTAACCACCACAGTGGCCTTCAGCAGAAATACTAAACCACTCTGAACCTCAGAGTTCCCTGTCTCAGCAATGGAAATACAAACCCCTGCACTTCCAAATTCACAAAATAGCTGTGAGGATTACATGGGATCATTGTAAATGTCTACTAATAATCTATATACAATATAAGTCTTTGTTACAGTATGCTGCCAACTCCTATCCTTTTGCTACACAAGACAAACAGGAGAATCACTTTGAAGGCTGGAGGATCTGAGATCTCTCAGCTTCTAGCACAGATGGAGCTGGACTCCTACAAAATCCTCCCTGCGGAACTACCTGCTCCCAAATTTGTCCCTTTCAATCCAGTCTTCTCACTGTGGCCGGGGGATTATTTCCAAATTTTTGAAATCTAATCTTGCCGTTTACTTTCTGCTTAAAAATACTTATCAAAAAATATGTATTGAAATAATAAATGATGCAGACCTTGCTTCTTCTGATCTGGGGACAGAAGAATGTTAGGGTGATCTTCCAGTAGTCTTCCTGCGGTTGAGGCCCCAGGATTAGGAGTCAGGCAAAAGAAAAAGAAGATCTTAGTTGATGGAAGATTTGTGAAATTGTATGATGTACAGAGCAGGAATTGGACACCATGCTATGTGGAATACATGCAGCCATTCAGAGGAAGCCCAGGACATCTAAGCCAACTGTGAGGCAGGTTATCAGCTGGGCAAATAACAGCAACTTTGGCAAGACCATGTTCCAATGACCCATCAAGGGACGAGGCTCAGAGGAAGTCTGAATTAGAAACATTTGCCATTTCTCATTAAGCCCAAGAAAGTTATTTATTTTGTTTTTTCTAGACTGTTTTATTTGGCACATCTTGAGTGAAATGGCATTCTCTTTTCCCAAGGTGCTTGAAACTGCTTGTTTGTTTTTG
Source organism: Rhinopithecus roxellana (assembly GCF_007565055.1). Lineage (NCBI taxonomy): Eukaryota > Metazoa > Chordata > Mammalia > Primates > Cercopithecidae > Rhinopithecus > Rhinopithecus roxellana. Next base: position 51,784,456 of record NC_044556.1, on the reverse strand, counting down.
CAATTGGCCGTTTTACAAGTAGGGGTCATGAGCACTCACACTGAGACCTGATGCCACCTGTGAGCACGTTATTCTGCTAAAATACAGGACTTGGGTAAGGTCAGCTGCATGGCAGATAGGCTCTGCTTGAGCATGGCAATGCATTTCCCACCTCTATTACTGACGGCTACTGTTTGTAGCTCTGCCAAGGAGTCTTCCAACGTTCTCCTCCTTTGAGGTGCACAAGGATCCCTAAGTCAACTGTGAATTTGTTATTGATGCCTCCTGCATTCCCAACAACAGTCTCTATCAATGCCACCTTCTCCTTAAAAATTCCAGTGCTCCAAGTCTCCCATCCAGTTAGTTCTGAAAGAAGCTAAGCCTAAGTCTTCTAAATAAGGTGACCAGATGTCTTCAGTTTCTCTTGCACAAGCCTAACTTCACTTGTACTGACACTAACAGTGCCCCTTTTTCTCTCAAAATTGTCCTGGCTTGGATGATAAACTATAAAGATACCTATTTTCAAACTATATTTTCTAAAGAGAGTTCTTTTTGAATGATACCATTAGAAGATGTCAGAGCAATATGTTTTCTTAGGCAATAAGTTTGGAAAACATCTCTCATTTTGTCTTAGAGAATCACAACTTATATTAGCAAATTAAGAACTCTGAGAAGTCCCTGCATAAATATGTCTGCTTAACTTTGTTAAGCCCAATGTTCCCAATATTTATTAAACCACAGCCCTTGATTTTTGATAAACACATATCAATAGTTCCTTGGAAAACAGTTTGGAAAACACTTCCCTGAAGTGTAAGAGACTCAATGTGCTTCTCCTCTCAGAATTTCAAAGAAATCCTTCTGAGAGAAGCATATAATCATCTGAAGGGTGGATGATACCCTCTGCAAATTATCCACACTGGTCATAACCATAGTTTTTGAATTCAAAATCAGACAACATGATCTGACCCATTGATCTGACATGGTCTAAAAATGAGACAAGATCTTTGAAATCAGGACAGACCTAAACAAATCTGAGACATCTATATGTGGTCCTGCCTACATTCCTTTCATGGCCGACCTCAGGACAGATTTTTTCAACCCCTCAGAGGGAGCTCTTACCACTAATATGTCCAGGCTTATCTCTGAAATCCTCCTGGGGCAGTAACGTGGTACTGTTACTCCACCAGTCTTGCCTGCTCTACCATGCAGCAGTCAGTCACTAAAAGGCTGAGTGCTCAGGCACAAAGGCAGGCCACCTTCCATGTGGTCATCGGGTAAAGACCACCTTCCATGGGGTCATGGCAGACTCCTCTCTGGTTCATGGGGTAGAGATATGACTGACTGGATCTCACCCACCCATCCTCTAATCTTTGCTGTGAAAACCAACCACAGTTTGTGTGTACTTCTGACAAATCTGAATTTCTAACAGAGTTAAAGCCTTATCCCATTGAATGAAAGCCTTATCCTGTCGTGCAGTACCCAGCACATAGGAGGCATCTGCAAACATCACAGGCTGAAAACTCTTACAGCCTACAGAAATGGACATCTGTGTTTTCTTTACCATAAACCTAGGATTTTTTCTGTTATATCTTTTATTTCTCCACTCAAAAGATCTATGCTAACAAAGTGTTTTTGGTTTTGAAAAATGTTTCCAATTTGTTACAGGCTTGGTCGTGGTCTTACAAATCATCTTTAATGTTTCTCCAAAATCTGAAATGATACTTAGTTAATGTGCCAGTATCTTCCTCTTATGAAATAACTGTCCCATGACTCTTAGCAGAAAAGGTGAAATAGAATTGATTCTAAACACTTCCAGGTATAAACAGTGGATGATATAAATACTATAATCCAGGAGTGAGCCTCTGACAATCCTTAAACTATTCCAGTCTGTGGATTATTTGATGATGTGTTGATTTACCTCATCCTTAGTTCCAAGACATGGGTCCCCTTTGATCTTTGGGGAAAATTCTTCTTCTCTCCCAAACTGGAGACTCGATCAACTACCACCCAGGAGTAACTTTATTAGAGCTGGACAGTCCATTAAGCCATGCTGACTGTATCCTGGCCTTCTGAATATTATCAAAGAATAAACTGGTAGAATAAACCCCCTTATTGCTATGACTCATTCCTATAGAAATTTCTGGAAAGAGCATTGAATGTAGCTGAAAGTTTACAAAAAATAAAAATAAAAATAAAAAAAAAAAAAGAATTCCCCAGCTGGGTGTGGTGGCTCAAATCAGTAATCCCAGCACTTTGGGAGACCAAGGTGGGCAGATCACCTGAGGTCAGGTGACCAGCCTGACCAACATGGAGATACCCGGTCTCTACTAAAAAATATAAAAATTAGCTGGGCATGGTGATGCATGCCTGTAATCCCAGCTACTCAGGAGGCTGAGGCAGGAGAATTGTTTGAACCCAGGAGGTGGAGGTTGTGGTCAGCCAAGATTGTGCCACTGCACTCCAGCCTGGGCAACAAGAGTGAAACTCCATCTCAAAAAAAAAAAAAACAAAACAAAACAAAAACAAAACAAAACAAAATTGCCTGTATAACTTTATGAAAGAAGAAAGTATTGTTTCTCTGTGAAAGGTGAAGACTGAGTACGGTCCACAGTTTGTTGTATAAAGACAAAGTTTACATTTCCACTGAGGCCAGACTAAGAGAATGTGGACTAGGAAACTATCTGGTTCTGTAGAAAGACCCTGGGAGAGATATTCTGGATATGGGATGACTCATTCATTCACTTCTGTTCACCAATCATTAATGAAAATCTACTATGGTTTACATACCACAGTACCCAGCCTTATGGAGACCAGCAAGGACAATTCCAGGCCTTTAAGCTCACAACAGCTAATAGGAAAGACAACATACAGTAGATCATGACTATGTGTCAGTTAATACTGAGAGAGAGGAATGAGGCCCTGAGCAAGCTATTGACATTTCTCAGCAGCAGTTTTAAAAAGTAAGAGTTTCCCACATGAACAAAATAGACAGGTGTTAGAAATAGATAATCTGTGCCATGAAGAAATGTCAGCACGCAGACAAAAGGTCTCTGTCTCAGCAAGGCAATGTTTACTTTCTGCAGAAAGGGTGTTCAATTGCAGATGGAACAATGGTGAGAGCACACCTGAACAAAGGAAAAGAAGACATATTTTTCCCTTACACGTTTGGGTTATGCTTACTACTGTGTCCTGCATCCATTGGCTGGGGCTGGACCTCACAATCTTAAACTAATACCCAATTTGCTAATAACCTAAAACTTTCCTAAATAGGCTAAGTGCAAGGAAGAACAAAGAAGGAGAGGAAGTTGCTTATGAAAGGTTTAAGGAAGCAATAACATTTCCAAATAAGGAAGGGGCATTGGCTGTGAGCTGGAGCATGTCTGTGAGCGTGTCCAACAGTTACATAGGATAGGGCTTAACAAAGAGTTATTAGCACAAAGCAAGGAGGCTTGAAGTAAGTTACTCTTTAAAAGAAACTATTATTTCGAACACTTATGATTTATTCTTTAACAAGAAGGGAAACTTTGAAGAGGAAACTTTTTACTTTCTACACAGGGTATTCCAGGCCCGTTAAAGGACTCTGCAAAAGTGAATATGTATAAGACAGTATGGCATTAGTTAGCACAAAGAACAAATGAGGAAGTGGTAAGAGATGAGGCTGGTGCTAGATTGCCCAAAGACATAAGGGTGGACAACTGAGGTCCCTATCACTCAATAACTCTAAGATTCATGATCGTTTTCCTCCAGGCTGTCACCAGCTTATGTGCCATGAAATGATAGAGTAGCTCTTATTAACCATGTCAAAAGCTCAAAGTGGAAGGTCAAATCCAAGCAGGAATGAGGACAATGCTGATGGATTTCCCTGCCTAGTTTAAAAGGATCCGTATGCTCACTGGAAACTAGCTGCACCAAGGACCAGGATAATGTGCATGTATGCCTCACACTGCTTACAGAGAGGCTCATCTGGGTTTCTGCAGACAAATAGATATTTGACCTGACACAAGATGTCCCCAGCCACAGGAGGAATCATACTGGTTTTTTGCCTGGCACCCTTAATGAGGCAATTTGGATCTGAAGCCTCCACAGGACCACGCTGCCACTCATCTGGTTAAGTGAAGTATGGGTTTCTGGTGGCCCATGATGAACGTTTGCCCCATACTTGAAGACAGCAGCACTGCCCTCAAGAGAGCAGGCTGCCCCAAAAACTGAGCCCAGAACTAATTTAGTAAGCATGGCTTTATACAGCTGGACAGAAAAGGCAGCAGGGCCTGTGCTTTTCCATGAGGTAAAGTTTGGAGTCATTAAACCCCTTAATGTCTTTAGATGAAGCCTAGGCATCCAGCACCAGAAACACAGGACCTGGGAGGGAACTGCTACAGGCACATCCTGCCCTTTGCCCCTTGCTTTCCCATAAACATTATTGGATCTCTTGGACCCAGAAGTCTCCGTTTTTGTTTAACATACATGGTGACTTCTAAAGATAGCCAGAGGTCATTTCTACTGCATTGAGAGCCTCTGAAAGCTAGGGCTTTCTTTTCTACATTATCTCTCTGAACTATCAAGTTTTAGAATTTATTCTTCTAGAAAGTGTCCCACAAGCTCAATTTGATTGCCCCATATTGACAATTCTGTTACCAGGGCTAGATTCATGAGTTTCACACTCAGGAAGTCCCATCGTTTCACGCTCTGCCATTGCCATCTTGAAATGCTTAATAAATTTGAACAAGGAGACCCACATTTTCACTTTGCACTATCCTGCATAAGATGTAGTGATCCTGACTGCAACCAGTAAAAATATACTGGCTTTGGAGCAACACTTTTTCTTTTTTACGTTTTCAAAGGGCATTCACACTTGTTATCTCATTTGATCCTCGCAATAAAGCATCCAGAAAAGGACAGCAAGTGGAAGAAAAGACAAAACCATGAAGGTAGAAGAAACCTGGGTTCCAAACCAGGCTCTGCAATTATTAGTTATGTGAGCTTGAGCTAGTTATTTAACTTCTCTGAACATGGGCTTCCTCTTCTGTAAGACAGCACAACTACCTAGCACATTTAAATTGGTGAAATAATTATGTGAAATCGTGTATGTCTCCTTCTGTCATGGACATGTAAGTGAATAAACCTCGGTTCCCCTTTGCTCTTCTAGCTTCTCTTTCTGTCCCCCATTTCTCCCAATTTGCAAGATATAAAAGGTGAAGCTGAGCGATTTAGACGATCTGCCAATTGTGTTATTCTGGATCCTATAAAAAGCAGAAGTCAAGTTGGGATTAAATGTACAAAGATTTTATTAGAGGAAACGGATGTGTGAGAGAAAAGGGAGAAAGATGGGAGACTCAGACCAGGACGCAAGTCTGACCAGGAGTGAAGAAGAGAATGAGAGACGGTTGGGTGGAAGAGCCCTAGACCGCTGTGCCATCTAAGAAAAAGATTCGAGGAGGCCGTTGGGGCTTCTTTGGGACAGCCAGAGTCAGCTCCCAGCCCCTACATCTCCCAGGAATGGTCTTGCCTCAGAATCCCAGCTGCGCTCACTCTGGCTGCAGCACTCATGGGAGGCGTGGCCTCCGCGTGAAGGAGGCAGTGGATTTCAGGAGCAGCATCTAGGCCCTTGGTCAATCATTTTCCTGTATTCGCAAGTCCTTAGGGTGCATTTTCATGGCCACCACATCGAACTTCACACTGAGTTAATGACAAAACCAGATCCACCCTTGACTCTTACCCTCGAGGAATTCAATTATCCCAGCCTCTTCCTGTGTGACGGAAGTTGTTCTTCAGCCATTGTTTCCCCCAAAAGCAGAACAATGTTCTCTGCTGAAGATGCCTCTGTCCTGTCTCTCTGAGGAAGTAAAGCGTTTCCCCCAGAGTTCTTCTTTCGCGGCACAAATTTGCTCCACTAGGTTTTTGGAGACCCGGAGAGGAGACTCATTCAATCAGCCCTTTCCACAACCCCATCCTGTAAAACGTTAAGGGTGATTCTGAGAAAATTGCCCAAAAGTTAGGTATCTTTTGGTTGTTGTGATCCATGAAGTAATTTTTAAGTTAAAAAAAAAAAAAAGAAAAAGAGAGGTGGAAGTGAGGGAAAAAGAAAGCACTTTCACATCCATTGCAATATTGACACATTATTCTGAAAAGTGGATGAAGATAGGGCGGGTCATCTTATTATTCTCATGTTTTAAATGTGGAAACAGAGGTTTGGAAGATTCAAACCACTCGCCTAAGGTTCCATAGTTCATGGAAGGGAGAGCTGGAACTCCTGCCCACGCCTTCCCCCCTCCTCCGGTAGGACTGAGTCTACACAACACCAGTAAAGTCCTTCATTTGAATCATAGAAAATGTTAGTCAGTTCAGCAAATTGTTATTCTAGCAGCTCCATGCCCCGCCCCTCCTCCCAGCTCCATCCACTTCCTCTCAAGATCTCTTAGGGCTCTAGAGTCCAAGACGCCTAACGACTGCCAACATTTGTGGGTGAGAGCTTCTTTTAAAACATCACACAAACTTAATCAAGAATGAAGAAAAACAACAAACTTAATCAAGTACAAAAAAAAAACACAAACTTAAGAGTAAGCAGATGGTGGGCAGAGAAGAAGGGGAAGGAAGAAGGGAGTAAGAACTCCAGTCTAATAAAAATTTATCTAAATAAAGGAATGTTTTAAAACTAAATTAAATTTTACTATGGTGTTTTCACGTAGGTGAGGTATTAGTAGAAACTCCTCAAAGATTTGCCTTAAGGAACAAAATGATTTATAATACATGTTTCTCATTCATTCAAATGTCCCTAATGTAGTTTTTAATCCTCAGAACAGGGTCTGAAATTTAGTTTGCATTTGTAATACAATATTAAGAAAAATCGACTAAACCAATTAGTGGGGGGAGATAAGAATATATGGAAATTTACTTTTAATCTTCTTAAATGAAAAATGACAACCTTTTACCCCATTTGAAAGCACTGACTTATTTTCCAGAAAAGCACATACACAATGTCAGAATTAGTCACTAAAAATAGATCCAAAAAGGAGGTGATAGTAATCTAGTTGAAAATAATAGAATAAAACTAAATTTATTTTTAATAGTATTTTATTCATTCGTCATACCTAATTCAGACCAGTTTGTTTATACCCTACTTCCTCTTTACCACCACTCCCACAACTTCACACTTACACACCCTGCCCAGTTCATCTAAATTAAAGAAATTTTACTGTGTTCACGTGGTAAATTTGTAGAAGACTGTTTCCAGCCATAATGCCAAGTAAGAAAGTAGAGCCCTATGGCAAAAGTTTAAAGTACAGATAGCGTCTTTTTTATTCCACAAAATCATAGAACAGATGCTTCTACCCAATTTGGGAGTTCCTTCAACAACATCCATAAGAGGTACTCCTTTTGCCTGCATAGGAACATTTTTTCTTTCCATTTTTTATTTAACATCAAGGGGTTTATGTGCATGTTTGTTACATGGGGGTTTGGTGTACAGATAATTTTGTCACCCAGGGAATCAGCATAATACCCAATAGGTAGTTTTTCAATTCTCTTGCTCCCCTAACCCTACACTCTCAAATGTGTCCCAGTGTCCATGTGTACTCAATGTTTTGTCCCCACTTATAAGTGAGAATATACCGTATTTGGTTTTCTGTTCCTGCATTAATTCACATAGGATAATGGCCTCCAGTTCCATCCACATTGCTTCAAAGGACATGATCTCATTTTTTATAGTCGCATAGTATTCCATAGTGTGTATGTACCACATTTCTGGATTTTATTCAGTCCACTATTGATGGGCATCTAGGTTGATTCAAAGAGTTCTTACCAATGCCAGGAATCATGACTGTAAATAGAATGCCTCTAGTTTCTAGAAAATAATTTCAAGTCAAGTTGAAATCAACTCATCAACCATTTGAAAGATATTTATCATAGCATCCATGTCATCTTATCCTTTCCAGGTTATATAGAAACAGTTCTGTCAAACTTTTACTATGAAGATCCTATTTCATGTATAGAGATCCCATGGAATAACTATAAATATCCCATTGCAAAAAAAAATTTTAAAAATCCCATTGCTTTGAAACATGTTTCTTTAAGTATAATACACAGCTCTGGACTGTGCCACCATTGAATCTGTTTATTTCCTTCTTCAAAATGGGGTTGGTAGTATTTTCTGCCTCATAGATGTATGTTGAACATTAAAAGAAATCGTACCTACAGTTTGTTTTTATCAGCATCTGTGCTCTGCTTATCCTCTTGGGCACACTGGAGTCCATATTCCAGCCTCCCTTGTAGTTAGGAGAGACCATACGACTGACGTCTAGAAAGGGAAGGTGGGCCTAAGTATATATACCACTTTCAGACTAAGCCTGACATTGTGTGTGTGCTTTTCTGGCAAATAAATCAGTGCTTTTAAATGGAGTAAATGGTGGTTTTTCATTCAAGAAGGTTAAAAGCAAATTTCCACATATTCTTATTTTCCCCCACTAATTGGTTTAGTCCATCTTTTTTGTGTGTGATCCTCCCTCTCTTTCTCCATCTGCCTACTGAATGGAAACAGCTCCAAGAACCTACAGGAGGGTGGAGCTACAAAATTAAGAAAACCTGAGTCTCTGCATGACCGCATTTCTTCACCCACATCTCTCCCTTGACCTATAGTATGCAACAGAGGCAAGAATAAAATTTTACTATATGAAGTCACTGAGATTTTAAAGTTCTTTCAGCCCTTAGTCTAATGCTGCTATGTATATTAAGCTATTACTTCCATGGAAAAACCGTGTAAGGTAGAGAAATGCTCAATAAATATTAGCTGCCATTACCACTAACAGCACCTCTATCACCACTGCTACTATTGCCACTACTATACATATAGTCTGATGGGAGTCCAGTGCATTCTCTTACTTAATCTAGTCACTTCAGCTTAGAATTGAACCTGCTGTTTTAAGAATCACAACATACTTTGACTTGTATTGAAATTCTAGTCAATAACTCTACAAAAAGAAAAACAGATTTATTTTCACATATGATTTTCAACATAGTTCTCCCCTTTTTCTGTACATTCTAAACATTTTGGAATTTAAAAGTAAGGATAAATATACACCTCTGTTAAGTTCGCTAATTTTAATTACTGACCCATTTTGAAGACCATTAATATACTTTTTAATCTTGATTCCCTTGTTCAGTGTCTTATTTTCTTCTCTCAGTGATAATATGTTACAAATTTTTCTGATATACAATTTATTTTCTTCTAAATTGCTAACAAAGGTTTTGTTGAAGATAAGGCTAAGTACAAAACCCACTGTAGTGTAGCTCTGGGGGCTCCCTCGAGAATTTAGAGTGGTCAACTCATTAACAGTATTTCAGTTCTACAAACTTGGGCTGTATTGTCATTCAATCCATGACTCACAATTTCGTCCCCAAAATATCTTAAAATCTTCATCAAATGTCCCATTTATTGTGTGATTTGCTATGTGATAGCATTCTCCTAACCAATTAGCTCAGTAATTCTGACATAAAGATAAAATGGTATTTGCTTGAAATAATTGTTTCTTAATAATCTTGAGCTGACTCCTTGACATCACTGCTCTTTTCCAAGTACTCTCAAGTCATCTGCTTACTAGTACATTTCAGAATATTTCCTGGGTTTCACCTCAAGTCTATAGCATTTAAAATTTCTTCCTCCCAACTTCTCTTTCAAAATAATGATGTTTGCCCTTCTCCAATTTTTCCAGGACCTCTCTCAATATCCATGTTCTTAATAATTACTAACCATTTCCTCATCTCATCTATATATTTCTCTAGTGCCCACATATTTAGATTCATCTGGGCTGAAGAATTGAGCTTAAGGAAATCTGGAGCCCCACTCCCTGAGGCACAGAAAGCACTTGCAGTTACCAAATACTGTAACCATGACTGCAAATCATCCCAGCAACAGGTCGGGAAACTTTATCTCCTTTATGGAGCATCTCCAATCTGGAAAGCCTGCATGTCCACCCAGCTTTGTGCTGAGGGTCTGCTACGTGCCAGGCATTTAATACACGTAGCACATTTAATCCTAACCACAATCCTGGGAAAACTGAGGTTCACAGAAGAAAAGTTGACCAAGGTTTTCTGTAAACAGCTAGAGTCAGGCTGAGTCTGGAGTCAACCAGGTCTTTCTAAATCCCAAATGCAGATTGCCTCCACTGAGTCACACCTCCCTTTTTTCTAGGGCTCTTATACTCTCTTCTCACCTATTAGGGGTTTCAATTCCTGTTGGTTTATGCCTGTTCTACACTTGCCAGTATTTAGACACTTCTTGGTGAAGGAAACAGGGATTTATCAGAAATTGAGGCTACTTTGCTTCTCCCCTCTCCTGTCTGTCATACGTTGTAGGCACTCCCTTAAGTGACTGAGCATATTCTAGCAAAAGGAGCTGATTTTTAACTAAAAGATTCTTCTCAGTGCCCTGTCCACCCTCCGTCAGGGCATACCCTAGCATACCTGTAAGCTGAAGACATAGCTGTCAACTAACTATCCTTTGGTCTCAGCTGACGAACACTCCAAGTTCCCCTCTACCTGGAGGCATTTGCCATCTTTGGAAGGGACTGAAGAAATGAGATCCATTGATTCCCAGTACAATTTCTGAACAGACACTGTCTGGTACTGACTCTACCTCTTACACCTCGGTGAACTTGGGCAATGTACTTAACCTCTCTGTGCCTCAGTTTATTTATCTGTAGCATGGGGATAACAATTCTGCTAGGACACATGTCGGCTATTTAATGTTGGCATTTTTATCTTCTGGTAAATAAAAGAAGAAATAATTGAGGATTGAGAACACTGAAGTTTGCCGCTAAATTTACATCATGTGAGTGATTACCTCTTCTGCTTAGCAATAAGCAGCAACATATTTTCTGAGTTGTAAATATCATTACATCCAAGCCAAAAGTTGCAAACTCAAATGCCAGTGGAGCAGGTTACATGAAGACTGTTGAATTGGATAATTGACGACACTTTCAAGAGGGCAGCCCTACTTGGCACCCACATAAAACTGTGACCTCAAAATTACCAAATCTTCCTTTGCATTTGCCCCAAGAGATACCGGAAATCCAGACTTCTATGCAAAATTTCTCAATTTTTGAATTTCAGCAAGTTATTTTTTCAATATCTAGCGCTTACATGCTTACTAACAACATACCACCTGTTGGCAACCTCTGGCTTGCAGCCTGAAGTCTGAAGCCCCCCCCCACTCCCCTAGTCACAGAACAGACTTGTAGCTACCACATGCTGTTACCATGACTACAAATAATCCCAGAGATAGGTCAGGAAACTTTATCTTATTTATGGAGCACCTCCAGGCTGGGAAACCTGCGTGTCCACTCAGCTATGTGCTAGAGTCACCCTTTTTTTTTTTTTGCCACAGATATTAGTTTACCACAAGACTACTCTTGTCAGATCCCCCAGAACCTCCAGGTCAAATTCTCAGCCCATCCCAAGATTCCAGCCACTCACCGGTGATATTATTTATGGTATCAATTACTAATGCTCCTGAGATTAAGAACCCGGTAAAACAGATGCCAGAGAAGCTGTTGCTAAAATTGTCTATGTATGGTTAGAGGCAAGGAGAACCCCGCCCCTGCCCTGGACATTTGTGGAAAAGAGGGGGAGGTTATTGGGTCCAGCATCCAATGTGTTCGCAATCAAGTCTGCTGAAGCCCACAAGATGATCCATTTGGGGAAACCAGGGCTGGTAGCAGCTGTTGAGTAAGCCTTGCTCATTTTAGGATTATGAGAGAGCTGAGGAAGCCTTGATAAGCCGCTAAGAGCAAAGTCTATCTTTGGAATCCTGCATAATTTTCCTGCAGACTTGATCCATAGGGAGCTAGAGCAAGGGTTAGTTAAAATTTAATGCCTATAGGTAGTCAAAATATATTTTAAAATTTTATTTCATCATTTTTTGGCTTTTCTTTTTCTTTTTGTGGAGAACAAGCCGTCGCTATGTTGCCCAGGCAGGTCTCAAACTCCTGGGCTTAAGCTATCCTCTCCCCTCTACCTCCCTAAGTGCTGGGATTACAGGCATGAGCCACCACCAGGGCCTATTTCATCATTATTTATACTGGAAATAAGTAAATAAAGAGTTAAATAAAGAAAGAAATAAATAAATAAGAGCAACCTAAATATCTGCAGTGAACTGCATAAAAATTATGGCACATAGTCCAGGCACGGTGGCTCACGCCTGTAATCCCAGCACTTTGGGAGGCCGAGGCGGGTGGATCACGAGGTCAGGAGATCGAGACCATCCTGGCTAACACGGTGAAACCCCGTCTCTACTAAAAGTACAAAAAATTAGCCAGGCATGGTGGCAGGCGCCTGCAGTTCCAGCTACTCGGGAGGCTGAGACAGTAGAATATTGTGAACCTGGGAGGCGGAACTTGCAGTGACCCCAGATCGCACCATTGCACTCCAGCCCGGGCAACAGAGAGAGACTCTGTCTTAAAAAGAAAAAGAAAAGAAAAAAAAATGGCACATCAATACTATGGAATAGTATGCAACCAACAGCTATGGGATACTTGAGTTTTTCAAAGGCTATGTATAGAATAATATGTATGGTATTGTTCCTTTTTTGGTTAAAGCAAATAAAGAAAAGAAGGAAGAAAATAAAAACTTATGTCAGAGTAAACACATGTGTGAGTATGTAGGTCGAATAGGTTTAGAGAAAAAAATCTGGAAAGCTACATACCAAACCATTAACAATAGTATATCTGGGGACAGTTTTTATTTTTGTTGAATATGCTTTAGCATTTCATTTTGTTACAACAAGCAAGAAGTCATTTTGTAAATTTTAAAAGTGAATATATGAAGAAAATATTTAGTCCTTATCAGATCAACTCATTGATTCATTAACTTATTAACTTAGCACCTACTGTGACTCCACAACTGTGCTGTATGCCATCAAAAATATCAAAGAAAAAACTTCTGTCTTAAGCATCATAATCCAGTAGAGGAGCCTATATATATGGATAGTTTACAAATATTTTTCAAACTCAAGTAGTCAAGTCCTTTCTTTTTCATAAGTCAAAAAGAACTGTCATTATTCTTATTTTATAGATGAAGGAAGGTGACGTGCAGAGAAAGTGATGTTAGCAAGTAAGAGAACTGGATTGCGATTCCAAATCCAGGAGTTTCTCTACCAAATGCTAATGGGTAAGTGTCTTCTTTCAGGTTTTCTGTTTCTCAGAGTGCTATCGCTATGAAAAGAAAATATATTTCAATAATAACTAAGTATTAAGAAGCACTTACAAGTGCCTGGGCAGAGATGACATACCGAAGTTTTCTAGTGTAATTTTCAAATGAGATTTGTCAGCTTATTATTACTCATCTTTCTTCTTATTTATTTCTTTAAACAGAATGTACTCCAAAGATTGACCAAAAATCATGGACAAGACCCAGCTATCTTTCATGGAACATTAGAGATGGCAAAGACCTTAGAAATCACCTTGTTTGACACCTCTATTTTAAAGACAGGAAACCGAAGCCCAGAAAAGCCTGAAGGCTGTCATAACCGGTGATTAGTGGCAGAGCTGGGACGTGAATCTACTACTCTTTCAGCCCATCCATGCCATGCTTATCGTTATGAATGACCCAGTGAAACACCCAGCTAGCATTCTTGGGTGCCCCAGTTTACTAGGAAGGTGCTCTCATCAATTGCAATCTGACCTAAGTAAAATTCTCACCGGTTTAATGGTTCTGCAGATTGGCATTAATGGAATAGGTAATCTTGCTAATCTAATCATGTCTTTCTTTAAATAGCTTGGGCTGACATGTTGTTTTCTGTCCAGAAGATAGATGGGCAAACACCAGCACAACTAGCATTTATCAAGTATCTACTATTCAGCCCTCAATGAGATTAGCGTTTTTGGTTGCATTATTTTAACATTATCTTTAATAGTCTAAGAGGCATTGATGTCTATCTTATAGCTAATAAATAATGCAACCAAGGCTAAAACCTAGGCCTTTAAAAAAAAAACACACACACAACAACAACAACAACTAGGTCTAGAGCTCTTTCTATGTGTTTTGCCTTCCAGAGTATAGCAGAAAAACCACTGAATTTATCCCAAGGATTGTAGCTTCTTTAGAAGCAAAACATGCCAATAAAATCTCGGTTTCCAGGGGGGAGTCAAAGGAAATCAAATAAGAATGTATTTCATTCTGTCATCTCCTGACCTATAAAACGGAGTTAGAAGACCAGACTGCTGGAGAGTTGCTGCCATTAGGCCTTACAGGAGTCTGTGCTCACTTCTCATTGTTCCAGATTTTTTAATCTTGTCTTCAGGCCAGTTTCTTTATCTCCTCTCATCACAGCAGCACTCCATCCTGTCCAAGCATAGGAAATCTGTGCTGTATTGGATAGATGACAGAACTTGGACTTTAAGCCACTGAGTTTTTTGTAGTGGGCAATTAGGAGTGCTAAAGCCAAAAATGGATGCTCATTTAATTCTAAGGGTTACTCTCCCATCCTCCCACCTCCATCTTAATGTCACCTAGCTCTAATCAGGGTCTACCGCTTAATGCAGTAGGAGAAAAATGAAGTTTTGTTTACAATAGGAGGTCCCATTGTGACTGTGTTCTTGTAGTGCAACTCTTTTCAAAGCAACATATAGTGAGCTGAAATAAATATATATCCCCTACTGCTGATTCTTCTTTTAATTTTTTCTCTAAACAGAAAGGACTGTGTCATTGAAAGCATAAAATACACCTAAAAAAATATTCTTCAGTGAAGCCCAATAGAATCAAGGTGTGACATCCCCAAGAACAGCCAAGTCACAAAAGAGCTAGTCATGCTGAAGGCCAAGTTAAATAACTCATAATTTTGGATCTCTCGGTCCCGCTAGCACCCTTGAGTGTGGGCTTATAAAATTCCTGACCAGGCAAGACGGCCCCTGTTGAATCTTGCTTGACTTGGCCCCTTCATGGGTAACTCTTCTGTGATTTGGCTTTCCCAACACATCTCACACCTTCCCACAAGTGACCTTTTCACTCTGTACTTGGCTTTTCTGTGGTGGGTTAAGTGCCTGCACACATTCACGTCATCATGTTCCTGGTGTGAAGATGACGTGGTCATACGTGCTATTGATCTCCAAATACGCAAAGGACATTGAAGCTCTGCTCAGGCTCCTGCAATCTTTTCTGGGATAAGTATGGATATAAGGATATGGCAAGATGATGAATGCCCTACGTATAACTATTTTTCTGATTTGTGTAGCCCCTTGTGCTGCACGGCTCTTTTTATGAAAGTGAGCTTCCACATACCTAATGGTGCTTAGTCCCTTAGACTCTAAATCTTAGACCATGTGTTGTTATTTCATACCATCCCAGAGCTATTTCCTCTTATATAAAATTTCCAGAAATCCATAGGCATACTGCATCATGTGGCAGTGGGCTTCTGCATTTCCTTGGAGCCTTACGACAGGCCACCCTAATTATAATCACTGGTTCTCAGCTTACTGTCAGCCTGTGTTAAGCAGTCTCACTTTCAACTACTCATCGTCATCTCCAGAAAGCCTCCCCTGAACTTTGAACTGACACAACTGCTCCCATAGTATCCATGTTTACCTCTATCATAGCATTTCCTCACTACAGTAATTGTTTCTATTTTTGGTCTGTCACGACACTGGACACATTAGAGCTCCTAAGTTGTATGGACTAGCTGTCACTTATCTGCATATTATCAATGCTTAGCACTATGTCCTGCACAAAATACACATTCAGTACATACTGATGAGTCATTGTTGAAGGTTTAGTTGAATGGGTTAAGGTAAAAATTATTTTGAGGTCTGTGAACTAATTCTATTCCAGTGACTCTTTCTGTTGCCAACATTACTGTCATGAAATATTAAGTATGACTTGTTTTGACACTGAGACAGAAGGACATACAGCCCACTAGAGTTATCACTGCAAAAAGGCTAATTAGTTTAACTCTCAAAGAGTAACTTTATTTACCATGCCTTTGTTGGAGGGAAGGTGTTGAAAGGATGACTGACTTCCCCATGATTTCACCTTGTAGGAGACAAGGAATTTAGCAGCCACCTGGATTGGCCTTCAGTTTTGTCTATATCTCAGTATCCTTCAGTGTTATCTTCCTTAAATCTTCCCAAAAGTCTGTGTAAGGTTTCATGGACATCACCAAACTAAACTGCCTGATAAGACATATGGACCCCTCAACCTCTGTTTCAACTTTTTATCTATGGTCTTCCCACCCTCCACTGACACACAAGCATGCCTTTGTCTCAGATATAGACTGGGAGCCCCAGAGATAATCTTTACCAACCTCAACATCTCCAGTTTTCTCTGTTCAGCAACATGATAAAGACGTCCCTGAGGGGGATTTTCTATCCCAGAGGTTTGACCAGAAAACTGAGATTTTTCCAACTCTGGATCCTTTGGCTTTGGCCCTGATTATTTTACTAGAGCCTTAATCTTCTCTAATTCTTAACAGTTTAAAAAAAGTATTTCCCTTGCCATGGTTGAGAAGCATGAGCCCTTGTTAGGATGAGATTTGGAGAGCTTTAATGAGAAGATGTACGTAAGCACATGTTGCAAAGAGACAAAACCAGAATATAGAAACAAGGCTCTGTTGATGAAGCAAAAACCCTCCTGAGACCAGCAGACTCTGGTAATGGAAAATGGGACCAGTGGCATTTTGCTTATTTGTTCTGGGCATCATTCTGGATGAAGGGATAGCTAATTTTTCTCTGTAAAGATTAATCAGTGATGGGACCCAAGATAGTTGTTGTTGTAGAGGGTGCCTCACCCTGTGAGCTTCCTTTCTGAGGAACACTACCAGCAACATCCTTAGGTCAAAGGCCTGAGCATTGCCACAGGGTTAGACAAAGCCTAATTCCAGAAACTTAGTATAGGAGCTATGTATGAATATAGTTTCCAAACAAACTGAATCTTTGGGGACTGCAAATAACATCACATGATCGGGCCTTCCACACTCCTGCCTTGAGGTAGGAAGTGTTAGGCAAAGACCTGCAAAAACTACAGGCTGAGCGGAGTGTGATCCTGACACTCTGGAGATGACTTCCATATGCAAGTCATACTTGAGCTCTTTCTGAATGAAACCAAACAAAAGGTGATTCCTATTATACTGTAAGCTTATTTAAGCCAGGGAACATGGCTTGTGTAGCATTCTCAGAATTTTGCCCAAGAAAAGAAATATTTTCCAAAAGTCTGCCTTATCAAATATTCATTGTGCTAACGTCAGATTGCCTGAGTATGACCTTTGGCAAGATTCTTGGTCTTTCCGCATTTTTCTCTCACCTATAATGTGGGTATAATAATAATACTATCAGCTTCATAAAGTTGTTGGGAATTAAATAAGACACTGTACTATCTAAGGCACTTAAGCTGGCATGAATAAGCACTTGATAAATGTTTCTTGTTTTATACTTATCACTTGAGAAAAGCTCACTCTGCATTTTATAAATCCTCGAGATGTTTTAGGAGAACGGGAAGGAATCCTACTAAAAGATATATCTCACAGATGAACTGAACCCCAGTGGGGCAAAGTTAACTGTTCCAGATTGCTTTGCAAAGCATCTGAGAAGCTGGGACTAGAAATTAGCCTTATCTTTCCTGCTGGGTTTATATAAAGGAAAAGCAGATTGAGATTGGCTCAGGCTAGGTTGGCTCAGGGGCTGGCAGAAACTCCCTGATGCCTAACAAATCTGTTTCCTCTTCTTCCTATGCATTCAGCTAGACTATATTGCCCAGTTTCCCTTGCAGTTAGGTGTGGTCATTGGAGTTCTAACCGTTAGAATAGAGAGGAAGTCATGCACCAACACCAGACTGGGCTTATGAGTATCTCCCATGTACAAGTTTTATTTTTTCTCCTCATCTGCTAGCTGAATGGAGAGGTACTGAGCTAAGGGCTGAAGATATTGAAGCCATTAAACGGAAGATGATTGTTTTCCTAAATCATTGCTTGGAGAAGAGCTGCTCAATGAGAAACTCCATATTGGGTTGTGGGATGAGTGAGAAATGAACATTATTATGTTAAGATTTGGAAGTTTATCTGTTACCTCATCTAGAGACAGCCTAAGAGGGGCTCTACCTGCCCACGTGTAGAAGGATGCATGGTGTGGGCAAGATAAAGAGAACTCCAAGAATCTTCTTCATGGAGTTCAAAAGCTTCCCTGAGAATAAGAGCTGCCAGGGGTTGACTTGGCAATCCTTTGGCAGCCCCCTTTGTCCACTTTGGCTTCACTAGGTGAAAATACTAAAAATGACTCAAAACCCCTTTGGTCTTCTGTGCCTCTGCAGGGCCTGCAGTAAAGTGTAATAAAAGCAGAAACTGTTAGTAGGAAGCATCTGAAGTGGGAAATGCCGTTAGGCTGGGCCATAAAAGATGAGTGCTATGAGCAGTAAAATGAGCTAAGAAGGAAAACATGATGAATGTTTTCTCGGCTTTAAGCAGCAAGATCCCATTTCACCATCCCACGTGGCACTGTGTGCCTGACTGGAAAAAGCAAGGGCCTCTGTGCAGAGCCTGACTCAGGGAGTGTGGCAGCTGAGCCTATCCCTGGGGCCCTAGCTGGGGGAGTGGAGTGGGGTGGAGGTGTTGGGGGATCTGGGGGGATGCAGCTTGATTTCTTCATCACCTCCCAGGCCCTACTGATGCTTTCCAGGTTGAAGGTTCCCACTGAGACACTGGAGGAAATCCTGAATTGCCCAAGTTCCAGAGCAAGGACACCTCACACAGGGAAAGTGAACCCAGAGGTCATGGTGCCAGGAACAGCAGGGAGAACTTCATGAGATTTGACTTAAGAAAATGAATATCCTCTGTTTCAATCCCACTACCATAGCTCATTATACCACACAGAGAACATGCGTCTTTACTGTGCTGGCCCCACCCTCGCACCAGGACATCATCCTCCTCCTCAGTTTAGGCAGTTTCCATGAATTCTTCGAAGTACGATTCAAGTTCAGCTTTCTCCATGAGCCCACCACTTTTTATTATAGTCCCTATAAATCTCATTTTTGGAAAAACATAGTAGTGGAAAGGTCTGGGTTGGAGCCCTGCCTTTGTTACTTGCAAGCTATATGATTTTGTGCACATTGCTAACCTCTGTAAGTTTCGGTTTCCCTATCTATAAAATAGGGAACGAAATATAAATCCTATAGGGTGGCTGCAAGGATTACAGGATATTACCTTGCATAATGTGTAAGACGTAATAAACACGCAATAAAAAATTAGTTTTCTTCTGAAATTTTGCAGCATATATGGTCTTTACCACCAATTTAATACTTTTATTGTTTCATATGCATGTAGCTTGACTCCTCAACCAGGGTAAAATCTCCTTCTAGAACAGAATGTCTCAGATCATTATAGACTACCAAGTCATATTTAATATTTTTGCTTATTAATTACTGTTCATCATTAATCTGATTGATATCAATTGGTTGGTTGATCATCAGTTTTAACCTTTCACAAAGTTAGATAGAAAGATGTCTCTCATCCTCTAAGAACGTCATGAAAATATGATTTTACTCGGGCTGTGTAGAAGATAGATTCACATTTTGAAGAGTCTCTAAATTACTCCAGTCCCAAGAAGACTTCAAAAAATGAGTATCAATACTACAAAGCTATTGTAAAGACAAAAATGCCTGGCCTCCGCTGATACAAGACCAGCTGAGCACATCTTCCAGTGAGGCATGGCTGCCCTCAGCACAAGTTACAGTAAGCCAATTCTAAGAAAATGGCTATATTTATACTAGCTCAAACATCACCTCTGAGAGCAGCCCTCTTAGAAAATCCTATCTAAATAAGCCTTCATTCTCATTGTCTAGCCATTCTCCATCATTCTATTATTTTTAATTTCCTCAAAGTCATCATTGCAATCTGAAATTATTCATTTACTTGCTAGTGTATTCAATATCAGTCTCCCACCAGACCATGAGTTCCTTAAAGGCAAGAACGTATGTGGTTGTTCATTGCTACATTCTCAGTGCCTAGAGCAGCGCTTAACAAAGAGCATTATATAATATTTATTGAACTGAACCTGGTGAGCCTTGACATAGTTGTGGGGAACAAATCTCCAGTTGATGATCATAAGCAAAAAAGCTTTTGTGAAATGCATCTTTGCAGCTGGGTTTCCTTGGGAAGACAACTCTCCTTTAGCTTACTGAATGCAAATTGGTACAACAGAGCTTCTCTGAAATCCTCAAAGTACTAAGCAATGAATTAAACACTTGGCATCAACCAAACAGCTCTGCTCTTGGATCTCAGCTCTCAAAACTCCCACTAATGACAAAATATTCCATAGAAAAAGATACTAATCTATTGGCTGTAAGAAAGTTCTGAATATCTCTATCTTTATTAAATTGCTCCTTGAATTGAAATGCTATTATTTTTCCTCCAATGTTTATTCATTGTACTATCTTTTAAAATCTTATTTTGTTCTCAACCCACCATTTCTTATTTCTATAAAAATTCTGAGCATCCTTAAAAGTTCAATAGAAGTTCTGCCTCACCAATAAAAACCATTAACCTCTTCTTCTTACCCTCAATGTCGTCTTTGAATTTCCAGAGCCTTTTATTTCACCTCATTGTGAATGGCTGCCTAAAAAGCGAGCCCTTTCAAGAAAGAAACCATGGTGTGTTTTTTACTCTTCATTCTCTTCATTCCATATAATGGATGCTTGCTAGCTACTATTTAAATTTACACTAATCTACCACAGAATACTATATGAAAAACAATAAACCTTTGTTAACTTAGGTAGCTTTAACTTGGAGTAAATAATATTTAGCCATGCAACCATTATTTACCATCCTTTAAAAAAAGGCTTTGGTCAACAAATTAAACAATAAGTATGTATTGAGATTCTATAATAGATCAGGAACTGTCCTAGCTATTGAGGATGCAAAGATGAACAAGATAGCCTTTCCCCTAGAAGAATGAGTAATTGTAGAGCAACTTAGACTACAGAAGAATAATCCTTCTAGTAAACACCCCTTTGTGTAATCACTATGCCAATTCCAATAAATGCTCACTATTTCATGAAAGAGAATTGCATAGAGCATATTCTTCACAATTCTTTATCCAGTTTGTTTTTTAAAAAACATTTTTATTACTTCTTCAGGTACACATAGAAACATATGCCATAATTCAATGGAACTAACTTGGATTGTTCTAATTAACCCAAATTACAAAAATGTTCTGTACTTAATATTCTAAATGATTATTGAAATTATGATTCTTACTATTGGATGAAAATATGGAGATTTCTATGTCAAGTTTTCTGATTGGCATACTATGATTACCTACCACCCCAAACCTCAAAGGGTGTTAGATCAGTGAACAATGTTTAGTATGCTGCTAAATTAAAAAATAATAATAATAACCATAAGCTTCACATGTAATTGTTTTTGTTAAACCATTATGAAACCAAGGGGTGATGCAAGGTTTCCAAATAGGAGTGGTTTTCTAAGTTTTGAGGCATGTCATGCCCAGAGAGCCTACAATCCGTAGAGGTACTCAGTCAATCATTGTCCAGCTATTTTGGCAATGATCTGATGGCTAATGGAATTAACTAGCATGCCACCCTCTGCAGTTGTTTATAAAACCAGAGCAATGAATAAGGTTTTTGCTCTCCCAAACCAACCTCCATTTCCAGTGAATGGCTGTGATGGTTGGCAACCTGAGCCCACCAAATCAAACCCTAGTGAAATGGGTCAGTGAGCAACCAGTGTAACAGTCCACCAGGAAACAGTCTGGAGTAGGGGCAAGAGCAGGAGTTTTCAAGTCCTGGCTCTGCTGCTTCTCAGCCACTTAAGAATGGGCAGGTCACAAAGCTTATCTTTTACTTCTCCATTTGCAAAACAATACTTCCTGGCCTGTCTACCTTTCATGGTTATTGTGAGACTCCAATGAGATAATATACTAAAGTTCTTGTAAATGGCATAGTCCTAGCCTCTTTATTAGTCTAACTTGTCAGTTGGTGCATGACAACTCAAAACCACTCTCCCTATGCTGCATTCAAGGAGGATAGTGTATACTTATTATTCAATACACCAAACAAAATCCAGCCTCAGAGGCACTCTCACCTCAGTGCCTTAAGATATGTCTTATTTCCTGACTGTCCAAGTGCCTCGTGGTACTGCTGAATGACGGTGCTACTTAACCTTAGGGTCAGATTGCCAGCTCCACCACTTGGTCAAATATTTAACATTCTATAAGCTCATTTCTGGATCTATAAAATGATGATTCAAATATTACCTATCTCACAGAATTGTGGGAGGATAAGATAATCATGTAAAATACATGGTATAGTATCAGATGGCACACAGAAATGATGACAATTACTATTAGCCTCACACAGGTTTCTGCAGCTAACACGAAGGCAAAAATCCCATTAGAGTCAAAAGATCTGGTTTCATGTCCTCGTTCCCTCTGTGACAGGCTGGATAATGCCACCAAATTCATTCAATCTCTCTGGAATGCAGTTACTACATATAAAAGGATGCTAATATTCACTTCATGGGGTCTATATAAAGATCACATAGAGTAATATATATAAAACTTCTATACTCACTGTAATGCACGATGAAGATGCACAAGGCTGTTGTTTGATTTTTCTGTATGAACAAACATGCAGAAAACAATTGCAAAGATTTTATTTAGCGGCTTTCTGTGCTTGGCACTTAGAAACAGAGTTCCGTGCATAAGGGCAAATTTTTATACACCTTTTCTTCATACATATTTTACATACCCTTATATTGCCCCCTTTTTCATATTCATAATATTGGATTCCCCACTAGGCACATAAATACATTTATCTACAACACCTCAAAACCAGAAATCTTAATAATATCTGTATTATTTTACTTGGTATTATTTGCATTTCCACACCATTTAAAAATTTTAGCTTGCACCACGCTTCACTTGCTTTCTTACTATTAAAAGATTTGAAGGGAAAGGGAAAGATGAAGGAAAAAACCCAAAACTTCAAAATGCAATGAACTATTTGATAAAAATGGAGAGCTAAGGGCAGGTAGAAGGTACAGAAGACCCATCTGCAATTGCCTGGGACATGAGGGGATTTTTCCTGCCACAGGGGTAGCGGGCAGGCATTCTAGGTTAGGCGTCTGGATCCGGCACTTGGAGGTCAGGCCTCTATTTGTTGCCTCTGCTCTTGGTATCATCTTCCGAGATTGTAAAACTATTCCTTCTTCACTCCCTTCTATTTCCCTTCCCCTACCAGGCTGCATGCTGTGGAATCAGCACTTCCCACGTAGTGCACCTCTCTTTTGGATCACAGTGGTCAGAGCTGTGGGCTCAGGATGCATTCCTTGCTCCGTCCCTCTGACCAACGCCCTGACCATGCTCAATGTGCCAGAGACGTTTACTCCTCAGTAATGCCATGATTCTTTCTATAGCCTGTAGTGGGGCAGGCGGCATTTGGGGGGACAAACCAAAAACACATCTCCTTGGTGAATTAAAACTCTCATCATTGCTCACACTTTCTTTGTCACTCTTGCTCTCCACCTCTCTCCTGTTCTCTGTTCTTCCTGTTTGTCTTTCTCCTGTTCAGCTGTTCTTTCTCCCTCTTTCCACGGGCACCACTGGGAATATCAATGATAGCATACAAGTGAAGAGAGCCAAAGTTCAAAAGCAATCTTTTTCTGGAAGCCAAGACCAGTTGTACTGATGTCTTTCCACTCTCATCCATGGGGAGGGTCTCCAGGATACATGGTTCATTCCAGAAGCAGAGGAAGCTGCAGGGGAGAAAGACTGGCAGCTACTGCTGGCCCACTCCATCTAGAGTTGTACATAGACAAATTCTTGGTGAAAGCACCCATTCTGGGCCTCCCTCCACAGAGTTCACCCAGTTCAGAGTCAGTGTGCATGTATGATTGCATGTGTATGAACTGTGTATGAATATATATGTGTGTGTGCATGTATGTATTGGTAGGTCTGTCTGTATGTGGGTGTGTATGTGTAACTTTTCATGGCTGCCACACACTAGCATCTCCCTTAACATTATGACGAAGTGATTATTCAGTCTCTTCAAAGGCCACTCTGGAACAGACAATGCTTTATAAAACTAAGGTCTGGGAAGGCAGGAGAATGGCCACTGAGTTGTGGATGATTCTACCGCAAGTATCCCTCACTGGCTTAAAGGTGTCTCTAGTTCTTGGGGATATGTTTTCCTCCAGGAAAAAAAACAACAACAACAACAACACAGTTCCTGTTTTCTGAAGGCACTGGACTCTCAAAGAAGAGGATCTGACCACGAAGACTCTGGGGCCTTGATTGCCAAATGCTCCGTGGTGTTTGGACTGGCCTTTAAACCATGTGCACGGACATCTGGGAGGAGGAGCCTGGAACTGCCCCATATTGCCGGCCATCACAAGTGTTGGTTGCCTGTTGGTTATTGGGTGAAGGGCTAATCATGTGCATGCTGTGCTCCATCCCTGATGGCAGGTACTGCCTCTCTCCAAAGGCCCCATTGGAAGGAGAAGAACAGAGTAAAGTGCTTTGAGAGGCGCTCAGTTTTTCTGGGCTTGCAGCTAGTCTAGGGGAAGTGGGGAAATTGTATCCATACAGGTTGTAAGGGTTGTGAAGGGAGAAGGCATTGTAGGAGCTCTGCTGCATGTGGCTGCCCCCGAACATGTGTGGTGATGAGGAGCTGGAGGCAGCATTGCCTGCCTGCATGACATACTGAAACTGGGAAGTGGGGAAGGACCCCAGCTGGCCACCATAGGCTTCCATCTTGCTGTTGCCAGGCAACGAGGGAGGAGTTGGTATTCCGGATATCAGGGATGGAGTCCTCTGAGGCATGAAGGTTTCAGAGGGCTGAGTGGCTGAAGTGGTGCCACTCTGAAGCCTGTTGTAGCCACTGTCACTCAGCCCTGGGTAGCTCTGCAAGGCAGCCATGTTGCTTCGGGCACATGGTGGATAATCAGAGAGGTTTAGATTACACAGCTGGCTCTCTCGGCAGCCCACATTGAAAGTGTTGGGGGCCAGATGAAAAGTTGGAGGAGAACAGGATGGAGATAAAAGATGAGAAGAAGCCGAAGGGGATGGTGTCCCAGTGCTGGAGGTGGTTGGGGAAGTGCCTGTGCTGCCTCCTGAAAAATAAAATGTGAATACTATTGAGACAGAGTCTTTTAAGATGAGTCTGCCTAAGTCATATGCAAGCCATACTGGAGGTGCCTTGAAATGTCCAAGATAAGGCTGATTTTTACAGAACCATTTTTCCTCTTAACTCAGCAGACCTATGCTAAGTGATTCCACCTGTGGACACATACACAGTCATACAGTCATACACACACACACTCACACACATACACGCACACATTCCAGAAGACTGTGATCAAAAACAACACTAAATTCTTTTGTTTGTTTCTCCCTGTAAGAGCCTTAGTAAGTCCTTTGTATAAAAATAACAATAAACCTTCCAAGATTCACGTTGCCATTTCTCACCATCAAATTCACTTTCTAAGACGACCTCTGATGTCAGCATTAAAATCCACTAGCTCAGCTCTTCCCATTCTTAATGGAAATGCATTAAATACACATTTTATTCAAGGGCTGTTGCCTGCTTTGCCATTTTTATTCTTCCAGCCAAACATGCAGGACACCAAAGCAGGACCCTAATCTCAGAGGAAATGGGGTAATGGAAGAGAGTGCCAAGTCAAAATTGAGGCCTGGGGGTGCAAGCAGTGGAGCCTGGGGTATGAGATTGAAGTTGCATCACATGAAAGACATTGGGAACACAATTATAAGGGCTAGATTAGAATAAAGCAAGGCTAACCCAAAACAAAATCATTATGAACCAGAGACTCTGCTGATCTCCTTTTATAAGATCATGCCCATTCTCAGAGACTGGAATAAAGACTGTAAATGGAGTCTTTGGAGTTTCGATATTTATGAGAACAAGAAGCTAAACAGGCCTTAAACTGACCTGAAAGTCAGGAGATCTGGGTCTGCTCACAACTCTGCCACACTAACTGCCCAGGTAACCCTGGGCACATCATTTACCCTCTGCAGGTTACAGTTTCTTCATCTAGAGATGAGGAATTAACTTAGATCAGTGGTTCTCGGCCATAGAGGACCTGGCAGCTTTTAAAAATGCTGGTGTTCCAGGATCCTACCTCGGATGAACTAAAGCAGAGTTTCTGGGCATGGGAACTCCACAGCAGTATTGTTTTAAAAGCTCCCCCAGATGTGTAGTGTGGCTTAAGAACCAATCATACAACCCGAATTCCTCATTTCTAAGTACTCAGAATAGTCCTTCCTAAACTTGAGTGTGTATGAGAATCAGCTAGATGGCTTGTTAAAGCACAGATTGCTGACTCCATCCCTAGAGTCTCTGATTCTGTTGCTCTGGGGTGGGGCCTACGAATCTGCATTTCCAACAAGTTTTCAGGTGATGGTCCAGAGACCACACTTTGGGTTAGAGGAACTCCAGATTCCTTTCATTTCCAAAAGTTCCTGAATCTGTGTTTGAACGAGTTGATCTTACGATGTGTGAATGTTAGAGCTAGACAGGTGGATGACACACCAACAGACTGAGGACTAGTTCAATCCAACCTACTTCAGTGTGTTCTCAGATAGTTTAAGAAGGCCAAAAACAACCTTTACGAGCCTCCTCTTTCCCAAAGTCAGGAAGGAGCAGTGTAGCATCCGCCTCCTGTCTCATCCAATGGAAGTTAAAGACATGGGTGAGTGCTAGGGCTGCAGGGCCCTTTATTTGAATTCTGGAAAGAGCAGTTGCTTTGTCTTCCATAGAGAATCTTCCATGATGTAACTTCCTCCTTCACAGCAAGGTTAAGAGTTTCCCAGCATTGTCAAGAGCTGTGATTCCCCCAAGGAATGTAATATCCTTTAGATCACCTACGCACTCATGTTGGGACTCTTAGAAGATGAGCATTATAAAAGGGTAAGGGGCATTTTAGGTAGAAAAGAGCAGGAATAAGGTTTTCCTCAGTGAAGAAAATGTTATAAAAACTAGCAGGGGCTCGGTGCGCTGGCTCATGCCTGTAATCCTAGCACTTTGGGAGGCCGAGGCAGGTGGATCACTTGAGGTCAGGAGTTCAAAACCAGCCTGGCCAACATGGTGAAACCCTGTCTCTACTAAAAATACAAAAATTAGCTAGGTGTGGTGGTGGGCGCATATAATACCAGCTACTTGGGAGGTTGAGGCAGGAGACTCTCTTGAGCCCAGGAGGCAGATGTTGCAGTAAGCCAAGATAGCACCATTGCTCTGGCCTGGGCAGCAAGAGCAAAACTCTGTCTCAAAAACAAAACCGGCAGGATTCCAGAGACACTGGAATACAAAGAAACCATCCACAGTGTGCTAAGGACTCAGGGGTCCCAGATGTGTCAATTAAGAGACAGATGCCCTCAAAGAGGAAACCAACGTTGATTTTTAGCAGGGAAAAAAAAAGCATTCGGCTTACAGCCATGGTCATAAGTAGTAGTGCTGGCTATAGAAGTACAAATTTGGCTCTTGTTGTTATAGTAGTTTATTCAGAGGTAAATTTTAACAAAGCCTAACTAATAACAAAAGAATTTCAAAAGAATTTCCCCCAATGAACTTTCAAGGAAGAATTGTATTTAATAGAGTCATTTCAGAAACTTCTCCTTCCTCATTTATAATACTCAACTTAAAAAACCTTTAAAAAAAAAGTAAAATGATTTTTATTCCACAATTTGAGACAAGGCCAACATTGTAAATACCACTGGGAGAAGGAAGCCAGCAGCTGGCCACATTGGAAAGAGCCCTGAGTCTGATTCTAGGCTTATTAACCTCTGTCCAGTTCATGACCACTAGCAATGCAGGCCACCTCTTCATTCTCATTAGCTGTGAAATCAGGGACTTGAACCAGTGGGCCTCAGTTTCTGTCCTTCTCAGCCTATCTGTAACTGAGGTTTCAAGTAATATAAAGTGTGAATTGCCAACAACAAGTACTTTCCATGGAATTATTTTAATATAATGAAGGATGTCTGGCAGGAGAAGATTCTAGAAGGAGGAGGAAGAACATCTCATCTGTCTTGTTTCTATACAGCTGAATGGCCAGGCCTTCTGTGCCTTGCAGAAATCTCAAGGATTTATTTCAAGTGTGTAGTTCTTCTCTGAGGCATCCTACACATTTTCCTTATTTTCCACTCTAAATGCCATGAGCTTCTCTGAAATAAATGCTATGGCACAAATGGAGAAACCTGACTCCAGCTGTAAAGAGATATGTGTTTTATGGGATAAGTATCTGGTCACTTCTCTTTGAAAGTTCATCCTTGCTCTCCCTGATCTGGTGTTTATGTGGTCCCTGAGGAGACCACCTGTTCAGCATGCCATACTGTCCTGTTATAGGTATATTCCATCAGGCACTGGTTCTAGCCCTGCAGCAGGAAGCATAAGGTGGAACAGACGACTTCCTACAACTCTAAATGGTTTTCTCTGATGGCCCAAGATGGAACAAGTGGTACTGATTTGAGGCCTCAATTGGTTTCACTACAAAAAAAAAAAAAAAAAAAGGTGGGGGGAGGGTGGAACTATTAACAAGTTACAGGGATTTCTGCTGAGCAGATGAAAGACACATGTTAAAAAGTTTGTAGTCAGCTTGCTTGGGCTTTTAAATGACATTCACTGGAAATGAGACTTGGTGGCCTGCTGAGCTTGAGTGGGAGAAGACCCCGTATGAACTACTGTTTGAAGGAGGCAGGGGCAAGCCTGTCCAAGAGAAGGTCACCTTGCTTCCATGCACTTTGAAGAAATGCTCATGTGCACATAAAGTACTCAATACAGATAACAGCTATTTTTCAAAGTCCCCATAGAAAGAGAAGACTATGGTATTCATTTTGCAGAGAAGCAAACCAAGATACTGACAAGTCTTTCTCCTCCCATGATCTAACAGCTTGTTAACTGTTAAATAAGACTGGAATTTCCAGCCAAGGGCAAAATGAGCACAAAGAGGGAGCCCATCCTCCTTGTTCATTTTCAACACTTGGCTGACTAGAGATTCTCATCACAGAAAAGCTAGGGCAGGGTGGGAGGCCAGGCCAGGCCACACTGATACAGGAGGGTAAGAGCTGCTTCTCAAAGCAAAGCATGCCTCTCTTCCCTGTGCCCTCCTCGCCTCTGTACCTGCCAGGTCCTGCGTGCTCTGAGCATCTTGACAGAAATTTTATTTAATGGGTGAGTGTGGTCTATAGGGTCAAACAAACCCAGTTCCAATCCAAGCTATCTTACTGATTAAGGACAGAACCGTAGCAAGTTAGCATCTCCAAGCCTTTTATATTATTAAGGAATTGCTGATATCTACTTTGTAGAGATGTTTTGAGAAATAGATAAGATATAATAACATATATTACAAAGTGCTCATAACTGTATTTAGCACATAGGCATTAATTTTTTAAAAAAATAATTTTTAGTAGAGATGGGGCCTCACTATGTTGCTCAGGCTGGTCTTAAACCCCTAGGCTCAAGCAATCCTCCTATCTCAGCCTCAAAGTGTTAGGATTATAGGCATGAGCCACTGCACCTAGCCCAGCACATAAGCATTAACTATTCTCTTCTATGAGAGAAGAGTGAAGGAAGGAGAAAGGAACTTCAGTTCTAATGAGAATGGCTCTGCGGCGTTGGACTCTGTCTGCGGAGCTAAGCATCTTGGCCTCTCGCCACCCTGATGAGCATTATGTCTCAATAGCTACATGTTTGTTGTAACATGCTAGAGAAACCTCCATTGCGGTGAATGATGGAGCACTAGGCCAGGTAGCAGCTATGGCCCTACCTGGGCCATATTCCCAAAGGCTAACCTAACTCTGGTTTATCTCTGAATTATCTGTCCATCCTCCCTCACTTCCAGTTCAGGACAAGAATGGCTGCCCGTGTCTCCATCTTTCCTCAAATGAAGCAAAGTGGAACTGACAGAACACAAATAGCTAGACTATTGTCTTTCCCACTATCCTTAGAGGTCTTAATTCACTTCTGAGAAGTGATTAAAATATAATGCCCTAAGTAGCTTAAAACTTTCAAGAGTTCTGTACCATCTATAGGATCTGTAGGTCCTGTAGGATCTGTAGGGTCTGTAGGATCAATCTCCTACAGCCCCAGCTCCCTTCATCCTATTTTACCCATGGGCCAATATGAGGCAGCACACATGAAAATTCATATATGACATTAACTTGCTCCAATATCCAAGGCTAATGGCCAAAACAACCAAAAAGGATATGTTTAGCAGTAATTCCGTATGAGGACAATAACCTAGAATATACTTCATTTTACCATAAAGACAAGTTAAATGTGACCATGAAAATCCTGAATACTAAACCTGCTGACTTTTGCATCTCTAAATTGATCATTTCCAGATTGTAATATGAGGGCTTTCACATACAGTTTCCTTTTCAATTTGTTTTGTTGGGCTTTTCTTCCTCCTCCCCCAAAATTGAAAAACAGTAAGGGGAAACCCCGTCTAGGCTAGTAAAGAATAAATTTCCATGTAATTACTTGGTTCCATGAGCCAGACTCTTCTCTCGTATAATTCAATGGCATCTGTCTCTGAGGAGTGCTGATTCACTGTGTATCCTTGAGAAGTCTTCTTTGAGGCTTTCAAACAGGTAAGAGGTAAAATATCAGCACCCTATAGACTGATCCCAGAGAATAAACCCAGAGATCATAAAGTTTAATGAGCACAGCACTGTTCATCTCAACAAAAGAATTACTTAGTTGAGATGAGTATCATCCTCATAATGCAAATGTGAACATTAGAGTGCTAATAGGAAGCGTGTGGTTTCAATCTTAGAAAGATTCCTAATGAATCATTCTCCATAAAAGCTAAAGGAATGCACAGACCTAAACTCCTTCTCTTTAAAATAGCTTTGAATATATTCATCCAATCCAATTTTGCACATTGGTCCTCTGTGTTCTGAGTGTCTCTGCTTCTTAGATGGTCCTATTTTATATCTACCACATTCCTTAGGTGGACTGCAGCATTTCTTCACTTTCCATTAACTTAATTGTTTTTTCCGCTACTTGTTTTACTGCCTTCCTTGCCGCAGCATGCATCTGTTATCTTCATTTAGAATTAATCTGCTTCTTTCTGGCAACAGTATCTAGTTTTCCCACCACTACACACTTTCTCCCACTCTCACTGCTTCACCCCTACCTTCAGGGAAGGCATGTGACTCAGGCCTGAACAATCAAAGCATCATTTTCCCCCCCACCACAGTAATTAAAATTGAGATGACTCAATTAAAGGCAATTAGACTCAATGAGATTTTGGTAGAAATCTAAGGAGAAAGGTACATGCCTTTTCTCATCAGATTTAAATCTCAAAATATGTAGGGCCAGGGGTTCTGGTAAGCATGTTCATACCATGGGGAACCTGAGAACAAAGTCAAGATGATAGCAAAGTTGAGAAATGGAGTTGATGATCTTTTATGGGTGCCTACATTAAGCTTTGCCTAAAACTAGCTATTTGAGTCATTTCAGTTTCATGACCCAATGAGTTTCTTTTTTGCTTTGCCATTTGGGTTTTATATTATTTACAACAGTAAGAATCCTCATTGATATACCTCCCTAATTCTATAGGTGACTCCACTATGAAACTGAAGGGGTAGGAATATTAAGATAAAGTTGGAAGAGACAGAAATAAAAATGAGAATGGTAGGACTAGACTGTGAACCACTTTGTCAAATTGAAGCTATGGATGATTCCTTCCTAAGACATGATAAATCACCTATGAGTAGAAACAAGGTATTTCAGCTATGTAAATAGACATCTAGCTCTGTAAAAAATATCTAATAAGATAGTGCCTTTACTTTAAAAATATACATAATCTCTTAAATGGTTTCTGGCCTCATTCTGATCAATAAGAACAGGCTAAAAAATGAAGTGAAAATGCTGGCAACTTTGCAAGATGATTTTTTCATATTAGTGTTCATGACAAATAAGGAATATAATATACAGAATAGAAAAACAACAGCTGCTGGGTTTTTTTTTTTTTTATTTTTCTAAAAGTTCAGTAGAAAGAAATGCACAAATCTAAACAAAAAGGTAATTTCAAAAACCTATATAACCCCACAAATGGTGAGAAGATAAAAGTGGAGTGTCTAAAGACATCAAAGTGACCATTCTCTGATAGGTTTGTGAAATGCAGTTAGATAAGACATAAAAGGAAGAATATATAAATAAAAGCAGGAAAAACAATGGTGTGATCTTGTGGGAATAACATTAGGATGCCTAGAATTAAGTGAAGTTTGTAGTCTTCCCTAACAGTAATACTCATATTTTTTCTTGTACTGTGCTTCTTTCTTTCAAAGTATATCACTTTAATTAACTATTCTTGTCATTATTTCTATCCCGAGAAGACTTAACATTACCCACAACAGCATGAGAAACATTAATGTTAATCGACTGCATGAGTGAACAAGTGACTCTTACTTCTTAGTATTAAAGCTTCAAGGTCATTTTACTCACTCCCCATATTATACATACTGACACATGGATTTCTGAGATGATAAATAATTTTTCCCAACTTACTATCTTGTTATTTTCACTTAAGAATTTTGGGGGCCAGGTGCGGTGACTCATGCCTGTAATCCCAGCACTTTGGGAGGCCAAAGTGGGCAAATCGTTTCAGGTCAGGAGTTTGAGACCAGCATGGCCAGCATGGTGAAACCCCATCTCTACAAAAAATACAAAAATTAGCCAGGCATGGTGGTGTGTGCACCTGTAGTCCCAGTTACTCGGGAGGCTAAGGCAGGAGAATCGCCTGAACCCAGGAGGCAGAGGTTGCAGTGAGCCGAGATGGTACCACCACACTCCAGCCTGGGTGACAGGGCAAAACTCTCATCTTGAAAAAAAAAGAAAAGAAAAGAATTTAGGATAATTTCTTCACTTATTTTCTTCTTTTTTCTTTTCTAATCATCATGCCCTTCAAATTTTATCCCAAAGTTGTCTCTGGTTAATTTTTGCCAAACACATTGACATTAGTCCCTATGATATAAAACCTAGCAGAGTTTATTGACTTATTCAATAACTATTTGAGTACTAAATACACACTCAACCAACTGGGAGTGTTTGGACCCAGGGATTTAATCATGTGGGGAAAAAATAGTGAGAAAAATGTGGATAAGAGACATTAATGAAAGAATGACACAAATAAACAAGAGTTCACCTTAAGGAGACGTGGCCTACTCTAGATGGCAGGGAATTTCCCCAGGGAAGTCCTATTTAAGCTGTGATCTCAGAGACAGATAGCACTAAGAAGGCAAGTGGGTAGCAAGGAGACTCCAGGGAAAGAAAACCACGTGGCAGGAAAGAGCACACCATGTTTGAGAAAGGGAAGTAAGATGAGTGATGCTGAAACAACAGAGAGAACGAAGGGAGGTGATATAGGCTGAAGCTAGAGTAATAATAATAGCAATAATAAGGATGATCATAGAGAACATTTTTTAATACTCAGTAAATCCTAGGCTCTTTTCTAAGCACTTTACATTCATTAATTCTCATTGTTATTATCTCTATTTTAGAGGTGAGGCAGCAAAAGCCAGAACATGCAAGGACTAGCGACAATGTTAAGGAATATGTCTTTCATAGGTGCAAGTAAACTGTGGCCATTGAGCAGCTTTAAGCAGATTGGAGATAGAAGGTTGAGGCACAAAGATGTGTGTTTTGAAAAAATGACTCTCATTTCTACATGAGGAATGGCTTGGAAGAAAATGTAGAGACTATGGAGGACATTACGATCATGCAGTGAGAGGTGACATCAGTGCAGAGTGGTATGGTAGCAAGGAAGGTTAGAGATGTGGACAGATTTAAGAACTTAGTAATGGTTGGGCATGGGGGTAGGGCAGGGAGGGAAAATTCCGGGATATCGAGTGTTATCCTTCCCCGTGGAGAGGGCACCAGGCTGTGAGGTAGATGCTGACTCGGTTTTGGACATGCTGAGCATAAGGAACTTTCGGGACAAAACAAAATATGAAATCAATTACTGTTTGTTTTAATGGATTGAATTGAGATACTCTCTACCCCCTATCAGGAGCTCTTCATGATTATAGTGCAGAATTAGGATATTGCTCTTCTATAGCTAAAAAGGGAGTGCTTTAAAAAATTCTATGTGACTATTTACTGGTAAGCTATACATATGGCCATTATTCCTCACCTCAGCGATAAATAAGATCTGTGTAAATCAGCTATGTTTTGATCATTACAGTGATGTTACAGTTCAATGGCTCATGTCCACCTAATTGTCCTTCTTTCCCAGTATCTTACTTGTATGACTTGATCAGTAGCTGATCCCTCTCACTAACCAACCTCAACTAATACAAGTCAAACTGATGAAAATTCAGTCACCAACAGAGATACTCATAATCCTGACCCTTTAACTGCCTGACAAACACTGAAACACCCAATGGTACTGAGCTCTGTAGTGATGTCTGCCAACTCTCTTGGGGAATGGAGAGCTTTTGTAAATGGCAGGTACCCTCATGTCCACAGATGGAAAGTTGGCAGTCCTGGTGTCATTGGTCCAGAATGATTCCTTTTAGGACAACAGTTATCAAACAGCTTGAAGTCACTGCTGATAAAGCTCTCAGTTTTGGCCACTCAAATAGCTCCATTATATACATGAGGAAGTTGAGGCACATATTTTATTCAAGGATATCCATCAGAACAACAACAGCATTGCACTTAGCTATAACTGACCTGGACTTTTATTTCCTTTTCCTTCTATGTTTACATTGCCTCAGTCACTTTCTCCAAGCATAACTTGCCTGGTTAGTTCATTTTCTCCCTGTCACTAGCAGTGTTCAGGCAAAAGCCATTCCTGAGATAGAATCTTCATCTCCAGAAACTCCAGCCTCTCTAGACTCTCCAAACACATAAACATCCTTGAGTCTAACTGAAGACATCTGAAGACCATATACTTGACTTATAAAAAAAATAAAATATTGACCTATTGAGAGTTAATGCTCAAGTTGTTGAACAATAAAAACCATTAATAGGAAGAGCAAACTAAAATCTTTGTGGAAAATTAAAGCTGTAGTAACAAAGAAAAAGAAAAATAACGTAATCTGGTGGAAAGGAAACTGTCCTGTCAAATAAGAGATCTGCATTGATACTCTCAACTTAGTTCTGCCATCGCTTAACTGCAGATATGATACTAGACCAGACTCGTCCAACCCATGGCCCAAGGGCTGCATGAAGCCACGAATACCTTTGAATGCAGCTCAACACAAATTTGTAAACTTTCTTAAAACATTATGATATTTTTTGTAGTTTTTTTAGCTCCTCAGCTATCATTAGTTTTAGTATATTTCATGTGTGGCCCAAGACAATTTTTCATCTTCCAATGTGGTGCAATGAAGCCAAAACATTGGACACCCCTGTACTAGACTGTATCAGGCTTCAGTTTCTTTTTTGTGTCAAAGGCAGAAGATAATTAATCTCATGTATTCTTCTCCCTAAAACAACTATTTAAAATACTCTATTCAATGTGATTTTAAAAATAAAAAGATTTGAATTTTTGCAAAACTGTGGAGAATTTACCTAAGTGCTTTCCTTGAAGTTTTATCAGCAGATGAGTCTTAATGACAAGAGAAATAAAAGACGGCAGCAAAGCCAGGATGAAAAAAGCATCCTTAACCTCATGTATGCAGAAAGACAGATCCACCCTCACCAGTAGCAGCACAAAACTGTCTAGGACTGCTGTGTGACATGACAGATATTCATGTGCTTGAAACAATGAGGTGATATGGACAATTGGATAAGTCAGTCAATATTTGGCACGAATCTTAGGTTTGGTGCAAACACTGCCAATACTCACCTCATTAAAAGGGAATTACTGTAAAAAATAGACTACCACTGCAGTTTCCACTAGAAGTTCATTCCTCTCTATTCCTTCTAAGATGCAAAGCAGTTCAGCACGCATGGTTGTGTCTCTTCTCTTCATTTTATGACTGATACTGTCCAGAGTCACTGAAACTCTTAGTTCTTAAGGGAATAGCGGATGGTGTTGTTGGGTTTACATCCTTTGTTAACGTCAAAAAACCAAGCCACATATTTTTTAATAATGAGAATCTGGATCAACTTCAATGGATATTTCAAAAATATATTCCAATTAAACTATTTAATAGAGTTCTGGCTTTTTCTCTAGCCCCATCCCATCACCATATGTATCCAATAATTCAAGTTCTTTCTTCTCTTCCGATAAAAGTGAGGGTCACTGAAGTGTTTTGAAAGTTCAGTTTATCTGAAACCATTGTTTTCAAAATGTCAATAATAACCTTTCATACTGGTAAATTTTTAGTATAAGTACCAAGAAACCTACTATGCTGCACATCTAAGTAACCCATGCAGGCTTCCTGTGTCTGTGCCTGCCCAATGGTCACCCTCAATGATCACTCCATATCCATATATATATACACATTAGGTGATTGTGCTCCAAGATGAAGGCTGAGAGTGGCTCTGCACACCTGAGTCACAGTGCCACCAAGTGATCTCATTCACTATTCACTGGGTTCGTACTAGGTGCCAGGCCCTGTGGTAGATCTTGGGGATAAAGCATTGAAGACAATTGTTGCCATTAATGCCTGACCTCTGAAACTGGCAATATCACTGCCAACCTTCTCCGACCAACCTCCATGATACAAACTCCTGCTTAGCTAGAGCTTGGAAAGGCAGTGAGTAAAGCAAGGGCAGATAAGCAAAGAAGCCATCTCAGAACTAAATCAAATCAATGACACATTTTTGTCTACACAGCATGTTTATATAAATTTCCTCACACACACAAAAAAATTATCCCTCTTTTGCAGGTGAGAAAACTGGCATGCAGGAATAGAATTAAATTGTTTCAAATGTAGAGAATGTGTGACCATCAAAGA
The DNA here is from genome assembly GCF_007565055.1 of Rhinopithecus roxellana. Taxonomy (NCBI): domain Eukaryota; kingdom Metazoa; phylum Chordata; class Mammalia; order Primates; family Cercopithecidae; genus Rhinopithecus; species Rhinopithecus roxellana. The sequence continues at coordinate 51,747,626 of NC_044556.1, read as the reverse complement.
TAAGGGCCTAGATTTTCCTAAGTCCCTTTAAGCTCCTGCCTCTTAATGGCCATCCATGAGGGCTTCAAACCCGCGGTGACATCTTGAATAACTATTGACTCTGCTTCTAATCACAGCTTTGTAGGGAGGAATACATAAAAGAGTTAGAAATTCTGGATCACTTACTTCACCAGATCCCTGTGAAAATGAACAATCTAATCATATTTTAAATAATTCATTATCAGAAAGGCAATATTCCCTGGTCCTGACACAACTTTGCTTAAGAGTCTACATACAGGGACATAAGGGCCTTGAAGGTGAAGATAATGAGGATGATGAAGACAATGATAACAAGTAGTATTAAATGCTTACTATGATTTTAAATGGACGATCTCATTTAATTCAAGAATTCTATTTGATTCTACTTTTCCATATAATGCAGAAGATAAAACTGGGTGTCAGAAAAGTTGAGGGACTTGACCAAGGTCACAAAGCTGGAAAGGATCAGTGATAAGAGCCTAGCCTAGACCTAGTCTGACTCCAGAGTCTATGCTTTTAATCACTACACTCATCTTAAAATCTGACAGATTTCAGCAGTTTAGGTTACAAACCTAATTCAGTGTGCAAAATGTTAGAAGCTCCTCTGAAAAGGGAATGTAATATAATACATGGGTGCTATGCCTGGGGAAGCTACAGACTAGACTGAGAAAATCTGAAATAAGTCACGACCCATCTGGCCACAGGTTTCCCAACCTGAGCTGCAAGGAAAGAAAAACTATAAATTGGATAAAAAGCACAGAGTTCAAAGCAGTAGGGGGGGACGTCTATTTAGTCCACCAGCTGAGAGGGGTGTTGTTTTATATAAGCAAAAAAGGAAAGAACACAAGTTGCAAGGTTCAGATAGGCTTGCAGCAGCCCACTCCTCACCTTGAGACCTGATACAATTGATTCCCATTGTCCAGAGCTAAGATTTTGTTCATCACAAAACTTTTCTTACTCTAAGAAAAACTGAGAAGGCTACCATGAGGAATAAATGAACTTATTAAGATAATCTCTTCAAATACCAAGGCATATGTGAATGCCTAGCAATATTAATAATAATATCATCATTATCATAATAATATATCATATAATGATGATATTATAAATATATAATTGCACTCTCAGGAAGGGTGAGAGCATTTTGAGTGCCAGATGAAATGCTGCCTTTGGACCCAGCTTGTTTACCCAAGTGGTGATGCTTTGGTTATTTACAGAGCTCCTGAGTTCTCTCCATTCCAGGAGAATTGGTATAACCCATATCTTGGCCTGAGGCCAGATGTGCTATATTCAGTTGAGCTCCCCACTCTGTCCCTGGCCCTGTCACTAAGCAGAGGCCTTGCTCCAGGGCTTTACCTTGCTGCTTCTGCATGGTGGTGAAGTCTTCGAAGGTGAGCGTGCGCACAGGAGGTCTCCAGAATGCATAAGTCTCCATGATGGCTTCAAGTCCAGTTCTGATGAGAGAAAAGCCAGCAAGGGAAGTCACAAATAATCTCAAGAAATGCAATGACTTTTCAAAGATCCAGAGGTGGACTGTTAAACAGGTAATAAAAACAAGTACTAAGATCTACCACCATCAGGGTAAATTAGGGTGAAAAAACTCAAGGTACAATAATACTGGACTGCAGGGGAAATAACAAATTAACCCAATTCAGATAATTTGCAAGCAAATCTACAACTATGATGGAATTTTATTCTGACCCTCCTTTAAAGGAGGCTTGGTCTGCAGGGAAAAAAAAGCATGGTAAGTGTTAAAGGTTAAGGCCACTAATATCATGTGTACAGTTGTGCAGAAAGTAACACTGACTGTTTCTCTAGCACAGAACAATGTCGGCATCATTACCACAGTGCACTGACACAGCCTGACTGAGAGTCAGCTCCTCACCTTGGGTATGTACAGAATGAATGGAACCGTCAAACTGCTGTGGTTTTAAAGCCTTCTTAAATCAACAGAGATGAGTAGGGCAACAGAAATAAAAGGAGAGGTAAGCAATGAAATAGAGTTGGGTTTCTGCTGTAGTAAGAAACACCTACCTGAAGATAAAGAAAGGGCTTGGTCTCAGAAATTATGGCTCAGGCAAAAAGACTAATACATTTCTCTAAATATTCATCTGCATTTTAGTAACCTAATAATCAGTCTGGTCTTTGGTCATCACAAACTGTCAGAGTTCAGGAAGTATCTAGTATTTTACAAGTACATTCCTTCAAGGCTCCTGGTTCATTTATATCGGAAATTCCATAAGTTGGACTATGTGTATACTGTCTTTTTACCCTTCAATTAACTATGTCTCTAATACATATGCAAGTGTTGATATACATCATTTTCACATGATTATTGAGGTTATCTCAGACATATTCTTGCTGATATCCATACCCTCAAAACAAAATATCAGCTGGGGCTTTGTTTGAAGCTTTGAACACAGCTTCTAATTACTGATTTTTCTTTTTAAAAAAACTGTTTCACTTAACTAAATAGAGGGAGGAGAAGTGTGGGACCTGTGAGAAAGGTGGGAGGAGAATGGGAAAGAGCAGATGGCATAAATCTTTTCATTGCAAAGTCAGTGGAAGGTGGGTGGTATGGCGTCCCTTCCTGAAATGGATTAGCTTTCCCTTTTGAGATGAAACTTCTGCTGGCTGTGCTTCTTTCTTGGTAATGTATTTCCAGAGTTCTCTTCAGCCTTACATAACAAGAATAAAGACATTTTATTTTAGGTGAGAACAAATATCCTTTACTTATCAACAACTATAGGAAACCCTGAGGTTCTTCTCAGAAGAACTGTTGATACACTGATTGACTCTTTGTGTTGGAAAATTTCCTCTCTGAACAGGCCTCACTTGCACAGTTAACTTTCTAAAGTCTTCCCTGGAATCTTGGAGGCTTTAAATACACCAATGTTGGCAAACCAAACTCTGTATTTTAAGAAGAGATTCAGACAAGAGAGTGTTGCACGGTGTTTATTAGCTGTTAATCTGTTAGAAGTAGGAATAGGAGACATCTCCACATAGTCACTCTACGTTAATGTTGAATACAGTACATGAAACTATTTGTGGAGAGAAAGAGCCCAGGCAATTAGGGAGTTCAGAATAATAAGGGGATAGGCAGATAAAGCCACACTGAGCCTGGATGGATAGAAGAAATAGACAGGCCAGGCTTAGGTCTTACTGCTTTGTTTTGGAATGTTGGCCACCCACCAGAATATCTTAGGATTCCCTTTAATGGCACAGGAGGCTCACTGAAAATGGCAGGGTCTTTATTGTTCCACCTCCTAGTTCATTCTTCCCAGGAACATGTACTGATGATGAGGACAAAATATTAGCTCAAGGACAAAGAACAGTCCCTTCCCAGTTCATAATAAAGTGCTAGAAGACTATGAAATTGCAGTAATATACTGATACACTGCCAATGTTTTATTTGTTGAATAAATAGAAAACGAACTTCATTTTCTATCCTAGTTCATTTTGTGATGCTATAACCTACCATACACTAGGTAATTTATAAACAATAAAATTTATTTGGCTCACAGTTCTGGAGGCTGAGAAGTCCAAGAGCATAGCGCTGGCACTTGGTAGGGGCCTTTGTGCTGAGTCATACATGGTGAAAGACGGAAGGTCAAGAGAGGGCAAGAGCAAAAGAGAAAGGGTCCAAACTCATTCTTTCATCAGGAACACACTCTTGTGTTAATTAGCCATTCATGGGGCACAGCTCTCAGAACCTAATCACCTCTTACAGGTCCCAGCTCTCAATACTGTTGTATTGCAGATTAAGTTTGAAACATATAAACTTGGGGGAACATGTTCAAACCACAGCAGTTTCATTTTCATAATAGGCAAGAAGACTGTGACAAAAGTGTTAATAGTTTTATTTTATTTAAGCAGTTAACTCTATATAGAATAGTGATCATTTATTCATTAATTCAAATCTAAAATCCAACTAAAAAAACTGAGTTGTAAAAGCACAGATTTTAAATCTGGGAAGAATCTTGGATGTCATCTACTATACCTCTTATGATATCATCTTGGATGGTTATCCACCTCTGTTGGTATATATATATCCCCAGGAAAATTTTCAGTTTTTTGATAGATCTGATATAACTTTCACCCTCTGGTTCCATTACCAATAAGTAAATAGTAAGAGGACAGGCATTTCCCACAAGGAGTCCACCTGCCACATCCTCAGCAGGGAGACCTTCCTTAGCTAAAGAACATAATGTACAACATGCCACATATGGACACATATGTAATCCATCCAGGGGTCTGTCACAACAAGGATCAATTTGGTTGTGGAATTGTGTGGGGAGGGTTATGGCTCCCAAAAAAATAATGGCTAAGACCACACATGCCTAACCATCTTATTAATCCACAGTGGATCTATGTCTCATAAATATATCCTACATAGCATATCTATATAAATTATTCTATAATAGAAATGATCTTATAATATGTACTATCCTACGGAGAATAATACTGGTCTCATAGATTTATATTATTGATTTTATTTATGTATTCAGTGTGTATTGCTTTTTAGAAAAACTAATCCTATTCATTTACCATATTCCACCTCTTTTATTTGTACTCAACCCTATTATGCTTCATTGGATAGATCTAATTATTAGAAGGTACTAGTTCTATATACCAATATTTGGTGTAGTGCCATGCCAAGATTAAACAATTCACCTCTCTCCACCACTAGTATGTTCGCATCTCAAGGGCTTGGGTCCCATGTTCTTCTATGCCCAGTTTTCTAGCACGGTGCTGGTTACAGGGTAAGATCTCAAATGATATGCATTGAATTAATAAGTAGAGGAATTGATGCTTTATTGCTGAGTCATTCTTACACTTTAACAAGCATTCACTTTTCTAAGTCTAAAACTTAGGAACAGAACTCGGTGTAAAATAAAGTCTCTGAAGACAGAAAAGATCCTCCAGTATTAGAGATTTGGGAATTGTTTCTATTGCTTATTGTGATTGTGCCTTTATTAACTTCGGGTTCAGAGAGGTTTGCATTTTCATTGTATTTTTTCCATTCCAGTCATAGAACTTCTGAGCTTCAGCAGAGTCTGAGTTCCCTCACAGGGGCAAGTCATTTCACCCCCCACCTTTTCTTACAAGAGTTCTTGCCAACCACCTATTAACACCTTCAGCCAGTTGGATGTCTAGTCAAGATTTACCCTGTGCTACATATTGTTTACTCATTTGTCATCATTTTACCCTAGTTTTGTAAAATTGTATCTCCAAGTTTTTAAAAGTGAATTCATTGTCAACAGGTGAAAAAAGCAGTCATAGGTAATGGTATGCCATTAACATGTTCCACATGGTGAGCCTCTCAGGTCTGCTGAACACCAGAGACCTGATGTCATCTCTGAGATTTCCAATCAGAGAGAGTCAAATTGGCAAGTGTCCCCCTCTTGCTCATTTTTCCCTGTTAGCTCCAGTGACAACACAGCCCGTATCAAAACCACCTTTGTTCAGTGCTTTGGCTATAATCACCTCTCTGGTTTCCAGGCCTCTTCTCTTTAGGCTTTTCAGGCTGCTCACTGGCCAAGCCAACAGAATGTGCTGAAGAGAAGGGGAAAGAGGAAGAAAAGAAAGCAAGCCAAGGACCTCTTTTGCAAATTGATGATGCCTTGAAATCAATTTATTTGGAAAAATAGACTACAGAAAAAAAAAATCCTTCCAACGTTTTCAGTCCAAAAAAGATGGCAGGATCATTCCTTCAAAGTTCAACAAATATTTGATAAGTATGACAATAATTATAATAACTTTCATGACCCTACTTGGTAGCACTCCAATACATATTTCTGCTTTTCATTTGTCTTGAGATAGGGAGTTGCTTTTTAATTTTTCCTTTATTTTCTCTTTAGTTCTGACTTCCTTAATTTTTACTCTTCCACATACTATTTGCTGGTGACACTGGTAACAAAGGGAACATATGCTACGGGTTGATAAGGCCATTGGTCATCCCTCAGTAGAAGATAGAAAAAGACTAAAGGAAGCCTACTGAGACAGAGGTCTTGAAGTAATAAAAGAGTTATCCAACCAGAAAAAAATACTTATATGCTAAGTTCAGGAAATGTAAAGACAGAAAAGACACAGGGTCTCTACTCTTTACAACTGTCTTGTTTTTTTAAAAAAAGGAACAAGATATAAATGACTACTTTCTCAACTATGCAGTAAATGTTACACTGAAGACACGTACGCCAAGATGCCATGGAGTATTGAGCAAGAATCACTTAATACACCTGAAAAACTCAAGGAAGATTCCACAAAAGGCCAGTTATTTAAGCTTACTATTAAGGGGTACTCAGCCATTTTCCATCCAGAAAAGAGGCAGGAAAAGTTTTTCTAGTAGACTTAACAGTATGTGCAAAGACTTGGAGGTATGCAAGAGAAGGCATGTTTTGAGGACATAGTTCAGGGTGGCTGGAGCCTAGGGTACAGAATGGGAGAGGGGCAGTAGACATCATGAACATTTATTCCATGTTAGGTGCTTAGATTTTATCCCATGGGTGGTGCTATGCCTCTGATACCCTTTATTTTCCCTTCTAGTATTTGAAAGGACATATAACTAGAACATACTGTTCCTTCAGATATAATTATCACATCTCAACATTCATAGATTTTCTTGCTTGGTTGAGGTAAGGCCAAACCTTCCATACTTCCTTCTTCACTGGATCTGAAATAGAATTACTCAGATCAAAATAGCCAGATTACTCAGGAATTTTATTGTCCAGGGATATTCTAAAATATCTAAAATATCCAGCAGAAGTGTGCAAATTGACTAAAAACCTAACCATCATTCAAAACTTGGCATTAAATAGTACCATAAGTATATCTACATGAGGAAGTAGCTGTCATTAATGTGCCTTGCAATGGCTTGGGAGAACAAGTGTCCAATGGACAGATGCCTGGAGTTGAGTTAAAATTATTCCTTACCAAGTGATTCCCAACTTGAGAACCCTGTCCTCCCTTGGCATATGAATCAGTAGCAATGGCAGTCCATAAACAGTTTTCACTGACTCAAGAAGTGTAGTAATAACCCATGATCACACAAAATTGGTTAACTAGAATATTAAGTTTCTTTGCATTTTGCTGAAATTGTCTAACTTTAATTCAGTGATGCTAAAATCACATAAGGGACAAATTAGCATCACGGTTAAGAGCACAGGCTCTGGGGCTAGATTACCTGGCTTCAAACTGCAACCCTGCTGACTATTAGTGCAACCTTGGCCAAGTTATATAACCTCTTCATTTCTAAGTCTGCCTATCTATAAAATGGAGATAGTCATAATACTTCCTCCTAACTGTGATTTTAAAAATGCAGACTGATTAAAGACAAAATGTATCAAAACAAGAGAGAAAACATAATGAAAGTTTGAGGACCATTGGTCTAACTCAAGAGAAAGAATTCCAACCATTCTGCTCAGATTGTGACCTATAATAGAAGAATATATTCTTACTTCACTGAAATCCAAAGTTCTGTCAGCCATCTGGCTCTGGATTAAATGTGGAGGGAGCTATACGGTACCTAATTCCATTTTTCATTGTCTTCTCAAAGAAACAAAAACGTGTCCCTCAAGTCCCTGTAGGCCTCATTATCTTGCAGATATTTCAGACTCCAATATGTTGGCCATTAAAAAGACGTCCCTCTGTTCGATGACACCATCCCTGGGCAAAAGCCACATATAACAAAATGATTGCCAATTTTCTCTGGCAAGTTCACACAGCCAGGAGGACAATGGTGGAAAAGGCTCACGACAAGGGAGGGAGAACAAATAAGGCAGAAAAAAATGTTAAGTACTGGCTAAAAGACCACAAGCCAAGGAATATGATAAACAGCTACGGCCTGCATGAAAAGCAGGAGTGCAGCTGGATCATCTGCCAGAATCCAGCACAGGGCCAGCTATCTTGAACTGTAGATGTGGTAGTACCTGATGGAGTGTCCAGCACTTATTGCTTCCTTAGATCTGCTAAATGGAAAAAGGCACCCATGCCAGGGATAACAAAAGGGTATGCAAAATTTGTGGGGGCTGGTAAGATTGCCAGGAAAGAGCAGAAAGAGATTGGCTGGAAAAATATACCCAATGGCTTTAAGGAAACCAAATGAAAATATAGAAATTGAAAGTAAGGTAGACACTTGAGATATCATGCTGGTTGAATTAAAGACAAGTGGTCAGTTTACTGACTCTAAGCTCACCATGTGAGCCTTCAGGAGTGACAGGGAGCCAGAGGTGGACAAAGATACAATTTCTGTTGACGAGCAAGCTATGCCTGGCAGAAGAGAGTTAAATCATTCTCTGTAGGCTGTCATTAGCTGGATTTACAAATTCTGAAAGCTAATACCTCATCGTGTTCAGTCTTACCATCAGTAAAATGGGAAATGGTGCATTGACATCATCAACTTGGAGATTAAAATGGACAATTTGGACCACAGATACTCTATGAACTAATTATTACTGTTGTTTGTATACTTATTATTTGAATGGCTAAAAATAAATATATGAGGTTAAACTGTATGAAATTGCTAGCATTTTGCCATTTTTGACCTATAAATACAGTATTTTTTATGTTTAACTTAACAGATAAAGGTATAGATAAGATTTGAGTTACTTGGTATAATAGAGAACTCTATCAGCAAATTTTAACTGAGATCCTCTGTATACCCTTTCTCCTCCCACCCCCAAAGACAAGTTGTCTCAGATTTCAGCAAAAACAAACTGGCCCTGGGATTAATTTCTAGCCGACTTTTCCTTGTCTCTTCTTTTCCTCCTGTTAATATTAGGCACTTTGATTCCTCACCTTACATTCCACCTTCTATTATTGGATGTTGTGAGGAGGGGCTGGCCCTCCAACAGGGGACTCCTATTTGTGCCCAAGAGAGGTGGTTCTTTATAAACATGGCCATGGGACAGCAGCTGCTGAAGAGGTGGTCACGGGAAAGTTCTTTGCTCCCAAATATTTTCTCCACCACCATTAGAGAGAAATTATTTCTCTCAGGTTAAGTATCAACCTCATTAAACATCCTTTTTCAGTGAGCAAATATATCCATTCCCGTAATGCAATGAGTGGCTCCATTTTTAGATCAGCATCCTCTGACACGTTATGTAAAAGGACACTAGACACCAAGAAGGATAGCCACCAGCCACATTCCCAGCAAACAGCACTGCTGGCTGCAAACACTCTAAGAATATAAGCTCAGACTCAGATGTCTTCTGGTGCCTCATCCTGCAAGCTCTATTGTTTCTTCAGTGAGGGGCAATGCATTAAAACTACTTACCCATAAAAAAAAAAACTTCCTTTTGATACAGAGCCTGCCACTGACTCCTTTCTGATAGGTTCTAAGTTATAGAATTTGAGTGTTCTGGCTGAGGCCTCCAATGGTGGATTTCAAAGAGAAAAACATACACTCCTAAGAAGTTGTACCAATTCCCTGGGCTAGAGAAGGACCATTCCACTTGGGCCCTATTGTGGGACCAACAGCAGTGGCTTTGGGGTGTCGTGCCAGCTGGAAGTATCTGGAGGAAACTGTGTCAGATGGGACAGTCCTGCCTGCAGCTGTACTAGATGCAATGGAGGCTAGGAGTAAAGGTAAAACCCAAGGTCACAGACAGGATGAAGGCTCCGTCAGAGGAAATCCCAGAGTCTTTCACTCCATAGCACGTTTAAGACAAGTTCATAGAACCTTTCACTAACCAGACAGACCACAATCTTAATCATCTTATTTTTACATACGTGTTTGCTTTGAAGGAAGTCCCTGAGAATTATATAAAATTTCCCAAGCTGACTTGTGCTTTCTGTAAAATCTTGGCAGCCACCCTATCAAGGACAAAGCTTTCACATCAGATGTGGGATGAAAGATGCAAAGTCTCTTTCTTTCCACTTCTTTGGTTATGTCTTTCATGTGCAGGGTCTTGAGAGTTGTCATGCTCCCTCTAGCTGAGCACAGTGGACTCTCCAGGTATGCTTGCACATGCACTTCCCAGGGGTGCTTCTCGAAAATTAGACCCAGCGCAAAGACTCTTGCTCCTCTTCAGCTTCAGGATCTTTGTCTTCTCCTTGGTGCAGGTTCCCCATTGGGGTGGCCATCCTCAAAGACATAATTTTACCTCTTGGTTCACTACTGCATGGCCTTTCTCAACCAAACCTCATTTTGCTTTAACTCAGTCTCTGGGAACCACTTCTTTTCTGAAGCTCGCAGGCACTGAAAATTGCTAGGTATCCTTCTCCAGGGAGCCAGAACACACAGACATGCCCCAGCTATCTAGAGCCAGATCAGAGGGCCTCAAGGGTGTGTGTGTCTAATCTGCAGTTAGGCTAAATCAATGTCTTACCAGCAGCAATCAGTCTCTGACTTTCATCAAAATTGTCATTAATTTTTAAGCTAAGCCTCTTTAGAGATTTGCTCTTTCTTCCCTCCTTATGTGGTATTCAAAACTAGCTCCTCACTGCTGCTCTACCTGATTTCCCCCTGGTTGGGACAGGGCTTTCTCTCTCTAATGCTCCTGGTTTTTATATGCTGTGCCACTCATCAACACCTTTTCACTGTTTTGAAGCTAATTGAAAAATTATTATTTTATTCGTATTCCTGGCACCATGAAAAAAAAAAATACAAGAACAGAAACCTGGAATAGGTACAGTCCCAGTCTTCCAGGAGCTTATATTCTAGTAGAGGGGAGAGACCAGGAACACAGAGCACAAGACCAAAAAAAAAAAAAAAAAAAAAAAAAAAAAAAAAAAAACTTAAGCTGAGAAAAGCTATTTTTTCCTGAAAATGGGCAAGTGTTACTGTCTCCTCCAGTAGGAGAAGTCTCCCAGAGGCAACCCTGGATATTGTGTCTGAGAGCTATAGGCCTGATAACAGGTGAACACTGCTCTCCTCCCACACACACACCGAAAGCCAGATTCAGGCCACACAATTTCTAAGAAATCTAGAAGTAGAAACAACTTAGAAAAAAATAAAAAAACAATTTCCCTCCCATTGCAGAGACAATGCCTGGAAGCAAAATCTGTCAGTGATTTCACTCCAGAAAAAATGGCCATCTGCTATTCTTCCCCACAATGTGAACACACACATACACTCACTCCTCTCTCTCTCTCTCTCTCTCACGCACACACACACACACACAGTCATATACAGGTATACTTATACATGCACACACTCACACACATATTCACACATATACGAATACTTACAATACTTATACAAACACACATAGACACACACTCACACATATACAGGTTTACTTACACACACACACACTCAACATTCACACACATACACATGCATACATGCTCCCAGTGAAGACTTCTCATCAGGGGCTTAATTACTTGGTAATGGAAAGTAGCAGTTCCATAAGTCAAGTCTGAAGGGTGGAGACCTTCCCATGCTTCTCACCTGACACTTCCTAAAGGAGCAGGGAGAACTACAACAGGCTCTAATGACGGTGGCACCACAGGGCTGGAACGTGAACTCACTGGGGCTCCCACTGGGGTCTTACACAGTCCAATGACTATCACCTCTTGTTTCACCCAAGCTCAGAATCTATTCTGTGGAAGGCACAGGAGCCTAATGTCATGGAGACCAGAATACCATTTTCACTGTAGATAAAGGTGTTTGGGGGTTGTGGCATAGGTGAGAAGGCTGAATGAGCTGGCTAGAACTCCCCTGAAATAAGCCGATGCCCCAGAAATGTAGGCCTCCTCTGCTAGACTTTCCACATAATGGAAAGACAGCTGGGAATGTATGTTCTGCAGGTAAGCAGGCAAGAATCTAGGGGGTTCCTTCTTCCAAACTCACCAATCAGATCTGGTTCCCATTTAGAGGAATGAGAAGGTGATGGGGCTAGAAGCCAGGAGGACTTCTCCGTGGATATCCCTGGTTTGTTTTTGTTGTGGTGGTGGTTGTTGTTGTTTTCTTCTTTGAGACAGAGTCTCGCTCTGTTGCCCAGGCTGAAGTGCAGTGGCATGATCTCAGCTCACTGCAACCTCCACCTCCCAGGTTCAAGCGATCCTCCTGTCTCAGCACCCCTAGTAGCTGGGATCACAGGCACACGCCACCATGCCCGTCTAATTTTTGTATTTTTACTAGAGACGGGGTTTCACCAGGTTGGCCAGGCTAGTCTCAAACTCCTGACCCCAAGTGATCCACCCGCCTCGGCCTCCCAAAGTGCTGGGATTACAGACATGAGCGACCGCACCTGGCTGGCTGTCTCTTTACATCAACATATGAAAAATGGGAAGCTAGTATGCTCAGCCACAGGTCCCTTTAAGCACTCTTTTCTATACTTCAGAGGACATAGCTGTCAGCCAGGGGGCCACACTCAGATGGTTCTGAGTGTGAGAGGCTTATGGGCTGAGAGAGACTCTCACAGGCATTTGAGGAGAGTGTTGTGGGTGGCTGCGTCCTCCCCATCTTTCCTCTCATTCCTCCTTTCTTGAGCCTCTGGATTGTACTAGAATGTATTGAGATTGACAAACCTGAACATGTTTTGGTTTGAGGTTTGGCAAACTCTGTAACTCCAAAGTCTTCCACAAATGTTTTGTGTTCTGCAAAACCAAAAAACATTGGACAAGCACTTTCCCCCATAATTTTTAAGCCCATGTGTTTTTAAAGGAAATACAATCCGTATGTTTTGGGTACATTTATACGCAACTCATCAACCATGCTCCTCTGCATGAGTCACTTGATGTCTAAAATGCATGGGGAAGATCTTAGATTTAAAATTTAAAAATTAGAATTTTTTTTTTTACCACAGAAGGGCAATAGATGAGGTGCTGGATGGAAGGTGGTGAACTGGGTCCTGATTCTGGCGCAGAACCACAAGTTCCCAGAAGATTTGCAAATAATTCTCTATATCCTTATCTATCAATATTTCCCACCTACAAAGTGGCATTAATAATTGTTACCCTCATCAGATCCTGTGGGTAGCCAGTGAGAATTAAAGTGTGATTATCAGGTAATTTTGAGATATTTAAAGAGAAAAATACAAGGACCTCCTTACTTGCCTTAACAATTTATTTTAATCCAGTTTTCCAGAATGTTAAAGGACAAAAATGGCTTCTATCTTTAGTAATTCATCCTTGCCCCATCATGAGACACATGACTTCAATGTCATTATATCATAGTTTCATCTGCTAGGGAAGGTCAGGCTGGCTTCCCATTGTCTACTAGGAAAACACTTATTTACACGGGGATAAAGTTGATAATGAAGTCACGGGGAGTAGGCTATGAAGACAAACTAAGAATATACAGTTTGTGTTGCTTGGAAAAGCAAAGGTTCTAGGTGACTTGAATAGTGTTTTTACACAGATTAAGAGGTAGGATTCTGCCTTTTAGAGTTGGGATTCTGTTCTCAATATCTGTTGAAGATAAAATAAGCCAAGTGTAAACTGTTAGCATGATAAAGCACAAAGCATTCAGGCTTTGAAGTCAGGCAGAGTCGGCTTTAACACCTGTTCCAGCTTTACTATGTGACAGTAGGAAAACTGCCCAACCTCTCTGAGCCTCAATTGTTTCATTTGTAAAATACGAGTTGTTTTCAAGATTAGAGAAAACATAATTAAAGGTCTAGAACACAGTAAGTTAACTGATAAGATTTCTGATAGTACTTAAAGTAGCCCTCAGATTTTGATGGAACATAATGAAGAATTCCCATGCTATCAGAAAAGAATAAATAAATAATGCAGGGAAATGGGCTAATGAGGATCCATAGTTCTGCTTTCCCGGAGCCCTTAGAGAGAATAGAGCTCATTAGGAAGGACACACACATAACTGTCCGCCCTGAGCAGTAAGACAGTCACCAGCCTTCAGGCCAGTAGAGGAATGAGGGCCTCAGCACTTGACCTGAGATGTCATCACAATTCCTAGCCAACAGCAAATCCTTCAAGATACAACAGTCTAATTCTCAAAGTTAAAGAGTGGCTCTATTTCCTACAACATAGATCTAATGCTGGTTCAACACTAGCTTATCTAGCCTACTTTTCTGTTATAAATCATGCCTCAGCACCTTTATTCTCATGATGCTCAGTCATGTTCCTGGGCAGGCAGGGGTCATGCTTTGTAGTCACAGGGCCTCCTTGATGTATCATAGACATGCCTGGCACACATCTGTCTTTGCACTCGCTGTTTCCGCTGCCCCAGAGTACATAGCTGGCAGCTTCTTTTGCAACATTCATGGCATCTTATCAGAGACACCAACCCTATTCACCCTGTAAAAATGTCTCCACCTCTCACTCTACCTCTTAATCTGATTTATTTTTCTTCTTCGCATTTATCAACAATTGACCTACATATTTCGTGATGCCTTTGCAGTGCAGACAACAAATGGTCAAAGTACATTCAGATGGCAGTTTCCAAGGAATGGGTGACTGCTCATAGGAAAGTACTTATTTAGAAATCAAATTCAACTTTAGAAAAATGAACAAAAACTCTGAAAAACATGGACTCAAATGGGAGAAAAAAAGCAAAGAAAATAAAATATTTCAAGTGCCAAGAATAAAATAAGCAAATACTAAATGCTGTTGGAGATACAGAAGGAAGGAAAAAGAAAGAAGAAGTTTAATAACTAACACCAGTAGGCTGGAACCCTTAAGAGAGAGAGAAAGTTGTATCTAGAGCAGAAATTCTTAACTTTAAGACTTTTTTGAAAATCTGAAGAAAGATATAGACCTCTCTCCAGGAAAAATGTGTATCTATTCATCCAAACACAACTTTACCTACAATATCTGAAACCCCTGAAAAATCTATCCATGTACTCCAAGCTAAAGGTCTTAAAAGCCCTTACATACCACGGCCTGCCTCCAGAAATAGCCTGTCATGAAAGTCCTGCCCCAAAGAATCACCAAGACAGATCTAGAGGCTTCTTTACAAAAAGCCAGCTTCTATTTTTGATCTCCTTATCACTAACAAGGTCTTCAGTTAGCCCACAGTGCAGAACACCTTGGAAAAAAGGCAATAGGAAATGACTTGCAAGCACATTCTGCTGACCTGGACATGTAAAATAAGCTAATGGGATGGAAGAGGACAGTCATCTGAAATGAAAGTAATAGGTATTCATTCCTCACTGGCTAAATTTTGAAAATGAGGGCCTCTGTCTTGTTATAAACAACGAATGATCGAAAGGAAAAAGCATTTGGCATATAGTCCACATGCCTGAGTTCTACTGTGCTCTACCACTAACTAGTAGTTGCTTGATCAAAAATATATTGCTCAATTTTGTCATTCACAAGCTGGAAGTTTAAGTGATTTTTACTTTTCTCAGTGCATATAATTTTTTAAAATTCTGAGGTAAATACAATTTTATTCAAATCTAAATATATTTTAAATATACATACGTTTAGTAGAGAAGTGATTCATAAATCATTTTGTAAAGAAAATGATTGCCATAACTGATTTTTAGCATAAATCTGGATTCTAATATAATGCACTGCACATTTCACAAAATGGTTTTAAATAAAAGTTTTTGGTTGATTTGAAAACTCTTACAGAGAGAATACCGAAGATAACTCCTGGTAATCTGTCATTTGAATGTAAATAAACGCCCTCAAATTATGGGGAAATAATCTATTAAACAGTCATTGCAAAGCCTACGCACTTTATGAGACAGATGGGTCACATTTGTGAATTCAATATTGTCTATATAAGATGAAATTTTCTGATTGAATAATCTTAGATACAGCTGGTTTCCCTACCCATTTTGATTCTCTCCTAACTTTCCATAGGTAACAGCTTTTAATTTTATATAGGAGGAGTGAGAAAGAATTTAGAGAATGGAAAGAAGTATCATCCAGAGAAATGACACAGTTTGTAAGAACATTAAATAGCAGGAGCAAATAGTCCTATAAACTTCAGCAATTCTTAAGAGATTCACTATATAATAACCTAGTTATAATGACTGAGGCTAAGTCATCAAGAAAGGGGGGTTCTATAAACTCTCTTTTCTAAAGCAGGAAGCATCTGATATATTTTGGAATTATTTCCCAGGAGAAAAGCAGTTACATTTTTTTTCACACTATTTTAGCTCTTAAGGGAGTAATTTTCTGAAAAAAATGTTACTTTTCTACAACTCCTCGTTTCCCAGTAATGCAAAATAGATGAGATATCACTGCAGGTGCTGAAGCCACTTACAAATACTTATCAGAGAAAAAATGGCAATCTTTTAATGATAATAAATTACCATAAAACTTGTTTTAAGTGACTCAGTTACTAAATATGATACAGGGAAGAAAACAGCATGAGGGATCTGATGTGGTGATTTAGGCTATGCAACAAAGAATTTGATTCTTATGTTAGCTATCCATTTCTCTTTGCTGAAGTGTACACAGTGGCGGAGCATACAGGTGTTTTCTAAAAAGCAGGAGCCATCAGCCGTCAGCAGGATGTGAGGGAAGTAATGTCACATAGAAAAGAAGCGCCTCTTCCCCGGTGATTCTTACCTGTTTCTCCCAGAATCTCTGAATCCTTTAGCAAAAGGGTTTCGGTCAATTTTTAATCTGGTAATCTAGAAACAAACAAATAAGTATGAATTGCTTTTATATTAACTGATTTCTTTTTTAGTACTCCTAGAAAATTACAAAAATCACTTTTTTAATAACAGCTGTTGCTTTTACTTAATTTCCTTTCAGCTTGAGATTTAATTTGAAGCTGGATATAGAACTTGGCCTGGCACACAGATGTCTGACCCACCTGACTCACTTCTCTATAAAAACTAAAGTTTGCCCAGTATGTGACTCTATAAACTCTCTTCTACTCACCTTCCTTGCCCCAAAGTGGTGATAAATCACTTGCCTAGACAGATATTGAAATGGAAAACTGGTCAATGGTCATATCCATGGTACATGACACACAGGAGGCACTTAAAAAATGCTTGTTGAATGAATTAGTTAACAAATTATGTGCAAGTGAGTTAATAATTAATAATGGACTCAGTCAACTCAGTTAGGTGCAATCAGACCACCAGACAATCTGCCTCAGCCTGAAAGACCCCAAAAATTGACTGCATTTGCCATTTCACTGAAGGCATGCCTTTCCTACCACTAGAAATTATTCATTTAATGACCTGAAATGTTCATGTAAAGGACAGAAAAAGCAGAGTTTTGCCAGGGTCTTACCCAAAGGAAAATCTACAATGTGAGACTGAACGGGACAGGATGCAGTACATGTCATCCAGTCTCCAAGAATCACAAGCAAATCAGAAATAAAGAGACAGTTTCATAAGGCTGACCAACCTAGCACATCCAATTGTGTCACCAGCTTGGTCCTCAGGGGCCATGTGGTTCAACCTCCACTCAACACATAAGTCCCCATCCATTGCATCTTATCTTAGTTCTGGCAACCCCTACCATGGTTGTATACATTGCCCTCATGCCTGTACACTAGAATAAGCCTGAACAACATATTCCATATGTACTCTAGTGTTTCCACTTTCAGCCTTGGTACCTTTGTGTCTGCACCAATTGTTAATGACTCACTACATTCAAGCAATGGAGACTTAGGGATAGGTGCTAGGGAGCTCAGGAAAGAAGGAAGGCACTCTCAGTGCAAGGTGATTCTAGAAATAAGGGAATCTCATTATTTAAGATCATCTTCATATTTTTGATAATTGCAGAACTTATCACTAAGACAGCTAAAGTTGTTTCCTACATTGCAAATCTTTCCTAGTTCTCTTTCACCTCATTTTATCGGAGTGGAATTTCCCAAGACCGCAGTCTTTAAAGGTCTTTTAAAGCAATGTGAGATTCTGACGACCAGACTCTGACTTGAAAGAGTCTTCAAGGCTTCAAAGTTATTCTTCTCCCTAAATATTCCTTGCCTTTAAAATTGCACACTAATTATGCAGCACTAATAATGTAGCAAAGCAATTTTGCATGTATTTTATAGACCAGAGCAGGACCCTAAAGGTTTGACTTTCTAAAGTTGAGTGTCTGCCATGTGAATACTGTATTGAGTTTAAAGAGTGTCACTGCTTTTCTGTGTTGACTTAAAATCAGTTTTCTTCCTCCATAATCCACAGCAATAAACCATGCACCATATTTTCTTTTCAAGTTGGGGTTATAATATTTTATTTTCTCTTTCAAGTTGGTTTATCCTGTCCAACTCATTTATGATAGGGATTTCTGACACATGACTGTGATGCCATGTTTTGGGGGTCTCCACAGACCCCTGTAAATATAACAGCACTCAACTTCATGGGCCTGGGAGAAATGGTTGAAAATATATTTCCCACAGCTCATTGGATCCCAGGCCAATGGGTATGCATGGAAATTTAATAGCAAATGCCTCAAATGTTAGAAAAAACAGTATCTGTACACTTGTTTTAAAGCTTTTAATGTGAGAATTAGAGAGCTTTATGAAGAGCATGGTTGTGCCACTTATCATTTTTTATCAAGTGCCTTCTGTGTGCAAAGCCGTGTGACAAGCAACACAGGTGACAGAGTGGTATACAGCCAGTGTATAGCTATGTGTCATCCATTTTTCCTCAAGGAGCTTATAATCTAGAAGAAAGAAGCAGACGTGCACTAACAATTACAATATAAAAAAGAAGGTCATAAAGTTCACAATAAAGGCAAAGTAGGCTAAGAGCTTAGACGAAGTAGGAATTACTCCATGTTGAAGGGCTCTGGGGTTTCATGTTAGAGACAACATGTGAGCCAGGCCTTGAAAGATGTGTAGGATTTTAATGAAAACACAAGAGAAGGAAAAGGAACAAAGGAAGCATTTCTTAAGAAAGGCACTCTGTAACACATGATATGATCAGACACTTCTCAAAAGAAGACATTTATGTGGCCAACAAACACATGAAAAAAAATTCAACTCCACTGATCATTAGACAAATGCAAGTCAACACAATGAGATACCATCTCACGCCAGTCAGAAATGGTGATTATTAAAAAGTCAAGAGGCCAAGCATGGTGGCTCATGCCTGTAATCCTCATACTTTGGGAGGCTGAGGCAGGTGGATTGCCTGAGCTCAGGAGTTTGAGACCAGCCTGGGAAACATACTGAAACCCCATCTCTACTTTAAAATACAAAAATTTAGCTAGGCATGGTGGCGTGCACACGTAGCCCCAGTTACTTGGGAGGCTGGGGCAGGAGAATTGCTTGAACCCAGGAGGTGGGGGCTATAGTGAACTGAGATTGCACCACTGCACTCCAGCCTGGATGACAGCACGAGACTCTGCCTCCAAAAAAAAAAGAATAAAGAAATAAAAAATAAAAATAAATAAAAATCAAGAAACAACAGATGCTGGCAAGGCTGTGGAGAAATAGGAACACTTTTCACTGTCAGTGGAAATGCAAATTAGTTCAATCATTGTGGAAGACAGTGTGGCGATTCCTCAAATACCTAGAACCAGAAGTAGCATTTAACCCAGCAATCTCATTACCGGGTATATACCCAAATAAATAAAAATCATTCTATTATAAAGATATATGCATGTGTATGTTCACTGTAGCACTATTCACAATAACAAAGATGTGGAATCAATCAAAATGTCCATCAATAATAGACTGGATAAAGAAAATGTAATATATATACATCATGGAATACTACACAGCCATAAAAAGGAATGAGATCATGTCCTTGGAAGGAACATGGATGGAGCTGGAAGTCAATATCCTGAGCAAATGAATATAGGAACAGAAAACCAAACACCACATGTTCTCTCTTATAAGTGGGAGCTGAATGATGAGAACACATAGACACAGGGAAGGGAACAATACAGAGGCCTGTCAGGGAGTGGAAGAGGAAGAGCATCAGGATAAATAGCTAATACATGTGGTGCTTACTACCTAGGTGATGGGTTGATAGGTGCAGCAAACTACCATGGCACACGTTTAGCTATGAAACAAACCTGCACATCCTGCATATGTATCCTGGAACTTAAAATAAAATTTAATTTAAATTTTTTTAAAGAAAGGCCCTATGTAAGCATGAATATCAAAGTGGGAAAGAATGACACATATTCCAGAAACTTTAGCCCATGTCATCATCTCTTGACTGAACTATTATTCTATGTGCCATTAGAACTGAACTCCTTTCTTCCATTCTCGTCCCTGTACAACCTCTTCTTTACCCAGCACCTCAATTGGTCTTTGTTAACATGTAACTGGACCATGTCATTCTCTTTAGTGGCCACTGCCACTCAGAATTTAATTCAAATTCCTTGCCCAGCCTTGCAGAGCCAGCAGGCCCTTACTCTGGCCTGCCTCTCCAACCCATTCACACTCCCCTGCCTTGATCCACAGGCTCAGGGCAGACTGAGCAACTCAGCCAGACTGAGATGCTCCCAGTGCTGGATTGTGCCAAGCTCTTTCTGTGTTCAGACTACTCACATTTGCACTACAACCAGATTTGAAATGCTCATTTCTCTATTTGCACATACATGAGTCCTCGTCCTAAGTCTCAGTCAAAATGTTATCTCCTGAGAGAGATCTCTGATCATCTCTCCAAAATAGGATAATTCTGCTACTCTTCTTAACTGCACCCTTTTAAATTCCATCTTTGCACTTAGCCCAATTGGTAATTACACATGCATTTTTGTATTTACATGTTTATTAAATGTAACTCCCCCTGGACCAAAGGTAGGAACCATGTCTATTTTGTATACCATTTAATTAAGCAGAACCTAGTGTGACATGTTCAATGAATATTTATTCAATGAGCGAGTGAATGAATAAATGATGATTTGAGAGCTAGGGATCAAGAATCCCAAAACCATGATAAGTTTTAGAGAATCTAGACCAAACAATGCTCTTGATTCTATTTGCTTTCACTAGAGGCATTAGAGACAAAAATCCTATACTAAGAGAACAAGGTCTATTGGTAACCTCCTGTGTGACTAAAACAAGTCTACTAGTCTACATGTCCAAACTTGGCCCAATGATAATGAGAAGAGAGGGAAAATACAGAGGTTGTAAAAGCATTTTACTTTACAGATTTTATTTCCATAACCTTATACTAATTTGTATAGTTTGAATTATAGAACACTGAGTCACATAAGGGGGTGGTTGCCGACTTGCCACCATTAATGTTAATCATTGTCACAGACTTCTTGCCTAGTAACACGGAGGCAGTTAATAAATGAGGTATACTTCACAGTGCACCAGGCAGACATAAATAGCACAACCTGAAAAGGAAATGAAACTTGAATATCCTGAGTATGGTTTTACAGTACCAAGGCTGAAAGGGCCTTCTCTTATTAACACTCTTCGTTATTTTTATTTCATACTATATTGCTTGAAAGGTTTTCCATAGGGGGGAAAACAAAACAAAACAAAAAACCTTAGCCCATATGAAAAAATTCCACACTGATTTGAGCCAGCAAAACAGCTCTCTAGTTTAGACTATAATGAGGGGCTCAGAAATCCTACTGGATTTGCTCGCACAAACCTGGATGTGGTTTCCGACTTCCTATCTGGTTCATGTAGCCAATTCTCATCAAGAAATAAGACTGTGTTACCTGGGGAGAACAAGGCCATGTCTTTTTGAAATCTAGTTTCCTGTTTGAAAACAAAAATCAACGTTCAGCATTCTTTTTCCCTTAGAGAAGACAAAGGCTTTGCAATGGAAATTTCTTGCTAATTCCGTGAGGATGTGTTGGCGTCAGATTCTTCTACGAAAAAGCATGAAGTGTTGAGTCACCTTTATTCCCACATCTACCACTTTATTCCCCATGAAGAGATTCTGGGCATGCTGCACCTTTCTCTCTGCCATAGGTTTGCCAAATTGGCACATAGAGAGCAAATAATAGTAATAATAACTTCAGTATGCTAGCAGCCCTAAGAGTATTGGTCAGTAAGCAAGGATGGAAGGAAGGAATGGAAAATGGGGAAAGAAAAGCATAACATATTCCATGAAAATAGAAAAGCTCTCTTCACTACTACTTACATCCAAAGAAAAAGAACCCCAGATATATAAAGAAACCAGTGGTAGAGTCATGTCAGCTAATCATTCATTCAGTTTCATTTCAGTCATTTGCCAACCATATATATTCAGTGCTATGCAGTATAGGTCAGACACAAATATCTTAGAATTATGGAGATGTGCTTCAGAATTTTTTAGGCCAATTCTAATCCCCCTCCCATCATTTGAGGAATCAACATTACATCCCAATTTTTCATTCTACCAAATGGAGACAGTTAAAACCTATCTACTCTCTCCTGTCTCATAATTTCATAAAATAAGTGACATTTTTATACCTAAAAAGTAGGAAAGACAAAATAAAATAAAGTCTATTAAATTGAGAGTCTATATTCATAAAAGTCTCTATATTTCTATATTTTTCTCATTTTTCAGTGGACCATAAAAGCTTCTGCATAGACTAGTACTGATTCAGATCAAATCATCAATTTGTAAATGAGAATACTAAGGTAGAGTGATTTGTCAAAAGTAGTATAGTCTGTCAACTGCAGAGTTGGGTCTAGAACTCAAGTCTCCTAAGTCTCAACTTCGTGTTTTCTACATCATACTATTTATTTGTAAAAGGTACAACTTTTGTTCTTAAAAAGCTCAAAATATCAACAGGAAGAGTGGGGATGCACGCCAAAGTTACAATGTGATGAGGTCATGAGAGAGTGCAGCCCCCTAACAGTTATAACTGGGGAGAGTTCATTTGCAGCTGAAAAAAGGAAAGGAAGTGGTAGGGGATGGTATTTTCACTGAATTTTTGAAGAGTAGAAGGAATCAAGACAGATAAAAATGAAAGTGAAGGGCATTCCCAGAAAAGAAAAAGGGACATACGAAGGCAAGGATGCAACAAAGTTCAGGCAACAGTAAAAATCTGGCCAGATTGCAACTCTCTTGTAGATGTGTGAGGAGGAATAACAGAAATTGAGCCTAGAAATGTAGTTGGTTTTTAGCCACAGAGGACACTATTGGAAAGACTCAGCGTCCGGGACTTGACTCCCTAGGCACTGAGGAGTCATTGACAATTTTTGGCATAGAAATGGTGCAATTATCGCTGTGCTTCACAATGATGTATAGGATGGCTTGTTTGACATTAAGCTTGCAGTCCAGGTGACCTAACTGGAAGCTATCATAAGAACCCAAGGTCAGAGGAAGGCAGGAACAGAACAAGGGCAAAATCAATTAGGTTAGAAAGAAGAAAATATTCTATCAGTAGAAGCAAAAGACATTAGTGGCAGACTGGATGTTGTGACAGCCAGGTGTTCAACCTGGGTGACAAGACGGAAGTTAGCAGGAACACAGTGTTTAACAATGGAAGGCTCACACTCGTAATCCCAACACTTTGGGAGGCCGAGGTGGGAGAATTGCTTGAGCCCGGGAGTTCAAGACTAGCCTGGGCAACAAAATGAGACTCCATCTCTAAAAAAAAATCAAAATAATTAGATGGGCATGGTGATACCCGCCTGTGGTCCCAGCTACACAGAAAGCTGACGCAGGAGGATGGCTTGATCCCAGGAAGCCAGGGCTGCAGTGAGCCATGTTCACACCACTGCACTCCAGCTTGGGTTGACAGAGCAAGACCCTGTCCCAAAAAACAAACAAAAAATAAAAACAACAAAAGAACTGAAAAGAGTCACAAATAAACAGTATATTGGGGAATATCTTATTTACAAAACACCATGTTCATACCTTTCAAGTGTAGACTTATTAAAAATGTACTGGTATAGATTATCTGGTGAATAAAAACAATTTTCAGACATGAACATTCTAATAATTTTCAGTAGCTGAAAATCGTGTTGATTGTCTTGGTTTGAGAACAATTGCTCCCAATCCTCATTAAAAATCATGCAGAAAAAAAGAGGGATAAATTAGAATTCCAGAGCTATCAGGGACCTTGTAAAGCACAGGCCAATTCCTCATTTTCTAAGAGAAGAAACTGAAGTGCGATTATTGTAAAAAAAAAAAAAAAAAAAAAAAAAAAACACAACTTGCTCAGAGCAACATGTGTAGCTAGTAGAAAATTTAAGACTAAAACCCAGGTCTCCAAATGTCTAGCTCATTGCTGTCTGTGAAGCAGGACACTGCTTTTCCTTCGAAAGTCTGGGTAATGTTCCATTTCCATTACATTCCCTCTATTGTCTTTTCTTCAGTGTTTCCCCAAACAAGCTCCTGAGAACACTAAGGACCTACCACTAAAGTTTTTTCTCTTTACTATTTCACAGGCCTACTAACCATTTCCTTAAAAAGAAATAGATGAAGTAAATAATTTTGCCATATTGATTGTTCTCATTCTAGAAGCTTATGAAGAATAAAAACACAGTAATAGTGAAAATAGCTCACAAAAGAGAACAATTTATGCTACCTGGCATCTTCAGAACAAGTCTGAAAAGTATAGTTAAGTAACAGCTCTGACCTACAGGATGCAAACTTCAGGATTCCTGGGGGAAAGACTCAAGGTTATTTTGTATTACTAGAAGTTACTGTATCATATTAAATCATATCTGCACAGCCAAAGGGAATGTTAAATAAGCATGCTTGTTGATTTATCCAGGGATTAGAGGCTTGTTAAACAGGCAAAAGCTGTCATCTTGATCCCAAATGGGCAGAATTGAGTATGACTCATCTATTTTGAATGTCAGCACATCATGAATTCAACAATATGACATGACGACAGAGAGATCAAAGTAGTTACCTATGGATTATAATTCCTTTGAGAGCCATTGCAGCTCCTCCAATTTCCAACAATGCACTTTTTCCTTAATAAGCAATTTATTATTTAAAATTGCTTCTATGCCCCACTTTTCATGCCTGTTCAGACCCAGCCACAGAGCAACGTAGGCTGACTACTATTAATTAGATGTCAGGTTTGTATCTGTGAATTTACACATGTTCCCTTGTTTAGTCCTCATAGCTCTATGAGGCAGGCGCATTTTCAAGACCGGAAATACAAGTTGAAAGGAATTAATGCCACACAGTGTCAATGAAAAGATCAGAACTCAAACCTAGTTTATCTGCTGCCAAATTTCATGATCTTAACCATGGTATCCTGCTCCCACTTCAGCCCAGATGTAAACAAAATATTTCTATGATAGAATGTACTCATGTGCTAGAACACTATCTGTGAAAGAAGGTAAAGGATGTGAAGGGGCTGTCAAAAACCCATGCTTGGTCCTCTTTCATTGTCAAAGTGAGTTGTAGCTTTCTAGTTTCAACTTGGGTTACAATACTGGCTCTCCTGGTCTCTATAACTGATCTCAATAAGGCAGTAGAATGTTTGTTCTTCAGTGTTCTATAAAGTAAATTCTGATGTTGAAATATTTATTGTCACATCACTGCCTTCATCAGAAACTAACTATTTTAAATTGTGGCTGGAGTACTCTTAGAAAAGTCTAATCAGTTATCCAGAGAACTCAGACTCTTACTCCCCTTCTTCTGAGCCAGAACTAATCCCAAAGTTCTGGTTGCTCCAAAGTCCATGTCTATATTGATGCTATATCTTGTATTGGAGCTGGAAAAATCTTAATTATTACAGTTTTCTGTATGGATCCTCCATGGCTTCTGCATTTTTACTATCTAAGGAATTTGAGACAGTTTAATAGTTTCTTAAATAGCACCCAAACCAAACTAAAGCTCTTCTTCTATTTTTGATGAAATGTGGCATTCACTAGGAAAATCTGAAGTTGGAAACACTTTACAGCTGCTGAGAAGTCTAACACTGTATAGTACTTAACCTTTAGTGGACTAAGGGTTGTTGTATGTCAAATTCCTCTGAAAGTAAATAATACCTAAGGAATCTTATGCAGAAGGACCATGAAGATAGAAATACCCTTTCTATCTGAGTCAATACTTACATAATTCACCTTCAGCTGCCTGGCACATAATAATCACTTGATAAAGAATTAGTAAACGAATGTTTTTCTATATATTGCTTTCACTGTTAGAGCACGAAGCAGAGTATCTAATACAAAAGGTATTGAGTATAACAGTGTACATTCACTTTGCTTTCATAGGTCCCAAATGAAAGTAAGCACAATTTCAAGCAAGATAAACAAAAAATTTCTTTGTTTTGGAAAGGCTCACTGCAGAGTCTTTGTAATTACATATTTTGATGAATAATTAAATACCATCCAATTAATAAAAATGGCATTCTTAAGCAACTTTTAGGGAGTTGTGTAAAGTGAGACCACTTTTAAGTCCACCTAGCCACCTTCCTCAAAAAAAAATATAAAAACAAAAACAAAAACAAAAAACATGTTTAGAATACCCACAGTAATTCCAGACTTGACTTCTCCTTCCCCCTCTCCTACACATATTTCTCCTGCATTCTTCTGGCTAGTTTGTGTGTGTGTGTGTCTGTCTCTCTGTGTGTGTGTGTGTGTGTGTGTGTGTGTCGACATCAGAAAAGTGTCAACTCTTCCAGGAAAACTTACATTATTCCACAAACCAAGAAACATTCTGCCTACATCTCTGTCATTGAGTTATTTCATTTTCCTATCATTATGTATTTACATGTCTTTCATTCAACAAAAATTCTTCTTTTCTTGAAAAAAAATACATCTTAATCAGCTCTATTTCTCTGCTAAACTTGGAACATAGTATGTTCTCAATAAATATTTATGGAATGAATGAATGTATTACAGATATAAACTTACAGATCTTACGATGTGGCTGGTGGTCACACAGAAGTAAATTTAATCTGAAAGTGTAAGTGGAAGTGGTGGGTCTTAAATAGACCCACAACAGCTTGATGCCTTTGATGTAGCCTGGTGGAAGGATACACAGAAAACTGTATATAAGAGAGAAGGCATGACTCAAACCTCAGTACTTGCAAAGGAATTCCAAACGATGAGGATCATTTGCCAGGATGTAGTAGAGATCATGAACACAGGTGCAAGTACAGAGAGACATAAAAATAATTTAATAGGTTTGGTCTTCTCAGTCAAGATCTTGTCTCTGATCTAAACCTAGACTGTGTAAGCTGTTACTAGGCACTACCATATTGTTATCACCAATGCCCTGTGTGTACTGAAAAACTCTTGTCTCTCATACTAACTCTTCAGTGCCATGCAGGACTAAGCATTTCTTGCCCAAAGCAAGAAGAGACTCTTTTAAAAAGAGATGTAGCAGAAGACTCTCCAGGGCCACCTCTTACCTGCTGGTTCTGATAGGCCGTAACTGTGGTGAACACAGTCTCAGGAAAGTTGAACGTTTTCACTCCATCCCCAACAGGAACAGGCTTAGTGGGTGAAAGGTCGCTGCTGAAGTCTTTGCGAATCACATGAACTCGAGGCTGGTATTTGTGCATAGAGTGCAGAATGATCTAAAATAAAAAGGCGACTTGTACCAGGCTTGGCTTTAAGGAACCTACATTTTGCTTTCATGCAAAATACATCACAAAGTAGAAGCACTAGGAAAAGCACAGATTGGAGGTGAGATGTACAGAAAACTAGAAATCAGTATACTTGCCAGGAAAAACTAAGCGATTAAATAGCATTACATGGAACCAAATAGCAGAACATCCTTAACATGGATGGTAAAAGTAATATGTTTGCTTCAATTGGATAATGCCGAATGACTTCTCTAGTACCAATGGACAACATATCACTAAAAGGTCTCAGAACCTCTGCCATGTGACTAGTTATTCCATCCAGCTTCAAATGTTCAGCATGTATTCATGCTGTCTTTAAATCGTACATCCTATTATTTGCATTCATTATTGAATATGTGAACATTATTTTGTTATGTGAGAGTGAATGGTAGATATGGGTTTTCACTCTTTCAGAAAATCATTATTTCCTTGAAGATGGAAGCAATGGTTTTAACTTATTCAATCTTCCCATAGCACCCAGTATGCGTCCTGCCATTCAGTGAAAATTCAATATGTGTTTCACTGCCAAAGATATATTAATAGCATCACATGCTCCAGTTATACTTGGAAAACCTTAAGATTTAGTCTTCCCTATAAAAAAAAATTTCTTGACAAATTAGCTGAAACTGTCATTCACTTGTTTCTCTTGTTTTATGGCCTTTGGGTTATTCTACTGAATGCTGTGATTTCTTTTAACACTGGTTAATTTGTCTTGTTTTTCTGTCTTGCCTCCTCGACTAGACTGTAAGCCTCTGGAGCACAAGGACTTTGTCTGGTAAACACAACTTGATGTATAACAGATGTTTGCTAAATGTTAGATTTGTAATAAATGGAATTTAACTGGAAAAAAAAAAAAACACTTTTATGCTTACTTACTTAAAATGACTTAAAGTGGCATAGAGATTCCTTATTTTACCTATTTGAAAAAGACAGGGGCTAGCCAGCTCTAAAACAAACAGGGGAAGAGAGAAAGAAAGGGGAGACAGGATTCTTTGACTCACATGTCCTTGATCATCCAATTCATTGTTGGTGAGCTTGAGTTTGTCAAAACTGACCACCTGTCTCATCCAGGTGTCTCCAGAAGCCAGAGAATCGGGGTGTATATAAACTCTTGGGGGCACAGGGGAATCAGCATTGCCAGCCACCATCCACTTGGAGCTATGATACACATATCTGAGATAAAGAGAAAGAGAGGAAAATTCAGAGACAGAGGCAGAGAAGGGACAGAGGTCCAGGAAACAAGTTGAGACAGGGGAAAGGAGAGAAAAACAAAGAGATTACAGGAATGGAGAAGTAATGGGAAAGAAACAGAGAATCAAAGGAGGAAAAGAGAAGGGCAGATAAGCAGGGAAATGAAATAGAGATAGAAATGGACAAAAAGATGGAGTGGGGAGGGCAGAGAAGTGTTGTGGTTAATGATCAAATCTACAGCCCTTGCAAGGAAAACATTCTCACAGCCCTCTTCCTTTCTTCCCTCTCTCCATGCCATGCACCCCTGTGTGCACACAGGCATCCTGAACTCACATGTCTAGCTATAGAAAAGGCATTTTACTGCAACCTTTCACCTTTCAAATGCAAACCATATAATCCCTTGGCCATTTGTTCAGGATTTTGTTTCTTATTAAAAACATCTTCCATATTGTCCTATAAAATGCAGCCATGTGCAGAGCCCCTCCAAGTCTCTCACTGGTTAACCATTTCCTTGCTAAGAATCTGGACTTTGAGGCATTTCTATGATGGGCTTTTGCCTCACTGCAACCATTTCAGAAACACCACCAAATACTCGCAGTTCACATTGTCTTTGATGAACCTGTTTTGAACATCATCTTCTACACTATTTTCCCACAAAGTCACTGGAAACAAGACGTTTGGTAGCAAAGGAAGTCAGTTTTCCCAACTTTGCCAATTTTCTCGGAGTTCAGAAGAAACATCTTCATGGATTTGGCACTTCCCTGCTTCTCAGTTCTAAAGGACCACGTGGGACCTGGACCCTGAGAAATAGAGGCACCCAGTCCAAATCACAACTCCCAAGATCCCCTAAAACAAGCTGGAAGCATCTTTTCTCCTAAGTGCTGAAAGTCAGACCGTGTCTCTCTCAGCCAGCTCTCTCCCTGCTTGCCATACTAGTCCTGGCCTTTTTCATCAACACTTGCCTCCCTATTCATGGGTTTAGGGCCAAGTTCTTAGACTTTAGATATTTCAAAAATGAGTAATGATTTACTGATTTGAGTGAGACCTCAAGAGAACAAATAAGCAACAACTTTTTTTTTCTGGCAAGGACTATGTATAAGCCATCCAAGAGACACGGAGACTACATTGGCTTTTAATCAGTTTGAGGGAAAATTACTTAACAATCTCACTCACAACCCATATCAATGAATAATAATTCTCCCTAAGTAGATATTCTTCCTGAAATTTTACCCAGTTCTCCTGTTCTTCCTCTCCATCATCTATGGGGTAATCCATCAAATATACATTTTAATATGCTTTATTGTTCCACCTCTCCTTTCTCTTTCCAAAATAAATCAGCCCAATTTATTTAGCATTTCACAAACCAAATTATTCAATATATTAATCACTTCCAATATTAATTAAATCAAATTTAGACTTAAGATCCACTTGATTTTTGCTACCTTGGGAGACACTATACAATCCCATTCTATCCAGAGACATAGTGGGGAATCCCAGGTCAAAGTTAACACTTTTTCCACCTGGTGCTCTGCCACAGGCCATTGACATAGTCTCCATTCCTTGTTCCCTGTACAGTATGCATTGCTAAAATATTTCCTCTAAGGAGTTTGAAGAATTGTCTTGGAATGTTGGTGATACCCACATTTCCACATCCCAGAGTTATTGTTACCTGTATCTTTTATTGTCCACAGGCACAATGTCCATTGCTATGTAGTACTGCTGATGTGGATCTAGGCCAGTGATTTTCACTCTCATGGCAGGAAACATCCTCCTATGTAGATGAATAAAACAGAAAGCTCAGAAATCAGAATGGGAGAAGTAGCAGGGGTAAAAGCTAAAACAATGTTTTTTGTTTTTGTTGTTGTTGTTGTTGTTTTTTGATATGGAGTCTCACTCTGTCACCCAGGCCAGAGTGCAGTGGCACAATCTTGGCTCACTGCAACCTCCACCTCCCAGGTTCAAGGGATTCTTCTGCCTTAACTTCCTGAGTAGCTGGGACTACAGGCATGAGCCACCACGCCCAGCTAATTTGTGTGTGTGTATGTGCATGTTTAGTAGAGACGGAGTTTCATCATATTGGTCAGGCTGGTCTCAAACTCCTGACCTCGTGATCTGCCCGCCTCGGCCTCCCAAAGTGCTGAGATTACAGGTGTGAGCCAATGTGCCCGGCCTAAACAATGTATTCTTATTAGATACTCTAAGCAGATCAAATTCTAATGTCCTCTAATTCTCAAAGTTGGCTAATTTTTTCACTTTGGAAATTATCACTACAAAATATACTGGAGACTTATACTACTGAACTAGTATCTCTTCTTAACTTAAATTGACCTATTTGATGATTCATACTCTCCAAGGGTTCAACCCTGCTTTGTATTTTTAGTTAATCTTTGTTGTGACATATATGTATGCATAGGCATGTGTGTGGATGTGTGTAGTCATGCATACATTTCCTATTAACTATAATCTTTATTTTTTTATATACTTTAAGTTCTAGGGTACATGTGCACAACATGCAGGTTTGTTACATATGTATACTTGTGCCATGTTGGTGTGCTACACCCATCAACTCGTCAGCACCCATCAACTCGTCATTTGCATCAGGTATAGCTATAATCTTTTTAAAGGTTAGTACAGCAACTTACACTCTTCTTATAATCCAAAGAGCTTTTCAGTTTATTGCAAGTTACCATAAAATATTTTCAACTGAGTTTATTTGAAAATGACCACTGTAAAAATAGTCTCTCAAGTAAAAAAGAATAAAGGAAGGTGTGACCAGTCTCTAAACAAAGAGCCACCAAGATTTTTTAATGCGTAAAACTGTAGAAAATTTTCTGCAAGTTCTCAGGCTGTCAACGTGTGTGTCAGAAGAAGGACCCTGTGGAATTGGAAGCAAATACCAAATGAATTCTCGTGCCTCTGGGCAATACCTTGTTTCTACCACAATGGCTTGTTAAACTTGCCAAAGCAAGTGAGGTCAGGATATAGCACTTTACAACTTCTCTCATAATTGAAGAGAGGAGGAGACAGAGCAGCCCAAAAGAGGTATTGAGTTTCAATAAGTCTAGAATAAAGTTCACCATTCTTCTTTAACCATAAGAAAGAAGAAAAACATCAAGCTCAAGCTCTTTTGTATCAAACCAGCCATAAAAAGTCCCCAGTTCAAAAATTTGGATTGCCCTGAATGTGCTTGAGGCTACTTGTATGCAAAATGCTGCATTAAGCTTAACCATCTGGGGCTAGTTAGTCAAGCTGGGCAGAGCACAGTGCTAATGAGGTCAAGGTCACAGACTTGATCCACATATGGCCTAATTGGCTTTGCTCCATTTCATGGCCATAGACCATACCCTGACCTCAGACAGCCATCTTGCAAATATGTACTGGTTGGTCACAGGAGAGGCTCTCTGTGCTAGTTACACACTCACTACTCATCCAGGAAAAGCAACCCAAAAGGCTAATATCCCCTGGCAGTAGGTCAGTGACATCATAATCATATCTGAGGGAAAGCACAAGAAGGATCACAGTCCTTTAATAGAGATGGTGGCTAATTCTTATACAGTTACAAAATTAATATGTAACTATTTCATCTTTCTCACCTTATTACTCTTCAGAAGCTTCTATGGGTATATCATTTTAAAATGTCTCACCCTACCCTCACAATTTTTATTTAAAAGCCTCATACTTTTGTCTTATGGTGAGCTAATGAAATTTGATGATGGGATACTCATATTGACTAAATCTAACATTCACTATAGGTTAGGCACTTTAATTTGCATTAATTAATTCCAAAAATTTGGCAACCTTGATCTATACATTTAAATACAGATAAGTAATTCCCTTCTTAATAACACTGATTTATAGCTTCCCTCTATATGTAAATGTTTGGAGGGCATCTTGCCAGAGATAGGGCAAAAGTCCTCTCACTTATTACCTGAGATAAGAAAATATGGTTTCCCCCAGTCACCTAGAGAGGCTGTATTACATGAAAAAGAGAGACTTCTTTTCTTCATAACTTTACAAAGAAAGATGTTAGATTTTTAAATTCAGTATCTGTTTTGTCTGGAACAGTTATATGACCTTCAATGAAGAAGCTACCCGTCTCTTTCCAGTATCCAACTTCTAAAATGAATGAACTATGTGACTTTGGATAAGTCACTTAACCTCATCACCTATAAAACAAAGAAAATCGACTAGATAATCTCCACGGTGCCCCCCTGCTTTAAATTTCTGTGACTACCTTTGAATTCTCTTCTTAAAATCTTTGCAAGTCTTTTTTTCTCTTTTTGTCACATTTTAGCATGGACTATCAGGTGAAGTCACAACATTCTAAAAGAAAGTTAGTCTTTCATGTTTTACAAAAAGAGATGTGTTTGGTTTTAATTTTATGGCTAAATTTAGTCCAATTCTTTTGTCTTCTAAACCCATTAATCCTTGCAAGCACCTCTGTCCATGGTGCTGATTATGCAGGTTGGGTTGGTACACTCAAAGACTAAGGGCTCTATAGACTTCAGTAGCTCTGAATCAATAGGATCACAGTTCGGGGTGTGGGAGGACATACATGTTGACTAGGATCATCTAAATGAGAAAAAGGAGAGAAAGCCATATATAACTAACATAACTAAGAAGATGGAGTTTGGAATTAAAATGGAAAATAATACTGACAATACTGTACAGGAAGAAAAATGAGTGAGAAGCAAGAAATCAACCAGAAAAATGAGAAGGAATGAAGAAAATTCACAGAAGAGAAAGCCTTATTTGTATGATTCTGAGTTGTTTCAGAATTACCTGAAAAGAATTAGATGTAGTAACAACAGTTAAGACAACTGAATGCATTGATGTAGTTTCTAAACTTAAACACATGATTTCATTTATTACTAAAGAACAAACTATGTGTCTGTCTTGGGGAATATGTAGAGTATCCAGATATTAAGGTGAATTTGTGAAATCAGAGATATGAAAATGAAAATACTGCAGAAGAAATTACAAAATGAGTCACAAGAGGGTTGTCAAGGAGATGCTCAAAAGAACTCAATGCACTGAAGCACAGGGAATAAAGGAGTGATACCAGGAACAAACATGACTGGAATACACAGACCCAAGAGTAATAAAGTAAAAACCCAAAAAGAAAACTGGAAAATCTTACAGACCAAAAAAAAATGTAATATTTCTCCTCTCTCCAAACCAACTCTTCTACCAAAACCTTAAAAAAGTTTTCCTTGAGTTACTTTGCTTTCTTCCAAGACTTTACACCCCAAAATGTGGAACAGAAGCACACTGAGACCCAAGCAACAAAAAAGAGATGGTATTGAACACAATTATCCAGCCCAGCTGCTCCCCCTAGGAAGCCTTTAATGGTTTTATTCACTACTGAGAGAAGGAAGAAAGTTCCAGAAGAGAAAGAAGATAAATAAAATTTCAGCTTTATTTTAACTTCATGTTTTTGTCATATCTTATTGTATTGGGAGGTTTCCTTATATACATGTAGATAAATTGGACCCAATCAAAATATTATTTTACTTTAAATGGCTATGTTCACAAAAACAGCTCATAATCAGTAAGATGGGATTTTTGTTCCCCATGACATGTAAGATTATGTACACCGGCTTTGAAAACACAAAAGTAGCATAATTGTTTTGCTTAATTTCAATGAACTATTCCTATATGCTGAAAAGCTTAGTCCAAAATTTATTTATTTTTTTATTTTTGAGACAGAGTCTTGCTCTGTCACCCAGGCTGGAGTACAATGGCATGATCTCGGCTCACTGCAACCTCCGCCTCCTGGCTTCAAGCGATTCTCCTGCGTCAGCCTCCCAAGTGGCTGGGATTACAGGCACCCATCACCACATCCAGGTAATTTTTGTAATTTTAAAAGAGACGGGGTTTTGCCATGTTGGCCAGGCTGATCTCGAACTCCTGACCTTAGGTGATCCACCTGCCTTGGCCTCCCAAAGTGCTGGGATCACAGGCATGAGCCACCATGCCTGGCCCAAATTTAATTTTATCTAAATAGTTTCATTTTGAATCCAAGGGGCAAGAACTACAGCCATTTCTTAACAGTTCAGAGTTGAGACCACTGTCTTAGAGCCACACAGATTTATGCAGAGTTCTGGAACTGCCTCTTAGTACCCATGTGCCTCAGACAAGCTAATTAATGTCTTTCATCCTCTGCATCCTAATCCATATATGGGATGATTATGTCCAACCTCATAGGATTCCTGTAAGTTTCAAAGATGTGTGTTGCGTGTCCAGCACAAAATAGATACTTAACTATGGAAAGCTGAAACATACCAATAAAGGAGTAGCTTAACTAAAAGTGTCTATATCAAGAGAAGCTGTGTTTTTAAAACTTTGTAATCCTAGAAAAACAGTTTTGTAAGAAATTCCATAGGTCACCAATAAAGTTGCGGGATAATTTCAAGTCAATGATAAAACACCATGGACCATCAACAGGGCTCAGAATATGCATCAAGCCAATTCTTTTTTAAAAAATTATTACAAAAGCATTGTTTCTTTAAATACTTTAGTAGATGCAAGTTGTTATCTGGGAAGCAAACTTCTCGAAAGTATTTAGTGGTGAAGTAAACACTTGCTTTGGAAATACATATTTTGGCTGTTAAGATACCATGGACTTTCAGTATTAGTTGAAATACATTTGTAGGTGGAAAATGTTTATGATTTACATGACTTACATTTGAATGGCCCTTGGAGGAACATAATACAATCACAGCAAACACAACAGAACCACTTTACCAAGATGTCCAAATGCAGAAAAATGAGCGCAAGCTGCTTTGGTTTTATTGATGCCATCACAAATAAATAAGAATGGAAGAATGTAATGGCTCCTACTTCTGCAAATTCTTTGAATCTGGCCACTCAAAGGAATTTGTCCTTACCTGCCTGCTTTGGTGATGATCATTTCAGTTCCAATATCATGGAACCGCTTCCAGAGGTCAGCACATTGCAGCTCCACCTGAATCTCCTCCATGGAAGACATGGCAGCAGGCACAGGGCCTGCAGCACCAGAGGCCAGGTCAGTGTGAGTGCTGAAGGAGCAGGAAGTCCGCTCAGTGAGTACCTCAGAATCTGAACCAGTGCTCTGCTCAGAATCTGCAAAATAAACAATCAAGCCTTAGGTGAGAAACTGCTGAGCTCCCCTCACCCCTGGCCCTAAAAGATGGGGGTGGGAAACGCAATGAAGTGGGGAGAGGGGTAAACAAAAGGAGACTTAAAGCTGGGAAGCTCCAGAGCACAGCACTCAGGGTATTTTATTATTTTTTATGGTTTGTTTTTGTGATTTATGACCTTCTTTCAGGTTTCGTGTTTCCAACATGACATCTGGCATTTTAGTAAGTTTTAGCAACAGCTGAAGAAAATTGGTCCACAACAGGCAATATAAATAGTACTAATGTCACCATGTTGAAGGGAATGAGGCCAAACTGGGTCAACAAAATAAATGCCAAATTAAACTAAAATAATTATAAATTATAGGTCCAAACCTAGATTAGACTACTTCATTTGTGCGAGTAAAGATTCAGTGCTAACAATATGTTCTTCAATTCCATACCACTCAGCGTCGCTGCCTGTCAGTTATTTTAAACACAGAAATTTTTCCTCTACTTACATAAGCCATGGCCATCAAAAGTAATGAAAAGCTGCTTGGGATCTTTAGAAGTACTTTGTCATATATTTGAGTAAATGGTTTTTCCTAAGAGTCTAATCAGGCCATTTTGGATGGGAAAAAAACTTCTGTTGTAAGTCAAGGATGTAAGCATATGGAAAAAGTTACCCAAAAAGGCAGTTGAAACAAAGGGAATAAATGAGTTCAGGAGACACCTTGATTGGTTTCTGAAGTATGGGCAGAGGGGAGGGGTGATCCAAACAGGAAGGTGGGATTGAGAGCAACCAAATAAAAAGTTGGCATGCTGGGCCA
Organism: Rhinopithecus roxellana; assembly: GCF_007565055.1. NCBI lineage: Eukaryota > Metazoa > Chordata > Mammalia > Primates > Cercopithecidae > Rhinopithecus > Rhinopithecus roxellana. Next base: position 51,711,220 of record NC_044556.1, on the reverse strand, counting down.
GATGGTCCTTTCCTGTGTCTTCTGTACTCCTGAAGACAAGTGGGGCTGGGGGGCAGGGAAAGCTGACTGATGAAGAAGGCTAGAGCCAGATTTATCAGGGAAGATTTTCTGGAATTTAAAATATTTACCTTTAGGAGCTTAATGCCAAGAACTGTATGTCCTAAAATTTTTCAAATTCAGATTATCTAGTATAATTTTCTTAGGTCAAATGATGCTGCAAGTCAAGCCTAAGAATCCATTTCTTTAACCCACCCTTAACATCTAGAATTCTGATTGCTTTCCTTGGATTTAAATATATACATGAGTAAAGGCTGGAACCAAGTGTTGTACTCTGACAAGTGACTTTTCAATGGTGTCAAGGGTCAGAGCTTTTTGAGCATCAGTCCTTGGCACTAGTAAGATGGAAAAAGAACAGGACAGAATGCCAAATCATGCTGCTGCCAACCTCACTTACCTGCAGCAGGTTTGCAGCCCTGTGAAAAATACATCTCATGGTTCCTTTACTTTTCTTTCCTTTTGTCACTGACTTTTTTCTCTTGCAACCCCAGGCGGCATCTCTGGCAAGAATATCTAACAGCTGTGTCAAAGCCCACAGAGAATAAAGTGTCCACAGGAAGAAAAGCGTCATTTCTCTCTATCTCCCCAATTCCTCACCTGTCACTTGTGAAGATATTCAGGTTGTTAAAGAACCAAACCAAACTTCTAAATAAACGGGAAGTTTCTGACCAAAAACTTCAGTTTACCCATAATCACTACTGTAGTCACTTCATTATCCCTCCTCCTCTGCTCCCTCCAACAAAAAACAACTATAAAGTTTTATAACTAGGTTTTACATGTCTAAGCACATAATTTTATACCTAGGACTAAACAGCAGCTATTTTTTGGTCTTCTCCAAGCACTGAAAAGTAGAACTACTTATCTAAGATGACAGCTGTTGCTGAGTGACAAATCTATATCCTAGCCTGATTCTATACGCCTTTCAGTGGCAGACCCATTATATCATCACACACTCGGCCAAACACACATAGATCTGAGACATAGATTCCCAAATCCTATTTTGTTTCCTGGATATTTTAAGAGCTCCTCACTTCTCATGAATAGTGTAAATTTTTCAAAAAATTCCTCAAAACAAGATTTTTAAAAATACATTATTGTCCTAGCTTTGGAAGTGAAGAGCTATGAAATCCACCATAAAGTGCCACAATTACAAAAAAATGAAAACATACACCTTAAGTAGGACCCAGCAGAAATTTTGAACATACGATTTCTCCAATGTATGTTTAGGAAGTGGGAAAGGGAAGGAAAGGTATCACTACACTAAGAGATAAGTATTTAATGGTAGCTAAATTGAGGTTGAGATTGGAATTGGGACTACAGCTAGAGAATTATGAAATAAGAGACTCTACCCTTATGTCATCTGGAACAAAACAGGGACTCAAAATGTAACATCAAATGAATTAATGAATAACCTTAGACATGCCATTTAACCACAGCGGGGCCTAAGTCCTCAATGTGCAATGAGAAAGAATGAACTTAAGGATTCCACCTCTAATGACCAGTATGTAAGAATCCTCCCCAGTGCAAGTGCTAACCCAGGTAACCTCAATTAGAAACATCAAATTTAAAATTCTTTGAACAAGACGAGTTAAATAAGGAAAAAGACTGGGGGCTCAGATTCACATTACCATAGGAGTTAAATAATTGAGTGGGTATTCTATAAGAGTTTATAGCTTCAATCAAATCAATCAATAAGCACCTATCAGCATATGGCCTTAGATGAAGTACCATGCAGATAATTAGAAACAGAATCCAAGACCTTAAGAAATTTCCCAGTCAGTGTTGATTAATTATGTGTTTATTGAGTGCTTACTATGTGCCCAGCTCTGTGCTAGATTCTGGGAAATAACGAAGTACACAATGGGAGCCCTCTTCAAGTACAGTACAGTGGAGACTAGGAGCATTCAAAAATAATCAGAGAGCAACACAAATAACTGCCACACAGTTTTCCTGTCCCAGACGTCTCTTAGAAGTCCAGAAGAGAAAGAGATCCAAGAGGGCAAGAATACTCCTGGGGAACCCAGGGTTAATAGAAAGGAAATGGGCAAGTCTGTGGAGGCATAGGCAGTATTTGTCCATGGAGAGGATTTCAAAGACATTTATTTAATTGGAAATACCCTGAACTTCTGGATTTTCACTCTCTCACAAAATAGGATCCAGTGACTTTTATATCAAGAATGTAAGCAACAGCACACATGTGCAATAACATGAATGCACATGCAATCTTCTATTCTCAATTGTTTCTTAAATATTATAGTCTTAAAATAAAGTTACTGTTACTTTTATAGAGGCTTTATTTAAAAGGCTTAATGAAGAGTTAGGGCCACCTGTGGGGTAAGCAACCCTACAAAACCCTTAAAATAGTAACCTCAGAGTCAAGATTAACAGGCTAGGTAAAAATAAAATTTAATCTTTTGTAAAATACATTTCTAAATCACAGTTACAGAAAATATTTTGGCTAACCAGATCAAAATTTTTAACTGTTAATTAGGATGTATAATCAAGTTATCTAAGTCATGAAGAAACACACGGCTGGTTATTTTAATCAAATTAAATCATCCATTTAGAAATATAATCAGTCAGTCCCTCAAAGATCAAAAAAAACCTCTGTGTTTTCAAGTTCATTTATTCTTGGCAATTTGTGACTTCCTGTCCACAAAAAATAACTATTAGGAACTCATATGAATGATGCACGACTTCTTGGCTATCAGATACTGTCAGAATAATATTTCAACAGAAGTTTAAGTAAATCAGGAACATAAAATGTTACACATAACCAAGGCAGCTAAAGAAGAAAACTTAAGTAACCTGCGCCAAGCCAGTTACAAATCACTGGAGAACATTTTGTGACTCACAGAGCCAAAGCAAAATATCCATTCTCATCCCCCAAAAAAATCCTTTAAAAAGAGATTTTAACCATCATTTTACTTTCTATCTCTGACCTATTTCACTTTGATAAAATGCATACTGTAACACTAAGTTCCCACAGAAAGCTGAGTTTAGCTTAGAGTAAGTTCAATTCTCATTCTAGCAATAGTAATAAAATAACTTTTAATTTATATTTTACACATTACCTAATATTGTATTCCCATTGATAAGGTAGACATAGCATGTATTTTTATGTCTATTTTGTGGACAAGGACATTGAAATAAGAGAAATTGAAAACTAACATGTACTAGAATGTAGGTCTTCTCCATCCTGATCCAACAGTCAGATCTTCCCAAAAGCATACTAGGTTCAACCCAGCCAAAACAGCTGGTAATTCTGTAACACCCCTTAACTATTTTAACCATCCTCACAATTAAGGTGGCTTAAATATGTTTGATTTTGGCCAAGTCACATGACTATTCTGGTCCCCAATTTCCTTAATCTTTATGGCACAGCACATGCACATTTAATTAGAAGTGCTATAAAGTTCCTTTTAACTCAAATGTTTAATGGGTGGATTAGTAGTACAGCTTAGAGACCACCAAGTCTAACAAAAGCAAACCAACTACAATAGGTTTATTTGTTTACCATATATAGAAAATGCCTAAATTGCATACACTTTTATTCTAATAAAAACTTAATATCAAAATTAGACATTTTAAAAGCATATTTTACAGTCCTGGCATCTCCACTTAACAGTTAATTTTGAGGAATTATTAGTTACTACAGTGAACAAAGCACATATACTCCTGTGGCTCTGCTACTGATCAGCAGTGGGATCTTTAAAGTTTCTTTGGTTCACTTGGCCTCAGTTTCCTTATCTTTACCATGGGGGTGGGAGTATAAGATACCTTTCTGCTAAAAAAAATAGTTATATATTTATGATAAAGCATAGTGTAATGGTTCTATTGATAATAATATTATTGACTTTGGACAGGGAGATGACTATAAGCTCACAAGAACTAACACAAAGAGTTAATGGCCAACATTATTTGAGCTCTTACTATTTGTCAGGCACTCTGCCAAGACTGTACATGCATAACATCACTTAGTACAGGCAAGCCTAAGAGTTATTATTATTATCTCCATTTTATACATTATTGATGCCAGAGTCCAGGTTACATCCATTCTATTGCCTAAGGATTTCCAGCACAGAAGACTACATTTAATTTCATTTTTATGTCACCAAATATTTCTGCTTTGCCTTGACTAGATTACATATTAATGGGCCAAGACAAATAAAACAGGTTCTTGCTCTGAAGGAGCTCACAATTTGGTAGAAAGGACATGGAAACTGTTAAAGAAGGCTGACTGTGAAAGGTACTCCAGCAGAGGTGGCGAAAAGTGTTGAGGAGCTTCAAAGTGGAAGCAAGTCAACGATAAGATGATTGAGAAGACTTTATGAGCTAACATTTGAATATGGTCTTGAAATAGAAATTTGAAACCAACAAGCAACAAAATGATACGGAAAGAATTTCAGATAGTGGGAATAACAATGATTAAGGATTTGGAGTTGTAGAGAATTACAAACAAACTGGTATGTCAGAGTTTAGATTATGTAAAGGGAGAGGGGAGGTAAGATAAATGATGAAGATGGAAGGTCAGGTTCAACTCAACTAAATGACTGCATATTGAACATTTACTATGTGCCAGTCACTCTTCTAAACTCTTGGGACGTCAGGGAACAAACAAAAATTTATTGCCGAGGATCTTGGGTGTCAGGATATGGAGTTTAGACTTTATCATCTACATACTAAAGTTTTCTTTTACTTGCAGGTGGTAATAGTTCTGTCTTCTATTCAGACCATGAATTCCATAAGCTCAGTTTAATGCTTTGCCACATCTCCTGTGTGAATGATGCAACATAGCCTGGTTTCTATGTGAAATGTGTAAGCTGGCTGTAGAGTCAGATAAGAGATGTAGAATGCTCTGAGATTAGATGCACAGTGTCACTTCTGTAAGACTGGAGCTCAGCTGTCATATTTTCCCCAAGGAAGAAAATAGTTTGAAACAATTAAAGGAGAAAAACCCAACCCAGATGATAGACAATTCATCTTACTTTCTTTTCTGCCAAATACTGGTACACAACCACATTGAATAGTGTTTCCTATCTGATATTGGTAGGACAGCCACTTCTTGATCTAGTTTATAAATCCCAAAGTCTGTAAAACCAAAACTCTCATAACTATTTCAGTGCTCCCATTCATAGAAGGGCAGATACCAGAACCTTAAAACCCAGGCAGCCCTCTCTGTACCAGAAGCAAGTAAGTTCCTATTTCCAGAGGACCTCTGCAGTGGAAATTGGTTGTGGGCTATCACATTTTATCAGGTAGCTTAGAGAATGCTGGTGATGAAACTTTTCATAGAGTAACTCTAAATATGGCAGAAGCGGAGCATTTGGCACTGACCTGAGTACGAACTGAGCCCAAATTTGATACTCAGTCCAGAGCTTCAAGGGAATGAACTATAACCCGGGTTGGATTAAACTAAAATTATGATGATAGCAAACACTCAAATGAGCCTGTTAGATGGCTTTAGTAATGGAATGGTGTCTCTGAGCTCTCCATGCCCTCCAAGTTCTATTTGGGAAAAGGGAGTAACCCGAAGCCTGCAATTCCCATGCCAATGAGCCAATTAAGGAGACTAAGGGCACATCATATCTCACCAGCTGCCTACAGCACTCTCCACTTAACAAGCAGCACCTCTCTCAGCGATACATAGAACCATAGCAAGGACTCAAAGTCATCCCTGAGATCAAAGCCTTTGAGAGAGTCTTTGCAAAGAAGTGGTAGTAGTAATTTTTTATATCTATTTCTTGGTGAGCCGGCAAAGTCTCAATGCCATTAAAGGTTCAACCTCTCTTTTAAGTTACTTGAAAAAGCTTCAGATTGCTCTCCACAGTGCCTGGACTAATTTGCATTCCCACAAAAAGTGTATAAGTATTTCTTTTTCTCCACAGCCTTGCTAGCATTTGTTGTTTTTTTCTCTTTTTAATAATAGCCATTCTGACTGGTGTGAAATAGTACCTCATTGTGATTTTGATTTGCATTTCTCTGTTGATTAGTGATGCTCAGGATTTTTGCTATGTTTATTGTCCACTTGTATGTCTTCTTCTGAGCAGCGTCTGTTCATGTCCTTTGCCCATTTTTAATGGGGTTGTTTTTTGCTTATTGATTTAAGTTCCTTATAGATTCTGTATATTAGGCATTTAACCAAAAAGACACTGCATTTGTGTGTTTATTGCTGTACTATTCAAAATAGCAAAGGCATGGCATCAACCCAGGTGCCTATCAATAGTAGATTGGAAAAAGAAAATGTAATATATATATACCATGGCATACTATGCGACCATAAAAAAGAATGAAATTATGTCCTTTGCAGCAACATGGATGCAGCTGGAGGCCATAATCCTAAGTGAATTAACACAGGAGCAGGCCAGGCCTAGAGGCTCATGCCTATAATCTTAGCACTTTGGAAAGCTGACGCAGGCAGATCGCTTGAGCCCAGGAGTTTGAGACCAGCCTGGGCAACATGGCAAAGCCCTATCCCTACTAAAAATTCAACAATTAGCCAAGCATGATGGCACGTGCCTGTAGTCCCAGCTACTTGGAAGACTGAGATGGGAGGATCACCTGAGCCTGGGAAGGTCGAGACTGTGGTCAGCTGTGATGGCATCACTGTACTCCAGCCTGGGCAACAGAATGAGATCTAGCCTCAAAATAAATAAATAAATAAATAAAAAACAGGAACAGAAAACCAATTATCTCATGTTCTTTTATAAGTGAGAGCTAAACATTTAGCACACATGGATATAAATATGGGAACAACAGACACTGAAGACTGCTACATGGTGGAAGAGGGAGGCATGGGTTGAAAAAGTACCTGTAGAATACTGTGCTCACTGCCTGGGTGATGGGATTCGTACCCTAAACCTCAGCATCACACAATATTCCCATGTAACAAACCTGCACAGGTATCCTCTAGATCTAAAACAAAAGTTAAAATTGTTTAAAGTTGAAATTTCAAATAAAAGATGAAATTATTAAAAACTTTAGTGATCCAGCATGCTTTAAAGCTGGAAATGAACAAAAAGGAAGAGAAGTAGCAAGTACTGTATTAGGCACTTTATATACATTATTATCTCACACAATTTTCACAGAAACCTTTAAAGTAGGCATTACTGCTGCCATTTTATATATAAGAAAACTGAGGCATGACATGACTAAAAGATTTCTCTCACAGTATATAAATGAGAGGTGTCAGAGTGGGAATTGAATTAGTCTGACACTAGAGTTGATGCTCTTTTCACTATACTCTGTGGCCCATTTTTCAGAACTAGAACTGCAGAGTTGTGCATATCCTGCTCTGGACTCAGAAATGCAGAGTTAATGCTCAGGCTGCTCAATCAGAAGTTAGCTCTATGGAAATTAAAACTGTCGGTTTTTTGAGAAGGCAAAATTCAAACGAAGGTCTGATGGGAATTTTCCCCTGTCAGTACAAGGGCAGTTATATTCAGGAATATTTTAGCTCTCTTCATCAATTTAACGTTATTAATAAGCAAGTACAAGTATAAAAGGCCTCTTTTGCTGTATTTCACTTCCTATCCCCAATCCAACCTAGGTAAAAGATCCAAATGTGATAGACACTGAAGATCACTGTCCATGTCAAATCACCCTTTTGCTTTAGCCTAGACCAATAAGTAAAACATAACAAGGTACTTGGAAAATGTTTGGACTTTGAGAAATTTTAATGGAAGCATTGAAAGACAGAAGGCAACTGAAGTGGGTCCCACTTGTGCAGAATTTGGTTTATTTAGGCTTAACTCAAGTCAGAGTGCAGGACCCAAAAGTTTTTGATGGTCCTAAGTGGATATCTATGCTTGAAGAGAATTCAGCTGATAATAATGTATGTGAAAGCACATCATAAACAATAAAGTGTCAAATTAACATATAAGATTCTATGCCAATGACCAAGCGTATCAGAAAGACAAAAATAAATAAATAAATAAATAAAGAAAGAAAGAACAAATATGGGTACTGAATTTTCTAAAACAGTCCTAATTTCAAATATTTTATTTTATTCTTCCCACAAGATTAATGTTTATGAGACCAACTTTTGGTTTAGAAAATATTCCTGATGAACACACAGACAGTGCATAAATGGAATAATCAAAAATTGGCCACCAGTCACATGGAAATGTTCAACCTAAGTATCCCTTGCACCAAAGGTCCTTCAAAAGTTCATTCTGATAAACTGGGTGGTCTTCAAGATTTACCAGTCAATTTCAGGTGAGCGGCTATCAACACAGGCCCCTTCCTAAGGCTCTTGGCATTTTTCCTGGGTGAAGCAATACATTATCTCATCCTCAAGTCAATGTTTATTTGCTCTTTGCAACCACTACTTCCAACCTCCCACCACCACCTCCGACACCAGCCACTGTCATAGCACCATTATATAGCTGCCATAGTGATCTTTTAATTTCTGTGATGTGAAAAGTGGGCCTTTCTCCCAAGGCCCTACAAGCATTTGCTGTATACTTTGTTAGAATGTTCCCATTGAGCACCAATAAATAAACAAATTCATGATGATGCACTAAAGGTGAAGAACTAAGCGGCCAATTTCTAAACAAGTGTAATTTAACTATGACTTCTGGAGAGAGTGCCCCTGAAGGTGGCAGTTTCAAAGATATAAGTAGGATAAACATTTGAGTACAGCCAGGAATGCCCTTCAGATGATCCCAGGAGACCATCAACTACTCCAAGTTTAAAATCTACTCAACTCACCATGCAAACACAGAAAACCATCCTGTTTAGTAAATATAACATGGCTGACAACAATGTAACAACCTCTTCAGTAATCAAAATTCATCCATTCAATGAATCATTCATTTGTTCAGCAACTAATATTCATTTTCTAGACTGGGCCTGGCAATGTACTAGGTGCTATTAGGGGCACAAAATTGAATAAGAGATGATCCATGTCCTCAGTAGCTTATACAATCATTTAGGGAGAGAGGATATGTCCATAAATAAGTCTAATAAAAGTAGAATAGTCAAAATCCACCATAGCAGACAGCATGCTGGGGCTTAGGATCCAAAAGACTGAGTTCTTGAGCTCATCTCTCCTCTTTCCAACCATCTAACCTTAAGCAAGTCACTTAACTTCTTAAGCCTTTGTTTTATCATTTGTAAAATGAGGATATCATTTGTATCTACTTTGCGAAACTTTTATGAACTATTAACAAGGTGCCTATGTATGTGTATTTGCACTAATACTTTATCAACAAAAAAGATCCAGACATATGAATGCTAATTTTCAGGTACTATTATCTAAGAGAAATAAGAACAAAATCCTATGGGAGTTTAGAGGTGAGAGAAATCTCTCCCAGTCCAGGGATTTTTTCTGGGCCTAATGAAGATACATCTGTGAGATGCAAAGGCAGAAATGGGGGAGAAAGAGAGGGGTCTTCTAGGAAAAGGGAATTTTCTGGCAGAGGCATGGCAATAAAATCGACCAAACGTATTTAGAGAGCAGCAGTCTATGTCATTCTGACCACATCAGTGTTATTCCTCTTGTATCCTCAGCACCTGGAACAGTGTCTGGCACCTATTATGCACTCAATAAAATGTTTTTGTTGAATGAATTAATGAATGAAATGCTGTAGGTTTAGCAAAGTAAGAGAAGAGATATAGCCAGAGAAGATCTGGGAGGGTAGGCTGGAGCCAGATGAAGAATCTTGAATGCTATTCTTCTCATCTTCTTCCAGGAGACAAATATATCCCTAGTAATGAGGTGTCTTAATTGCATGATATGTTCCCAATGAAATCCCTATTAAATCCCAGGGTCACCTCCTGACATTATAACCTGAACTACTGGAATCCTACCAGCTTTTCCTTGCATGACTGTGAGCTGTGTCAAACTGATTGGCGAGGTCTGACCCGAAATCTTTCAGGGGTTTCCACTGAGTTCAAAGAGTTCAGTCACTTCTGTGAGTAGCAGTCAGTCAAACACCTAGAAAATACTCAGATACTAACTCTCCTCCACATTACCCTAAGAAGAGAAGGTGCTTACAGTCATGAGGATAAAATAAGGAAAGGATCAAGTTCTTCTACAAATGCTAGAGCTAGTAATGCTAAGGGAGAGGTAGTGAGACAGAGACACCCTTCTCCTTCAGGGACAGAATGACTGCTGTGCTCACCAGGTCCCCTACACATCCAGTGTCTCTGTTGTCTGCAATGAAGTGGGGTTTCCAGAGTTGCTGAGAAGTAAGGGAAAAGATTACAAACCTCCTTTAGAATTCCACAGACCCAGATTATGACTGGGCAAGCTACTTAACCTTTCTGAGCCAATTTCTTCATCTAAAATGGAGATAGTGGATACCATGTGTCTCAGTGAAGCCCCTGGCGCACAGTAGGAATATACTTAATATAAATGCTTTCCATCATTTGGAACAGAAAATGACCATATGGGTTAAGTCTTTTCCCAGTCACTTCCCTGTCCCTATCAGAGAGGCAGAAAGAAGACTTTCAAATGAATAAATGTGAACCTCACTAAAGAAAATGTAAAATATAGAGTGGGAAAAGATCACTTGATGAAGAAAATATTTCAGGGTCTAGAGCAAAACTATCAAAATTGAACGGTGTTAGGAGAAATGGTGGAAAGGCAGAAAAAGGGAAAAGCAGAAGAAACAATGAAAATGCCGTGTAAGGAACCCTGCTTTTGTGTGGGTCTGCTTGAGTGATGCTCTCTTGGTCCACAATGCCTGGCACAATATCTGAGAAGGAAAGTGATAAGGTCTAAAAGAAGAGAGAAAAACGTAGACCACTAAGAAAAGAGGTATATTGGGTTTTCAGTAAGGAAAATGGGCCAGGGAGCAAACTCTCACCTTGAACAGAGAAGAAGAGAGAGCAATTGAGGCTGAAGAAGCTGCTCAAAGGCATTGTTTCATGAGAGGTGGAAAGGATAGGGCAGAGCTTGGAAGCTGCAGGAAGCCCTGACTCCAGATGGACAGCCTTGTCAGAAACACTCACCTGGCTCAGGATAAGGAAAACACACTGGGAAGGCAGAAAAAATATCTAGTACCTAGGTGAGGCTCCCAGGGAGCATGAGCAGGAGGCCTGAAATGTAGGCATTTTAACCCTATTTTGAGACTTCTACAAGGGAATACGCCCACTGTCACCCACCCAGAAGTATCAGAGAGAACAAATTGACCCAAGTCTCTCCCATTTCAAAACTTCACCTCATCCACCATCCCACACTACCTTCAGAAACCCTAAAATCAAATGCTTTGATGGCAGAAAGAAATTCACTTTCGGGGCACAAGGAAATCATTGAGAATGAAATCACTGAGTGTCTTTATATTTACATCTCAACAAACCCAGATTAAGATGCTTGCAAAACTTAGAATCTCACCCTCACATCCCAAGCTCCCAGACCCTCCAGGAAAAGTCTTCCTCCCAAGTCTCTCCTGTCTTTCTTTTTCCTCTAAAGTTCTTCCCAAAGGGGAATGAGTCATCAAAGGATGCTAACCCCAGGGTGGATTTTTTATGATGGCCAAGAAAAGGAGGGTGGGGTGAGGTAAGCAATTGCCCTACTCTGTCTTCTGTGTAGAAGGCTGATTTGGGAATCGCAAAGTGAACATGTTATTCTTAACTCCATTCCCGACTCCTTGAGTCATTCTGACCATGTCACTTAATTCCACTCATTCCATGGTCAACACCCTGTCTTCAGCAAGCCTCTGTTTTTCCCCAGGCCTACCTACCTTGAAGGGTCAGAATGACCCTTGAAGAGACAGTGTCCTTCAAGTGTGTCAGCAATTCAGAAACGGACAGCTTCCAAAATAGCTGGTGTGCTGTTGAGTGTCTGTTGCCTTCTGAAAGAGTGGCAGTGTCGCCGAGACAGCAGGATTTCCTTGCCAAAGTTGCTCCTACCCTCCTCCCCACAAGACTCTGCCCTGCCTCTCCCTGTCCCTGCCTAGGAAGACTTTGAGTCCAGGGGCCATGGCATTTAAGCACTGTCAGAGTTCCCACTTCAATTCCCACAGTGGTGCCAGTTCAGCATCTGTCATGATGACCCAGCCTGAACTGTATTTAGAAGCTTGGACATGGCACCATGTTCCAGCCCATCTCAGAGTGACAGGAGATTTCCTGGGCACCTGGGCTTGCGATTCAAGCACTCCTCCTCCCAGGGAATGGGGGTCAAAATGACTTTCCTCTGATGTTCTGTTTCCTTCTTAGGATGGCGTCCTTCTGTTGGAGGCCTCTTCTCAGAGTCAATCTCCATCAATGCTATTACACAATGCTGTTTAAAAATCCATACTTTTTATAAAGTTTGCAATACATAGCAGGGGAAAGAGAGGAGAATAGGAAAGTCAATCAGAAAATGAGTTTAGTACTCTGTTCATGGACTATTCTTACAAAGATAAATTTCCCAGAAAACATAGCCTGGGAGTATTCAGAACCTACCAGATAATGCCGGTGAATTGAGAGAGCCTATTTCACAACTAAGTGGGACAGTGTATAAGAATTCATTTCATCTTCTTGGCAGCAATTATGCCAGTCTTTCAAGCAGCATACTAGAGTCCCCCCAAAATTGTAAGTTAATTCTGGTTAGTGGTTAAAAATTAAGTCCATTTATTTACATATTCACATTAATCTCCACCCACACAGGCAGACTGATAATTGTGTAACACTAATCAGGTGGGCTATTAGTTTTGAGGGTTACTGCACACAGAGCAGGTCTAGGTCCTCAATCTGGTAGATCACAGGAGAAAGAATGGCTTTTTCTCAATTCACCCCAACTCTCTACCCCACTTTCCCTAACCAGAGTTCCCTGGAGACACCCTGTCATTTAAAAGGCATCAGTGTTTGGTCTCTCCCATTCCTGGGCAAGAACCCAACACTCAGAGAATGTGGTTTTAGGATCATGGCATCTAATCCATTCAAGGATTATTTTCCCCCCCTACTGTTCAGATGGGTGTGTTAATCATCACCTCTCTTTGTTCTGTAATAAATTCAACCCTGGCTAATTCCAAACCTCTATGCATCACTGGAGTTTAAAGATGGCATTTTGACAGGTCAGATATTCAGAGTCAATGGACCACCAACCAGTCAAAAATCTTTAAGTACTTTTAGGAACATGTGGAAGTAATTTTTTCCAAGAATTTACAAGTCTGGAGGATGAGATCTTATTGATGGTGTATGAGCTGTTGCATATATTAAAGTATTACTTTATATACCATATTCTACATATAATCAACATTGATTTACGAGTGAAGGCAGATTTTCTTTTTTATACCAAGTACTACATGAGTGTTATCAAATGCAAATTATAATAAAGTATACAATATATTAGCATCTTTTAAAAAATAAGACTAGAGTAAAACTATAAGTGAATGTGCGATGAGTACACGTTTGAAATGCAAATGTTATAGGCTAGGAAATTCCATAGATATCAGATTATTTTATATGACACTTGCTATACATGTACATTTTAACTACAGCCATAGAGATGAATCTTTTTATAAAGAAAAAATATGTATAAAACACTGACTTTCAATTATTTAAATGAAGAGGTTATTAACCTAAAGTCAATGGACAGGCTTTGGAGGTTTACAAGTCACCTAAAATGGTAAGTTACATTTGCAAAAGCTTGTGTGCTTTTCTGGGGCGAGGATGTATGGGATTTATGAGATTCTCAAAGGAATCTATGACTTTAAAAGGCCTTAAGGACTACACTGGTTTGAAAGGTTTTCTTCAAGTGTAATAAACATCCAACTTTCCAAGCTCTCTTCCGCTGTAACAAAATGCATTTTCCCTCAGCCAGATACTTACAATGAAAGAAAGCTTCAAAAGAATATGGCACAGAATACTAATGCTGCATCTTAATAAAATATATTTTCATCTGTATTATGAAGATGAAGGGGTTGTGTTTCTCTGTGTAGTAGTGAGTATTAAAATGACCACCTGAGACCATCTTACTTTCTCTGTATGGTTCCTTATTTTCCATTGATCTTTATTTCAACCACACATACACATATGTATAAGTTGGATAAATTATAATCCACATTCATCTACTTACTTGGGGAAAGCAGATGAATTGTAAATTATTTTTGAGTGAATGAAAACATGGCTTTTCCTTTGGCCTTGCTGCTTTTACTCTGGTTCTCTTTTCCGCTGTCTCCCAGGAAAACATTAGTGGCACAGGAACCCCAAGCTCACCAGGTTCTTTCTCTTTATGTGTGCCAAAAGTCTGCACAGCAAGTCTGCTGTTGTGGGACTTGCACTCCCATCTCCTCACTGGGGATGTGCTCTTAGTCAATGGTCCCTGTATCTCAGAAGAAATTCCTCCACCTCATGTCCTCTAAGGCAATGTCTGCATCTGGCAGTGGGGTTGAGAGGCAGCTCCCCAGGGGAAGCTGGACACAGTGAGTCAGTGAGGCTGCCCCCGGTAGGCCTGCCAAGGCTTTCCTAAAGGCCATGGCAACAGAACCTGCCCATGAGAAGAACATTTTGGTGAGCTCAGTTTGTTTGCTACCAAGAACCTCCTTGTCCTCACAGCTAAACATCTATTTTTACCACACTGTGACACTGAAAACTCTCTGCTGTCATTAAAGTGAATAGTAAACACAGTCAACTCTGCATTATTTGTCATTTTATGGTGAAAGGAACTCTGGGTTCAGAATCAGAAGGTAGGAGTGTTAGTCCTGGCTTGGAATCAGAAAGCAGGAGTGTGAGTCCTGATTCTGACTCCACCTAGAGATATGATCTTGAGGAGCCATTTAACCCTGTGGCACCTCAGTTGACACATCTGTGAAAAGTGGAGAAGGAAACCTACTACTTACCCAACTCAATGAGGCACCAGCAAAATAAAATAGTGCAGAGGAAAGCACTTTGTAAATTATAAAGTGCCTTATAAAATGTAAGTTATCATTACTACATTTAATCATCTACCCTGCAGAGATTTCTCAGTGTGCTCTAAATACCATGCTTAATCTATACTTGCTAAATCCATGCAGTGCCCATTAGAGATGAGGAAACTGAGACTCGGTGAAGCAAAGTGGTGAAGTGAGAAGACCTGTTTGCTGAGACCCTGGGTTGTCTCCTCAATCTTGTCCCTGTCTCCCCCAGCAGCAGTACTTCACTTACTCTTGCTCAGCAACCTTTGCCTCATTTTTAAAATGGAGACTTTAACTGCTTGCTCCTATGAGACAAAGATCTAAACAAAATGACCTCCCCAGCATCTTGTTCCATGATCTGTGATTCTGCAAGATGTGAGCAAGGTCATGAGTTATCTTGTGGTGCGGGGAAACTAGCAGCTAAGTGTGCTGACCAATGGACCCCATTTGTTCCTTTGGTTTCTGAAGCATAGCACCTGGCCATCTCCCCAGTGGTGACTCTATGAAGAATCACAGTACAGTCAGGGTCTCTATCATGCTAAGTGCCTTTTCCTATACTCTGATTCTCTGTTAAGAAACATATGTAGCAACTTTTCACTAATCAAGCAAAATAACCCATTTTATAATGGGGGGAGGCAGATAACATCTTTAAAAGGTCAGTTTACAGTCCACACCAAGAGATTAGCTCTATAATATATCCTCTTATACAGAGGCCACTAGGCTGCAGGATAATTAGTATAGACAAATTGCTCTAATTATTTTCAGCAAAAGAAGGCTTTGCTCAATCCAATGGCAAAATGTTCCAGGGACTGACCCTATGGGATTCCGAGACCAGCAGCAGAGCAGGCCTTCTGCTCCCTCTTAAAACAAAAGCTAGTCCCAAAGAAACCTCAGGTTTCACATAAAGTTGTGCAACTTCTCTAGGGTCCAACCTGCCTGTCTCTTTTCCCCTCTGGGCCCCAGTGCTGTTCTTCTCTCAAAACATACCTCACTTTGCCTTTACCTCACAGAGTCACTGTGGTGGCAGGACTCAATGTTTACAACTGTTTTTCAACTCCACAAAGAAACAATTAATGAAAGATGTTGCTATTGATTCTCATTTCTCAAAATGATCTTCTGAAACATGCTGCTTGTTGCCTCAGAGGAAGTGACTTTCCTTCCCTCTACAAAGACCCTACCATGGTTTGAGTTGTGATTACACATCTTAATTCAGTTCGCACAAGATAAATATTACTATTTAGAGATAAATGTTCTGCTAACCCAGCCCCTAGAACTCAGTACCAGATTGAATACTGATGTCTTTCATGAACACAGGAGTAGGGAATAGCAGCATATGCATTACATATTTATTATCATATTATTTCTAAGGTCTCTACTGGGATGCTGCTGTGCATGAATTGTCACAATACCCTTCTTACCTGCTTTCAGGAAATAAAAGCTATTGTGTCATTGTTCATCTTTTATGTTATTCTTTCCAAGTGGCCCAGATTTTCCAGAGGCATCTGAGAGGCCACTAATCTCTCCCCTTTAGAAATAAGGTCATCATGTTAGCAAACTTCCTCTGCTCTGACACAGTTGTGGTTTTAATGGAGAACTAATGTCTTCATCAGTATCTGTGCTATTTCACACTTCATTTCCTCCCCAACTCTTGGATGAAAACCATCCAGTCCTGGTGATTTACTTTGCGGGAGTTTCTTTCAAGTTTGTTTCCTTCTCTAAAGATGTCACACAAGCATTTTCAGGGCTCCAGCTGGGGAGCACCCAGCCTTGAAACATCAGTGTGTGATCGTCACTCAAGAAACCCAATGTCCTTGGCAGGGGCCTGGCTGTGAGGCCTCTTAGCCGAGGCCCTTGAGTCTGAGGATAAGAGAAGCAGCTGCTACTTTTCCTGCCTTTCCGTCAGCACTGGTTCAATGGCTTAAGATGGTCCAGATTGCCAGGACCCCAGAACTGGGAGAAAATGGGAGAAAAACACAGACACCTTGAACTCATGATCCACTATTCAGGTGTCTCCGGATCGCTCAGTGAGTTTCACAAAAATCTTAAAACAACCTTGAAGAAAGAATAGTCTTAAAGTTCTTTTATATGATCCATAGTTGTAGCCATCCCCCAATCCAGATTCTCCAAGACAGTACTTATTTCCTTTCTGTGGTCCTCGAGATACATTTGTATTTAAAATAATCTCCTACTATCTGGATTGAAAAACCATGGGCACACAATAAATACCTTGCTTTTAACTTGATAAAATTCTGGCTACATGACACAGCTCAGAGAAGCAAATAGGGAGGGTGAAGGAAGAAATTGTAAAAGACTGATTTTCAGTGGCAGAAGGCACTCCCTCTTCATGGTAATAGTCATACACTCTCGGGGTCTAGGCATATATGGCTTGTGGAGGAGAGATTTCTCTGCTGCTTTGAGGCCTCTGGCTTCATCAGGACAGGCTCTTGTCTGACTTGTGCTTCACTGAGAGTGGACAAAGACAGGATTGAGGATGCAGAACCCAAGATGAAGCCAGCTCATGCTGAGCCAAGACTCACTGACATAAAGAGGAGCTCTTTCTTCATGCATCCTTGGGGCAGAGGCCACATGATGTGGTCTCATCTTTGGCCTTAAACATAGTTTAAATGAAGACAAGAGCCATGTTGGACCATTAAAGTATCTCCTAATAGCAGCTGAAGAAAATATATAAGCACCTTCCCTGACAGCAAACTCCAAGCACAGGGTCAAGCTGTGGCCTTCCCAGAAAAGTCTATTGAAGTGGTAGTGGACTGAGCTGCCTGACCTCTCATGTAGCTTGGTTGTTGTTCTTCTGTTTCTTAAATGAACATCTGATATTCATACCTTGATAAGTATGGGCCTTTATTATTCTCTGATAGGAAAGCTTAACTCAGAATGTCAGCTATATTTCAAAGTCCATCACAAAAAAAGGAAGAAAAAAACCAGCTTCAGTTCTCAAGCTTGCCTCATAGTTCTCATTGGAGGATCAGGTGGGTCAGTCCAAACATCAGCATGTGGTCTTGGTTCCTTACCAAATGATGCAGTGGTGATAAAAGAAAAAAGTCCAACATGCCACTGTGCACTCTGAAAAGACACTAGCATCTACTGCCCCCCAAAGAGCAATGCACAAGAACAATTTTCATACTGCAACGAATTTAAAGTTTTGAGAAAAGATAGAATCATCACACCATTCAGATGCCATGTAGCTAGCTATAAAAAGAATAAGATACTACAGAAAACAAACTACAAACTATGACTACATCTTTAATGTCACAAAATAACCTGGCTTGAAATAAATTTCCTTGACAGGAGAAAAAAGATTCCTTTTATCCAGAGACCAGAAATGTTCAAACTCCAACTGTCATAAGGATAACAAAATCATGAGAAAGGAGTTTACCTCCAAATGTAGAAGACATTTCCCCTAATTGACTTGGCATTCTAAATTATTGGAATACACAGGTAGCAGCTAACATGCAATTCCCAGAATAAGAAGCAACGACAACTCTCTCCTAAGAAATAGAGGTAACCTGTGCCACCCCTACCTCTGCCAGCTGGAGAAAGTCCAGTGGAGGGGTTTTGAGTAACAATAATAACACTCATCGGCTCTGAGCCCAGGGCAGGAGAGGCAGGAGATCTGTGGAGTCCCAGAACCCTGGTCCTTCCTCTCTTATTGGCAAGGTCTCCAAATGGTTCCTGAGCTCTTCTTGGCAATCACTAAAGGTCACCTGCCGCAACCACAGGTGCCTTTTTCTACTTTGCCTCATGCCCTCGGTTGCAACATCTCCTTGTTCCTGATTCCAGGTGGCAAAACCTAAAGGTCACCATTAACCTGAGCCAAAATTGCTTCCTGCTCCCATTATCTGCCAATTCGCACCACACACTCCGAAGGTCACCAACTTGATGTTAGTGTCCCAGCCCTATCTGGGCCTCATTGCTTCTCCACAGCTACAGCCCTAACAAGGTTATGTCTCTTCCCTGTGCCATCGCTGGGTAAGGGTGGGAGGGCCCTGCTTCTGCCAGTGTTCAAAATCTGAATGTGACTCTCTATCAGTGCCTTCAGCTTGCAAGAATGTAGGGCTGCAGTGGAAGTTGATATAAGCACACTTGACCCTTGAACATCAAGGGTTTGAACTGTGCAGGTCCACTTATATGTAGAACTTCTTTTGCCTTTGCCACCCCTGAGACAGCAAAACCAACTCCTCCTCTTTCTCCTCCTCTTCAACTACTTAATGTGAAGACAATAAGGATGAAGACCTGTGATAATCCACTACCACTTAATGAACAAAAAATATATTTTCTCTTTCATGAGGTTTTCTTAACATTTTCTTCTCTCTAGCTTACCTTATTGTAAACATATAGTATACAATACATGTACAAAATATGTACTAACCAGCTGTTTATGTTATTGGTAAGGCTTCCAGTCAACAATAGTCTACAGCAACTAAGTTTTGGGAAAATTGAAAGTTATATCGAGATTTTTGGCTACACAGGGAGTCGGCATCACAACCTTCACATTTTTCAAGGGTCGATAATATAGAAATAAAAATTTAGAAAAAAATAATTTTCTGTCCTTAAAATCAACCATGTCTTTAGATTCAAACCAAGACTCTAAATTCTCAAGTATTTTAAATGTGGGTTCCCATCTCTCTCAGTGCCCTCACTGAGTGTCAACAGTCTTATGCCCTCTTTTTTCATAAGACATTTTACAGTCCTGGGCCAACCATCAGTTTCTGATGTCTAATCCCTCCTTCTCCTAGGCAGTCTGCCCTAACATAGCCCTAAATACCTGTAGATGCCCAGACTAGGCACCTACATAAAGTATGGCTAAACTTCCCAAGTGGGCTAGCCATAGTAGTTTTGACCAATAAAATATTAGTAACTCTTTGGCTCAGAAAGGTAATAAGGACTTTTTCCTTGGCCAAGAAACTACACTAGGAGCCACAAGAGACAGAAATCAAGTATTTACTTTACTTGAAATTCTGCTATCTCGGAAAATCAAGTACAAGAAACCACCAGGAAAAACTGTCATCAGCCAAGTGCCTTTAGCACTTGAAGGAATGGTACATCCCATATTTAGATCCACCCACAGCTCAGGCTTCTTAAAGCAGAATAGAAGTAGGAAAATATGGCTTGAGGAAAGAGAGGCACTTCATGTTTTTTAAATGTATAAACCCAATACTGACATTTTTCCATGCTGCCAAGGACTAGTTTCTGAAAAAAATAAAAATACACCTGTGGCAAACTAACTATATTCTCTTTAAGATTTGCTTTTGTGACTAAATTAATTAAGGCCACTGGTATTTTTTTAGACTAGTGATTTTTTTGGTTGTCCTCTGAACCTAACCCTCATAAATGAGTCACTGGAATTTAACTCATTCTAAATGCTACTTTTTATTTTAACCCTTATAACACCTGACTTAGCCAACCAAACATAAAATACAAGATATAGAATAAATACAAAATAGAATGTACATATAAGAAGAGATAAAATAGAATCTTGGCAAATTCCAACTGCTCCACATCCCCAAGAGAAAAATTTGGTCTCTGCTGTTTCACTCGTTCCCAACCTCCCACTCTGAGCCTTGGGACCCTTAGAGCCTCACTCCAGTTAGAAAGAAAGGTAAGAATGACCCTCAAAATTCCAATTATAAAACACATTTTAAAGTGAAATTTCATTATTTTACAACTCATACAATAATATTTCAGATGGGAATGGAAGTGAGATGAGAAGGGCCATGTGCCTATAATATGTTTGATGTTACACATATGGGAATTATCTGAATGTCTTCCTAACCCACCACCAACAGTTTATACACAGGGTTGTTCCAGGTTTTTTCTTTTTTTAAGCTTATTGGTTTTCACTCTCAAGAAAGTCAACAATTCTCTTCACTACGTGAAATTTTTTGGTGAATGTTCTTTTTGCCCCTACAAAGGTAGATATTATTTCAGCAGATCTGAATTAGTTTTAATAAACAGTCTGAAATGAACAGTCAAATTGTCTTTATTTGCAGAGGGAATGAACTTAACGAGAATATTGTAAGCTATCTATAGTGTCCTTTGCCTACCCTTCTAGGTTCTTATAACCAGACAAGACCTAATAAAGCCAAGGTTCTATCCCTCAAGATTTGTCACATGACATCCAGGTGATCATGGGAGAAACACTAATCTTCACATGGACACTTGGAAGAGCATCATTCTAAATAGCTATTTTCCAGAGGCTGTCAAATCCTTCTTCTTCTCCAACATGTAATCAAATCAAACTCTAATAGGAAGACTAAATATCACAAATCAACAGTCAGATGGACCTTTGGAGACCAAGGAAAGCTAAGGAGTTTCCCTACTTGGCTGGGCAAAGCAAGGATCAAAGGAAGCTTGGAGTGGTTGGAATATCACAGCACTGGAACAGAGGTCAGGTATTTGGCCTTTTCCTGGCTTTCAATGATATTGAATACAACAGATAAATTAAGATCAAGGAACAAAGCAGTTCTAAAAGCACCAGCCTGTCCCCAGGAGATCCCAGGAAAAGAGTCATCATCTACCACGAGCCAGATCTTATCTTTACTTGGAGGAATGCCTGTCTAGTTGAGAGTGGATTACATACAACAATGTCTAATCAGAAGCCCTACAACATGATCACAGAAGGAGGCAAACTCATCAAGAGCATTCACTTGGCCAAGGAAGTAATCCTAATTCAGGCACGGGACAAAGTAAATGAAGTTCACTATGCTCCAGCTCCTGATTAACCATCTGTGTGTAGAGAGGTGATTACCCAAAATAGCAAGGGAGCTCAATTGCTTACGGGAAAATCTGACCCTTTAAGTTAAGGCAAGAATGGCCTGCCAGCAAATCTCAAAGACAGGAAATATTTCTGGGATTAATAATTCAAACCAATATTCATTTCAGGTTGGGGGAATTCTCTAATCCAACTGTTGGTTTCCACAACTGATGCACACAGGCATCTCAGCTGGAAGCACTGCATGATTTTATAGGCCTTTGTTGAGCATACCGCTCAAGTTCCTTCAGAGCCTATCCCCATCATAAAGAGGGAAGAGTCCCAAGCACCACCTTGGCTAGAAGAATTACAATATATCACGCTTCAGGCTTCATCAGGCCCAAGAGTGAGACCCACAAAGGGAGTGTGAAGAAGGTAAGCCACCTTTTCAGAATCCCTCTTCATGGGCAGCATAGGAGTCACCTACGTGGCATCACTTTAGGGTTGCCAAGAAGGCCTCCCTTGCCCTAAGTTTGCCTACACCTCACCATGGAAGATCAGTTAGCCCACAGGTTTATTTTTATCTAAAAGGGGCTTTTAAATATGTGGCAACTCCCTTCTTTTAAAAGGCTATCTGCTCTTTAAATATGAACAATGTGATTTTTTAAAAAAAGGATGTTTAGGAAAAGTTAAGTCTGGAACTGCTATAGTGATTTTGCCTGTACAAGGGAAACTCCAGAACCACCCAGGGTTATAAAATTAAGCTAACACAGAAAAACTTTATACTGATACACAACTCAACATCTCACTATATCTCCCATCTCACATATCCCAAAGCAGTTGGGGTTGTTCCAGAAAACCAATCAATCAATGAATAATGGGAGATGCAAATAAGAATGATTCAGGACCTTGCTCCCAAGGCTCTTGCAATCTAGTGTGTAGTTAGTGTGGAAATACAAAACTATTCAGCCAGAAAAAAACCTTGGCCTGCTTTTCTGCGAGGCAAGACATTTTCTGCTACAGTCTAGAAAAAGAGCTCTCAGAGCCATTTTACAAAGAGTAAGAACTCCCTGCTCTAGAGCCATTAGAAAGTGAAAAAAGGCAGAGAATCACATAAGGTCATCCTCTTCTGTTTCAATTCCCTGACCCTATTCTAGACTTTATGGAATGCTTGTGTACAGAAATTTAACAAAACCCAAGGATTAGTTACAACAGCCCACTCTTCCCTATGTGTGCCTCACGGAGATTTATAGTTCAGGTATAAAAGATCGTCTACCAAATAGTTATCCTTCCAGGCAAAGTAAATGAGCACAGAGTTTATCCTAGGTCTTCAAAGACCTCTCATCTTAACGGTTATGGGCTGTGGGTCATGCCTGGCTTCTCCATCTATAACTTCCTTGAAGATCTCTAATTAATAGGATTAGTGCCCCTTATAAAAGAGACCCCAGAAAGTGGCCCTACCCCTTCTACCACATGGCAACACAGCTAGAGGGTGCTATATATGAATGAGGAAGCAGGCACTCACCAGACACCAAATCCCAAATCTTCCAGCACCTTGATCTTGAACTTCCCAGCCTCCAGAACTGTCAGAAATAAATTTCTGTTTATAAGCTACTCAGTTCATGGTATTTTTTCCTAGCAGTCTGAACAGACTAAGACAATAATCTTGAATTAGCTCTTAGATTAGGTAAAAAAGAATACTAGTAATGGATATTAGAACAAATGGTAAAATGTAAATACCAACTGGGTTAAATAACAGATTGTATCAATGCATGAGTCTCCAATTTACTAACAAATAGTTCAGAAAAAAAATTGGTATTTATGTATAAATGTTTATACAAAAACACACACTCACAGAGAGGGCAAATGGAGCAAACTATAAACAATTTGTGAAACTATGTAAAGGGTATACATGCAGGAGTTCCTTCTAATAGTTACTGTAAATTTTCTGTAAACTTAAAATTACATCAGGATTAGAAGTTCAAGAATGTTTAATCATTTTGGAAAATCATCCCAAAAATTTTGAAAAAATAACCACATCATCAGAAAGCTGAAAAATATTCACAGCCTTTAAAAAATAGATTAAATCCACTAATACTTCAAGATTACAGAAGTCACAACAAAAGAACATTCAACCTAACAAAGCTGAAGGTTCTGAATGGGTTCTCTAGTTCCTGCCTACCTCCATTCCTATGAGAAATTTAGAAAATTATACTTGGCTACTGAATGTTATATTTAACTAATTACTATAATGTTGAATAAAATTCAAACTATTGTGGAACAATGAAAATAATTGAGCATTGAAAACACAACCATGCGCTTGACAATAATCAAGGAAGAAAAAGGAAATGAAGAATTTGGTCAGAGTCAGACCAATCCAATGAGGGTCAGACCTTGCCCCTTTGACTTAGAGTAATGCCTCAGCCCCTTGCTCTACTCCAAATCCAGGAGGTGGGTTTCTCTAGGGCAGGACCAGGACTGGAGTGAGGTGGGCAATGCACTGGCCTAGAGCGAAAAATGTGAGGGGCACCAAACAATTCAGCAATCAAGATAAATAATATTTCAATGCAATATTTTTAAAAATTAAAATTAGTGCAAAAATTTGCCATGAATGAAGTTATCAAAATATTTAATAAAATAAAGATAGTGCTATGGACTGAATGTTTGTGTCCCCACAAAATTCTTATGTCAAAACCCTAACTTCCAATGTGGCAGTTTTTGGAGCCAGGGCTTTGGGGAGGTAATTAGGATTAAATGAAGTTGTAAGGGTAGGGGCTGGTCCAGTGGGATTATTGCCCCTATAAGAAGAGGCAGCAGAGAGTTCGTTCTTTCTCTCTACCATGTGGATGGACACCTGCAAATCAGGAAGAGAGCTCTCACCAGAGCCCAGCCCTGCTGTACCTTGACCTGGGACTTTTAGCCTTCAGAGCAGTGAGAAATAAATTTCTGTTGTTTAAGTCTCCCAGTCTATGGTATTTTGTTATGGCAACCTGAGCAGACTGAAACACACAGGATCAGTATTCCTGATTTTTCCTTTTGCTTCAGGTTCCAATATCACTCCAATATTTTGATGTTTAGTTCAACATAGTTTCTTTTACATTAATTCTGAATTTTTAAAATACTGTACTAAATATTATTTATCTTGATTAGTGATATAACTTTTGCCTCACCGTAGTCCTGGCCCTACCCTAACAGACACAGTCTAGGACTCCATTCCCACTACAATATCCTTCCATATTCCCACCAGCTCCACTTCCCACCTCCCAGAGAAGTAGCTAAATCCTCATGGTTCCTGGGACTGTATTTCACCAATGTCTTATCTTATTAGGTATGTTGAGATGCTCACCAATTAATACCAACTCTACCTGGCCACTACCTCCTTCGCTTTCTGATGGCCTAGTTCAAAAGAAGAAAAATATTAAACAGCTGTCTCACCCTAGAAGGAGCAAAAACAGAGGCTGGAATAGTAAACAAGAAGGAAGATTGGTAAAAGATGGGTAGAAGACCATTCTTAGTGTTTCAGTGTTATAAATACTAATTAATAGGGAGGCTCTCTAATTTGGGAAGAAAATGTCTTAGTGGTCATCAGAAAGTATATCTTTATACACACACACACACACACACACATATATATAGAGAGAGAGAATGTGTGTGTGAAGTTAAACATATACTCTGGTAACATTCCTTGTGGGAGAGGGTAGAAATTAAGAACAAAGGAAAAAAGGGAATGTAGAATAGAGTGGGAAAGGTCAACAATTAAGGCCTCCTCTGCACCAGGAACTGTGCTAGATACTTCCCACATTACCTCACTGAATCCTCCCAACTATGAATGCTGGGCTGTGGAGGATACACTCTGATCCATGCCAGAAAGCCTTCAGGTGAATAAGAATATGTATTTATAGACATCTGCAAGAGAGACCATCAGCTCTCCTTGGGAAGGCAGACAGCTGTGTTCTGCCAGGTGTTCAAGCCTTCTGCATCTGAACATGAAATGTACAAGGTGTTTCAGGCCTGAGAGTTTATGGTCCTTGATGTTTCTAGTACCTAACCTCTGTCAGCACTGTAGGGGCTCCAGTCTCTGTAGCTGGAAAAACCACAACAGCCCTGCCAAGCTGAATTGAGCCTTCCCTGGAGTTACTGCCACTGCAGCACCGGTTTCACTGCTATTGTGTTTTCCCTAAAACCAACTTAACACTCTGAGCATCAGCAAAATATAGAACGTTGTTCTCCAGAACAGTGTCAGTCCTACTCCAGCCCCCTAATTCATCATTGTTAAATACTGAATGAGCTCAGTTCAGTGAGCAAGGGGAGCTACATATAGACCAAATGAGAACGAGATGAAATCTGACTTCAAAATCAGAATAAACACAAATGTCTGCAATAAATTCAGTACATCCAAAGATGCTCTGATTGCAACTAGAGTTAGGAGGCAATTTCTTCTCCTTGTACAGACACCTGAAATATAGTACTTTGGGGTGGAGCAGAGAGGCATGTTTCCTGTGGCTTCCCAGAGAAAAGCCCTAGACTGAGACCAGCTTCTCTGAATCTCTCCTGCACTCCAAGAAAAGGCCCAGCAACTTAGAGATTGGTGAGACAACTGCAGGACTAGCTGAAGAATCACTGGAGCAAAACAAAACTTGAAGAGAAAGAGAAAAAAAAAAAAAAAGAAGAAGAAGAAAATAAGGGAAGGCAGGGCAAGGGAGAAGAATGTCTGGCAGGAGCCTGTGGTTTGAGTGAGGCAGGATGGGGGACCCCCTGGCTATTTCTGCCTCTGCTTTTGGCGGCCTCTCCATCTTGCTGTGTTTATGGGCCTGACGTGACTTTCCACCCAAGTACGCCTGCTAGGCTCGCACTGGAAAACTTGCCACCTTCCGCTCAGTTCAGGTTTCATCTGATTCACACCAGGAAGCTCTAGTTTCGAAAGCCCCATGCATTTTTTGCAGCTGAATGGAAACAACTGGATGCAAATTAGACCTAGCGAACACCTACAGCTCTTCACTGCCCTTGCACCTCCATCTAACCTTTGAGGCGAATGGCTTGGGTGGCCAGACTCAGTGACTGAGCTTCTCCAAGCTATGACATCCACAGCTGCCAGCTTCCCAGGACCCAGAAGAGGAGGTCAGTTCTAAAAAGTACCAAAGTTTACACAAAAAAATTGAGTGACCAGGAGGCCAAACTGGACAATGAGAGGAAGGGCTGCAGGGAAGGCCTGCCAGGGTAGAAAGCACAAGGTTTAATTTATAGGAGATGACACAGCCTCCCAGGCAGGCTACTGAGTGAGCCGGTAGTCTCCCTCAGGATGAGGGCTTCATGTTCCAAAGTCCAGCTGGTGTGAGGAAATAGGGACAAGCGGCCACTCTGACTCAGTCATCCCTAGTGTTTGCTACTTGTTGCTTTGAAGGGAGGAGGGAGGGCAGAGCTGAGGTCTGGTCAACACAGCAGTGGCTCAAAGTGCAATTTAATCGTCCTGGACTTGGCCCAACCCATCCTCTTGGTGTGAGGGAGGAGCAATTTGTTATTGCTGCTGTCATCAACACTAAGCAGCCATGGACAGAGATCTGCAGGCAGCAGCAGTAGCAGGAAAGGCTGGGGAGCAAAAGAAGGGGGTGGCAGTTGTGCTGAGCTATAGGAACCGCAGGAGAGTGGTGGTCCCCAAGGACAGGGAATTCATGCAAGTTCCTTCTTCACCCAGACCCTGCTGTAGGATACTAAAGAGACTAAAGAGACTAAAAATGATTTCCTGTCTCCCCCTTCCTAACTCAGGCTCTGTGCTCCATACTCTGTCCATATTCTGTCGAGACACTCATCACCCTGTGTTTCATTTGTCTGGTTACGTATGTCTTCTTAAGAGCAGAGAATGGTGTTTACTCATCTTTATACCTCCCAGCACCTAGTACCATGTTTGTTGAATAAGTGAATCAACTATTGCTATGATGACAGTGTGATTCATTCTCTCCACTGAAATTGAGCATGTACTTTTGTACAGTCTCAGTGTTTGCAAAGCACTGCTGGGAATAAGGAAGCCATCTTCCCTGGGGAGAAGGAGCATTACTCAAAGTGCATGGGGGGAAGGGACATGTCAGAAGAATGCCCCAATTACTATGTAAAATTCAGGTTCCTAGAACCTTCCTCTGACTCTCTGAAGCAGAAGCTTCATGATGGAGGCCAAATAAGGACGAGAAGTTTCATCTCACTAGATCCCCATATTAAGTGTGAATCCTGAGGCCTAGGGAAGAAAAGTGATTTGCTCAAAATTTCCTATCCAGTACTTGCAGATCGGGGAGTATCATCTGTCTAACCTCGTTCTTTCCCACTATAAGCTGAGTCACTTCCATGAACATCTCCTTGGTACTACCTGGGGGACTCTCTGGTGAGCTCTGAGGGAAATGCAAAGATGATTAAGGCACTATCTCTGTCCTCAAGGTATGTACAGTCTAAGTGCTGAGATAAGACCCTCTCCTATAATCAAGACAGACTATGGTACCCATGCTGAAGCAAATGACAATGGCTTTGGTCTTCCTACAACCCAATATATGGATGTTTACAGAAGAACTTTTTAAGTTACAGTCAACTTCTACTTTTCCAGAAGAACTACAAGATGCCAGGATTAACATTTATATCATGAGGATATGCCAATTTTTCAAAAGTTCTAGTACATTAGGCTCAAATCCTAGCCAACACAATTTCTTTTTTCTATGAGGACAGTGTTACACAAAAGGCACATTCATTTTTTGCAGAACTCTAAGGAAAACTCTGTAAGGGTCAATTACTACAGACCAGCACTGATAAAATGTTTGGCTATGTGAGCTTACAATTTGTTCCAATATCAGATAAATAAAAAATTGACTATAGCCTTTTTAGACAAACCCTAAAAACAGCCTTCAACTTCTGGTTGCCTACATAACCTCAAATCGTGCCTACATTTCCTCAATACATAATGACAATTCAGCTGATGATAAGGGTAACCATCATCACTTCTCTCAAAAGTAAAACAGGCTACTTACTCTTGTCTCTGTGGCGAAAAGCAACCAACAACATTCCCTTCTGTGTTTAAATGACAATGACGCTCATTCCAAAGCCTCAAAATATCCTAGATGGACAGTGGAAAACTGATAAGGTTTCATGAACTTCAGTGAGCCACCTCACTACCCCTAAATCAATCATGAAATACTGGTGCATCATATCAAAGTGCTCTCAAAAATGGCCAAACCAAGTGCTAAACTAAAGTTTTCATGTCCCCAAAAAGTGTAACCTCTAGGATTTAAGGGACTCTCTCTATCCCTTTACACAGTTTCCTCACTCTATTGGTTTATATAGCTATACAGTGACGCCTTCAGTCGGAATCTAGAAAATTGATGGCAATGATGATCTTTGGAAAATATCCATCATGAACACTGCCACTTAGGTAACTGAATTAATTTAGAAATGGTTATTACATAATTAAATTACAAGTTGGTAGGAGAGATCTCAAAAGCAGAAATAGTTCATGACAACCCCTCAGTTCCATTAAAACTAAAACTTTCTAGAAAAGGGAAGAATGAAGCTTTTAAGAAATTTGCTTTTCAGGAAGATGGCATATTTGGAAAATGGAGATAAGAAACAAGTCACTTTTAAAAGTTTATCCTTCAGGTTTATCATTACATTGTCTAATCTCTGAAAGTCTTTCTAACCTTTATGCTATAAAGCCTAACATTCTTGTTGAAAAAGAAAAGTAGGGAACACACATCTAAGTAAATAAAATAATCCATGACAGGACCTCACATCCTTAGAGCAAAACCCAGCTATAATATTAACTCACAGAAATAAAGAAAACATGTGTTTTTATGAGGTTAAAAAATACAGCAGAAAGTTGATTTAGGATATTATTTAATCTAAACTATTACTAACCAGGTATTTGAAGCACTTGTTCATTGAATCAATCCTCTCCTTTATAATGTCTTCCTAAACGCTTTGTTTCAGACCTGTATTACTGCTTACCTGGACCACCACAGGCATCTTCCCTAGTGACAGTAGAAAAGATTTCTAGTTTCATTCTTACTTGTTTCCCTCTTCTGAGCATCAGAATACATCGCTAAGGCCTTCTACACTTAGGGCTATGATTAGCTTTGGACTGTGACATACTTAACTTACAGGCTAAGGCCCTAGTGTAACCCTCTTCCCTAGCCATGGCAATATTGGAAGTCAAGTGTTGAGATGGCGGAACTATAAAATGAAAGCAAACTGGGTCCCTGAGTCATCTTTCAGAAGAGAGCCATGCTGGAAGATGTCCAGATTTCTCACAGTATTACAGACTATTACATCAGTGGGTCTAAATTAATGAACTCTTCTTCTCAGTATTTGTACTGTTGTACAATCTCCTTCCACACTGACGCTGAGTTTAGTAACACGACTTGCTTTGGCCAAGTGGACTTTTGTAAGCATGATGCAAGGGTTGATACATGTTTGCACACTGGAGCCTGTCCTCTTAGAACACATCCTCTTAGAGTCCAGCTTACATGCAGTGACAAAATCCAAGCTAGCAACATACAGAAGCCACATGGAGGAGAAAGAGGAGACCATCTGACAGCCAAAATGGAGACTACAGACATACATCCCCTATTAGGTCATCTCAGTCAGCCATTTAAGCCACCCCAGCTGAGTCCCCATGTATCATGGAGCAAAGATGAACCATCCTGCTGTGCCCTGAATACCTGACCCACAGAGTCAGGAGCAAACGAAATGGTGTCACTAAGGGTTTTAAGGCACTAAATGCGGAAACTGATAACTGAAACAGTGAGCAAGAAATAAACTTGTGTATATTAAGCCACTAAGACTTCAGGGTTTGTTTGTCACTGCCATGGGGCCTAACCTATCCTGAGTAAACTCATATCTCCGCATTTCTTATCTTTCCCCATTCCATGCTTTAGCATCCTATTTACTACTGTGACATGAATCTTCCTAAGGCATAGCCCTGATTATGTAATAGTTACTGACATTAATAGATCACTAATTGTTGATTACTTTAATTCTTATGACAAAACCTTTATAGATAAGTAAATGGAGGTCAAAAGAAATTAAGAAACTTACCCATGTTTTCAGAGCTAATAAGAATTAAGAGTCACGATTCAAACCCAGCCTAAGCTCATAACTACTCTCCTCCTTGAAAACTTCCAGGGACTCCAAACATCTACTCAATTATCCTTTCTGCCTAGATTGTAAAGTTTTTAGGGCAGGGACTATTCCTTACTCATCTACATATTGCAAGTGTTCAATAAATAGTTGTCAAATTTAATTGAATGGGCTATTTGTCTCAGGCCTCTTATAAAAACAACCTGAAGACTGTGCATGGTGAAAGAAGGCATATGCACTGGGTCAAATCAGCCACATGGCTCATAGCTGCTTGCAGCCACTCTTTGGAGAAAGGTGGGAACAGCCAGCTGGAGTCATGGTTTGGGTCCCCCTCCAGGCTTTTCCAGTGGTTCCAATTCTTTCCTACTACAGGAAGAGATAAACACCCTTCATATATTTCCTCTCACCCCCAACTGCAAGGAAAACAGTAACACTAATTAGTTGTAACAGGGTGTTCATTTCACACAGTTCTCAGCAGGTTGCCCTGCCGTTCTTTGAAATGGTCTGGAAACAGCCTTTATTTTAAACATCTGAAGATAATTGAACCAAAGTTGCACCCAGAAACCCTGAGTGACATGCCTTTTATTCTCTCCCTCGCTAACAAGAAATGTTTGCTGCCATTTCTTATTTACTCAACACCTTGAAAGCCTCCGGCACTGAAGACCTGCACCCCAGGATCCTAAAAGAATAAGTTAAAGTAATGATCGGTAATAAATGGAGGAACAGGGAAGCCTGAGATATTAAACAAAACCCTATGCCTGTTTAAAGGGAAGAAGGAATTACTCTACAAATCTATAAACTTAAGCTCTGTACCTGGAAAAAATGGGGAAGTTGGGGGGAGAACAGAAGAGAATTTATGATGAAATCAATTTGCAAGCATTATACCCTTCAAATACAAGGGTATTAGGTAGCAAAGACAAAAATATTTTCTAATACATTGTTGGCAAATGGATAGGAAAATGGGCTGTCATACACTGTGGGTGGAAGTGTAAATTGAACAATCTTTCAGGAGGGTAATCTGGAATAACCATCAAAATTGTAAATGCCATGACTTCAACTGTACAACTCTACTTCTAGAATTTATTCTATAAGTGCTATCACAAGAATGCCCAAAAATAATCATGGACCCTTATTTAAAGAAGGAAATGACCGGAAACAACCTGAAGGCTCATCAAAATAGGTTCAATAAACATTACGATAGATCCACACGATGGAATTCTATTAGACTTTTAAAAGAGGGGGAAGTGGAGAACCTGCAAGAATGACTATTTGACAGTCTCCAACACAAGTTCAAAACTAAAATTATAAAGTCTAAAATACTATATGTATTATGCCACAATTTCTCTTTTAATTTTAAAGGTTTGTACATATACACATGTGTGTATGTGTACATAAGGACTCATATATATCATACATGTATCTGGAGTGATGCAAAAGGAAACGTAACAGTGGTTATCCTGGGAGAAGCTCAGAAACTAGGGATGGGAGATTGCTCTTTACTTTATGCTTCTCACTGTTCATTTTGGGCTATTTGGATTTTTTCAAAGTATACAAATTATCTGAGTTTTTTTTTAATTTATAAGTAAAAAAGGAGAAGAAGTAAAAAGTATCACAGCCTATTAGAGAATAGAAGCTGTGGCCAACACAATCTTCTCAGGCACAGCGGTGCACCTGGTACTTTAAGATGAAAAGAAGAATAGAACCAATCTTGTGACTCTAAGGTTTTGATTCAGTCTTTCAGGGAAAACCAGAGGCCCATGCACTGAAGAAGATACCTAATGGGCTGTCACCCAGCAGCGATTTCACAAATCGTGAAGAGCAGGTGCTCCTGGGCCTGCTGGGCAGCAGCTGAGGAAACACAAAGGTAGACATTCTGGGCTCAGAAACAGGGGCTCCTCAAAAAAAAAAAGTGAAGGAAACCCTCCATATCACTACTATGTACCTCTAGGCCTGGCCCTCAACCCAATTCCTAGGACAACTAGGAGAAGACCCATTGCACATTCAGAGGCCCTTAGAATGTAAAATGGTATTCGGCCTGCCTCCAGCACATCCTCTAAAGTTCCACCCACACTGCCCAGGGTAAGGAAATGAGGTACGGAAAGGAGGAGAGTATACTGAGGAAAGGAAGGTATACTGAGGCTGGGCGTTTTAACAGGAAAGCAACAGATCTATCCCAACAGCTCTGCTCATACCTGGCTGTGATCTTGCTTAAGCTGTCTTCATTTCCTTTCCCAATTCTAAGATAAAACTAGTAGTTTCATCTTCTATGTTTTTGAGAGAATGAAATAAAATTGTCAACATGATTTTCCATCCTGGGACAGACAGTACTTTGAGAAAATAAACTAATATACAAATATAAAATATTAGGAGTATTATGCAAGTGATCTTTTTGGAGAAAAGCCAGTGATTTGACTAAATTTTCCAGCCAGCTAGTTCAGTCAAAACAGTTAATCTGATAGCTCAGCACAGACAAAACCCAAAACTATGATTATTCATTAATTGCCACACATGTTAATTAATAGAGCACTTATTGCAAGCCAGGAATGGTGTGAAGACTAGACATACAGAGATAAAGACAGACTCCTGACCTATAGGAAATACCAGATCGAGTGAAGAAGCAGATGCAAACAAATAACTGTACTCCAATACCATCACTGCGGTATACTGTTAGAGGTACAACAAAGTGCCACAAGAGAAAAAGAAAAGGGTTGACCTCGTGACACCTACATTATTGACCTTCACAAGCAGACTCACCAAATCTTTATTTTTTATTTATTGCTTTGTATTGTTTTCACTTAGTCAAGCATCTAAGTGAATAATTTCAAAAATGAAGGACTAAAATTGTCAAGATATCACAGTGGTCAAAATACTATATAAAAATCATAAAAATGACCTATAAGTAGTAGCACAATTAGGCAATATTTAAAATGAAATTATTTAAAACAATGTGTCTGCCACCACTGAGCTAAGATTTGTGTTCTCTTTATGCCTGACGAAGATAGCTATATTCCATAGAAACTGCACCTCATCTGCCAACTCAGCAAATCAAATCCATCAGTTAAGCGAAGGAAAGGGACAAGTAGAAGATAAAATAGTCAAAGCAGTTGTTTAAAGCCATGCAGACAAAAGAAGAGGTTACCCAAATGTTTCACTTTTAAACTTGTGTTTTATTAGATTTGGTGTTTCATTCAGGTCTAAATATCATCCTAACAGTTGCAAATGTTGAGCATAGCTCCCAGAGTTAACCTGCATCAAATTAAATTTAATTCTAATTTAATTCATTTCCAGAAGGGTATTCTGTTGTCAATGTTAAAATCCTGAAGGAGTTTCATTTTCCATGACCTCTATAAAATAACAAGTTGCATTTGCCACAACCAGAAAAACATCCCAGGCCTCATTTGCTTAGGGAGCCTATAATCAGATATTACTTACCGCCCTCACGTTATTTCAATAGCCACAAGTCACTCCTATTAAAACAAAAAGTAATTTTCTGACTTAGCTACAGTAATGAATGTTCTCGGTTAAGACATTTATTTGTATACTGGTAGAACTATTACAATAGCATTACAAATACAGGTTCCAGAGCACTGTGACCATTTTTGCCAAATGTACACTTCTCAGTCTTTTTCTTCTGGGAATTCCTAAGAAAAAGACAGTGGTACAGAACAGTGTTTTCCAAACTTGGATGCCCATCAAAATCATCTGAGGACTTTTTCTTTTTTTATTTTTTGAGAAAGGGTCTCCCTCTGTCACCCAGGCTGGAGTGCAGTGGCGTGATCTCAGCTCACTGCAACCTCCATCTCCCAGTTTCAAGCAATCCTCCTGCCTCAGCCTCCAGAGCATCTGGGATTACAGGCATGCATCACACTAATTTTTGTATTTTTAGTAGAGATGGGGTTTCACTATGTTGGCCAGGCTGGTCTCAAACTCCTGACCTCAATTGATCTGCCCACCTTGGCCTCCCAAAGTTCTGGGATTACAGGTGTGAGCCACCACGCCCAGTCTTACATCGTCTGAGAAATTTTCTGAAAAACAAACTTAATTGCTTTCTCTCAATGGCATATATATATTTACATATATATATTGCAAATATATACATATTGCATTTGTGAGTTAACCAGCTGTTTTGCCAATGCTGTTGGGTGAAGAAAGGAAAGACCTAGAAGTTCTCAGCATGGAAACTAGTTTGAGGGTCTGTTCTGATTTGGGCTTCCAAAAGAGGGTGTTGGTGCTCCACTTCCCATCTAAAGAGAACCGTATGATGTGAAACTTGTATTACAGTCTACAGTGAGCCCCAGAGCCAGGCACAGGGAGCTTCCCTGTTTGCCCAGACCCACCTTTTGATAAAGACACCAGGCCTCTATCTCCATCGTAAATACCAGGCACTTCAGCTTCTGTGAAAACTATAAATACCATTGGGATTAGAAAGTAGGTTTTGGGGTTTTCCTAAGATAGAACAGCCCAAATGGCATAATTAATATGTCACCTAGCATGTATTGTTAACAAGATCTGGGTTAGAAAATCCTTCTTGCAAGTCATGAAAAGCAACTGGCACAGCAGTCAGAAGATCCCTTACCCCAGAGTGTCTGCACCATGTTTCTTAGCATCATGGACCAATGGACTTACTCCCTGTACCTAGTACAGCTCAAAGGCTAGACATCGCCCAGTAGCCTATGGTTCAGGTTCATCCCATCTTCTCCTTCACTCAATAGGACCCACTTCACTGTGAAACAGAAAATAGGGGAGCTGAAACTGTGTGATTATTATAGGGGTGTCAAAGCAGTGACCTTCTGGGGTTTCTCTCTGGAGTTGTTGATTCTGGACTCTGGACCATGAAAGACCTGAAGGGTAGCCTATAAGAGAACTCTATAAGCCTCAAGGATCAGCATACAGATGAATGAATAATGAACTTTCAAATCTTTATGGACAATATATATCCTCAGAAAGCACTTCAGCATCTGAAGAGACTTGTTGTTTTCAGAGGCATCAAATTGGGTGCTTCATGACCTATAATCAGATCTTGGTGAGTCATCTTGTACAACCCTTCTAGGGTTGAGTTCCTGGGTCATATTCCCTGTCTAAAGAGGATACAGAATAAGAACTATGTTGGAGCGGCGTTCTCCCAAAAGACACCAGCTCATTCAACAATTTCTAGAGTCTGTTGGCTAATAACATTTAGAGACCCACAAACGTATCTTGAAGAAGTATCCTCCAAGATTCAGGATCAGAGATTCTTAACTAGAGAAAGATAGACTAAGTTATTCTGATCATTTATATATTAAGTGCAGAGAAACTCTTTTCCCATGCTTGGACCTCAAGGCATCCATTCACTTTAAGTCTGTTGGCCTTTGATATAGTTTGGCTCTATGTTCCCACCCAAATCTCATGTTGAATTGTAATCCTCAGTGTTGGGAGAGGGACCTGGTGGGAGGTGATTGGATCATGGGGGCAGATTTCTCCCTTGCTGTTCTTGTGATAGTGAGTTCTCACAATATCTGGTTGTTTAAAAGTGTGTGGCACTTCCCCCTGCGTGTTCTCTGTCTCCTGCTGCCATGTGAAGACATGCTGGCTTCCCCTTCACCTCTGCCATGATTATAAGTTTCCTGAAGCTTCCCCAGCCATGCCTACTGTACAGCCTGTGGAATTGTGAGTCAATTAAACATCTTTTATTAACCAATTACCCAGTCTCAGGTAGTTCTTTATAGCAGTGTGAGAATGGACTAACACGGCCTCCTTGTGTAAGTCTGGCCCTCCACACCTGTCTCCACTTTGCAGGATTTAGAATATAACAATGGCTTGGAAACCACCACCCCTGCAGAACCTACAATGACACTGGGTCAGCCCTAGCAGTCCAGTGCCACTGTGGGCACACTAGCTGAGAGTTCACACTGAATCAAGGAGACCTTTATCTTCTAAACCAATGGATTGTTAACAAGATCTGGGTTAAAGAGAAACCCTCTTGCAAGTCATGAAAAGCAACTGCCATAGTAGTCAGAATATCTGTTTCCAAGCAACAGCAGGAAGGCAGGTCATAAGGCATAAAAGAAGAAAGGAAATAGCAAAGTGAGGCTGTTTTTCTCCTTGACCATCTGCATCAGAACCAAAACAGTACTGAGGATTTTACATGTAATTCATCAGAACCAAAAAGCACCTGGCACTCTGTGGATCTCTGCTGCTGACTCTTTTGACCGTAGAGTTTTTTAATGCATCCTCACAGAGCTGCCTTACACTTCTCAACCCTCCATTTTGCTCAGTGATTATCTTGTGTTTGAGAGGGTTTTCCTCGTTCCTTCTCCTGACAATCTTCCTTCCCTGGTACCATGGAGCTGAGTCCTAAGCTGGGATCGCCTGTCAGTTCATGCACATATTCCCCACTGCTCTTGGGAAGGGAAAGCCAGAAAAATTTCTGTCATTCTGCTTCAGCTTAACCCAATTCTGCTCTCTCAGGCAAACACACACAATCTGTCTTTCATTTAGAGATTTTTTTGCACTTCTGTTTAACACTAGATATTTTCAGATTGCCTTTTATTCTATTGCTTTTTCTCCCTTGCTGGGCAGAAAACAGAGGCTGCTGTGGTCACAATCCTGAAACAAATAGGAAAAGAGGAGGCAGAGAGGTTCCCACAAACTCATTATGCTTCTAAATGCTAACACCTCATCAGGCAAAAGCTCCAAAAGAGACTCCATGAGCATTCAACAATTTCTATCTACAAAAATGTTAAATGTCCTTTCTTTCTTCTCTAAGTCCAGGGTTCTTATTCCTATTATAGAGATTCCAGAATATACAGAGATTAACTGACACATTCGAGGTCACACCTACAGGTGACTGGCAGGCATCTCACGCTGGGCTCGAGGATCATCTTGAAGCCAAGTCATCTGTAAAGTGGCTGTAGTGGTCACAAAACCCATCACTAAAGTTTGACAACCACCAATTCAGTTTTACAAATGTTAACTGAGTGCCAACAGGAATTCAAAGATAAGTAAGACACAGTGCTCTCCAGGGTTTTCCAGTCTAGTTGGGGCTTGTAAAATAACTATTTCTTCCAAAAAGTTATAATTCAAGCAAAAACATGCTGGATGTCATAAAAAAGGTACAAAATATTAGTTTTTACAGGCTTCTAACTTATCCATTCATCTGTGACCAATTCTAAAATGTAGAAAATATCACCCAAAACCATTGTGTGAGTGTGTATATGCATTTACATGTGCACAAAGATGGCCACAGAATAAGAGGGACAGCCAAAGCCAACAACCCTTTGGATATAGGCATCAATTGCCCAAAAGTCTAAAGGTTAATGCCAATCTAATAGGGCAAAAGGAATCGAACAGGTGTGCATCCTGCCAAGAAAATAACAGGTTAAAACCAAATTACTGTCCTGTTGATAGTGTAAAGCCAGCAGGTATTCTATGATGATAAAGGCAGGACAAGAGCCTTGATTAATGGTCAAGTCAGGTTACTTGGTGAAGACCCCCTCCCAAGAGGAGCTGATAATGATGGCCAAAGGGGGACCCTTGTATTTGTACAATCTTAGCTACACCTTTGAGAGTTGCAGAAAACCTAACTGGAGCTCTTTTGTGACCACAAAACCACAGAAGCACCCTGGCGCCATTTTGAGAGGAAACCAAAAAGACATCCCTAAAAGAAGAGCTCCCTTTAGCCAACTCCAAGTTAAAGGTAAAATTGGTGAAGCCAAAAACTTTCTTCCATTACAGTATATCCAAACATAGGAGCTCTGCATGGACATAAGTAATGTTCTGAAGCCATTACATGTTTGGATTTATACATCATGTCAATTAACATTTATATCAAATTGCCCTTTTCCATCTTAGAATATTCCTGTCATATCTGGTGTCAAGATAGATCTTGAAAGTAGAATAAACTTTCTTTAGAAAGAAATTTATGGGAAAAAGCAGGAGGAACGGTGCTCCAGACAGCAGCAATAATGGCATGGAGGAGGAGAAAAAGCCGTGTGGAGAGGAGCTGTGATTAGGGCAGCAGTAGAAAGTAGGCAAGGAGGGTAGTTTGGTAGTTTGGGACCAGGGACCATCTTGTGCCAACACTCTCCAAATACTTTCTTTTCTTTTCTTTCTCTCTTTCTTTTCTTTTTTTTTTTTTTTTTTTTTTTTTTTTTTTTGTAGATGGAGTCTCACTCTTGTCACCCAGGCTGGAGTACAGTGGCTCAATCTTGGCTCATTGCAACCTCTGCCTCCCAGGTTTAAGTGATTCTCCTGCCCTCAGCCTTCCAAGTAGCTGGGATTACAGGTGCCCACCACTGTGCCCAGCTAATTTTTGTATTTTTAGTAGAGACGGGGTTTCACCATGTTGCCCAGGCTGGTCTTAAAACTCCTGACCTCAGGTGATCCACCCGCCTCGGCCTCCCAAAGTGCTGGGATTACAGGCGTGAGTCACCGCGCCCTGCCAAATGGTTTCTCATAAAAACACTAAAGAGTGTCTGAGTTGTCTCAATGTATGAAAAGTGTAATTATGAGCAAGATAGACAGATGACAATATTGAGCATTCCCTAATTTTGCACCAAATATGACAGGAATATTCTAAGATGGAAAAGGATAATTTGATATAAATGTTAATTGACATGATGTATGTACCAGGTACTATGCCAAGCACCTTAGATTTGTTATCTCACTTAATTCTCACAACAACTCTGCAGCAATATTATTGCCCTCATTTGACATGTACACAGCTGAGGTACAGTGTGCCCAGGTCATATGTTCAAAGTCACAGCCAAAAGAGTTGCTCAAATCAGGTCTCCCTGACTCTTCCCTGCAGTTCAGTGCTACTTCTTTGGCCTCTTATCTACTGTCTTAGTTTCCCATACCAACCAGCTTTCTCTGCTTCTAGTGTATGAAGGCTGTCTGCTTTCATGCTTTCATACTCACACTCATGCTCATCTCCCAACAGAGGCCATCCAATACACTACAGGGTTAGTAGTCAGCTGACAAGATGATGGACAAAAAAAAAAGCCCTCAGAATTCAGAAAAGGTGCTGAATAAAAAAATCCCTCAAAAGTCTAAACCTATATACAATGCCCAAAAACTGCCCTTACAATAAAGCAGATTTTTCATTCTCAGCACTGACCAGCAATGAGCCACACAGCTGTGGAAGCCTAACAATTTGGGCAGGAAAACAGACAGGCAAAGAAAAAGAAGAATGTAGTCAATCCCCAAAGAAAAAATGTTAACATCCGGAACCAATTCACCCACGCAGGCTAGGGAACTGTTACACCCAGTTCTCCGTAACATCCCTCAGCACCGCCCCCAACGCTCCCCTACACACATACACACACATACTCTCATACACACTGGCTGAGGCTTGGCTTACTCTCTGCTCACCCCTACAACCATCAAATTGGCCTATGTCTTTAGGAAGCACCTCCTGCAGTACCTACCACCCAGTCAGAATATCACAGAGATGCCTTAAATCTCTGTGTTGTCACAGTCTAATCTGGGTAATGCACAGTTGTACCAGATGGGATCTAATGTTCCCAGGATTAATGTTGGTAATGCAACTAGTGCTCTGAACACTGCAGGGAAACCAAGGCCTGGCTAGTTGCATATCTTGCAGAATCTACATTTCTAATGTGATAGATCTTATGGATGAGATCCAGTAAATCACCCAAGATTGCAGTGTTCATCTCATCCTCTGCCACACTCTATATTTCAAGAATTTGGCTCTCTATGGGTTCCTTGGGAAAGGAAATGGACCCAGAGATTCATATGCTTCTGTTGCTGCAAGAGCATATCAAATCCCATCAATCAGTTGCCTGCACAGAGTGGTGCTGGCAATAGGAGAAAGCAAAGCTTTAAAACAGAGATGGATTTTACAGCTTTCTCTTTTTCGCTTCTAAAAGCCATTTTTTTAATCACTGGGCACAACAGACAGGAATATGACAGACTGTACAACTAAAGAGCCAAGAAACACATTAATGCTAAAATCCACGCACCAAAACAGGGGCAGGGGGCTGGATTTTCTTCAAATCCCTGTTGGAGACATCAGACTTCCTAAGAGAGGAAGGTTACTCGGAGTGGAGAAAAAGTGATGGAAAGACAGTGAACAGGTGCACCAGAAAAGCATGAAACCTGTTGTTGAGTTCTCTGAAACTCACTGCTGGCATCTCATCCACTTACAGCATTAGAAGAGTAATGGAGCACAGGGTGTAAGTCTTCGTTGAGATGAGAGACTTCTGCAAATAGCTGAGTACCATACCAAACAAGGCTACTCTAAATAGAGCTGTTACAAAATAAATGAATCAGAGCAGTCACTCAGAGGTTAAAGTTAAAACCTCTACCCTAACAGCGGGTGTACTTGCCGTGGGTCCTCAAGGCAGTTTCCTAATCCTAAGGCATTAAAAAGAAGCCACTGTGGAAATCAGAATCTCTTCCTTTGTAAATTCAATCCATGGCAAAGGGATTTCAGCTGTGATTACTGAGTTTGAAAAAAATCAACAGTACTTAGAAATGCACGAATTGCCCATCATTGCAACTGATATGTTTCTAAGCTGTTCCATTTTGAATCAATTACCAATAAGATTCCATCCATCCCGTTGTGAATGGAGAAGGGAATGGGTAAAACAGAACAGTTAAAGTTTCCCCCAAATTTCACTGCGTGAGGAGATTTAGGATGGAGAGGTTTTAGATAAAATTCAATATGTAGTCACTATACTTCAGACACTGAGATTTTTGTGCATTAAAGTCAAAGAAATGCAGGTCATGTTGGGAGGGCTGCAAGTGCGCCACTCCAAAGACCACGGCTTAGAAAATCAACCCTATATTACTGCCACAAAATCAACCCTATATCACTGCCACAAAGAGACCTCTACTAGCAGGTATGGAAAAGCCACCTTAGGAGCTGAGGAACTAATAATGACAAACAAGGAATGAAAAGACCTGGAAACTATAAATAACCTCTCTCTCATTCACAATTTAACAATTTCTGTTTTGGTGACAATGTGAGCAGCAAACATAAATTTCCACCTACAAAGGTTCAATATTCTCCCTAGAGCTCTTAAGAGTCATCTACAGGACAGGCAATATAATCTAGTGGTTAAGGATATTACTCTGGAGCCACACAGGGCTGAGTTTAAATTCTGGC
This sequence comes from Rhinopithecus roxellana, assembly GCF_007565055.1. NCBI lineage: Eukaryota > Metazoa > Chordata > Mammalia > Primates > Cercopithecidae > Rhinopithecus > Rhinopithecus roxellana. Next base: position 51,669,411 of record NC_044556.1, on the reverse strand, counting down.
TGGGTCACTTAAAGTATACTGGAACTGTGCAACGGTGGGTGAGCTATTTAATCTGTTGAGCCTTAATTTCCTCATTTGTAAAATGGAGAAAGAATTACCTTCCTCGAGACCTATTGGGTAGATGCAGTGAGAGAATGTGAATAAAACCATCCACACAGTACCTGGTACAGAGTGTGCTCTCAATTCATGAAAGCTACTGCTGGTTAGAGTTGTGGACACTGAGCAAAGATAATGCTTAGAAAATTGGAGAAGTATAGGAACACCTGTCTTGCAGATAAAACATAGGGCAGAGTCTAATTTGAACACTGAGACCTGGATTCCAGAAGGAAAGGGCAGCTCCCTTTTCCTCTGGATGGTCAAGGACCTCAGCACTTCTTCTTAAGGGCCCTGGGCTTCTTCTTGAAGGAGACTGAGGAGAGGATCTCTTCCCTGTTCCTCTTTCCTAGGGAAGCCACCTTCTCCCTCTGTTGCCAGGAAATAATATAAACAAAGTCTAGGGTGAAACAAAAATTTTTAAAAAATTAGTAAATTATAAAATCCAGGCTTCTGTTTTACAGAAGGAAGAAAACTGGGCAAACCAGGGCTGCCAAATGTAGGTTGTCCAGTCCTAAACCGGGCAAATCAGAGCTGAGGTTTCTGTTGTTTTTCTAAAAAAAGACTTCCCAATTTCCTCTTCCCCGACATTCAGCTCAGTTATAGGTTTTCTTATAATTTAGTCTCTTTCTTCTTTTACTCTTTTTGTTGTTGTTGTTGTTGTTGTTGTTGTTGTTGTTTTAATTCAGCCAAGCAACACCTACTAATCCTTTACTGCAGCTTCAACTAACTGGTGCAACTGGCTCATTTTTTCTCATAATCGGGGGGTACATTGGAATATGGCTTTGCAAACAAAGAATGAATCCTCCTATTTCCTATCAGGTAAAGTCTGGTTTTTTAGGGATTTCTGAGCTCTGGGAAGAAATATCAAAAGCTAACCAAAGAGAAACATGCTTGTGTTATTCCACTTCCCTGCATTTAGAAAGGCCCTCCTGTCTTCTCAGAACAGAGTTCCTAGGGAAGTTGGTAAGGCTGAGTCTCCTCAGCCCCGCTTCTGCTCACCCCCTCTTCCTACTGTATGCCAGTCAGCTACTCCCCACCCCTTCCCCAGATGCTCACTCAGGTTGGCATTCTGCCTCACTGGAACCTTCAATAGCAACAGCTGTCAAAATTCCTTTCGTCTTTATTAGCCACAGGTACTCAAATTCTGTACTGTTTCTAGCCATAGGCTATAAACAAAGTAGGGATTCCACTTCAAGTCCCAAACATTCCATTTAAAGCAAAAGAATGAGGGAGAGGGGCAATGGCTGCTATAGATTACAATTTGCAACAATTTCTTATCCAAGCTGCTCACTAAGGTGAGTAATCGCTGTCAATTCAATTGATAGGAATAATAGGCACTATGCTAAATCTTGTGTTCCTGTATGTGAACCATCTCATGTAATTCTCAAGTAATCCTTTAGTGAACACATTTATCATTCCAATTTCATAGATGCAGAAACTAGGGTTGAGGGTGATTAACTAACTTGCCCAAAGTCATACAACTAGCAAGCATTAAAACCAGGGCTCAGACACATGCAGTCTGACCCTAAGAATCTGAGCTTTTAACCACTACACTGTATAATTCATTCATTCATTGCACCAAGTAGAAATGATAATAAGAGTATTTTGTGAGTGTTTTGATATACATATGATTGTTATATACACATATATATGCACATATACATAGCACAGGGGCTGGCACAGAGTGCCTATTTAATAAATGTTGCTGTTTGTTATCACTGTTCTTATCGTGTTATCATTATTACAGTTTTATCATTTATTAAGTGCTTCCTATGTAACAGCCATTTGTCCTAGGTTCTGGAGATACAAAAACAATGAGGACAAGGTCGTTGGCCTACAGGGGCTGCACAGAATGCAGACATCAGATGAGGGTGAGGAGCCATCACTGGAGTTTGAACCCACCTGCAGAAGTCTGTAAGGAAATAAAGCCCTACAGATAGAAACACAAGAAACCCTCCTAGGTATGTGCTGGGTACAGTTTTGCATCTGACCCCACCCTCAAGTTCAGCAGCTATGAATAGAGGCCTTGAATGCTAAGCTGTCTTCTGATCTATCTTGTTGACAAGCGTTTTGCCTGTTACTAAGTCATCCTTTTAGCATTCTCACATCTCTGCCAGATCAAGATCTCAGCTTAGCAGACTAGACATGGAAAATAGTTGCTAGTGCTTTCCATCAGGCTCAAATAGTAATGAGGGGGCAACTGATTTTTATTAGCCCACCAATTCAACTCAGCAGTGATGAAGTTGCTTCTTTCAACCCTCATTTTTCAAATCCAGAGTTTTTCCAGTTATTTCTGGGAATGGCAAAGAAAATGTTCAAAGCATAAATAACTTACATTTCCTTTAAATTTGCTAATGCCGTAGAACCCTTTCAACAGCGTTCACACAAGCAACAATAGGTTACATCATACACAAGGACTGGAAATCACTGATCCAGGACTTCTGAACATGTGATATTAATATAAAAACTTTTTCAAAAACTGTACCAAAGCTTTTAATTCTAGCTCTAAAAATCTCTCTTTTTTAATTTTTTGGCCTTGTGTTGCTATTGCTGTTAATTTCTACAACTGCAGTAAAACTCCTTCGTTCCAACAAAGTAAGGATGGGTCAAGTGATGGCCAAAGTACTTTAGGAGAAAATATTAATATTTCAAAAAACAAAACCAAAGTTAGGATCACAGAATCTTGTAGCTAAAGAGGCCTCACATGTCATTTGAGCCTCATCTCCCTCATTTCACAAATGAGGCACTGAGGCCTCATCAGTGGCTATAAAACAATTTTAAAACTTTTTTTCAACATTAATATGTCTGGTTTTTAATCAAATATCCCTGGTTCCAACATCAATTGCAAAACTAGCACTAGAATCTAGGACTCCTAACTTAAGCTCCTCCAGCCCTCTTTCTACCATAAAAATATGGATATAATACAGAACATGAGGGTCTGTGTTGAAAGCTTTGCAGGAAAGTGAAGACATACATATCCACATAAGTAAGTAAAGTTTCTGATATATTTTACAATTCAGTATTTCTCTGTAAGTTTGTTTATACCTGTAATTTTCTAACTAAATCCTTCTTTCTAAATAGCGCATAGGTATAGCCCCTCCACCCTTTGATGCCAAAAAAAAATTAAATTATTAATTAAGTTTCTAAATTGAGAAAACTTTTCTGAACCCAGGGAAGGCACTGCTGTGTTCACAATCACTTGTTGGCTCAAATGTTTGCCCCTTCCCACTGTGAAATTCAGTTATTTATTTTTCAGGAGCAAGAATGGAAGCACTAAAACACCCAAGGTACCTAGCCCCTAGGTTTACAATTCTGAGCCCTGTATCCTGGAGAGATTAAAGCTTTGGAGCAAGGATGCATCGGGACAGGACTTCGCTTCAAAGGAAAGCCATTCCCGCCGGCTTCTTAAAAGAACGCAGTTACTTCAGCTACTAGTAGTCACTTCTCTGCTTTTACACTTGGTTGGTTTCTTTTTCTTTTTCTTTTTTTTAATGAAAGAATGAGTTCATCGTTTTTTAATCCCCAAGAGCAGCGTGAAGGACAATCATTTGATTCTCTTTGTCTCGGTGGGCAATGCCCGCTTTCTGGGCGTGAGCATCCCTGTCTCTTTGGCACCCAGAGATCCTCCACGTCAAGATCTCACAGGATGACTTTCCTTTTCAACAGACGAGCTACGATGTATACTGACCCTAGATTTACCCATTTGGAAATGGTTAGGGATTAAAAGTTCTTCAAGTCAGCGGATTCTTGGTTTCTACTTGCTAATGTTTGAAGTCAGTTTGATTCCTCGGAAATTTGTTCTGCCTGATGAAAGCAAAAGCTCGAACTCCCCTCAGGGCGTGAGGTGTAAGACCCTTGGGTTCCATTTGCATTTCTGATTTGCTGTTGGCGGGTTCCTGATTTGTTTTTGTTTTGTTTTGTTTTGCTTTGTTTGTGAGGGGGGTGTCTTTCGCCAGGGCCTTCCTGGTTCGCGCAGGGTCCCCACATTTCTCCAGGATGTAAATAGAGCTAAGAACAGTGGCCATCCCTCAGGGTTTCGGGTCCCGGATTTCCAAGGCCCCGCGACAACCCCGGGCGCACGCGGCGCGGCGCGGCGCGGCGAGGCGAGGCGAGGCGAGGCGAGGCGGCTGGGCCAGCGCGGAGCCCCGGGCGCGAGAACAGGAACTCGGGCCGGCACACTGAGGTGGTGCAGCCCAGCCGCGCCTGACCCGGCCGCCGTTCCCGCCCCGCGGCGCCTCCAAGGCCGGGCCGAGGGGCCGAGGACGGGCAGACGCGGCCACGGCCCAATTCTGACTTGTGAAGGTCACCTAAACTGCTCTGTTTTCCCAGAGATGGGTTGACGGAAAAAGATGCAATCCCAGTTGCTTCTGGGGCGAAACGGAATCTGAAATTCTTGGAGAGGGGGAAGAACTGGACGTTTTCATCGTGCGTGGAGGAAAATTGGGGGAGGGGAAGTGAGTGGCAAGTAAGGGGGTTAACTGCTTCCCGGACCCCTATCCGGGGCTTAAACTACACGTCCCCGGGTGTGGGACAGTAAAAGAGAACGCAGCGGTGAGGGGATTAGGAAAATCAGTTCATCCTGTTGAGAACTAGGAGCTAAAAAAACTCCAAGGCTCCGAGCTAGGTCTATAATAAATACCTCTCTAATGTTCCCTTTCCAAGGGAACTCTACTCGTCATCTGTAGTGGGTGCTTTGTGTTTTTGTTTTTTAATCCTCTAAAGTGTATGACAACATTTTGGAAACTGTCAGCTCATTTGAGCCTTGGCAACTATATTGTAGAAAATATAAGAAGACAAGAGGACGCTTTTACATACATTCCTTATGTTCTTAATTTCCCCAAATCACGATGTTTCTCTAGTTATTTCCATAAGCCATTTTTATTATTAAGATTTCTTAGTTATTCCGTTTGCTTTCTACATGGAAGAACATGAAACCACTTTTTAGAATAAAAAGCACAATTCTGCCCATCCAAAATTAATACAAATTACAAAATTAAATTTAGTTAGAAAAATTCCACTCTCCCTGTTCTTTTAAATAGCATCTGTACAGTCTCAATTTCTGGTATTTTGACTGGTACTTTTTTTTTTTTCCTTCTTTTTTGAGACAGGATGGAGTGCAGTGTCACGATCTCGGCTCATTGCAACCTCGGCATCCTGGTTCAAGCGATTCTCCTGCCTCAGCCTCCCGAATAGCTGGGATTACAGGCCCCCACCACCACACCCAGCTAATATTTGTATTTTTAGTAGAAACAGGGTTTCACCATCATGGCCAGGCTGGTCTTGAACTCCTGACCTCATAATCCACCCGCCTTGGCCTCCCGAAATGCTGGGATTACAGGCATGAGCCACCTCGCCCGGCCTTGACTGGTACTTCTGACTTTGGTCACAGTCATCAGTTTATTTACAAGTTAAATGACAATGCCCATTACCTGGAAGTTTCAAAACTGGGATGCTTTAGAATCGTCCCATGATACCTAGGGGTGACAAAACTTTTGGCCTCCCAAATTTTATACATTCCCAATTTGTTAAACTGGCCACACACACACACACACACAATGGCAGTTTCTTGTCCCAAATTTTATCTACATCCAATTCAGAACTGATATTTTGATGCGGATATAGTGTTCTGGTGATATTATGGTGTTCACACATATAAGTTTGTGTATAAGCACATACATTTGTGAACATGTGTTTTATACACTTTTCTATAAAATATATAAAACACTAGCTAATATTTAAAGTATAAAATGAAAAGTAGTCATTTGCAAGGCCTGTTTTCACTTCTGGTATCAAAAGCTCGTCACCAGTTTTGCAGTCAGCAAGATATCCTGCCTGAAATTGAAGCCATTAATGGCACTGAAGAAATGTTGATTGGTCCTCACCAGTTGCTTGAATTCCCCTTTTCCCATTTCACAGCGGGTCCTCCTTACCAAATCACATTTTCCACCTCCAACACTTAGAGCAAGGGCCTCACTTAAATTAACTAATGATTATCCTTCCCCCAAGAGGTGTAAACAGGACCCTAATTTATAAATTTGCTAATTGCTGTTCCCAGTGCAGACCCCTGAGTATCTCAGTCATGCACATATAAAATTCCAGACTTACTAGAAACCAGGAAAAGCAAAGCAAAAATAAACTACGTGATGAGAAAGAGAAAGGAAAAGAGATTCCACATTCCACCAGTTCCTTAGTTTTCCCTTTTGTGAAAAAGTATCTCAAAAGGTCAAAACATAAAGCTCAGATGGGAAAATCATTTAAATATTTTCTCCTATTGAACAACTTTATCTTTTGATAGTATGAAAGCAATAACCAGCTACGCTCCCAGAATAATAATCGAATGGAGTCCTGTTTCCAGAAAGGAGAAAGGTATATAGCATGGCAATCTGCCCTTTATCCCTATGGAATTTGCACAGTTTGGCCTTGCTTTAAAAAACAAAAAACAAACAAACAAAAAACTATAGACACCCTGAGAAGGAATTCACAGATTTAAGAGGTAATTGTTTTTTCTCTCGGGTGTGAGAAATAAAGTTCTACCAGAGTCTATAATCAGGATCTCAAAGCGGTCCTCTCATCTTGTAATTTTTTTTGGCAATAGAACGATTGTGATGGACCTGAAATATTTCACTCAATAATAGCATTGAGTGCCCTAAGAGAGGATTGGATGAACACAATGTTTAGGCCTTCTAAGCCAAAATGTATTTGTCCCTTTCTCTTTGTGGCCTAATATGAGCGTTAATGACGAGGGACTCGTTTCCATGTTTACACTCATGAAGAACCGTATACAGATAAATGGAGAACACAAACCACAATACCCAGTATTTTTAGTTTTGTTCCCCAGTTTAGGCATTGCATGCCATTCTTCACTCACTTCTCACATGCTGTCTATATTAAAAGCTATTTTAAACAACTTTTCTTTCATAATTAAAAGATTTTTATACCATTTGAAGTCATTGGTATGGGAGGCGTCAGAAAAATGTCAGACAATTTGTGTCACCATCATTTCAGTCTGAATTCCTGTTTAAGAAATTTAATTCTCCCTTCCTCCCTGCATGAAGGTTGCCCCCATTAAACTTTCTTTCTGGGAATTTCACCTATACGAATCAAGATACCCAAAGTGGTAAGCTCAGAGCCCAAATATAGTGCTCAGTAAGAAATAACGTTGAATTGGGAGTAGAAGATCTGAATTCAGAATTCCAGCGCCCGTAGACTGTGTGTGAAGTTGCCTGGAAAGCCTTTGTTGCCCATGAGGTTTGTGCTTCCCCAGCAGGTCTCTGAGGTGCAGAGGTGGACGCCAGAGGCGGGTGAGGGATCGCCCTGCACTTCGTGGCAGCAAAGGGAGAGACCCGCACACCCGCTTGTGATCCCTGGGTCTATCATTACTGGCTTCTGAAGCGCGGGAACCTAGGGTGGGAAGGGACCTTTGGAAATGCAAACCACAGCCCATTTTACCTTCCTCCCCATCACAATCCAAACTCTGCATCTGGGTTTTCCCATTCTCTGAACTTCCCATTGCCCTCGTGCAATTTGCCGTGGTCATTTCTTTGGGTGGGAACAGGTTACAATTACTTCCTTTTGCCTACTGGTTTGTCTTGTGCCACCGCGCAGGAGCCAGAGTTTTACCTAGAACGTCTTCATAACCATCTCAGCTGCCCGGGAACCCAGCCCGGCGCACCCAAAGGGCTTCTAATTTAGTAAGATCAGATCAGTGCGCAGAAAAAGGCCCTTGGCGGTCATCTGTCAGCGAACAATAATCCTCACTGGCCCATGACAAACTCGGGCCTTATCTCCCTCTCGCTTCCCTTCACACAAGGTCACTTACCAAAAGGGTGACCTCCGCGGAAGACCATTTTAACCTGACAAGCGAGTGCCTTGCGTAGGTCCACCAGGCCTCACTCTTGACTCCTCGAAGCCACGAACCTCCAGGCCAGCACCAGTGCAGGGGCGTGCACAGCAGCGTCGAATCAGGGTTCCTTATCCCTGGACTCTACCCCAGCAGACCCTCCGGCATCTCACTCTACGCGTTCGCGGAACACCCTGTCCCTGCGGTCGGAGCTCCGGCCTGTGCCCTGGCTGGCGCTTGCTCCGCGCAAACACAAACACATTCTCCCCCGCTGGCTTGAACTCATCCCTTTTTATTTGTTACTTAAACGTCAGTGAAGAGTCACTTCCTCCGTGTTCACCCTGTTTCCCTATTGGGGGTTGGAGGTGGGTAGAGAGGTGATGTCAGAATTAAAATCTCCGAGTTTTATTTTGAGCAAACAAACCATAAACTGGCAGATTAATTCATGTGACCACTTGATCTAGATAACTGCAAAGAAAAAAGTGCCCTGGGGCGGCCGCGCTTACTGCACGGGCTTTTCCTGTCTCATTTCACTAGGAGTTGAGCTGTCTGGTGCGTTCGAGAATGCGAGACCTGCCCCGTGTGCACGTGGGTGTGCCTGTCTAGGTGCCCACCCGCGCGCGCCACCACCTCCCCAGGCCTCTGGAGCGCAGCGGCTGCGTGGCCCGGCCCGAAGTCTCTGGAGGAGGAAATCCCTCCACAGAAGGTTTGAATTATTTCGCTCCGCGGGAGACCCGGCTTCAGCCGCACGCAGCAGATTTTGGCGGGAAAGGCCCAAGCCCTAGCTGAGGACTCCGGGTGGAGCCGGGGCTGAGGTCCGAGCGCAGATGGCGCCGCCGAGGGCCTGAAATATACTTGCAAGGCCGCAACCAGAGCAGCTGTTCCAGCCGATCCTAGCTCTAAAGTTCCTCTGTTGCTCTGGGAGAGGGCGGGGACGAGCAGGCTCGAGAGCTAGGCTCCTCCGAGGCTGGTCTTGAGGCACTCCTAGAGGCTTCTCCAAAAGACGAGTGCCGGCGTAGGTATGACAGTGAGGGTACCTCACAGACCCTTCTCCAAAGTCTAGCGGGCCTTAGGGATTTTCGGGGCCACCAGGCTCGGTGGAATTTTTGAAACACTTTCGAAATACATAGTTTCCTCCGTGGAGTGAGTGCCTACAACGCGCAGGCCGGACGGATCCCGCGTTGCTGCAGGTTGGTGCCCCAGGCTGCGGGTGCTTGGGCGCCAACTAAAGCCAGCTCTGTCCAGACGCGGAAAGAAACTTGGGCTGTGAGAAAGCAAAAGGCCGCGTTTTTGAATGAAAAGGCCGCGTTTTGAATGAAAGTTAAACATTAAAATCTGACCCTAGGGTTGTCTAAAGATCGCGGAATTTTGAGGCTCCGGCAGAGAGGACTAAAAAACCGTGTCATGAGAGATGGTGAGAATTCTCTAGGCATGAATGTGTGCGTGTGTGTGAGTGTTTAATTCTTCCCCCCAAACAATTTTTTGTTCTTTTCCTATTCCGGGTTTGTCATCGGCCTAGGGCGGGAGAGCCACACAGCGGCTTCTTGGCCCTAAGAAGGAGAAGAGAGTTGAAATATAATGACGCTCACCCGGGAAGAGACGCTGCCCTGGGCACAATAGGGTCGCCTGTGCTACTCCTCCATACACAGATCTTTAAATGTGTCCCTGTGTGTGTTCGTCAGGGTGCTACATTACAGCAAAATAAAGGCCTAAAAAGAACCCCAGCCGCGGTCGCGCCTTTCGCTTCTGCCTGAGTCTGGAGCCCACAGCGCCACCTCTTCTGCTCCCTGGACCACTGCGTCTCCACGCCAAGGCTCCCTTTTTACTAAAAGATCTTTTCTCACCTATCAGCAAATCGTTAAGAAAGTCTTAGCCATTGCGGGGGCTCCAACTTAAGGCTTCCCCCGGCCCACTAAAAGGCTAGGCCCGGCCTGTAGCCCAGCTCTGCAGAAAGCCAGAGAGTGCTGGGCTTTCAGCTTCTTCCTCCTAGACCCTTGCCTCACAAGTATATTTCATTTTCTGTAATCCAAAGACCCATCTTTTTGTTAAAAAAAAAAAAAAAAAAAGATAACGTAATGGGAAATGACCACCCGAACTCTGTTACATAAAGTTAGTTCTGTTAGATCTTCTACCCCACCCCCATCCCGCGGGAGAGAGTAAATAGAATTCGGGAGCTTAGCTCCCCACGTTCACGCTCTGGAATGGTCTCTTTTTGCCTCATTCCCTAACTTTCCTCTCTTCCGCCTCCTGAATGGAGCTCAGGCTGAGGAGAACGGCAGAAAGAGCAAACTCTGATCTGAGTCTCTAATTATGACCCCATGTATTACCCCTTTTGAACATAAGGCCCTAGACGGGCTCCGTGCGAACTGCGGCCTCCCAAGAGAAAACTTCCTGGGGACAGGACGTCTGCCACGCGCAGCTGAACAACTTCTGTTTTTTCCGCCGTGAGGAAAATAAAAGAAACTTACAAATTCTAAGGTGTCATAACCCCTGCAAGAACTTCTAACTGTATGAAGGCCCACGCGAGATTTTGACAATAGATAAATGAGGTGAGGAAATAGGGTCTGGCCAGGGAAGGGAAACACACATTAGCCCTGGGTCCCTTTCTGGAATGCCCACGCAGGGGTCCGCGTGGACAAGCACTTGCATTCAAATACAGGAAAAGTCTTGGATGGTCGAAATAAATCTCCTTTTAATTTTCTTTTCATCGACTAATAAAAATAATTCCCCAGCACTAAACTCAAATACCGTAACGGGCCACAAAAACACGGAGAATTCATAAAACTCTATCTCTGCAGGTCACCCGCTAATCGCATTATTATTAGCCTCGGGAGCATGGAAATTGAACTGTCACTGCCTAAAGAGAAAATGTAAGCGACAGCTGTCCCTCCTGTGATTTGGACAGCTTTGCGGTTGGGATCCCCAATTTCCTGAGCCCCAGGCCGTCTCTATCCCAGTGCAGGCCGCTGCCCCCTCCCCAGGCTTGCCAGCGTGCAAAGCGGGGTCTACTCCCCAGCTCTGGCTGTTCAGCAGGAGCACCTTCCAGTATGGTTTTAGAAGTCCGAGCTGGAAAGCTTCTGAAACCGCTAAACCAAGTTGCGAGCGTTGTGTGTGTGTGTGTGTGTGTGTGCGCGTGCGCGCGCACACTCAAGATTCTTCCGACAACAGCTGTTCCCCCTGGCTGTTTTTGCACAGTTGAAATCTTGGCACTTAACACAAAACGTTAAAGTTGGCTTCTCCCCTCCTAGGGTTCTGTTAAAATACAGACATGACATCCGCCCTGCTTTTTACATGTTCCGTGCACATAATATACATGGGTTACTGTAGGATCTGAGACACAAATCAATCGTACTCACACCCTAAATACACAGAGATGTGGGCCCTGAAGAGTGACCCAGGGAGTAGGGGGTCTAATACCCATTCTTGTTTCGGTAAACGCCAAAGGAGTAGAAATATAATTATGTTCCACCATCGAAAAGTTAGTGGGAGAAGGGCAAGGACGAGGTTGAAAGCTAAATGAGACAAACTGGTCATTCCCCGAGACTGAGGTATTGGATTGAAGAACGCCGCGCCAGTCCTCCCGAGTTCTCAAAAGCTAGTCCCAGATCTCGGCTCCCGTCGTTGCCTTCGGCCCGCGCCCCTCCCAATCCCAGGGACCGGCAGCCCCTTCACCCACTGACACCCAGAAAGCTGCGCTCTGCTCCCAAAAGAAGGAAATGCAAACAAAGAGGACTCCTTGCTTAGGTTGGCGACCAAAATGCAAGGTTCAGTTCAGCCCCAAAAATTGGTTCCGGTAAATTTATGGAGGCTCAAGGCATTTGCGCGAAGAAAAAGAAACTTATGTTGGGTCACGGCAGGGCGTCAACGGCAGGGCCTAGCTCCTCACCGGCGACTGGCGACTGGCCCTTCGGCGTCCCCTCTCCGCCCGCCTCCCGCGGTCGGCTGCGACGCACTCACCCGGGTGAGGCTCCAGGCCGTGTGCCGCCGCGTCCTCCGTGTCTCCGAGTGGGCCCGCGGGGCTCAGCGCCTCCATGGACAGGTCCAGCCCCTTCTCCTCCCAGTCTCGCAGTTTCCGTTTTTTATTTGAGCCGATCAAGGCTTCAACGGAGAAGGCATGTGCTCGCGAGCTCAGGGCGACTGCAGATCTTCTCCTTTCACTCATTTTAGCCGCCCACACCCCTGCCTCCGCTCGCCCCCGTTACCGAGGGAGCAGCCGGCGCCCTGAAGCTCCGAGCGCCCACCGGGCCCGGCCCGGGAGAGGCAGAGGCGCGGCGGACTAGGCTGAGGCGGCGGCTCACGGGTCTCTGCACCCTCCCCCTGCGTCCTCCTCCGCCCTCCGCTGCCGGATCGGACCTGCGCCCCTACGCTGGCCCAGCTGCTAGGAACTAGCGCCCCGAGTGCCGCCCGCTCGCTGCATGAGCGCCCGAGTCCTGCTTCCCACCCACCGGGGCAGGCGCTCACAGGCTGTGTCCACTGAACTTCATCTTGTTTTTGTTATTATTATTCTGTCTCTCTCTCCTCTCTCTCTCTCCCCTCCCTCTTTTTTTCTCTCCTCCCTCTCTCTCTCTTCCTCTCTGCCTTCCCGTCCTCCCTCTGATCCAAACTTCTGGGAAACTTTTTTTCCGCTAAATTCCTCCCTTCCCGAGGAACAGGGGGCAGGCGGTGCGCTCCTGTCCGAGGGGTGAGGGAGAGGGAGGGGGAGGAAGAAAAAGACTGAGGGGGAAAAAAGCCAGCCCCCAACCAATAGCGAGGAGGGAACAAGAGAAACCCCGAGAGCGCGAACCAATGAGAGGAAGGGAGAGACTGAGGCCCGGGCCAAGGCGGCGCGCCAGTCGTCCCCTGGATGCTCCTGGGCCGACTTTAACCCCTGGCTTCCCGGTTTCCCCATGGGTTACTCCAAGAGGGAGGTAGGAGAGTTGAAAGTCCAGGTCTGATCTGCGCCTTTACAAACTCCTGCAAATCTCAAATCCATACGTTTTTCTTCCAGATCTGCTGGGTCTCATAGACGCTGCAAGCCCAGAGTCACTTTAGTTGCAGATCTGGAATTTGGGGACTCTGGTAAAATGTTAACCTGTCCAAAACGCCAGAAAACGATTCTGATAATCTCGCATCAGCCCCAGGTGCTTTAGAATATGCTGGTTCCTCCTGGATTTCGCCACACAGGTTTTTAATGTTCCTATTGAACGTTTTCTAAGCAAATCTGGGTAAGGCAAAGGGAAACAAACAAACAAAAAGCTCTGTTACTAACCAGGGTCTTGTAACTGAAAATTCAAAGACCGCTTCCTCTTTCCAGCTCTACCTGGTGGAGAAGGAGACACAGGCGCCTTGAGAGCAAGGAGCGGGCGGCGGAGCACAGGGTTTAGGGCGAGCTCCTCAGGCGTATTCCAGCTGGGCCCCGCACGCTGCAAATAAATACTCTTTCCCTACGGCCCGAACGCTGTGCTGAGCTTCGCCTATTCCGGGCTCTTGTTCCGGAGAACTTATGGAGAGGTGCCAGGCGAGAGCAACTAGGAACTTTAACAGAAGAGAAGGAGCTTTTTCAAAATTCCCTGCAAATCCCGTTACCTCAAGAGCCTGGCTTTCCCGGCCAACTGATCTCCCCGCTGGCCGTCCCCGCCTTTTTCAATCTCTAAGGACTGCATTCAATATAGATTTCTAAGGAATTTAAAATCCAACGCTCGTGGCCATTCTTAATTCCCACACCCCTTCCCAAGTTACGCCACTGGTCGAGGACGGCAGGAGACCCCCGAGTGCAGAGAAAGCTCAAACCCGCGGCGAAGTCGGTCCTAGCCAAGCTGGAAAAACGTCTCAGATTTCGCGGACAGCGGCCTAGACACAGCCCGATCTTCCAGTCCTAGCGCCCTGGTCCAGACGGTTCTATCCTTTTGCAAAGAAGCCGGAAAGAGCTGGGTCCCGGGGGCGGGGGACAGACTGAGAGGCCAAGCAGTCCAGTCGTGACGACAGCCAGGCCCTGAGAAGTCTCCAAACCTGAAAGTTTAGGTTAGGGGCCTACAGCCTGTTAAGATTTTGTTGTTGTTGTTGTTGTTTTCGCGAGGCCCGGGAGAATCAGCTCTCCCACCTTGCGGCAAGAAAAGATGACTTGTCAGGCCTCTGAAACGCCGAATTCTCTGCCGGCCTGCGGAGGGACCCAGGGAAATCTAGTCTTTATTATTACAGTTGGAAGTGCTCCGGTGCTGAAGGCAACCACAGTGTTGTGAATGCATCTTGGGCCTCTTTGGACAAGAGGCTACTTTTGCCCCCCACCTTCGCCCCCGCCTCAAATTAGGATCCAACCAGGATGTCGGGAAGCTAGCATCCCAGTGAATGCAAAAAGAACAATGGAAAAGTCACCGGATGAGTTTGATTCAGCCAAACCTGACCTCCTCGGAGCCTGTGTCTCAGGCTTGGAGGTCCCCAGGGAGCACGAACATGCACTCTAGGCTAGGAAGCTGGAAGCAGGGTACCGGTCCCCGTCTCCTGCCTCTCTGCCCAGAGGACTTCGGGAGCCCGGATGGAGAGGCGCAGGATCTCCCACTTCAGTCACCCTTTGGCGTTGCTTCCAGGAGTCGTCGCTGAAAGTCAGCGCGCATTCACTGCTACCGGGCTTCAGCAGAGAAACTGGAGACAAGGCAGCCCGGAACCCGCCGTTTCCTTCCCCAACGGCTGGGGCTTCTCTCTTAGCTCCCAACTCTGGTGTCGCCCGGCATTTTCCGCCTGCGGCTGGAGCCTGCAGCTACCAAGCTTGGTGGGGTAGCAATAGGGCCGGCCTCTAGACTTTCCCAGCTCTTTTCTCCTCCCTATCGCCGGTATTTCCCATCTCTCTCTGGCAGCCTTTTTCCTTTCACAGTCTCTCACAGGCCTGGTTTGGACTGAGAAGCGGGTACACCATAGGCCTCACCCTCCCTGAGACCATGAAATTTTCTCAAAAAGGAGGACTTAGCCTGGGCAACATGGAGAAACCTCATCTTTACAAAAAATACAAAAATTAGCCAGGTGTGGTGGTGTGGGCCTGTAGCCCCAGCTATTCAGGAGGCTGACATGGGAGGATCACCTGAGCCCGGAGGTCCAGGCTGAAGTGAGCCGAGATTGGGCCACTACACTCCAGACTGGGTGACAGAGTGAGAACCTGTCTCAAAAATAGAAAAAAAAAAAAAAAAGGAGGACCTTTTGGTTATCCAGGAACCTAATTGCAGATCTAGAGGTCCGATTGTTCCTGTGTGTCCAAGGACACAGCATCTGAGAGGCATACAAAGAGGAATGAGCAATGCTTTCAACAGCATGCATCTGCATCCTCCCGAAGCCTGCTCTCAGCAGAGTCAGTAGTCAGCCGGTAGAGTTCCCACACCCCTCCTTCAGATTGCACATAAGCTGCTCCCACCCCCATTCCACAGACATACATATCCTGGAATTGTAGGTTAGGCCACTAAAACCAATCGAACCCAAATGAAAGCAGGCTGGGTTTTAGCAGTCTTGAAAATAAGGGGTTTCCTCTAAGTAAATGGGAGGAGCAGTGAAAACTCCTGTGACTCTATAGGAGTTAATGTAAGGTTTTTACCAGAAGCATGCACTCCTTGGTGGGTGACTCTGCTGATGGGGAGGAAAGTCTGGAGAAAGAGTAAGCGGGATGGCTTAATATATGTACTTAGGTGTACACTGGTGTGCAGCTGTGGGAGGGTTTGGGAGATTACATGTAAGAACCTGGAAGTGTGATACAAATTTTTCTTCTACTGATTACATCAACGGGCTTTTAAAATCTCTCCTCATTATCCCAGTTTATCTCTCTTTTACCCTTTATGGGTAGGGGTGGGGTACCCAGTTTATGAGGCTAATTCCCTAGGCACTACCTAGGTTTCCCTGCTACAGGCTCCAGCTTTTCATCCTTAGTGGATCCTACAGGCTATCCACCCTGAAACGACTCAATTTCAGGGCTGTTTTAGGCCTGAAACTGGTTGACAAAGACCAAGCAAGATGTCTGCCTCCCACTTACTCCTTGCAGTCCCCAAAAAAGAAGCGAAGGTTATCGGGTACCTGGGAAGTCTGAGGAGCCCTGGGGTTTCACAGGCTACCTGCAGGGACTTACAGGGAAGTGGAGGTCCAGGCCTAGTCTTGGAAGGGGGAAAAGTTAGAAAAAGAAAGGCAGTACAGTAACTGTTCACCTACAACTGACCATGTCCAGATATTTTGATTTTTCAAAGGAAGAGCAGAATCATGCGGCAACAGATCAGAGTCATAAACACAAATAGGCATTCCCAGAAACGGAGTGCCCACATCCTCCACATACCTGTCTTTTCGTCCCATTACCCCACACTGAATAGCACCTTAAACAACACCACTGCTAATGCCTCAATACCAAGGTGAATGAACCACCAGCCGGCTTTGATTTCGGAGTTTTGAGTGAGTAATTGAAAACAAAGTTAAAAATAGTTGGCCAGCGGGACATATTAGGCTGCCCTTAAACACGTGGGTAGGACACCCTGTGGGAATGAGAGAATTACAATGAATTCGCCCATCAAGGTAGGTATAAAACATTATGAGGCGTCTATGGGGTGGGAAGAAACCATATAGACTGCAAGGCGAACTTGGAGCCTAGTGACCAGGTCTGGTTCACCTCCAAACTGTGTGACCTTCGGCAAGTCGATTAATGGCCCATGCCTCAGTTTCCCTATCCTCAGAGTGAAGGGGTTCTTAAAACTTTACAACTAAGAAAAGCAGGCAAGGTCATCGACCCTGGGGTTGGACAGACCTGAGATTTTATTATTGCTGTGATCGAATCTTCTGAGAATGTGAGGTCAATGATTCCACTTTTCACATATTTTCCCAAATCGATGCTCCCAAAGCAAAACAAAGCAAAACAACACAAAACAAAAAACACAGGAGCATGAAATGGGACAGCATAATTGCTCTGGGACCCTTGGGCGTGGTGAGATGGGGAGAGGGAGTGGATTTCTGGAAACGCCCGCCCAACGCCAGTTCCGCGGAGGCGGCGTGGGCCCACTCTTGCAGACCGCACCTCCAGTCGCTCCTTCAAGTCGCAGAGAGCTGCGGGACCCGCATAAGTCGTTAACTATTCAACCACCCCCTCACACTTTTTAAAAATAAAAGTCCGTGGGGGTGAAAGGTCTTTAATGATGTTTTTTTGTTTTCACGAAATAAAATCTTTTATTTTTATTTTAAACCAGCAGCGTGCCCATCCCTTGGTCCTTCCAGATGTTTGCAATAAAATCGCAGGTTTTGCCTTTGGGACTGGAAATAAAATTTAACGGCCTTCACCCTGTAATTATTCTCTTAGCTTGCCCTTCATAAATTTATCTGCTTTCTATCGGCATTGGGGCAAGAGGCGAGCGAAAAGGGGGGGAAAGCCCCGATTTTATATTTGTGACTATAAAAAAGCGCCACCCGGTTTCCTCGCCTTCGGCCGCCGCGGTGTGGCCAGCAGAGCCGGGCGCGGCGGGCCGCAAAATTGCGCTATTGTTCGCTGACTTCGCTCTGCGCAGAAGCAGGGCCCCTCCACAAAGAGAGCCTTGTGTGGCCAGGCCGGAGGGGCCGCGCCCAAGAGGTGAGGAAATCCTGTTCCCCCAGGCCCAGCTTCTCTTTCCCCACGGCGTTTAGCGCAATTCCGCAGCCCGACCTTCGACTGCAGTGTGCGCCCGCCGCGCCAGGCGCCAGCTCCGGCCTTCCCAGCCTTCGCAGGATGTAGGATGCAGGATGCGTAACTTCGAGCCTGAGCTGGGCCCACTGAGCATGTGGGAGGAGCCTGCCTCAGGTTACCAAGGCGGAAAGTCAGGCCTAGGGTGGGAGGTGAAGGGGCTTCCTGGGAAGCCCTCTAGCCCCTCTCCTTGGCCTTGCTTCCGCAATGCTGGAAGGTAACATTCTGCACTCTCAGGAGCTCGGGATTGCTTGGCAGGACCATAAAACCCAATCCAAAGTCAGCGAGTTTTGAGGCCCCAACGTGCACCCACCCCGAAAAAAATACGGGTACGCTAGCAACTACCATATAAGTTTTATAGGAAGCTAAGTACAAGCATCATGCACGTATCATGTGTGACTACACAAAGACATACGTTTATCCAGTAGCACACATAAGCATGCAAACACTTCGTATATCCAGACGCGTTGTATCCATGTACCTTTGCAGAATCAAACATGAATGTGGAAACAATACATACGTGGGTACACAGCGTCACACACAGGCATGTGAGGAAACATCCTGGCCCCACTCGGTTGCCCCCAATGTCTGCAGAAATCAACACGCATCCCTCCTGCTGCATCTCTTGTCCCCAATCCATAACTATCCCGGGATCTCCCTGGCTTCTTGAAGCTTAATCCATGTGGCTGTCCTGTAGCCTCCTCTCCTTTATCTGCAAGGGATTGCCTGAATGGTCAAGGTGTCTGAAGCAACAAAAGAAATGAAATATGAGGAGTACCCAGCTTCCAGCCCTCACTCCCCGGAGAGCCACCCAGTTCTTGGGGGAGACTAGGACTTTTTCCAAAGCCCCAAGATCCTCAGTAGGGACTGACAGACAGGACAGTGAGAAATGGTGGGGCCAAGTGGGAGCAACAGGGCTTTGTCTTGGTTTCATGTGCAGCCCCTTGGCCCTTTAGTCGGCAGGCCTCAGGCCAAAAAGCCAAATCTTGGGAGCCAGATGAGTCCTACACAGAGAATTTTTTCCTGTTCTTTCTGGTCTCAGGAACCCCAGTTTTACCAGGTTCACCCCCTAAATGTGACTCCCTCTCCCGCTTCATGCTGGTTTTGCAGGTGCTTGGCTAAGCAGAGTTCTCCCTTTAGTTTTTCCATTGAGAGGAAGAATTATCTAAAGCTTATGCGGGAAGAAGCACCAGACCCTGAGGTCTAACTCTGTAGCAACGCTGGGACATAAAAGGGTTACCTGAGGTTTCTGCAGGGTGGTGGTGGGGAGGCTGAGGCTGGCAGAAAGAAGGCGGGGAGAGGGGCCTCTAGCACTGAAATCTGTTGGGGCACAAGGACCTGCAGCTAAAGGCAGCTGAATTGAGGCATTAGGGATTTAATTTGATGATGACTTTATTTTTTCCAGAGTGGTTGAATTTCATTTGTTGCTAATAAATGGCCACCTACAAGCAAAATGTTCAAGGTGGAAATTCAACAGCTTACCCAGCCCTGAGCCATCACCCAAGAAGTCCCAAATGTGGATTTTTACAGCCTCCTTACATTCAATCTCCCCTCTCCACCAGTGGAAATAGTTATTCAAGGAGAGCGGGGTGGCTATTCTCCATTATTCAATAGCTATTCTCCATTATTCAAGGAGAGTGGAAAACAACTCTCCACACTGGAACAACTGGGCAGCTCCCAGGTGGGGCTGGGGTATTCGATCCTCCAGGCTGCCAAGGTCAGGGTAGCTGGGGCAGCTGGAATTGTTCTTGCCTCTGCCCACAGCCTCAGATGAGGCTGGAGGAGCAGGGTGTGAGCTAGTCCTTGGGAGGCTTTTATGTGACTTTGGCTCATCACTCATGGGCTACCTCTTCTACCTGAAACCAGATCAAAGGGGATAGGAAGGATTTCAGAACTCTTGGGTGGTAGGTGTAGCATCCTGTGACACAAATTAGTCAGGGTAAGGAGATTAGCAAGATCAGGTGCACAGTTGCCCCGGACAAACGAGACCTCCAGAAGTCTGAAGTAAATAAGTAGATATAGATTGATATATATAATTCTAAAATGTTGTTTTATAACCTGACCGTACTTTCAGACCAGAGACACATACGTGGGTGTCTGCTGAGAGGCACACATTGCCGGAGTCCCTTGAGCTGCTGCTGGGGAAGAGTTGGGGCAGAACAGTCCTACTGCTGGTCCCATTCAAACAGCCACAAGAGACGTTGCACTCTGGCCCATTGCCAAGTACCCCGGAAAGCCAGCAAGGAGGAAAGTGGTCCCTCTGTAACCAAGAAAAATACTGAATTCCTTACTTTAACAAGGACTTTGTAAGACGGCCTACAGATCTAGGCAAATAAAGAAATTTCCAAAATGGAACCATTCATGAATCCATTTTCTCCTAATTATCAATGATGTCTGTGGCATTAGGGGCCTGCAAGGCATGATGACTTGCAGTCATGTGGCACTATGCTGGATGGAAGCTTCACCAACACCCAATATTACTATCTTTGGTTGCCTTTACCACAGGAAGTGAGAACTTTACATGGACTTATGTCACCTGCTTCAAGCTCTACAAGCTGAGAATTAGTATTACCAGTCCCATTTTACACATGAGAAAACTGAGGTACCGAGGAGTTAGGCAGTTTGGCAAAGGTCTCACAGCTTTTAGTGCAGGCAAAATTCTAAAAAGAATTCTGCAGCTGGACTGTGGCTCCTGCAGTGATATTGGGCACTTTGTTCTTTTGGGCACTTGGCTGGGCCGTGCCTTGAGTAACATCACAGTGGGAGACCATGCCCCACTATCCTTTTGAAGACCTCTCATGTGTATTTTAGATCTGGGCAGGCAAGATTTTTTGGCCTGTGTAAGACAGTTCCATCAGTGCCCCATCTTTCCCTACTAAGTTACTTGAGTTAGTTGCAACCAGAGAGAACTTAGATGTTCACAGAGAAGGGCTGAGGGTGTGGGAGCAAAGAATTCCATCAATTATGTCTTAAGTAGAATTTGTCCTCGCAGTAGTGGTCTGTAGCCAGTGCCAAGCAGACCATTTCTGCCTGCCAATTGGGAGCTTCTTGAGGACAGGGTGTGTTAACCCAGCATGGGAGCTCTCTCCATCACTCCATAATGGCCACTAGTGAGATAAAGCTGCCTATCGTGGGCCCTCAAATATTTTCAAACTGAGTTCCCCTCTCACCCACCCCCAAACACACACACACACATACATACACTCATAGGACTCAACTCGGGGGTCCTCTGTTTATTTCAATTGTCATCCCTACAGCTCAGATCCACTTGAAATGCAAATAAGAAACTGTCTTAAGGTTCTGAGCACTTATTGGTGTCAGTTATTTATCAGAGTAGCTGAGGACTTGGAAATCAGATTCCTCTTGAGAAAGGGGACAGAGAAACCTCACAGGTCCTTGGAGCCAAATGGAAGGGAGCAGAACTCCAGAGTTCAGAGGAAAAACCTCTTCGGCTTGGGAGAAAAAGCTATTGGATTAATTTGAAGGGCTCCTGTCAAGCTGCAGACTAGCCTTAGGAAACATGGCTGGAGGGAGAGACAGCCTCGTCATCAAAATCCCCACCCCTCAAAGGATAAACCTTGGCAGCCATGCTGCAAAGTCCCTCTTGACTTCTGGGCTTAGAGGAGTTCCAACTCTGGGAGTGAGTTTGGTCTTGTTTGGGTGCCAGGGTGGCTGCAGCCTCCTCCCCTGGCAGAGACCACAGGCCTAACTCTTTCCCACCCCACCCAACCCCCACCCCCTCCCACCTGCCCCCAGCAAAGGCTGGCCAGCAGGGCCTGGGCTGCCAGAGTAAAGGAAGCTTTTAGAGATGGAGGGGACGAAGCCAGTCCCTGGGATGCCCTGGACCAGGCCCCAAACCACTGTTTCCTGTGGGATCCAGAAAGGAAAGGGAAGAGGGTGAAATGCAAGAAGACCTCCCCTCTTTAGTTTTGCCTTTTCCCCATTTTGGACTTCTCAGTGGAATGTTGGCAGCCTCTTTTCTTGGTCTACATTTTCTCTCCCCTTGATGGCAAATCCAGTCTCACTGGCTGTCTTGCTCTGTGCAAATGCTGCATTAAAACTCTTGTTGAGGTAAGGTGGTGTTGCCCAGGTTTCCTTGGTGCAGGTGTTGCCCGCGCATCTGCTCTGTGCTGCTCCTGGATCTCCCTCCTGTCCTCCCTAGTAACTCTCAACCATGTCCGCCCCACTGGGGGAGCTTCCTTCAGTACTACAGATGCATTTTTCACCCAGCCAACTGACTGTGGCAGACTCTCGTATCATCCAGGGACCACCGTTTGCTTTCTTTCCATCTATTTTTTCCTGATTTTTTTAACCTATGACTGGAAGCCCAGCTGGCACCTGTCTCCTGAAGAAGACTGTGGGGAGGGAGGTGAGCAAGTGGAAGCATTAGATGCTCAAAGTGCAAGGAGGAGCCACTGAGTCCCTCACCTGGGCCTTGGGCCCTGGGAGGCCCCTGAAGGCTCTAACACTAGCTGCTCCTGTTTTGCTCCCAGTTTCCCACAGCACCCCCTGTGGGCTCTATCTAGGGCTGGAGATGCCGGTGGACAAGTGTACTAGCAGCCTCGGTGGGCCTGAGGAATGTGGGTTGCAGCAATTTAGAACAGAGAGAGGCTAATGAAAGCTAGGGAAACATGAGAGGGAATGGAAGAAGACAGAATTTAAGAAAAAAAGACAGGAATGGAAAAAAGAAAAGGAATGGAAAAAGGAAACAAAGGGTAAGAAAAATAGAAGGGAAGTGTTCAGCACTGCCTCTCAGTTACTGAGACCTTGGCTGCACCTCTGTCTGATGCATGTGTCAATGCCCCCCACCCTGGCCCGTTTTCCCCAAAGAGCTTGAGACTATCAGAATCTGAGGTACTAGCAGAGGACTAGGGATCCTAGAATGTGTCTTCTGAGCAAGCCCATCATGTCATGTATAGCAGAGCCAGGGTGGCCCACTGCCTGGGGCTTGAAGGCCTCAGCAAAGGGTTCCTAGCACAAAGCAGAAGGGGGCTGGGTGGGGGGGTCAAGGGCCTGGAGGAATCAGCTGTGCAGATTGAAGGCCAGGTGGGGGTGGGTCTCCTGAACTCCTTTCTCAAACACTGATGTGTTGGATACAGCATGCCCTGGGCAGCCAGAGAGCAAAAACAAGAGATCTCAGAGTGCAGAAAGAAAATGTGGTTATTGGGAGAAAGGGCTAAGAGACTAAGGGCCCTAGGGAGTGGAAGACCCAGAAGCAGGACCCAGAGCAGTGGGAGTTTGGCCAGGTTGACCCAGGCAGAGGAGGGAGGGACCTTGGGCTTAGCGTGAGGGTGGGAGAAATTAGTGGCAAGCCATGGTGTTTGTCGCTTTAAGTAGTTAATATTTGTCCAAATGTTAATCCAATTTGAGGTTATTAGGCAAAGTGCCGAGAAAGGTTGCACACCAGACTTATTCCAGTAAATCTCCGTGCTCTGGGTATGGGGAAAGACACGTGAGAACTGGCTAATTTTGGCCCTCCACCCACTGAGTCCGCAGGTGCCTCCACCCCTCCACTATTAGAGAAGAGGGTGAATGACTTTTGAGTTTTCTTTTCCAAGGCAGGAGGTGGTTTTCTCTCTGAGTTCTTCCTCCCTTCTCTTCAATTCACTTCCCCAAACTGGAGCCTCAGCCTTGACTTTTCCTCCTGCACTCCCCAAGCTCCTACCACCGCGCGCAGCATCTCTTCGTCAAAGACAAATAAAGCCTAGCTTCCTGCCTGAGTCGACCGGTTCCCCGTGGGGGGAGGGAGGGTTTGTGGGGGGGGGGAGTGGGAGATAGAGAGAGAGAGAGCGCGCGAGATAACCCTGGCGAAGAGGAATGCGCTGCAAACCCGGGCGAACAGATGTGCATGGTGCACTCACCCAGCGCCGGCATGGCCTAGACAGCCGCTGCTCAGCCCTGCGCCGGTGGAATTACATTATTTTCTCCCCGGTCCAATCATCGTTTTACAGGAAAAATAAATAAATAAATATAAATTGCTGCTTTGCAAGATCAAAGTGCCGATTTCTGGTGCATCTGGAGGAGTGGGGAGATGCGGAAAAAAGAGATGGGGAGAGTGGAGCAGTCGTGGTTGCCCAACTTCAAAGGGTTCTCAACAGTGCGTTTTGCCATTGTATTTTAAACTCGCTTCCCCACCAATTTCGCAGGGTGCGCAGCGGGGAAACTTGTAGCTTCAGAGTTCAGAGCTCGTGCAGAAACATTGCTTTGACCATCTCTGCGCGCCCACACGGAACTTAGAACCCTGAGGCTCTTCTAGAGACACCAACTTGCCCAGGGCACGGGGCGGGGCGGGGGGGCGGGGAGGTGGGGAGGCGTGGTGAGGAAGAGAATGTTTGTGTGTGGGGGGGGGTGATCTGGATCTGTAGAGTCACCAAATACACCAATAAACCGCGAAGAAGCCACCAAGTCGCCATGCCCCTACTCAAGCTCAAAGCTAGAAGGCTAGCTGAAGGCTCCTTGTCAATTTTCCTTGCGCTCAGGCGAGCTGTTCCACCGGAAGGACTGGGGAGATTCAAATTATATTGGGAGACCTGGATCAGTATCAGGTTTTCAGAGGTTAGCGGAGTACAGAAGTTAGTGGGGTTCTTGATGGTGGAATTGTTTATTTGTGACCCGGCCACCTGGGCGACTACGTAGGCCTGGTACAGGAGGCCGGGGTTCCCTCTGTCCCCACTGCGCTTTCCTTAATCGAAAACCGGATAGATGCCGGCCAAGTAAAGTGCTCTAAAGTGCAGCTGGGACGCTCACGCCGGAAGCCTGGGGAGACGCGAGCCGCGAGTTCGCAGGGCTTGGGAGTGTTTTGCAGCGGAAGAAGCTCAGTCTAGGGGCTGAGTCCCCTGAATAAGCTAGCCGCCTCTCAGCTTTCGCCGGGAGATTATCTTGGAGCCAAGCGGCCGAGATTGACGGCTCTTTCTGCGGAACCTGCCTCTGGAGTAAGATGCGCAAGGGGACCGCCACGTCCTCATCCAGCTCCCAGCGGCCTTTGGGGCGGGCCCGGGGACAAGCCGGAGGACTAGGCTTCTCCCAGAGCGCGGCTGTCTTTGCAGGAAAGACCCAAGTGCGCGATGTCAGCCCGCCTGCGCTTCATCTGAATTGTCCTTATGTGGCCATTTCTGTTTTAAATTTCAGATTTGTCTACTAAAGAAGTATGGGTTAAAACAGTTTGAGAGCGCGCCTGCTCTTTCCCGCCCTGGGTTCTACATCTCTCCAGCCTCCCACCAGACTGCATCTCCAATCTGGGAGCTATCCCCTTGGGAGGATGGAGCAACAGTGTTATTCTCGTTTCCAAATAAGGAAACTAACGTCCTTACAACTTGACGTTAAATGGTCCCGGGTTCCTGAGCCGCAAAGCTAGAACTATTACCTAGGTCACCGAAACATTTTTGTTCTTTCCACTCCCCTGAGGGGGATTCTGTTAGCCTCGCAGGCCCTTCTCCCACCCGTCATTTGAAGTCATCGACCCTGGGGCAGCCCGAACAGCTCTGTGCGGGCCTGCGCGCACCGCCCTCACCGTGCGCGCCAGGCATCTCACCTCAACCAGGCAGGTGCAGAGGTGACTGGCGCGGCAGCCGCAGTTCGTCCGGCCGAGGGGCAGGAGTAGGCTGGCCGCCTCCTTCTGCTGCCCGGCGGCTGAGGGGGCAGGGGAGGGGGAACAGGGCTGGGAAACCGCCGTCAGCGGGTCCCGGCCCCGCCTCCCGAACACAACGTCCAGGAAACCTCAGAACTTTCTATTGTCTGAGAAGCTTCACTGAACAAATTGTCCCTAAAACTATAGAGCTGCGAAGAGCAGATCAGGGCAGGTTCTAGCGCGGCCCTGTGCCCCAGAGCCTGCCTGCCAGAAAGTATGACCGGAAGCCCCCCCAGGACCACAGAGGAGAGAGAGCGCGGCGCCTTAGTGCCGCCCTGCGCCGTGGTCGGGAAGCTGAGCCAGCGGTGTCGACGCCCCAGGAGCAGGGGGATCCAGGCCTAAACTCATGGGTTCCGAATGGGTAAGGGAGCAGAATCAAGCATCGGCGGGCGCTTGTAGAAAGCGCGTCTGCCTTGGAACACCCTTACAGGGTACCCAACCCAA
Organism: Rhinopithecus roxellana; assembly: GCF_007565055.1. Classification (NCBI taxonomy): domain Eukaryota; kingdom Metazoa; phylum Chordata; class Mammalia; order Primates; family Cercopithecidae; genus Rhinopithecus; species Rhinopithecus roxellana. The sequence goes on along the minus strand of NC_044556.1, from coordinate 51,643,758 downwards.
GGGCCAGGTTTCCTGGCCTTGCAAGGAGAGATTGAATTTGTCAGGAGTCTCCACTCTAAAAGGTGGCTCGTGGTGAAGTTTCACCCTTCCTGGTCTGCACAGAAGTCAGTCAGTCTCTCTCTCTCTCTCTCTCTCTCTCTCTCTCTCTCTCTCTCTCTCTCTCCCCCTCCTCCCCCCCCCACACCCCACCCTTAACCTCAACCCACGCGCTGGGGGTAGAATCCCGAGAGGATCAGGGTATCTCTTATTTTTCTCACCTCCTTGGGTGAGAAACCGCTACCTCCTCTCAGGAAACATCCGCCTGTTGGTGTGGACCAGTGGACTTGCTGGAACACTGACTCACGACCTAACCGTGCACCAGTCTCTTAATTGCAGAGACCGCATTCCTCTTTTATGGAACTGGGGTGATTGGGGCAGCCTAAAGGTTCCTGGGACTGGTTCACTATGGGCTTGGGTGCTCATTTCCAGTACATCTGACACGTGTGCACATCTATATTTGAATCCGACCACCTGAACCCCGCTAACACCAGCGCACAGACCTACACTGTCTTTCTGTCCCTCCGGCTACTTTCCCTGCTTGCTGTTTCTGCTGGATGATTAACGACCCCAAATAGTGTAAGGAATTCAACTTCTCAAGCTCAGCATTTTCAATTCCTTAATTTGTCCCTGGGTGACCGTTAGCAATTGTGGCTATAGATCACATGGGGCGGACCAGGTAGAATGAGCAGCTGATTCAACACTGTTGAGTTGGGGTTTGGTTTCATTTTTTTTTAAGGCGACTCGGAAAGTAGCCCCTGGAGAACTTCAAGAAGGCAGCAGGCTGCAGGCTGTGGAGGTCCCTGCACTAAGATGCCTTTGGGTTGTCACCACTTTCATTCTTTATAAATAGTAAAGTGCTAGCAACTAACAAAGTCCCTCTGGGCCCTAGCCTCTGATGTGGGTGGGGCAGGCAGGTGAGAAAACTGAGGCTCAAAGGTTTCCTGCTTCAAATCAGAGGTCTTACTGGAAGAACTGTGCTCTGGGCTTCCTGTTTCCCCTGTGGATCCTGGGATATTTTCCTGGGAGCCAACAGGGAGTGTACTGGGAAAAGGAGAAGGTACTCACAGCAGAACTGTTCCAGAGGCAACCTTAGTTTGACTTTTTTGTAATTGTTTGGGTTAGAAATAAGTTAGTCCTCTTCATTGCCCAACTCTCCCCTACACAGGCTGAGTCCTGATCATTGTTCTATCTCATTTAGAAAAGGAATATTGTCCCTCCTGAGGGGCTGGCCATGAGATCTGAAACATTCCAGGTTGCCTCAACAGCTGCTACCAGTTTTTTTTTTTTTTTTCAAAGTGGGGCTTTAAGTGGAACTTTTAAAATACTTTTCTGTCCCCATCACCCTCCTGATTAAGCAGACAGTGGCTCTGGGGCCAAAGCCTTTAGAGATGACTCCCTTCATGGACTTCTGGTACTCCCAAAGTATAATGAAGAGTATAAGAGGAGAGGTGGAGGAAAGAAAAAGGAGCCAGAGGAGAAAGAGAAAGGGAAGTGTCTTTATTTGTCCTGTTTGCTTGGGTCTTCAGGATTCAGGAGACTGATTCTGCTCTGATGGGGAGAAATTAGCTCCTTCCCTCCCCTGCAGCAACTGGGGCACGGCTAGCTGCTCCTTCCAAGCTCAGAAAGGGTCAAAAAGGGCCTGGACCGGGAGGGGTGGCTCACGCCTATAATCCTAGCACTTTGGGAGGCTGAGGGGAAGGATCACCTGAGGTCAGAAGTTGGTGACCGGCCTGGCTAACATGGAAACGCCGTCTCTACTAAAAATACAAAAACTAGTCAAGTGTGGTGGCAGGAGCCTGTAATTCTAGCTACTTGGGAGGCTGAGGCATGAGAATCCCTTGAAGCCAGGAGGTGGAGGTTGCAATGAGCCCAGACTGAGCCATTGCACTCCAGCCTACAAGAGCAAAACTTCCTCTAAAAAAAAAGGTGGGGGGTGTGGTCTGGGCAAGGTGGAAAGAAGAGGGTATCTGCATCCTCCAGGTGGCAGCAGGCCTGGCTAGGGTCAAGAAGAAGACCCTCCAACTCCCCCAGAGGGATTAATACCTGGGGTCTTCTGGGTGGCAAGAGTGAGACCCATTAAGCTCCAAAGTCCTGGCACTGAACTCTTCTCTCCGAGGTGCCAGGTTTGTAGTTTCTGAAGTCACACTATTGTGATTAAATGCATGATTTTGTAAAACACACATGGACTGTGAGACTAGTCTTAGCTAGAGTGAGAACAGTGACTTCTGTCCTTTTTGGAGCTGACAAGCCTCTCCCAAATTAAGACTCTAAGCTTTTCTGAGAAGTTCAGCCACTCTGTGAAAATGCTGACTGAGGCTGAGGTGGGCTAACAGGGGCGACCTGCCTGTCTGCAGGCCTGTGAAACCCAATCAGTATACCTCCTAGAGAGAGTTGCAAAGGAATGTACGGGTGTGCAGGATGAAATCAGCCCAAGAAACTTTATAGAAACATGAGTGTGATCTGTGAGGAAAGCAAGGATGTAACTAAAGCAATGCATTTGCTTTTACTGGCTGACTGACAGGCTTTGGTGGGGGTTGGATAATTTTACCAACTGGTTGCAAAGACCTAAGGCCCTGCAGAGACATGGGGGAGGGGGCTACTCAGGAGAACTAGAAGACAAAAAGGAACAAATAAAAAAATCTTCCTATATTCCATGCACACAATTCTTTGTCACATATGTATTACATATGCACATACAAACTTATTTCGTTTAAAAAGAAAACCCTTGCCTTGAACAAAATAGATATGCACATAAGTTCACGCATTCCCTCAGCAAATAATCATTGAATGCCTACCATGAACAGGGCATTTTGCTAGGCTCTCCTTTGTAAATATGTGTGAGAGAGAGAGAGAGAGAGAGAGAGAGAGAGAGAGAGAGAGAGAGAGAGAGAGAGAGAGAGAGAGAGAGACTGAGTCTGAGTACACATTCAACCAGCAAACTCCAATTTGGCTTCATAGCGGGTTTGTGAGACAACTCAGAACTCTGAGTGATGGGACTCAGACTTCAGGATACACACACTTTGGGTCATTGCCAGAGGTGGTAACAAGCCTGCTAGTGCCCTAGGAGTTCACACTTTTCCTTTTGTGCAGTTGTGGAAGTGGAGGGGGTATAGCCGTGAGCTCCAGCTTTCAGCCAGCTATCCCCTTTGGGGATAATGCTGAGAAGCAAAATATGTTAAATCATTTTAAAATAATGCTTTCTATTCCTAAAGTCTGTTCCTCTTCCAGAATTGTTCTAAGGAGGTTGGAAATAACCGGGCAACCAATGGATTTCTTTTCAATGACTATGGCATTGAAGAGAGTGACTTAGGGCAATTTCCGTAAGTGTACACTTCAACAGTATGTACACACACAGGCACATGTATACACAAATATACACGTGACTATACAAATTTACTTACATAGAATGTAATCATACCTAGAAAAAAAGGACAGAGTGGGGAGGGTGGATTCAGTTTTCCTTACTTTTGAAATTCAGTAACTCCACAAGTAGACTCAAAATATCTCTTAGTTTTAAAATTTTTGTTTGACAAAAATGGTATATGTGTATCATGTATATGTTGTTTTGAAATATATATACGTTGTAGAATGGCTAAATTGAGCTAATTAACATGCATTACCTCATATACTTATTTTTGTGTGTGTGGTGAGAACATCTAAAATCTATTAGCAATTTTCATGAATACAATACATTCTTGAAAATTGCTAATACTCACCATGTGATACAATAGGTCTCTTGAACTTATTCTTCCTAACTGACCAGTTAGCTTTTAAACAGTCATTTTCATTGTGCCCTTACCAACTTATCTGCTGTATCTGTGTAACCAAGACAGCAGACACTACCCCAGCCTTGTAGCAACAAATGACCCTGTTGCCTGTGGCTTCATGGAATAGTCGGTAAAATCCCATCCATAGTTCATGGTATGAAACGCTCAGACTCTCTCCCTAGTGGAGCTAGTGGAAGACGCTCAGCAGCCTTAGCATAGGAATCTGCAGGTACAAGCACATTCCTGGACTGGCGACTTTGAATCCAGGCCAAGCAAAGAGAGGTACATCAATACAGGGATTCTGTATTTTGGGGGTCTAATTGGTGATATACAATAAAGGAGTGGAGAGGAAGGCAAAAGAACCTAAGTAATAGAAAATCCAGCCATAGAATGCAGTGGAACATAATGGCATGAGAAGCCTTGGGGGCAAAGGTAAGGGGTAGCAGTTGAATGCCACCCGAACTCATCCAGATGCGGCTGCGTTCAAGCTCTCCCAGCACCCGCGGCCGAAGTAAATAACAATTCTCTGAATGCGAAGGCAGTGAGGAGAGGGCACTGCGAACTGCAGACTTCTACGGATGAAGAGGACATTATAAAACTGCACACGACCTCCCTAATGGCCCGTTTATCCTAGCTCTGTCTAGTGAAGTAGAGAGCAGAAAAAAATATCTAGCTCTATCAAGTTGAAAACATTTTCACTTTCACCTTAAACTAGTGAAGCAAACGGGTTTTGCCTTTTCGAACATCGCTCTTGTTTTTACATCTAGTCTTTGGGAATGTAGCCTCAATCTTAACCGCGTATGACCGTTTCCACTGCACCTGTGCTGGAGAGACAGGGGCATACCCCCGTGGCGTCTTATTTCTAAATTATCTAACCTGGCTGCTGCGTATGACTCAGGGAAAGCTCTGGCCGCGAGCTTTTTTACCCAGGCTTAAGCTCAGCAGCCGGGCCCGCAGTGTTGCCGCAAGTGGGGATGCAGGGAGGCTGTTGGCGCGCCGGAGCCAGGCGGGAAAGGGACTACAGCCGCCCGCGGTTGTAGCGCAGGAAGCAGGCGGTGCCAACACACACTTCGAAGTTCTGTACATTCTTCGTGTCTTGGAGGAGAGTAGAGCCTCCGTGTGAATCTCCGTCCGCACCTGGCGAAGAGGAGGGCGTATTGCGCCAATCCAGCGACTCTGCGATGTTAAGACGCAGACCCGCTGCTGCGCTTGCCTTTGTCCGGCGCACGCGGGCAGCCGCCGCGGCGGAGCAAGGTGCGGCTGCGGGGAGGGAGAGCCGTGGGGCAGATCCCTGGCCGGGGTCCTCTAGAAAGCCCGCTCTGCGCCCAAACGCGCCGCTCGGTCCGTGGGCCACTTCGGACCCGACGCTGCCCGTGAATTCACGCGCTCCGGGACGCGCGGGGACCTTTGACGAGGTTTATGAACTGGGGGTCGTCCCCTGTAACCTGGCCGCGCTACCTCCCCAGGTGAGCCGGACTCGCGGGTGGGTTCGGCAGCCAGCGATGGGGCGAAAAGGCAACCTCGCCTTATTTCTAGGGGCTCGGAGATGAAGAACGGCTGAGTGTCCCCGTCCACCCCAACCAGGGTATTGCCCTCTTTTCCGTCTTCTGGAAGGAGAAAACCATGCCATTTTGAGTTTCAACATATTTAGATTCTGAAAATCGACGGCCCTTCCCTTCTTTCCTAGAAGGGCCTGCCCAGTAGGCACAACCTCCGGAGAAACAAGTGGCGCGTGAATTCCCTGGAGCCGCCGCCTGGGCATCCGGGTTCCTGTCGCACGGCTGGTGCGGCGCCCACTGGGCGTGGGGACTGGGTCCGAGGCTCCCGGGACCGGGTCGTGGTTAACGCCGAGGCCAAGCCCTTCGAAGAACTCTGAGTTCTCTGCCTGACATCTTATGCCTCAGGAAGCGTCCCTTCCCTACTTTTGAGGGTGTCTCATTCTTTGGCAGGGTGGCCCTGTGGGGGAGGAAGAAGTGTTCCTCCACTGCTGTTCTGCGGAGCGGGACCTGGCTTTGTTCGGCCTCCCTGCTGTCGGGTTGTGCCTGTACTCCGGCTCGCACGCCTGACCGCTGGGGCTGGCCGCTGCTCGGGCCCCGCGCAGGCACACGCGACAAGGCGAAGCCCCGACGCCCTGCGGGCTCTTGGGCCCAGCACACCCGCGCACAGCCCAGGAAACGGGAAGGGCCATCGTCGGCTTCCCTCTCGCAGATTCTATCCGCTGGCACGCGAAAGTAACAGGGGCTCTCTATGCTAATTTTGAACGGGAACCACCACGAAGGGTTCAGGTAGCCTGGTGGGCCTGACTGCTCAGGGTGCGGACAGTGAGCCCGGATCCAGCTTCGCTGCCACGCGCCTAGCAACCCGGCGGCCCCGGCCCAGCCCGGGGAGGGCTCTCGTTCACCCCCAGGGAGGTCCCCGGGGATGCCCAGATTCGGGCCGGGAAACGCACACGGAGAGAACCACGGAGCGCTCTTGGTTGTGAACCAGAGCTTTTAACTGTGGCCGCAGCTAGACCGAGGGGAGGCCTGGGCGCCGAAGCCGCGGTTTCCTCAACCGGAATTCGTGAGCTGCCTAGTAGGGGCCACGCCCTGCCTTCCTTTGCTGACAAGGCTCCGCGGGGTAGTGGGCGGGAGACAAGGGTCTCGGAACAGAGGGGCTGGCCCGGCGCGGCGGGCCCGGAACTCCCGGGCGTGTGTGTGCAGTGGTGCGGGGTGGGGGTGGAGGTGGGACCTCCTTTAGTTCTCCGGACCAGGGAATCCCGGCTTCTCGATCTCATCCGGCGCGGAGATCTTTAGCGTCGGTGGACCTGTTAGTGTGTATGGCCTCACCCCTCCGCCTCCAGCTTTTGAGGCTCTCCGTTTCAGAGCTTCAAAGGAAAACTTCTGTGACTTCAAGAACGTCCTGCGCATTCACATGGGGTCGCCTCCTGGCTGGTTGAGGAGAGTGAAAGGTCTAGTGCCTAAGCCTCCTTTTTCCTTGCCCGTTTTTCTCACTCCTCAACCACAGATAAAGAAACAGTACATCGTGGAAAAAATGTAGTGAATTCTCTACCAGTGAGGCAGAGGAAATTAACAGTCCCAAGACTGCCCCCAGGTGATGGTTTTCAGGAATAACATTTCTGAGCAATCTCAGGTCGCTTTATTTCTCTTCGGAGCTAATGTCATCTGTGATAGAAAAGTTATTGAATCCAAAGGCTATGTTAATCCCCCAAAAAAGGAAAAAATGGCCCCAGAAACCTCCTGCCCACAGACACTGAGAATTTGTTCAATTTGTCTTTCTAGCCTTACATTTGATAACTGCACTTCCAAAATCAAATGCTCTCCTCCCCAAAAGGCAGACATGCTCCCACCCATCCCCTTTTCTTCTTTTTCCCCCTTCTTTCTAGTTTCCTCTTTCTGAAACAATAGCACGGGCTGCTGGAGTCAGTCTGATGATATAATCCTTAAGGCATTCACGGGCAGACCAAGGGCCAAGCTATCAAAGGGTTCAGCTTTTTCTTCTTTTTTAAAGCTGTTTACTATTCAGGAAATTTGGTAATTATTTTTTTTCTTCTCCATGTAGTGGTATTACCCTCTTCCTTTTGATATTAGATCCTTTATGGGCCCCTAGCTTCATGCTCTAGAGAAAGGAGAAAGATGAAGGGACTGAATTCTGCAGCAGAATGCAATTTTCCTTAATGTCATCATTGCTGCTGAAGACCAGCTGAGGGCTTCCAAAAGAACAGGAACCCCCAGAGCAGTCAGAGAGTCCTCATGTTTCCAGGGGAAGAAGAGAGTGCTAATACCATTTATTCTTTTACACCACAAACTTTTTTTTTTTTTTTTTTTTTTTTTTTTTTTTTTTGGTACGTCACTCCACCAAAATACTTTCAGTGCTTTTGTACTAGGATTGAAAATACACACCAGGAGGGGAAAGAGAAGATTAAAATCATATTTTAAAAAAGTATTTGTTTAGAATGCCACACTGAATTTGGTGTGGGGGGTTACTAATTAGTACTAATATCCTTGGAATATTACGGTGTTTACCATGGTTTTTCCTGAGCTCAGTACAGTGCCTTGCTTATAACACGCAGTAAGCAACAAATAATTGTTGGTTGAATGAGAAGTGTAAAGCAAAGGAGCACAAACAGGATTGGCAATTTAACTCCATTTAGTTAAAAAATGACAAGATTTTTGCACTAATGTGTGTCCTGCAAAGCAAGACCATTTCTGCTAAATTGTGAGGGACTATGTTTAATCAGTTTAAATTTTGTCTCCCCAACTGAACTGTAACATGAGATCAGAGACTCAATGTTAATACTTTCATTATATACAACATCTTGCATATTGCTGGGTACACTGATTAATCATCTTAGAGTATGGTGAAGGGGAAGATTCAGCTTAAGATGGAACATGTTAAGTGGAAGTTAATGTGCAGGTATCCCCTTGGATAGTGCCAAGTATCCCTGTAGATGGGTAATAGTGGTCCAGGGGTGGGAAAATTTCTGTTCAGACTTCTCCTTTGATTGGGTCATATCTCTTCCTGCCCACATTCTCTCCAGAGCTACCACTTTTCCCTCCTGATCTTACCTTATTAGGATATGAGAGCATAGAAAAGGGGATGAGTTGAGCTGCATTGTTGTAAGCCATGATGACTGGTTAGCAGTCAGTTCCTGTGGATACTAATGAGATCATCACAGAGGTTCTATCCACTTGGGCACTAGTTTGGCCTTATTCCAAGCACATCCATGATATCCTTTCCTATAAATTCCTATAAATGTATTCTACTTGATCAGAGAGAATCAGGAAAGAGACAACCTTAATATATCTTCACAGAAGGTTATGTTTTTGGAAAAGGAATGCCAATCAATTGGATTTTCCCATAGGAGCCAAGGCATCATGTGGTCTTATGTGCCTGTGCCAGACTGTGTAATAAGACATAGAATATGTTTTCAAGGAGCATTCTATTTTCCCCTCTTTTTTGTTTTTTGTTGAAAATTTCCCCATCACAAACATAGGCACTGGAGATCAAGTTATGGCTTTCCAACTATAATGACTTCTGCGTTCTTGAATTGCCATCTCAATAGCACCTTGCACCTAGGATGTAAAGTGTAATATGGAATGCTGGCCTTCTTAGCAATGACTAGTTCACCTTTTGATTATTTATTACATTTCTGCTTTAGCATGTTAAAACCCCTCTATAGCTCAATTGAATGTTGACTAAATTAGAAGGCACACAATGCTGGGTTTGATCCAAAATCCACAAAATCAGAAGTATTTTTTGTCTCAGCCATACATGCTACCTGTAATGGTGAACAGCAACTGTCACTAGGCAGGGCTCTTTCTTTTGAGAAGGTAAGAAATTTTAAAGAATTAAAGGATTGAAATTGTGTAGAGAGTAATGGGGCTGATGTATCTTTTAAAATGCCACAATTTATAACGAATGAGAGTTGTTCCTCTAAGAAATTACCCTGGGATTCTATATCTTATATAAATGATTGCTCAAAACATTTCTGGAATGCCTCTTTTGGAAATGACTTGAGGGATTCTGCATCATCACTTATTTCAATGCTCTTTTCTTTTTGCTGGCTAATGTGCGTGTGCTCTGGGAAATCAAAGCTGCTCATGCTGAGGAATTAACTCTAAAAGCTGGGAGTATCCAGAGCAGAATAGCATCTTTGCTTAGAGAAATGGTGTCATTTTAGTGGTATTACTGAGATGGAACACACAACAAGCAAAATGGTGGCCTAAAGCAACTGTGGGCCAGTCCCAACCACATCCAGTGGTTGCAGACCTCGGGAACAAAGCTGCTGAAGGGAATCAGAGCAGATTCCTAGAGCCATTTTGTCTGCCTGGGGAGTCCCAGATATTCTGGGTCTCCTTATTTGAGAGAGAGCTTGTTCTAGGACACCAGCCCTGTCTGGAAGTTTCTGAGATATTCTAAGGAAGTTCTCAAGAATGATTAAATTAGCTGTGAGTCCCTTCCTTACTCATCTTCCCTCTCAAATACAACAACAACAACAAAAAAAACAAAAATGAATGTGTTTGACTAGAAATCAGACTAGTAGGGCTAAACAGTGGAATTATGAAAGTTTACTGATGACTTCAGTGATGAAAGAGCATTTGTAGTTTAGGAAATTACAGCCCCATGGCCAACCACAGGTTTCTGAATGCCCCCAACATAATCTTCCAAAGTACTGACCACAGAAAAACTCCACACTCATGACACAGCTCAGGCCTGCTACCTAGCTGGTGCTGGAATTGTGGGGAATCTTGTGCTCCAGCCTACACACAATACTGGCAGCTGGTGGTAGAGAAATTGTCCTCTTTGCTCCTTATTGATAGTTCCAGGCCACTATCCCTTTCTCCTCCCCAATTTCCCTGCTGCCCCAGGTTTTGGAAATGATGCTATCAGTCTACAGACTCCCAAGACCACTCCCCCTCATTTCCTGAAGACTTTATTCCTGGATCATTATCATTGTCTCTAGTGCTTCTCCCAGCGTAGTTTTTGTGGTTTCACGCTGAAGTAAATGATCTTTATAATACCCTAGATTCTTGACCTTCTCTCTTCCAGAGATTATGTTTTCCACTCTATATCAACAGTCATTCCTTGGGCCATATCTTGATCTTTGTCATTACCAAGAGTTGAACCCCCATAATCTTAATTTCAAGCTCTGACCCACATTGCCTGTCTTTCCAGTTCTCTCCCTCAATTTGTTGACACAAAGGACCTTCCATCAACTGATTTTTATCATCGTTCTACATCTCCACACCCCTCGCATCCTCTCTTCCCACCTTGTCCTGTGTGAATGTCATGACCCTTACTCACACCCTGGCATCCAGCATATGTATTCAGGTCCTTTACCTCTTTGTCCATTGTTGTGATCACCTGGCGAAGCCCAGCTCTAGGTTAAATCCACTTCTGTCTACGATCTGTCTCCGCCTACACCCACACAGTGGAATGTGGTTGGAACAAAACAATCAACTGTGCTGACTGCTCTCATTGTAAATTCATGTCCCTTAGCCTCTAGAGAGCCCTTAAATGTTGCCTGGCAGTTCTACTACATTTCCCTCTTCCCTAGATGACTATTTCACACCTCCTACTCCTCTCTCTTTAAACTTCCAACACATCCTCCCTCATCTCAATCCTCTGCTGAGGACCTTGATTCCTATTTCACTGATAAAATTGAAGAAACAAAGAGAACTTCTTCTTGCTTTTTTTTTTTTTTTTTTTTTTTTTTACCACATGTAAAAATCCATCTGCTTCTGTGTCTATATATATCTTCTTTCTCTTTTCTTTGGTCTCCCATCTAAATCCTGTCTACATGTGAACAGGTTGGATCCCATTCCTTCATACTTACTCAAGGACATTCCTTCAGTAATTGTCCTCTCTAACTTCTCAGTCATCAAATTCTCCCTCTCTACTGGATCATTCCCATCCAAGTATGCAATTATTTTTCTCATTCTAAAAAGTAACTGCTATGGTTTTGATGTGGTTTCTTCCCTCCTAAACTCATGTTGAAATATAATTGCCAATGTAATGGTGTTGGGAGTTGGGGCCTTCAAGACATGATTAAGTATTTAAGGCAGATTAATGTCTTTCTTGCCAGACAAGAGTGTTTTTTGGTTTTGTTTTTTTGTTTGTTTTGCTTTTTGGAATGGATTAGTTTTTGCAGGAATGGATTAGCTCCTGAGAGAGAAGAGTGGGTTGTTATAAAGTGAGGTGACCTCTACTGCTTTGTCCTTTTTTCCATAAGCCCAATTGCTTTTCCATTTCTCCACCATGTTTTGACATGACATGAATGAGGCCCTCACCAAAAGCTGCCAAATGCAGCTACCTCATCATGAACTTCCCAGCCTCTAGAACTATGAGCTACATAAACCTATTTTATTATGAATTACCCTGTCTTGGGTATTCTGTTATAGCAACAAAAAATGAACTAAGACGGTAACAAAACCCTCTTTTGATTCCATATCACTGTCATACTATTGCATTTTTCTGCTTCCTTTTACAGCAGTAGTCCTCGAAAGGGTTGTGAAGAACACTGTCTCCAATTTTTCTCCTTCCATTCCCTTTTAAATATATTCAGGTAGACTTTTGACCCCTCTATCCACCCAGACTGCTTTAATCAAGGTTACCAATGACCCACACATTGCTAAATCCAGTGATCCTTTTTCAGTCCTCACCGTACTTGACATAGACTAGTCTTTTTCCTGAAGATAGCTTTTCTACATGGCTTTCAGGGCAATCAAAGCTCTACCCTGCTTTTCCTTTTGTCATATTGTGCTTCTTTCCTCAGGCTCTTTGCTGCATGTTTTCTCATTTCTCTCCACCTCTCAACAGGATCAATCTTTGGACCTCCTCTTTTCCTGGTCCATGCTCACTCATTTAATGAGATTTCATCAAGACTCCTGACTTTAAATGCTATCTATATCTATATAGTAATGACTTTGAAATTCACTCATTAATTAGCCTGGACCACTCTCTGACTTCTACTTTTATTTATATTAATTATATTTTAAGACAGGCTCTTACTCTTGCTCAGGCTTGAGTGCAGAGGCACAATCATGGCTCACTGCAGCCTCAACCTCCCAGGCTCAATTGATCCTCCCACCTAGGCCTCCTGAGTAGCTGGGCCTACAGGCATGTGCCACCATGACTGGCTACTTTATTTTTTTATTTTATTTTTTGTAGAGATGGGGGTCTCACTATGTTGCTCAGGCTGGTCTCAAACTCCAGGGCTCAAGAAACTTCCCTTCCTTGGCTTCACAAAGCACTGGGATTACAGATGTGAGCTACCATGCCTGGCTAACTTCTATTTTCAAGTAGACAACTAATCAATTAATATCTCCAAATGTCCAAAACCAAACTCCTAATCTGTCCATATCTGTTCCGTCTACAGTCTTTCCCATCTCAGTAAATGGAAAAACTATTCTTTTAACTTCTCATGTCAAAAACCTTTAAATTATCATTGACTTCTTTTTTTCCCTCAAATATCACAACCAATCAGCAAATTTTGTCAGCTCTACCTTAAAAGGTATCCCAAATCTTACCATGCCTTACCACTTCCATCTCTATTATTCTACTCCAAGCCTTCCCTTTTGCATGGTCGATTAAAATAGTCACCTAACTACTCTTCCCACATCCATCTCTGACCCCTGTAGTCTATTTCTCAACATAATAGTGAACATGAACCTTTTATAACTTAAACCCACAAAGGCTTCCCGATCCCACTTCCCTAGAGTAAAAGCCAAAATCCTTACCATGGCCTGGAAAGCCTTGACCCCATCAACATTTTGACCCCATCAGCATTCTGACCTCTCTACCACTTTCCCTCTCATTTACCTGACTCTAGCCACATTGGTCTCCTTGCCGCTCTTTAAACAAGCAAAGCGTGCTTCTGCTTCAAGACCTTTGCATTTGATATTCCCTCTGCCTGGATTGGTTTTCCCTCACTTATCACATTGCTTTATTTCTCACTTCATTCAGTCTTCTGCTTAAATGAAACCATCCTTTGAAATTCTATTAAAACAAGCACCCTGTATTAGTTTGGTAGGGCTGCCATAATGAAATACCACAGACTCGTGTCTTAAACAGAAATTTATTTTCTCACAGTTGTGGAGGCTAGAATGCTGAGATTAAGGTCTGGCAGGTTTCATTTCTTCTGAGGCTGCTCTTCTTGGCTTTGTGGATGGCCACCCTCATGCCATGTCCCTGCATGGTCTTTTCTCCTGGTGTCTGTCTGTGTATCCTAATCCCCTCTGCTTATAAATCCAATTGGGTTAGGATATACCCTCATGGTCTCATTTTAATTTAATTATCTCTTTAAGGCACCCATCTTCCAAAAGAGTCACATTCTGACATCCTGGGGACTAGGACCTCAATATGTAAATTTGGGGAGAACACAATTCAGTTCATAATGCTCCATCTCCATTTTCTTTCTATTTCTACATAGCACTCATCACCTGGTAACCTGCCTTTCCTGGCTGGTTTATGGTCTGTATCTCACCACTACAATGTTAATTCAAAGAGGGCAGGGATTTTTGTCTTTTTTTGGTCACTGCTGTACACCCAGTGACTAGAACACTGTATGGCATATAATAAGCACTGAATAAGTATTTGTAAAATGATCTAACGGATTTACATACTTACCTCTCCCGTGAAGCCATTTGAATGTACAGCCTCTAACCTCTCTCTTATCAGGGTTGTTTTCCATCAGTAAGCACTAATGTAGCATTTACTCTGTGCTCAGTGTTGTGATTCATATTGGAGTAATTTGCAAAAACAAAAACATGCATAAAATCCCTCAATCTTTTTGCAACAATTTGTATTCCAAGACACTTACAAATAAGAACACATAAGGGTTTTTAAAAAGGATAGTAATTTATGGTACAAATTTCAACTGCAAAAAAACATATAAGTTGGTAACAAAGTACTCAGGGAAAACTTGTCTGTAAAATGGGGACAGTAATTCTTATGTATTATAGAGGTTTGTGAAGATGAAATACGGTTATAGTTTATCAGACACTTCTTCATATTAGGAAAATATTTGAAAGTTATAAGAAGAAAGACAGAGACCTGTGGGAGCCATGTAAGCCCTCCTGTGGAAGGTTCCTGAGGCTCAAGAAGGAATTAACTTGTCTGGCAATGCCCAGGGGCCTGTTGGGCCCAGCCAGTCAATAAAAGCAGATCACAGATGTAATTCTTATAACATGAGTCTTTGCTGGGTGCAACAGTGGGGCATGCTGAAACCTTACAGAGGAGCCCCTCTCTAGCCTGCCTACACAGTTCAATTTGCTCTCAATAAAAATGCAATAAAAACCTCATTTGCCTCCAGACTGTTGAATACTTTTGATTCCAAATTATTTGGAATTGAAATCCTGACTCACAGTATTTTTGGAAAGAAGACGGATGAAGAATTCTTAAAAGAAAAAAGAAGGGAGAAAAAGAGATAAAGTGGCTGTATCTTACCAAACTGATAGTAGTTTAAAGACACTGCAAGATTTTCAAAAATGTATGAGCCAAAGCTAAAATAATTTTTAGCAGCTATGCAGAAAGACTTTTGTGTTTCTAACAGCAGGTGGGGGAAATGCAACCCTTTTTTAAAGAGTCACATAATTTGGGGGAAGTAGGGCAATACTAACTGCCATGTCTTCATTATGACAAATAACCTATTATAGATTCACTGAAGTCCCAAGTTTGGCTAGATTTTGAATGTGCTAATTCTTCTTCATCATGTTAGCATTGACCAAAGTATTTGGCTCCTATGCCAAAGACAGTAGGTTAGTTTGCTGTGTATAGGAATAATAATATTTTATTTAGGTTTTAGATTATCTACAGATTTCAATGATCTCGGTTGTCTCTTGTTAGTAAGAATAATGGCAAACTGGCTTTAATCTCAAATCATAATTATTTTCTTTTATGAGTTGCATCCATTGTCTCCCTTATTTTCTCTACCTTTCAAATCTGAAGTGTGCACAGGTTTTATACAAAACACATTAGGTACAAGAGTCTTTATTCTCACACAGTCTACTTGCCAGCCCACAACCAATACCACATTGGTCTAGTCTGGTCTAGACTAGTGTTCTGAACACTGAAGATTATAATAAGAGGTGGTGACAGCAAAGATGGTAGTTTCCTTCTATGATATTGATGTCAGACATTTTCAGAAATAATTTGAACATTCCTAACTCATGCTTATTGGAATTTTATGACTTTCTCCCTCATAAATCTAATCCATGCTGAACTGTTTTTATTTCTAGGCCATATAACCCTTTACAAGGTAATAAGTACTGTAATTTTACTACCCACTGTAAAAAATAACACCCCATTTTTAGTTTCAGTAAATCCTCATTGATTCTTTTTTTTTGTTTGTTTTGTTTTTTTTGTTTTGAGACGGAGTCTCGCTCTGTCGCCCAGGCTGGAGTGCAGTGGCCGGATCTCAGCTCACTGCAAGCTCCGCCTCCCGGGTTTACGCCATTCTCCTGCCTCAGCCTCCCAAGTAGCTGGGACTACAGGCGCCCGCCAACTCGCCCGGCTAGTTTTTTGTATTTTTTAGTAGAGATGGGGTTTCGCCGTGTTAGCTAGGTTGGTCTCGATCTCCTGACCTCGCGATCCACCCGTCTCGGCCTCCCAAAGTGCTGGGATTACAGGCTTGAGCCACCGCGCCCGGCCATCCTCATTGATTCTAAGATTTGAATATTGGTGATCTAATCTCTGTTCACCCTATCTACCAATGTAACTTCAATTATTTCCCCTTTTAGGATTTGCATAGACCCAAATGGCCTAAAATTTTAGGCTGTTTATAAATAATCACATATAAAAACTAAAACAATCTAGGCTAAATTATTGTGAGTTAATCTGATGAAAAAGGGAAGCAGGAAATAGAAAGTTAAGACAATAATTTTGTTTTCATAACATTATCTATCTGTAGCTCTCTCCAATGTAAACTCCTTCAGGATAGAAGCTAGTTTTTATTCATTTTTAGCTCTGCCCCCAACCACCTCCTGCTCCCGACTCACTTCACCCCAGTACAGTGATTCTCAAACATCTGTACATCTAGATCACCTGAAGGGTTTATTAAAATGGATTACTGAGCCCTACTCCTGGAGCTTCTCATTCAGTAGGTGTGGGGTGGAGTCTGCGGATATGCATATCTAATGAGTTCCCCGGAGACTCTGATGCTGCTTGTCTGGGAACCATATCTGGAGAACCACTTGCTGCCTCAGCATATAGAAGGCTTTCACAAAATGTTGGTTGCATTGAACTGAAGCAACCTACTTGAAAGGAAGACATTAGACAAAGAGTCTAGTAAGATCAGTATATTAGTTGGGGTAGCACCTAAAGTACTGGAACCCAGAGATCCCAAGACAAAATAGCTTAAATATGATAAAAGTGATTTATCACACAACAGTCCAGAGATAGGTGAGTAGTCCGGGGTAGAAAGGTAGCTGTGCTTGCTGAGTCCAGAAACCCAGGCTGAGGGGTTGACTCTGTCTACCTTTCCTTTGTGGTTTCCAGCAATTGGTCAAACATGCTGTTGCAGGATGTGTGGGCAAAGAAGAACACTTTGCTTTAAAAAAGATGTGACTTTGAAATTGCACACATAACTTTTGCTCATATCCCATTGGCTAGAACTAATTTACAGGCCCATACTTTGCTGTAGGGGTAGGGTGGGAAATTTAGTCTCTACCTTGGGCTATGTGCTCTGCTACAATTCAGAGTGAGGGTTCCATTACTAAAAAGTGGTATGAACAGGACACGGCGAAATACTGGATAGAAGAGGATGATCTCCCTGCAAAGGCCCCAGCCTCAAGCCTGGATCCTGCAGCCCTAAATGAGAATAGGCATTCCTGTTTTTATGCCCCAAAAGTTGCCTTTTGGTCCGCCATGCCCCCTGTCCTGCACCCACGTAAGCCCTGAATCCCAGGCTCCAGGGACAGACCAGCAAGCCAGCAGACCAGATGATGGATGGTGGAACAACATGGCAGAGAAAAACAGAAGAGGAGGAACATCTGAATGCCAAGAGAAGTTCAGCTGGGGGCAGTCAGAAAGGAGTCCAGCTGCTGGGCGGCCCAACTCCAGAGGAAGATCACCTTCCCATTCCATCCCCTTCTTCCAGCTCCCCATCTATCTCACTGAGAGCCACCTCCACCACTCAATAAAATCTTGCATTCATCCTCAAGTTTGTGTGTGACCTGATTCTTCCAGGACACTGGGCAAGAGCTTGGGATAAAGAAGGCTGTCACACTGGCCCTCTGCCCTTGCAAAAAGGCAGCGGGTCCACTGAGCTGATTAACATTCAAGCTGTCTGCAATGGCAAAGCTGAAAGAGCTTTGTAGCACTGGGGTTGCAGGTAGCCACCCCTAGATACTAATGTGGGGCCAGACCCAAAAGTGCTCTCCCTGGGCCCTGCACGTGCCCATCCGTGTGCTCCCAATCTGGCTAGGGATTTGTGCAGTGAGGTGACCGAACAGGTGAGCCACACCCCTGTCACACATCCTGCAAGAGGTATCAGGGAACTCTTCCACTTCAGAATGAGGAAAAAGAGACTGGATACTGGCGGATAGTTGGCAGTGTCTGTCACAAAAACTTTATGGCAAATATATGTGCAAAGTGACAAAAATCTGAGTAATAAATACAATAAGGGTTCTCTATGTATTTGTACATATTTTGGGGGGAAATTGAGATAGGGAAGCAATTACGCTTAATACAGATGTTGTTAATTTGGCATTAATATAGATCTAAATGCAAGACCCTTTCCTTTATTTTAACATGTCAATATGCCAGCATATCAAAGGAGCATGAGAATGTCCTGTCCTCACTCGAGGAGCATGGAGGAACACATGGTTTGGTGAATATGAAGTTGTAGGTGTGAGAAATGCATGGAAGTCCAGAATGGAAGTCTCGATAGTGGCTGGGGCAGAAAGAACAATGGGACTGACAGTGGGTAAGAGTGAGACACACGGTGGTAGGTTTTGCAGAATAGCAGGAGGAGAGGAAGATCACAAGAGACACTCAGTTACAATATAAGCGTATGGTGTTAGACATCAAGGGAGACCATGAAAGAGAGTAATGTAACCTACATGGGAGGCAGGGAAAAGCTTGACAGGAACATTTTACACGTGACGAACAGCAACAACAGCATGGACGGGAGTTCTGAAGCACCAAGCTAGAAGAGTGCCAAAGTTGAAAAGGGCTCAGGAAGGGGTTTGTTTCTTTAGCAAAAAGCAGAAAAAGCAATAGATAAGAGAAACGGCAGCAGTAGCTGAATTGGGCATCAACCTAGATACAGGGAAGGGGGAAGAGATGAATTCAGGATGCCCCAGAGGCAAAAGCAAATGACCATTATGCATAAATGTGGATGCACACTAATCACCAGGGAATTCTTTGTCTTTGTGCTGAGTTTGAGGAGCTTTAAAGATGACTAGAAAACAGCAAGTAGAAAAGGAAGGCACAGAAAAAATGAAATAATAATAATTCACTGAGGAATCAGCAACTTCAGAAATTCTGTTTGTTAATTTTTCTATAAGAGGCCCAGGAGAGGAAACTATAATAAAATAATTTTGTGGCCTTCATCCTCATAAGTACTCACCTCCTCCTTCAGTGCAGGAACTTTCTTCTGGAATATTGCTGAGGAACAACACCTTTCCTGCTCACTAGCCATCTGGTTAATGGCGGGAACACTTCTCTCCCCAGGGCTGGTTCCCACAGTCATATCTGAATAAGCCACGCAGTCGCTCATTAAAACCAAAAATATCGTTACAGAAGCCTCTTTTTGGGGGAGGGTACTGCAAATTCAGGGAACTCACTGAACAACCTATTTACTGGAACTGACAATTGTTCTCAATGGGTTTCCCTACAGAACAGGCTGGTGTGCAGAGATCTGGTGGTAAAGGCCAAGCACGTAGCACTTCTTCAGCACTGCATTTACAGATAGGAAATGAGACATGGCTTTCTTCCCAGGAAGAGCCTGTATTTTCATATTACTCACAAAAAGGGAAATCTGTAAAATCAGACCATTGTATCTTAGAGTCATATAAAGTCACACCATTTGATTTTTAGAAACACTTAGAAGAAGAGGATGACTATAGGCTTTACTATGTGCATAGGTGGGTAGAAGTGAGGAGGGCGTATTATAAAATGAGTTTGCATTCCATAGAGCCAACATGGTTATATCAAATTTTAAATATTTTATTTATTCAAGGACTACAAAGTGATTGTGACATCTAGAGGCCACATTCCAAATAATTAAGAGCAAATGCCACAGCTAATGCACAGGAGAGGGACAAGACTCAGAATTATAATTCCTATTCGACCTCTCACTGGCTTTCCATGTCCATCTCCACATAGACAAGGAGCCTGAGGGTAGAGACTATGTCATTTCTAATTCTTGGTGCTTGGACTGTGCCTGCAAAACAGGCACTGCACAAATGCTTGTTCACTGAGTATATTAGGTGAATCCACATTGAACTGCCAGTGTTTTGGGTAAAAAATAATAATCAAATATTATAATTTCATATGACTCAACCTAATATTTCCATCTAATTTTGTCCACATATTGTATGAATTTGCTTTTCCCTAAATGCGCTCGTTTCTGTGCCCTACTTTTTTATTGAAAAGCCCTTTCTCCTGTCTTATATCAATCATATTCCTTCCTTGAACATTCTCGTGAATTACTCATTCCCAGATACTCATTCCTAGCTGGTATCTCCGTGTGTCCTCCTCTAAACTGTAATCATATTGCATTTCCTCAGTGCCTACACAAAAATTTGTCATAATGTTGAATTACCTATCTAAGGATAAAGTCACTATAGCTCGAAACCCAGTTTTCTACCTAGAGAAAGAAGAGAATCCCTGCCTGGCCAATATAACAGAATTGTTGAGAGTTAACATATGAGGACTTAAAATGATTAACAGTAAAGCCTCCGGGTTGTTCTTCTTAAAGGGGGTGGTTTGAAAGTGTTAAGTGCTAGTGATAGGCAATTTGTTTTCAGCTCAGTCTCAGGGAGAGATTGACTCTTCCCAGTCAAAACATTTCAAAAGATGCACCTAGTTGACAGACTGAAAAGAGAATGTTGATCACATAGGGAGGACACACAGTCAATGAGAACACAGACAGAGTCCTTGTGTTAAAGAGAAAGAGACCAAGAATTTCACATGCACAATTATTTCCTTTAACTTGTAACAGGGGCACACAGCACTTGACAGGATGAACTGAAAGAAATCAAAGGCTGCAATCGAAAGCAAACTAAAGACTGTTCTGTGTACAAATGAAGAACTTTTGGGGGAATAATTATAACAGCATTAAAGTAAGGAGAGGGGAGGGGGAAAGGAGGCAAGGAGAGAGAAGTGAGGGCTAAGAATATCATGGGACACACGAGAGAGTATCACAAGTACTTGGAGAAGATTCTAGACTCAATGAAAAGCGGCAGGCTACTCCCTTGGGCATAATAGTTAAGGGATAATTCTTCATTCTTAATTAGGAGAAGCTAGAGACTCATAATAAATGTGTTACTTTTGGCAAGTTGCTGAATGTTACTTTAAAAACTGGTATTAATAGTTCCTATCTTATAGAGCTGACATAAACATGAAATAAGATATTGAACATATATACACTTATAAAGTGCTCAGCATATGGCAAGTATATAATACATATTATAATAACTCTTATTATTTAATATTCTTTGGCAAACTATATGGTCATTCTCAAGTAATCCTTTTACTATCTTCATGAATTGCCCAGTTAGTAACTCTCTAGGAGGAGTCCTGAACTTTAAGTATTTGACCTATTATAAGCAAAACCAGTAAACGGAATACTGAAGAAGCAGTATCCATAGATGGTTCTATGACAGAAGTGTTTTCCATCTGTATTTATTCACTATGGTAAGCATAAACCACATGAAGCCATGGGGCCCTTGAAAGTGCTGCTAAGGAAGCAATTTTTAAAATGTAATTATTTCAGTTTAAATGGACACATACCATATTGGACACTGTTGCCCCCATACATACCAAAAGACCTATACAGGTCACTGGCCTAGTGGGGCTCTGGATTAGGTGACCTGGATTTGAAACCACAATCTTCCCTTTAGAAGCTGAACTACGTTAAGCAAGAAACTCAGCCTCCCATGCCTCCTCAGTTTCAACTTTCGCAATCTGAGGTTGATAACAGTATCTACTTTATTGGCTTGTAGATTAAATTAGAGAATGCAGATAAAGCGATGGTTCTCAAAGTTCAGCATGCATCAGTATCACCTGGAAGGCAAAGACACCAATTGCTGGGTTCATCCTCCAGGTTTTTTATTCAATAGGTCTGAGGTAGAGTCAGATAATTTGCATTCCTAATGAGTTCCCAGGTGATGCTCATGTTGCCGGTCGGGGGACCACACTTGGAAAAACACTGTTATAAGCCATTTAGTGTGGTGCCTGATAAACAATGAGAACTCAATAGTATTATTATGATAAGCATCTTGATAGTGTACATCAAGAGGGCTTTTGCAAAAAAAAAAAAAAAAAAAAATCACGCTTTATTAGAAATCTCTAGCCCATTTTCTGACACGTACTTTTGATAAATGTTTATGAGTCACCTACAAAGGGCAAGACACCCCCACTGTGTTGTGTCAAAGTGGGTTTGAAGCAGGGTTTCAGAGGACCAAGTTACATGACCATTATTATTACCATCTGAAATATTTTTCACCATTTCAACTTTCTACAAAACATACAGGAAAAAATAAAAATTAAGTTTCTCTCCAATTTTTCATGTCCATTAGAAAGATTGTGAAGGGCCTATAAACGATAGGTGGAAGGGATGTGAAAATAGATATAGATTCTATGCTTGGCTCTTTAATCAGCTTCCTGAGATCACTGGGTGTGATGGATAATTTTTTTTCTTTTTTTTGTTGAGACGGAGTCTCACTCTGTGGCCCAGGCTGGAGTGCAGTGGCGCGATCTCGGCACCCCCCACCACGCTCGGCTAATTTTTTTTTTTTTTTTTTTT
Organism: Rhinopithecus roxellana; assembly: GCF_007565055.1. Taxonomy (NCBI): domain Eukaryota; kingdom Metazoa; phylum Chordata; class Mammalia; order Primates; family Cercopithecidae; genus Rhinopithecus; species Rhinopithecus roxellana. The sequence goes on along the minus strand of NC_044556.1, from coordinate 51,621,477 downwards.
TTTTTTTTTTGCATTTTTAGTAGAGACGAGGTTTTCACCATGTTAGCCAGGATGGTCTCGATCTCCTGACCTTATGATCCACCTGCCTCAGCCTCCCAAACTGCTGGGATTACAGACGTGAGCCACTGCACCCGGCCATGATGGATAATTTTATGTGTCAACTTGACTGAGTTAAGGGATATCCAGATAGCTGGTAAAGCATTACTCTGGGTGTGTGTGTGAGGGTGTTTCTGGAAGAGACTGGCCTTTAAATCAGTAGACTCAATAAAGGAGATATTGTAAACTAGTTCAACCATTATGGAAAACAGTATGACAATTCCTCAAGGATCTAGAACTAGATGTACCATATGACCCAGCCATCCCACTACTAGGTATATACCCAAAGGATTATAAATTATTCTACTACAAAGACACATGCACACGTATGTTTATTGCGACACTATTCACAATAGCAAAGACTTGGAATCAACCCAAATGTCCATCTGTGACAGACTGGATTAAGAAAATGTGGCGCATATACACCATGGAATACTATGCAGCCATAAAAAAGGATGAGTTTGCGTCCTTTGTAGGGACATGGATGCAGCTGGAAACCATCATTCTTAGCAAACTATCACAAGAAGAGAAAACCAAACACCGCATGTTCTCACTCATAGGTGGGAACTGAACAATGAGATCACTTGGACTCGGGAAGGGGAACATCACACACTGGGGCCTATCATGGGGAGGGGGGAGGAGGGAGGGATTGCCTTGGGGAGTTATACATGATATAAATGATGAATTGATGGGTGCTGACGAGTTGATGGGTGCAGCACACCAACATGGCATAAGTATACATATGTAACAAACCTGCACGTTATGCACATGTACCCTAGAACCTAAAGTATAATAAAAAAAAAAAAAAAAAAAAAAAAAAAAAAGGAGATACACCCTCATCAATGTGGGCTGACATCCAATCAGCTGAGGGACTGACTAGAACAAAAAGACAGAGGAAGGCCTAATTTGCTGTCTTCTAGAGCTGGGACTTCGCCTTCTCCTGCCTTAGGACATCAGAGCTCCTGGTTCTCAGGCCTTCAGACTCTGGGACTTACAGTGGCCTCCAGGTTCTCAAGCCTTCAGCCTTGGACTGACAGTTACATCATTGGTTTCCCTGGTTCTCCAGCCTGAGGACTTGGACTGCATCACACCATCATCTCTCATGGGTCCAGCTTACACATAGCCTATCACATGGAACTTCTCAGCCTTCATATGGGGTGAGCTAATCCCCATAATAGATCCTCTAATATACAGATATATATCCTATTGGTTCTGTTTCTCTGAAGAATCCTGATGAATACTGATTAACCAGGCAAGATTCTCTTAATAATTATGGGCCAAGTTTGGACTTGAACAGTTGGGTTAAAAAATTAAAAAATTAAAAAAAAAAAAAAAAAAAAACATGTTGCAAACAAGTCCACCCTCACCAATGCATAGACTTTGGTCCCTGGAAGTTATCACAAGTTATTTGTTTTTCTCCTCTGAGATTCTTTCCATAGTGCCTTAGTTTTTTGGAGGAAAGATATTGCAAGGGGGTAAAAACCACACAAACAGATAAACAGATAATTGGCTTGATAGATCTACCTTTAGTTTTGTCATTTTCCAGTATTCATAATCCTTTCAAAGTTTCCTTTAAAGGGGAAAAAAAGAGGCCTGTAAGAAATAGCTCAAAGAGGTTCTAGGATTTATAGACATCCCATTCCAATATAAGATACAAAAGGCAAATAGATCTACCTTTAATTTTGTCATTTTCCAGTATTCATAATCCTTTCAAAGTTTCCTTTAAAGGGGAAAAAAAGAGACTAGTAAGAAATATGCTCAAAGAGGTTCTAGGATTTATAGACATCCCATTCCAATATAAGATACAAAAGGCAAAATGTTTCCTTTTCCCATGATCCAGGCTAGCTCCAAGAATCCTAAAAAGGATCTTTTAATTCGGATTCTGAGATGTGGTGTTTTGTGGATTTACATGTGTTCTGGCACGAGGACCACTCTACTTCCTTAAGAAACATTAGCAAAAATGCTTTGCTCAACAACCTAGTTATGTATGTACAAATGGTGATCATGGTCCTTACTGACAAAAAACTTATAAGCAATTTCTGTTACAAAACTGATCTTGCTAACAGGTCTTGGTGTATAAGTCAGGATTATCATTTTCATTTTCAGGTGTCAGAAATAGAAGTGCAGAAAAGCTAGGTTTTAGGGTGACATTACTTAACTGAGGTAGAGGCAAGATGAGAAGCTGCCAGTCATTGGGAATATCTGATTTGTCAGTCTTCACTGCTGTTGTAGACTGGCAGAACCTATTTCAAAGTGTTTCTGCAATAAGCATAGAGGAGAGAACTTGGTACATGGGGATTGTGGTGGGGAAATGTGACCACGGTTGTCTGAACCCAGATTTTAAGTTCGCATCTATTGGCTGAATTGATGATATAAACATCATCAGTCGTTCCAATACCCACCTTCAAAATCAGAATGTTTAGAGTCTAAAAAATGCTACCTTTCAGCATTTTTGTTTTGGTACTGATGAAACAAGCACTATTCTTAAGAATAAGGGGTAAGGGTTTTACTCTCAGATTCGCTTCTCTTATGGAGTGATATCGTACAAGCTAATTGGATTCTCTCAGCCTCACTTTCCTCATGTGTAAAATGACAATAATTCTCCTAATTCATAGGGGGCTGGTGAGACTAAACTGAAATGAATGCAAGAAAGTACTTATTAAGAATATAATTCAGGGACTTGGGCTCTTTACAATAAGTAAATCAAGTCAAAATAATGCAACCTCCTTAGAAGATCATATCCCATATCTCTGAATTAAAAAACAAATTATTGCTGGAACAGTTGGTGTCATCTCTTGGAAAACAAGTTAATCAACTTAAATATATTAAATCAGACACCATCTCAGTGACAAACAAACTATAAGAATGGACTTGTTTTTATGAGATCTGAATACAAATTAGCATCTGATCAAATGGCATCTCAAGGATTAAACATCTAAGACCTCTATATATTGCTTTGTAAAAGGGTTGAAGTAGATAAAGTGTGCATCTGTTACACTAAGCACTCCAGAAAGAAGCACAAATGACACTCTATTTCCCAAATTACTCCTTACCTCAATCACATTTGTGTAGGCCAAGGAGTGTGCCTCAATAATTGGGGATTCAGACAGCTATGCCTTCTTTCTTTCTTTATTTTTGTTGTTGTTCACAGCATTTTGTTGATGGGGTTTAGAACACTGTCGTATTTCGAAGCTACAAAGCAATATTCATCAAATAAAGCCAATAATCAGCTATACCAAATTAAATGTCCCAAAACTATAACTTTTTCTTGTGAGGAAAGCTGCCCTTATCAGAATGCATGGAGTGCAAGGCACAAAAGCCTTGCTGTGATTCGTTGAAACTTCCTATAGAAAACCCACCAATTTCTTCACCTCCTGGCACACAGGGTATGCTAATTCTTTGGCTTTTGCTGATCCAATTTGTAAAACCTTTTCTAAATGGTCCTTGTCCAGCTTCAGTTTTTCAATTTCACGCTTAATTGGGGCAAACTTCTCAATCACAGCATCTGCCACGGCCAGCTTATAGTGAGCAGTGTCCATGCCCGCGCTGCGGCGCACCACTTCCTCCACAGAGAGCCCGGTCACCGCGGCGTGCACTGCCACCATGTTGGACACGCCAGCGCGGCCAGCTGGGTCATAGGTGACCTCCGAGGTGAAGTCCGTCACAGCCTTGCGGAATTTCTGCACTATCTCCTCTGGGCTGTCTGTTATTCGGACGGTGGCCAGTTTGTCAGGGTCTGATTTCGACATTTTGGCAGAAGGATCACGGAGGGATTTTACCTTCTTCATGGATGCTAGGTTAAAAACACCAACACACACATACCCAAAACAAAAACAAAACAAACAAATCACCAAGATGTATATACAGACAGTTCCCAACTTGCAATGGTTTGAATTATGATTTTTCAACTTTACAGTGGTATAAAAGTGATATCCATTCAGTAGAAACTGTACTTGAAATACCCACACAACCATTTTGTTTTTCACTTTCAGTATAGTATTCAATAAATTACATGAGATATTCAATACTTTGTTGTAAAATACGCTTTGTGTTAGATGATTCTGCCCAATTATAGACTAATGTAAGTGTTTTGAGCACGCTGAAGGTGGCTAGGCTAAGCTGTGATGTTCAGTAGGTTAGGTGGGTTAAATGCATTTTTGATTAACAGTGTTTTCAACTTACAATGGCTTTATCAGGATGTAACCCAATTATAAGTCAAGAAGCATCTGTTTATACTTTGTAAATTATGTACTACTTTATAAATATTATTATTTTAAATTTTTTGTCTCTTCCATACTTTTAAAATATTTTTAGTTATCCTTTCCAATAACCCAACATCTTTTTCAGTAATCCAATGTGGTCTACTTACTAGTCCTACACTAGAGAAAACAATGAGGACTCTAGTTACAGATCCTGAATCCTGTCTACAAGAAAGCTGAGGTTAGTCCCAAGAAAGTTCCAAGCCTGTCTATTGTCCAATCCTCTCTTTAGAATATACCTTGATGTAACAATTATAAGTTTGTTACTTACTTAGAATGGACTTGGGCACTGGAAAGAACTCCCCGTACTTCTTGTTGAAACCTTCTGCTAGGTCCTGAACTAGTTCCATGTGCTGGACTTGATCCTCCCCAACAGGAACGTGTGTGGACCTTTAATAAAAGACAGACAGAAAAACACAGCAAGGCTCTTTCTTAGAGACAGAAATGATATTGCAAGCAGCTGCATTTCCTGTGAATATTTCACTGTTGGTGTTCAACAAATGTTCACCAACTATAGAGGGAATGTTTAGACCTAAGTCTTTATCTATGGATCAGACAAAAGCCAAAAAGATGTTTCTCTAGTTGTGTTTTTTTCCATAGCAGAGGAATATAGCCATCAACACCAGAATAACAGGATCTTGCTGGGAGGGAGGAACGGGATTTTAAATAGCATATGCTCTAGGCACAATTGTGTTTTAAAACTACTCCTCATTCCCTCACCCAGTCAGCACATATTATCCCAGGCCTGACCAGATGCTTTTTACCTCAGAACTGCAGCTCACACTTGAAAGACACCCCACCCCACTCTTCAAATCAAAGGCGGCAGAAAGTTCTTCAGGCAAGAGTTTTTCCTCCCTGTCACATAGGGAGTAATTCAATATTCTTTTGCAGTAAGCTTCATTTTCAAGTACACTGCAATCACAGGACAATTAATATGTTGCAGAGAACTTAAAATCTACAAGTACAGTGTAGATGGCTATCAAAAAGCAAGTTGGAGAAAACATGAAGTACATTGACATTTATGTAAATTTTACAAGTGCATATGGAAATATATCTGTAGTAATAAGCATAAAAACATACTGGAAGCTCCTCCCCAAATTTGTAATTGTAGCTGCTTCTAGAGAAGGTGGGAAGGAAATAGATCTGAAGAAAAGAACAAAGGAGACTTGAATTTTATCTGTAATATTTCATTTTATTAAGAAATGAAGATGTGAAACCAAAAATATCAGAATATAGGGAATGACTTTATCATGACTTTAATCCCATATGTAAAGTTTGCAGTGTCAGATCATGACATAGTACATCAAATAAGGGAAGAATGAACTATTATAGAGAAGTCTTCTTGAGGAAAATTTTATACTGAAGTCTTATGGAGGGATAAAAAACAGGCAATTTTATATATGTAATGTTTGGCTGGGAGTTTAGACTTGATAATACAAGTAATACAGTGCTCTGAGGTTTTTTTAATCAAAGAAACAATATTGCTTCTGTGAAAAAAGTAGCGAGACATCATAGGCAAGTTTCTTACCCTTTCTAAGCCTTCATTTCCTCTGTAAAGTGAGGGTCATGATGGAGCTTACCTCATATGGCTCTTTCATGGATTACAAGTATACTACTTGATAGTAATTAGCTCTATAAATGGTTGCTATTGATATAATATATATACATCTCTATATATACATTCATTAATATCTGACATGATGAAGGACAAAATGGTAAAATAAAGATACTATAAAGAACCCTGAGCCGGGCGCGGTGGCTCACGCCTGTAATCCCAGCACTTTGGGAGGCCGAGGAGGGCGGATCACAAGGTCAGGAGATCGAGACCACGGTGAAACCCCGTCTCTACTAAGTATACAAAAAATTAGCTGGGCGCGGTGGCGGGCGCCTGTAATCCCAGCTACTAGGGAGGCTGAGGCAGGAGAATGGCGTGAACCCAGGAGGCGGAGCGCTTGCAGTGAGCCGAGATTGCGCCACTGCACTCCAGCCTGGTGGACAGAGTGAGACTTCGTCTCAAAAAAAAAAAAAAGAACCCTGATGAGGGGTACACTGACTTTTTTCACATCAGATCATTTTCCTTTTTCAGAGCTGACATACCACAAATAAGAATGCATAATCCCAGAGATAGTCACAGACCTGGGCAGTGATCCTGATATGCGTAGAAGCGTTACTTGAAACTGACAGTTCACATATTTGATCAGGTAATCCCAAAATATAAATCGCATGTTACAGGAATTCTGAGAGTTCTTTTAATTTAAGGAAAACAAGAACAGAACAATCAATGGAAAGACAAAATGTAAGGACCATGACAGCAGACCCAGAAAGGGTTTCTCTTCTTCTAAGGCCAATAAGTGAATGTTGACCGGGTACAGTGGCCCGTGCTTGTAATCCCAGCACTTTGGGAGGCCGAGGTGGGAAAGTCACCTGAGGTCGGGAGTTCGAGACCAGCCTGACCAACATGGTGAAACCCTGTCTCTGTTAAAAACACGTAATTAGCCGGGGGTGGTGGTGCATGCCTGTAATCCCAGCTACTTGGGAGGCTGAGGCAGGAAAATCGCTTGAATCCAGGAGGCGGAGGTTGCAGTGAGCCGAGATTGTACCATTGCACTCCAGCCTGGGCAACAAGCGTGAAACTCTGTCTCAAAAAATAAATAAATAAATAAAAAGTTAAATTAAAAAAAAAAAGTGAAAGTGGGAAATTCTACAGAATAACTGTTAGGGCCATAGTCATTGCTGTCTTCCATACAGCCTGGAGTAGAAAGCCACTGGATCAGTGAGTAGCAAAAACAAAAATATTCCTTTTTATGTTTTCGTAAGCACTCATAGTCCGACATGATACTCCTTTCTGGGATGTACATGCAGACACCCCACCTTTGTAACTTTCTCTTCTTTGAGTGGACTTTGCTACATCTGTCTTGTAATTGTAGTTAGGCTGACATGCAGAGGTCACCTGGACACCCCCAAGCCAAATTAGCCAACAGAGCAGGTTAAAAAACAATTCCAGTAGCCCATAAGAAATCGCAATGGACTGCAACTAACACAGAAAAAACAATTACCATAATCAATACACTTAAAGCACATCAAAATGAATATTTCCACATGTCAAAATGGTTCCAGATTCACAAAGCAACCAAACTAAACAGAAAACACATTTAGTTTTCATAATGACTCTGCATGCATTTTTGCCTGATGTCGGTTCCTTGCCTCTTTTCTAACAATTCTGTGGGGTGGGGGGGTGGCTTTTTTTTAAAAAAAGGATTTAAAAAATTTTAATCTTTTTCACCTGCCCCTATTGCTCCACTTGGCTTTTTCATCTGATTTTAGCCTGTTTCTCGCCTTCCCTCCCTGTGCTCCTGCTGCTTCTTTCACCTCCTATAATTTATCTTGGCCTTTACTTCTCATCTAGTGAGTTTACACTTTACATTAATTCATCTTGTCTTTGATTCTACTCACTTATGTGCCTTACTCTCTTCATATTTTCAGCCTTTCTCCTCAGTCTTCCTTTCACTTCAAATAATTTAGTGCTGTTCTTTAAAAATTTATATCCTGCATAATGATATCCATATTAATGTGTCTTCTTTTTTTTCTATTTTCCTTTAAGTTACTGACTGTGCTTTCTTAGACACAACATAAAACAAAAGCCTTTCATAATTTTGATTTTATAACTTCTGTCACATAATAAGGCCTCTGATCTCCTCCTTTGGTGACTAAACCATTTTTCTTTTGCTTAGTTCCTTTTTGCATCTATAATTACTTAAGATCACCCCACCCTTCCGGCAGAATTAGTGTCCAGATGAATAATCATTGCCTACATATATCTGCTAACAGAGATTTGTTGTCTTATTATTTCTTTTTCTACTTTTTTTGGCTGTATTTGTAACTTTTCAGTGCTGTTGCCTTTGACCAGCCCAGCTGGGACAGGAGTTTGGTGGTGTTTTCTTGTCATAAAGGATTCATTCCTCATCACTAGTTGCTTGTTGGATATGCAATAATGACTCTCTAATTCAGCAATTACTTAGTGAAGACCCACAATGTGAAAGACCTGGTGCTGGGTACTGTGAAATATATAACGAAGGGTTTACTTTCTAAAGATTTAAGACCTCCAGGAGGAGAGATAATACCCAAGGAAGCTCTGAATTCTTCTGGCGAGTCCTCCTTCAGCATCCCCTACCTCAGTGAATGGCAATGCTATCAATCCAGTTGGGTAAGTCAGAAACATTGGGTCATCCCTGACACCTCCCTCTCATACACATCTAGTCCTATCCATTTTACCTCCTAAATGTTTCTTACAGTTGTCTACTTTTCTTCATCTTCACTGTCACCATCATGGCCCATATTAGACTACAAAATAGCCTCTAAACAGATTGCCCCAGATATTCTTGTCTTCCTAAAATTCATTCTTTGTATTTTAATCAATTCTCTTTTAAAAGTATGAGTCATATCAAATTCGCTGTATCCTTGAAATGTACAAATAGCTTCCTGTTGCTCTTTGGAGAGCACACTGGATTATCTGTTGACACCTCAGCACCATTCTCTCCCTTCTACGCTACCTCTTGATTTTCAGGGGCTGGCAGCCTGGAAACTACATTTCTCAGACTGCCTTTCAGTAGGGTTCTGGTTTGGTATAGGCCTTTGCCTAATAGAAGTAAAGTGGAAAGAGAAAGATAAAAAATTGTTGCTTAGGTAGAGTGGGTGAATACATGCATATGAGCAGACTGCAGAAATGAGCAGCAGGTTCCTAAATCTCAGAAAAATCCAGGCTCGACTGGCCTCACAAAGAATGAAGCACTTCAAGAACTGGAAGTCTCCAAAGCAGCTACAGGAACTCTAGCATTCTTAGAAAAAGCTCTCAAATGCTGTTCTATGACAGTCTCAAAAAAAGAGAAATAATAATAATAGTAAGCTCTCAAAAAGCTTATTTTCAGTGGTCCTCAATGGCAGTAGCCTGATTATTAGACATTATGATGACACCTCTTCTCTGACTCTACCAGCCTGAAGTTTCTGAGCAATCATCTTGCTCTCTATACTTTATGGGTTTTGGTTTGGTTTGGTTTCTGCCTGCAGTTTCTTGAGGACTCTGTTGTCTCATTTTTCTATATCATTTTTGTGTTCATTTGCAGTCTTTTTTTTTTTTTTTTTTTTTTTTTTTTTTGAGCTAGAGTCTCGCTCCGTCACCCAGGCTAGAGTGCAGTGGTGGCTCACTGTGGCCTCCTCCTCCTGGGTTCAAGCAATTCTTGTGCCTCAGCCTCCCGAGTAGCTGGGACTACAGGCACACACCACCATGCCCAGCTAATATTTTGTATTTTAAATAGAGACAAGGTTTCACCATTTTGGCCAGGCTGGTCTGGAACTCCTGCGCTCAGGTGATCTGCCTGGCAGGGCCTCCCAAAGTGCTGGGATTACAGGCATGAGCCACTGCGCCCAGCCAGTTTCCAGTCTTCTTATCCTCTTCCCAAATTTTTCAAATTCTTGAGAAAGATAATCTAATTTGCCCAGATACTCACTTTCATCTCTATCTTAACGAACTTAGTGGAATCTCTCTGAAACTTCATTTCCTCATCTGTAAAGTGGGGATAATACCATCCACTTATTTTATAGCCCTATTGTGAGAACTGAACAGATAATGAGTGTGTAGCAGTTAGTAGATGACTGGCAAATAATGCTCAACACATGTAAAGTCCTTCCTTTCTTTTCCCTCAAGGCCATGTATAGTGCCTTTTCCCGGATCAGTGACATTGTAGGTACTTAGCAACTATTTGTTGTTTATTAATAAAAATTATATGTGTGTGGTTTCATGTGTGTGTGTGTATGCATATATATACACACATATATATAAAAAACACATATACATACACAGAGAGAGAGAGAGAGAAAGAGAGAGAGACATATACAGAGAGAAAGAGGAGAAAGAAATATTTACTTAATATATAGCCAGCTATTTGAAATTAGGCATTTGGAAAAATAATACAGATGCAGAATAAAAACTATGAATACTTGCTATTTTTGAGCATTGGAATATTTTGTCTGTATTCAAATTTCTTGTGCTTATCATACTCTCAAGTTAAAGATGGTCTCAGCTGTCCATTCCTGGGTTCCTTACCAAGTTCTGCCAAAACATTTACATAAATCTTTTATAAACTTATCTGAATGGCTCCTCTTCCATTCCTTTCTATTATGTTTGTTCTCTGACCCACCATGCCACTCATTCTGATGATGATTTTGATAAAAGGAAACACTAATATTTGGTTTGCATCAAAATTTTATGAAGAGGTTACATGTAGATTTGCTGGTAGGGAAAAAAACACAGATGTTTTATCCACCCTTCAATCTACCATCCTACCTACCTACATTTATAATACAAATATTCAGAGACATTCTGGCAATGATCTTTTTCAAAATCCAGAAATGTCTGGAACAAAGCAAAATAAGAACAAATAAAAATACCCTCAAGTGCTTCATCTCTGTTATAGGGAAAATAATGATATAGCCTAAAAATCAAACCTGAGTTTGAGTCCTAACTCTGCTACTTATTATCGAGCAATTAGGAGCTTCTAAACTTGAGAAGAAACATGAGACAAATACAAAATGTACATTAGCAGAAAAAGTGCTGTAGACCCATAGTCTTGCCCAGATGTTCCAAAGTCAACTAACTGGCTAGACAACTTCAGGCAAGTTGTTAAACCACATTGCGCTGCACTTGTAAAGCAATGGAATTCAAGAAGAGGCTCCTTAAAGTTCCTTTCCATCCTTCGCTTCACGGTATCATTAAGAGTGCAGTCATTCTTGTTAAAGTTTACGCTTTTCCATAGCCCTAAGCTCAGAGAACTCTCCCATTACAGCTCTTCAACTGTTAAGGAAACCTACTATGCTCATGTGTTTTCTTATTCTAGTGCTGACAATTCTCAGCTTTTGTTTTTTGTTTTTGTTTCTGGAGCCAAGGTTTCACTATTTTGCCCCGGCTGGGCTCAAGTGATCCTCCCCGCTCAGCCTTCCAAGTTGTTGGAACTTCAGGCATGCAACACCATGCCTGGCTAGCCTTTGGTTCTATAAAGAAGTAGGTCTTGAAACAAAATTAGACAACATTGTAATCATCAAAGACATAGTCATCATTAGTCATAACCAAGTAACAACTCCTAGTCACAGTACTGCCTGGCCTATATTTCATTTTAATCCTCTAATAATCCTGTGCTTAATAATTATTCCCATTTTACAGGTGAGAAAATTAAGTTTCTTCACAGAACCTTTTCAAGCAAATATCCTACCTCTCTAGAAAATGTATTATTAAGACTTTCATTATACTTTCATTTGTTACTTATTGGAGAATATTGTTCTAGCCTTTTAAATAAGTCAAAAGCTACTAATTACAAATAATAAATGCTATCAAGAGTCCAGCATACAAGTTAATACAACAAACAGACAAATAATCCTTGCAAGTTTTCATCAGAATTGAAGATAGGCTGCATGTACTCATGGACATTCCCTGTTTGTAGAGCTAAGCAGCTGCCCTTTTGGCTGTTTCCATCATAATTGCACAAGGGCTCTGGAGTCATGCCACGAGGTACACAGATACAGTCGTCTTCATGCTGTTATCAGACTTCCATGCAAAGAACTGTAGTTCACAGCTTTAGGGGTAAGGGATGCAAAAACACTGGTGAAGTGTCTTCTTTTCCCAGAAGCTTTCACAGTAGCATGGCCCTAAGTGCATGCCAGTTGAGAGGCTTTATCTCTAGAAGGCCAAATGGGGGTCAAAGGAGGCTGATAAGGGGTTAGCATGGAAGAATTGAGAGGGGGATGAAATCAGAAGCCCTGGCCAGTAGCACAGCAAGTGCAGGGATCAGCATCCTCAGGTGTGTATTTTTTTAGGACGTTAAGTGGCAGCAGTAGCTGACTGGATGGATTATGGGTCCAGGAAAAGTACAAGTACCCTATATCATATTTTAAAAACTTGCTCTCAACCTGTAGGTCTAATACAGTGGCTATTTAAATTTAATTAAAATTAAATAGAATGTAAAGTTCAGTTCCTCTGTGGCACTAGCAACACTTCAGGTGCTCAACAGCCACACATGTGGCTACTGGCTACAGGATCTAGCACAGACATAGAACATTTCCATAAACGCAGAGAGTTCCATTGGACAGCATTGCTTTAGAGTCTAGAATATATAAAAAATCAACATTTAAAATGCTTGAAGTGGCCGGGCGTGGTGGCTCAAGCCTGTAATGCTAGCACTTTGGGAGGCCGAGACGGGCGGATCACAAGGTCAGGAGATCGAGACCACCCTGGCTAATACGGTGAAACCCCGTCTCTACTAAAGAATACAAAAAACTAGCCGGGCGACGAGGCAGGCGCCTGTAGTCCCAGCTACTCGGGAGGCTGAGGCAGGAGAATGGCGTAAACCTGGGAGGCGGGGCTTGCAGTGAGCTGAGATCCGGCCACCGCACTCCAGCCTGGGCGACAGAGCCAGACTCCGTCTCAAAAAAATAATAATAATAATAAAATAAAATAAAATGCTTGAAGTTTAATCATCACTGGGGAAATATATATGGCATACTGGTTATGAGCACAGACTCTGTATCCAAACTTTGTGGACTCAAATCCTGGCTCCAAGCTTTGCTAATTATATGACTTTGGGCATGCTATTAACCACTCTGTCCCTCAATTTCTCCATCTGTAAAATTGGGACAATAAGAGTGCAAATTTTAGAAGGTTGTTGTAAGGGTTGATGTATGTAAAGCACTTATAATGGTTTCCAACACGTTGTAAGTGCTATTTAAATGTTAGCTCTTAATATTATTAGTTTCTCACAGAAACATACTTCTATAATGTAGTACCTATTTCTGGGGAATAGATATAAACTGATTCAGATGTCTGACCCTTTCTGCACTTCCCCCTGCCCATGAACCAAGTCTGTATTCAATAGGTTAAAACACTCTCTTGTCACCATGAGTATATACAAGACCAGGGTGAACTCTCTTCTTACTTGTACAACAGAATGTCGGCTGCCTGAAGTACTGGGTATGTGAGCAGGCCCCCTGTGCCATCATGCTTCTGCTTGGTAGTCTTTGCCTGTGAGAGGTGAAAAGAGAGGAGGGTTAGAAATCTGAAATCTGACTTGAACCTAATTATACTGCCAAATTAAGAAAATTTTAAAACAAGCAAATTGTGATCTGTAGCCACCTGTAATAACATTATACGTGGGTTTCTTTTTAGCAGCTCTAGCCATCTTCTGGCTCACTTGTCTTCACGCTCCAGGCTGAGGCAGGAATAAGGAGAGTGCATTTCACCACTGCCCCTTTAAAGGATCCTGGCCTGCTACTATTTCTTATTTATTTTATTAAAGTAAGGATACAGGCATTTATTGGTTCCAAATCGGATAAATTCCAGATTTCACAGACAAGGTCACAAATTATCATGACATTAAATCTCTACAAATTAACTTGAGTTAATATCAAAAGCCCTATTGTTTGTATGTGGAAACTTCCCAAAAAGTCTCACAGCACGCTACTGAGAAAACTGGAATGTTCCCCTACAATCACATTTAAATAACAAAAAACAAAAAATCATGGCATTTAAAATAAAACTAAGTGAGAGAAATTTTCATCTAACCAATCCTAATCACCTGTCTTGATCCTTAGGTGATTAAGCATGCTGAAGCAGTGAGGGTCAAGTGACCCAATGAACAGTACAGGTTGTATAGACCAAAACAGTTCCTTAATGGGGAAGTTGATGGAAACACCTGAGATGATATTAGAAACATTTAATAACTGGGTAGCAATAGATGTCGACTATAAACTACTACTGTGTACTCAGTAAACAGGATCCTAATGATGGTAACTCCTTTGCTGCGGCTGCACATTGCTGACATGTCATTTGGTTCTCTGAGTAGAGCTATTTATCAGATGGGAATATTCTGTGTAGTTTCAAGGCCTAAGATATAGCATCTCTTGTAAAATAAATGGATGCTTTGGTATGTAGACAAATCTTACCCATTTAGTTAATGTGAATCATTTCCCTCAAGTCTGATTATTTCCAAATGAACTGGGCAACTGAATTTATAAACTTGTTTTATTCCAGGGACCAAGCTCATGAGCTTACAAATTTGGGGTACCCCTACCAAGGTGCAGACACACTTTTTAAGGCTCAATCTGAAAATACAACAGCTTCTCTCCTTAGTCATCTTAATTTTGGTGTTTCATAATTTAGTTACAAACTTTTCTGAGTATACTTCAAGTGGTTTCTGGCTTATAGCAACCAATGCTCTAGGCCATTCAAAGGAAATTTGAATGTTTGAACATACAATGTCTTCACTACATCCCCTAATTACAAAGTTCATGATAAAGGCTAGTTCACAATTATCACCAGGTAAAGATAATGAAAGTTTAATTTGGAAATGCGCAAATTGAAAAAGAACCCAATATTTAAAAGTTGCCAACCCATTCAATTTATAGCCTTTTCATATTAGCGTAATGGACCTTGAAATTACAAGGGAGAGGGAAAATGTGGAGAGCATTAATATTTATTGAGTGCCTATTATGTGCTCCAGATGTTTTACATATATGTTACTGATTAATCCTCTAAATAACCCTGACCTCAGCAACCCTCACCCCACCCTTCTGTGCCACTATTCTACCTCTTGCTGTCCCAGTGGAAACCAAGCTAGATGCCCTTATTAGATCCTCCATGGCACTGGAATCCTGCCCTCAGAGTGCTTCTTACACTTTCTTATTATTTATTTAATTGTCTCTTCCCAAACAGATTATAAGCCTCATGAAGGGGGCTACTTCTTATTAACTGCTATTATCTCTAGCACCTAGTATGACGTAAGACTCACAGAAGATATCACTAGTATTTAATTAGTATTAATGAAGGAATGCCCAGAGAAGACAGTGACACACCTGAGGATAAGACTGGGATTTGAAATTCATGTTTTTCCTACAAACAAGCAATTATATACTAATGGAAAGGTTTTTCTAGAATATCAGTACATGCACTAGTAATGTGCTATCAGGAGATCTTTAGATGCTGTTTTAAAGTGGGAATAGTTCCTGCTAGATTAGTATTCAGTTCCTATAAAAAGGATTTCAACATTACACTTAATGGCAGAATATTATGGGGAAAGTATTGCCTAAAACCAAAATATGGCAGATAACATTATGAAACTTTGTTTCTAATTTGTGGCAAATAATAATGTGGCAGCATTACCAGTTCCGTCTTTTGTATTAAGTGTCTTAGTCCACTCAGGCTATTATAACAAAATACCCAACTAGGTGGCTTATAAACAACAGAAATTTACTTCACATAGTTCTGGAGGCTGGGAAGTCCAAGATTAAGGCAAAGTCACTGTCTGGTGAGGAACCTTGTTCATGGACAGTGACTTCTAGCTCTGTCCACAGATCATGGCAGGAGCAAGCGGTCTCTCTAGTGCCTCTTTAACAAGAGCACTAATCTCACTCATGGGGGCACCACCCTCATGATTTAATCACCTTACTAAGGCCCTATCTCCTAATACCATCATCTTGGGAGTTAGGTTTCAACATATACATTTTGGGGGGACACATTCAGACGATAGCATTTAGGAACTGTCACTTTAAAGCTTTGTCTTTTTCTTTCTGTAGCATGTGTGAAGGCTTCTAAAGACCAGCTTTTGAGGAAACCAATAGCCCTGAAAAATATGCTCAAAAGAAGCTTGAAATTGAAATTAGTGTTGACGTAGTTGGAGGCTACCTACCCTGGGGTTATCCAATTGCAAAAATAAATGGAAGTAAAGTACTATGAATTATTCAATTTATCTTTCTTGGTTGAACGTCTTAGAAAAAGTATAGCCCTAATTATTCTGTGGGTTTGAACTGTTGCCTGGACTTAACTTGTTTAACTGTTAAATATAATATGTTGTCTCTTCTCTCCACAATAAAAACATTCTTTCCTTACTGCCAGTTAATTCCAGTGGAAATGGGAGGCAACTTCAGGGTCCAGTAATCAAGAATCTGTGATTATTTATTAACTACGTGGTTGTTCAAAGTCAATACCAAGTCTATCCAAAGGTAACGCTGATTCAACTGTACACAGATAAAAACGATTAACATCATTTTTAAGTCAGGAGGAATCTTGGAAAATCCTTTTATTTTCCTTTCAATACCTTGAAGCAGGGAGGTTAAAGATGATGTTCCAACCATTAGTGAGTAGCAGACAAGGGAGGAGAGTAAACTCAGGATTCCCAGAACCTAACATAAAAATAAACAGGAAGGAAAAAATAGCTCATTGTCTGTTTATTAATTAGATTACTGGCATTTACCTTCCACTGATGTAAATGTTGTAATCGAGGTAGTCTGACCATGCAGGAAAGGATCCAACTTAACTGTGTGTGTTCAGACACCTAAAAAATTAAAATAGGACATTAGTAAAGGTGGCCAGTGTTTTCTTGCATATAAGAACTAAATATTAAGTATTACCCTAAATGTCTGAAAATACCCCAAATCAAGGTTATTATAAGAAAAGGTGGGGGGCGGAGCAAGATGGCCAAATAGGAACAGCTCCAGTCTCCAACTCCCAGCGCGAGCGACACAGAAGACCGGTGATTTCTGCATTTTCAACTGAGGTACTGGGGTCATCTCACTAGGGAGTGCCGGACAATCGGTGCTGGTCAGCTGCTGCAGCCTGACCAGCGAGAGCTGAAGCAGGGCGAGGCATCGCCTCACCTGGAAGCGCAAGGGGGAAGGGAATCCCTTTTCCTAGCCAGGGGAACTGAGACACACAACACCTGGAAAATCAGGTAACTCCCACCCCAATACTGCGCTTTAAGCAGACAGGCACCAAGGAGAAGATATCCCACACCTGGCCGGGAGGGTCCCACGCCCACGGAGCCTCCCTCACTGCTAACACAGCAGTCTGCGGCGATCTATGCACAAGGCAGCAGCGAGGCTGGGGGAGGGGCGCCCGCCATTGCTGAGGCTTAAGTAGGTAAACAAAGCCGCTGGGAAGCTCGAACTGGGTGGAGCTCACAGCAGCTCAAGGAAGCCTGCCTGTCTCTGTAGTCTCCACCTCTGGGGACAGCGCACAGCTGAAGACCAACAGGGGAAGCAGCGGGGGCCGGTGCAGACGCAAACGACTCTGTCTGACAGCTTTGGGGAGAGCCGTGGATCTCCCAAGGCGGAGGTTGAGATCTGAGAATGGACAGACTGCCTGCTCAGGTGGGTCCCTGACCCCTGAGTAGCCTAGCTGGGAGACATCCCCCACTAGGGGCAGTCTGACACCCCACACCTCACAGGGTGGAGTGTGAGGAAACTTCCAAAGGAAGAATCAGACAGGTACACTCGCTGTTCAGCAATATTCTATCTTCGGCAACCTCTGCTGCTGATACCCAGGCAAACAGGGTCTGGAGTGGACCTCAAGCAATCTCCAACAGACCAACAGACAGTCCTTCTGACTGTCAGAAGGAAAACTATCAAACAGGAAGGACACCTATACCAAAACCCCATCAGTACGTCACCACCATCAAAGACCAGAGACAGATAAAACCACAAAGATGGGGAAGAAGCAGGGCAGAAAAGCTGGAAATTCAAAAAATAAGAGCGCATCTCCCCCTGCAAAGGAGCGCAGCCCATCGCCAGCAACGGATCAAAGCTGGTCAGAGAATGACTTTGACGGGATGAGAGAAGAAGGCTTCAGTCCATCAAACTTCTCAGAGCTAAAGGAGGAATTACGTACCCAGCACAAAGAAACTAAAAATCTTGAAAAAAGAGTGGAAGAATGGACAGCTAGACTAATTAATGCAGAGAAGATCATAAACGAAATGACAGAGATGAAAACCATGACACGAGAAATACGTGACAAATGCACAAGCTTCAGTAACCGACTCGATCAACTGGAAGAAAGAGTATCAGCGATTGAGGATCAAATGAATGAAATGAAGCGAGAAGAGAAACTAAAAGAAAAAAGAAGAAAAAGAAATGAACAAAGCCTGCAAGAAGTATGGGATTATGTAAAAAGACCAAATCTACGTCTGATTGGGGTGCCTGAAAGTGAGGGGGAAAATGGAACCAAGTTGGAAAACACTCTTCAGGATATCATCCAGGAGAACTTCCCTAACCTAGTAGGGCAGGCCAACATTCAAATTCAGGAAATACAGAGAACGCCACAAAGATACTCCTCCAGAAGAGTAACTCCAAGACACATAATTGCCAGATTCACCAAAGTTGAAATGAAGGAAAAAATCTTAAGGGCAGCCAGAGAGAAAGGTCGGGTTACCCACAAAGGGAAGCCCATCAGACTAACAGCAGATCTCTCGGCAGAAACTCTACAAGCCAGAAGAGAGTGGGGGCCAATATTCAACGTTCTTAAAGAAAAGAATTTTAAACCCAGAATTTCATATCCAGCCAAACTAAGTTTCATAAGTGAAGGAGAAATAAAATCCTTTACAGATAAGCAAATGCTTAGAGATTTTGTCACCACCAGGCCTGCCTTACAAGAGACCCTGAAGGAAGCCCTAAACATGGAAAGGAACAACCGGTACCAGCCATTGCAAAAACATGCCAAAATGTAAAGACCATCGAGGCTAGGAAGAAACTGCATCAACTAATGAGCAAAATAACCAGTTAATATCATAATGACAGGATCAAGTTCACACATAACAATATTAACCTTAAATGTAAATGGACTAAATGCTCCAATTAAAAGACACAGACTGGCAAACTGGATAAAGAGTCAAGACCCATCAGTCTGCTGTATTCAGGAGACCCATCTCACATGCAGAGACATACATAGGCTCAAAATAAAGGGATGGAGGAAGATCTACCAAGCAAATGCAGAACAAAAAAAAGCAGGGGTTGCAATCCTAGTCTCTGATGAAACAGACTTTAAACCATCAAAGATCAAAAGAGACAAAGAAGGCCATTACATAATGGTAAAGGGATCAATTCAACAGGAAGAGCTAACCCTCCTAAATATATATGCACCCAATACAGGAGCACCCAGATTCATAAAGCAAGTCCTTAGAGACTTACAAAGAGACTTAGACTCCCATACAATAATAATGGGAGACTTCAACACATCTCTGCACCAAGCGGACCTAATAGACATCTATAGAACTCTCCACCCCAAATCAACAGAATATACATTCTTCTCAGCACCACATCGCACTTCTTCCAAAATTGACCACATAATTGGAAGTAAAGCACTCCTCAGCAAATGTACAAGAACAGAAATTATAACAAACTGTCTCTCAGACCACAGTGCAATCAAACTAGAACTCAGGACTAAGAAACTCAATCAAAACCTGCTCAACTACATGGAAACTGAACAACCTGCTCCTGCATGACTACTGGGTACATAACGAAATGAAAGCAGAAATAAAGATGTTCTTTGAAACCAATGAGAACAAAGATACAACATACCAGAATCTCTGGGACACATTTAAAGCAGTGTGTAGAGGGAAATTTATAGCACTAAATGCCCACAAGAGAAAGCAGGAAAGATCTAAAATTGACACTCTAACATCACAATTAAAAGAACTAGAGAGGCAAGAGCAAACACATTCAAAAGCTAGCAGAAGGCAAGAAATAACTAAGATCAGAGCCGAACTGAAGGAGATAGAGACACAAAAAACCCTCCAAAAAATCAATGAATCCAGGAGTTGGTTTTTTGAAAAGATCAACAAAATTGACAGATCGCTAGCAAGACTAATAAAGAAGAAAAGAGAGAGGAATCAAATAGACGCAATAAAAAATGATAAAGGGGATATCACCACCGACCCCACAGAAATACAAACAACCATCAGAGAATACTATAAACACATCTACGCAAATCAACTAGAAAATCTAGAAGAAATGGATAATTTCCTGGACACTTACACTCTCCCAAGACTAAACCAGGAAGAAGTTGAATCCCTGAATGGACCAATAGCAGGCTATGAAATTGAGGCAACAATTAATAGCCTACCCACCAAAAAAAGTCCAGGACCAGATGGATTCACAGCTGAATTCTACCAGAGGTACAAGGAGGAGCTGGTACCATTCCTTCTGAAACTATTCCAATCAATAGAAAAAGAGGGAATCCTCCCTAACTCATTTTATGAGGCCAACATCATCCTGATACCAAAGCCTGGGAGAGACACAACAAAAAAAGAGAATTTTAGACCAATATCCCTGATGAACATCGATGCAAAAATTCTCAATAAAATACTGGCAACCCGGATTCAGCAGCACATCAAAAAGCTTATCCACCATGATCAAGTGGGCTTCATTCCTGGGATGCAAGGCTGGTTCAACATTCGCAAATCAATAAACGTAATCCAGCATATAAACAGAACCAAAGACAAGAACCACATGATTATCTCAATAGATGCAGAAAAGGCTTTTGACAAAGTTCAACAGCCCTTCATGCTAAAAACGCTCAATAAATTCGGTATTGATGGAACGTACCTCAAAATAATAAGAGCTATTTATGACAAACCCACAGCTAATATCATTCTGAATGGGCAAAAACTGGAAAAATTCCCTTTGAAAACTGGCACAAGACAGGGATGTCCTCTCTCACCACTCCTATTCAACATAGTCTTGGAAGTTCTGGCTAGGGCAATCAGGCAAGAGAAAGAAATCAAGGGTATCCAGTTAGGAAAAGAAGAAGTCAAATTGTCCCTGTTTGCAGATGACATGATTGTATATTTAGAAAACCCCATTGTCTCAGCCCAAAATCTCCTTAAGCTGATAAGCAACTTCAGCAAAGTCTCAGGATACAAAATTAATGTGCAAAAATCACAAGCATTCTTATACACCAGTAACAGACAAGCAGAGAGTCAAATCAGGAATGAACTTCCATTCACAATTGCTTCAAAGAGAATAAAATACCTAGGAATCCAGCTTACAAGGGATGTAAAGGACCTCTTCAAGGAGAACTACAAACCACTGCTCAGTGAAATCAAAGAGGACACAAATAAATGGAAGAACATACCATGCTCATGGATAGGAAGAATCAATATCGTGAAAATGGCCATACTGCCCAAGGTTATTTATAGATTCAATGCCATCCCCATCAAGCTACCAATGAGTTTCTTCACAGAATTGGAAAAAATTGCTTTAAAGTTCATATGGATCCAAAAAAGAGCCCGCATTGCCAAGACAATCCTAAGTCAAAAGGACAAAGCTGGAGGCGTCACGCTACCTGATTTCAAACTATACTACAAGGCTACAGTAACCAAAACAGCATGGTACTGGTACCAAAACAGAGATATAGACCAATGGAACAGAACAGAGTCCTCAGAAATAATACCACACATCTACAACCATCTGATCTTTGACAAACCTGAGAGAAACAAGAAATGGGGAAAGGATTCCCTATTTAATAAATGGTGCTGGGAAAATTGGCTAGCCATAAGTAGAAAGCTGAAACTGGATCCTTTCCTTACCCCTTATACGAAGATTAATTCAAGATGGATTAGAGACTTAAATGTTAGACCTAATACCATAAAAACCCTAGAAGAAAATCTAGGTAGTACCATTCAGGACATAGGCATGGGCAAGGACTTCATGTCTAAAACACCAAAAGCAACGGCAGCAAAAGCCAAAATTGACAAATGGGATCTAATTAAACTAAAGAGCTTTTGCACAGCGAAAGAAACTACCATCAGAGTGAACAGGCAACCTACAGAATGGGAGAAAATTTTTGCAACCTACTCATCTGACAAAGGGCTAATATCCAGAATCTACATAGAACTCAAACAAATATACAAGAAAAAAACAAACAACCCCATCAAAAAGTGGGCAAAGGATATGAACAGACATTTCTCAAAAGAAGACATTCATACAGCCAACAGACACATGAAAAAATGCTCATCATCACTGGCCATCAGAGAAATGCAAATCAAAACCACAATGAGATACCATCTCACACCAGTTAGAATGGCAATCATTAAGAAGTCAGGAAACAACAGGTGTTGGAGAGGATGTGGAGAAATAGGAACACTTTTACACTGTTGGTGGGATTGTAAACTAGTTCAACCATTATGGAAAACAGTATGGCAATTCCTCAAGGATCTAGAACTAGATGTACCATATGACCCAGCCATCCCACTACTGGGTATATACCCAAAGGATTATAAATTATTCTACTACAAAGACACATGCACACGTATGTTTATTGCGGCACTATTCACAATAGCAAAGACTTGGAATCAACCCAAATGTCCATCTGTGACAGACTGGATTAAGAAAATGTGGCACATATACACCATGGAATACTATGCAGCCATAAAAAAGGATGAGTTTGCGTCCTTTGTAGGGACATGGATGCAGCTGGAAACCATCATTCTTAGCAAACTATCACAAGAAGAGAAAACCAAACACCGCATGTTCTCACTCATAGGTGGGAACTGAACAATGAGATCACTTGGACTCGGGAAGGGGAACATCACGCACTGGGGCCTATCATGGGGAGGGGGGAGGGGGGAGGAGGGAGGGATTGCATTGGGGAGTTATACATGATATAAATGATGAATTGATGGGTGCTGACGAGTTGATGGGTGCAGCACACCAACATGGCATAAGTATACATATGTAACAAACCTGCACGTTATGCACATGTACCCTAGAACTTAAAGTATAATAAAAAAAAAAAAAAAAAAAAAAAAGAAAATGTGGCACATATACACCATGGAATACTATGCAGCCATAAAAAAGGATGAGTTTGCGTCCTTTGTAGGGACATGGATGCAGCTGGAAACCATCATTCTTAGCAAACTATCACAAGAACAGAAAACCAAACACCGCATGTTCTCACTCATAGGTGGGAACTGAACAATGAGATCACTTGGACTCGGGAAGGGGAACATCACACACTGGGGCCTATCATGGGGAGGGGGGAGGAGGGAGGGATTGCACTGGGGAGTTATACATGATATAAATGATGAATTGATGGGTGCTGACGAGTTGATGGGTGCAGCACACCAACATGGCATAAGTATACATATGTAACAAACCTGCACGTTATGCACATGTACCCTAGAACTTAAAGTATAATAATAAAAAAAAAAAAAAAAGAAAAGGTGAAGGGGGCTTAGTTCTGATTCATGATGGATAGACTCTTCAGTGAAGAAAAAATCATATAAGCTAACTGATTTGAGTATTAATCTAGTGTTAAGTCTACTCCACAATACTCTACCAGATTCTGCTTCAACATCTTCAATGAGAAAGTTTCATGATGTCCTGAGGCATCTGTTCTATCTGTAAAAAGCCAAGCTTATTAAGAAGACTCTCTCTCTCTCTCTCTCTCTGTCACACACTCACATACTCACACACACTCACACACTGGTTCCAAGCCTCTCTAAATAACTTCTAAATATATCAAAGCAGCTATAGTACTTTACATACAAGTGGTGAAAAAAGGGACTGGACTTAACATTAAAGATCGAATTCTTTAGATCTAGGGTAATTTGAAAATTAGAGATTGCCTTATCATTCCATCACCCCAAAGGGTATTTTTATAGTTTCTAGTTCCTCCTCTTTCTCCTCTTTTTCATCTTTCTCTTCCTCCTTTTCTTTTTTTTTTTTTTAAGAAGAAGTCTAATCAACAAGAAAATGTAAACTTTCCCTTTTTTTTTTTTTTTTTTGAGACAGAGTCTCACTCTGTTGCCCAGGCTGGAGTGCAGTGGCGCGATCTCAGCTCACAGCAACCTCTGCCTCCCGGGTTCAAGCAGTTATTTGCCTCAGCCTCCCAAGTAGCTGGGATTACAGGCACCCATCACCATGCCTGACTTTTTTTTTTTTTTTTTTTTTTTGTCTTTTTAGGAGAGACGGGGTTTCACCATCTTGGCCAGGCTTATCTTGAACTCCTGACCTCGTGATCCACCCACCTCGGCCTCCCAAAGTGCTGGGGTTACAGGCATGAGCCACTGCGCCCAGCCCCAAATTTATTTTTGTTTCAACCAAATTTAATCAAGTTACCAAATCTGATGACCTACAATTTAAGGCCTATGCATCCCGTTTCTGTATTCTGGGGATTACAAGCCCTTCATCAACTGTGGTTTTTTTTTTGTTTTGTTTTGTTTTTTTACCATCCACATGATTTCCTTAAAAAACAGAGACTGTTGCCAACTCTGAAAAGTGGCCCCAAATGTGTTCTTTGTGGGTTTTGCAAAAAGAACATAAAGGAGTGGAGCTGAATCAGCCAGGCCTGTTTTACTAGCAAGGAATCACCATCTGTTGTAAGATAGTTTCTCATTTTTTTCCTCAAGTTATAGAGAGGGAAGAGTTGTTTTTCACGTGTTTGACAAGGAATCACTTTTAAAGTTTTCCAAGTCCCTGGGCTGAATCTGTCCTCTTTCTTCCAAGAGGCATTTGGGTTTCATTGAGGGCAGTGACATTGACACACTGTCCATGCAAATTGCTAACTGCTGCTGTAAACAAATAGTTAAACAGTAACTAACCCTGGATGTAGGCAAGAGGACTAGAGTTGCTTCCAATCACCAAGGAAAATACATTCCCATTAGAAGTAATAAAACAAGAGCTGTTTTTCTGGCATGAAGAAGTAGGAGAGAATCGTTTTTCTTCTTCTTTACTGAATTGGGAGAAAGGAATGAAAACTCAGATAATAACCATGGATATGTGGAAAGAGACAAGATGACGCCTCTTTAACTCTGATTCAAATGCTTAGCTTTGATGATATGCAAAAAGCTACTACCACATCTCCATGAAGCTGAGTATTTTCCTTAGAGTAACTTTTTATTTGGACATATGGAATGAAACTTACTTAATATTCTGCAGAGATCTTCCTGGTGTTTCCAAAATAGTGAGCCTAAAATTAATTCAAATTATCCTTACACAGAAAAAGTAGGTAAAAGGTCAATGGCAATTAATTTTTCACAAT
Organism: Rhinopithecus roxellana; assembly: GCF_007565055.1. Lineage (NCBI taxonomy): Eukaryota > Metazoa > Chordata > Mammalia > Primates > Cercopithecidae > Rhinopithecus > Rhinopithecus roxellana. The sequence continues at coordinate 51,596,271 of NC_044556.1, read as the reverse complement.
TCATTTTTAATAATGATATAAGAAGAGTAGGATACTTCAGATTTGGTTGTCTTACTTGGTACATATTCATGACAATTGCTTGGAAAGGTTCAGATTTCCATTTGAGGGAAAAAGGGAAAATGGTATCTAAATATAGTATTTTATCATTTATGTTGTGAAACCACAAACAAACTAGCTATATAACCTGATTGGCCACAGAAAAACAAAGGCATGGACAATAAAGTCCCCTACTGACCATCCACAAACAAGTCAGCAGCACAAACAACAAGAAAGAACTAAGATTTCAGTTCTCTAATTGTAAAAGGTGCAGTCTTCAGTTGCAGCTGTTTTGCCTATCTTTTTCACAGCTGTAGAACATAACTTGGTACATTGTATGTCTCAGGAAATATTTGTTAAATGTGTTGGCAATAGGAAATGCTGTAAAAAGAATGGGACCATTAGGTTTGGCAACAGACTTGGTGATTGAGGCAAAAGCAGTTTCAGGGGAGTGATTGGGATGAAAGGTAAATTGCAGTGGGCTGACGAGTGAGACTAGAAGGCAAGATATAAAGACAGATACGCAATAAGGATTGCAAAGTAGTTAAGAGTTCTGTCTTTGGAGTGAGGTTGCCTGGATCTGAATGCAAGTTCTGCCACGTAGTTGCTGAGTGACTCTGTGTGAGTGATTTAATCTCTTTGCGTCTCAGTTTTCTCCTCTAGAAGATGAGGTTAACAATAATATCCACCTGATAGTATGTAAACAGAACCTAGCACATAGTAACCACTCAATAAATGGTGGCTCTTATTATTCTAATTTTTAGAAATATTTGTTTTAACTTTTAATTTTAAGATAAGTGTACATTCACATACAGTTGTAAGAAATAATACAGAGTGATCCCATATGCCCTTAACCCACTTTCCCTCAATGGCAACATCATGCATAACTACAGCTTAATATCACACTGATACAGAGGTGGGGAAGGGAAGGTCGTGGTCCCTTTAAATGATACAAAAGAGGGGCAGGGCATGGTCTACGGCTAGGGCTCCACCCCCCGATCTGTGCCCATGGACCTAGATGAGGAGAAACATTTTTGTTTTCCTGCCCAAATGTTGCATTTTCCGAAACCACCCTGGTCAATCACACCCTCATCCTGTGCCTATAAAAACCCCGAGACCTGGACAGGAGCGATGGCTCATGCCTGTAATCCCAATACTTTGGGAGGCCGAGGTGGGCAGATCACCTGATGTCAGGAGTTCACGACCAGCCTGACCAACATGGCGAAACCCTATCTCTACTAAAAATACAAATATTAGCTGGGCATGATGGCAGGTGCCTGTAATCCCAGCTACTCGGGAGGCTGAGGCGGGAGAATCGCTTGAATCTGGGAGGCAAAGGCTGCAGTGGGCAGAGATCACGGAGACCATGCCATTGCACTACAGCGTGGACAACAGAGCGAGACTCTGTCTCCAAACAAACAAACAAACAACAACAAACAAAAAAACCCTGAGACCTTAGCAGGCAGACACACAGGCAGTTGGACGTAAAGGGGAGCACATCAGTGGAGGAAAACATGAAACACGGGGGGCTCGACAGGCACCTGCACTTCAGCAGGCCACTGACGGGTGGAACGACATGGAGTTTGTCTGGGGCAGTCGGAGGAGAACCCTGGCTACCCAGGGGAAAGCAGCCCAACTCCAGGGGAAAACCATCTCCCTTCTGGCTCCCCCATCTGCCGAGAGCTACTTCCACTCGATAAAACCCTGCACTCATTCTCCAAGCCCACATGTGATCCAATTCTTCCGGTACACCAAGGAACTCAGGGATACAGAAAGCCCTCTGTCCTTGCAATAAGGCAGGGGTCTAATTGAGCTAACACAAGCCCTTTACAGGTGGCTAAACTAAAAGAGTACCCTGTAATACACACCCACTGGGGCTTCAGCAATAAACATTCACCCCTAGACACTGCCTTGGGGTCAGAGCCCCACAGCCTGCCCATCTGTATGCTCCTCTAGAGGTGTGAGCAGCAAGGCACTGCAAGCCACTCTAAGCCACTTCCCCTGTCACACATCCTGCGAGGGGGACGAGGGAACCTTTCCTGTTTCAACAACAAGAAAATTCTGAATTTGATGCAATCCCTCCACCCTATTTAGATTTCCCTAGTTTTATATGCACGAATTGTGTGGGGTATGTTTAGTATTATGCACGTTAATCATATGTGTAAGACATTTGTTTTTCAAGGAAGGATTAAGATGGGATAACTGATAGGAGTTAGAAAATAAGCATTTTATTTTGTTTTCTAAATTGGGATAACACACTGTTCATGTACTCAGCAGAGGGACAGCCACTAAAGATTCAGGAAAGGGGATAATTCAAAGAACAATATTCCTGAAGGAGGAACAGGAATGATACCCAACAGAGGTAAAATAATGGATGATGAAATATCTTCCATATCTTCCACTGAAAGGGGAGACGGGGGACGTGAAGACAGATGACGACATATCCTGTGAGTTCAGAGTGGAGGACAGAAAGTTTTAAAGGAATCCACATCTAACAGGCTCTGTTATCTCTGAAAATAGAAGACAGGGTGATTAGAAATAAATGAGGTAAGAAATATACTCAAGAGAATTTCTGGGTGTGATAAGAAGGAACAAAAAAGGTCTTATGGAATGGAGTTATATGAGACTTGAATTGATATTGTGTGGATATTTTTGTGAATGAAAGAAGACAAATGATAAATAAATTATACTCTTGGGGAAACTGATATTCTTTACAGTAGCCTAAAATATTCTGCCTAAGTAATAGTGGATATTTAAAAGATTTGTAGCAAAAAATTAAATCAGTTGACTGCATTTTAAATTTCCTTTGGTCAGCAAGGACTTTAATAGGATCCAAAAAAGCACTAAACATAAAGCAAAAAATCTTGGTAGATTAAACTACATTAAAATTAAGGACTTTTCCTTATCAAAATTCACCATAGGGTGAATAAGCGAGCCACAGACTGGGAGAAGATACCTGCAATACCTACACAGAATATATTGGTACACAGAATACGTGAAAGACTCCTATGAATTTATAACAAGTAAGTAGATAAACCTATAAAATTAGCCAAAAACAGGGATAAGTAATTCAGACAAAATAAGATCGCCAAATGACAAATTAATATATCGGAAAATATTCAGCTTCAGAAATAATCAGAAAATGCAAATTACATGCATTAAATGCAAATTAAAGCCACAATACAATACCAATACAGATTCATCAGAATGATTAAAGTGAAGAACCCAACAGCATCAAGTATGGCAAGGATGTTGAGTAAATGGAACACTTACTCTCACACACTGCTGTAGGAATGTAAATTGTTACACCAACTTTAGAAAACTGACAGTATCCACTAATGCTCAACATTCACATATCCTATGACCTAAGTATTCCATTTTTAGGTATATATCCACGAGAAATGTGGGTATATGTTCCATAAAATATATGTGCAATAACATATTGTAACAACCCCAAATTCTGAACAATCCAAATGTCCACATAAAGTAAAACAGATAAATTGTGGTATATTCATACAATGGAATACTACACCAAAGACAATGAATGAACAATTACATGCATCAACATGAATCAGTCTCACAAACATCATATAAAAGAAGACATATACTGAATGAGAGGAGTACATACTGCATAATCCCATTTATGTAATCTCTATAAATGGGGTATCTTGAGAGTAAGGGGTAATAGTGATAAGGAAGAAGAATGAGGGGCATTCTGGGTGCTAGTTACACAGGTGTGTTCAGTTTATAAAAATAGATTGATCTGTATACGCTTAGGATTTTGTACTATTCTGTATGTTATACCTAATATAAAGCTTACATTAAAAATTGAAAATGTGAATATAAAGGTTGGAGTCATGAAACAAAACTCAATAGATGTGATTAATATTAGAGTGTACATAGCTGAAGAAAGAATCAGAAAATAGAATGAAAAAAAAAAATCACTCCACACAGGAGTAGATAGCCCCCAAATCAACGCTAACTCCAGTTCCTTTCAACATGGTTAAGGGGGAGAATGGGTTCCCATTATTGAAGAAAGGTAAAAATATCAGAGCTACCACTGTGTTTGATGAGACCACATCCTCCAACCCGATTCTCACTTAAACCTATTCCAATAGGTTTCACCTCTATCACTCCACTAAAACTACTCATCACTGTCATCAATGCTAATGGTTAAGGTGAAGTAATCATCTTACTTGACATATTCAGCAGCCCTTGACACAACTAATTACCTCCTCTACCTTGATACATTTTCTTCTTGGCTCCCCTAGGTATTACATTTTGGTATGTTTTCTCCCTATTTCAATAGTTTCTCTTTTCAGTCTCCTTTTGCTGGTTCCTCCTGTTTAACCTGACTTCTTAATTGCTGACACCCAGGTTTCAGTCTTTGTTTCTTCTATTGTTTTTTAAACCCATTCCCTTTGCAATATCATCTCATCTCACTGCTTTAAGTAAAATCTGTATAGCTGATGCCTTCTGAATTTATAACTCCAGTCAGACCTTGCTGATGACCTCCAGACTCATATCCAACTACCTATTCAGCTTCTCTATCTGGATATCTAACAGGTTCTCAAGCTCAACACATCCAAAATGTAACTCCTGCTCCTCCATCCCAAATCTGCTCTATTCACAGATGTCCCATCTCTGTGGATGGGACAACTTTGCAGTTGCTTAGGCAAAAACCTTGGCATCATTCTTCACTCCTCGTACTCTCTCACACTCTGTATCTAATCCATCAGCAAATCTTGTTGCCTCTACCTTCAACATATATTTAGTCTCACCACTTTTCACCACATCTATTGCTAGCACTCCAGTGTGAGACACCATCAACCCTCCCCCAGAGCACTGTGATAACTTCCTAACTCATCTCCCTGCTTCTACTCTATCTCCCTACAGTCTATTTTTAACATACCAGCCTAAGTGACCCCTCCACAACATAGATCACATCATTCCTCTACTCAAAATCTTTCATGTACTTTTCATTTTTTCAGAGTAAAAGCCAGAGTCCTCATAACAGCCTATAAGATGAGGCACAGTCATCTCCTCCGTTTCAACTCTGTAACCTCTGTGATTCAAATCCTACTCCAATCTCCTTTGTCCCTCCTTCTCCAGCCATGCTGGCCTTCTGGTGGTGTTCACAGAAAACACCAAATTACACTCTCACATTAAGGGCTTGCACTGGCTTTTCTCTGATAGGAATTGTCTTCCTTAGATAATCACTGACTCCCTAGATATTCACTGGCTAACTCCCTCACCTTGTCTTTGCTCTAATATCATCTTACCAAGGGGGCTTACCCAAACTACACTGATTGAGTCTGTTCCCCTCAATCCCACTCCCAATTCTCCTTAATCTTTTTCCATATCACTTATCACCTTCTAATATACTTTATGTTTGGCTTATGTATTTATTATTTATTTTATATTACTCCAATAGAACATAAGTAGTATGGTAGCAAACATTTTTCTCTCACATATTCACTAATATATCATGCTATAGTACCTAGGGCATGGTAAGTACTCAATATTTAGTGAATGTATGCATAAAATTAAACATTAGACATTTATAGAGAAATGTCTAAACATGTGGCATATGTATATAGTTGCATACTGTACAACAAATAAGTGAGCTAGATTTAAATGAATAAACATGAATAGATAACAAAAACATACTAGTGTGAAAAAAACAAAACTGCAAAAAAGTACTGTACTATTATACCAACTATGAAAAAATTTTAAACCATAAAAACAAAAATACATGTCAGCGATACACAGAAGCAAGTAAAAAAATGGTTAAGCCGGCGCGGTGGCTAAGTGTACTCCAGCACTTGGAGGCCGAGACGGGGATCAAGGTCATAGACGAGACAATCCTGGCCTAACATGAAACCCCTCTTACTAAAAATACAAAAACAACAGCCGGGCGACGTTTCCTGTGCCTGGGAAGCAGTAGTAAACCCGGGAAGTGAGCTGAGATCGGCCAATCAGGAGCGAGACTCGTTAAAAAAAAAAAAAAAAAAAAAAAAAAAAAAAAAAATGGGCTAGACTGCACCAATCAGATTGTGCCTGGGATAGAGGAAGGGACGCATCGAGGGGTAGGGAATAGGAAGGGAAAGAATTGAAGGAACTCTCAACTTCATCAATAATGTTTTTAATATAAAAAAGTTGAAACAAATATGACAAAATAATTAATATTCATTTTTGGTATTGGGAATATGGATGTTTTACTATTTTCTGTATTTTGCGTTTTTTTTTTTAACTTTATTTGAGGTTCAGGGGTATATGTGCAGGTTTGTTATAGAGGTAAACTGATGTCACAGGGGTTTGTTGTACAGATTATTTCATCACCCAGGTACTAAGCCTAGTACCTATTAGTTATTTTTCTGCCCCTCTCCCTCCTCCCATTCTACACCCTTAAGTAGGCCCCAGTGTCTATTGTTCCCCTCCATGTGTCCACGTGTTCTCATCATTTAGCTCCCACTTATAAGTGAGAGTATGTGGTATTTGGTTGTCTGTTCCTGTGTTAGTTTGCTAAGGATAATGGCCTCCAGCTCCATCCATGTTCCTGCAAAGAAAATGATCTTAGTATTTTTTTTTTTTTTTTTATGGCTGCACAGTAATCCATGGTAAAATGTGGTATATGTACCACATTTTCTTTACTCAATCTGCCATTGATGGGCATTTAGGTTGATTCTGTCTTTCTAATTGTGCATAGTGTTGCAATGAATATACGTGTGCATGTATCTTTATGGTAGAATGATTCACATTCCTTTGGGTATATATCCAGTAATGGGATTACTGGGTCAAATGGTAGTTCTGTTTTTAGCTCTTTGAGCAGACTTGCCACACTACTTTCCAAAATGATTGAACTAATTTATTACTCCTGTCAACAGTGTATAAGTGTTCCCTTTACTCCACAACCTGGCCCACATCTGTTATTTTTTGACATTTTAACAATAGCTATTCAGACTGTTAAGAGATGGTATCTCGCTGTAATTTTTTTTTGTTTTGTTTTTTTCTGAGACAAGGTCTCACTCTGTCACCCAGGCTAGAATGTAGTGGTGCGATTTGCAACCTCCAGCTTCCCAGGCTCAAGCATTCTCCTGCCTCACCCGTCCTAAGTAGCTGGGATTACAGACGGATGCCACTACCACCCAGCTAATTTTTGTATTTTTAGTAGAGATGGGGTTTCACCATGTTGGCCAGGCTGATCTTAAACTCCTGACCTCAAATGATCCACCCGCCTCAGCCTCCCAAAGTGCTGGGATTACAGGCGTGAGCCACCGCACCCGGCCCTCGCTGTATTTTTGAAGTTTTTGAGATGGGCTAATTTTTAATATTTTTTAAATTTCAAAAATATTTAACAGAAAGAGTGCAGGATAGACAGCATGATTCTGAAAGATATACCTGCTAGGTATCAATCAACTGATTCAAGCAATTAGCTGGCTCAGTAAATCCTGGATCAAATCTCTGTGTCCCTTAAGATTTTACTTTTTCACATGTAAATGTTATCTTCCTAGGAATTGGGTCCTGTAAGTTTTACTTAGAACACTTGGATGACTATTTAGACTCAGAAATTCTCATTTATTGCTTCCTCTTGGAAACTAGCAATTTATGCTGAGTTATTTTTATTAGACTCTTATTATCCCCATGACAAATCCCCTTAAGAGGAACTTTGGAGTTCTGATTTCAATTAAAGAATCTCTGTATAAGCTCACTCTCTTCAACTGGTCTTCCCCTTTTCAGTACTATGCCAATAAATCTGTCCGTACACATTTGGAGTTCTCTATACTTTTTCTTAGTCTAATACTTCCAAAGTTAAATAAGCAGCTTCTGTCAGGCTGTTCTTGACTTAAAACTCACCTCTATGTAAATTCTATTGCCTATTGTGCTTGCGTGTGTGTTTGCCTGTAACAATATATTCATCAGATTATGATAGGCTATACAGCGTAACAGACAGCCCCCAAATTTAAGTGGCTTACAGAAATTGTTTTTTCCTCTTTCACATGACATATTGGTACCTATAGATTGGCTCTAATTCTTCTTTATAGATCTTTTCATTTCAGGATCCAAATTGAACAAATAGCCCCTATCTGAACATTCTGTTCTCATGTCAGAAGGAAAAAGAGCAAGAGAGCTAGAGCAAACATGCAATGGCTCTTAAAGATTCTTCCTGGACATGGTGTACATCATGCCCACTCACTTTCCACTGGCTAAAGTAAACCACATGGACAAGTCCAACATCAGTGGGGTAGAAAGAGATGACTCTCCCACAGGAGAAGTCACAAGGCAGTGGGCGAGGACATACAATCCTCCCAAGCAGGAGTCAGCAAACTACTGCTCCCAGGTCAAATCTGTCCTGTGGACTGTTTCTGTTCCACCCATGCACTAAGAATGGTGTTTGCATTTCGTAAGAGTAATCAAATTTTTTTTTTAAAAAGAAGAGGAAACATGGAGGAGGAGGAGGAGAAAGAGGAGAGGAAGAAATAGAAAAAGAAGACAGGGAAGAGATAGGAGCAATGGCAGTGGCGACAGAGACTACGTGTTGCCTGCAAAGTCTAACATGTTTACTATCTATCCTTTCACAGAAAGTTTGATAATCTCTGCTCTTAAAAGAAATAAAAATGAATAATTGGGAACAATAATAATCTACCACTAGTACATCCCCAAACTTAGCTACCATGACAAAAAATAAGAGAACTGACCTGTAGAGAACTTGATGGCAGACAGTTGATATTTTATCAAACCTATCTTTTCAGTAAGATTTTATTTAAAATTTCTATATGGATATATTTGATAGCCCCAGGAACTCAGGTCCAACAAAATAATAAAAGTTTTTTGAGCTACATCAAAATTTAAAACTTCTCTCCATCAAGAGACCCAGTCAACGGAGTAAAATGGCAACCTATAAAATGGGAGAAAAATATTTGCAAATCATATGTCTGACAAGCAGTTAACATCCAGATTATACAAAGAACTCTTAAGGCCAGGTGCGGTGGCTCACCCCACTAATGCCAGCACTTGGGAGGCCAAGGCAGGAGGATTGTTTCAGCCCAGGAATTTAAGACTAGCCTAGGCAACACAAGAAGGCCCCATCTCTATCACCCCCCACCAATTTTTTTTTTTAATTAGCTAAGCATAGAGGCATGTACCTATAGTCCCAGCTACTCAGGAGGCTGAGGCAGAAGAATGGCTTGAGCCCGGGTGGTCAAGACTGCAGTGAGCTATGATAACACCACTGCACTCCAGCCTGAGCAACAGAGAGATACCCCATATCAAATAATAATAATTATTATTTAATAATAATATTAAATAAATTATTTATAATTTAATTATAAATTATTAAATAAAAATAATTATTATTAAATTTAAAATTTAAAATAAAGGACTCCTACAAATCAACAGCAAAAACAAAACAGAACATCAACTCGATTGAAAAATGGGCAAAGGATTTGAATAGACATTTCTCCAAAGAACATACACAAATGGCCAATAAACACATGAAAGAGATGCCCAATCTTACTAATAATTAGGGAAATGCACATCAAAACCATAATGTGATATTACCTCATATCCACTAGGATGGCTGATATATATATATATATATACACACACACACATATATCTATATCTATATATCTATAAAGCTCCCAGAAAATAGTAAGTGTGGTGACGATATGGAGTAACTAGAACTCTTGTACACTGTTGATTGGAATGTAAAATGGTGCAGCTGCTATGGAAAATAGCACAGCGATCCCTCAGAAAATTAAAAATAGAATTACCATATGATTCAGCAGTTCCATTTCTCGTATATATACATAAGAATTGAAAGCAGGGTCTCAAAGAATATTTGTACACTCATGCCCGTAACAGCATCATTCACAATAGCTGAAAGATGGAAGCAGCCCAAATGTCCATTATAAGATGACTAGATAATTGAAATGTGGCATAAACATATGATGTAACATTATTCAGCCTTATAAAGTAAGAAAATTCTGACACACGCTACAATATGAATGAACCTGGAGGACATTATACTAAATGAAATAAGCCAGCCACAAAAAGGCCAATATTGTATGATTTATCTGTATGAGGTATACATTTGAGTAGTCAAACTCATAGAAACAAAAGGTAAAGTGGGAGTTGCCAGAAACTGGGCGGGGAAAGAGGGGAATGTGTTATTGTTTAATGGGTATAGAATTTTCAGTTTTGCAAGATGAAAAAGTTCTGGAGATTGGTTGTTCAACAATGTGAATAAACATTACAGAACTGTATACTTATAAATGGTTAAGATGATAAATTTAATGTGTTTTATAAATTTCAAAAATTTTTAAAAAGCTATGTAAAAATATAGATGAAACATATTTCTCAAGTTGGAAAAAATGGCAAATTTCATGTTATGTGAGTTTTGTTTCAATAAATTGTTTTTAAAAGTCAGATGGAAGGGCTGGTTTGAGGCAAAAAAGAAAGGTCTGGTTTCAGATACGCTGAACTTGAGACTTTGAAGATATTCACATAGAGATGTCTAGAAGATAGCTGGAAATACAAATTTAGAATTAGAGAGAAACAAAATGGCTAGAAAAAAATCTGAGAGGTGGCCGGGCATGGTGGCTCACGCCTGTAATCCCAGCGCTTTGGGAAACCAAGGCAAGTGGATTATTTGAGGTCAGGCGTTCAAGACCAGCCTGGCCAGCATGGCAAAACCCTGTCTCTACTGAAAATACAAAATAGCTAGTCAGGCATGGTGGTACAAAAAGGTTAGCTGGACACGGTGGCACGCACCTATAGTCCCAGCTACTTGGGAGGCTGAGGCATAAGAGTCACTTGAACCCAGGAGGCGGAGGTTGTAGTGAATCGAGATCATGCCACTGTACTCCAGCCTCGGCAATAGAGGGAGATTCTGTCCCCCGCCCCCACCCCCCGCCAAAAAAACAGAGAAGAAAAGCAAGAAAGGCAAGAAAGACAGGAAGGAAGGAAGGAAGGAAGGAAGGAAGGAAGGAAGGAGGAAGGAAGGAAGGAAGGAAGGGAGGAAGGGAGGAAGGGAGGAAGGGAGGAAGGGAGGAAGGGAGGAAGGGAGGAAGGGAGGAAGGGAGGAAGGGAGGAAGGGAGGAAGGGAGGAAGGGAGGAAGGGAGGAAGGGAGAAAGGGAGAGAGGGAGAAAGGGAGAAGAAGAAGGAGGAGGAGGAGGCAGGGGAGGGAGGGAGGGAGGGAGGGAGGGAGGGAGGAAGGAAGGAAGGAAGGAAGGAAGGAAGGAAGGAAGGAAGGAAGGAAGGAAGGAAGGAAGGAAGGAAGGAAGGAAGGAAGGAAGGAAGGAAGGAAGGAAGGAGAAAGAAAGAAGGAAGGAAGGAAAGAAGGAAAGAAGGAAGGAAGGAAGAAAAGAAGGAAGGAAGGAGGAAAATCTGAAAGGAGAAAGAAAATCTGAAAGGAAATAGCCGACAGTTATAGATTGGAGGAGAATTTTGGGGGATTAAAGAAAAGCAGTTGATAATGAAAACAAATGAACTATCAGTATAGGGAACATGATACATCAACAAATCAAATAATTAGTTTATGGAATAAACCTCTTGAGCTGGCTGTTTCTTGGTTGCATTGTGAATCCATGATTCAAAGATCAGATGAAAATCTCATACCATACTTTTTTTTTTTTTTTTTTTTTTTTGAGATGGGTCTCTCTCTCTGTTTCTCTGTTGCCCAGGCTGGAGTGCAGTGGTGTGACCTCGGTTCACTGTAGCCTGGACCTCCCAGGCTCAAGCAATTCTCCTGCCTCAGCCCCACCAAGTAGCCGGGATTACAGGCAAGTGCCACCACACCTGGTTATTTTTTTTTTTTTTTTTTTTTTTTGTAATTTTAGTACAGACGGGGTTTTGCCATGTAGCCCAGGCTGGTCTTGAACTCCTGAGCTCAAGTGATCTGCCTGCTTTGGCCTCCCAAAGTGCTGGGATTACAGGCATGAGCCACCACGCCTGGCCCATACCAATTCTTCAGCTGCACTAAACTACCTGCAGTGTTCCCTACACTACGCAGTTCCATGGGCTTTCCTTCTTTCTTTTGGTTCATATAACAACATCCTATGAGCCTATTCATTTAAACATTATACATTTTTATAGTATATATTTAGTCCACATATATAGTCTATATATTTGTAGACTTAGACTATAGACTATATATAATATAGACTAAATATATATATTTATATATAGTAAATTAAGCCTAGTGAGGCATACTTTATAAACAATAAGATGCACTCATTTTAGCTGTTCAATGAATTCTGACAAATCTATATACATGTGTAACCAACACACCAATCAAGATACAGAAAATTTCAATTCCCCCAAAAAAGTTCTCTCATGTCCCTTTGTACCCTTTGCTCTTGGAAACCACTGATCAGTTTTGTTACTGTGGATTGGTTTGGCTTATTCTATATCATTTAAATGAAATTATACAACATAAACCCTTATGCTTGGCTTTAATACTCAGCATGTTTTGTACAAGTCTTTTGTAGATTATTGGTAAAGTCTTTTGGGTAAATACCTAGGAGTAGAATTGCTGGGTCATGTAGTAAGTATACGTTTAACTTTGACAAACTGTTCTCTAAGGTAGATTTATCATTTTATAGTGTTACTAGCAGTGTAAAATATAGTGTTACTAGCAATGTTACTAGCAATGTAAAATTCCAGTTTCTCAGCATACTTATCAAAGCATAGTATTAACAGTATTTTTAAGTTTGGTCATCCAAGTGAGTGAACTGGTATCTTACTATGGTTTTTTTTCTGATGACTATGATGTTGAACTTTTCATGTGCTTATTAGCCATTTGTTACTATTATTATTATTATTATTATTTTTGAGATGGAGTCTTGCACTGTCACCCAGGCTGGAGTCAGTGGCACGATCTCAGCTGACTGAAACCTCCGCCTCCTGGGTTAAAGTGATTCTCCTGCCTCAGCCTCCCGAGTAGCTGGGACTACAATGCACACCACCAAGTCCGGTTAAATTTTGTGTTTTTAGTAGAGACATGGTTTCACCATATTGGTTAGGCTGGTCTTGAACTCCTGACCTCATGATCTGCCTGCCTCGGCCTCTGAAAGTGTTGGGATTACAGGCGTGAGCCACTGTGCCTGGCCCCATTTGTTATCTTTGTTTGTGAAATGTCTACTCAAATATAGTGACTATTTAAAATATTAGCATGGCTGGGCACGGTGGCTCATGCCTGTAATCCCAGCAGTTTGGGAGGCTGAGGCAGGAGGATCACTTGAGGTCAGAAGTTCAAGACCAGCCTGGTCAACATGGTGAAACCCCGTCTCTACTAGCAATACAAAAATTAGCCAGGCATGGTTGTGGGTGCCTGTAACCCCAGCTACTCTGGAGGCTGAGGCAGGAGGATTGTTTGAACCTGGGAGGCGGAGGTTTCAGTGAGCCGAAATCCTGCCACTGTACTCCAGCCTGGATGCAGAGCAAAACTCCATCTCAGAAAAAAAAAAAGAAAAGAAAAAAGAAAAAAATTAGGTTCTCTCCTTATTACTGAGATAAGAGTTTTTTATACAGCTGGATAAAAGCCTTGCCAGATATATGTACTGTGAATATTTGTTCCCACTTTATGGGTTACCTTTTCATTTTCTTAATGGCATTTTTGAAGAACAGAGGCTTTATCTTTTGATGAAACCAAATGTTATCAATAGTTTCTCTAATATTAAGTGATTTTGTGTACTATTAAGAAATCTTGGCCTATCCTCAAGGCCTGGAAAATTTTCCCCATATTTTCTTTCAGAAGTTTCATAGCTTTAGATTTTACATTTAAGTCTATGGTGGTTTTAAGTTGATCTTTTTTGCGAATGCTATCAGGTGAGAGTCAAGGTTCATGTTCTCCCTCACATGGACATCTAGTTGGATACCTAACGTCCTTTGCTGAAAAGACTATCTTTTCCCCACTGAACTCCTTTGAACCCTTCATTGAAAATATTTGACCACATATATGTGGGTCTACTTCTTGATTCCCTATTTCTTTTCAGTGACCTGTAAGTCTATTCTTATGTCCATACCACACTCTCAATTATTATAGCTGTATAGTAAGCTTCGAAAGGCAGTATAAGTCCTCTAGTTGTGTTTTCTTTTTCAAAGGTGTTTTGAGTATTCTAAGTACTTTGCATGGTCTTATACATTTCAGATTCAGTGTGTCAGTTTATATAAAAATATATGTTGAAATTTTCATTGTGATTGTGAGGAGTCTATAGATCAATATAAAAAAATAGAGATCATGTCCTTTGCAGCAAGATGGATCGAGCTGGAGGCCATTATCCTTAGCAAAGGAACAGAAAACCAAATACTGCATGTTCTTACTTATATGTGGGGGCTAAATGATAAGAGCACATGGACACATTGAGGAGAACCACACACAGTGGGGCCTTTCAAAGGGTGGAGGGTGGGAGGAGGAAGAGGATCAAGAAAAATAACTAATGGGTACAAGGCTTAATACCTGGGTGATGAAATAATCTGTACACCAAACCCCCAAGACACAAGTTTACCTATGTAACAAACCTGCACTTGTACTCCTGAACTTAAAAGTTTAAAAGATATAACATATTAACAATATTAAGTTTTCCATTCCAATCTAAAAACAAGGCTTTCACTTCTAGTAATGGCTACTTGGCTTGGTATCAGTCTTCTTGGGCTGCCATAACAAAGTACCATAGACTGGACTCCTGAAATAACAGGAATTAATTTTCTCACAGTTCTGATGACTAGAAGTCTGAGATGAAGGGGCCTGCATGGTTGGGTTCTAGTGAGTGCTCCCTTCTACTCTTCCTGGCTTACTGATGGCTGCCTTCATGCTATAACCTCACATTGTAGGCAGAAAGAGAGAGAAAGAGAGAGATCTTTCTCTCTTCTTATAAGGTCACAGACCTATCAGATTAGAGCTCCATCCTTAGGACATAATTTAACCTTAATTACTTCCTAAAGACCCTATCTCTAGATACAGTTACATTGGGAGTTAAGGGAGCAACGTATGAATTTTGAGGGATACAACTCAGTTGATAGCAAGCTCCTATTGGATAAATTCTAACACACATAGCAAGTGTAAACTCTGAGTAAATATAAAAATCAACGGCCTGAAGGCATTGGAGAACATTGAAAACAGGCAGAAACTAGGGGTGTAGTTTACTCTTTCACAAAAAGGATAACACTGAAAAAGTGTCCTGTTTTGTGACTTTCTGTTTGTGGGCAGTCTTCAGTTGGAGACCTAAAAAGCATCTAAATATGATAGAAACCTGCATTCTTACTGGCTTGAAGAATGACAGGACAAAGTTTGGGTGACCATAATGCCTGGAAAATAAGCAGAGAGATTTCTAAATAAAGAGGCAGAGTGGTATAGCCTTATATTCTATGTATTAACTCTACCCAAATATCTGGCCAATCCCTGAATTCCACATGCATGGGGCCACCTCCAAGCTGTCCAACAATGGCTAAAACAACTGGCAAAATATTTCAATTATTGCTTACTACTAGAAAAACAATTTGGGGTTTGAGCCTGCTAAACAAAACAACAGTTTTTTTCTTTTTAAAGATATTCTTCTGAGGAATACAAAAGAATTTAGAATCTCTTCAATTTGTCATTTAAAATATTCAAGATACTAGCCAAAATTATTAGCCATATTACAAAATAGGTAATTCATTCTTAAGAAAAAAGGCAGTCAATGGAGACCAAACATGAGATGTTCCAGGTGTATTTAATGACCAAAAATTTTGAAGTGATTATTACAACTATGCTTAAAGATACAAATGAAAATATTCCTGAAATGAATAAGCAGAAAATCTCAGCAGATAAATTTTTAAACCAATAATAAAGAGCAAATAAACATACTAGAATAAAAACATATAATATCTGAAATAATATCATTATAAAGTCTTAAACACAGATTGGGAGGACAGAAAAGTCACTGAATGAAAAGACAGATCAGTAGAAATTGACCCACTTAAGGAAGATAGAGATAGAAGATTGAAAAAATAAAGGAACATAGTCTCATGAAACTACATATTTAGGATCGGGAAGTTGGATGCTACCTTCTTCCTTAGGGAGAAACTAATTCCTCATAGTTATTTTTACAGCATTAAAGTATTCACAGGTTATTGCTCTGTTTGTAAGTACAGAAATGGTAGCAGGGAATCAAAAGAGCAGCAACATGACTGATCTAACAGATTCTATTAGTTAATGGAATCTAGTAGCCAACTGAGTGAGCAGGTTAACAAAACACTTTCACCTGCTCTATGAGACTCTGACTCTGGATCAACAACCTAGGTCTGTATTTACCAGATAAAACAGTATGTGTTAACAACACTGCTAGGCAACATCGCTTATGATAAAAATAATCCCCAGCTGGTAAAGTACATCTAGGCTTAGAGAACTATAAATACCCAAGAGAAAGTCTTAGTTTAGGCTTTCCTGAGTAGAGTGACTGTGGTAACTGGTACATCTCTTTCAGTGACCACAAAGCCTATACATGAAATGTAAAAATAGATATTGGCTCTTGTGGAAAAATGAAGCTTCTTTGGTAAGGGAGATCGTACCACCCACTAATGTAGATCTCATCTCCTTGCATTTGAGCTGGAGAAAAAATAGTTCCTAGACCTATGTGTATACCTGGAGACAAGATACCTCCTGGAGCTAGCTGCATACTGCTGCAGGGACTGCTCTAGTAAGGACTCTTGTTTAGAGAAGCTACCTTGCTGGCAAGCTAAGGTTCTTGTTCTATGCCCTTTTAAGTAGACCAGTACCAAACATAACCTATGGTAGTCTCCTGATTCTGAATATTTACTTGAACTTACAAAGATAGCGTGGTGGCCACTGGAGATGAGCAATTAAAACAGTGGTTTCCAAAATGAGATTTCTGATTCTCAGAAGCTGTGTGAGACTGTCTCCTGAAGCACAGCAAATTTTTTTTTTTTTTAAAAAAAGGACTTTTACTTATATTCATTTTTAATCCCATCTTTTAAATTTTTGCTTTATAGAAAAGTTATATGATTGATATGGTTTGGCTCTGTCCCCATATAATCTCAACTTGAATTGTATCTCCCAGAATTCCCATGTGCTGTGGGAGGGACCCAAAGGGAGGTAACTGAATCATGGGGACCGGTGTTTCCCGTGCTATTCTCATGATCGTGAATAAGTCTCACAAGATCTGATGGGTTTATCAGAGGTTTCCACTTTCGCTTCCTCCTCATTTTTCTCTTGCCACCTCCATGTAAGAAGTGCCTTCTGCCTCCTGCCATGATTCTGAGGCTTCCCCAGCCATGTGGAACTTTAAGTCCAAGTAAACCTCTTTTCTTCCCAGTCTCAGGTATGTCTTTATCAGCATCCTGAGAACAGACTAATACAGTAAATTGGTACCAGTAGAGTGGGGCATTGTTGAAAAGATACCTGAAAATGTGGAAGTGACTTTGGAACTGGGTAACAGGCAGAGATTGGAACAGTTTGGAGGGCTCAGAAGAAGACAGGAAGATGAGGGAGAGTTTGAAACTTCCTGGAGACTTGTTGAATGGCTTTGCCCAAAATGCTGATAGTGATATGGACAGTAATGTCCAGACTGAGGTGGTCTCAGATGGAGATGAGGAACTTGTTGGGACCTGGAGCAAAGGTGACTTGTTATGTTTTAGCAAAGAGACTGGCAGCATTTTGCACCTGCCCTAGAGATTTGTGGAACTTTGAACTTGAGAAAGATGATTTAGGATATCTGGCAGAAGAAATTTCTAAGCAACAAAGCATTCAAAAAGTGACTTGGGTACTGTTAAAGGCATCCAGTTTTATAAGGGAAGCAGAGCATAAAAGTTTGGAAAATTTGCAGCCTGACTATGTGATAGAAAAGAAAAACGTATTTTCTGGGGAGAAATTTAAGCCCGCTGCAGAAATGTGCATAAGTAGCAAGGAGCCTAATGTTAATCCTCAAGACTGTGGGGAAAATGTCTCCAGGCCATGTCAGAGACCTTCATGGCAGCCCCTCCCATCACAAGTCCAGAGGCCCAGGAGGAAAAAGTGGTTTTGTGGGCCAGGCTCAGGGTACTGGTGCTGTGTGCAGCCTAGGGACTTGGCACCCTGTGTCCCAGCCATTCCAGCTGTGGCTGAAAGGGGCCAAGATAGAGCTCTGGCAGTGGCTTTAGAGGCTGGAAGCCCAAGCCTTGGCAGCTTCCATGTGTGTTGAGCCTGCAGGTGCACAGAAGTCAAGAACTGAGGTTTGGGAACCTCCACTTAGATTTCAGAAAATGTATGGAAATGCCTTGGATGCCCAGGCAAAAGTTTGCTGCAGGGGCGAGGCCCTTATGGAGAACCTCTGCTAGGGTACTGTGGAAAGGAAATGTGGGGTTGGAGCCCCCACACAGAGTACCTACTGGGGCACTGCCTAGTGGAGCTGTGAGAAGAGGGCCATCATCCTCCAGACCCCAGAATGGTAGATCCACTGACAGCTTGCACTGTGAGCCTAGAAAAGCCACAGACACTCAATGCCAGCCTGTGAAAGCAGCCAGGAGGGAGGCTGTACCTTGCAAAGTCACAGGAGTGGAGCTGCTCAAGACCATGGGAACCCACCTCTTGCATCAGTGTGACCTGGGTGTGAGACCTGGAGTCAAAGGAGATCATTTTGGAGCTTTAAGATTTGACCATCCCGCTGGATTTCGGACTTGCATGAGCCCTGTAACCCCTTTGTTTTGGCCAATTTCTCCCATTTGGAATGGCTGTATTTACCCAGGACTTGTATCTCCATTGTATCTAGGAAGTAACTAGCTTGCTTTTGATTTTACAGGCTTATAGGCAGAAGGCACTTGCCTTGTCTCAGATGAGACTTTGGACTGGGGATTTTGGGTCAATGCTGAAATGAGTTAAGACTTTGGGGGACTGTTGGGAAGGCATGATTGGTTTTGAAATGTGAGGACATGAGATTTGGAGGGGCCAGGGTCGGAATGATATGGTTTGGCTATGTCCCCACATAATCTCAACTTGAATTATATCTCCCAGAATTCCCACATGTTGTGGGAGGGACCCAGGGGAAGGTAATTGAATCGTGAGGGCCAGTCTTTCCCATGCTATTGATAGTGAATAAGTCTCACCAGATCTGATAGGTTTATCAGGGGTTTCCACTTTTGCTTCTTCCTCATTTTTCTCTTGCCGCTGGCGTGTAAGAAGTGCCTTTAACCTCCCGCCATGATTCTGAGGCCTCCCCATGTAAAACTGTAAGTTCAATTAAAACTCTTTTTCTTCCCAGTCTCAGGTATGTCTTTATCAGCAGCATGAAAACAGACTAATACAATGATGTACAGTATATACCTATCTTAAGGGAAAGTCTCAAAATTTTTTTACTGATAGTCATAAACAATAAAAAGTTTGAAATTCACTGAATCAGAAAATAGAAAGTATTTTCAAGCACAAATAGAACATTTGTAAAAATTCACCATTTGCTAAATTCAAGCTTTAAAAATACAAGAGATCTGAAAGCATTGAGACTATATTCTTTGATTAATATGTAATGAAATTAGAAATCAATTTTTTAAAAAAGTTAAGTTAAAAAAAAGAGCCCTGTACTTGGAAATTTAAACACATACGTCTAAATAAATGATAGATCAAATAAGAAATAATGGTGAAAATTGGAAATTATTTAGAACTGATTTATAGTGAAAATACTATAACATATCACAACTTTGTCGATGCTGATAAAACAGAACTTAGAAGGAAATTTATACTGCACTATTAAATGTTTATATTAGAAAGAAGAATGGCTGAAAATTAATGAGGTCCACTCAAGAAGTTAGTAAAAGCACAACCACATAATTTCAAACAAAATAAAATGGAGGAGGGGATGAAACTAACGAAATAAAAAACAAAGGAGGCAGGCGGATCACTTGAGTTTGAGATTAGCCTGGCCAACATGGCGAAACTCCATCTCTACTAAATAAGAATACAAAAATTAGCTGGCATGGTGGTGGGTGCCGGTAATCCCAGCTACTTGGGAGGCTGAGGCACAAGAATAGCTTGAACCCAGAAGGCAGAGGTTGCAGTGAGCTGAGATCATGCCACTGCACTCCAGCTTGGGTAACAGTGTGAGACTCTGTCCCCCCCAAAAAAAAAAAAAAAAAAAGGAAATAAATAAAAAACAAAGATAGAATAAGAGCCTCACAAAATCAAAAGTATATCCTCTAAATGATTAACAGAGTAGTCTAACAAAATTCATCAAGAGGAAACAAAGGAACAAAGGTATTTCAAGGAAAACAACCCACAGAAGGTATTGGTTATAAACATTTCAGCTTTCCAGCATAAATTAGAACTTTAGAAAACATATATCCATCATTATGCATTAGACAGCTTCCAATATGTCAAGACATTCCTGATGAGAGCCGTGGTATTAACCAATGTGATTTTTAATAATATTGTAAATAAAATGTGACAGAATTTGTAAGATCTACATAGCTCAGTCTTAAATGTGAAAAGCAAAACTTACCACATTCCAGAGATAATATAAAAGAACAGCTTTACCACACTTCCTTGCCGAGGAAAGTTCCTGTTGGTGGTAATGTAAGTTAGAATACCATTTTGGAGAACAAGCGGGCATCATCCACTGAGGCTGATGATGTATATATCATACATCCTCCTGAATATACTCTTAGGCATATATTAATACAACTAAAGAAAGTCTTTCACATGTGCACAAAAGGCAGACAAAAGTATGCCCTCTGTAGTACTGTTTGCAGTAACAAAAAGCTGGAAAGAAAATCCAAATATCCTTTGTCAGGAAAATGGATAAACTGTGAAGGAAGCAGACAATGGAATACTATACAGCAGTCAAACTAAATAAATCCCAAGCATGTAACACTGTACACAAAAAATAGATGCAAGAGGATATGGGCAGCATGATGCCATTCACATAGTTTTAAAACATGCAAAACAAATAATATAGATTGTTAATGGCTATATTATATGCAACAAATAGAAACACATTTGTGGGAATCATGAGTATCAAATCAATATAATAGTGGTTACCTCTGGGAAGGCACAGAGGAAAACGGCATTAGAGCTAAGAAGAAAAGTTTCTATTATACTGGTAATGTTTAATGTGTAAAAAACAAAAACCACATGAAACAAGTATGCCAAAAGGTAAGCAATTCAAAAGGCAGCCATTCATCTTCATACTTTTATGAATGTTTGAAATATTTCTTAAAAAGTCCTCAAAAAACCTTAGACAACAAACTCTTCTGGAAATACTTTATTATTGAAGATAAAAAGAGGCATGTCATTAACTTTATCTCCATCTTCTAATCCCACTCTACCCTTATATAAATCCTTCTCAGTATCAAGGAGCCTAGGGTGGGAGCATTGTGTATAGTGGAGGAGGGTGATAGAAAGTTAACATTTGCTAGACAAAATATATTATCTTATTTAAATTGCTATTATAGACATTAAAAATGGGGTTCAGAGAGCTTGGGCCACTTGCTCATAGTCTCACAACCAAAAAGAAGTGACAGTAAGATTCAAGCCGAGTATATCTGGCTTCAAAGCCTGTATTTTTTTTTTCACTACTGTTTTGACAGCAAGAAAATAACTCTTCTTGAAGGTATAATTAACCTATCACCTGTTCCTATGTCCAGCATAGAAGTAACACAAGTACTGCAACTTGTTCATCATGTCACAGAGGAGTATAGATCCAGGCAAGGAAGTAGTATTATTGGAAACTGTGGAGAAGGAAATACATGCAGAGTCTGATTATATAATAGTTTTCCAAACTTATTATTTATACCATGGGCCATTTAGATTCTTATCTCCCCCTAGGAACTTTGGAGGTGATGCCAGTTTTACAAATATATTCTCCAAGTCTACTAATCTATGCAGACATTTGCTCCCTTTCCACTGTGAGCTGAAAGAGCACCTGATGTTGGCAGCAAACAACTTTGAGAGTTTAACAAATATAAATACACTCAAATATGTTTCCTAAATTACCAGAATAAAGGGAAGCACTAGACTCTCTGTCCAGTTTAAGGCCTTGGTTTTATACCTCTAAGACAAGGGACAATTGGTGAGGTATAACTTTTATTTATGTACAGTAAGCCAAGATTTATGTAGTCAGTTACTTTGGCCATCATTCAGAAACCAATTCCTCTATCGTCTCTCTTCTTTTATCATTATTGATTTTTATTTCCTGGGAAACAACATAACTCTAATTAGAGAATGAGCCCACATTCCAGAGATGCAAATCCCCCTCTCCTCCCTCACTTTTCCTTCGTCTCTTTGGACCCTCATAACACAATTATTTGGTGGCCCCAACTGTCCTTTTCTCCTTGCCTTGGCAGAAATCCAGTGCCTAGAGCTAGGTCCTCCACTTTTTATCTTTCATCTGCAGAGTAACAGTGAAAGATGTAGAGGCCTGTACCCCAGACAGCTGTAGGACTCAGATTGGATCTGCACTCAGGCCTGCTGGTTTGCTAGAAATAAAAGACCATTGACTCTGGCGTGGGGATGGAAACCTCTGCCAAACACACACATAGGCATGATCCCCTTCCCACGACGTGTCTCTCTCTCTCACTCTCTGTCACACACACACACAAACACACACACACACACACACACACACACACCTTTGAGCGGAGAGGGTCTATAAATTCCACACATATGGTGAACATATTTTAGGGGAAGCACATGACTAGAGGCCAGTGGGAGAGAAAGAAAAAGAAAATAATGAGAAAAATCTTTCAGTAAGTCTGAATTGTTCCAGTCAGACTGCTGAGAAAGAATGCAAAGGACTAGAGATGAAAATTACTGGTAAAAGTCAACATTGTAACATAGCTAAATCCTTTCCCTATTTCAAGCCATTATTAGAACTTTTTCTGATGTTCAACAATAGCACACAGAAAAATAGCCTTTATAATTTAGCTGTAAGTAATTGGCTTAACACAATGAATATAGCTGAAGAAAGCACATCATAAAATAATATTTTTCTCTAACTCATAATTTCAAAAATTCTTAATTTTACTTGTAAATAATTGTGTGATGGGGTGGTGGGTATAACTAATGTAACTGGAATTGGCTCCCAAAACATTAAATAAAATTGTTTTCTAAATTCTTATCCTTTCTGTTACATATTTAATGATCAGTTAAATGCTTAAGTACACTATAAACCTACCAGTATAAAGGACTAGCAAAAAGCCTTTTAAAAATGTAGATAAATAATATCTAATCTATCTGTTTTGTAAGTTAAGGACTGATTTATCAAATCTTCTCAAAATTAAACCAGAAGAAAGTATTTTGGCTTCAGCTTTAAAGGGTCATTGGTAGAAGTTAATCAGATCATCCAAACACAAAATAAACTGATAATAAAAGGTCTGCAAAACTTAGTGGTGTAGTAGAAGAAACACTGGTCTAGTGTACTCTGGGGCTTCATTTTTTAAGGGATTTCTAGCTAAGCTGGGTTTAGATTTTTACCTGAGGGCAGGAGAGAGATGCTGATGTATTTTTAGTAGAAAGGTGACTATGGCTGCCTTGTGGGGAATGAACTGCCAAACCATAAGGCTAGGGCAGGAGCGAAAGGGTAATTTAATTGTTCAGGTAAGAAATAATGAGATCCTTGAGGTCAGCTCCAACTCCCCACTTCCCCTCTACCAGCATCTCCAGAGGCACAGACATGAGGGCTGGAGGACGGTGCGTAGGCAGGGGGCAGAACAAGATTCCCGCCTCATAAGTACATCTTCCATAAGTAGTGCTTTAGGGGAAAACTGTAAAAGCCCTGGCTTTGCCACCTACAAGCTGGGTGACCTTAGGCAGTTAATGAGAAAGTTCTATATGCTGAGTATTTACTAAGTACCAGATACTGCTCAAAGATCATTTTAAGTACATTTGTAATTTACTTAATCTCTTCATGCCTTAATTTATTCATTAGTGAAAGATAACAGTAATATCTAATTCCTGTGACTATTTTGATGATTAAGAGAGAAGTCATATACATGAAATGGCTTGGTAAACTAACACATTGTGGTTTTCTTTTTTGAGACAAGTTCTTGCTCTGTCGTCCAGGCTGGAGGGCAGTGGCGTGATCTCTGCTTACTTCCACCTCTGCCTCCTGGGTTCATGCAATTCTCCTGCCTCAGCCTCCCTCCCGAGTAGCTGGGACCACAGGCATGCAATGCCACGCCTGGCTAATTTTTGTATTTTTTGTAGACACATGGTTTCTCCTTGTTACACCTAGGCTGATCTGGAGCTCCTGACCTCAAGTGATCTACCTGCCTCAGCCTCCCAAAGTGCTGGTATTACAGGTGTGAGCCACCATGCCCAGCCAGCCTTACACATTTAAAAATAGTTTTCTGGCCAGGCACAGTGGCTCACACCTGTACTCCCAGCACTTTGGGAGGCTGTGACAAGAGGACTGCTTGAGGAGCCCAGGAGTTTGGGGCTGCAGTGAGCTATCACTCCACCACTGCATTCCAACCTGGGTGACAGAGTGAGACCCTGTCATAAATAAATAAATTAGTCTCCTAATAAGCATGTTTTTTAAAAATAGATCTGAAAATATGATTACCTTCTTTTCAGCATCCCCTCTATGGAGGACTACACAGATTGATCACCTCACACTTGTTAGAATGACTATTATTAAAAAGATAACAAGCCAGGTGTGGTGGCTCATGCCTGTAATCCCAGTGCTTTGGGAGACTAAGGTGGGCAGATCACTTGAGGTCAGGAGTTCGAGACCAGCCTGGCCAACATGGTGAAACCCTGTCTCTAGTAAAAATACAAAAATTAGCCGAGCTTGGTGGCAGGCGCCTGTAATCCCAACTATTTGGGAGGCTGAGGCAGGAGAATTGCTTGAACCCAGGAGGCAGAGGTTGCAGTGGGCCGAGATCGTGCCACTGACAAAACGAGATTCTGTCTCAAACAAACAAACAAAAAACAAGATGACAAGTGTTGGCAAAGATGTGGTGAAAAGTGAACCCATGCACACTGTTGGTGAGAAAGTTAGTATAGCCATTATGGAAAACAGTATGGTGGTTCCTCAAAAAAATTAAAAACAGAACTACCATATAAATCAGCAATCCCTCTAATGGGTATATATACAAAGGAAAGAAAATCAGTATGTCAAAGAGACATCTGTACTCTCATGTTTATTGCAGCACTATTCATAATAGCCAAAATATGGAATCAACCTAAGTGTCCATCAACAGATGAACCAAAAAAGAAAATACAGTATATACACACAATGGAATACTATTCAGCCTTAAAAAAGGAAATCCTGTCAGTTATGACAACATGGATGAACCCAGAGGGCATTTTGTTAAGTGAAATAAGCCAGGCACAGAAAGACAAACACTGCATAAGCTCACTTATATGTGAAATCTAAAAAAATCGAGCTCATAGAAGCAGAGTAGAATGGGGCAAGAGGAAATGGGAAGATGTTGGTCAAAGGACACAAACTTTCAGTTAGACAAGAGGAATAAGTTCAAGAGATCTCTGGTACAACATGGTGACCATAGTTAATAATAATGTATCGTATATCTGAAAATCACTTAAAGATAGGTATGTGAGGTAATAGATATGTTATATAGCTTGATTTAGTCATTTGCCAATGTATACACCTTTCAAAGCATCATGTTGTACACCATAAATATATGCAATTTTTATTTGTCAATTTAAAATAAAGAAAAAAGAAAAAATTCTTCCTAGCATTGCCTGTTAAAAAAGAAGAAAATGAAAAAGAAAAAAAGACAGTTATTGCTTATTGACTTTTGTATTACAAAACCTAAGTCATTGCCATGATGATTTTTCACCTACCAGAACTCTGTAAATAATGGGGTTATGTGGCTAAGATAATAACTGTTTCCAGAAGACTAGTTTATTCACTTATACTTCTACCTGAAAATGGTTCTAAGAAGCAAAAGCCAATACATGCCTTCATGGCTGTAAGATAAGGCATGAGGAGGGCCTTTCCATCAGCATCCATGAACAAACTGAAGCATTATGGCCATTCTAATGGAGCTGATGTCTAATGTTCATTTCTAGGTAATCCATGGGCAGTAGATAAGCACAGCTTCTACTCAAATTAATGAAAATGGTGATGAGCAACTATGTGGGACAGTAGTTTATAGTCACTAACCATCAGCTAACACAGATTAGTGTAAAGAGAAAGCAACTAAAAAACTAAGATTTTTAAGTTCAAAAGAATTAACTTTATAGAAAACAAAAGAAAACTTGATCAATACATCAAAGGTGAGAAAAAAAGTAGAAGCATAAAAAATCTAAGTTTTAATTATTTTTAAGCACAGGACTAACTTTACAGGAAATAAAGTTTGATGAACAAATTAAAAGGCATAAAGAAAAGAGACTTAAGATCCATAATCAAATGTAATATGTGAACCTTGGTAGATCTTCACTCAAACAAGCCTACTATAAAATACATTTTTGGGAGAGTCAGGGTAATATGGGTTTTAGATGATAATATGGAATGATCATTGTTAGGTGTCATTACAGTATTATGGTTATGTAAGAAAATTTCCTGAATTTATAGTGGCAGGCTAAAATATTTAGGAATTGGAATGCCATGATGTGCAGTATCTGCTTTGAAATACTTCAACAAAGAAAATAACATTGAGTAGGCACAGTGGCTCATTCCTATAATCCCAACACTTTGGAAGGCCAAGTTGGGAGGATCACTTGAGCCCAGGAGTTTGATAGCAGCCTGGGCAATGTTGTGAGACCCATCTCTCAAAAAAAAAAAAAAAAGCCAGGTGTGATGGAATACACCTGAAGTCCCAGCTATTACTCAGAAGGCTAATGTAGGAGGATGTTGAGCCCAGGAGTTTGAAGCTGCAGTGAGCTATGATCACACCACTGCACTCCAGGCTGGGCAAAAGAGCAAGACCCTATCTCTATTTCAAAAAAGAAAAAAAAAAAAAAAGAAAAGTAACATCAGTAAGATAAATAACAAAATGTTAACAAGTGATGGGGTACAGTATACTATTCTCTCTATTGCTATAAATTTTTAAAAACATTTTTAAATTAAATTACATTTTTTTAAAAAGGGGGAAAGAAAGCCTGATAAAATATCCCATCCATCCATCCATCCATCCATTCATAGAGTTGTAATAAGGTTGGTTGCCTGAGTCAAAGAATGAAATGGCTAAGAACCAAGTTTATCTTAGGTTACAAAGACACCTGAGGAAATTTTTCATATTGCCTTTGTGAGACAAATTGTATAATGTAGGCAAGATGAGTGCCTCCCTTAAATTTTGCTGGCAAACTATCAAAATTCTCCACAATGGAGCTGAAGTGAGGTATGGCAAAGAGATGAATTATTAAACAGCTTTACAACTGCATTAAAGCTATGAGGAGAAGACAGGCACACACCAGTCAACTCTGCCCCTTCCACTCTCTGACCGAGACCCAATGAGCTCATTAGGTTCCATTTTAAGGGAAGGTGAATTTTGTCCCTCCTTTATGGGGAATTCTTTACAAAGTCTCCCATATAGTGGGTTACTTTTTCAATTGCTATTTAGAACAACAAAGTACCACATGGAAGAAAATATCTCAATTATTGCAAATTTTAGATGCTTATGAAGGTCACTGCTAAAATCCTTTACAAAGTAGAAAAAAATTATAATATGGTAATCATTCCTGAGAGATTGAGTTCAAAGTGCAAGTATAGGATGTAGTTGTAAATAAGTCTTTAATATTAAAGATCATTTTAAAAAGCAATCTGGCAAGTGGTTACTTTGTGGAGATTAGACATTCATCCACAAGAAGTATGGAAATAGGTACTTGTGGCTAGGAATATGATTTTTAGAAATAGTATCTGATAAGATCAAAAGCCAGCTTGTATTAAAAACAGTTTAGATGAAGTGAAGATGATGTGCTTTGCAAAATGCATTAGGTGACTCAAAAAGTGGCTCTAATGATGAACAGCTCTCCAACTCTGGCAATGGATATGAAGCTTGAGGCACGTTCTTTTCAGAAAGAAGGTGAGAGTGCTTTTGAGACAGGATGACCAAGAAGGCGAGAGACCTTGGGACAGCTAGTTTGTAGAAGGAAAGACCTATACTGTAAGGACCTACAGAGTAAGATACAAATGGTACATAATAAATGTCTTTCCAAGTATTTGAAGAGCAGTTGTGTGGAAGCAGAGTTGATTTATTGTGTTTTTTACAGAGCAGAAATTAAATGAACGAATGGAAATTATATGGAGGTAGATATTCAGTCAATAAAAGCAAGTATTTTATAGTAACTGGATTTGTCCAACACTGAATTTGAAAAGTCATGTGCAAGTAAAGCCTTCCTGACCAACTATATAAGGAATGAAGTTGAGGTAAATTGCCTTTATGGTCCCTTTAATGATCAGATTCTATTACTTTATCAAATTATCTCCAAGCTGGCAACAAAGTTGATAACTGCATTTATGTTTTAAACATACAGTTGGCCCTCTGAATTTGTGTGTTCTGCATCCATGGACTCAACCAAACAGCAGATTGAAAATATTAGGAAAAAACAACAAATAAAAAATAACAGCACCACTATATATACACTATGGAATACTACACAGTCATAACAAGGAATGAAATCATGTCTTTTGCAGCAACATGGAGGACAACATGAAATAAAGGCCATTACCCTAAGTGAAATCATTCAGAAACAGAAAAACAAATACTGCATGTTCTCACTTATAAGTGGGAACTAAACAATAGGTACACATGGACATACAGAGAGACTCCAAAAGTAGGGAAGAGGATGTTGGTTGAAAAATCACCTATTGAGTACAATGTTCACTATTCGGGTGACAGGGACACTAAAAGCTCAGACTTCACCACTACATAACATATCCATGTGACAAAACTGCACATACACCCTCCTAATCTCTAAAAACTTAAAAGATTAATATATATATATGAAATTAGTGTGTATTTAGGCATCAAAAAATAACAATACCACAAGAGAAAAGTAATACAAATTAAAAAACAATACAGTATAACAACTATTTGCATAGCATTTATATTGTATTAGGTTATTACAAGTAATGTAGAGATGGTTTAAAGTATACGAGAGAATATGTGTAGGTTATATGCAAACATGATTCCATTGTATATAAGGAACTTGAGCATCTGCAGATTTTGGTAGCTTTGGTGGTCCTGGAACCAACACTCTTTGGATGCCAAGGGATCATTATACTCTTTTCATTTATCACATATTTTTTAACAGTCTGCTCTGTAAGAATCGTTACATTAAGTTTTATGTATAACAAACATATATAAAAATAATGATAGAAATGTACAAAGAAGGTTACATATATGCATGCATGTTAACATATACCATAGCATGTATAACATACCATTCCTTGGCTGGGCTTTGTCCTAAGGTTAAAGCAGATACATAATGAAGGCAAGATCTAGTTAGAATTTTTATCTTTTTCTAGCGTGTATCTTGAGTGCCTTGTCTCTAGACCAGACTACCTGCCTGTCCAAGAATAAACTGATTCATCCATAGCGAAGATATGTGTCAAATATTTTGGCTTTACTATGAAGGCTTTCTTGGCTTAGACCCAAGACACTGAAACTTTGTCTTCCAATTTCCCAATTTGTGCTATCAAATCTTCTCAAAAACTATTATACAAAGAATGAACAGTGGGAATTATCCAACAGACCTTCCAAATACAACATCTAATAAAGCAACATTGGAATTACATAAAACTATTGGTCACTAATTTCTATCCCTGATCACAAGGAGATTAGTCAACAACACAAAGTAATCAGTTTGAAAGCAACCCAGCATAGCAAAACAACACCAGGGCTAAAAGTACTCATGAAACACAACTCTTTGGTATATGAAGCATCATAAACTTACCAAATACAGTAGAGGAAAAGCTGAAAAATACTCTTACAATATAATGATAGTTAATGATATAAACACAAGTAAAACATTAAGCTGAAAAAAATCACATTTGAAAAAGTCACCTTCAAACACTTTTTAAAAATCACAAGCAGGGGCTGTGTGAACCATTCAACATTTTTTCCTCAAATAATCTGCAAATAAAAGTTTTCTCAGTTCTAATCTGAGAAGCTGACCTGAGATTGTTGGAAAAGGATGCTTTTTTCCGGGTTTATGCCGCAGGCAAGAAGAACAGCAGTCATGTCCAGGATGCTCTGCCGAAGGACAGCTGGGTCTTGGGGGACAGTAATGGAGTGTAGGTCAACAATGCTGTATAATACAGAGTCATATTCATCCTGTAACCTCACCCAGTTCTCAATGGCTCCCAGGTAATTGCCCAGGTGGAGGATTCCTGTAGGTTGAATGCCAGAAAATATTCGCTTCTTGCTGTCTTTCTGGAACAAAGGAAAACAAACATATTTGCTTTTGAGACAGAATCCCATGAATCCTATGCCCATGTTATCATAGCTATGGGAGCTAGTTATATTTTTGTAAACTACAATCTGACAGTCATCATCATCCCTTTATTTTGGGCCTACTCTGTAAATCACTATGCTAGGTGCTACTAGGGACAGAAAACAAAAACGATATTAAAAATGTTTTTGCACTCAAACATGTACAAATGTAAAGACACATAAGAAAAGATCTGCAGCCAGGCGTGGTGGCTCATGCCCGTAATCCCAACACTTTGCGAGGCCAAGGAGGGTGGATCACTTGAGGTCAGGAATTTGGAACCAGCCTGGCCAACATGGTGAAACCCTGTCTCTACTAAAAATACAAAAATTACCTGGGTGTGGTGGTGCGCCTATAATCCCAGCTACTTGGGAGGCTGAGGTGGGAGAATTTTGAACCTGGGAGGTGGAGGCTGCAGTGAACCAAGATCATGCCATAGCACTTTAGCCTAGGCAACAGAGCAAGACCCCGTCTCAAAAAATAAAAAATAAAAATAAAGAAAGAAAAAAAAGGAAAAGATCTGCATCCCCAAGAGAATGTGATCTAATAGGAGATAGACGATATTGTTTATGAAAAGACAAGTAAAGGTATAACGTGGTAACATGATCATGACCAGTTTGGAATGATACAGAATAGGGTTCAGAGAGGAATTCCCAAGAGGAAAAGGTAACTGAGGTTTGGTGGGCAATGAGGAGGCCTTCAGACATAGAATCAAATTTCACTGGAGATTAAAGGGGCCTCGAGAGTTTTTCATGTAATTTAATTTATTTTGTAGCTAAGGAAATGAAGGCCTTAGCATTAGCGCTAAAGGCTACTGCTATTGCCTTAAGATTTTTGTTTATATTGTTGATATTATAATTTAGTGTATGAGATCTTGGGCTAGAAATTAGAAAACATATATTCTATTTCTAATATTACTTCTTAATAAGGTTATTTAAATTTTCTATGCATTGGTTTCCTTTTACTTTTAATAAAATCATATTTAGGTTTTCAATTCTTCAAAAGGAAATTTTAATTCTATATGATTATTTAAATTATAAAAAACATTTGCACCCTGGTCATATTTTCCCTTTGGTTTGTACTTCCTAATGTTGAAGTTATAATACGAAAATGAAAAGAAAAAAAATGCAATACAAAGTAAAAAAAAATTGCTATTTTCTCCCTGAATCATTTTGTAATACATTCCATCATGAAAAACCAAAAATGAGTATGTATCAGTAATATGCTGTAACTAAAAGACCCTAAGAAAATAAAATGCATCATTATCATTTTTAACCACCACCAAAATAAAACAACAAAAGCAGCAATAATTTACTGAGCAACTACTATGTTGCAAGCATTTATGCCCAGTGTTTTACATATATTAATGCATTTAATCCTTATAATACCTAATATGGTAGGCATATTATTACCTCCAGTTTACAGATGAGAGACATGAGGCTCACAGATTTCACTAGCTTGCCCATGGTCACACAGCTAGTAAGTGGTGGAGTTGAAGTTTCAAGCCATGTATCACTGACTTCAAAGCCCATGTATGTTCTCTCTACTAGCTACTATGCTTTGCTTAGCTACCATCTATTAAGATGTTATCATATTCGTTGTATTAATTTTGCAATTTTTCAGTCAGTTTAAAAATTTGCAAAATAAAAAATTACGGGGAAAAAAAGACCATTATTATACAGGTATCTTAGTGAGCCAAGATTCTTTAGTGTATATATCTAGGAGCAGAATTGCTGAGTCATAAGGTATATATATGTATCTTCAGCTGTAGTACTTCAATGTGGTGAACTATTCCTAAGTATGTAACATTATGCACTTTCTACCAAGTTCCTGTTATTCCATATCCTCATCAACACTTGGTATTAGCAATCTTTTTATTTTTAGCTAATCCGATGGAAATGAGGTAGAATCTCATTATGGTTTACTTCTCTTTGATTATTAAAGAAGTTGGGGACTCTTTTTATGATTACTAGCTATTTTTACCTCCTCTTCTATGAAAAGCCTATTTAAATTATTTTGCCTGTTTTTCTCAGATTGGATTGTCTTTTATTGATTGAAGAATCTGTACATATTCTAGATGCTAATATTCTTCAATTACATGTAGAGCAAATATTGTCTTACTGTATGGCTGTCTTCTCTTTATCTTATCTTTTGATAAAGATAAGTACTTAATTTTATAAATCAAATACATAACTTCTGATAATAGATTATCATATCATAGAAGAAATCTTTCAATACCCTGCAGTTATGAAGGTGCACGCGTGTGTGTGTGTGTGTGTGTGTGGTGTGTGCATATGTGGCTATATACATATAGCTAGACACACACACATGCATATATATAATGTGTGTGTGTGTGTATGTGTGCGCTTTAAAGTTTTATCTTTACTCTTCACATTTAGGTTTGTATCCATCTGGAGTTTTTTGCATATGGTGTGAAGTAAGCATCTAATTTCTTCTTTTTTTCCTGTATGAATATCTGATTATTCTAGCACCATTTATTGAAAAGACTGTCTCTTCCCATTGCTTTGAAATGCCATTGCCATCATAAATCAAGGATCCCTGTAAGAAGAATCTGGTAAGGGTCTGGTCTTTCAATTCTGACTCATTAGTCTATCTGTCTGTAACTGTTTCAGTATCACATTGCTTTTTAAAAATACATCTTGGGACCTACTAAAGCAAGGCTTTCCACATTCTTTTTCTTCAAGAGTACTTTATTCATCCTTGGCCCTTTATATGTATCAATATATTTTAGAATCATCTTGTCAAGTCCCAAGAGGAAAAAAATAAAAAACCCTGTTCATTTTTTTCTTCTTTGGTTGGCTGACGTTGCTGACTGGGATCACATTGCATCTAAAGATTGTTTCGGGGAGAACTGACATCTTTATAATATTGAGTCCTCCAATCCAGGAAGCCACAAGCCATGTGAAGTCTTTTTTATACCTAATGCTAGCTTCTGAGAGCTAATCTACTTTTGATATGTGAGTGCCAAGGCTACTTAAATTTGGCACTACCTTTTCCCCAAGTATTCCAAATCCTACAAATAGAGTCTATTTTCCTCTCAACTCCTAAGATGGCAGCCCTAAAACAGAATGCTACATCATAGTTCCATGGTCCAGAATTGTGCTTGATCCAAGAACTCAAGAGGAGACCCAAATGATTTCTGGCTTTGAGGATATGAAAAATATCCTTCAGGTAATTGAGAACAAATATAATCTTACACTCAAAATCACAAACACACACATAAAAGGCTTTCAAGTGATGAAATCCCCAGATCATAATCTAGAAACAGTATTTTAAAAATAATTCCTACTTGAGAATTGAGACAGAGAGAGAAGTGAGCATAGAATGAGTACCTATTATTGAGGCTTCCTCCAGGACCTAGGGACCTTAACCAGCTCTGGATTCCTGATATGGGAATAAGCAAAGGAATTTTCAGTGCAGTAAGAAATGATTAATGGGCTTTAGGGACTGATTGATGAAGGGAGAAAGCAAAGCAGAAAAACAAACTCTGAAGTTAATAAATGGAAAGGAAAAAAATACCATCCTGAAACACTTGACCTAGGAAGATAAGGGACTGTTTATGGTAATGTAAAGGGTTATAAAGACTAAGAATTTTAAGCTGCAAAAAACAGGAATATTTTCACATATATTTCTCCATCTTCAAACTCAGAAATTATTCCCCAGGAGAAATGGAGAAAACAAATCTTTGAGAAAACTAGAAGAGAAAAGCACCAGAGAAGAGACTGTGGGAAAAAAGTATTGTGACCAGTGGGAATGGGCTAGAAATGGTCTAATACATCTTTTTCATTCTCTAGTTCCCTCTATACATTTGCGCAGAGGGAATGATATTATCAAGCAACGAGACCAACAAGAAGTGTTTTGTTCAATTTTCAAGGCACTATTAAAAAAATACAGCCTCTAAATGGGAACTGGATACCTGGTCTTAAAAATATACAGAGAGTGTCCTGCTATTCTGCAGTGAGTTTATGTTCCCGTCTGTTCCCTCTGCAAGAGTCAGCAGGCGGCCTGACGGCATGGCAGGGGAGACATGCCAGGTACCATGAAATCACGGGGTTGGAATGTGGAGTTTGGGTGGTGGGAGGATGGAGGTTCTGTGTTCAAAAGCACTAGAGTTAGAAAAGAATGAAAACGAAAGGAGCTTGGGCTTCCCATGGGTTTGGACAGGAGACGAACCACAAAGAAAACAGCTTCTAGCCTAGCCCACAGGCATTCATTCAAGGGGAAGCCTGGAGCATCAACCTACGATTCCATCACAGTAAGCAGAGGATTAAAAAAGAAGCACATTAGAAAGTAGGTCTTCATTTCATTTCAGGCATATTTCCTTGGTAAATGCCACTTCCAGCCTATACATTTATTGACTCATTTTTATAACAGAACCAGCAGTACCATATCCCTGGGGAGCTTCAGCTCTGGGATTTGATATATACCAGAAGAGACAGTGGGTATTCAAATCAAAGGCAGAGCATACTTATCATTTTGACAGACATAGCTGAAACTATTCCTGTTGTAAGGTACTGAGCACATCCAAAATGTGTAATTTCCTTAATTTTCTTACTGTACTCAAAAGCAATTGAAAAATCCCAAGTTATTAATTATGGCAAAAGAATTTTTGTGATTAGGAGAGCTTCTGTCTTTAATTTCAATTGAATAAGATACATCTAAAGAAGGCTACCTACTAGCTTTGAAACACTTTCAGCTTCAGTACAGTGGTGAGAAGACTTCAACTAAAGATTTCAAGACTCTTCTTATAAAGTCCTGCTTGTATCCAGCTGTAACACCAATTGTTCATTGATCACACTTGTTTTAACTACGGTCAAAGGTAAACCACAAACTTGGCTCAACAGCCACACTATGTCTTATTGGTTACATAAATGGCATTTTATCACAGATTATAATAAAAAAGTATTCAATAACATTACCCAGCTAATTGGGATGAAAATCTCTTTCTATAAGTCTATTTATTCTTCTAATTGTATATAAATTTAGAAATACTGTTTAAAGCTCTCACTCCTGAGCTCTGTGTTTCTCGATTCTATCATTTACATTGCCCTACTATTTCAATCCTAAGTTCCTGAAATTATCTTCAACATTTTCTTGAAAATGCCTCTACTGTCAATTAAGGATTGAAGAGCTGAAACAGAGAAGACCAGGCGTGACACTGGCTGGGAGGAGCCAGGTGCTCCCCTGAAGGTTTGGCAGTGCCTCAGCATTGTTCTGCTATAGTC
The DNA here is from genome assembly GCF_007565055.1 of Rhinopithecus roxellana. Taxonomy (NCBI): domain Eukaryota; kingdom Metazoa; phylum Chordata; class Mammalia; order Primates; family Cercopithecidae; genus Rhinopithecus; species Rhinopithecus roxellana. The sequence goes on along the minus strand of NC_044556.1, from coordinate 51,560,618 downwards.
AGCTCTTTCCTCCAGAAAGCACTGGAGAGTCCTGGTCTGTCAAGAAGTGCTCACTCAGCACCAAGAAAAATGGGTTCATTTCTGCTTAGAACTAAAACCAGATGCTCAGACCTGGGAATCAATAGAGTAAATATTAATTCAGTATAAGAGAAAGAAGGTCCTATATCACCTCCAAGTAAGAAAAAATATGTAGGCCAACAAGTAAAACGGAAGGAAAATTATTTTTTAAAAGAAAGAAAAAGGAGTGACTAATCAATTAGACTGTGAGCACCTAAAGGGCATAAATGATAAGCACTTAATATGTATTGTCAGTTCAGTAAAACAGTTTAAAAGAATCAACTTAATGCTTAAAAAATATTCCCCACAGGCTTATTTAAGCCATTTTCAAATTTCAAGAGTTACGCATCTATTTTCCTTACATGCACTGTACCTACCATCCTTCTGTCATATAATGGAGTGCTGTTGCAGAAGTATTTTCCTTCTCGTGATGAAATTTAGCTATCAGAAACATGCCCTGGCCCTTTCATGTACTTCATCTCATGTAGTGAAGGTAGGAATCATAGGCATCATTTTTTAGGGAAGGACACTGCAAAGTTAAATAACCTGCATAAAGTCACAGGCAGGTGAGTCAGATCTGGATCTGAGCTCTTGCCACTGGACTCCAAGTTCTACATTCCTTCCATCACATTGAACTGCATGCAATTTAGAACTTCTTGGCTTCAAGCTTCCCCCTCCCACCCAACCCCTCTCCCCAACACACTTCTCAGAAGGGGAAAGTGTACCATGGAGATGTTAATCAAAAGGCCAAGGGCACACAACTAGTGGCACAGCTGGGGCCAGAATTCAGAACTCCAGTGCCCTGCCCACCACACCACATAATGTTCTTCCCCAGATGCCATGTTTTGAACGTGTGACCCCCCTCAAAAATCAAATTGGAAAACCCCACTGTAGTAGTATTAAAAGGTGGGGCCTTTTAGGAAGTGGTTAAGTCATGAGGGTTCTGTCTCATGGATGGATTAATGCCCTTATAAAAGAAGCTTCAGGCTGGGCGTGGTGGCTCACATCTGCAATTCCAGCACTTTGGGAGGCCAAGGCGGGTGGATCACCTGAGGTCAGGAGTTCCAGACCAACCTGGCCAAAATGGTGAAACCCCATCTTTACCAAAAATACAAAAATTAGCCAAGTGTAGTGGCAGATGCCTGTAGTCCCAGCTGCTCGGGAAGCTGAGGCAGGAGAATCACTTGAACCCGGGAGGCAGAGGTTGCAGTGAGCTGAGATAGCACCATTGCTCTCCAGCCAGGGTGACAGAGCGCAACTCCATCTCTGAAAAAAAAAAAAAAGAAAGTTTTAGAGAAAGTATACACTGTTTTGTCCTTCCACCCTTTCCATGTAAGGACACAGCATTCCTCCTTGCTGGAGGATGCAGCAACAAGGTGCCATCTTGAAAGCAGAGAGCGGCCCTCACCACACACCAAAGCTGGTGCCTCGCTCTTGAGGCCTTCCTAGCCTCCAGAACTGTAAGAAATAAATATCTGTTCTACATAAATTACCCAGTCTGTAGTATTTTGTTATAGCAGTATGAGTGAACTAAGACACCAGGTTTTTAATTTTATACTGTTCTTTTCTCCTATAGCTATTTCTTTTGTACCTAAACATCTCTTTGGGCTATTTTCTTCAGGTCTTTTTTTCTGTCTCCCCAGCAGACAGAAATGATGAAATATAAAGTCACGAAGCTTTGGCTCCCAGGAAGGATTTCATCATCACCTCAGGGCAGTTAATCTATATTTAAATGCAAAGTTTATACATAAGTAAAGAATAAGGAGGCAAGTCCTTTTTTTCTTAGAAAGATGATTAAAACTAAATTAACAATTATCTAAACATGACATAAATAATTAGAAAATTAAGTGCAGTGCAAAATATTTTAATTCCTAATAACACTACTTGCTAAACCAAATCAGCAAGTGTCATATTCTTGCCGTAACATACTAACACAGCATATTTTTATCTTGAACAGGACGGTAAGTACAGGTAATAGATCAAGAAGCACTACAGTTTCAAAAGTATAAAAAATGATATAAAATGTTTTAAAAAGTTTTTCCTCATAATAATTTTTTTTTTTTTTTTTGAGACAGGGTGTCTCTCTGTTGCCCTGGCTGGAGTACTGTGGATGATCAGAGCTCACTGCAGCCTCAAACCCCTAGGCTCAAGCAGTTTGCCCACCCTCCCAAGTAGCTGGTACTAGACGAATACACAACTACATTGGCTAATTTTTTGCGTGTGTATAATTCAATTTATATGAAATATTCAGAATAGGCAAACCCATAAACAGGAAGTCAATTGGTGGTTGCTAGGGATGGGGAGGAGGGAGGAAATGGAGACTTCTTGTTTAATGGGTACAGGGTTTCATTTTGGGATGATAAAAAATGTTTTGGAACTAGTCAGAGGTGACGGTTACACAACATTGTGGATGTTCAGTACCAAATGTCACTGAATTATTCCCTTTAAAATGGTTAACTTTATGTTATGTGAATTTCACCTCAGTACAAATAAATAATAAATACATTGCAAGGAAAAATTTGGAAAGAGGCCTATCAAACAAAAAAGTTGTAATGAAAAAGAAAAGATATTAAACATGTTTTTAAACAGGCGGTTTTGGGCATGGAGCTGGTTGATGTTAAAAATCCTACCCCATTCATTCACATCAAGCTGTCCAAACTTAGTAACTGGAAAGATCCCACGATGCTGAGCTCTAAATATCAAACACAAAACTAGAATTCTAGAATTATCTGGTATTTTCCCTTTCCTGAAAATTCCATCTTTAACTGGGGTCTATGGGTTCAAGAGCCATATTTATGAACCAAAATTCAGGACACATACTCTGGTTCAGGGACAGTGAATGGTAGGAAGAATATCCAGGATATGTAGCTGTTGAAACTGCAGCCCTCTCAATGACTCTAATACTCAAGAGGTTAAAAGAATCCAGCCCCAGGAGTTTTACATACAAAAATAGTAACAACCCAACTGAACTTGACTGCATTTAGAAAACATAATTATTTCCAAATCTACTGAGGAGCTTAACAGTCTTCAGTGATGCCTACAGTCACTGGGATTCGAAGACTCCCGCTCCCGGCAGCTCCCGGTCCTTTCATGCCTATGGATTTATCTCGGCTCCTACTTCGACTTCTATGACTACGCCCTTCAGAACGCCCGTTGTACGGGCTAGAAAGTGTGTCTGAGCTCCTCCCTCTGTCCTTATCCCTGGTCTTTTCTTCTCTTGCCTCCCTCCTGCTTGAGGACCTGTGCTCGTGCTTGGTTTCTCCTTCTTCAGCTCCCTCTCTAGGTTCTCTACCCCACCAGAGTAGGCAGTCCTGGCCTTGGGGAGCTTCCGCCCCTCCCTGGGCACTGACTTCTGAGCTCTCTCCGAGTTCTTGCTGCTGTGCTTCTTAGGGCCAGGGTCATCCTTTTCCTTTACTGTCTTGCTTCTGGGTGACGAAGAGGATGGTTTCTCTGCCTGTACCTCCCGGTCAGTTTTCTCTTTTTATTTCCTTTTTTTTCTTTTTGTCTTTTTTTGCGCTTTTTTGTTGGTTTTTCATCTTCAGAGCTCTCAGACAAACTTGGTGAGGGGGTACGAGCCCCACAGCCCTTCTCCTGGAGCTCTTTGGTCACATCATCCATTTCTTCTAAGTCCTAGAAACCCGGTAGTTAGACACATGATCCACTCAGATAGTTCTTCCTTTGATTTTGATCCCAATAAAATTGTCAACAGCCAGAATTATGCTCCTCTGGTCTTCATAGCAGAGGAAATAGAATCCTTTGGATTTCCCAGTCTTTTTGTCCCACATGAGATTAATGTTAACAATCTCCCCATATTGTGAGAACACACAGATGATGTTCCCTTCAGTCAGCTCATAAGGAAGCCCTCCCAGGAAGATCCAGGTGCTGTCCTTGTACTAGGAGTGCTAGGACATCTTATTGGCCACCCCAAGCTGGACCTCTCACTCAATCAGTTCGTTGATCAGCTTTACCTTAGTTAAAGGGCTCACCTCCGTGGGCTCGTGCTCAGCATTCAGGTATCAGTGCCCAGGCAAGGCAGCCTGGCGCATACTCTGGCTAATTTTTTTTAAATTTCTTGTAGAGGCAGGGTCTTGCTGTCTTGGCCAGGTTGGTCTCAAACTCCTAGCCTTAAGTGATCCTGTTGCCTTGGCCTCCCAAAGTGCTGGGATGACAGCTGTGAGCAATTGCACCTGGCCTTCATAAGAAAATTCTAACATTGATTTTCAAGTGTTCATTCCGGGGGTATATGATATTGTCATTATCTCTCGTGGCCAACTAAACGCTTATCATACCAACAATTATCACTGCTCACACATCCATATCGACAACTGCCTGATTCCCCTCTTAAGCTAATTATCTGAGAACATTTATCCTTTGGCCAGCAGCTGAGAGATGTGGCTATCCACACCAAGTTGTCAGACTGTTACTAAACATGTGAGGATTAAATTACATTGGTTTTAAAACTTTTCTAATTGCATACCCTTTTTCAAAGATAATATTCTTAGATGTGCCTAATAAGTGGAATTTTCCAAAGAAAAGCTTGAGAGGTAGATGGATAATAGCAGAGTCAGTGGGGGAGCTCTGGTGGGTCCCGACTGCTCTTTTGACCTCACCCCAGACAAGCACAAGGGGGCTTCTCAGAGCGCAGTCTGAAAACCACTTTCAGACATTTTCAAAGCATTAATATTTTGTTGAAATTGAAACTGTCTTCCTCACGATATTGGGGAATATATAGGAGAAGAAAGATAGTAAAATATGGGCTAGAGGTGCAAATATCACATATGCTGACTTAGCATAACTCTTCTCATTTCTTCCTCTGAGATAAGACTCTGACTTTGTGGGGTGGTCAATGCCTTTCCCAGTCATTCTCCAATCACACCTCCTGGGGAACGCAGCTGACTACTTGCCTTTCTTCTATAGAGTATTACCCTCTGCATTCACACTCTTCCATCATCCTAGAATGCCCTTTACCCTCTTTTCTGCATGGGGAACCCCCCTTGGTTATTAGGCCCTAACAATCTCTCCCTGATTCTAAGACTCTTAAACATGTTCCTTCCTCTTACTAAACATACCCACACATGCTCCATGCTCCACCACACACACCATCAATGTCTCTCTTTCTCTCACTCAGAAGAACAGATGCCTCCTTCATCAATTCTTCATTATTGCACATATCACATTGGTAACTTGGTAATTTTTTTTTTATTTGCTCCATAGATTTATTTTCCCGCCTAGAATATGAGCTCTTCTAGGACAGGGGCTATCTTTTCCCTCTTTGTATACCCAGTAAATAGCACAGTGCCAGGTACATTGTGGTCCCCTAATAAATGTTAACTGAATCATGACAAATCCTTTTTCCCAAATCCTTTGTTTTTAGCTCAATAACTATAAACAAAATAAGCCAAATGTTTCAGTTGCAGGCAATTGTTAAGTTATATTCTAAGAGTTTGTTTAAAAACTGGTTCTTTGAAACTCAGAAACTGAATTCTTTAAATGGGAAGCAGACCATCAAAGTCTCTTTGAGCCTATAATATTCTTGAAGAATGGTTTTAACAGCATGATTTCATCTGTACCTAACCAGCATCCATAAAATTGTTTCTGCAGGAAGGCGGAATCCAAGGTCCATTTTGGACACCAGAAATCTATTCAGTGGTGGCTTTGATTTTGTATTAGAAAGGACTTAAGGGGAGCAATTATGCATGCAGAGGAAGTTGTATTTGCATATACAGTAAATTCTTTTTAAATTGTATGATTACTTTGAGGTGGGGTAACAGGTCAAACATCCTTATGCATTCATTGCCTTTCCTAACACTGATATTGTATGGACTGCCAGATGTAGCAGCCCTGGTCACCGCTGGTGGAAAAGAAAAGAGCAGAAAGAAGGTGAGAGGAAGGGATTAGAGCAGAGGCTCTCAAAGTGTGTTCCCAGTACCAGCAGTATCATCATGACTTGGGAACTTGTTAAAAATGCAGTCTTGGGTTCCAACCCAGACTTACTAAATCAAGAATTCTAAGAGTGGGGCTTATCAGAGAAGAAGAAATGAGAACATTTATGCAACCCTGCTTTAACAAGCCTCTCCAGTGATTCTGATGTATGCTAAAGTTTGAGCGAGGTTTTTGGGCACCAATAATCTATTCTTAAAATTCACTTCAACTGCGGAAAATGAGGTACAGATAAAAACATTATGAATGAAAAAGAGAAGGTCCCTTCTAAGCCAACAGTTCTCAATCTTGGCTGCACTGTAATCACTTGGGAGCTTTAAAAAATACTGATGCCTGGGCACCACCCCCAGAGAGTCTGATTTAATCAGTCTGGGATTTGGCGTGAGCAATGGGAGTTTTAAAAGCTCCCCAGGTGATTCTAACATGAGGCCATGAATGAGACACCACTGTTCTAAGCCAGCTGCTACATAATTATCTTCCAAAGCTGCCAACCTGCTAGGAAACACTGAAACACACACACACACACACACACACTCACATAAAAGGACGAAAAATATGAGGAGTAAGTTCACTTGCTAGTAATTTACATTTCAAGATAATGAAATCTCTAAGGCAGTGATTTAATCATGTATGGGCAGAGGCCGCTTTGGCTCCCAGCAGTTTGGATATTACATGCGGCAGCCATGAAGGACAGAAGATTATGAAGCTGTGGTCATAGCCTCTATGCTGGTGAGAGAAGACACCTGTGACAACAAGTAGGCACGCCATCTTCAACGCCTAGGTAGACTTACTTGGCAAAGTCCAATTCCATAAATCTCTATGGCTCAGGGATTTAGAAAGCATATATAGCCTGGACATCACCAAGGAAGTAATACCACTGAGGAGTGTTCAATATCAGAATTGTAATGGATTGGAGACAAAATTATCTCTGCATAGATATATTTTTCTACCCATGTCCCTGCTTGGCAAACTCCCTACTTCATTCTGATGTTTCCTACCAGGAAGTCTGGATTCAACAGTCAAGCACTGTATGTGGGTCTCACGGTTAGCTCAGTTGGTTGGCCAAGTCCTGGACTAATATCAGGTGGCCTTGGGTAAGTGAAGCTGAGATGCCCAGTAATTCTTATATATAATGTATGATATAATTCCATGACTATCTCAAGTGTTCTGAACCTTTGAGAGACAGTGTGAATTTCTTACAAAGTACCCACAATACGAACAGGAAAACACATTTCTAAAGTTATTTTCCTGGCATAAAATAGTTTACAAAAAAGGGAATTTCTTTGACTGTTATTTCACCTCTCCCGAGAGCAAATAAGTTTCATGTTCCAGCTAATCATGGCTCCCTTTCTCATCCAACCTGTAGACTGATATAAGACTACAGGTAGACAGACCACAATTGCATCAGTTCAGACCCTTCTGCCAGCTCAGATTGTTAATTCAGCCTTATAGTATGACAAAACCAAGCACTAAAATATGATTGTGATAACTAGCTTGGTTATAAACCATGGTTGAGAGGCAGAATCTAATGCCACCCTGCCGGGATTCAAGACTTGCCCAATTACTTATGTGGCGTTGAACACGTACAAAATAGGGATAATAATAGTACCTATCTTGTAGGGTAGTTAGGAGGACTGTGACAAGTTTATTAGTATAATCCTGGCGCAGAGTAAGCTCTCAGTAATCTGACCATTTCTAGAGATCAAAATTTTGTTTTATTTTGACCCAACCATTCAATGTATGAAAATCTTTCCTATAGAAATACTCACGCAAGAATGTAAGAAGATCTGGTGTTCCCCCGATTATTTAATTATGAAAGAATTATACTGGTACATATACACCATGGAATTCTACGCAGCCATAAAAAGGAATGAGATCATATCCTTTGCAGGAACACAGATGGAGTTGGAAGACATGATCCTCAGCAAACTAAACCCAGGAACAGAAAACCAAATATCACATGTTCTCACTTATAAGTGGGAGCTGAATGATGAAAACACAAGGACACATTGTGGGGAACACCACACACTGAGGCCTGTCAGGCTGGAGAGAGAGAGCATCAGGAAGAATAGTTAATGGATGCTGGGCTTAATACTTAGGTGACAGGATGATCTGTGTAGCAAACCACCATGGCACACATTTACCTAGGTAACAAATCTGTACATCCTGCACATGTAGCCTTGAGCTTTAAAGTTGAAGAAAAAAAAAAAAAAAGAATTATAAGTAACTAATGTCCATCAGTAGGGGAAATAGTAAATCAGTTATAGTTTTCTTTTTATATAATGAAATACTATGGAATAAATAAGAAGGTAGGTCCTGTTCAGTACTGAGAATTGGCACAGGGTGGAGGTGAGTAGCCCAAATCTAGAGTCAGACATGTGAGTCCAGTGCCAGCCTTCTTGTGCACCAGCTGTGCTTCCTTGTGCAAAACAGGGAACTTCCTTAGCTGTAAAATGGGAGGAATGACAGTACTCCCCTGAAAGTTCTATATAGACATTTGTTAAATAGATAAAAGCTGACAAGGAAGACAGCCTACATACCTAACTTACTAGTGGTTATACAAGGAAATGGGAGTAATTACTTCCTTTTTGACTTTTTTGTATTGTTTAACATTTTTAAAAATGCATGCCATTTTTCTGTCACCAAATTTTAAAAATAAGCCTGAGCCAGACGCAGTGGCTCACACCTGTAATCCCAATACTTTGGGAGGCCGAGGTGGTAGGATCACTTGAGCCAGGAGTTTGAAACCAGCCTGGGCAACATAGGGAGATCCTGTCTCTACCAGAAAAATAAAATAAAATAAAATAAAATAAAATAAAATAAAATAAAATAAAATAAACAAAATAAAATAAATAAAGGCAAATTAGCCAGGCGTGGTGGCACATGTCTGTAGTAGCAGCTACTCAGGAGGCTGAGGTGGGAGGATTGCTTGAGCCTGGATATCGAGGCTGCAGTGAGTCATGATTGTGCTATCATACTCCAACCTGGGCAACAGAGCAAGATCCTGTCTCAAAAGAAAAATAGGCCTAGTTTATTGGCATATGGTCTGATTGAATTACTTGATATGTAACTAAAAGAGTCTCATACTAACAGGAATGTTGGTTATTACCATTTTCATTTTAAGTAATGGGAAATTAAGTCACAGACAATGTTAAATGATTGATTAAGTTCAGATATTAAGTTATCTGTAAAATGAAACGAAAACAGAAACTGCAGTGTAATCTAAAGGACATGAGTTTTGAGGATCAGATAGTGCTAGGTTCAGATTCCTTCTATGCCTCCTAGTGCCTTTCGCATATTATGTAACCTCTTTGAAACTCAGTTTTATTATTTGGACAATGGGGTTAATGGTAATAATAGCTAACATATATTGAGTGCTTACTACATGGGAAGCATTATAGCAAGAGCTATAAATGTATTATCTCATTTGATCCTCATAAAAACTCTGAGGTACTATCATCCTTGTTTCACAAGAATGAAGGAACTGAGGCACAGAAGGGTTAAATGAGTCATCCATAGCTAGTAAATAGTGGAGCCACGACTTGAACCCAGGTCGATCAACTTCAGCCATATGTACTTCAGAGGGAGATTATGAGAAGATAGCAAGGAATTATTTGCTTTTACCCCTTTGATTCACTAGAATGTATGGCCTAAAATTTTAATTTTATGTTATAATAAACTTCTAAGGGATGTGTGATTCTCTTACACTGCTCACGCTAAAGATAACTGACTGCTTGATATACTTGTTTCATTGAGAAGTGGTGGCCCGTACCAGGGCAGGTGACAAGGACAGTGGTTCTTATTCATCTGGGCAGCAGCTTCAGTGCTAATTCTAAACACAGGTGGTGAGAGAGACAGCCAACAGGAAGGGGGAAGGAATCACTGCTGACATGTGCAACTGGGAAGATTGATGGTTTCCCTCTCTCTTTTTCCCCAATGTGTTGGCCTGGGAGCAGAGACGTAGAAGCCGCTGTGCTAAGGACAGTAAAATACACAGCACAGTGTCTGCCTGGCTGCAACACTGATTAATGAGACCAAAATGACACAGAAAACAGGCAGTGCTTCGGAAGGAGAATTCACAGGCATTTCTTTATTTAATCATTTCAACAAAAGCAGTTCCCATAAACTGCCCAGTTTGAACTAGAATTCCCCGTGGTTAGAGCAACGCAGGGGTATATTTGGTGGGATGCGTGAATCAAAGAGTGAGAGTATAAAGGGAATTTGTAATGAAGTAAATTCACTAATGACCGGCTGGGTACAAACTTAGGAATTCCTCCACTTTCTCTGACTGGCCAAAACATTCACAAAGCTCCAGGTAAGATAGTTATTTGCCTACCTAACTTAATGTAGGGATGATATGAGGATGCGTTATCACAAGGAATTGCACCCTGTTAAAGCACTCGTGCTTTTCAGGACTAGTAGACAGCATCACCAATTCTTCACGTTTTATCATAGCTGCATAATGTATACATTTAAAATGACATTATCTTTATTAAGGGAATTAATCTGAAAAATTAATTAACATCAAATATTATTTTTAGTACTTACTATCACCTGTCCTACTTCTCATGAGTAGCTCTTCAAACTTAATACTATATCCCAAACTAAATCTACTGACTCATGACCTTCAGGTCAACTCCCCATTCTGCACTGTATTCTCAATTCTGGCTAATGATACAACCATCTACCTAATCTCCTAACCTTAAGATTCATCTCCAACTCCTTCCTTTCCCTTACCAGATTCTGATGGTTCAAATCCTGCCTCCTCCAATTACTAGCTATGTGATCTTTGGCAAGTATTTTTGCCTCAGTTTCATCACCTGAAATAAAAATTTTAATAGTACTGATTTACAGGAGAATTGCAAGAATTAATACGTAAAAAGTGTTTAGATTGGTGCCTGGCACATAGAAAACACTTAATAAATATGAGTTATCTTCATCATCTAATCAAGTACTAAATCATCAGAAATGTTTCTCAGTATAATTTCATTTCTCCATCTCCATCAATGTAGTCTAAACCACAGTCGTCTCACCTGTGCTGTTTCAATAGCTTTTTTCAGAGTTTATTCTACACTACTACCTGAACTATCATTTAAAAGTAATGAATCTCTACTGATTCTTCCTTTTTCACAGAGTCAAATCCAAACCCTTAATTTTGTGTATAAAATCCTTCATAATCTGACTTCAAATACATGTAGATTGCTGAGACATAGTCAGGGCAATTATCCCCATGAATCAACATTAATTAAGCAAGTGAGAAGTCTTATGAGAAATTTAGGGTTCAAGTTTTACATTTAACATTTTATAACATGCTATTTTTCATTGATTATCCTAACACTAGAGTAAGTATCACATTCACCGAAAAACCACTGAGTAATCTTCAGGATCTATAAATTAAAGCCTAAAACATAAACAAAATGACATGTCATTATTCTAGGGGAAATTAAATGTACTGTACTTCCATTGCTTGGTGTAGTGGGTTGGATTATGTCCCTCCAAAATTCATGTCCACCTAGAACTTCAGAATGTAACCTTATTTGGAAATAGGATCTTCGCAGATATAATCAGTTAAGATGAGGTCATACTGGATTATAGTGGGCTCTAAATTCAATGACTGGTGTCTTTAAAAGAAGAGAAGACACAGACACATAGAGGGAAGAGGGCCACGTGACAATGGAGGCAGAGACTGGAGTGATGCAGCTACAATTCAAGAAAATCCCAAGGATTGCCAAGAGCCACCAGCAGCAAGGAAGAGAAAAGGAAAGGTTCTTCCTTAAAGTCTTAAGAAGCATGCCCTGCCAACACCTCAGTGTCAGATTGCTAGCCTCCAGAACTGTGAAAGAATACACTTCTGTTCTTTCAGGCCACCCAGTTTGTGGTATTTTGTTATGGCAGCCTTAGAAAACTATTAACAGCACACTTGACTAATGTCTTAAACTGGTAAGGTAAGTAAGGTCAGTTGTTCAGGATTTGTAATCTGGTTACTATTTCTGTAAGAAATTCACATCCAGGACACTGGCCTTCTCTTCCAAGACTGTGCAAGCCCTGGGTCAATGCAGAGTAGCTCAGGAATGCAGAGTAGAATAAAGGTATTCTGCACTGGTTATGGTGACTGACACAACCACAACTACAACTGTATGTAGGTAGTGGTGCTGAGAGGCAGAAAGCATTATTACATAGACCATGTCAAATAAACAAACAGCCATCAACTAAGGGGCTGTAATCATAGATGAAGTTGCTGTTACTTTGTTCTGGGATCAAAGTTCTAGGATCACATTTGCATTGATTCCGTAAAATTACTGCATATAGTTGACTTTGCTCCATTTATTTCTTTCTTTTAAACAGTAGCTCCTGAAATTTTCATTATGCTGTAATTGTTCACAAAAATGTAAATTTAAACTTAGCAAATACTTATGTCCTTTGATAAAAAAAAAATATATATATATATATAGATTGTATACCATTTTCCAGATGAAGCAGTATGGCATGCGCTATTTCAACTTCCATGATCGATTATTGCTCTCCAAAAGGACTTTTTTTCCCTTTGAAACCTTGAGATTGTTTTTTGGCATAATTACCCCAGCCCAAACAGTTTTGAGATATGTGTGTGTGTGTGTTTTTTTTTAAATAAGCAGTAAACTATTTCTTTTACTTTAAAAAAAAAAAACAAGTAAATATGCCTTTAAATTTTCTTTGAAGTTCTTTATAAAAACTTCTTTTCTAAAAAATAAATGTTATTGTGTATATTTAAGGTATACAGCATATTGTGGGATATATACAGACACCAAAAAGGTTACTATAGTAAATTAACATATCCATCATCCTACATAGTTATCGATTTCTTTTGTTTTTATGTCAAAGGCAACTAAATTCTTATTTAGTATCAATCCCAAATACAGCACAATTTTATTACCTATAGTCCTCATGTTGTATTTAGATCTCTAGACTTGTTCATCCTACATATCTACTACTTTGCATCCTCTGACCTACATCTCTCCATTTCATCCTTTACAAAGAATTCTTGTATGTAATAAAATAACCTCAGAGGAAAAAAGAAAGAAAAATTCAAATTTGCAAACCAGTATCAGCCAATCATTAATTCACCATTCCTCTTTATGTTTAAAAGATGATCTCAGTAATCTCTGGAAGCTCTGAATGACAGTCTATAAGGTTAGGGAACAAATAGTCCTATATATATTAATTTTCTTTTGGAGTTTTTTAAATGATCAATTCCAAATATACAGTACAGGGAAGGTGAAATGAGTAAGAAAAAAATCATATTTAATTCCCTGTTAACACTAAACTATATTATTCAAAATGTCTTTCAAAATACTTAGCCAGATCACTAAATCTCAGTCACTACCTTAGTTTAAAATATTCACTACGAAAATAGTCAAGCAACAGAAATCCATTGTGAGACACCATCTAGAGCGAAAAGCTACACTGCTATATGTAATTTATTAACTTAGTAGTTTAGTCTCTCAATATTTAGCAAGTTTGTTTAAAAATTACCATTCCCACTGGTTTACACTGACATTAATATAAATCCATAATTTCAAAGTCAACATTCCTTTCACTGTGAACTAAAGACTTCTTTCTTTTCTTTTCTTTTCTTTTTTTTATTTTTTTGAGAGGAGTCTCACTCTGCCACCCAGGCTGGAGTGCAGTGGCGATCTAGGCTCACTGCAACCTGCGCGCCACCCGCCACCCCCCGGGTTCAAGGGATTCTCCTGCTTCAGCCTCCTGAGTAGCTGGGATTGCAGGTGCCTGCCACCGCGCCCGGCTAATTTTTGTATTTTTAGTAGAGACAGGGTTTCACCATCTTGGCCAGGCTGGTCTTGAACTCCTGACCTTGTGATCAATGCACCTCAGCCTTCCAAAGTGCTAGGATTACAGCAGCAACTCACTGCACCCGGCCAGTAGTCCAATATATTTTTGACATACCATACAGCTTACTGCATGTCATATCTTTGAGCCTCTTATACAAGTTTTAAAGAAACTGGCAATCTATATAGAGATGCAGAGAGGGTGTTATCAAGGAAGTGTCAGTATTGGGGAGCACTGAAGAGTTTTAAGTTTCTCAAACTTACTGGTAAACCTTAAAATTTGACACAATTGAGTACTTAGTTCTTCCTCTAAAATTTTACCATCACATTGAACCTTCCACTCATGTTTAGTGGCACCATCATGGTTCTAATTTGCACTTGCTCTGTGTGTGTCTGTGTGTCTACATGTTTATAAAATAACTCTACACTCCTAGTCAGTTGTCTTATTGTGCCTAATAAAATTCAAGGACATTTCTTTAATTAAGAGAGCCTTTCGTTTCCTGATTGCTTGCATAAATTGACGGCAATTTTAAAATTGTTAAGTTAGCTAATAATGTATTGTTTAATACACTGAGGAAATATTTATTTCACTTGTAAAGTAATGCAGCACCATAGTTTTGTTTCTCTAATGTAAATTATTTCATTTGGAATATGAGCATTCTTGTAGTAATCAAGTTGTAAATGTAAAGGTCAAAATAATGTTCTTCTTTATATTTTCTTTTTCTTTTTTTTTTTTTTTTTTTGAGACGGAGTCTTGCTCTGTCGCCCGGGCTGGAGTGCAGTGGCCGGATCTCAGCTCACTGCAAGCTCCGCCTCCCAGGTTTACGCCATTCTCCTGGCTCAGCCTCCCGTGTAGCTGGGACTAGAGGCGCCCGCCACCACGCCTGACTAAAGTTTTCTGTTTTTAGTAGAGACGGAGTTTCACCGTGTTAGCTAGGATGGTCTGGATCTCCTGACCTCATGATCCGCCCACCTCAGCCTCCCAAAGCGCTGGGATTACAGGGGTGAGCCACCGCACCCGGCCTTATTTTGCTTTTCTGAGAACTCTAACAAGTTTACTTTATTCACCAGCGAAATATTTACCATGTCCCTTTTGCAGTAAACAATACACTTTCAATTCTGATTTTATTTTTATATATTTTATAGCTTTATATGGGTATATTCTACTTTTGCAAATATGCTTTGTCAATAAATTATAATTTTTAATAGTTTCACCATAAAATCAACACTCACACTCAAACTGTAAAAATTTTAAATGCAATTTACTTATCAGTTTTTGAGACTCCTTCCCCAACTGGAAATTTTTACATGTTGTACATAATTCTTCTCTATAGTACATTTGAACAGATAAAATAATTAGCATAAATAGAATATAGCTCTTTATACTATATACATATGTATTAAAATATTAAATTGCACCCCATAAATATGTACAATTACAATGTTTCCATTTAAAAAATAAAATAGTGCTCTTATTTTTGACAATTTCAAACATGTGGTTTGAAAATGTATCTTGAAAGTATATTACTTTTCATCTACTTAGATGACAAATTACTGTATCATGAAAAGTTATTAATGATAAAATACTTGGTACCACAAGTGATACCATCGCTTGCCTCAACTGGCAAACTCCTGGACATTTTTGGGAAAAATAACATAGACTTTTGTTTTGCTGTTACTATCAAATAATTATAGTTACTGAGAAAGTAACTGTAAATGCTAATGTCTGGACCATCAAACAGTAAAGGACAGTAAGAAATGTATGTACCAAGTGGAACAGAGCTGTTTTGTGTGGACAGGTGGAACCCCAGCTGGGTAAGAACAATGCTATTGAAATGTCATCAGTTGAGTTATACTGAAGTGATTTTCTTTATTTTCTATCTTGATGAGAAATGTGTGATTTTTTAAAAATACTATAGCAGAAAAAATAGCCCAATTACCAATCCGATGTTTTATATAACAAAGTATTTTTCAAGTTCTCTCATATTTCTAACAATTTTAACTCTTTTGCTGACCTCCCACCCCACCAGCACTACTGGGTTAATAAGAATCAAGTCTATCTTTTTCAGCTTTTTTCTTCTACCATTCCACTCCATGAACTGTATACTTCTTTTACTTCCATACTCTTGCTAACTTCCAAGACTTTGCACTTGCAATTCTCTCCGCCTGGCATCCCTTTCTTGACCCAACAAATTTCAATATATCTTTTAAGACCCGGTGTAGCTGTAACCACATTTGTGGAGCACTCTACAAATCCCCAGGACAAGTTGAGTCACTTGCTCCTGTAAGCAACTACAATGCTTTGTCTTCCCTCTATTATAGCACATTTTTCCGACATGCCCACTACACTCACTTTTTCGACATGCCCACTACCCTCACCAGCCAGTGAAATCCTCGAGGGAAAGAACCATGCTGTTATCCCTAACATCAACAGGAAAGGGATTCAATATATGCATATGAATGAAGTAGAAATGAATACTACATGAGGCTTATGAAATGCAGGAGCTGAAGTCTCATCCTAAATCCCATGACACTCAGAGTCCCCACAATGGATGAAGATGGAGGTGGGCCATTTGCCAAGATGAGCAGGGAAAATTTTCAAATTATCCCTTCCCAGACTGCCTATTCAAATGCTGGCCATCTTTCAGGTAACAATACCTACAACTATCAGAACAGTAATCCCAGCACTTTGGGAGGCTGAGGCGGGCATATCACGAGGTCAGGAGTTCGAGATCAGCCTGGCCAATATGGTGAAACCCTATCTCTACTAAAAATACAAAAATTAGCCGGACATGGTGGCATGTGCCTGTAGTCCAAGCTACTCGGGAGGCTGAGGCAGAAGAATCGCTTGAACCCAGGAGGTGGAGGTTGCAGTGAGCCGAGATTGTGCCATTGCACTCCAACCAGGGCAGCAGAGTAAGACACTGTCTCAAAACAAAACAAAACGAAATTTTAAAAATGCCTAATACATTAAAATTAATTTAATAAAACACTCTTAGAATAATAAGTGCTTAAAAGCTACCTCATAAACTCTTTATAAAGTTCCTCAACTCTCCTTAGAGTGCAAGCAATCTCACTTTAAAGTTCAGAGTAGATGTTACATGATAATTTCCTGATATTTATTTTATTTTATTTTATTTTATTATTTTTCTTTTGAGACAGAGTTTAGCTCTTGTTGCCCAGGCTGGAGTGCAATGGCACGATCTCAGCTCACTGCAACCTCTGTCCCTTGGGTTCAAGCGATTCTCCTGCTTCAGCCTCCTGAGTTGCTAGCATTACAGGCACCCGCCACCACGCCCAGCTAATTTTTGTTATTTTTAGCAGAGATGAGGTTTCGCCATGTTGGCCAGGCTGGTCTCAAACTCCTGACCTCAGGTGATCCACCTGCCTTGGCCTCCGAAAGTGCTGGGATTACAGACGTGAGCCACCATGCCTGACCTTTATTATTATTTTTTAAGACAGAGTCTTGCTCTGTCACCCAGGCTGGAGTGCAATGGCGCAATCTCAGCTCACTGCAACCTTCACCTTTTGGATTCAAGTGATTCTCCTGCCTCAGCTTTCCGAGTAGTTGGGATTACAGGCTCATGCCACCATGCCCGGCTAATTTTTGTATTTTTAGTAGAAACGGGGTTTCAGAACCATGTCCGCCAGGCTGGTCTTGAAGTCCTGACTTCAGATGATCCGCCCACCTCAGCCTCCCAAAGTGCTGGGATTACAGGCGTGAGCCACCATGTCCGGCCCTGATATTTATTTTAATAATGTTCTGTGAAAGAGGCATTCACAAGTACATAGGGAAATTCAATATAAATTCAGTTTGATTTTTGACTAGTTTTGCCCTCAGCTAGAGTATACATTGAACCTGTAATACAGTGTCATTTTCTCTTTTCTGGAAGACAGTACTGCACATACCCACGAGACACCCAAGAGCACTCCTAATTCAGCAAGGGCTGAAACACAGCACAACACTGCAGGATCAGGATGTTTTGAATTGCGTTAATGGATGGGATTTATGGGAAAACTGAGTGGAAATGTGTTTAAGTTTTTAAATCTCAATCTTTAAAAAGAATGAATTAAGAATCTCAAAATCAATATCAGATGTATGATGACTTCAATACAACAAAACACATCTCAAAACAAAATATTTTGAAATCAAGTTCCTTTTCTGCTCACCTGCTGCTGCTATGGTTCAAGGGGTCAGTTTCCTTCCACTGCAGAGATTCCTAAGAACCAAAAGCAATATGGAGGAAAACGCTTTGGTCTCACTAATGTCTTAAGCAGTAAGGAAGAAACAGCAAACTCCTAATGTCATCTAGTTAGTAGAGGATAAATGTGTGGTTTAGTATCAGAATTATTTCAACTTTCATTAGGAAATAAACTTGGATTAAGCACGACTTACACTGGAGAAGGGACATGCTCTTCAATAAATAATGCTGGGAAAATCGGAGAGCCACATATTGAAGAATGAAACTGAGCCCTTCTCTCTTACCATATAGAGAAATCAACTCAAAATAGATTAAAAACTTAAACATAAGACCTGAAACTATAAAAATACTAGCATAAAACCCAGGAAAACCTCTCCTGGACACTGGTCTAGGCAAAGAATTTATGACTAAGTCCTCAAATGCACAGGCAACAAACCCAAAAATAGACAAATAGGACCTAATTAAACTTAAAAGCTTAATTTTCGTTTAAGAAATAATCAACAGAGTGAATAGACACCTGTTGAATGGGAGAAGATAGCTGCCAACTACTAATCTGACAGGGGACTAATATCCAGAATATACAAGGAACTCAGCTCAACAGCAAAACAAACAAACAAACGAAAAGCAATCCCATTAAAAAGTGGGGAAAGGAAATCAATAGACATTCATCAAAAGAAGACATGAAAATGGTAAACAGGTATTTGAAAAACTCTTCAACATTACTAATCACCAGAGAAATGCAAATTAAAACCACAATGAGATATCATCTTACCCAAATCAGAAAAGGCAGAAAATAATGGATGTTGGTGAGGATGTGGAAAAAGGAGAATTCTTATACCCTGCTGGTAGGAATGGAAACTAGTACAGCTGCTGTGGAAAACAGTACGGAGATTTCTTAAAAAACTAAAAATAGAATTACCATTTGATCCAGCAATCCCACTAGTGGATATCTGCCCAAAGCAAAAGAAATCAATATATCAAAGGGATACCTGCACTCGCATGTTTATTGCAGCACTGTTCACAATAGCAAAGCTATGGAATCAATCTAAGTGTTCATCAACAGATTCATGGATAAAGAAAATGTGTACATATATACAATGGAATGCTACACAAACATTAAAAAATAAAATAAAACCCTTTCATTTACAGCAATGTGGATAGAACTGGGGGTTTTTTGTTTGTTTTGAGACAGGGTCTCACTGTCACTCAGGCTGGAGTGCAGTGGCCTGATCTTGGCTCAATGTAGCTTCGACCTCCCAAGCTCAAGTGATTCGCCCACCTCAGCCTCCTGAACAGCCACACCCGGTTAATTTCTATATTTGTTGTAGAGATGGGATTTTACCATGTTGCCCAGGTTGGTCTCAAACTCCTGGGCTCAAGTGATCCTCCCATCTTGGCCTTCTGAAGTGCTGAGACTATAGGTGTGAGCCACATCCGGGGCAAGTGAAATAAGCCAGGCACCAAAAGACAAACATTCCATCTTCTCACTCATATGTAGGAGCTAAAATATTTGATCATATGGAAGCACAGAGTGGAAAGATAGATTAACAGAGACTGGGAGGGATGAGTGTGGGTGAGAGGGGAGGATGAAGAGAAGTGGGTTAAAGGGTGCAAACATACAGTTCGATAAAAGGAATACATTCAATGTTTGGCAGCAGAGTAGGGTGACTATAGTTAACAAAAATGCATTGTACTTGGATGATGGACACCCTAAGTACCCTTACTTGATCACTACATATTATATACATGTAACAAAATTTCACATTACATATTATATACATGTAACAAAACTTCACACGTATGCCATAAATTTGTACAAATAAAAATAAAAATAAAATAAAAACAATATAAGAGTCATGCTATTTTTTTATGAAGGATACTCAAAATGTTTCCCAGTTAACAAATCACATTTTACTAACATTTTTCTCTGCATAATATAGGTGCTTAATATATACTTATTAAATAAATGAGTAAATGATAAAATTTCATAATTACTTTCCTCTTTATTCTCACCGAAAAATAAAAGACTATAAGCCTATTTCTGTTTTCAAGCAGTGTCTGTCCCTGTCCTCTTTTTCATCAAAATCTTTTACTGAAGTAAACCCATATGTCCTCAAATCTGCAATCTTGGTGTTCACTTATGACCTCTAACAGGATTCCTGAACACAAGCTCCCAAGTCTCTCTAACAAACATGCTAGTCATTTATTCAGTTTTAAATAGGGAGATCTGAACGATCTCAAAGTTACTGGAACATTCTGATGAGGACGCAAGAGCAGGAAAGAGCAGGCTCCTTAGGAGCCACTGAAACCACAAATATTCCAGAGCTACTAGCTGCAGAACAATGTGTGTTAGATCTAACAACTCCCCCTTTTCATCCAGCACTGCCAAAATAAAATATTACTGCTACCCTTTATCCTAAGAAAGCTAACACACACGATTTTGGGCTTATAAAAAAGGTATCATCTATTGTATCAAGTACTGTTTACAAACTGCAGACCACTATGGACTTAGTTTAATGATTACCTCTAACTTCACCCAAGCCCTTGCTGGAAGCGGTGGCCAGGGTTGGGGAGGGGGAGCAATAGTTTGATTCAATTAAAATAAAAATACCAAATCCTCATTCATTCATCCATCCATTTGCATTTACTGAGCACTAGCCATGTACCAAACACTGTGTTGAGGAGTGGGAACACAACAGTCATGAAATAGTAATTCCCTTGAGAAGTCTATAGTACAGTCATGATCGTGCCAAGCACACTTAATTCATTGTTCTATTTTACTTAGAACTAATTTTAAATCTCCAGTCTGCTTAAGCTCCCAAGAGCTTCTCTCTATTTAACAGGTAACCTCAGGTCTTGCTTTAATGAATTCAGTACATTGTACCAACTTTTCTACTTTGTACTTCCAAATATTTCCACATAGATAACCATCCTCTCCTTGACTTCACAGAAAGGGGTCCCTCTAAGATTAACCCTTTCCCACAGTGCTACTAATTCTATCCTTTCTGTGTTCTTCAGAATATTTCTCCATCAGGTTTTATGTTTTTTCCATCTTTAATCTTTTATCTCTTTATCAGATCCTTCAAGTCTTTCCTACTCTATGGAAATATAAAAAGGTTTACCTCCATCTTGGGTCATTTCTCCCTTTCCTATTCTTCCCAAATATTCCTATAAGAACTTCATACCTGCCACCACCACTTTAACTCCCCATAAGCTACCCCCTACCTTAATCTCTCTGCAAATCTGCTTTCCTAACCCACAGAATTACTAAAGCTCTTCTAAAATTAAAAAAAAGATTCCTAATCCTTTAATTCAATAGGCTATTTTTGTCTTGCTGTTCTTCAATGATCTCTTTCAATCTATCAACTGACACTGCTTATTATCATCCTACAAAACACTCCCCTCTCATTTTCATGAAGCTACACTGTGTTGTTTGTATTTTACACTCTGATTTCTCTAATTTTGTCTCTGTTGATTCCTCATTTTTTATTCTCACTTAGTAAATGGGGATCTAAAGCAGCAGTTTTCTACTTTTTTTTTCTGCTACGACAGGTAATATTCACAGAAAAGAGAACAAGAGAGCTTACTTTCTTTATCTGATCTTAACACTTGTGCCAAAGAATTGCTCATTGAATTGATCAGCTTCAAGGACCATGACTGGTCCATGTTTGTTTGCTTGTCTGTTGGTTGGTTGGTTTTTTTCTTTGTGTGTGTGTGTGTGTGTGTGTGTGTGTGTGTGTGGTTGTTTGTTTCTTTTTCACCAGAGGAGTCTTGCCCTTTCTGTTATTCCTATAAGCCTATGCTAGAGCCAGGTCTGGCACCCTTGCCTTGCTCTTCCCGCATGCAGGAGCTCAGGTTGGTCTCTGGTACTCAGTACCTCAGATAGGTGGTAATTCACATCCCAACATTTGGGTTTGGGTCAAGAGCTTTGGGCCTAATCAAGTTTACAAGAGCTAGACATGGGAATATCAGGCCCATATCTAGTAGTTAATAATATACTATTTTAATTATCATATGCCACTGCCCCAATATCTCCTTTAAAAGCTCTGGAAAAGGAATCCTGTGGTTTAAAGGAGAATTTGTACTTTAACTTTTTCATACTGAAACTTCAGGCCATAATGTCATCTTTTTACTCCTCTTCACCATACTAGATATTAAAAAATTGTCAAATAATTCTGGTAGTTTATATAGTATATATAGTTTATATAGTTCAAATAATATAGAACTATATGAAGTAAAAGGTAAAAAATTTGTTCTTCTTTCCTTCATATTACCCCTAAATAAAGCCATCAACATTAAGACTCAAGTGTATATATCTACACCTTTATTTAAAAATATGAAACAATTTACATATGTAGGGCAAATTTTTGAACAAAATTGGGATCATATATTACTCTGCACTTTATTTCTACTTTTTTAATTAAAAGAAAAAACATATATTTCTTTTAATTAAAAAGAAAAAAATATATTTTCTTTTAATTAAAAAATTATTATTTTAAATTAGAATCTCACTATATTGCTCAGGTTGATCTCAAGCTCCTGAGTTCAAATTATCCTCCCACCTCGTCCACCCCAAGGGCTGGGATTACAGGCATGAGCCACTGAGTCAGGCTTTATTTCCATTTTCCATATTTCCATATATTTCCATATTTCCATGTATTACTCTGCTTTTATTTCCATCTTACAATATACCATAGACATCCTTCCAGGTCAATATGTAGAGATGTAACAAATTCTTTTTAAACTATCTAACACCCATAATATTAGGATCCTTTCCCCCTCATACCTATAATCTTATAATAACTTTGACTGGTCTCCTTGTCTCCATTTTCTTCCTTTTGAGAATCATATAACATAAGAATATTAAAAATTAAAAGGCAAACAGCGACACATTTCTGATGAAAAAACTGATGTCTCAAGAAATTAAACAAATTGCCCAAGAACACTAAATTAGTGGGAGAGTCATTCATTCAATAAATATGTGTTCAGCATCTAACACGTGGCCCTGGTATTGTGGAGCATAAATTCCAGAAAGAGACATGTGAAAAATAAGAAAGCAAATAACAATGATGAGTACAGAATGTGATTAGTGCCATGGGGGGTAAAACAAACAAACAAACAAAAAAATAGTGAAATAACAGAGTAATTGAGAATTCCCTACTTTAGATAGGATGCACATGAAAAGTACCTTGCAGCACATGACATTTGAACTTCTACCTAAATAATATGGGAGATAACAAACTGTAAGATGAGGCCAAAAAAAAAAAAAAAAAAAAAAAAAAAAAAAAACCCCACCAGCAAGAAAAAACAGAAATCAGTGTTCCTGGTGTGCAGTGATCAAGGGAAGAAGAGCTGCAGGAAATCAGGCTAGAAAAGCAGTTAGGGAGCAGATCGCACAAGGCCTTGTAGGCTATGGCAAGGAGCTTGGACTGGGAATTGATTCAAGGATTTTTAGGAAAGGAGTGATTCAACCAATTTTATATTTTACAAAGATTACTCTGGCCTCTAGATCAAGAAATGATCAAGAATGCAAGCAGGAAAATCATTGCAGGAGCAGAGGTAAGCAGCAGCAGTGGATTTGATTAGGGTATTTTTGGCAAGCAAATAGAGAGATGTGGACAGACTTGACAAATATTTGGAAGGGAATTTCAATAAGACTTGCTGATGAAATGGGTGTGGGGCTGAGGAAAAGGGTTGGTACCAAGGATGAATACTAAGGATTAATTGATAAAACTGGTACCTAGGGCCATTTTCTGTGATGGGACTAAATGGAAAATTATCATCAAATGTTCTATTTTAGACAAGTTTAAGATGCTTAGTATTAGTCTTCTATATAGGAATGTTAATTAGGTAAATGCAGAAAAATCTGATGCACGGGGAGAGCTGGAACCATAACGTTAAAAATCATCAGCATATTCATGGCATTTAAAAGATGAAACCAGATGAGCTCACTGAGGGAAACTGTGTGGTAGAGAACTCAGGAGGTAGCTTAGGAGCCACCAACTCACGCAGGTTGGTGGAGTGGGGAGCCAAGATAAGTGACCGACAAAGTACAGCCAGGGAGGTAGGAGTAAAATAGGAGCATGTGGTGTCCTGGAAACTAAGGCATTAAAAAAGCGCATTAGGCTGGGCGCGATTGGCTCACACCTGTAATCCCAGCACTTTGGGAGGCCGAGGTGAGCGGATCACTTGAGGCCAGGAACTCGAGACTAGCCTGGCCAACATGGCGAAACCCTGTCTCTACTAAAAATACAAAAATTAGCTGGTGTGGTAGTGCACACTTGTAATCCCAGCTACTCAGGAGGCTGAGGCAGAGAATCGCTTGAACCTGGGAGGTGGAGGTTGCAGTGAGCTGAGATAGAGCCACTGCACTCCAGTCTGGGCAACAGAGCAGGACTCCATCTCAAAAACAAACAAACATAAAAAAGCATATTAGGAGGGAGGGTGGAGTCAACTGTGTCAAATGCTAATGAATGATAAAAGAATATAAGTACTAAATATTGACCCCTGGATTTGGCAATGTGAAGGTTACTAAAGATTTTAATAAGAAAGATAGGTAAGAAACAGGTAGAAGGAAGAGAACGGAACAAAAACCAACTTGGAATAGGCTGTTTTAGAAGGTCAGAAGTAGAGAAAGTATTAACAGTTTTTTTAAATTAATAAATTTATTTTTTAGAGACGTTTTAGGTTTATGGCAAAATTGAGCAGAAAATAGAGTTCCCATATATCCTCTGTCCCCGCATAGATATCACCTTCCCCACTATTGGCATCCTACACCACAGTGGAACATTTGTTAACAATGAACCTACACTGACACATCATAATCACCCAAACTCCATGGTTTACACTAGGGTTTTCCCTTTGGAGTTGTATAGTCTATGGATTTGGACAAATGTATAATAACATGTATCCCCCATTACAGTATCGTGTAGGAGAGTTTCACTGCCCTAAGAATCCTCTGTGCTGTGGCTATTCATCTCTTCCTTTCCCAAAGCCTGGGTAACCACTAGGCTTTTTACTGTCCCCATAGATTTGCCTTTTCTAGAGTGTCACATAGTTGAAATAATAAAATATGTAGCGTTTTCTGATTGGCTTCTTTTACTTAGTAATATGCATTTAAATTTCCTCCATATCTTTTCATAGCTTGAGAGTTCATTTCTCTTAAGTGCTGAAGAGTGTTCCATTGTCTGGATGTACCACAGTTTATTTATCCATTCACCTACTGAAGGACAGCTTGGATACTTCCAACTTTTAGCAATTATAAATAAAGCTACCACAAATATCCACATCCAGGGTTTTTGGAACATAGATTTCAATTGATTTGGGTGAATACCAAGGAGCATGAGTGCCAGACTGTATGGTAAGAGTATATTTAGTTTTGTAAGAAACTGCCAGACTGTCTTCCAAAGTGTCTGTACTATTTTGCATTCCCACCATCAATGAATGAGAGTTCTTGTCACTTCACATTCTTGCCGGCATTTGGTGGTATTAGTGCTTTGAATTTTGGCCATCCTATTAGGTGTGTACATCTGTTGATATGCTTACTTGCCATCTGTGTATCTTTGTTGAAGTGTCTGTTCAGGTCTTTTGCCCGTTTTTCAATTGGGTTGTTCATTTTCTCATTATTGAGTTTTAAGAGTTCTTTGCATATTTTTGGTTAACAGTCCTTTATCAGATTTGTCTTTTGCAAATATTTTCTCCTAGTCTGTGGCTTCACTTCTCATTTTCTTGACATTGTGTTTTGCAGAGCAGAAGTTTATAATTGTAATAAAGTGCAGCTTAGCAATTATTTCATTTATGGATGTCACTGCTATACCAAAAGTCATGTAAACTTTATCCTATGCTGTCTCCTCCATGGTTTATAGTTTTGCATTTTACTATTTAGTGTTAGGATCCATTTTGATTTAAGCGAAGGGTGTAACGTCTATGTCTCGATTCGTGTCTTTCAGGCAGATGTCTAATCATTCCAGCATCATTTGATGAAGACTTTTTCTTCCATTGTATTGCCTTTGCTTTGACTGTATATACATATATAGTCAACTGATACAGTCTCCTTCTACCTATTTCCTACATAATGCCTCCCTCCCTCTCTCTAGATGAATGCACTTTTATAGTTGGAGAAATAGAAAGAGAGAGAGAGAGAGAGAGAGAGAGAGAGAGAGAGAGAGAGAGAGAGAGAGAGAGACATTAGTTAGGATTTCCAACACAATGTTGAAAAGGGGTGGTGACATCCTTGTCTTGTTTCTAACCTTAGCAGAAAGCTTCAAGTTTCTCTGCATTATGTATGATGTTAGTTGCAGGTCTTTCGCAGGCATTCTTTATCAAGTTGAGGAAGTTCCCTTCTATCACTGGTTTACTGAATTTTTATCGTGAATGAGTGTTGCATTTTGTTAAATGCTTTTTTTCATCTATTGATATGATCTTGTGATTTTTCTTTTTTAGCTTGTTGATGTGATGGATTGCATTCATTGGTTTTCAAATATTAAACCAGTCTCACATACCTGAAATAAATTCCACTTGATTATAGTGTATAATTCTTTTTCTACATTGTTGGATTCACTTTGCTAGTATTTTGTGGATGATTTTTGCATCCATATTCATAAGACATACTGAGCTATAGTTTTCTTTTCTTGTAATATCTTTGTATTTTGTCTTTTGTTGGTATAGGGTAATGCCTGGGTTCACAGAATGAGTTTGGAAGTATTCCCTCTGCTTCTATGTTCTGAAAGGGATTACAGAGAATTGGTACAATTTCTTCCTAAAACATCTACTAGAGTTCATCAGTGAACCCATCTGGGCCTGGTACTTTACATTTTGGAAGGTTTTAAATTATTGACTCAATTGATTTAACAGATTTAGACCCATTCAGATTGTCTATTTCTTCTTCTGTGAGTTTTAGCAAATTGTGCTTTTCAAGGAATTGGCCCATTTTATTTAGGTTATTAAATTTGTGGGCATAGGGTTGTTTATAACATCCTTTTATTATCCTTTCAATGTCTGTGGGATCCATAGTAATATTCCTTCTTTCATTTATAAGTAATTTGTGTCATCTCTCTCTTTAGCCTGGCTAAGGGTTGGTGATTTTATTATTATTTTTGGGGGAGGCATGTTATTGATTTTATTGAACTTTCCAAAGAACTAGTTTTTGGTTTTGTAGGTTTTTCCTATTGATTTCCCATTTTCAATTTCATTGATATCTGCTCCAATTTATTTTTTATTTTCATTTGTTTATTTTTAACTTAATGTGCTTTTATTTTGCTAGTGAAGTTTTGATAACTGATTTTAGATCTTTTTCTTTTCAAATATATTCATTTAATGCTCTAATTTTCCCTCTAAGCACTGATTTCACTGCATCCCACAAATTTCAATAAGTTGTACCTTCAATTTCATGGAATTCAAAATATTTTAGAATTTCTCTTGAGATTTTATATTTGACCACCATGTTGTTACACGTTTGTTGTTTAACCATCAAGTATTTGAGGATTTTCCAGCTATCTTTCTGTTACTGACTATTCCACATAGTCTAAGTTTAATTCCATATAGTCTAAGGTCAGACATTGTAGATTTCTATTTGCTGACACTTGTTAAGGTCTGTTTTATGGTTCAGAATGTGGTCTATCTTGGTGAATATTCCATGTAAGCTTAAGAAGATGTGCAATCTACTATTGTTAGATACAAATCATCTATATATGTCAATTCTATTCTGTTGATTTATGGAGTGTTGAGTTCTACTATGGCCTTACTAATTTTCTGCCTTCTAGATCTGTCCATTTCTCCAATTGTAAGAGTGCATTCATCTATTTCTCTTTGGAGTTCTATCAGTTTTTGCTTGTGTATTTTTACACTTTGTTGTTAGGCACATACATACACATTAAGGATTATCATGTATTTTTAGAGAACTGACTTCTTTATCATTATGTAATGTTTCTCTTTATCCTTGATAACTTTCCTTGACCTTCAGTCTGTTCTGTCTGAAATTAACACAGTTGATCCCCTTTTAGCTAGTTTCTTTCATTTAGTTTTATCATGGTATATCTCCATCTCTTTACTTTAAATCTGTATGTGTCTTTATATTTAAAGTGGATTTCTTATAGGCAACATAAGTTGATTCCTGTTGGTTTTTTTAATCCACTTCAACAATCTCTGTCTTTTAATTGGTATATTTAGCCCAATGACATTTAAAATTATTATTGATATCTACCATATTTGCTACTGTTTTCTACTTGTGGCCTTTTGTTCTTATTTTTGTCTTCCATACTTTTCTGCCTATGTAGTTTTTAATT
This sequence comes from Rhinopithecus roxellana, assembly GCF_007565055.1. NCBI lineage: Eukaryota > Metazoa > Chordata > Mammalia > Primates > Cercopithecidae > Rhinopithecus > Rhinopithecus roxellana. The sequence goes on along the minus strand of NC_044556.1, from coordinate 51,532,310 downwards.
GGACATTTTATATGATTCAATTCTCTTTCCTTTTTTAGCATATCTATTATACTTCTTTTACTTTTCTATGTGATTGCCCTAGACTTTGCACTATACATTTACAACTAATCCAAGTGACTTCGCAATAACAACTACTGCTTCACAGGGGGTACGAATACCTAGTAATAACAAAATATTCCTAATTCCTTCCTCCCATCCCTTGTATCATTGGTGTCATTCATTTCCCTTATATATAAGCATAAATAAGTATATACATATGCATATGCAATCAAATACATTGTTGCTATTATTTTGAACAAATTATCATCTATTAGCTAAATCAGGAATAAGAAAGATTAAAGTTTCCATTTTACTTTCACTTATTCTTTCTCTGATGCTTTTTCTTTCTTTATGTAGCTTCAAGTTTCTGACCTATATCAATTTCCTTTCCTCTGAAGAACTTCTTTTAATATTTCTTGCAAGGCAGGTGTCCTGTAACAAATTCTCTCAATCTTTGTTTGTCTAAGAAAGTATTTATTTCTTCTTCACTTTTAAATAATAATTTCACAGGGAAAAGAATTCCAGATTGATTTTTTTTTTCCTCTTAACACTAAATATTTCACTCCATTCTCTTTTTGCTTGCATGGATTCTGAAGAGAAGTCAATTGTAATTTTTATCTTTGTTCCTCTATAGGTGTTTATTCCCTCTGGCTTTTTTCAGGATTTTTTAAAAAATATTTGATTTTCTGCATTTTGAATATAATATGCCTAGGTATAGTTTTTTTTTGGGGGGGGGGGTTGTTTATTTGTTTGCTTTTGCACTTATCTTTCTTGGTGGTCTCTGAGTTTCCTGGATCTGTGTTTGCTGTCTAACATTAATATGGAGAAAATTCTCTGTCATTTTTGCTTCAAATATTGATTCTGTTCCTTTCTCTTTTTCTTCTCCATCAAGTATTTTCATTACATGTATTTATAACTTTTATAGTTGTCCTATAGTTCTTGGATATTCTTTTCTTGTTTATCTTTTTTTTTTCTCATTGATTTTCAGTTTTGGAAGTTTCTATTGTCTCAAGCTCAGAGGTCATTTCAATGACTATGTCCACCCTACTAATGAACCTATCAAAGGCATTCTTCACTTCTAATACAGTGTTTTTGATCTCTAGCATTTTAAAACTTCTTTCTTAGAATTCCCATCTCCCTGCTTAAATTACCTATCTGTTCTTTCATGTTGTCTACTTTTTCCATTAAAGCTCTTAACATATTAATCATAGTCAAAAAAAATTCCTGGTCTAATAATTCTCATATACCTGACATATCTGACTCTAGTTCTGAGGTTGTTTACTCTCTTCAAATTGTGTTTTTTACCCATTAGTATGTCTTGTAACTTTTTGTTCAAAGCTGGACATAATCTACTAGGTAAAAGGAACTTCAGTAAACAGGCTTTCAATAGTGTAGTGGCAAGTCGTAGGGGGTGATGAAGTGTTCTATAGTCTTATGATTAGGTCTCAGTGATTTGGTGAACCTGTGACCCTGAACTGTGAAACTCACAAGTGCTTTTCAGCTTATTTTTTCATCTCTCTCCCCCTCTTAGGTGAGACAGGATGGCTAGAGGAGGCTGAAGTTAGGAATTTGCCTTCTTCCAGGTAAGTTCGACTATGACACTCTATGCTTCTGCTGTTTCTTCAACTGTAGTAAGACAATAATATAATTTTAAGGATCTCTCTTGCTTCAACTCTCCTGCTTGCTAATCTCTGTAATTCTTTCAGCAGACCTCAAGCTCTTTTCATTTACAATACATAATAAAAGGCTTAAGATGCTAAATACTTGCTTGAGGTAAAAATAAGCAAATCTGTCTATTCTAAATTATATCTAATAAGAAATAACAACAGTAAATATACGCAGTACTGAGCACTCTCCTACACTATGCCCTTTTCTTTATATACCTTACTTAGCTATCAACACAAACCTATAACATAGGCACTATTAATATTTGTATTTTACAGATAAGGTGACTAAGGCACAGAAGGGTTTAAGTAACTCAGGTAGGAGATGGTAGGGCCAGGAAGTCTGGCTCTAGTAATGACTTGATTATCACAGTCTTTCCTCTTTTATTTTTATACCAGAGAGGAGATCTGAGAACAGCTAAACACTAAAGGAAAAACAAGTCACCAACCTAAAGAAAGGGACAGGCTAGTCTGAAAGTGGCCAAATGGAAGCTATGAGTATGTGTACAATGCTTAGCAGGGACAATATTGCTAAGAATTAACACTGCTTTGCTTGATTTATAGTTTGGAGGAGACTTTGTTTGTTTTCAATACCAGGATCTAAAAGAAGAAAAGAAGAACAAGAAAGTTCTTGAGTAAAGGTCCTAAATGATGAGAAGATAGGAGTACTGACAGTATCAGTTTGGAGCAAAATATAATAACTTTGGACCTTCCAGATAACCTGAACAAGGTACACAATACCTCTTTTAGTAACCCAGCCACAACTTAGCAAGGCTTCTTCAGCTTCCTGGGTCAGGTTAGGAGATTTAGTTGTCCTAGTAATCAGAGTACAGTTGAGGACCATTCCTGTCCACAATAAAAGTAATTTTCACGGTTAGGATTTGGCAACTCTTCTTGCCATCCCATCCCTGTGTAAGAGACAAAATGGCAATTCCCTACAATTGTGCCTACTGCAGAAGCTATAAATGAATTCCTAAGTACATCCTGCAAAGAACTAAACCAAAGCCTGTTTTATCACAGCTTAGATGGCTTCCAGCTACCTTAAAATATAGCCATATGCTCCCTGATATTATAAGTCCTATTATGCAAGCCTCCTCCCCAATCTCAGAGGAGACTAGAAGACATGCCACTGCTGTTGCTTCCCATCCACATTTTAAAATAACAGAAAAAAAAAAATCAGCTTCAATTGGCTCCAGTTGGTGTGAACAATGAGATGTGGTTGTCAGATTTCTGGAAAGCTGCCAGTATGGTCATTAACTAGCCAGATACTAGGTCCACTTACAAACAGGATAATTAATACAATTTTAAATAATGTCAATATTAATGAGATTTTAAATTTGGGACTTGGGGATGGGATGAAACAATCTATGAATCAGAATCCTTCTTGCAGTATGTGCTGTCTATAAGAAAGGGGATATACTAGGACAAGGGAGATGGAGCTTCCTCAGTTGTGGCAATCAAGCTTTTCCCAATTAAAATATGGTCTTTTTTTGAAGTCTATGATGGAAGTATCCTAGTTTTGACAGTTGGCAGTAACCCTTGTGATCTATTTTACTGGGATATATATTGTCACTGAAAAAATAAAACATATTACAAAACTGGAGAGCAGACCCTGCCTGTGATCATTAGACAGACTGGACCAAGTGCCTCAAGCCTTTGATGCCCTGACATGTTATTTTCTGGATAGTGTCCAGCAACCCAATGCAGCATAGCTTTTTCTCTACTGTATCCAGATGGCAAATGGAAGAGATCAAATTCAACAGTTTCAGGACTAACCTTAATGTATGTGAAGGCTGGCTCCCCTATGAGCTTTTCAGGGATATACAATACAAAAAGGCCTTTGAACAAAGACACAAATAATTAGTTTTCTCTCTCTTTCTTTCTCTCTTCAAAACTAAACCACGAATGTGGTAATCTGGTTCAAATCGATCTTCTGGTTGAAAAGGACAGCCAAATATCTGATGAATTCTAATCACTGACACCCATGACACTTTCTGTGAAGTTCAGATGGGTGTTACTGTTAATATTCTGGAAAGCTTTTTTCTCTCCCTTCAGGCAAATATTTTTACTCTTTCACGATTTCCTTCAAAACATTAACCAAGTGTGTGTGTGTGTGTGTGTGTGTGTGTTCCCAAATGTTTAGGCAGCACTGTCTTATAGAAAGATTCTCACACCCTCTCTAAAGGCTGATTTCAGAATTGGCTAGCATAAGCATTACGCGTTTGTGCTACTGTGTACACTAGACCTTCACTCTAAGTACATTTGTACAGTAAGAAATATTATATAAAGTCTGCCTCACTGTCCCAGACTTTACTTATTGAAGATTTGACTTTCTGTCGTACCAGAAATACCTAGTTATTCACATAAAAGTCCTATGGTATACAGCATCAGACCAGCTTTGTAGTTAGTAAGTATAGTTAGTAAGTGGAGGAGGCAACAATGAGGAGGAGAGCTCAGCATTTGAAAGAAATAAATACATTTACTTTCTGGGTTCTTCCATAAAACAAAGACAGGTCAACTTAAAGTAAGAGTTGTTAGGGAGAAAAAAAATGGCAGGTAAGAGACAGGACTAACATGCAGCTCCCACTTAGAAAGAACAGGACAGTGTCTGGAGACTCACATCGTGAACTTTGGCTCCAAGAACCATCGCAGAAATATACCAGGAAAACCGAAAAAACTCACATCCCCTTTGAAAGAAGTGGCTTCCTGTTGCAAGTGCCACAAGACAGCCGAAAAACTGTGAGTTCTCAAAGTGTGAAAGGGGAAAAAGTCAGCCTCTGAACACACATCCTTACTGGGGAACCTAAAAATCCAGATCACAGGAGGATTTAACCATACTTAGAGCGAAAATGGATTTAGGGAGCCAAGTGAAATATAAAAGTAGAAGTAGCAGAAAGAGCCCTGTAGGCATTCCCAGTCCTCAGCTCAGGCCCCAGGGAAGCCATTCCTGGCCTTATCTCACAGAGGTCCTTGGAGAAGGAAAGGCAGCCAGTGGAACTGGGGAGAGGCCACAGGGTAAAGGAAGCTCCTAGCTGAACTCTGTAATAATTTCAACTGAGCAAAACTTCCCTGAGCAGAATCCAGGGCAGGGGAGTAGAGAGGAGTGAACAGGAAGTGCAGATATAAACGCAGAAGTCACAGCCAAAGGTTCAGGCAGGCAGGGAGGTAAGGACTGAGAGCCCTGCTTGCTTTCTCAGCTGAAAGGCTTTCAGGCCAAGGCAAGATCTCAGCCCTGCTCTCCTGCTGCCTGGATATAAACTCGGTGCAGTTAGGGAGGCATGGTGAAGGTGAGAATGGCCTTGCTGGCTGCAAGGGAGTGGAGTGAGGCATGTCACTGCCAGCTTTCCCCCACTTCCTGGGTGACCTGTATGATGCAGCAGAGGCAGCCATAATCCCCCTGGGAACATAACTCTACAGGCCTGAGAACCACCCCCACCATCCCCCATAGTGGCTGCAGCAAGCCCCACCAAAGGAGAGTCTGAGTTCAGACTTGCCTAACCCTGCACCCACCTGATGGTTTGTCTCCACTGGCCCTGTTAGCCAAAGACAAAAGACATAATCTCTTGGGAGCTCCACGGCCCCACCCATCACCTGAGAAACCTGAGTACTCATCCTGGCCAATGTAGGGCAAGATTATATCCCCCTTCTACTACTGCAGCTGGCACTCTCTTGAAAGTGCCACCCCTGGCTGGAGGCCAACCAACTCAACTAATAGCAGAACAACCCTGCTCCAAAGAAAGAGAAAACAACAGCTAATTCTACCATGTGCAACACCCTGGCTAACCAGAGGTCCTAAGTCTGTCCACATGACAACTTCACTGTGAGCATAACCAGTATTCAAGAAAACTGGTGCACTAAATGAAACTACAACCGAAGACTTCCACAGAGTCCACTTCACTCCCCTGCCACCTCTACCAGAGCAGGTGCTGGTATCCACAGCTGGAAGAACTGAAGATGGGTCACATCACAGCACTTTTTACAGCACTAGCCTGGATCCTGGTAGCCCCACTGGGTGGCTAGACCCAGAAAAGCAATAACAATAACTGCAGTCTGGCTCCCAAGGAAGCCCTATCCCTAGAGAAACGGGGAGAGCATCACATCAATGGATCACCCTGTGGGACCAAAGAACCTGAAGAGCAGCCCTTCAGTTCCATATCTTTCCAATGAAACAGTCTACCCAAATGAGAAGGAACCAAAAAAATAATTCTAGTAATGTGACAAAAGAAGGTTCTATAACACCCATAAATAGCTCCAAATCAAGTAGAAATCTCTGAATTGCCTGCCAGAAAAATAATTCAGAAGGTTGATTATTAAGCTAAGCAAAGAGGCACCAGAAAAAGGTGCAAATCAATTTAAATACATTTTAAAAAATATAGGATATGGATGAAAAAATTCCCAGATAAATAGATATGGTAAGGAAAAGACTACCACAACTTCTGGAAATAAAAGACACATTTAGAGAAATGCAAAACACACTGATAAGTATCAACAATGGGATCGAACAAGCAGAAGAAAAAACTTCAGAGCTCAAAGACAAAGCTTTTGAATTAACACAATCCAACAAAGACAAAGAAAAAAGAATTTTAAAAATGAACAAAGTCTCTAAGAAATGTGGGATTATGTTAAATGACCAAACCTAAGAGTAATTGGTGTTCTTGAGGAAGAAGAGCAATCTAAAAGTATGCAAACTTATTTGAGGGAATAATCGAGTAAAACTTCCCTGGTCTTGCTAGAGATCTAGATATCAATATCTAAGAAACTCAAAGAACATCTGGGAAATTCATCACACAAACATAATCACCTAGGCACATAGTCATCAGTTTATCTAAAGTCAAGATGAAGGAAAACATCTTATGAGCTGTGAAGCAAAAGCATCAAGTATCTTATAAAGGAAAACCTATCAGATTAACAGCAGATTTCTCAGCAGACATGCTGCAAGCCAGAAGGGATTGGGGTCCTATTTTTAGCCACTTTAAACAAAATATTATCAGCCAAGAATTTTGTATCCAGCAAAACTAAGTTTCATAAATGAAGGAGAGATAAAGCCGTTTTCAGACAAATAACTGCTGAGAGAGTTCACCAGTACCAAGCCAGCACTACAAGAACTGCTAAAAGGAGTCGTAAATCTGGAAACAAAACCCAAAATACACCAAAATAGAACTTCCTTAAAGCATAAATATCACATGATCTATAAAAAAGTAACACAATTTAAAAAACCCAAGGTATTCAGGCAACAACTAGCAGTGATGAATAAAACAGTACCTCACATCTCAATGCTAATGTTGAATGTAAATGGCTTAAATGCTCCACTTAAAAGATACAGAATGGGAGGATGTATAAGAATTCACCAACCAAGTATCTAGTGTCTTCAAGAGACTCACCTAACACGTAAAGACTCATATAAACTTAAGGTAAGGAGTGGAAAAAAAGATGTTCCATATAAATGGACACCAAAAGCGAGCAGGGGTAGCTATTATATCAGACAAAACAGACCTTAAAGTAACAACAGTTAAAAAAGACAAACAGAGACATTATATAATAAAAGGATTAGTCCAACAGGAAAATATCACAATCCTAAATATATATGCACCTAACACTGGAGCTCCCAAATTCATAAAACAATTATTACTACACCTAAGAAATGAGATAGACACAATAATAGTGCAGAACTTCAATACTCCACTGACAGCAATAGACAGGTCATCAAGACAGAAAGTCAATGATGAAAAAATGGACTTAAACTACACTCTAGAACAAACTGACTTAACAGATATTTATAGAACATTTTACCCAACAATTACAGAATATACATTTTTTTTCATCAGCACATGGAACATGCTCCAAGATAGACCATATGATAGACTACAAAACACATCTCAATAAATTTAAGAGAACTGAAATTATATCAAGTCTCTCTCAGACCACAGTGGAATAATACTGGAAATTAACTCCAAAAGGAACCCTCAAAACTATGCAAATACATGCTAATCAAATAATCTGTTACTAAATGATCCTTGGGTCAACAATGAAATCAAGATGGAATTTAAACAATTATTTGAATTGAATGATAATAGTGGCATAACCAATCAAAACCTCTGGAATATAGCAAAAGTAGTGCTAAGATGAAAGTTCACAGTATTAAATGCCTACACCAAAAAGTCTGAAAGAACACAAATAGAAAATCTAAGGTCACATTTCAAGAAACTAGAGAAACAAGAACAAACCAAATCCAAACCCAGCAGAAGAAAAATAACAAAGATTAGAGCAGAAGCAAATGAAATTGAAACAAACGAAAATACAAACAATAAATGAAACAAAAAGCTGGTTCTCTGAAAAGATAAACAAAATCAATACACCATTAGTGAGATTAATCAAGAAGAGAGAAGATCCAAATAAGCTCAATTAGAAATGAAATGAGAGATATTACAACTGTCACCACAGAAATACAAAAGACAATTCAAGACCACTATGAACACCTTCATGTGCATAAACTACAAAACCTAGAGGAGATGGATAAATTCCTGGAAATATACAAACCTCCTAGATTAAACCAGAAAGAAACAAAACATCTTAAAAAAAAAAAAACAAGTAATGAGATTGAAACAGTCATAAAAAAAAGTTGCCAACAAAAAAAGGTGCAGGACCAGATGGATTCACAGCTGAATTCTACCAGACATTCAAAGATGAATTAGTACCAATCCTACTGAAACTATTGAAAAATATAAAGATGGAATCCTCCCTAAATCATTCTATGAAGCCATCATTACCCTAATACCAAAACCAGGAAAGGACATAACAAGAAAAAGAAAACTACAGACCAATATCTCTGATGAACACAGATGCAAAAATCTTCTGTAGCTAAATGAATTTAACACAATATCAAAAATATAATCGACCATGATCAAGTGGGTTTCATACCAGGGATGTGGGGTTGGTTTAACATACACAAGTAAATAAATGTAATGATATATCACATAAACAGAAATAAAAACAAAAATCATATGATCATCCTAACAGATGTAGAAAAAGCATTTGACAAAATCTAACATTCCTTTATGATTAAAACCCTTAGGAAAATTGGCATAGAAGGGATATATCTTATGGTAATAAAAGCCATCTATGACAAACCCACAGGCAACATTATACTGAATGGGGAAAGGTTGAAAGCATCTCCCCTGAGAACTGGAATAAGACAAGGATACCCATATTCACCAATTCTGTTCAATATGGTACTGGAAGTCCTGGCCAGAGTAATCAGACAAGAGAAAGAAAGAAAGGGCATCCAAATTGGTAATGAGGAAGTCAAACTGTTACTCTTTGGCAATGAAATGATTGCATACCTGGATAACCCAAAGACTCATCCAAGAAGAATACAGGAGGGCAGAGCAAGATGCCTGAATAGGAACAGCTCCAGTCTCCAGCTCCCAGCGCCAGCGACACAGAAGACCAGTGATTTCTGCATTTTCAACTGAGGTACCGGGTTCATCTCACCAGGGAGTGCCGGACAATCAGTGCTGGTCAACTGCTGCAGCCCGACCAGCAAGAGCTGAAGCAGGGCGAGACATCGCCTCACCTGGAAAGTGCAAGGGGGAAGGGAATCCCTTTTCCTAGCCAGGGGAACTGAGACACACAACACCTGGAAAATCGGGTAACTCCCACCCCAATACTGCACTTTACCAAGGGTCTTAGCAAACGGCACACCAGGAGATTATATCCCACACCTGGCCGGGAGGGTCCCACGCCCACGGAGCCTCCCTCATTGCTAGCACAGCAGTCTGCAATCTAACTGCAAGGCAGCAGCGAGGCTGGGGGAGGGGTGCCCACCATTGCTGAGGCTTAAGTAGGTAAACAAAGCCACTGGGAAGCTCGAACTCGGTGGAGCCCACAGCAGCTCAAGGAGGCCTGCCTGTCTCTATAAACTTCACCTCTGGGGAAAGGGCACAGCTAAACAAAAAGCAGCAGAAACCTCTGCAGATGCAAACGACCCTGTCTGACAGCTTTGAAGGGAGCAGTGGATCTCCCAACACGGAGGCTGAGATCTGAGAACGGACAGACTGCCTGCTCAAGTGGGTCCCTGACCCCTGAGTAGCCTAACTGGGAGACATCCGCCACTAGGGGCAGACCGACAACCCACACCTCATACAGCGGGGTACACCCCTGAGACGAAGCTTCCAAAGTAAGAATCAGACAGGTACACTTGCTGTTCAGCAATATTCTATCTTCTGCAGCCTCTGCTGCTGATACCCAGGCAAACAGGGTCTGGAGTGGACCTCGAGCAATCTCCAACAGACCTACAGCTGAGCGTCCTGACTGTTAGAAGGAAAACTAACAAACAGGAAGGAACCCACACCAAAACCTCATCAGTACGTCACCATCATCAAAGACCAGAGACAGATAAAACCACAAAGATGGGGAAAAAGCAGGGCAGAAAACCTGGAAATTCAAAGAATAAGAGTGCATCTCCCCCTCCAAAGGAACACAGCTCATCACCAGCAACGGATAAAGCTGGACGGAGAATGACTTTGACGAGATGAGAGAAGAAGGCTTCAGTCCATCAAACTTCTCAGAGCTAAAGGAGGAATTACATTCCCTGCAGAAACTAAAAATCTTGAAAAAAGAATGGAAGAATGGATAACTAGACTAATCAATGCAGAGAAGGCCATAAACGAACTGACAGGGATAAAAACCATGACAAGAGAAATACATGAAAAACGCACAAGCTCCAGTAACCGACTCAATCAACTGGAAGAAAGAGTATCAGCGATTGAGGATCAAATGAATGAAATGAAGTGAGAAGAGAAGTCTAAAGAAAAAAGAGGAAAAAGAAATGAACAAAGCCTTTAAGAAGTATGGGATTATGTGAAAAGACCAAATCTATGTCTGATTGGGGTGCGTGAAAGTGAGGGGGAAAATGGAACCAAGTTGGAAAACACTCTTCAGGATATCATCCAGGAGAACTTCCACAACCTAGTAAGGCAGGCCAACATTCAAATTCAGGAAATACAAAGAACGCCACAAAGATACTCCTCGAGAAGAGCAACTCCAAGATACATAATTCTCAGATTCACCAAAGTTGAAATGAAGGAAAAACTGTTAAGGGCAGCCAGAGAGAAAGGTCGGGTTACCCACAAAGGGAAGCCCATCAGACTAACAGCAGATCTCTCGGCAGAAACTCTACAAGCCAGAAGAGAGTGGGGGTCAATATTCAACATTCTGAAAGAAAAGAATTTTCAACCCAGAATTTTATATCCAGCCAAACTAAGTTTCATAAGTGAAAGAGAAATAAAATCCTTTACAGACAAGCAAATGCTTAGAGATTTTGTCACCACCAGATCTGCCCTACAAGAGATCCTGAAGGAAGCACTAAACATGGAAAGGAACAACCGGTACCAGCCATTGCAAAAACATGCCAGAATGTAAAGACCATCGCTAGGAAGAAACTGCATCAACTAATGAGCAAAATAACCAGTTAATATCATAATGACAGGATCAAGTTTGCATGTAACAATATTAACCTTAAATGTAAATGGACTAAATGCTCCAATTAAAAGACACAGACTGGAAAATTGGATAAAGAGTCAAGACCCATCAGTTTGCTGAATTCAGGAGACCCATCTCACATGCAGAGACACACATAGGCTAAACATCAAGGGATGCAGGAAGATCTACCAAGCAAATGGAGAACAAAAAAAAGCAGGGGTTGCAATCCTAGTCTCTGATAAAACAGACTTTAAACCATCAAAGATCAAAAGAGACAAAGAAGGCCATTACATAATGGTAAAGGGATCAATTCAACAGGAAGAGCTAACTATCCTAAATATATATGCACCCAATACAGGAGCACCCAGATTCATAAAGCAAGTCCTTAGAGACTTACAAAGAGACTTAGACTCCCATACAATAATAATGGGAGACTTCAACACTCCACTGTCAACATTAGACAGATCAATGAGACAGAAAGTTAACAAGGATATCCAGGAATTGAACTCAACTCTGTACCAAGCGGACCTAATAGACATCTACAGAATTCTCCACCCCAAATCAACAGAATATACATTCTTCTCAGCACCACATCACACTTATTCCAAAACTGACCACATAATTGGAAGTAAAGCACTCCTCAGCAAATGTACAAGAACAGAAATTATAACAAACTGTCTCTCAGACCACAGTGCAATCAAACTAGAACTCAGGACTAAGAAACTCAATCAAAACCGCTCAACTATATGGAAACTGAACAACCTGCTCCTGAATGACTACTGGGTACATAACGAAATGAAGGCAGAAATAAAGATGTTCTTTGAAACCAATGAGAACAAAGATACAACATACCAGAATCTCTGGGACACATTTAAAACAGTGTGTAGAGGGAAATTTATAGCACTAAATGCCCACAAGAGAAAGCTGGAAAGATCTAAAACTGACACTCTAACATCACAATTAAAAGAACTAGAGAAGAAAGAGCAAACACATTCAAAAGCTAGCAGAAGGCAAGAAATAACTAAGATCAGAGCAGAACTGAAGGACATAGAGACACAAAAAATCAATGATTCCAGGAGTTGGTTTTTTGAAAAGATCAACAAAATTCATAGACCGCTAGCAAGACTAATAAAGAAGAAAAGAGAGAAGAATCAAATAGACGCAATAAAAAATGATAAAGGGGATATCATCACCGACCCCACAGAAATACAAACTACCATCAGAGAATACTATAAACACCTCTACGCAAATAAACTAGAAAATCTAGAAGAAATGGATAATTTCCTGGACACTTACACTCTTCCAAGGCTAAACCAGGAAGAAGTTGAATCCCTGAATTGACCAATAGCAGGCTCTGAAATTGAGGCAACAATTAATAGCCTGCCAACCAAAAAAAAGTCCAGGACCAGATGGATTCACAGCTGAATTCTACCAGAGGTACAAGGAGGAGCTGGTACCATTCCTTCTGAAACTATTCCAATCAATAGAAAAAGAGGGAATCCTCCCTAACTCATTTTATGAGGCCAACATCATCCTGATACCAAAGCCTGGCAGAGACACAACAAAAAAAGAGAATTTAAGACCAATATCCCTGATGAACATCGATGCAAAAGTCCTCAGTAAAATACTGGCAAACCAAATCCAGAAGCCCATCAAAAAGCTTATCTACCATGATCAAGTGGACTTCATCCCTGGGATGCAAGGCTGGTTCAACATACACAAATCAATACATGTAATCCAGCAAATAAACAGAACCAAAGATAAAAACCACATCATTATCTCAATAGATGCAGAAAAGGCCTTTGACAAAATTCAACAGCCCTTTATGCAAAAAATTCTCAATAAACTAGGTATTGATGGAATGTATCTCAAAATAATAAGAGCTATTTATGACAAACCCACAGCCAATATCATACTGAATGGGCAAAAACTGGAAGCATTCCCTTTGAAAACTGGCACAAGACAGGGATGCCCTCACTCACCACTCCTATTCAACATAGTGTTGGAAGTTCTGGCTAGGGCAATCAGGCAAGAGAAAGAAATCAAGGGTATCCAGTTAGGAAAAGAAGAAGTCAAATTGTCCCTGTTTGCAGATGACATGATTGTATATTTAGAAAACCCCATCATCTCAGCCCAAAATCTCCTTAAGCTGATAAGCAACTTCAGCAAAGTCTCAGGACACAAAATTAATGTGCAAAAATCACAAGCATTCTTATACATTAGTAATGGACAAACAGAGAGCCAAATCATGAATGAACTCCCATTCACAATTGCTTCAAAGAGAATAAAATACCTAGGAATCCAACTTACAAGGGATGTAAAGGACCTCTTCCAGGAGAACTACAAACCACTGCTCAGTGAAATCAAAGAGGACACAAACAAATGGAAGAACATACCATGCTCATGGATAGGAAGAATCAATATCGTGAACATGGCCATACTGCCCAAGGTTATGTATAGATTCAATGCCATCCCCATCAAGCTACCAATGAGTTTCTTCACAGAATTGGAAAAAACTGCTTTAAAGTTCATATGAAACCAAAAAAGAGCCCACATTGCCAAGACAATCCTAAGTCAAAAGAACAAAGCTGGAGGCATCACGCTACCTGACTTCAAACTATACTACAAGGCTACAGTAACCAAAACAGCATGGTACTGGTACCAAAACAGAGATATAGACCAATGGAACAGAACAGAGTTCTCAGAAATAATACCACACATCTACAGCCATATGATCTTTGACAAACCTGAGAAAAACAAGAAATGGGGAAAGGATTCCCTATTTAATAAATGGTGCTGGGAAAATTGGCTAGCCATAAGAAGAAAGCTGAAACTGGATCCTTTCCTTACTCCTTATACAAAAATTAATTCAAGATGGATTAGAGACTTAAATGTTAGATCTAATACCATAAAAACCCTAGAAGAAAACCTAGGTAATACCATTCAGGACATAGGCATGGGCAAGGACTTCATGTCTAAAACACCAAAAGCAACAGCAACAAAAGCCAAAATTGACAAATGGGATCTAATTAAACTAAAGAGCTTCTGCACAGCAAAAGATATTACCATCAGAGTGAACAGGCAACCTACAGAATGGGAGAAAATTTTTGCAATCTACTCATCTGACAAAGGGCTAATATCCAGAACCTACAAAGAACTCAAACAAATTTACAAGAAAAAAACAACCCCATCAGAAAGTGGGGAAAGGATATGAACAGACATTTCTCAAAAGAAGACATGCATACAGCCAACAGACACATGAAAAAATGCTCGTCATCACTGGCCATCAGAGAAATGCAAATGAAAACCACAATGATATACCATCTCACACCAGTTAGAATGGCAATCATTAAAAAGTCAGGAAACAAGAGGTGCTGGAGAGGATGTGGAGAAATAGGAACACTTTTACACTGTTGGTGGGATTGGAAACTAGTTCAACCATTATGGAAAACAGTATGGCGATTCCTCAAGGATCTAGAACTAGATGTACCATATGACCCAGCCATCCCATTACTGGGTATATACCCAAAGGATTATAAATCATGCTGCTACAAAGACACATGCACATGTATGTTCACTGCGGCGCTATTCACAATAGCAAAGACTTGGAATCAACCCAAATGTCCACCAGTGACAGACTGGATTAAGAAAATGTGGCACATATACACTATGGAATACTATGCAGCCATAAAAAAGGATGAGTTTGTGTCCTTTGTAGGGACATGGATGCAGCTGGAAACCATCATTCTCAGCAAACTATTGCAAGAACAGAAAACCAAACACCGCATGTTCTCACTCATAGGTGGGAACTGAACAATGAGATCACTTGGACTCGAGAAGGGGAACATCACACTCCGGGGCCTATGATGGGGAGGGGGGAGGCGGGAGGGATTGCATTGGGAGTTATACCTGATGTAAATGATGAGTTGATGGGTGCTCACGAGTTGATGGGTACAGCACACCAACATGGCACAAGTATATATATGTAACAAACTTGCACGTTGTGCACATGTACCCTAGAACTTAAAGTATAATTAAAAAAAAAAAATTAAAAAAAAAAGACTCATCCAAAAAGGTCCTAGATCTAATAAATGAATTCAGTAAAGTTTCAGATACAAAATCAATGTACATAAATCAGTAGCACTGCTATACACCAATAGCAATCAAGCTGAGAATCAAATCAGAATTCAACCCCTTTTACAACAGCTGCAATAAAATAAAATAAAATTCTTAGGAATATACCTAACCCTAAGAGATTTTGAAAGATCTCTACAAGGAAAATGATGAAATACTGCTGAAGGAAATCAGAGATGACACAAACAAATGGAAACACATCCCATGTTCATGAATGGGTAGAATCAATATTGTAAAAATGACCATTCTGCCAAAAGCGATCTATAAATTCAATGCAATTCCCATCAAAATACCACCAACACTCTTCACAGAACTATAAAAAACAATCCTAAAATTCTTATGTAACAAAAAAAGAGCCCACATAGCCAAAGTAAGACCAGGCAAAAAGAACAAATCTGGAGGCATCACATTACCCAACTTCAAACTACTACAAGGTTAGAATTACCAAAACAGCATAATACTAGTATAAAAACAGGCACGTAGTACAATGGAATGGAATAGAGAACCCAGAAATAAAGCTAAATACTTACAGCCAACTGATTTTCGAGAAAGCAAATAAAAACATAAAGTGAGGAAAGGACACCCTATTCAACAAATGGTGGTGGGATAATTGGCAAGCCACATGTAGAATAATGAAACTGGATCCTCATCTCTCACCTTATACAAAAATCAACTCAAGATTGATCAAAGACTTAAATCTGAGACCTGAAACCTAAAAATTCTAGGAGATAACATCAGAAAAATTCTCCTAGATATTGGCCTAGGCAAAGAATTCATGAGCAAGTGCCCAAAAGCAAATGCAACAGAAACCGAGATAAATAGATGGGACTTAATTAAACTAAAAAGTGCCTACACAGCAAAAGCAATAATCAGCAGAGTAAACAGACAGCTCACAGTATGGAAGAAAATCTTCAGAATCTATATACCTGACAAAGGACTAATATCCAGAATCTACAAAGAACTCAAGCAAATCAGCAAGAAAAAAGCAATCAATCCCATCAAAAAGTGGGCTAAGGACATGAATAGACAATTCTCAAAAGAAGGTATACAAATGGCCATAAGCACATGGAAAAACGCTAAAATAAAAATTAGTAATTATCAGGGAAATGCAAATCAAAACCACAATGTGATACCACCTTACTCCTGCAAGAATGGCCATAATTTAAAAATCAAAAAGTAATAGATGTTGGCGTGGATGTGGTGAGAAAGAACAGTTTTACACTGCTGGTGGGAATGTAAACTAGTACAACCACTATGGAAAACACTATGAAGATTCCTTAAAGAATTAAAAGCAGAACTACCATTTGATCCAGCAATCCCACTACTGGATATCTGCCCAGAGGAAAAGAAGTCATTTTTATGAAAAAGACATGTAGGCACACATGTTTACAGCAGCACAATTCACAATCGCAAAAATATGGAACCAGCTTAACTGCCCATCAACCAAGTGGGTAAAGAAAATGTGGTATATATACCATGGAATACTACTCAGCCATAAAAAGGAACTAAATAATGGCATTCACATCAACCTGGATGAAGTTGGAGAACAGTCTTCTAAGTGAAGTAACTCATGAATGGGAAAATCAAACACAGTATGTTCTCAAAAGTGGTAGCTAAACTATGAAGACACAATGGCATAAGAATGACAGAATGGACTCTGGGGAATTGGGGAAATGGATGCGAGGGGGGTGAGGGAGAAAAATAAAAGAATAGTAAGAGAAATTGAGAAGAAAAAATCAGCTCTCTGAGGATAGGAAAAAAATGTAGGAGTTTTTAACTTGGGTTTATGAACTTGTGAAACTGTATGCAGTTTTGAGAATGCATATACACATTTTTCAAGATAGAAGGTCAACATTTTAATCAAAGGAAATAGTGACCCCACCCTCCCCCCTCGAAAAGTGTAAGAACTCTAAGGACCAGACTTAATACACTTAGAGAAACAAAATGAGGCACATTAACATATCTAAAGAAAGAATATGTCCCCTTGAGGGGTGGAAGCTTTAAAAAAGAAGCTCTACTGGGAAAACTTTGGCCTTGGGTTTTAAAGAACTGCCCAAGTGAGTTGGCACTATGGCACAGGCCAGCAATATGTTGCCCAAGGAACAGGTGTGTCCCATACTGGAGATGGATCTTTGGATAATGATAGCTTGATTACCTTAGCCAATGAGGTGCTTCAGTGAACTCCCTTTGCTCTGATTCCATACCCATCAAGCTATCTTACTTAATAATTTGGCTTCCCAATTAAACCTGCCTGCAAGCAGAGACTATGGTAATTAGTGAAGAAAAGTAGTTGATACTCCTCATCACTCCATCTACATGTAAGACGTGTGTGTTGGGGGGAGGGTGTTTTTGACTATGTGCAAGAGCACCACTTCCTACTTATCTTATACTTATCTGGATAATAGATCTTGTCTGGTTCTCATCATCCCAGCCTCTTAATGTTGGAATGTTCACAGGCTCAGTACTCGAACCACTCCTCCCCTCTCACCCCCCCCCTCCCATCCTTCCCCTCCACTCCTCTCCTCTTCTCTTTCTAAACCTGCTGCACAGATAATCACACCCTATCTCAAGGCTTTCAGCACAGTCTATACAGTGGACTCTCAAATGTATATCTCCATCTATACCTCTCCCCTAAGCTTTGCTCTCACATGTGTAACTGCCTACCTGACATTTCCACTTAGATGTTCACAAAGCATCTAAACTCAATTTGCCTAAAACTTAACTCCTGATAACCCCTGATCTTCCCTCCCAAAATCTTGTTACTGTTGCATTATTTTCTATCTCAGTAAATTGCAAATTCATTCTTTCAGTTGCTCTGGCCAGAAACTTTGGAATCATCATTGACTGTTTTGTTTCTTTCATCTTCCATCTAATTAGTCAGAAAATCTTATTTGCTCTAGCTTTAAAATAAATATCCATTGCCGGGTGTGGTGGCTCATGCCTGTAATCCCAATGCTTTGGGAGGCCAAGGTGGGCAGATCACTTGAACTCAGGATTTTGAGACCAGCCTGACCAACACAGTGAAACCCTGTCTCTACTAAAAATACAAAAATTAGTCAGGCATGGCGCGCTCCTATAGTCCCAGCTACTTGGGAGGCGGAGGCAGGAGAATTGCTTGAATCCAGGAGGTGGAGTTTGCAGTGACCCAAGATAGCGCCACTGCACTCCAGCCTGGGTGACAGAGTGAGGCTCTGTCTCAAAAAATTGAATGAAATGAAATGACATGAAATAAAATACAAAAATAAAATAAATATCCAGAACCTGATCACGCCTCATGAAACCATCTTCACCACTCACCCTAGTCCAAGCCACCATCATCTCTTGCTTGAATCCTGTAGCCTCTTACCTGGTCTCCTTGCTTCTACTCTTGTTCCTCTGTATTCTATTTTTAACATGATAACCAGAGTGAGACTTTAAAACTTACATCATATCACGCTATTCTCCCACACAAAACCTTCCCATGACTTCCCAATTTAATGCCAGAAAAAGTCAAAGTCTTTACAATTTATTCTAAGGTTCTATACAACTGACCTCCCAACGTCCACCCTCCTATTAGCCATCTGACTTCGTATATTATTACTATAATGAACAGCATAATGCAAACCACCCCAAGGTTAAGGTCCTGGCTCTTCACCCTTGTTAGCTGTGTGTATTCTGTTGCTTGTGTGGCAAGTTACTTAACATCTGTTTCACAGATCCTCATCTGTACCGTCTTATAGGGTTGTTATAACAATTAAATGAGTTAATACTTGTGAAGTATTTAGAAAAGTATCCAACACATAGTAAGTGCTATATAGTATTTGTTACAGAAAATGCTCACTCTCCTGCAGCCATACTGGCTTCTATGCTGGTCTTCAAACATGACAGTTTAGCCCCCACCTCGTGGCTTTTCCATTCTTCTTTCCTCTTCCTCGCATCCTCTTCCCTCAGATATCTACTTTGTACATGTTCTCACCACCTTCAGGTCTTCCATTAAAAGTCACCTTCTTGGAGGCCTCTGCTGACCACCCAATTTACAACTGTGATACCCTTTGGCTCCCCACCTCCTGACTCCTGCTTTGTTTTATTCTCCATATCACTATTATCTAACATACTATATATCTTAATTACTTGTTGTCTGTCTCTCCTACTGGAATTTGAGATTTCTGTTTTTCAGTGGTCTATCTCCAATACCTACCACATAATAAGTATTCACTAAATACTTGTTGAATCAATACTATAAAATACTCACAACTTTATTACTCTCATGAATTAGAGATGAGGACAGAATTCATCAGGTGACATTTTCAAATAATCCTCCACTGAACAGGGTCTTTTAATCATTCAGGAGACAATGGGTCCAAAAAGTTTTACATGACTACATAAACGAGAGAAGAGTAGATATTTACACTTATTCAGGCCTCTGTTGTTATCTTTCCACCTCTTGAATACTCTTCTAAACTGATTAAAGGATTAGGAAGCTGGCTGTCTCTCTGCCTCAAATTCTATTCTCCAAGAGAGTTCAATTATCAGGTAGACTACTCATCCAATACACTAGCATTCAATACATTTGTTGGATCTCCTCAACCTCAATCCTTTATTCCCATGTTATACCCTGGGCCTTGCCATTACACAGCATTTCTCCATTTTTGAAATCATGTCAATATTCTACTCAGTCTGCAACCTTCTACCTTTTAACGCTTTCATTCTCTAATTCCCACTATATGTGCTCTTCAAGCTTATTTAGAAATCACAGCCTTTGGTTTTTCCATTTTTTGCTGATACGCACTCCCTACCTGTCTTCTCTTCTTCCCTACCCAGCCTGGCCCCAAGGTCATCACTTGGACTAGGTTCTCCCGAGCAACCTCAGCTCCCCTTGCCACAGTGTACCAATAGCCAAGACAAACATTCCAATCGTGGATCAAGGGTAAAGAACTCATTCTTCACTTATACCCCTTACTAGCTGAGCAGTTTTGGGGAAAAAAAAAAAAAAAAATCTCAAAATAATGCAGAATTTTGTTCCAAATCTAATTTGCAATTTCTAATTTCAATGAGGCTCTCAACCCTGCTTATAAAACCCTTTTTAAAAACCTACATAATACCTACAGTGTGCCTAGCACTGTTCTGCATAGTTACAAAATATTAACTCATTGAATTCTCATACTCATGGTAACACTCTGAGGTAGATACTATTTGTTTTTGGTTTTTTTTGTTTTTTTTCCCCACAAATAGAGGACTTTTTATTTGCCACTATTATAAGTCTGAACTTCAAACAGATTCTTGGACTGGTGGTTCATATACAGCAGTTCGTTCAACTTTAGCACCTGTCTTGTCCCCAGTGACTTTTCCAAAACTGCTACCTTCACCATGAAGCTCCATAAGTTTTCCCAATTCAAACTTGGGCTTCTTCAGCATTTTTACTTTTCTAACGAAGACATCATAGAGAGGATAAATAGATTGGCAAGCCTTTTCTATGTCTTTTCCATTACTGTCTGGAATCAATTTATTGACCACTTATTTCAAGTCATTTGTCTGCACCTCTCAGGTCATGATTTCCATCATCTTCTTCCGGATTTGGAGGACCTGTTGGTGCTGAGCATAAGTGGTCTTCCGTATCTGATTGTTGCATTTTTTAGTGAAACCAACACAGAACAAATGAAGCAAGTAACCATCAGTAGTCTTGACATCAATGTGAGCTTCAATCATTGTCTGCCATTTTTTGACCATGGAACACATTTTGTCACGGGTAAGATCCATGCCATGGATGTTAGGCAGTTTTTGCCCTGAATCTCTTCAGTAATTAGCTTGAATTTTCTAAATGCAACTTCATCATTCTGCAAATCAATAAGACTCACTTCAAACACACAACCCTTGAAGCCATCAGATGCAATTTTGATTCCTTGGGTCCTGCTGACTAGCATCTTTCCAATATTTCTTACATTGAACATAGCAAGTGCTTTCACATCATACCAATCCTTCTTAGAAAATGGATCAACCACTTTCTTCTTGGCTCCCTTTTTGCCGCCTTTTATAAGGCGCTTGTTCTTGCCAACCGCCATGGTACTGCTCAGAGAGTCAAAAACTGAGGTATATACTATTATGGTCTCTGTTTTACGGATGAAAAAAAAATTAAGGCACAGAAAAATCAAGTGACTTCACAAGGTCACACTGCCAGTAAGCAGTAGCGCTTACTAGCTCCAAATCCTGGCAGGCTAGCTCAAGCTTTTATCTCGATGTTCTTCTCCATGTTATAAATGAAAATGAGGTACAGAGAGGCTCAGTAACTTGCCCAAGGATACACATTTATTGAATGGAAGAACTTTTGTTTGAATGCAAGGAAACTGATTGCAGAACCCATACACAAACCCACTAACCTATAACCATCACCTCAGGACTAAAGCCATCTGAGAGAATGATGCTCAGCAGGGTTTGGAGCTCCTTGATTTCCCACGCCATTCTCAGCAAACTTACCTAGACCCACACCTACCTCTACCTTTCTCCCACTCTCCTAGTGTTCAATCATTTGCTCTGGACAAATTTTTTCCCATTTCTTTCCATCTCTTTCCTGTATCGTCAATCTCCCCATCTTTACTTGCTCTAACAGTCATGTTCAAGTTTCTTTCATCCCAAAAGACCTTACCTTCAAGAAAATTTTTGGTAAGGCCATTCTTTATAGCTCCCTTCACCTGCTCACTCCCTTCTCAATCAGGATCTTCAAAAGAGCAATACTCACTTTCTCACCTTTTCTCTCATTGTAACTGAAGTTCTTCACCAATAACTCTTCTAAAGCTTTTGTTGCTAACGTCTTTAGTGATGATACCAACTGTAAATTCTTTTTTTTTTTTATTTTTATTTTTTGAGATGGAGTCTTGCTCTGTTGCCCAGGCTGGAGTGCAGTGGTGCGATCTTGGCTCACTGCAACCTCCACCTCCTAGGTTCAAGCTATTCTCCTACCCCTAGGGTTATAGGCACCCACAACCACTGGCCTGTAATTTTTGTATTTTTTAGTAGAGATGGTGTTTCACTATGTTGGCCAGGCTTGTCTCAAACTCCTCAGGTGATCCACCCACCTCAGCCTCCCAAAGTGCTGGGATTATAGGTTAAATTCTAATGGATAATTTTTAGTCTTTATCTTACCATGTCACTATCTTGCTCTTCATTTCTTCTTCTTGACATTCTCTACCCCCTTGGAATCCTTAGATCTACACTCTAATGATTCTTCTGCCATCTCTGTCTCCCTTTTTTAATTCCTCAACTCTGGTCTCTTCCCCAGGGTTTGAACTGAGAGAAGTTTAAAAAAGCTTGATTTAACATTCCCCGCCACCCACCCACTCCTATCCCCCCACCCCTGCAATGTACATGCTTTATTATTAATGATCTCCCTGTAGAAAATGCAATTTAAATGGTATCCAGCTGACAGTAATCCCATCAGTGGTCATGGCTTTGTTACTCCTTTTTGAACAGCCACCCCTCTCATTCCCCATTCCTTCTAACTTGTGGTCAAAATGGAAACTGGCTGACCCTATATCCACATGGTTGGTCTAAAGGTAAGCATCTGACTTTCCAAAAGACAGGTATAATGGAAGCCTGACCAAAAACCCTGCTAGCTAGATGGAAAAGAAAGACAAGAGGGCAAACTCTGTCTCTATTTTAGTCATAGATATGTTAATATATTTTCAGTCAAAATTAAGGGAATGTGGTCTGCTAAAGAAGTTTTGTTCTATTTTAGAATGTGAGAAACAGTGCAGGAGATGTCAGGTGGATGCTGAAACACTGAAATTTCAAAGACACTTTAAAGATTTATGGTTATAAAGTATAACTGGTTCTGGATTTTACAAGATGTCTGGCCACTGTAGTCACAGACTGCAAGAGAACGTTTGTGTCCTCCCAAAATTCATACGTTGGAACCTAATTCCCAATGTAATGGCATTAGAAGATGGGGCTTTTGGGAGGTGATCAGCGCCCTCATAAAAAAGATCTCAGAGAATGAACCAGGAAGGAAGCCCTCACCAGACATGGAATGTGTCAGCACCTTGATCTTGGACTTCCCAGCCTCCAGAACTGTGACAAATAAATGCCTGTTGTTTATGATACCTAGTCTATGGTATTTTGTTATAGCAGCCTGAATACAGTTAGACATAGATTTACCAGATACATGCTGCAACCAAACCTGTCCTCTTGGCCAGGCAGAGTGGCTCATACCTGTAATCTCAACACTTTGGGAGGCTAAGGCAGGAGAACCATTTGAGCCCAGGAGCTTGAGATCAGACTGGACAGCATAGTGAGACCTTGCGTTTAATAAAAAACAAAAAAATTAGCCAAATGTGGTGGCCTGTGCCTGTAGTCCCAGCTACACAGGAAGGTGAGTATCACAAGGAGGATCACTTGAGTCCAGACATCAAGGCTGCAGTGAGCTCTGACTGCACCACTGCACTCCAGCCTGGGCAACAGAGCGATACTCTATCTCAAAAAAAAAAAAAAAAAAAAAAAAAAAAAAAAAAAAATCCCATTCTCTCTAACAGATACGATATAGCACGATTTAAGGTTTTATTAAACATGTAATGACAATTTGGTAAGCAAGCATTGCAAAAAAGCTTTCCTGACCAACTACTATAATATCACTGGCCACTTTAAAAGAAGAAAATATAAATTATTTGCAAAACCTTGGTTATATAGATATAAAATCTGTTTGAATCACATTTCCCTGCATTTATCAAGGTGCAAAGAAAAATGAAGTTGCATTAGCTTACAAATGGCCTGTCTATATCGTGTAAAGGTGCAGTGAGACCTAGGGCTATTTTCTCAATCTATGCAGGGCATACCAAGATCTACAGAGCAAAAGTGCTACGCATGGTTTGACAGGTTGCTTAAACAGAGCTTAAGGTAGGTAAATGAGAAAAAAAAAAAAAAAAAGGCAATGTCAATACAATCAATGAGCTTTTTATTTACTTTGTAAGTGGAAGAAAGCATACTCTTGATTATAAAAGCAAATACCATATCAGTGGTTGTATAGATAATATGGCACATTTATGAACTAGACAGTCCTTTGAGGCAAAACCATACTTAAAATCTTTTCATCTTAATCCTGAGTATGTCTACACTTTTCTATATACAAATGTAACAAACCTCAGTATAATATAAAGAGTTGGCAAACCCTAGTATAATTAGTGGTACATGTGAAAAATACTATTAGGGCCAGAGTGGCAAAAAAAGTCAGTTAAGCAAGAAGTTTGAAATTCATACCCTCTTAGAGAAAACTGTTGAAATAAATTTTCTCTAAATTTTCTCTAAATGATTGGTATGACCTTCCAATCATTTATAAACATATGGATACTTGGGGCAATAAGATCACTTATTAACTGCAACAAACATTACACATCTTTTGTAATTAAAAAAATAAAAATGCACACAAAAATGTATGGTTTAAGTTCAACAATCTCCTTGATGACAACACCATGCACTGTCTCATGTGTTGTCTCATTGATTTTTTTTCACTGAATTCATTCACTCATTAAATACTTATTGAGCTCCTTCTGTAATAGGAGTTATTATGCCAAAGATTTAAGAATTAAATCTCTATTATTATAATAACTCATTTTCTCACACACATAGTTATCACAGCCAGGGCTCAACAGGAAGAATCTTCCTGTCTTTCATGACTGGTGGTGGCCTCTAGAAACATACTGCCTGGTGAGGTCTGCCTGTTGAGTAGCAACCTATGCTGTACCTGTGGTATGGTGCACACTAAACTGTTTTCTGCTGAGGTATTCACAAAAGGTCTAAATGAAAAAGAGCATGCTCTCCCATCTATCTTAAAGCAAATGCCTATACACAAAGACAGAATATAAAGGATGTATTTTTTTCTATAAGAAAGATACAATGTCCTATAAAATTTCAAAATGGAAGCAATCATTTCCAGCTTCAGAACAAAGTTTTTAGAACCTATATATGAGATTTTTTTTGTTGCTGTTTGTTTTAAAACACTTCATTGTGGTATAATTGATACTGCAGAAAGCTGTACATATTTCTGTTTTGTTTTTAAAGAATGATAGAATACAGACAGATAAGGATAGGAAGAAAGGCCTTTCCAAGAAGAGGTAATGGCATTAACAAGGAAGTAAAAGGGAGTCGCTCTGAGGAAACTTGGAAATTTTGTGAATTTTAGGGCAAAGGATCTATGTAAGATAGCAATGGTCTAGAGAGGTATTTTGGATCCGGACTGTGCAAAGTTTTAAACGTTCTGTGGGAAGTCTGGACTTTATCAGAAACCCCCACAGGCTTCTCAGCAAGGGAACAACATAATTAGAACTCTGCTTTTGGGAGATTAACATAGTCAGACTGATTTTGGGGGTTGTGGTAGAGGGGGAAGAATAGTATGGCAATGGGAAAAATCCTACTAAGAGTGATAAAAAAGAGAAAGGTTGCTGGATAGAATTATATATTACTGAAGAAGTCATCATCAAGCAGGGAGGACTTACCAGGTGCTGTGCGGTAGCCAAGGAACTTTATATATGGTAGGATTTCAAATCTACATAAAATTCCTACAATGAGAGGAGTATTATTAACATGTCGTACATGAGACAGCTGAGGTTTAGTGAGGTCAAAAAACTGCCTGGAATCACATTTAAAATGTGGTGGTGGAGCCAGGCCTGGCTGATCCAAATAGTCATGCATGATCTATTTTCCCACACTTCCTCTTAATGAAGAGCCAGTCAACTTAGTACAATGTTTGTGTGAATGTTTATCCCCTATGAAATTGGGTCTCTAATAAGTTATTGAGTCTGGATTCTCATAGCTTAGTGGCATGGGAGTAGCTGGAAGGTTGCCAGCCATGGGAAAAGCCAAAGTTTGCCAGGTAACTAGTAGCCATAGTCGGGGGGCCAATCTGGCTCTCTCCCCCTGACTGGCAAGGGTTCCACACAGTCTGGTCCTTAACATCTCCCTTGGGACTCCAACTTCGCACTGCACACTCACCCTCAGCCCAAGAAGCCTCTTCTCTTTTCCAGCAAATTTATGAACTGGCTGCTCAGAGCATTCTCCCCATGGGAGGACAGGAATCCAAATCTGGGATTTGAGTAAACAGCTCCATTTTCCTTCACTTTTATATTCTCCTGCTTCCCAAAAGGGTCCAAAGTAACGTGGTGAATAAAGAGTAGGCTTTATTCATATGATAAAGTTGACCACTCCATGCAAAGTCTCTGTTCATGAGGAGTATGACAAAAAGTTCATGAGAAGCTCTTTGTTTGATGTATAAAATGAATTCTGTTCAATATTGCTAATTTTAAAGCCTCATCATTATTCTAATATATTAATATACTCACCTTAATACTCTATAATTAATGAATTAAAGACCTCTTTAAGAACTCCTTCAAAGGCAATCTTTTAGAATCAAATTCTTCCTTGCCCCTTGCAGAAATGGCCCACAACACTATTTTCATATTCCCCACCTTTTCATATATTTTCATATTCCCCACTTTGTACTTCTGCTACTTCTTGAAGAAAGCACTCTAGCCATAAATCCCAACTAGACCCTAGATACTGGTCCCCTGGTCATCCATCAGCTTTAGCTCTCACCACCTCTCCTCTGCCTGCAGGGCTCTGTGCAGGTTGACCTTTTAGCTATAGACTGTGTATAAATAGAACTTCCTACATGCACCTTGGGACTCATGTGTTAAAAGCCCTTATTTTATACAAGGTAATCCTAGTGGTAGTAGCCAAATAGAGACATGGAGATAAATTTACAAGACAGCTTTGCTTCTTTCTCATAATTCATTGAGCCAAACAAGACTGTAAGAATAGCAACAACAAAGGATGATTTATAATTTCTACTCTACATATCACCATGGCAAGACATATAAGTGGCTTTCATAGAACAGATTTAAAAGTTACAAGGCAGTTATCAGCAAATTAACATGTGTACTTTGTTTCAGAATTTATCATCATTGTAGTTAGCGCACAGGGTTTGGAATCAGGCTAGCTGGGTTTACATTTTGGTTCCGGCACTTGCTAGCTATGTAACCTTAGGTTAGTTATCTAACCTCCCAACATCACCATCTATAAAATGGGGCTAATAACACCGACCTCATTGAGTTATGAGGATTAAATGAGTTAATGAATGTCAAATACTTAAAACCATGCTTGGCACATAGTAAGCATCCAATGAATGTTTGCTATTATCACCACCACCTCCATTACCATTATGTTTAGTAATAACTGAAATTATCACAATACTATCAGACCAGGGCCCAAAAATGAATTAAACATTAAACTAATTTTAGTACAAATAGGATAATAGTCGCTGAAGTAAAACTTGAAAGAACACTGATATTTACTTTATATTCATCATCATTGCAAAACTGGTTAAAAAACATGGGAAGGCACAATAAAAGTTTAATCAATGAGTAAAAATTTTTGATGGCTAAATAGCGGAATTTTGTATGTTGTACTCAAGAGTAAAAGAGAATGTGAAGCATTCTGAAAACTACAAAATGCTGTATTAAAATAGGATATTATTAAAGAGAATAGATTCCACTTTAAAATGTTTTACAAAGTAAGATGTTATTTTGTTTTATACTTTCAACTACCTTACTGAAAAATCTACACCTATCATCTCAAGAAAATGGGATAAGAAGCAACCTAACCAAGGTCATTCAGGGATCCATCCTCAGTGAGTCACAGTCAGAACATGAAGATAAGAATGTGAAGAAGAAACTGACATTCTTGCATGCTGTTTGGTGCATCCGCAAAGAATGCAAAGGATGTAGAAGCGGCAGTTGTAAGAATATCCATGAATTAAAAATCAGATTGGTTTCACTCTGCTTTTTAGGAGGAAAAGGGCAAAAAAAAAAAAAAAAAAAAAAAAAGACAAAAACAAAAAACAGTTCTTTAGCCAACCAGAAGTCAGTTCAATTAGAACTTTCTCAATTAGAAATGGAGGAGTAGCTCTAGAAAAAAACAGAAGACTATATGGCAAGAAAAAAAGAAAGCTACAGATGAATTTTGGTTAATGAGTAGAAACCTAACAGAACTCAGGTGATGGGTCAGTGCGAAGACCTTGCTATGCTCAGTAAGCAAAGAAGTTAAGGAAATCTGTGAAGCCTCTGAATTGGAGAAAAAAAGATAGGATATTGTTAAGAAATGGTAGAGAGAGAAAACTAAATGTCTGAGCAGAGTTAAATTAACTCAAGCTGGAGTCAGCATATCATCTCTGTACCTATAAATTATCTCTCGGCATCTAGGGTCTGACAGTGTGGCTGAGCAGCGTCTACCCTAAAGGAATAAATTTCTCTGTTGAAATTTAGGAGGAAGATTTAGGCCTCATATTGTAATCTTCAGAAGAGAAAGTCTTGAACTCCTGAATGGTGGCAGTAGAATAGAGTCAAGAAAAGAATGAGAATAAGTGTTCTCTGTGAGGAGGCTAGAGGCTAGGTTAGTTACAACAGTGACAGAGTGAATCCAAAGCATTACCTGCCCTTTGGGCACAAAGATCAGCATGTTAGGCAGAAGTTAAGCTGTAAAAAAGAAAGAAGGCAAGAAAAGGAAAGAAAGTTGTTTGACTGCTATTATCTCATGTACTCTCATGTAGCTTAAGATCAATAGAATACAGTCTTTTAGTTATAAAATACATACACATCAAAGTAAATACTCTCAAACCACTCATTTACAGTGCAGCTCCTTAAAAATAATCCATCCATCATATGTGGTCCTGATCAACAAACTTACTTGAATATTTATGGAAGCTGTAGTATTTTTCAAACTACATCTTAAGAAATCCAAAATTGTGTGGCACCGTCTCAGGAGCCCATGGGTTGTGGAGTGGGGCGGGTAATGGGGGAGAGGGAAATCAAACAAGCAGGGCTAAAAATACTCCTCTGCTTCTTAAATCAGAAAAGCTTTGCTTTTATCTGTTTTATGTAACAGGGATTCATGTAAGATTTCATTTGATAAAAGACTACTGGTAAAGTGGGAAAAGCATAGGCAAGACTAGTTTTGAACTGTGTCACTGCTATTTACTTACTCTGT
Organism: Rhinopithecus roxellana; assembly: GCF_007565055.1. NCBI lineage: Eukaryota > Metazoa > Chordata > Mammalia > Primates > Cercopithecidae > Rhinopithecus > Rhinopithecus roxellana. The sequence continues at coordinate 51,502,992 of NC_044556.1, read as the reverse complement.
GACTTGGGAAAATTACCTAAACTCTCTGAACCTTAGTTTCCTCTTTTATAAAATGGGAAGAATAATATTTACAAATTGTTGTATGAAGTAAGTAAGGCAAAGTATGTGTAACACATACCATGAAGCTTTAGCACATAGCACACACTAGCTGTTAGTTCCTTTTCTAAAAGACATGGAATATAGAGATAGACAGATAGATGAGACAGAGAGAGAGACAGGCAGACAGACAGATGGGTTTGGGGGGCTTTTTTGTTTTTCCGACAGGATCTTAACTGTGCAGTGGCACAATCACTGCCCACTGCAGCCTTCCTGGGCTCAGGGGATTCTCTTACCTCAGTCTCCTGACTAGCTGGGACTACATGCATATGCCACTAAGCTCGACTAATTTTTTGAATATTTTATAGAGACAAGTCTCACTATGTTGCCCAGGCTGGTCTCAAATTCCTGAGCTCAAGAAATACACCGGCTTCGGCCTCCCAAAGTGCTGGGATTACAGGCATCAGCCACCATGCTTGGCCAATAGATGTTTAAATAAATAAATAAATAAATTTGTATAAATATATTTATACAATATATATATATTTTTTGTCTGTGTGTGTGTGTAGATATAATTGCAGAAGACTCTGCAGACAACTCTTCTATAACTTGCAGTCATTCAAAAGATACACTGAGCAAGAATTTGGAGGTCAGCAGCATCACTCTCTTTAGCATTTCCAGGCCATGGCTGCCGTACTATTTGCTAGCATAAATCCTTAGCATTCAGCTACAGTTCTTCCTTCCTCTATATTTTCAACAGTTACTATCAGTAGTTTTCATTAGCCGCTCAAAGCTATTTTGCAAAGAATTTAAATATTATTATCATTTATAATAAACTAGGGCAGTTCACAAAAGCAACCAACCACAAGAACACTTTAAACAAACAGACTCACTGACTGAGATTAAAAGGAGCTTTAGAGTGGATCCATGCAGCACCTTTATTTGCCACGAGAGATGAAGTAACCTCATCAAACTGGCAGAGTAATCAACTAGCAAGATTCCCAGATGGTTGTAGTAGCTCTTGAACACATACCATGCCGATTAGCTCATGTTGCATGTTGCATGAACAATACATGGCAGAGAAAAGCTAAAAGACAGTGGGAACACTACCCCAATTTAATGTCATTAACAATGCAGAAACCTACAGTAACAAATACTAATTGCAAAATATGGAATGAAATGCCTACATTAAATCTTACCATCCTAATTCCACCATTGTGTGACATTGGGCAAGTTACCTAACTAAAGACTATTTCTTCACGTTTGAAATAAGGTGGCAATACCTGTCTCAAGGTCTTGTTATGAACAATATCTCTTCGTGGTATTCTTGCCAAAAATCCATAATCTCAGACTAATCACAAAGAAAAATCAGACAAACCTAAACTGAGAGACATTCTACGAAATAACTGACAGTTCTCTTCAAAAGTGCCAAGGTCATGAAAGAGAAAATGTATAGATTAGAAAACACATGAAAGCAAAATGCAATGTAGGATCCTGGATTTGATCTTGGACTAAGGAAAGGGACAGTGAAAATCTAGTGAAATTTGAACTAAGTCTGTAGCTAAATTACTATTATTGTACCAATATTAATTTCTTGATTTTGATAACTGTATTATGATTATTCAAGACAAAGCTTGGTGAAGGGTACACAGAAATTCTCTGTACTAATTTTGCAACTCTGTAAATCTAAAATTATTTTATAATTAAAAACATTTAAGTCTTGTGAGAATTAAATACAGGGTCTAAAATTTTAAAACATGCTTTTTTTAAAGGCATAATTCTTCATCTAATGGCTATACTTGGCAATTGTTAACAGCAAGAACATTATGTGAATACTGGCCAAACCCAGGCTAGGAACTGCTAATAATGAAGCATGTTCAACTGCAATAAAACATGGACACTTTATCATACTTCAACTGAATAACAAATATTTTTGCAAAAATCTAACCATCAGTATTTCACTCTTTGCACAACACAATCATGACTTAGTTCTTAAAGAAGTATGGATTCTGTGTTTGGCCAATGATGACAGGCTTAAATTTACCTAATACCATCAACATTTAAACAGAACATGTCAAATCTTAATTCCTCTGACTCTATGACTACACTCATCTTGTCAGATTTCAACAGTTTTCTGTCAGGCAACACCTGGCAAAATAAACCGTTTTCATATAAATTGTAGACATCCCATAATGAGTATGGAGTGATGTGCTGTTACTCCTGTTTCTTCCTAATTTTTATTTTCAACTTCAGTTTACATCTGGCCTTGAGAGATAAAAGCCTGCATCTGAGATAAGCAAAAATGCCCTATGCCAAGCTTTTTATCCATGATTTTGTTTTAAAAAAGGAAAACACTAAAAACCATTAAAACAACCTAGGAATCACAATACTTTATTAGTTAGAGTTTCTAACATAGCACTGCTATGGCTCATTCACTTTTGCTTTACACCTCAGGGAGTAAGTGCACAGCCAAGGCCAATAAAAACTAACATGGCTATTTCTTGGTTTTTGATAGAACCATTCATATGATAAATATACATTTTTTCCCATTATACTATAGTCTTGCAAAATAATCTTTGTTTTCTACAAAGGTTATGAGATATCATAAAAATGTCTAATGCATCTGGTTTAAGAATCCAATGCCTCTTTCACATATTTCTGCATCTGTTCACAAAATCCCTTTGACTTCAAAGGAAGCTTTTCAAGAGAAAAAGAAGATACATACAGGAAAAGTGGCCATAAATTTTTAGTAGTCCTTTTCTAAGGCCATTTTAATAATGGCACTGTGGGACAAGTATCTTCCCCAGAAACCTAAAATATCACAAATGCTATTAATGACTAAAGATTTGTATAAAGATTTATGATTTCAAAACCTTTTTCTGGTTATAAAAAAGTGTGTCTTCAATTTAGACATGTGAAAAATATGGAATGCTGTAAAAGGAAACAAATAACTTTTAACCCACTATTTAGGAAGGCCAAAGCAAAATAAAAAAGTTAAAAAAGTTTGTTCCCTTCCAGTCTTTTTTTCTACGTATATGTTTATATAAACACTTACATATAAACATAACACTGTAATAACACTATGAACACAATTTTGAGTCTTAGTCTTTTGAAAGACCACATTAATTTTTCAAACCATCATTTTCAATGACTGAAATTATATGTAGATTTACACTTTAAAAAAATACTCTCACATTTAATTCTTATTCTACTCAAAGCTAAATTAAAGGTTTAGAAACATTCATCTGTACTGGAAATTCTACATCTTGAAACAATCTAGATTAATAATTAACTTTAATAGCCCTATTCATAAATGCCACTGCAACAATAGTAGAGGTTTAAGAAATTTTTTATTTAGCATTTATAATGACTTAGTGTCTTAAACTTCCCTGGGCAGTCTTTAGCAGAAAACGGAAGTTCAAAAAATTTATGACATGATTAGAAAAATAAGTTGAACTTAAATCTTGGTTTCCATAATTACTCTCATTGGCTTTGTTTTGGCTTCATAATCATGGAACTATAGATTTCCCAGAGCTTGAAGGAACATTAACATGTCAATCAGTCCAACTCTTCCTCCACTCAATATGAGAATAAAAAGAAAAAAAAAAGTCTCAGAGAGATTGACTCCTCACACAGCTATCAAGCGGCAGACCAAACCCTTGACCTCTGGGCTTCTTTCCAGTCTAGCTCTCAACACATCAGTTACAATAGGTGTGACATCCTCACACCTACGCATTATAGCAATGAATATGCAAACGACGCCAGGAAATTACATTATCACATTATCTCCTTTCCCTCTAGTTTCCAGAAGATATCTCCCGTAGACATCGTATGTCAAAGTGCTTGCCACTGAGACTGCACTTGGAAGACGTTTGGTAAAAGCCTGAATAACAGAAAGAGTATCCTTTCCCCTTTACTTTTTTGCTATGAGGGTAAAATTCCAAATATTTAAGACAAATCCCAGTAAGACCAGGCCGTGACATGGTCTCCGTACGACGAGATTAATGGTAACGGCAGTGCTGCCAAGCGCAGGACAGGACGAACTCTGTGGCAGCTTGCGGTCACTCTTTCACCTGCTAGATACAGCAGTGCTGTGGAGTCACGAGAAGCAACCAGAATGGAAGCAGCACTGACACTTGCTCAAGTACCACACTGCCAACCTGCTGCCCTGACCTAAGCCGCCCAGTGCCTAACAAGACTTCTCTAACCTCTCCGATAGCCCCTTAGCTTGTTGTTGGGGTAAGGAGGGTAAAAACAGTAATAGGACCACGATAAGAAGAGCAGTCTCTAAAACAACCTGTCTCTGAAAACATCACAGCTACGGTAGCCTCACCGCGTTGCCCGGCAACAGCGGCGGTGCTCCGCTCCCAGAACTGGAGGCGGCCGCAAGACGTCAGGAAGCAGCGCGCTTTTTCCACCAAGGGAGCTTTACGTCATCACGTATCCTTGCAACGTCACTACGCTCTGAGTAGGCCGGCAGTCATAGGTGAGTAGACCTTAGGGGAGAGAGGGCACGTACTTTCCCTAAGAAGCGGGAGGAGAGAAATAGAGGGCAGTGGGATGAGAAGAACCTCGCGCGTCGGAAGCCGCGGAGGGAAGGGCCGTCTTTGGTTACCTGGGGAGCGGGAGCAGCTGCGGATCCTTTATGAAGTGCCCGGATGAAGCTCCAGCATCCACGCGCTTTCCGGATTGAGTGCAGCGCCATCTTGAGAAGGGCGGAGCCGTCTTTTTCGTAATGACGTCTGTTCAGAAAGCCAATCCCAGTCTCGCAACTCCTGCTTCCTGGGCGAGGCCTGGGCCTCCAGGCTCCGCGGCGCAGCCGCTATCAGGCGGAGTGTAGTTTTTACCGAGCAGGTGGGGACAGGAATGGGGTGGGGCTTTAGTGATTTTCTCTGGATTCCGTGTCTGCGCAGCCTTCCTGGAAGGAGACTCTCTGGGGATTATTAGTAGGAGCGCTTTAGACTGGGAAGAAAGTCAAGTAGGCTGCCTTTTTTATCTTAGCTTTGTGACGGCAACCTTAAAAAAGTTTGTTTAGGAACGCCCAGTTCTTTTAGAGGGCAATGTAAGTGGTCTTTTTAGACGTATGTGGCCTCATTTCCCTTTTTGTCTTTGAGACGAGGCCTCACTCTCGCTCAGGCTGAAGTGCAGTGGCGCGATCTCGGCTCACTGCAAACCTCCGCCTCCCAGGCTCAAGCTATTCTGCCTCAGCCTCCTGAGTAGCTGGGACCACAAGGGTACGCCACCACGCCCGGCTAAGTTTTGTATTTTTGGTAGAGACAGGGTTTCACCATATTGCCCAGGCCCTCTCAAACTCCTGAGCTCAAACCAAGCCATCTGCCTCGGCCTTCCAAAGTGCTGGGATTACAGGCATGCACCACCGCACTGGGCTTATGTGGCCTTATTTCATTCGTCCTGTGAACTCTGTTGAACCCCACCGTAATGTGCCAGGCACTGAAAGTACAGAGGAAGATGTATCTTGCCTTCAAGATGTGTACAGTCTAATGGAGTATCGGATAAATAAATGATGTACGCTTAATAGGTGTTAAAGAAGCAAACACCAAGTTTTGAGGAGGAGTGGTTAGGACTGTGGTGTTTCAACCTAATCTAGGAAAGACTGCAGGAAGGTTATACCTGATGGAAGAAATTGTTTTGTTTGGGGTTATGATAAAATTTAATACAGTTCTGCTTCTGTTAATTCACCTAAAAATCGCCCAGACAGATTTACGAGTGTTTCAGTAAAAATATAACTGGAAGAAATTAATGAGGATTCCTTTATGTGTTTTGTTATAATTCATCCAGCTACTGAAAATTACCAAGGAGAGGTAGGAGATAAGAGATGCCTATAAAGGAGCTGAAATCTACCAGGGTTAAGACAAAACAGTAAATTAAAGCCATATAGTATAATCTTGTAGGTATACAAAGTACTGGTGAAGTTCAAGTATAATTGGTGTAATTTAGAAGTGAGCAGAAAAGGGATGAAGGCAAAAAAAAAAAAACTAGGAAATCAAGTTACAGCCTTCAACAAAACTCATCAGTTTGGTTTTGGCTGTTAAATTTGAGGTGCTTGTAGTACTTCCAAAATGTGGTGCCCATTAAATAGATACATGGGTCTGAAGCTCAGAAGCGATATGAACTACAGAACAGATGGTAATTGAAACCAAGGAAATCCTTGAGACCACCAGATAGAGTTTGTGGAATGAAAGCAGCCAGATGATGAGAATAAAGGAGTCAAGAGGTGTTGTAGAACCCAAAGAATGTGATATTACTGAGAGCTTGGAAACAAACCTTGCCAGGGGAAAGGGGATGTATGTTATCCCTTGTAAAATGCAGTTTAATAAATGCCCTACATGTTTTACTCATACATAGAGCAAAGCATTATAGTACAGTTTTTTACATATATTTTATTAATTAGATTATATGAGCCTAGCAATTAGCAAGGTTAGATTTCTGACATCCTTAGCCATCTAGATAGCAAGATAAAACCTAGCAATAAGACTATGGTGCACCAAAAGCTGTCAAAGGGTATACCTACTTTATTTCTTCAAGAAGTAGTTCTTAGTCTTATCTGCAGACTCCCATGACCAATAATATTTTCATGGGACATTTTTCCAAGACATAGTCCCCCTAAAAAAGGTGGGACTTTCAGACCACAAGTTTGATAACTTCAGTATCTTGATTTTTAAAATCAAAAATATTTGCAATTTTTAGGACTTTGTTAGAAGTAATAAATTGTGTTTTGCACCGTGGTTGTCACCTGGTAACTCTCAGGTGTCACTCAGCGAGCCTTACTTCTTGGACAAGGACTATAGTTTATATTTCTAACATCTCCCCCAGCACCTAGAATAGTCTCTTGTGCAGAGTAGGCACCTCTTTTAAAAGTAAATTGGATTTTAACAAATTACACAGCTTATTGTCAGCGATTGATATGCTTTTAACAGCCGGAAGGAAGTTAACAGAAAAGACACAGGATGTATTAAAAATGAACCAGTTCTGTCTACTTTTGTACTTTTTCACAGTAAGCATTTTGATGTTGGGGAAAGTGTGACTATAAAGCTCACCATCTTCTAAGAGGAGGAATATATTCAGCTCAGTATATTTAACTTATTTTAGTAAGTTTTTAATAGTGGTAACCGTGACTCCTCTGGGAAAGATATATTATTCAATGTATGTTTAAAGAAAAAACCTGTAATACACTTTTGAAATGTTTTCATACAAAATGGTTAACATTTAAAAGTGTATATATATCATGGGCTGGGCATGGTGGCTCACACCTGTAATCCCAGCACTTTGGGAGGCCAGGGTGGGCAGATCTCTTGAGGTCAGGAGTTCCAGACCAGCCTGGCCAACATGGTGAAACCCCATTTCTACGAAAAATACAAAAATTATCCGGGCATGGTGGTGTGCGCCTGTAGTCCCAGCTACTCGGGAGGCTGAGACACGAGAGTTGCTTGAACCAGGGAGGCAGAGGTTTCAGGGAGCCCAGACCGAGCCACTGCATTCCACACTGGGCGACACAGCAAGACTGTCTCAGAAAAAAAAAAAGAAAGAAAGAAAAGTGTGTATTATGCAGTTGGTTATATGGAAAATTCTCCTATGGAATACTTCTTTCTCCAACAGTGTTGTTTAAATGAAGCACCACTGTATTTAATGACAGTATTTTACCACTGCTATCATTTGAGTAAGCTAAAGAACTTTGGTAAAGTGAGATATAAATGTTGTATTGAGAGCAGACTTTAAACATACCTAAGATTAAAAACTTTTATAGTCCTATTCTTATAGCATGAACTATGTGTCTACGTATGTTCATGCTTACAATTTTGGACACTTGTTTAAATTTTGATTTCTCATCAACACTTTTACTTTATAGTAAGTTCTGGTAATTTTGTTCTCTCCTTAACATTCCCTGCAAATCCTCTCTTGCTAGAAACAACAGATTAAAACCAGACTGGCAGTTGGGAAATGGTTTCTATTGCAACCATGTGTGTCAGAAGAAAGGATTAGGTTTCCTTGTCCAAGAACATCAAGGGGAACCTCCACCTCTGCAGACACACCTCTATTCCTTAGTAATGGAGAGTTTATACCTAGTTAGATTTAAAGCGGGATAAGGGAAGAGTTTAAATCCATTCTTAGCTCAAGCAGTATAATCAGCCCTCAAGTCTCAAAGTATCCAATTTTGTTTCTCTAATTTAATTCTAAGTGTCAGGTTGGTGTTAGATGCTGATCAAGGTAATGGAGATTTGCCCTACACATTTATTCACTTAAAGAAGAATTTTGCAGACTGCAAAGACTAGATGGCAATTGTCTTCAAAACTTACTTAAAGCACAATTCATTCACCCCTGACCTTTCATTTATATTGAATATGTTTTTTCAAATATAGAAGAGATTCTATAATAAAAGCAAACAGACTTCTCTCTTCATAATTATGGGGTACAGTTCTCTGTACATGTTCTCTGACCATGCCATCTTATGCTGGACCTATTATAAGGACCCAAATTAAAGTGAGGCAGATCCTGCTTTTGAGTGAGATAACCTCCAAGTGTCATTAAAGTATGTGGGAAGCTGTAATAATGATTATTCTTTTTTTACCTTTGGCTTAACTTTAGTTCCTCCTCTTATTTTATCATTGATGAAACTGATCCACAGATATTAAGTACCTTGACCAAAATCACACAAGTAAAAGCAAGAATGAGAAGAACCTTCAGTCAGGTGCAGTGGCTCATGCCTGTAATCCCAGCACTTTGGGAGGGCGAGGTGCGCGGATCACCTGAGGTCAGGAGTTTGAGACCAGCCTGGCCAACATGGTGAAACCCCGTCTACTGAAAATACAAAAATTAGCCAGGCGTGGTGGCAGGTGCCTGTAATCCCAGCTACTCAGGAGGCTGAGGCAGGAGAATCACTCGAAACCGGAAGGCAGCGATTACAGTGAGCCAAGATTGTGCCGCTGCACTCCAGCCTGGGCAACAAGGGCGAAACTCCTTCTCAAAAAAAAAAAAAGAAAAGAAAAGAAAAAAAAAACCTTCGTCTCCAGATGAGTGTTCTACTTTGACACCACGGTAAAGCTGAAGAGGCTAAAGTTAGGGCCGGTCCAAATGGGGAAAGGTTCCACATAAAGCCACATCCTTGTGTTAGGCTTCAAAGTCAGAACAAGCAAATATCCTGTTTCTAAAGGCTGATACTCTCAACATCTCTACCCCAATGTAAAAAGATATTGTCTTTCCCTAGTAGTTTTTGGGAGAGAGCAAATTATAGCATCTTAGTGTGAGGACAATAATCAGAAGCTCATCTTATCTTTGGGCAGGCTTAAAGGGTTTTTAGGGAGCTATCATTATCACTTTATTTCTGGAAGAAAGAGCAAAATGCAAGAAGAGACTAAGTGATGTGAATAGCAAAATGGGATTTTTCTCAGAGAACTTTTTTCTTAAAATTAAGGGGCAAGGCCACACTCTGTATTGCCAGGTTCAACTTCTTGCCTTAAGGACAGTTTTCCACCCCACAACAGAGAAGATATTTTGATGAGAGTTAAGGTGGGGAAAGTGGGTAGAAAGTCAGAGCAGATACAACTGAATAACATCTATGAAAACTGACTCCATTACATGTAGAGTCGTTAGTGTACAGAACCAGGAGGAATACTGATTACATAGCAATGTTACAGGCCCCAGGATTCCTGTTTATATTTAATGTTTTCTCTCCATACTCTTACAAATGGTCATTTCAACACTAGAGAACAGGTCTTTTAAAAAGGTAGAGAATTGCTCCCTTGTGTATGGATCTAGAATAGAGAATAATTTGCGAGAATTGTAAGACTATTTCAGTGTTCCTTATCCCCATTTTTCATCCTCAGTCTTAGGACGTGTATCCCATAGAGGAAATACAACTTTAAAATGAGCAAAATTAAACTTTTGAAAGTGTATTTTATTTTGTTGTCTCTCTTTGCATGGTGTATCTTTTCTACTTGGTATGGCCCTAAAGACAAGATCCTTGTACTATCTGTACACTTATTCTGTTATAAAATCACCATCCTTTGCTCCCAGCTACTTTATAACTTGGGGGAGCAGGGTTTGCAATTCAAAGCTTATCTTTTACAAGAAGAACTTTAACAAGATCTCCAAAAAGCTCCCTCGAGTGGCTTTTAGATAGGCTCTTTTCTGTTTGTCTTTGTAATCAAACTACATTAGATTCCATCCAACACCCTATCTTCTAGTATGATGCTGTGATCCTAGGTGTGACTATTAAAAGTAAAACATAATGCTTATATCTTGATATTTATAAAAACATGATTAAAAGATATCTTTGCCTCTCTAAAAATAGGGTCTTGACCTCACTGTCTCAGTCAAATTCCACTTCAGCCCATGAGATTTCACTGGACTTCCCCAGATTCATTGACAACTGCAATCAACTATGTTTTTCTTTACTTTTTCTCCTCGGTAAGTAGAACTGAGCATGATCTTGGAGAAAATCAGCATGCATTACTGATCTGTGAACCATTCATCCTTCACATGCCTCTTTTTCCGTGTATGTGCCTCTTTTTCCTTGTATGTAAAGTGAGGGCAAGAAAGAGGAGGGCTAGATGACACCATTGTAACTCTTGTGTTTCAAGACACTCGTTTCTGCCTTGTCTCAGATTACAGTCATTTCGAAATACAGAAATAGGTATTACAGTCAGAATCCACATTTTAGAGTATATCTGCTGACCCCATGTCTGTGGAAGATACTGAGATGCAGGTACTGAGAATGGGCCTCAAAATTTTTCTCAAGACTGTGCTCCAGGAAGCTATGTTCAACCAAATGAAATTGGCCCTACTTGTCATCTTAGCATAGCAGGTTTCCGTTTGTGAAAGACAGAGAATATGCAACTCTCAACCACCTGAATATGAAGTGGCTTTCCACAGATCTCTTTTAGAAGGGTAGGTAGGAAGAATATCTTGACCTGTTTTCGTTCTCTGTAGCAGTTCCTCTAGCTCCCAACTGTATTACTTTTTGCTTGTTCTCAGAAATATGCTGCTTCTTTTGTAATCAGCAGTAACAATGATTTGTGTGCCAGCTGCTAGCCTAAGAGAGAGTTCCAGAAGACGGCTACCTAACAGGTGCTGTGGCATTTAGAAGAGGAATGGAACCACTGTCTACCTACAGCTTGTAGGTGTGGAGAACAAAGTATATGTGTGTTGGAGAGATGGTGGGTGGGAAATAAATACCCCTGCCTCTCTCTCCTCTCACCCTTTGATCTTCTGATCTTTTGGTTACTCCCATTTGATGAACCTCAGAGCAAAGGAGTATGATTTATCCAGTCCGTAAAGGTCAGTCCCTCTGCCAGCCCCTTCCCCAGATGCACAGAACAAAGTGCAAAATGATAGACAATGGATCCGAATGAAAATATTCACTGGAGAGCTATCTATTTGCAGAACTAGGAATATAACTAAAAATGATAAAAACCAAAATCATCTTAGGATAACTTTTTAAATAGGCATTAAACTTCTTAAAGGCAAGACCTTTATCTTCATCTCTGACTTAGAGTACTAGGCACATCCAAGATGGACTCATCAGTGCTGTACGTGGAAACTAAGAAAAAAAAAAAAAAGAGCTCAATAAATATTGGCAAATTGGTTAAATGAACAAAACACATGCGAGGGGGAGGAGGGAAATGTGCAATGGGATATTTTAGATAGTGCAGAGAGTTGGGAAAAAATTGTTTTTGAGCCTAAGAAACCCTGGAAGCATTTTTTAACTCTCTACTACATGCTTGCTTTCTTGTGGTTTGCTCTTTCCACTAAAAAGCAGAATGCATAAAACATTCTGATTAGTTAAGGGTTATTACTTAGGTTCCAAATAATGTTTCACATATAAATCTAAATTACTACTCTTCCTCCATTCTGCTTCCCTTTCTGTTTGGTCAAATCCCTGTGGGAGAGAGTAGCATTCCTGTGGTGGGTAAAATAATTTCTATGGAAATTTTTCAAAATGCAATTTCTCTAAACATTATGTGAAGATATGATTTATTTCTGGATTCAGTTCTTGTGCTTGCATCATCTTCCAATTTATCATCAAGTTCTCTGTGTGCCAGTTCTGTGTTTAAGAATCTGTTCATATCAGTTGTAATCTAAGAAGGTAAACTTCCACTAGGAGAATTGAAGCAGAAAAGAAGAAAATGTGTCCCAGAAGGTAATGGGTGCACTGAAAAGAAGATGGGACTTTATTCCCGGTCCTAACACTGCTGTAGCAAGTAAAGTGACATTGGAAAGTCCTTAACTTTGCCACTTTCTTTTTTTTTAGACCGAGTCTCACTCTGTTGCCCAGGCTGGAGTGCAGTGGAGTGATCTGGGCTCACTGCAACCTCCACCTCCTGGGTTTAAGCAATTTTCCTGCCTTAGCCTCCTGGGTAGCTGGGATTTCAGGTGCCTGCCACCATGCCTGGCTAATTTTTGTATTTTTCATAGAGATGGGGTTTCACCATGTTGGCCAGATTGGTCTCGAACTCCTTATCTCAAGTGATCCACCTGCCTCAGCCTCCCAAAATGCTGGGATTACAGGCATGAGCCACAGGGCCCAGGCAACTTTTGAACCTTTTTGTGCATGTATGTGTCTGAAAAGAACTGAGAATGTTTGAACCACATGCCTCTCAAGGTTCCTTCTAGCCATTAACATGTAAGCTTATGCTCATGTAGGTGTTGTTGCATTTCTAACCCAAAGACTGCCCAATACTTTGGAAATGCAGGTTAATAAGTGGAATTATCCTGCTATTTTGACAGAGGATCCCACTGGCACCTCAATGATGCTTTGATTGTTATATCATGAATTTGTGGAAGACCCAGAAACTGTGTCTTGGGTAGTCTAGCTTTGGAGGAATTGAATCAAATTGTGACTAACTTGAAGAAAAAAATTTGTTAGAAAACATTAGATAATAAATTCAAAATAAAGGAGAAATAAAGAGTCTTCTAATATTATTACATGCATCTCTTGGTGGGGATTGGAGGGGGACACAGTTTGGGAGCTAGTATTGTGGGAGAGAGCCTGGAGGGAAGAGTAAGATCTGGAAGAAATGAGAAAACCATTTATCACTAAAGCTTGTCAGGCAAAGGCACCAGTACTTGTATTCATTCATACTGTTCACTCACTTAAAAAAAAATCATTTAATGCATTCTTACTGCATGTGCATGAAACTAAAGCACTGAAAAGATAATTTTTATCATTTTCCGAGTACCACATATGATACTTCTTACATATTATCAAATGTATCACCTTTTCTTGGCTCTAGTTTCCTATTTCCCACTCCAAAACCTCAGACATGCAATTGGAAAACCACCTTTCTTTCCTCCCTCCCTCACTACCATCCTGCCCACTTGTGTTGACCAGCTCTGATTAACATGGTCGTGTCTAGGATGCTGGCGCTCCATGGGGGATTAAAACGTGGGTCCCACCATAGAAAAGCTGAGTATTGCAGGAAGGATTTCTTATGAACTTATGAAATACAACAGGAAAATAGGTGCCATTCTAGAGCATGAGCATGATAGTATGAACTCAAGTTACCTATTATTATTTTTGTTTTATTTTATTTTTTTTGAGACAGTCTCACTCCGTCGTCCAGGCTGGAGTGCAGTGTTGCAATCTCAGCTCAACGCAACCTCCACCTCCCGGGTTCAAGCAATTCTCCTACCTCAGCCTCCCGAGTAGCTGGGATTATAGGTGCCTGCCACCACGCCTGGCTAATTTTTGTACTTTTAGTAGAGATGAGGTTTCACCATGTTGGGCAGGCTGGTCTCAAACTCCGGGCAGTCTGGTCTCAAACTCCTGACCTCAGGTGATCCACCCGCCTCAGCCTCCCAAAGTACTGGGATTACAGGCATGAGCCACCACGCCCAGCCAAGTTCCCTATTTTAAAAATATTAGCCACTAGATAATTTAGTATGAGTCCACACAACCACTGACAGTTCTTGGGACCTTTCTCCTGGTCTGCATGCACAACCCCACCACAGGAGTAAGAGACAGGGGTACACTTATCACTTACGTTGTCACTGCTAGTTATTACCTCAGTAAAAACAAGACTACCATGCCTAGTGCACAGAAGGTCACAGGACTGTGGTTTCTCCTCAAAGAGTGACATTCGTTTAGAACGTAGTCATCCCTCTTATCCCAGAACTGCTTGAGAATTAAGGAGGGAAAGAAAAGAAGAGGGTCTCTAGCTCTGACCTTTACTGTGTTGGGAAGATCCCCACTCTAATCGTGTTGCCACTCCTTCTTTTTAAGACAATAATAAGGTCTCCTTTTCTAGAACACTCAGCTCATCGGTTTTTAGACCTGTCCAACTGACATTTAACACCATGAGATGGTGGAGTTGGGGGAGTCATGAGACTAGTAACACACAAACAGATTTTCAAGAGCTTGACATTCCATTATTTACTCACCTAGCAAATACTTATTGAGTGTCTATTGTGCCAGGCACTGTGCTAAATACACAGAGCTGAATAGGATACTATCCATGCTCTTCAAGATCTCAGTTTAATTAGGGAGAAGGCAAACAGCAAACAGAATTTCAAGTCTTAGGATGTTGGCTGTGAGTTTGTCAAAAAAGGAAAAAAAAATTCAAGAGAAACATCTTTGTATCAGGAAGCCCTTTCTATTTCCTTAGAATCACACTTTATAAGCAATCCTAGCCCCACTGCTTGCTATTCGTATAACCTTGGACAGGCTTCCTAAGAGTTCTGGACCCCAGTGTCCTCATCTGAAGATGGAGGCAAAGAATAAGCTCCCCAAGTTTCCTTACTGCTCTAAAATGAATACTGAGCTCAGTCTTGAAGGAGTGTCTGTATAGAATTTTGAATTGGAAAGAGGAGCAGGGTGCCCTTAGGAGAGAGAACTTCATGAAGAAAGCAAGGATATGCAAATGAATAGGGCATAAAGAAAAGTGGGAGTAAAGAGAATAAGGTACCAACACATCTCCCTGCTTCTACCTTCACTCCCTTCCATGTATTTTTAATCAGCCATCAGAGCAGTCTATTAAAATGTAAGTCAGGTCATGGTCACTCCTTTGCCCAAAATCCTCCAGTGGCTTTCCATGTCATTTGGAAAAAATCCAAAGTTCTCAAAACCTATAAGACCTAAGTGACCTGCATCTCCCATCCCAACCTCTCTTTCTGACCCTTTCCCCATTGCCTTCCCCCTGCTTTGCTCTACTCCAGATGCTGGTCTCCTCACCAATGCTCACCAGTTACCACCTAAAATCTTTTACTTTATTTTCTCCTCCTTTAGAATATAAGCAGCACAGGAGCATGGCTTTTGTCTGCTTTATTATGTATCCTCAAAGTTCAGAATGTGCATGTCTAGTAACGTATTTGTTAAATACATTTTCTTATTTACAGATAAGGAAACTAAGATCAAAGAGAATGCAAATGAAGTCAAACTGCTCTTTAGGAGAGTGTGGACCAGAACGTGCACAGATTTTCTGTGTTTCTGCCCCAAGGGCTTTATGGTAGACAGAATGATGGGCCCTGAAGATGACTATATGGCAGAAGAAACTTTGCAGATGTGATTAAAAATCTCGAGATGAGAATATTATCCTAGTTTATTCTCCAATGTAATGATAGAGGTTTTTCTAACAGAGGGGCAGGAGAGTCAGTCTGAGAAGGAAATGTGATGATGGAAACAGAGGTTGGAAGATGGAAGGGGACCCAGAGCCAAGGAATGCAGGTAGAAAAGAAAAGGCTGATTCTCCCCTAAAGCCTCCAGATGGAATTCAGCCCTGCCTCCACCTTGATTTCAGGGCTTCTTACCCCAAGAACCGTAAGCTAATATATTTGTTTTTGTTTTTGTTTTCTTTGAGATGGAGTCTTGCTCTGCTGCCCAGACTGGAGTACAGTGGAGCAATCTCAGCTCACTGCAACCTCCGCCTCCTGGGTTCAAGCGATTCTCCTGCCTCAGCCTCCCAAGTAGCTGGGATTACAGGCGCCCACCACACCCAGCTAATTTTTTTGTATTTTTAGTTGAGACGAGGTTTCGCCATGTGCTGGCCAGGTTGTTCTCGTACTCCTGACCTCGGGTGATCCACCTGCCTCAGCCTCCCAAAGTGCTGGGATTACAGGTCTGAGCCACTGCACTCAGACATATGGGTTGTTTTAAGCCTTCAAGTTTGTGATACCTTGTTGGAGCAGCAATAGGAAACTAATACAACTTCAATTCACTGCATCTTCAGAGAAAAATGCTGGGCAGGTAAGGTGGGGACAGTTTGTTGATTCATTAATAACTAGCTATTGAGCACCCCTCCCCACTTTCTTGGTGGAACACTGTGTGTAGTAATATGAGGTAAAGAACATAATTTGTGCTCTCAGAAGCTTACTAGCTAGCGGCTACAGCTATGGCTAGGGAATGGCTAGCCTTGAATTCAAGGGGGTAGGATTTGCACCTAACTTGAGACCAATGCTTAGACTTCTAGATGCAAAAACTGGGAGCCTCCTTTCAGGATTTGATCTCAACACAGACAAGAGTGTTTGTTCACTCATTTATTAATTGACTCAACCAACATTTACTGTATACATTGATATATCTGTTTTAGCAAAGAAAACGGAGGATATGAAAGGGGAACTTTCACATCTTAATGTAATTTTTTTTTTTAAAAAAAGCAGTAGGATTAAGTGTCTGTGTGCGCTTTAATTTGAAGATTTCTAGTATTTTTTCATGTTTTAATTAATTATTTTTGAGGCAGGGTTTCACTGTCTCACCCAGGCTAGAGTGCACAGGTAAAATCATAGCTCACTGTAGCCTCAACCTCCTGGCCTCAAGTCATCCTCCCACCTAAGTCTCCCAAATAGCTGTGACTACAGGCATGTGCCACCACACCCAGTCAGTTTATTTTATTTTATTTTATTATTTTAGAAAAGGGTTCTCCCTGTGTTTCCCAGGCTGATCATATCTCTTGGCATCAAGCAGTCCTCCCGCCTCACCCTCCAAAGTGCTGGGATTACAGGTGTGTGCCATGGCACCCAGCCCAGTATTTTTTTTTTTTTTTTAATTAAAAAAAGGTGGCTCACACCTGTAATCCCAGCACTTTGGGAGGCCGAGGTGGGCAGATCACAAGGTCAGGAGTTCGAGACCAGCCTGGCCAACATGGTGATACCCCATCTCTACCAAAATACAAAAAGTAAATCAGCCAGGCATGGTGGCGCGCACCTGTAAATCCCAGCTACTCCAGAGGCTGAGGCAGGAGAATTGCTTAAACCCCAGGGGCGGAGGTTGCATGAGCCAAGATCATGCCATTACACTCCAGCCTGGGCGACAGAGCAAGACTCCTTCTCAGGGGAAAAAAAAAAAAAAAAAAGGAAACATTTTCCGAAAGCTAGTCTGAGCCAGGTAGTATGAAAGACACTGAAGATGAAAGAGCAGCCTTGAACTCTGGACACTTACAGCTTCATAGGAGTGACAAGTGAACAGGGGATTGCCCCACCCAAAGCTCTTGTGACTAGAGAGAGAAATAAGGTTTCTGTGGAGGCCCAGAGGGGTCCTCCAACCCTGCTTGGAGGACAGTACTGGGGTAGAGAGGGTCAAGTAGAGATTCCCAAAAGTAACATCTCAATTGAACGTTCTGATCCTTAGCAAGCCTCGGGCACTTTGGCCTTGCCTACCCTGGCCTTGGTTGTTTTGCTAACCAGAGCCAGCTGTGTTGTGGGTGTCTTTTCCTCTCTCCTGGTGTCCCCGCCTGGACCCTTCACTCTTTGCCTCCCACGCCCTGGCATGACACAGGCATTTTCAGACCCTTTCCCAAGATTCTGTTTACAGCCAGCATGCTGTGCAGCTCGTGAGGAGTCATAAGCCCATGATGAGATAAGAGGAGGAACTTGGAGGAAAACATGATGAACATGGACAAAGCCAATGGGGTAAAATATGCATGTTTTCATTTGCTTTTCCCAAACAGGATGCTTTCACACCACTGTCTATAATCCAAACAGTGTGTTTCTCCTTAACATACTGTGAAGATGTGAAGCCACATGAGAAATGTTCTCCCAAGATGGAGTTCGTGTCCCTCCTGGAGCTCCCTCAGCACCCTGTGCTCCCACATTTCAAAGGATCACTCACACCCTAGCCCATTTCCTCACTGTCTAATGTTCTCCACGGACCCCTAAGATCCTTCTAGAGCCATGAGCAGCCTTGCTTGAGGTTGTATGGCATATACCCTGTGCACAGTGAATGCTCAGTAAATAACTGCTCCATTGAACTGAATAGAATAAAACAGCGTAGATACTAGTTTGGTCAAATTTTAAAACATCAGAAGTTCAACTCTCATTTTGGAAGGCGAGGATGTGATTAAAATTCAATTTTAATCGATTATTTCTCAGAAAACATAAAAATGTTCCTACAATTCTCAAATAAATATTTACCAATTACATTTTCAACCTGATTTGACACTCTGAGGAGGGGGGAAGGTTGAGTATATCATAAAAACTTCAGTTTACCTCTAATTTGTGTTTGTGTGTGAAGAAGGAGCACAGGATATAGAAGAGGGAAAAATGCTTTGAAACCTCTAAAGTGGGTTGCAAATGTTAGTTGGTTTTCACACAGCGGACACAGAAACCGCCCGTGCATTCAGGCACTTGCAGACTGAAGCAAACAGCTGTATTTGGATGAGGCAGAGGAATGGTGGGAGGAACTGTTTCTTGCTGCACAGAGCATTCAGTTGTTCTGGACTTTGCCAGGACACAGATGGTTTTCCTTGCTGGAATTGGTCAGGGAGGGCAGGGGAAGTGCCCAGGCTTTGCTTTCCCATAATCGACAGTACAGAGTTTTAAGAAATATTTGAAGAGTAGCACTGTTCTGGTACCTACTTGGGAAAGCCAATTCTTGATTTTAAAAAATCAAATCAAAACAGTGACAGTGACACATTCTGCTTCCATTTCATACCATTCCTGACTTCTTAGAAGCGGTTGATGCTAGTGGTCTTCTCTGGTAGGGATTGCTAGCCCTGGCTTTGCAGTAGCCCATGGAGCCGCCAGTTCTCCAGGGGAATTGCAAAATATTCCTAAATATTCTAAAAATGAAATTAAATATTCATTTTGTTGTAATTTATATGCGCCATCCAATACTTTTAGAAGATGTCAGTACCGTGGAATGACATGACCAGCAATAATATGTTGCAACTCTGAGATAGAGCTAGAAATTCTCAGAATCAGAAGCTGATGGTCCTGCAGTCCAATGCCGTGTGATTTGCACTGTGGCCAGCTGTACAAGACTTAGCCTATACTTCACTCTGTGTAACTCTAAAACATTTTGTAAGTCCTAAGATGGTAATATATTCTTTCATAAAACCTCAATCTACTGAGTTCTAATCATTCTTGATCTTTCTCAAATAAACAGTGGTCAAATCTTTCCCAAAAACTAAGTAACTAAGCATTCACATTTTACAACTATAATGTAATTTTGGTATGAGAAAACTATTTCCTGGTCTCCAGGATCTAGAAAGTAAACATGTAACAAACAATTAGGAATGTGGTATCGGGTAGTCAAATGTTCTACGCGTCTCCAGCCTAAGCTCTCCACTTCAGATTTCTTGCTCTTTTCCTTTTTGCTTAAGCATATCTTGGTATGTTGCCTGGGAGTTTACGTGTGTTACCACAACAGAACGAAGAATTATGTAATATAAAGCCCAACTTGTTTTTCTTTTCCCTACCAATTGTACTATAACTTAGACAAAATTCAACCGTTTTCTTTTATTATGTACAGTGGCTATTAAAAAGAAAGGATGTAGAAAAAAAATTTTCGGGAAACAGTGGGAAACTAATGCATCATGATCTGCTTAACAGGGGACTGTAAATAGAAGTCAAGTCCAGACCATGGAAATTGCTTCTTTAAAATATATTTTTTTCAATTTTAAAAGTAATACATTCACATGGTTTAAAAAAACCCTCAAACTAAAGAAGAATACAAAATAAAAAGTAAAAGTTCTGCCCTCCAACCTACTACCCCAACTGCTGAATCCCACTGCCAAGAGAAACAGTCATTTGTTGTGCATCTTTCTAGAAGAATTCTATGCATATTACAGAGATGTCACAATTACCCACATGCTTTCTGTCAAGCTCTGTGACTTGATTTTTCTCCTTACTGTGCTTTGAGCATCTTTACATATTAGTAAACATATACACCTCAGTTAAAAAAAATCAGTAGCTGGGTGTAATGGTGCATGCCTGTAGTCCCAGCTATTTGGGAGGCAGACAGGCAGGAAGATCCCCTGAGCCCAGGAATTCTAATCTACCCCAGGCATCTTGGCAAGACCCTGTCTCTTAAGAAAAAAATCAAAAGCTTTATAGTATTCTGTTGAGTAAGAGTATTATTATTTGTTTATACAGCCTCTTTTTGGTGGACATTTGGCTTGTGTTTAGATAGTTACTAATGCAAACAATGCTTCCAGTGAACTTCTGTAAATATATATTTGTATATATAAGAGAATAAATCTTATACCTGCAGAGTAAATTTCTGAAAGTGAATCACTAATTCTGAGATTATGTGCATCTCCAGAGATGTTAACAAACGTATACACCCAGCAACAGTGCAAGACAGTGTATTTCCCAACTGCTCCCTCACTGAGATTTTTTTTAAAACATATAAACACTATTATAAGTTACCTCTGGAGTTAAAGAATAACTTTTGCTTTTTACTTTCATAGACATCTGTACTATGTAAACTTGATATAGTGAGGATGTTTTCTTTTGTAATTAAAAGAGATTAAAGAGATTCAGAACACTTGTTTGTAACTGGTTTTGGAATGAAATTTCACTTGGAAAATAAACACCTAGAATATGAGACTCTTCATCAATAGAAAACCATTGTAGGGAGCAGTTACAGGTAAAGCTCTGTTTAATAAGGGTAAGCTGATGGCAGGGAAAGGAACAGGCCTTAAAGAGAACTCACCTATGAGAATTGGAGAAGGTAACCCTGTGGTATCAAAATGCAGGAGACCAGAGATAGCTATAAACCTCTTGCAGTGTTAATGCCTCCCCATGAAGTCATAATCCCTAGAATGAGAATTTATTTTTGACGATACACCAGTAATGCAAGGGACAATGATAAGGAAGTACCGCACTTAGTCTTTCTTGTACCCTGAAATGTTTTTCATTTTATGCCCTTCTAGAATAGAGTGTACTCACTTCCTCTCTTCCTCACATGGACTTGAAAACTCAGCGACTTTAGGATGCAACTCCAGGTTGACACATTTTCATTAGTTTAGAAAACCCACGTGTCCCACTCTCAGAATCATTATTATAGTAGAGGAGATATTCAAGGCAAGGATTCTTTGGGAAACAACATCCAGATTCAAGGGAAAACATCTGAGTCACGACAACTTAAAATCCAGCCTGGCCTGCCACAAAAAGTGTTTGTGTAACATTAAGTACCTCATATGCAATTTGTGAAAAGGAAAATTATGTCAATATAACATGAAATTTGTGAAACTCAAACATGATTGTCTAGGCAAGGAGAGCTGAAATAGGAGAAACAAAATTATAGCCTCTAATATGAAAGGAAATACTTTTAGTATGGCTACTGCTAAGCAGTACTTTGTTCAGCCGTATTTTTAAAAAAATTAAAAAGAAGCACTTGATTGCTGGTGATAGTGCCAACTTGAATAAACCCAATGAAGTGAATTTAACAATACCAGCATTTACTCTTTAAGAACTGAATTGTGTTCCTGTCACATTTATATGTTGACATCTTTACCCCCAGTACCTCAGAATGTGACTGTATTTGTGGACAGGGCTTTTTAAAGAGGTTAACTAAGGTAAAATGAGATCATTTGGGTGGGCCCTAATCCAATATGACTAGTGTCCTTATAGGAAGAGATTAAGACACAGACAATACACAGAGACCATGTGAAGAGAAGACACAGGGAGAAGTTGGTCATCTACAAGCCAATGAGAGAGGCCTGAGAAGAAATCCACTTTGCTGCCACCTTGATCTTGGAATTCCAGCCTCCAAAACTGTGAAAAAATACATTTCAGTTGTTTAAGCCACACAGTCTGTGGTATTTTATGGCAGCCCTAGCAGATTCAGACACTCATGGACACATAACTTCAGAAACATATTTCCACAAAAACAAATGCTTGTGATCCCAGCACTTTGTGAGTCCTGAGGCGGGTGGATCACCAGAGGTCAGAGGTTTGAGACCAGCCACACCAATATGATGAAACTTCGTCTCTACTAAAAATACAAAAATTAGCTGGGTATGGTGGCTGGGCACCTGTAGTTCCAGCTACTCGGGAAGCTGAGACAGGAGAATGGCTTGGACCTGGGAGGCAGAAGTTGCAGTGAACCGAGATTGCTCCACTGCACTTCAGCCCGGGTGACAGAGCAAGACTCCATCTCAAAAAAGTAATATACACACACACACACACACACACACACACACACACACACAGATACACATATATATACAATTAAAATTATTCACAACAAAGGAAGAAAAATGGAAACAAACTAATTCCCTGCCATAGGAGAACGGTGAACTATGATATATTCACACAGTGGAGTATGATGCACCCACAAAAAAACTGAGGAAAGCTGGCTGGGCGTGGTGGCACACCAGCATTTTAGGAGGCTGAGGAGGGAGGATGATTTGAGCTCAGGAGTTTGAGACCAGCCTGGCCAACATGGCAAAACCCCATCTCTACTAAAAATACCAAAGTTAGCCGGGCGTGGTGGCATGAGCCTGTAGTCACAGCTACTTGGGGGCGGGGGTGCGAGGCAGGAGGATGGCTTGAACGTTGGAGGTTGAGACTGCAGTGAACTGAGATGGTCCCACTGTATTCTGGCCTGGGCAACAAAGTGAGACTCTGTCTCAGAAGAAAAGTACTGTGGAAAGCCTCTGTGTCCCAATATGAAACAATCCCCTGGATATCCTCTTGTGGAAAAAAGCAACGCGCCACAGAGTATATGTAGTAAGTTTTATCTATGCCAGAAAGAAGGAGAAATAAAAATATGTGTATGCATTTGCATATTTTTGTAAAAAGTAAACACTGGAAGAATAAACCAAAAAAGCAAATAATGACCCGAGGTGACTGGGGGACGGGGGTAATGAACTAGATAAGACAAGGAGGGGAGTGTGATATCCCTGAGTATATATTTTTATGCAGTTTGAATTTCTGAGTTGTATGAATGTTTTACAATTTCAAAAATAAATTGAAAAGTTGAAAGAAGCAAACCTTACAATTGAATACATTCAGGGAAAAAAAAAAAAAACCTAACCACTTGTCAAGTTAATAACATAATGATGCAGGTAAAAAGAATGAACATAACTTTTGAAGACAGCAGTCTGAATGGGATCCGTCTATGGACTAAAAGATCTGCAATAAAATCTGAAATAGTAGATTTGTTATTAGGAGTGGCATTAGAGTACTGAAATTATTTTATTTGTATTGCAGGATACAGAAAAAATTGTTTTCAGATAGTCGGGAATCTTAGGTTTTCCCTGTTTAAGAAGAGGTTAAATATGGGTGGGGAAAAGGTAGGAGGAACTCTGAAATTGGAGGGTACCGTGATGAGCTCTGTACCAGTAGCAGTAAGCACACCTGGAAATGCGATCTTGATTTCCAGATATCATTCTTCACTAAAGACAACAGGACTTTTTGGGCAAATGGCTAATTCTAAGTTTGGAGAAAGGAAACCACAAGACAACCCTGGAATATTTAGTGCCGGAAATCAAGGGAGTGCTCAAAGACTGGAAAAGACACGTCTAGGTAGGATGTGGTGGCTCACGCCTGTAATCCCAGCACTTTGTGAGGCTGAGATGGGCAGATCGCTTGAGTCCTGGAGTTCAAGACCAGCCTGGACAACATGGCAAGACTCCATCTCTACAAAAAATACAAAATATTAGCCAGGCATTGTAGTGTGTGCCTTTAGTCACAGCTACTGGGGAAGCTGAGGTGGGAGGATGGCTTGAGCCCGGGAGCTGGAGGCTGCAGTGAGCCAAGATCATGCCACCGCACTCCAGCAAGGATGACAGATCCCAGACTCTGTCTCAAAAAAAAAAAAAAGATGTCTAAAGAACACAGGAACAGAATTGATGGGGCTCCCAGTGTCCACATTTGAGACAGTTTGAGAATCTCAAAGAATAGCATATAACGCATTAATTATAATATGTGATTATTTATTATATATAATGATGATATAATTGGATATAACACATTGAATTTTTAAAAATCCATGTCCATAGTGACACTAAAGAAAAGACAGGAGGAGGGAAGAAAATTCTTCTTTATGAAAGAATGCCAACTAATATATGTAGAAGGATGATAAATTTACAGATTTGCCATTTTGCAACGTTTATGCAATAACAGATTCAGGTAAAAATAATCAATGACAAATTGCTAATAGAGAGCCAAATATTATTCATACATCTCAAAAGTGTTACATCACAGATTGCTGTCGATTACAAATGGAAAAGGCATCTTCCAAATGGAGACATTCAGCAGATGCCACCTAATTAAATGATTAACACTTAGCATTACCAATGGGACAAACTGATGCTAGGTGTATCGGCTGGGATGTAATGGCAAGTGTATGACATCACTTATGTAGTATACTTGCTGAAATATTTAACCTGTATCCAAACAGCAATAACCAATCAGACAAATCCAGATTGTAAAGCACTCCTGAAGTCTGTGGATATGGGCTTTTGAAAAATGTTCGTGTCATAAAATGAGTAAAGGTTGGAAGGAGGGAACTGATCTATATTATAAGAGATAAACCTGAAAACTAAATTCGTCCGTAACCCTGGATTTGATCTTGGGTTGAAATAAATAGCAAGAAAAGAGTATTACTGAGTCAATTAAGGGAATTTGAATATAGACTGTATATTAGGTAAGGTTACGGTGTCAGCTTTAACTTTATTGGCTATAACAATAACATGAATAAATACAATAATCAATTTTTCAGATATATGCTGAAGTACTTAGGGTTGAAATGTTATATTTGTAACTTAAATGACTCAGCAAACAAAAACTTCTTTTTTTTTTTATTTAAGTTCTAGGGTACATGTGCATAACGTGCAGGTTTGTTACATATGTATACTTGTGCCATGTTGGTGTGCTGCACCCATCAACTCGTCAGCACCCATCAATTCATCATTTATATCAGGTATAACTCCCAATGCAATCCCTCCCCCTTCCCTCCTCCCCATGATAGGCCCCGATGTGTGATGTTCCCCTTCCCGAGTCCAAGTGATGTCATTGTTCAGTTCCCACCTATGAGTGAGAACATGCGGTGTTTGGTTTTCTGTTCTTGTGATAGTTTGCTAAGAATGATGGTTTCCAGCTGCATCCACAGTCCCTACAAAGGACGCAAACTCATCCTTTTTTATGGCTGCATAATATTCCATGGTGTATATGTGCCACATTTTCTTAATCCAGTCTGTCACAGATGGACATTTGGGTTGATTCCAAGTCTTTGCTATTGTGAATAGTGCCGCAATAAACATACGTGTGTATTTGTCTTTATAGCAGCATGATTTATACTTCTTTGGGTATATACCCAGTAGTGGGATGGCTGGGTCATATGGTACATCTAGTTCTAGATCCTTGAGGAATTGCCATACTGTTTTCCATAATGGTTGAACTAGTTTACAGTCCCACCAACAGTGTAAAAGTGTTCCTATTTCTCCACATCCTCTCCAGCAACTGTTGTTTCCTGACTTTTTAATGATGGCCATTCTAACTGGTGTGAGATGGTATATCATTGTGGTTTGATTTGCATTTCTCTGATGGCCAGTGATGATGAGCATTTTTTCATGTGTCTCTTGGCTGTATGCATGTCTTCTTTTGAGAAATGTCTGTTCATATCCTTTCCCCACTTTTTGATGGGGTTGTTTGTTTTTTTCTTGTAAATTTGTTTGAGTTCTTTGTAGGTTCTGGATATTAGCCCTTTGTCAGATGAGTAGATTGCAAAAATTTTCTCCCATTCTGAAGGTTGTCTGTTAACTCGGATGGTAGTATCTTTTGCTGTGCAGAAGCTCTTTAGTTTAGTTAGATCCCATTTGTCAATTTTGGCTTTTGTTGCCATTGCTTTTGGTGTTTTAGACATGAAGTCCTTGACCATGCCTATGTCCTGAATGGTACTACCTAGGTTTTCTTCTAGGGTTTTTATGGTATTAGGTCTAACATTTAAGTCTCTAATCCATCTTGAATTAATTTTCGTATAAGGAGTAAGGAAAGGATCTAGTTTCAGCTTTCTACTTATGGCTAGCCAATTTTCCCAGTACCATTTATTAAATAGGGAATCCTTTCCCCATTTCTTGTTTCTCTCAGGTTTGTCAAAGATCAGATGGCTATAGATGTGTGGTATTATTTCTGAGGACTCTGTTCTGTTCCATTGGTCTATATCTTTGTTTTGGTACCAGTACCATGCTGTTTTGGTTACTGTAGCCTTGTAGTATAGTTTGAAGTCAGGTAGCGTGACGCCTCCAGCTTTGTCCTTTTGACTTCGGACTGTCTTGGCAACGCGGGCTCTTTTTTGGTTCCATATGAACTTTAAAGCAGTTTTTTCCAATTCTGTGAAGAAACTCATTGGTAGCTTGATGGGGATGGCATTGAATCTATAAATAACCTCGGGCAGTATGGCCATTTTCACGATATTGATTCTTCCTATCCATGAGCATGGTATGTTCTTCCATTTGTTTGTGTCCTCTTTGATTTCACTGAGCAGTGGTTTGTACTTCTCCTTGAAGAGGTCCTTTACATCACTTGTAAGTTGGATTCCTAGGTATTTGATTCTCTTTGAAGCAATTGTGAATGGAAGTTCATTCATGATTTGGTTCTCTGTTTGTCTGTTACTGGTGTATAAGAATGCTTGTGATTTTTGCACATTAATTTTGTGTCCTGAGACTTTGCTGAAGTTGCTTATCAGCTTAAGGAGATTTTGGGCTGAGACAATGGGGTTTTCTAAATATACAATCATGTCATCTGCAAACAGGGACAATTTGACTTCTTCTTTTCCTAACTGGATACCCTTGATTTCTTTCTCTTGCCTGATTGCCCTAGCCAGAACTTCCAACACTATGTTGAATAGGAGTGGTGAGAGAGGGCATCCCTGTCTTGTGACAGATTTCAAAGGAAAGTTTTACAGTTTTTGCCCATTCAGTATGATATTAGCTGTGGGTTGGTCATAAATAGCTCTTATTATTTTGAGGTACATTCCATCAATACCGAATTTATTGAGCGTTTTTAGCATGAAGGGCTGTTGAATTTTGTCAAAAGCCTTTTCTGCATCTATTGAGATAATCATGTGGTTCTTGTCTTTGGTTCTGTTTATATGCTGGATTACATTTATTGATTTGCGAATGTTGAACCAGCCTTGCATCCCAGGGATGAAGCCCACTTGATCATGGTCGATAAGGTTTTTGATGTGCTGCTGGATTCGGTTTGCCAGTATTTTATTGAGGATTTTTGCATCGATGTTCATCAGGGATACTGGTCTGAAATTCGCTTTTTTTGTTGTCTCTGCCAGGCTTTGGTATCAGGATGATGTTGGCCTCATAGAATGAGTTAGGGAGGATTCCCTCTTTTTCAATTGATTGGAATAGTTTCAGAAGGAATGGTACCAGCTCCTCCTTGTACCTCTGGTAGAATTCAGCTGTGAATCCATCTGGTCCTGGACTTTTTTTGGTTGGTAGGCTATTAATTATTGCCTCAATTTCAGAGCCTGCTATTGGTCTATTCAGGGATTCAACTTCTTCCTGGTTTAGTCTTGGAAGAGTGTGAGAGTCCAGGAAATTATCCATTTCTTCTAGATTTTCTAGTTTATTTGCGTAGAGGTGTTTATAGTATTCTCTGATGGTAGTTTGTATTTCTGTGGGGTCCGTGGTGATATGCCCTTTATCATTTTTTATTGCGTCTATTTGATTCTTCTGTCTTTTCTTCTTTATTAGTCTTGCTAGCGGTCTGTCAATTTTGTTGATTTTTTCAAAAAACCAACTTCTGGATTCATTGATTTTTTTGGAGGGTTTTTTGTGTCTCTATCTCCTTCAGTTCTGCTCTGATCTTAGTTATTTCTTGCCTTCTGCTAGCTTTTGAATGTGTTTGCTCTTGCTTCTCCAGTTCTTTTAATTGTGATGTTAGAGTGTCAATTTTAGATCTTTCCTGCTTTCTCTTGTGGGCATTTATTTAGTGCTATAAATTTCCCTCTACACACTGCTTTAAATGTGTCCCAGAGATTCTGGTATGTTGTATCTTTGTTCTCATTGGTTTCAAAGAACATCTTTATTTCTGCCTTCATTTCGTTATGTAGCCAGTAGTCATTCAGGAGCAGGTTGTTCAGTTTCCATGTAGTTGAGCGGTTTTGAGTGAGTTTCTTAGTCCTGAGTTCTAGTTTGATTGCACTGTGGTCTGAGAGACAGTTTGTTATAATTTCTGTTCTTGTACATTTGCTGAGGAGTGCTTTACTTCCAATTATGTGGTCAATTTTGGAATAAGTGTGATGTGGTGCTGAGAAGAATGTATATTCTGTTGATTTGGGGTGGAGAGTTCTATAGATGTCTATTAGGTCCGCTTGGTGCAGAGATGAGTTCAATTCCTGGATATCCTTGTTAACTTTCTGTTTCATTGATCTGTCTAATGTTGACAGTGGAGTGTTGAAGTCTCCCATTATTATTGTATGGGAGTCTAAGTCTCTTTGTAAGTCTCTAAGGACTTGCTTTATGAATCTGGGTGCTCCTGTATTGGGTGCATATATATTTAGGATAGTTAGCTCTTCCTGTTGAATTGATCCCTTTACCATTATGTAATAGCCTTCTTTGTCTCTTTTGATCTTAGATAGTTTAAAGTCTATTTTATCAGAGACTAGGATTGCAACCCCTGCTTTTTTTTGTTCTCCATTTGCTTGGTAGATTTTCCTCCATCCCTTTATTTTGAGCCTATATATGTCTCTGCATGTGACATGGGTCTCCTGAATACAGCAGACTGATGGGTCTTGACTCTTTATCCAGTTTGCCAGTCTGTGTCTTTTAATTGGAGCATTTAGTCCATTTACATTTAAGGTTAATATTGTTATGTGTGAACTTGATCCTGCCATTATGATATTAACTGGTTATTTTGCTCGTTAGTTGATGCAGTTTCTTCCTAGCCTCGATGGTCTTTACATTTTGGCATGTTTTTGCAATGGCTGGTACCGGTTGTTCCTTTCCATGTTTAGGGCTTCCTTCAGGGTCTCTTGTAAGGCAGGCCTGGTGGTGACAAAATCTCTAAGCATTTGCTTATCTGTAAAGGATTTTATTTCTCCTTCACTTATGAAACTTAGTTTGGCTGGATATGAAATTCCGGGTTGAAAATTCTTTTCTTTAAGAATGTTGAATATTGGCCCCCACTCTCTTCTGGCTTGTAGAGTTTCTGCCGAGAGGTCTGCTGTTAGTCTGATGGGCTTCCCTTTGTGGGTAACCCGACCTTTCTCTCTGGCTGTCCTTAACATTTTTTCCTTCATTTCAACTTTGGTGAATCTGGCAATTATGTGTCTTGGAGTTGCTCTTCTCGAGGAGTATCTTTGTGGTGTTCTCTGTATTTCCTGAATTTGAATGTTGGCCTGCCCTACTAGGTTGGGGAGGTTCTCCTGGATGATATCCTGAAGAGTGTTTTCCAACTTGGTTCCATTTTCCCCCTCACTTTCAGGCACCCCAATCAGACGTAGATTTGGTCTTTTTACATAATCCCATACTTCTTGCAGGCTTTGTTCATTTCTTTTTCTTCTTTTTTCTTTTGGTTTCTCTTCTTGCTTCATTTCATTCATTTGATCCTCAATTGCTGATACTCTTTATTCCAGTTGATCGAGTCGGTTACTGAAGCTTGTGGATTTGTCACGTATTTCTCGTGTCATGGTTTTCATCTCTGTCATTTCGTTTATGACCTTCTCTGCATTAATTATTCTAGCTATCAATTCTTCCACTCTTTTTTCTAGATTTTTAGTTTCTTTGCGCTGGATACGTAATTCCTCCTTTAGCTCTGAGAAGTTTGATGGACTGAAGCCTTCTTCTCTCATCTCGTCAAAGTCATTCTCTGACCAGCTTTGATCCATTCCTGGCAATGAGCTGCGCTCCTTTGTAGGGGGAGATGCGCTCTTATTTTTTGAATTTCCAGCTTTTCTGCCCTGCTTCTTCCCCATCTTTGTGGTTTCATCTGCCTCTGGTCTTTGATGATGGTGACGTACTGATGGGGTTTTGGTATAGGTGTTCTTCCTGTTTGATAGTTTTCCTTCTAATAGTCAGGACCCTCAGCTGTAGGTCTGTTGGAGATTGCTTGAGGTCCACTCCAGACGCTGTTTGCCTGGGTATCAGCAGCAGAGGTTGCAGAAGATAGAATATTGCTGAACAGCGAGTGTACTTGTCTGATTCTTACTTTGAAGCTTCCTCTCAGGGGTGTACTCCACCCTGTGAGGTGTGGGGTGTCAGACTGCCCCTAGTGGGGGATGTCTCCCAGTTAGGCTACTCAGGGGTCAGGGACCCACTTGAGCAGGCAGTCTGTCCATTCTTAGATCTCAACTTCCGTGTTGGGAGATCCACTGCTCTCTTCGAAGCTGTCAGACAGAGTCGTTTGCATCTGCAGAGGTTTCTGCTGCTTTTTTTGTCGTTGTTGTTTAGCTGTGCCCTGTCCCCAGAGGTGGAGTCTACAGAGACAGGCAGGTTTCCTTGAGCTGCTGTGAAGTCCACCCAGTTCAAGCTTCCCAGCAGCTTTGTTTACCTACTTAAGCCTCAGCAATGGCGGGCGCCCCTCCCCCAGCCTCGCTGCTGCCTTGTGGTTAGATCGCAGACTGCTGTGCTAGTAATGAGGGAAGCTCCGTGGCCGTGGGACCCTCCCGGCCAGGTGTGGGTATAATCTCCTGGTGTGTCCGTTTGCTGAAAGTGCAGTATTGGGTTGGGAATTACCCGATTTTCCAGGTGTTGTGTGTCTCAGTTCCCCTGACTAGGAAAAGGGATTCCCTTCCCCCTTGCGCTTCCCAGGTGAGGCAATGCCTCGCCCTGCTTCAGCTCTCGCTGGTTGGGCTGCAGCAGCTGACCAGCACTGATTGTCCGGCACTCCCTAGTGAGATGACCCCAGTACCTCAGTTGAAAATGCAGAAATCACCAGTGTTCTGTGTCGCTCGCTCTGGGAGTTGGAGACTGGAGCTGTTCCTATTCGGCCATCTTGTTCTGTCCCACAAACACTTCTTAAAGTTTTGTAATTGTAGGTTTTACATTTAGATGTATAATCCAAATTGAGTTATTTTTTGTTATATGGTGTGAGTTATGGATTACAGTTCACTCTTTTGGCCTATGAATATACAATTGTTCCAGAACCATTTATTAGAAAACTCTCCTTTGTCTATTTAATTGCCTTTGCTCCTTTGTTAAAAATCGGTTGACTCTCTATTCTGTTCCATATATCTATTTATCTTTCTGACATCAATACCACAGTGTCTTGATTGCTATAACTTTATAATATCTTGAAGTCAGGTAGTATAAGTTCCCACTTTGTTCTACTTTTTCAAAGTGTGTTGAGTATTCCAGTGCCTTTCCATTGTCATATAAATTTTAGAATCACCTTGTCAATTTCTCCAAAAAATGCCTATGTAGATTTTTACTGGGTATGCCTTGAATCCATAGATCAATCTGGGGAGTACTGTTTACATCTTAACAATACAGAATCTTGCTATTCATTAATGCAATGTATCACTTCATTTACTCGGATTTTCTTTAATTTTTCTCAGCAATATTTTATAGTTTGCAGTAACCAAATATTAAACATCTATTGTCAAGTTTATCCCTGTTTCATACTTTTTGATGTTGTTGTACATTTACAAATTTAATAGTATTTATATACAATAGTAGCAATTAGAAATTGAAATTTTTTATTTTAAAAATTGAAATTTTTGTATTCTAGTAGAGATGAGGTTTCACCATGTTGGCCAGGCTGGTCTTAAACTCCTGACCTCAAGTGATCCACCTGCTTCAGCCTCCCAAAGTGCTGGGATTATAGGCATGAGCCACTGTGCCCAGCCAAGCTCAACTTTTTTAGATTCACGTATGTGTGAGATCATGTGGTATTTGTTTTTCTGTGTCTGGCTTATTTCACTTAACATAATATCCTCTAGGTTCATCTACATTGCAGCAAATGACAGGATTTCCTTCTTTTTGAAGAGTGTATACTATTCCATTGTGTATATGTACTCTATTTTCTTTATTCATTCATCTGTTTATGAACAGTTAAGTTGGTTTCATAGCTTGGTTATTGTGAATAATGCTGCAGTGAACATGGGAGTGCAAATATCTCTTCACCATTCTGATTTCATATCCTTTGGATATATAGTCAGTGGTAAGATTGCTGGCTCATATGGTAGTTTTGTTTTTAATTTTGTGAGGGACCTCCATAGTAGGTTTTTATTGTTTGTTTGTTTGTTTGTTTGCATTTGCAAGATTTGATAGAGTGAAAACAGAGCTCTCATAAAATGGGAGGGGACCCAAAGGGGTTGCCATTGCTAGCTCGAATGCCTGGGTTTATATCCTGATCATTGTCCCTCCCCCTATGCTCCCAGGCGATAGATGACTGGCTATTTCTTTACCTGATTTTGCCTAATTAGCATTTTAGTGAGCTCTCTTTACTACCTGACTGGTCGAGTGTGAGCTAAGTTGCAAGCCCCATGTTTAAAGGTGGATGCGGTCACTTTTCCAGCTAGGTTTAGGGATTCTTAGCCTCGGAAATTCAGCTAGTCCTGTCTCTCAGTCCCCACTCTCAACAGGAAAACCCAAGCACTGTTGGGGAGGTTGGCCGATGACCGCTCTAACTGCTCCCTGTTGAATTGGGGCATAGTAGGGGTCATGCAGTTGAGATTTCCTCGGGAGGCGTGCCTTTGATGTCATCAACATCAGAGCATGGGCTAGCAAGCTGGTCCAGGGGTCTGTGGTAGAGCTTAGTCATGGACTGCATCTGGGGCTCCGTTTGAAGAACCATTTGTAGTTTTACAGCTTCGATTCTGGAATAGACAAACTTAACAAGGAGGTTAAAGATACAGGGATTGAAATGTATGGCCTGAAGTGCAGGGGATTATTTCTTTGGCACACTTCACAGGCCCTGTCTATCTGCTTCATAGTTTTGAAAAGGCCTGGTCCAGTAAATACTAATTTGGCCATCTGATGGGTGCTATCAATGCCTAAGTGAAAGGTTTGGTGAAGGGTTTTAAGCAATTTCCATTGATTAGCTGCAGGCAAAAGTATTTTTCCTTCTTTGGTGGCTAGCCATCCTAAGGGGAGGAAACTATGTCCTCGTGAGGTTCCCCATTCTATTTCTCCTGCTGAGTACTGGGGCTTGGTTTCCCGGAGGGGATTACCCCACACTAGGGGTCCTTCTATAAGCATTTCTAATGGAGGGTCCTGCCTTGTGGCTTTTTTGGCTTCAATATCCACTTGGCAGTTCCCTTCTATTTTCTTTTCCTTTCCTTTCTGATGACCCCGGCAGTGTAAGACTGCCACCTCTTTAGGTTTCTATACAGCCAGTAATAATCTCCTAATGGCTTCCTGATGTTTGCTAGGTGTTCCCTCCAAACTTAGGAATTCTCTTTCTCTCCATATTGCTGCGTGGGCATGGAGGACTAGGTAAGCATACTTAGAGTCTGTATATATATTTACCCTTTTTCCTTCTCCTAATTCTAGTGCCTGAGTGAGGGCTATTAGTTCTGCCAGCTGAGCGCTAGTCCCTGAAGTGAGGGGATTACTTTCAAGTATTCCATTATCACCGACCACTGCAAAGCCCACTTTTGGAAGTCCTTTTTCTACAAAGGAACTTCCATCAGTATACAAGTTGAGGTCAGGATCAGTCAAGGGAATCTCTAGAAGGTCCCCTCAAGTGGCGTAAGTTGAGCAATCACCTGTTGACAGTTATGTTCTATCTTTTCTTCATTGTCTGGAAGAAATGTGACTGAGTTAAGAGTTGCACAAGTGTGCAGTTGCACCACTGGCCCTTCAAGTAACAGAACCTGATATTTAAGCAAACGGTTGTCTGACAGCTACAAGTCTCCTTTAGCAGTGAGTATGTCGTTTACATCATGAGATGTCCACACAGTAAGATCTCTTCCTTGTATTATTTTAATTGCTTCAGATACTGAAACTGCTACTGCCGCCACTACCTGTAAACAATAAGGCCAACCCTTTGCCACTATGTCAATTTCTTTACTCAGGCATGCCACGGGTTGCAAGCTGGTCCCTCGTACCTGTGTAAGGATTCCTAGAGCTATTCCTGTTTTTCTGTGACATATAAAGAAAAATCTTGCCCCGTTGGCAAGCTTAACACTGGAGCTTGGGTTAGGGCCTTCTTTAGGGCCTGGAAAGCCGCTTCTGCTTCAGGTGTCCATCTTACTAAATGGGTATTGGCTTTCTGAGTTTCCTTAATTAGTGTATATAACGGCCTGGTTATTTTGCCGTACCTGGGAGTCCATATTTGGCAGAAGCCTGTTATGCCAAGTAACCCTCTTAGTAGCTTTAGGGTTTTGGGATAGGCTGGATACGTTCCTCACTGAGGGCCCTGGTGCCTTTGGATAATTTTAGCTCTAAGTATTTAACCTGCTGTGAGCAGAGCTGAGCCTTTGGTTTGGAAACCTTGTAGCCATGGAAAGGAAATTTGTTGAGGAAATGTAAGAGCACTTGGGTGGCTTAATGGCACAAGGTTTCTGAACGGGCAGCTAAAAGTAAAGCATCCACTTACCAAAGGACAAGAGTGTCCAGGTATGAGAACTGGCTCAAGTCTTGGGCTAATGCCTGGCCAAATAGATGGGGGCTATCCCTGAACCCTTGGGGTAAAACAGTCCAGATGAGTTGAGAGATTGGGTTTGAAGGATCTGCAAAGGCAAACAAGAATTGAGAGCCAGGATGTACAGGGATGCAGAAAAAGGCATCCTTAAGGTCCAGGACTGTAAACTACTATGCTTCCTCTGGTATTTGGGAAAGCAGATAAGGGTTAAGTACAGCTGGGTATAGAGGGGCAAGGGCCTCATTGATAATTCTGAGATCTTGCCCTAACCTCCACTGTCTGTTGGGTTTCTGTACTCTTAAAATTGGAGTATTGCAGGGGCTATTGCATGGTTTTACTAGGCCTTGGGCATTTAGGTCCTTAACAATCTTTTGGAGTCCTTGTTGGGCCTCGTGTCTAAGGGGGTATTGCCTTTGGTAGGGAAAGGAGGCGGAATCCTTTAGTTTAACTTGAACAGGATGGGCATTCTTTGCTCCTCCATATTGTCCTTCTGTTGCCCAGACTTCAGGATTAATTTTTTCCTCAAACAGGGGACAACAAACGGGTGTTCCTTCTCCTATGTTCAGGTATATAGTGGCCCCTGCTTTTGCTAGAATGCCTCCCCCTAACAAGAGAGTGGGGCTTTCAGGCATAATTAGAAAAGCATGTGAAAAGAGTAAAGTTCCCTAGTCACAACTTAGTGGCTGGGAGAAGTATCTAGTGACTGACTGTCCTAGGATCCCTCAGATAGTGACAGATCTGGAGGACAGTTGTCCAGGACAGGAGTGTAAGACTGAGAAGGAAGGTCAGTGTCCAGGAGACAGTTAACCCCCGGCCCTCAATAATCAAGCATACCTGGGGCTCTGTGGGGGTGATGGCATGGGCTGGCACTTGCCCCGGGCACCCTCAGTCCTGCTGCTGGATCATCTAGTTAGTGGCTTCTGACTCAGAGGACCTTCGTTCCCTGGGGCAGTGGGCCTTCCAGTGATTCCCTTGACATAAGGGGCATGGATGAGGGGGTAGCTTATTTCTATTCTGACAATCTTTTTTAAAAAAGTGTCCTTGTAGACCGCACTGGAAGCAAGCCCTATTAGGCATTCGATTTGCCCAGCCTTTCTGTGTTCCAGAGCCTCCAAAGTCCACTTGCCTGAGAGCCATGACTAAAACGTGGCCTTTTTCTTAATCTCGTTTGTCCCATTCCACCTGCTCCTCCTTATATCTGTTATAAAAAAACGAGGTTGCGAAGTTCAATAGGGTTTCTAAGTTTTGCTCTGGGCCTAAGGCAGACTTTTGAAGTTTTCTTCTAATGTCTGCAGCTGACTTAGTGATAACCTTATCCTTTAAGATTAGTTGACCTTCAACAGAGTCAGGTGACAGAGAGGTATGCTTCATCAATGCCTCCCTTAGTTTCTCCAGAAAGGCAGTAGGATTTTCTTCCTTTCCCTGTGTTATAGTGGACATGATTGAATAATTTATAGCCTTCTTCCTAGTTTTCCTTAGTCCTTCTAGCATGCAAGTTAGTAAATGTCTGCAGCACCAATCTCCATGTATTCTGCGTCCCAGTGAGGGTCTACACTGGGCTTTTTGATTCTGTAAGTACTTTAAGAGTTGGCTGAGTGCAAACAGCTCCCACGTTTGAGCAGACCAATTACTAGGCAATTTTCCTAACTCTACTTCCACAGGAGTCTCCCTATCAATTACTTAATACCCATTGTGTTGGGTTTTTTTTCCCTCAGTCACCCGGAGGAAACATGTATCATCCTGTCTTGAAGGTAGTTTCTGCTAGGTCTGGTTGGACCTTTGTATGGTAATGAAGATTTAAATCCCCTATTAGGAAATCTGCTTGGTTAAGGGAATTTACTGTGGTTAATGTTAAATCACCTTTTTCTAACAGAATATCCCCATACTTTAAGATTTTTGAGTTTGTAAGCTACCTTTTGGCTTTTTAGGATAGTTCTGAAATGGTGAGGTGTGCTCACAGTGAGGTTTCCTCTAAAGGTTATTTTTCTACTTTTTTCTGTTAGCAAAGCAGTTGCTGCTACAGATTGAATGCATTTGGGCCATCTGCGGGTTCCTGGGTTAAGGATTTTTGATAGGAAGGCTACTGGTTGTCAGTGGCCTCAGTGCTTTCAGGCAACGCCCTTGTTTACACTGACAACAGAGTGGTATTGGAGTGTTATAGGGTCACTCAGAAGACCTTCAATTATCAATTATAGGTTTTAAATTTATCCTGGCCTGTAAAGAAATAGGGTACACTGTTTTTTCTTTTCTAC
The DNA here is from genome assembly GCF_007565055.1 of Rhinopithecus roxellana. Taxonomy (NCBI): domain Eukaryota; kingdom Metazoa; phylum Chordata; class Mammalia; order Primates; family Cercopithecidae; genus Rhinopithecus; species Rhinopithecus roxellana. The sequence continues at coordinate 51,465,982 of NC_044556.1, read as the reverse complement.
TTCTATCTTTCTCTTTCTCTCTTTTTCCTTTCTGTCTTTGTAGATGGATTTTGGAAACACAGTGGAAGGACATTCGCTCGTTGCCCCCATTTGCCACTATAGAAATATGCGCCTCCCTTTTATTTACTCAATTTGCTTTCATCCTGATCTATTATGTTGTTGTAGGCCCAGTTCCAGTTGTTACAGTACTGGGTTATCAGTTTTAAGGCCCTGGCAAGGGTGGTGGGGAACGGATCCCACAAAACTGCCCATGTCGAGAGCTGTATGCCTAATTTGGGAGGGACACCAGAAACAAGACTCCCTGGGTTCATAGCCTAGGGGCCTAAGGATGCAGCAGAGAGCTTCCTTAGATCCTTTTGGAGATACTAATACTTGTGAGAGAAAATGAAAGTCTGAAGCATTAGTATCTAGGAGGCAGGGATCTGAGGAAGCAGATCCAGAGCTAAGGAGAATTTTGGGGCTATACTTTCAAGAAAGTCATGGTCAGGACCCAGGAGGTATAGGTCAGAAGGAAAGGTAGGGGTGCACGCATGGGCGACTGTTGAGTAGAGACTTCTGGCTGTGCCATGATCTCAACCGGCTAATGCCGGGAGTTCGGTACAACAGCTTTCTGCCTCTAGTCAGCCCTCGGCTTCCCCAGGGAAATTGAAAGTAGAAGCTGGTTACAGGCAGAACAATCAATGCTCCCAACCCAGAAGGGTTGGGGATTGTTAGAAAGTCCTTCCCCAGACAGCCTCACACCTGAGTCTTAAGTCTGGTGGCCATCCTAATCGTTTTTAACTGGCTAACAGGTGCCCGGTATTTTCCTCCAATTCTAAGGAAAGATAGGACAGAATAGCAAGTGAAAGCACTTTGGAGGTCCCTTCATGGTCGCCAAAATATTACTAGGGGGTCCTTGTTCTTATAGCTCCCAAGATGGTGGCCGGCCGCTTCCAAGATGGCGGCAAGCCTCTTGGTCTCTGACCTGGGGTTCCTGGCCTCACAGATCCCAAGGAATGGAATCTTGGGCCCTGCCGTGAGTGTTATAGCTCTGTTCAGCCCGACTAGGATGAACCTCGGGCACTTAGCCCGTGCAGGAACAATGGTGAGCCTCTACCCCGATTGGGAGCAGAAATGAGCAGTGCCTGGCTGGATCAGAAGTGCAGCGGACACCCACCTAATCCGGAGGGGTGGAAGTCAGCTGCGGGTCTGCGATGGCAGCAAACAGCAGTGATGGAGGCAAGCGAAAGGTCAGCTTGAGCTGTAACAAACACGGACCAGAAGAGTGTGCAGTTGCAAGATTTAATAGAGTGAAAACAGAGCTCCCATAAAATGGGAGGGGACCCAAAGGGGGTTGCCCTTCATGCTGTTTTTCATAAGAACTGTACTAAGTTACATTCCCACCAACAGTGAATAAGGGTTCCATTTTTTGCACATCCTTGCCAACACGTCTTATCTTTTGTGTTTTTGATAATAGTCATTCTAATAGGCATGAAGTGATATCTCATTGTGGTTTTAATTTGCATTTCCCTGATGACTCGTGGTGGTGTACATTTTTTTCATATACCTACTAGCCATTTGTATGTCTTCATTTGAGAAATTCTATTCAAGTCCTCTGACCTATTTTTAATTAGGTTATTTGCTTTCTTACTATTGAGTTGTTTCAATTCCTTATATATTTTGGACATTAACCCCTTGCCAGATGTTTGGTTTGCAAATATGTTTTCTCATTCTGCAGGTTGTCTCTTTACTCTGTTCATTGTTTTTGTAGTTATGCAGAAGCTCTGTAGTTTGATGTAATCCCAGTTGTCCAATTTTGCTTTTGTTGCTTGTCATTTGGGGGATATGCCCATAATTGATCTTAGTCAAAAGGCTGAGAAGCAATTTGGGTCATATTAAAAAATATCATTGCCAAGACCAATGTCATGGAACATTTTTTCTAGTTTTTTTTTCTGGTAGATTTACAGTTTCAGGTCTTATGTTTAAGTCTTTAATCCATTTTGAGTTGACTTTTGTACAAAGTGTGAGATGAGGATCTAGTTTAAATTTTTTGTGTGTAAATTGACAAATTATAGTTGTATATATTTATGGGATACATAGCAATGTTATGGTTTATTAATACAATGTGGAAGAATTAAATCTAGGTTGATATTAAATCAATAAAATTGACATATCCATCACTTTAAGTACTTATCTTTTTGTCATGAGAACATTTGAAGTTTACTGTTTTAGTGATTTTAAATTGTACAATACACGAGAATTAACTATATTCATCATGCTGGTGTAATAGATTTCAAAAAACAAAAACTTATTCCTTCTGTTCAACTGAGGCTTTGTACCTTTTGACAGTCATCTCCCATTCACCCAAACCCCTAGCCTCTGGTAGCCATCATTCTACTCTTTGCTTCTGTAAGTTTGATTGCTTTAGATTCCACATATAAGTGAGAACATATGGTATTTGTCTTTGTATGTCTGGCTTATTTCACTTAGCATAGTGTTCTCCAATTCCATCCATGTTGTTGCAAATGACAAAATCTCTTCCTTTTTAGTTTCCTTTATTTTATTTTATTTTATATTTTATTTCATTTCATTTCATTTCATTTCATTTCATTTCATTTCATTTCATTTCATTTCATTTCATTTCATTTCATTTTTTGAGACAGGGTCTTCTTGTTCCTTTGCCCTGGCTGGAGTGCAGTGGCATGATCACAGCTCACTGCAGCCTCTACCTCCCAAGCTCAACAGTTCTTCTGCCTCAGCTTCCTGAGTAGCTGGGACTACAGATGGGTGCCACCACACCTGGCCAATTTTTTTTTATTTTTTGTAGAGCTGAGGGTCCCACTATGTTGCCCAGACTGGTCTCAAGCTCCTGGGCTCAAGTGATCCTCCCCTCTCAGCTTCCCAAAGTGCTGGGATTACAGGTGTGAGCCCCTGCTTCTGGCCAGCATTTCCTTTTAGTATTCTATTGTGTACATATACTACATTTTCTCTGTGCATTAATCTATCAGTGGACGCTCAGCTTGGTTCCATAACTGCCAAGTGAATAATGCTACAATGAACTTGGGAGTGCAGAGATCTCTTCGACATAAGATTTCAGATCTTTTGGGTTAATACCCAGAAGTGGGATTGCTGGATCATATGATAATTCTATTTTTAGTTTTTTTGAAGAACCTCCATACAGTTTTCATAATGGCTGCAATAATTTACATCTCTACCGGGAGCATACAAGGGCTCTATTTTCTCCACATCCTCACCGACACCTACCTTTTGTCTTTTTAATAATAGCCATTCTGACAAGTGTGACATGACAGCTCATTGTTTCCCTAATGATTAGTGATGTTGAGCATTTTTTCATGTAGCTGTTTGCCTTCTTTTAAGAAATATCTATTTCTTTTAAGATATATCTTCTTTTGAGAAATATCCATTCAGGTCCTTTGCCCATTTTTTTTCTTTTTATTTACTTTTGTTGTTTTCTTCAAAAGCATGATCATTTATTTTTGCCATTTTTCAATCTAATTATTTGTTTTCTTTTTAGAGTTATTTGAGTTCCTTATATATTTTAGATGTTAACCATTTTTTTCAAATGTATGAAGATCTAATGTAATTCTTCTGTCAGTAGGTAGCTGGTTGTCCCAGCAGCATTTATTGAAGAGACTGTCCCTTCCCCATTGTTTGTTCTTAGCACCTTTGTCAAAAATTAAGTGACCATAAATGTATGGATTTATTTCTGAGCTCTCTATTCTATTCCATTGGTCTGTGTGTCTGTTATTATGTCAGTACCATGCTGTTTTGATTACTATAGATTTGCAGTAGATTTTGAAATCAAGTAATGTGATACCCGAAGCTTTGTTCTTTTTGATCAGGACTGCTTTGGCTATCAGGGTCTTTTGTGGTTCCAAATAAATTTTAGGATTGTTTTTATATTTCTGTGAAAAAAGTCATTGGAATTTTGATAAGAACTGCATTCAGTCTGTAGATCATCTTGGGTAGTATGGACATTTTAACAATATTCTTCTAATCCATGAACACAAAATGTTTGTTCCTTCAATTTTTTTCATCAATGTTATTCCTACCCCTTTTTTTTTTTTGGTGACTATTGTAGTTGAGATTGTTTTCTTGATTTCTTTTTCAGATAGTTCATTGTTAGAACATGGAAACGCTACTAATTTTTTATTGTTATTGATTTTGTATCCCACAACTTTGCTGAAATTGTTTATTGGTGCCAACATTTTTGGTAGAGTCTTTAGAGTTTTCATGTCATCTGCAAACAGAGACAGTTTAACTTCTTCCTTGCCAATGTGAGTGCCTTTGTTTTTTTAAACAAAATATTTGTGTCTTTTTATTTTACTTTCCTTTTATTTTTGGTTGACATGTAATAATTACAGATATTTATGGGATACAGAGTGATGTTTTGATACATGTTTGTAATGATCAAGTTAGAGTAATTAGCATATCCATCACCTCGAACACTTATTATTTCTTTGTTAAAAACTTTCAAAATCCTTTCTTCTAGCTTTTTGAAATTATACAATTAATTATTAATGCTAATCACCCTAAAGTACTATATAACACTAGAACTTGTCTAGTGTTATCCTATCTAGCTGTAATTTAATATTCATTAACCAACCTGTCTCTATCCTCCCTTCCCCCACACCCTACCCAGCCTCTAATAACTACAATTTTACTCTCTACTTCTATGAGCTCAACCTTTTTTTAGCTCCCACATGTGAGTAAGAACATGTGGTGTTTATCTTATTATGCCTGACTTATTTCACTTAACATGATATCATCCGGACTTATTCATGTTCCCACAAATGACAAGATTTCATTCTTTTTTATGGCTGAATAGTATTCCACTGTGTATATGTATCACATTTTAAAAATCCATTTATTCATTTATGGACATTTGGTTTGACTCCATATCTTTGTTATTGTAATAACAATAAACATGGGCATGCAGATTATCTCTTCAATATACTGATTTCCTTTCATTTGAAAAATATTTAGTGGAATTGCTGGATCATGTAATAGTTATAATTTTATTTTTCTGAAAAACCTCCATACTGTTTTTCATAATGACTCTGCAAATTTACATTTCCACCAAGAGTATATAAAAGTTCCATTTTCTCCATATCCTTGCCAATATTTGTTATTTTAAAATGTTTTTTATAGTAGCCGTTTTACCTAGAGTAGGATGATATCTCATTCTGGTTTTGATTTGCATTTCCCTGATGATTACTGGTGTTGAGAATTTCTTTATATATGTGTTGGTCATTTGTATGTCTTCTTTTGAGAAATATCTATTCAGATCGTTTATCTACTTTTTAATGGGATTATTTGTTTTTTTGTTTTTTTGTGTTTTTTTTGCTCTTGAGTTGTTTCAGTTTCTTATATATTATGGATATTAGTTCCTTGTCACATAAATAGTTTGCAAATTTTTTTTCCTCATTCTATGTGTTGTCTCCTCACTCTGTTTTTTCCTTTCTTGTGCAGAAGCTTTTTAGTTCGATATAGTCCTATTTATCTATTTTCTTTTAGTGGCCTATGCTTTTGAAGTCTTGCCCATAAAATCTTTGCCTACACAAATGTCCTAAAGCATTTCCCCTGTTTTCTCCTAGTATAATAGTTTTATAGTTTTGGGCTCTTTTTGTGGCTTTCATGTCTTTCTCTTGGCTAATTGTTTTGGCTAGGACTTCCAGTACTATGTTGAACAGGAGTGGTTCAACATAGACAGTCAGCATTCTTGTATTGTACTTTTTTTCTTTCTTTCTTTCTTTTTTTTATTTTTTATTTTTTAGTCAGGGTCTCATTTTGTCACTCAGGCTGGAATCCAGCATTGCAATCTCATCTCATTGCAGCCCCTGCCTCCTGAATTCAAGTGATCCTTCCACCTCAGCTTTTCAAGTAGCTGGGACTATAAGCATGTGCCACCATACCCTGATAGTTTTTGTACTTTTTGGTAGAGACAGGGTTTCACCATGTTGGCCAGGCTGGTCTCAAACTCCTGACCTCAAGTGATCCACCTGCCTCTGCCTCCCAAAGTGCTGGGATTACCATTGCACCTAGCCCTTGTATTGTTCTTGATCTTAGAGGAAAAACTTTCATCTTTTCACTATTGATGAAAGCTATGGACTTTCATCAGTATGATGTTAGCTATGAGCCTATCATATGTGACATCTATTATGTTGAGGTACATTCCTTTTATAAATAATTTGTGGAAAGTTTTTATTATGAAAGGATGTTGAATTTTGTTCAGTATCTTTTCTGCATCTATTGAGATTATCATATGGGTTTGTCTTTTATTCTGTTAAAGTTGTATATTACATTTATTGATTTACATATGTTGAACCATCCTTACATCCCAGGGATAAATCTCACTTGGTTGTAGTGAATTATCCTTTTAATGTGCTGTTGAATTTTGTTTGTTAGTATTTTGTTGAGGATTTTTGCATGTTTGTTCATCAGGGATATTGGCCTGTAATTTTCTCTTCTTGCAGCAGTGCTCTTGTCTGGCTTTGGTATCAGGATAATGCTGGCTCTTTCTTTTCTTCTTTTCTTTTCTTTCTTTTCTTTTCTCGTCTCTTCTCTTCTTTTCTTTTCTGTTTTTCTTTTGATGGAGTTTTGCTCTTGTTGCCAGGCTGGAGTGCAATGGCGTGATCTCGGCTCACTGCAACCTCTGCCTCCTAGGTTCAAGTGATTCTCCTGCCTCAGCCTCCCAAGTAGCTGGGATTACAGGCATGCACCACCACACCTGGCTGATTTTTGTATTTTTAGTAGGACGGGGTTTCACCATGTTGGCCAGGCTGGTTTTGAACTCCTGACCTCAGGTGATCCACCCACCTTTGGCTCCCAAAGTGCTGGGATTACAGGAGTTAGCCACCGCACCCAGCCAATGCTGGCCTTTCTTTGAGTGCTTTAAAGATATTGCTACACTATATTCTTGCTTGTATAGTGTCTGACAGGAAATCTAAGTCATCTTTATTATTGTTTCTCTTTATGTGAAGTGTCCTTTTTCTCAGGTTTCTTCTAAGATTTTCCTTTTATCACTAGTTTTAAGCAATTTGATTATGGTGTATCCCCATGTTCTCATGTTTTCTTTATGCTTCTTGTGCTTGGAGTCTATTGAGTTTTTGGATTTATGAGTTTATAGTTTTTTTCAGATTTGGAAATATTTCAGCTATGATTTCTTCAAATATTTTGCAACTCCCTCCTTGCCTTCTTTCCTTTAGCAACTCCCATTGCACATTACACACATATTTGGCTGCTTGAAGTTGTCCCATGGTTCAGTGATGCTCTGTTTATTTTTTTTCTTGGTCTTTTTTTTTTTTTTTTTCAAATCTTCTGTGCTTTGTTTGGGATAGATTCTATTGCTATGTCTCCAAGTTCATTTATCTTTCCTTCTGTGATGTCTAATCTGATGTTTATCCCATCCAATGTGTTTTTCGTTTCACACATTTTAATTTTCATCTGTGGAAGTTCATTGTTAAAAACATTTTACGTATCTTAATTTGTTAAATCTTTCTCTAAACTTTTGAACATATGGGATACCATTATCATAACTGTGTTACTCTTATTTATGAGTGCTATAATTTATGTCATTTTAAAGGTATTTTGATAAATTATTTTTTTCTCCTCACTGTCAGTTTGATTTTTCTGATTCTTTGTATGCCTGATCATTTTTTTTTTAGATGCACAACATTGTGATTTTTATCTTGAGAGATGCTGCATATTTTTGTTTTATTAAAAATATTCTTGCACTTTGTTCTGGAATGTGGTCAGTTTATTGAGAAATAATTGGGTACTTTTGGGTCACGCTTTTAGGCTTTGTTTGGCAGAATCAGAGCAACGTTTACCCTAGGGTTAATTTTTTCTCACTACTGAGTCAAAATCCTTCATATTATTAACCTAAGCCCCATGAATTATGAGTTTTTTCTCTCTGGGTGATGAAAATAGCTACTATTCCTGGCCCTGTATGAGACCTGGGGTAGTTTGCTTTTATCCTTTACTGTGGTTTATTCCCTAGTCTCAGGTAGTTTCCTCTCAATGCTTGATCAGTTCTCAATGGAAATCTTAAAGGGGATCCTCTGTAAATCTCAGACACTCACTCTTCACACACTTTCTTCTTTGGTTCTCTGCTCTGAGAACTCTAGCCATATTGGCTTACCTGGACTCCCAGCTCCATCTCCTCACCTCAGGGAGACCACTGGGCTCTACCTGTATTGCCCTCTTTGTATCATGACCTAGAAACTCTTTTTAAAGAGTAAACTGGGAGATTCTAAAGTTTGCCTCGTTTGTTTCCTTCACTCAGAGACCACTGTCCTTCATTGTTTTTTTCCAATATCTTGAGAGCTGTAATTTTGTATATTTGTCCAGGTTTTGTACAGATATTTTGATGCGTCTTTTTTTCAACTTTTATTTTAGATTCAGTGGGTACCTGTGCAGGTTTGTTATCTGGGTATATATTGTGTGATGTTAAGGTTTGGGATACTCATGATCCTGCCATCCAGCACTGAGCATAGTAAAAACCTAACAGCTTTTCAACCCTTCCCCACTCTCTCCCTTCCCCCACTAGTAGTCCCCAGTGTCTATTGTTACCATCTCTATGTCCATGAGTACCCAATCTTTAGCTCCCTCTTATAAGTAAGAACATGTGGTATTTGGTTTTCAGTTCTCTAATTAATTAGCTTAGGATGTCCAGGGAATTTTTTAGGTGTTTTACGCAAGAAGGTAAATCCAATTTCTGTTACTCCATCTTGGCTGGAAGCATAAGTCCCACACTATTGTTTGCTGTTATTGTTGTTTTTAGAAAAAGGATCTCATTCTGCCGCCCAGGCTCATGTGTAGTGGCATGATCATGGCTCACTGCAGCCTCAACCTCCTGGACTCAAGCAATTCTCTTGCTTCAGCCTCCTGAGTTGCTGGGACTATGGGCATGCACCATCGTGCTTGGATAATTGTTTTAAATTTTTTTTTGTGGAGACAGAGTCTGGCTGTGTTGTCCAGGCTGATCTTGAACTCCTTGCCTCAAGGGATATTCCAGCCTCAGCCTCTCAAATTGCTGGGAGTATAGGTGTGAGCCACTGCATCCAGCAGACCACACTATTGTTTTTATGCATTTAAAAATATCCCCAGAGGCAAGTGCTGACTGATCTGCTTTCCTGGAAACTTTCAAGTTATCTCCCAGGTAATAATTACCATTTTTGTTAGTGCTCTGGTTACAAAGTTGAGTGTGTTTATCCTCATTCTCTTTTATTTTAACATGAACTTTTATAGCAGGCAATGATTTTGAAGAATGCATATATTGTGGTATAGCAGCTATAGCCTGTACAATTAAAGAACCTGTGCAATTGAAATGTATGATTTGTATATACTTTAGGCAAAGTCAGAGAATACATAAAGACAGATATTTAATAACATTTTAAAAAGTTAAACTAGATGGTTGTGTTACCGGAAAAGGATCCTGATCCAGAGCCCAAGAAAGGCTTCTTGAATCTTGCACAGAAAGAATTCAAGGTGATTCTATGAAGTGAAAACACCTTTATTAAGAAAGTGAAGGAATAAAGAATGGCTACTCCACAGGCAGAACAGACCTGAGGACTGCTGGCTGTCTACTTTTATGGTCATTTCCTGATTATATGCTAAATAAGGAGTGAATTATTCATGAGTTTTCCAGGAAAGGGGTAGGCAATTACCTGAACTGAAGGTTCCTCCCCTTTTTAGAACATATACGGTGACTTCCTGATGTTGCCATGACATTTACAAACTGTCATGGCACTGGTGGGAGTGTCTTTCAGCATGCTAATACATTATAATTAACATATAATGAGCAGTGAGGACCACCAGAGGTCCCTCTCATCGCCATCTTGGTTTTGGTGGGATTTATCTGGCTTCTTTACCACAGCCTGTTTTATCAGCAAGGTCTTTATGACTTGTATCTTGTGCTGACTTCGTGTTTCGTACTGTGACTTAGAATACCTAACCTCCTAGGAATGCAGCCCAGTAGATCTCAGCCTCATTTTACCCAGCCCCTATTCAAGATAGAGCTGCTCTTGTTCAAATGCCTCTGACAGTCAGATCTTTGAAAGTAGGTTACATTTTATCTAAGTCATTGTACTTCCCTTTCCCATAGTGCCCAGCATATATATCCTCAAAAACTATTTTTTGTTTGACTATAATAGACTTATTGGTAGACTAGGAATATACTTTTTCATTATTATGATTAATATATCTATTATGTATTGATTGTGTACTATAAGTTAGGCCATCTGCCAGATACTTTGTATACAGTATCTAATTCAATCATCACTCTTGCTTCTGTGATGGAACATAAACTCATCAAACTCCTGGGCTGATTCCCCCAAATTTTAATGTTTGGCTTTAGCTCTTTGAATATGTAACAGTGGCAACCATTGCTTCTATTTCTCTACCTGTAAAATTTTAGTCCTTTTTTATAGATGAGGAAATGGATTCAGGGAAATTAAATAATATGCTCAAGATTCTACAACTAGTAACTAGTACTGTTGGGATTCCAAACCCAGGTCTGTCTGATTCCAAAACTCAAGCACATTGTGTTGCTTTGTCCTCTCTTACCATGAAACATAGCAAAGCTTAGTGATTATTTTCTCTGACAAACTCCCTCATTTAGTCTTTCATTATCTTAGAGGAGAGAATAAAAAGAAAGTTGTTTTAGGACAAGATAGTACTATAGGCATCAGGGTTGGTAGAGTAATTATGCATCTTGAGTTTTCTGAATTTACTCAGGGATCAGATTCAAGTTCAGGGTGATTACCCATGGCTGTTTTATACCTGAAGACCAGAAATAGATTATGTTCAATAAGCACAATTGACTGAAAATATGCCAGAATCCCTTGTTTCCTTTAAAATAACCTTTACAAATTTCCATCAATAGAGATGTATTTGTTCCTCAAGCACACCCCACTTATTTCAGTCCTGACAACAAACTTGTTTAACTTGGAAACCCTTTACAGAGTTAGGCAGGAGCTTCTCTTTGGAAAGGCCTAAACTAGATGAAATACTGAGCTTTGATCTCAAATAATTTTCTAAATAATATTGTGGTATAAGCTGAAAAAGAGAGAATAAATTTATATTGCATATATTACAATTTCCTACATGTTGCTTCCCTACAACCAGTAAGCCAGATTTCATATTACTTGGGGGTTGGGCCTGAGCAGGGAGGGCCATGAGCAGGGGGCCTATCAGTGAAGGAAGTCAAGATACATGAGCCCAGATTGTCCTCATGAGGAGAAAAGCAGCCTGGATTCATAGACAGGGCCCAGAGTTGATCTGAATTGCCTTCAGTCTCAGTCGAGATTTAGCATCAGTTCATTGGTGCCTATCACTGTGGCAATGAGGGATGATTTTTATTCAGTAGTTCGTGTTTGTGCAAAGGCTTTCAGTCACTAATCATTTAACTCTTGTTCCCATGAGACTTTTGTAAAGTAAATGGGAAAGAAATAATACAATTCTTATTTTACAGATAGAGAAATAGAAGCCATGTTGTTTGTGGAGGTTACACACTGAAAGAGCTAAAGCCATGCATTAGAATTCAGGGGAACCAGGCCAGGAGTCTGATGAGTTTTTGTTCCACCACAGAACTGAGGTTTTCTGTTTTTGCATTAACCGGACTTGCTTATTTTTCATTTTGAAAGCAACAGGATAGATACTGAGGTGTGCTGAAGAAAAAATCAGACCTCACCTCCTTACATTACATGGTCTGAAAATTCTGCTAAGTTCCCAGAAAGGTTTTGGAATCCAAACATGCATTTAAGTTTAAGTAGTAAAGATTTTAAAGCATTGCTGATCTTGAGTTTTCTAATAAGAAAGAGAATACTGTATATGCAAATATATACAGTGTGGCTGTGAATAGCTAGTAATCAGTTACAGAGGAAGAGGATGGCATGGGGACTTGCCACCTGGAATTAATCTGGTGGGCTTCCTGGAGGAAGTGTATTTTGAATTTCAATTTAAAAAAATATTTCAAAGATCCTTCGGGCAAGATGCTTTGAAATGTTTTTCCTGGTTCTTTCTATTAAGGTAAACACTACATAAAACTTGGTAAATATCACAAGAAAGAGAAATTGCCAGAGGGGTCCAGAAGGACATATTCAGAATAATGGAAAATAAATGAAAAAAAGTTTTCTGACAGTGATATCTTTCAGAGCAGTTCATAATGAGGTATTTCAGGGGACAGATGGGTGGAACAGTAGAGAGAATGATCTCAGTGGAAGCCATTTGAATCAGACTGGATAAAGCAGAGAAAGTTCAAGTTTGGAATCAGCATGGGGCTATGGGGGCAGGGAATACAATTAGGGACTAGAGCTAACCCACTTCCTTTGGCATAAGACAGACATTGCATTCAAATCCATTTAGAAGCTATATGACTGAAAATCACAGCTTCTTTATTTGTAAAATAGTATAAACAAGGCCTACCTGATAAGCTGAGGAGTAAAATTTTTAAGTCTGAAAAATGATTAGAAGGTACATGGCACTAAAGGCAAATCCAGGTTATATAGGGTTTGAAGCTTATATAATATTGGAGGCCTTCTTTAAGAAAAAGGATACACAACTCTGGATATAAAATTAGGTAGTAAAGTGAATATGTTTTACAGTAAGAACACCATGGAATACTATGCAGCCATAAAAAAGGATGAGTTTGTGTCCTTTGTAGGGACATGGATGCAGCTAGAAACCATCATTCTCAGCAAACTATGGCAAGAACAGAAAACCAAACACCGCATGTTCTCACTCATAGGTGGGAACTGAACAATGAGATCACTTGGACTCGGGAAGGGGAACATCACACACTGGGGCCTATTATGGGGAGGGGGAAGGGGGGAGGGATTACATTGGGAGTTATACCTGATGTAAATGACGAGTTGATGGGTGCTGACGAGTTGATGGGTGCAGCACACCAACATGGCACAAGTATACATATGTAACAAACCTGCACGTTATGCACATGTACCCTAGAACTTAAAGTATAATAATAATTAAAAAAAAAAAAAAAAAGAAATCATAACAGATCAGCCGGACTCAGTGGCTCACGCCTGTAATCCCAGCACTTTGGGAGGCTGAGGTGGGTGGATCAACTGAGGTCAGGAGTTCAAGACCAGCCTGGCCAACAGAGTGAAACACTGTCTCTACTAAAAATACAAAAAATTAGCCAGGCATGATGGTGAGCAACTGTAATCCCAACTACTCGGGAGTCTGAGGCAAGAGAATCACTTGGACTCAGGAGGCAGAGGTTGCAGTGAACAGTGAGCTAAGATTGCGGCATTGCACTCCAGCCTGGGCAACAAGAAAGAAACTCCATCTCAAAAAACAAATAATAAATAAATAAAATAAATAAATAACAAATCACTAATTCAAAAAGAAAGCTGACAAATATTACAAAAATCACAAAATCCAGGAAAACAACATGCTGCTTTATTTATTAACTGTCTGAAATATTTATATTATATATTACATACTATATATGTTACTTATATTATCTCTAATTATATATTATATATTACATATAATATGTAATAATTCTATTATATATGATAATATATAGATATATAAATATATAATATATAATATGTTACATGTAATACATAATAAATATGTAAAATATAAAATTTAATATAAATAAATATGTAATATATTACATATGATATATAATATAATTCTATTATGTGTAATAATATATATTAGATAATATATGAATATGTAATATATTCTATTATGTGGAATATATATAGTTCTAATATATACACATATAGTTGTACAGATTCTGATTGCTTCTTTATATGACAATTTTGTGATGCCATACTGTATAGAGAGAATAGAAACATAGTTCAACTTTCCTTTAGTATGGTTCATTAAAATTTGTGTTTTATTGTTGATAGTTTAGGGAAATTTTCTTCAATACCACATTTTGTTGCTTTCAATGTCATGCAAAATCTTACAATTGTTGTCAAATTTGGGAAAACTTCTATCAAGATTTTACATGTAAGAGTTGTAAGATTTAGATAACACTTCTATGACTAGCTTCTGGCTCTGCACATTTCAAATCTTATTTCTCCTCCACTATTCTCCTAATTTCAGGGCTGGGCATTGTAGGATGTATTTATGTAACATCAGAATTCATCATAGGATCAGTATCATAGAGTGCTGGTAATCCCAGCATGATGTCCCTTGGTCACCCAGCTCACTGGTGAGCAGTTTATGATAGAAGTGCTTATGGAATCCATTTATACAACCAGGTGGTTAGCAGTCAGCCCTACACAAAAGTGATACAAACCATGTAATACATTTCATTCCACTCTAGCTAAGTATATCTTCAACCCAACTCTGATGCCACCCTACACAAAGGGAAATGTGACAGAGGGGAAATCAGGGCTGTATTAACTAATTGGTGTTATATACCTTATTTCGTAAACTTTATGAAAATATATAGTCATGCGTACATATTGATAGAGGCCCTATGAGGGATTTGAGAGGGGCTCATGGCATTAGCTTCAGGGTCAACTGCCTCTACATGTCATATCAGTGTGCTGAGCAGTTCTTTCTTTCCAGACTGGCAATCATTGCTCAACGTGAGCAAGATGGTGGTCGTGATTTGGGGTCATGCATTCAGGAGACCCCCTGAAGGCAGCATCTCATCCAACCACAGAGATGAGATATGTCTCCTTCAGCAGCGGTGAATCTAAATAAAATTGAGTTGTGGGGCTCTAAAGGTTCGTATGAGGAGACCCTTTGTACCCTTTTTGTTTTGCTGTATATTCTTTGCCCAACACTGACTCGTTAAAATTTGAGTTCAAAACTATTCTTTGAAATTGTTGTGATTTACCTGGCTCTGAACTCTTTCATCTTTCAGAAAATCTCTTGTAGGACTGCTATTATCCCCCTACACAAAAAAATGGTAGAGGTCAGCTGGTAAGCTTATCAAACCTAACTCAGGGCCACTCCACATTGTCCTAGGTGGAGATACTTTTGGGGCTGGTGCAAGCAGCAGTTGGGAAACAGAGGCCTAGTGATGTGGTGGTCATTCCAGAATTGCAACCCCTCAGAAACGTGCTGCCCAGACTTTTGGACGAAGGGTAAAACAAATAAAGCTGCCGCCTATTGGAACGTACACTGGCTCCTTCCACATCTGCAGGACATTTAGTCCCTTGCATCTGGTAGTGTTTGTGCAAATATAATTCCATATTCACTAATAATTCCTGGGGCTAAAGGCCCCCCCTTGGGTAACCTTGTTAATATTCTCCCAAGGCCTGGTGTGAACGCCTCATAGCATTTTGATTAGAATTCAATCTTGTGTTTTTTTCCCTCTCAGTCTCTTTCTTCCTCTCTCCTCTCATGCTTTTCTGGCCCCTGATTTCCTGGCCACCCACATCAGGAGACATTCTCCCTCCCTTCCACTCTCCATTCTCAGTTTCAAGGAATTTCCTTGTGTCAAAGGCAAAGTGTGATTGACATATTTTTCCCCTCTTAAGAGCAGTCATCTCAGTGTTTGATTTAACCATCTCCTTATGGGGCTCATACAGTCATTACCTGGGTGAAAGAGACCTCCTGCTCACCCTTACTCTCAAGCACTAGCCTCAGACCATGCAACTGGCACTTTTATAGACTTTTAAATTGCTGTTTTCCTTCCCTTTATTTTTTTTTTTTAACCTTTTATTGTGGGGGTGGTTACAGGGGAACTAACAGTTGATTCCCTGGTGAGTAGTACCTTGAGCTTTAAAGATTTTTAGTTATCTGCAAGTAGGTAGATCAACTGCCTCCTGTCAGTGCTCTCTATCTGCCAAGAAAGGCATTCACTGTTCTTCAGATCTGGGGATAAGAACGGATACCATAATGAGTTCTCTAGTTTTGAATTCACCAACTCTGGGCAAGTTGTGAAGTCGTGTTTCTTTGGTTCCTTAGTCTTACTTGACCAGCTTATTTGTCTCTCAGGAAGAGAAAATAGAAAGCAAAAGCAAAAGCAAACTAGCCATAGCAGGAGGAATTATATTTACACCCAAGAAGAATCTCTTGCTAGTGAAGGTTCTTCGTGCTGGAGTGTGGGATTCTGGAATGTATGTGCTCTCTCTCAGGGTCTGTAAAACAGGCCACCTTATCATCACATTACTAGGGGTTTCTGCCTGAAGGGAATAAACTAGGTGACCTTGGAAGGTCACTCACAGCTTTTTAATTCAAAAGCAATTCTCATCTTTTCTGCGAAGAGCTCCACTTCTCACAGTGTTGGAGCAGACCTTGTCTTAAGGAAATTACTCCTGTCTTTCCAGAAGCAGCCTGAGTCACATCTCACTGATTTACTTTCATGAATCTACATCTTCTGCTGCTGATTATGATATATTGCCTACTAAAAGCTCCCAACTGCAAGCAGCTCTATTGTAGTGCAATAGTTAACTTCCTAAGGAACTTCGTGTGTCCCCACCCCCAAATCCCATTGTTTCAGAAGACAATAAAGTGCTGGAAGATAGAGACTTGGATTTACAATAATAATTTTTTTTCACTGCTGGAATTTCAGCAATAGAGGTAGCTTTAATAAAAAGCTGTAAGTCAACAAACAAGAAAAACTTCAGAAGCCTTATAAATACATGGAAATTAAACAATATGCCCTTAAATAACCAATGGGTTAATCAAGAAATAAAAAGGGAAATTAAAAAAAATTCTTGAGATGAATGAGAATGGAAATACATCATACCAAAACCTGTGGAGCACAGCAAAAGCAGTTCTAAGAGGGAAGTTTATAGTAATAAATGCCCATATCAAAGAAGAAATATTTCTAATAAAAAAACCTAATGATGCACCTTGGGGAACT
The DNA here is from genome assembly GCF_007565055.1 of Rhinopithecus roxellana. Lineage (NCBI taxonomy): Eukaryota > Metazoa > Chordata > Mammalia > Primates > Cercopithecidae > Rhinopithecus > Rhinopithecus roxellana. Next base: position 51,449,172 of record NC_044556.1, on the reverse strand, counting down.
AGAGAAACAATAACAACTAAACCCAAGATTGGTAGAAGGAAAGAAATACTAAAGCTCAGAGTGGAAATAAATTAGAGACTAAAAAAATAATAAATGAAAGGATCAATAAAATGAAGACTTGTTTTTTGAAAAGATAAAATAGATAAACTTTTAGCTAGACTAAGAAAAAATATTCCAGTAAATAAAATTAGAGATGAAAAAGGATACATTACAATTCACACCACGGAAATTAAAAAGATTATAAGACAGTATTATGAACAACAACCATACACCAACAAATCTGATAACATACAAGAAATGGAGCAATTCCTGGAAGCATACAACCTACCATGATTAAATAATAAAAAATAGAAATATAAACGCACTGATAAGTAGTGAGGACATTGAGTCAGGAATAAAACGTTTTTCATCAAAGAAAAAACCAAGACCTGAGAACTTCACTGCTGAATTCACCAAACACTGAAAGAACTAATACCGACCCTCAACCTTTTCAGACAGCTAAAGAGGAGGAGGAGGGAATACTTCCACACTCATTTTATGAGGCCAGCATTACTCTAATTCCAAAATCAGACAAGGTCACAACAAAAAAAAAAGAAAACTGCAGGCCTATGTCTCTGGTAAACATAGATGCAAAATTCCCAAAATGATACTAGCAAATCAAACTTAGCAACTTATTAAAAATATCATTCACTATGATCAAGTGAAATTCATTCCAGGGATGCAAGGATGGCTGAACATCCACAAATCAATAAATTTGATATACCACATTAACTGAAAGAAAGACAAAACCCGTATAGTTATTTCTATTGATGCAGAAAATTCATTTGACGAAACTCAACATTCCTTCATGATAAAAACTCTCAACAGATTATATATAAAAGGAATGTACCTCAGCACAAAAAAAGGCCATATATGACAAATCCACAGTTAACATCATACTGAAGGGGGAAAGCTGAAAGCTTTCCCTCTAAGATCAGGAAAAAGACACAGATGCCCACTTCTTACCACTTCTATGTAACATAATGTTGAAAGACAACATAGTCCTAGCCAGAGCAATTAGACAATAGAAAGAAAGAAAAGGCATCCAAATTGAAAAGGAGGAAGTCAAATTGTCCCTTTTTGCAGATGACGTGATCTTATATATAGAAAACCCTAAAGACTCTACCAAAAAAACCTATTAGAACTGACAAACAAATTCAGTAAACTTGCAAGGTAAAAATAATCAACAGCATTTCTATATAGTAATAGTGAAGTGTCTGAAAAAGAAATCCAGAAAACAATTTCATTTACAATAGTATAAAGAAAAGGAAGATACCTAGGAATGAACTTAACTAAGGCAATGAAAAATCCTTGAGATACTGGTGAAAGAATTGAAGAACACATAAATAATTAGAAAGATACCTTGTGTTCGTGGATTGAAAGAATTAATATTGTTAAAATGGCCATACTACCCAAAGTTATCTACAGATTTATTGTAATCCCTACACAAATGCCAATGACATTCTTTACAGAAATAGGAAGAAAAGAATCCTAGAATTCTTTTGAAACTACAAAAGACCCTGGATAACCAAAGCAATCCTGAGCAAAAGCAACAAAGCTAGAAGCATCATGCTAACTGACTTCAAAATATACTACAAAGCTAGGCCAGGCAAGGTGGCTCTTGCCTGTATTTCCAGCACTTTAGGATGCCAAGGCAGGGGGATCACTTGAGTCCAGGAGTTTAAGGGCAGCCTGGGCAACATAGCAAGACCCCATCTCATTATATATATATGTATATACATTTTTTAAATTTTTTAAAATTTAACTTTAATTTATAAATTTAATTTATATATAACATATATGTTATATATTAATGTATTTTATATATGTGTGTGTATATATATACACACCACAAAGCTATAGTAACCAAAACAACATGGTGCTTGCATAAAAATGGACATATAAACCAGTGGAACAGAATAGAGATCCCAGAAAAAATTCATTCACTATAGCCAGCTAATCTTCAATAAACCATGCTAGGGAAATTGGATGTTCACATGCAGAAGAATAAGCTTTGGAGGTGTACATGCAGAAGAATTAGTTGTATAAGGTGTGGAGGAGACTAGGCCTCCACACCTTATAAAAAATTAATGCGAGATGGATTAAAGACTTAAATGTAAGACTTAAAAACCCTGAAAACCCTAGAAGAAAACCTAGGCAACGCCATTCAGGACATAGGCATGGGCAAAGACTTCATGACTAAAACACCAAAAGTAATTGCAACAAAAGTGAAAATTGACCAATGGGGTCTAATGGGACTAAAGAGCTTCTGCATAGCAAAATAAACTATCATTAGAGTGAACAGGCAACCTATTGAATGGGAGAAAATTTCCATCTGACAAAGGACTAATATCCAGAATTTACAAAGAGCTTAAACAAATTTACAAGAAAAAACAACCCCATCAAAAAGTGGGTGAAGGATATGAACAGACATTTCTCAAAAGAAGACATTCATGCAGCCAACAAACATGAAAAAAAGCTTATCCTCACTGGCCATTAGAGACATGCAAATCAAAACTGCAATGAGATACCATCTTATGCCAGTAAGAATGGCAATAATTAAAAAGTCAGGAAACAACAAATGCTGGAGAGGATGTGGAGAAATAGAAATACTTTTACACTGTTGGTGGGAGTGTGAATTAGTTCAACCATTGTGGAAGACAGTGTGATGATTCCTCAAGGATCTAGAACCAGATATACCATTTGACCCAGCAATCCTATGATTGTGTATATACCCAAAGGATTATAAATGATTCTACTATAAAGACACATGCACATGTATGTTTATTGTGGCATTGTTCACAATAGCAAAGACTTGGAACTAACTCAAATGCCTATCAATGATGGCATTTGGATAAAAAAATATGTGGCACATATACACCATGGAACACTATGCAGCCATAAAAAAGAATGAGTTCGTGTCCTTTGCAGGGACATGAATGAAGCTGGAAACCATCATTCTCAGCAAACTAACATAAGAACAGAAAACCAAACACCACATGTTCTGACTCATAAATGGGAGTTGAACAACAAGTACACATGGACACAGGGAGGGGAACATCACACACTGGGACCTGATGGGGGTGGGAGACTAGAGGAGGGATAGCATTAGGAGAAATACCTAATATAGATGACAGGTTGATGAGTGCAGCAAACCACCATGGCACATGTATACCTATGTAACCAAACTGCACATTCTGCACACGTATCCCAGAACTTGAAGTACAATAACAAATTTTTTTAAAAAAATAGAATTTTCAAAGCCTGTCTTCATATAGAATCCCTTCTTTTCATAAATGTTTTGATTGATGTCTAGAACCTTTGTTAGTGAATTAATCATGGTAACCAATATTGCATATCTCAGCTCATGTAGGTATAGGCTGGAATTTTTGTTGTTGTTTGTTATTTATCAAATTTTTGATTCGGGGATACATGTGCAGGTTTGTTAGATGGATGCACAATGGTGAGGTTTGGGTTTCTATTGAACCCATTACCCAAATAGTGAATATTGTACCCAATAGGCAGTTTTTAAACCTCAGTCCCCTCCCACCATACCCACTTTTGGAGCATCCAGTGTCTATTATTTTCATCTTTATGTCCATGTGTACCCTTCATTTAGCTACCATTTATAAGTGAGAACATTTGATCTTCTATTTCTGGGTTATTTCACTGAGAATAATTGTCTCCAGCTCCATCCTTTTTGTTGCAAAAGACATGATTTTATTCTTTCTTAATGGTTACATAGTATTCCATGGTATATATGTACCCCATTTTCTTTATCCAGTAAACCATTGATGTACACTTAGGTTGATTCCATGAATTTACTATTGTGAATAGTGCTGTGATAAACATATGAGTGCAGGTAAATTTTGATAAAACAATTTCTTTCCTTTGGATAGATACATAGTATTGGATTGCTGAATTGAACGGTAGTTCTATTTTTAGTTCTTTGAGAAATCTCCATACTGTTTTTCCATAGGGGTTGAACTAAATTTACATGCCTACCAACAATGTATAAATGTTTCATTTTCTCTATATCCTTGATAGACTGGAATTTTTAGAGGAGAGGATTTAACATATCTATTTCCTTTTATTAAATAGCATTTCTGCAGTATTTCTTAGTTTAAGATAGTGAGATCAACATTGTTAGGTGATTACCATTACTAAGTTTAATATCTATACCATTAATTTCTAATGGTGGGGCCAGTAGAAATAATTTTTCAAATGAGAAGTTATGTTGAAATCTAATAATATGAATATGATGTAATCTGCATGGGTTGGGGACCAGAGTCTAGCCCATTGGTCTCTCTCTGGACTTGGAGGCACTCTGATTCACTTCATGAAACTAGAGAGTTCCATGAAATATGCATTGAAAATCATCATGCTCACTCATTGGTGTTCACTTTAAAAAGGTGGAGCGTGGTCTAAAATGCGTACATCCACATTTTCTTAACCAACTCTCTCTTTACAAAACAAATACTTCTGAAATATATTCTTTATTTCTTGTCACTCAAATAATCCCCTGGCCTCACCTGTCTATGGTTATAAATGAGGTCATATACATGGTTCAGCACAGCTTACTGACCTTGTAACCCTCAATTGTGGGACAGCAAGACCCCAGCCCCACTTTTGAGGTATTCTTACTGCTGGTATTTCCCAGGGAGTCTCTAGGATGCTTCTTGCTTGTGTCCTCCCCACCAGTTGTCATGACTCAGACGCATTGCCTATGAGCATGAAGTGGTTTTGTTGCTCCAGGAAGCTCTCTGTGGTTCTCTCTGTGGGCCAGTGCTCCCTGAGGTCACTGCAGACACACCATGCTTGCCTCTGAGTGCTGCTCTCTCCTTTGCCCAAGAATGGACACAGACACTTTCTTTAATACCCCACAGCATAACCAAGAACAGGTTATAACAGCTAGTATCCCTTTTTTGGTACAGCCTCAGGTATCACCAAAAGGAAGCATATACCAAAATTATCCTTCAGCTGGCAACTGCATATCCTTACAGGCTTTTCTCTAGGCCACATTTTTGCCCAACTGTTGCAGAAAATACTTTCCCCCCAATATTTATTCTCTCCTTCTTCTTTAGTTACAGAAAAACAATTTTATTCAAGATGGTGATGAACCAGGCTATAAGGATATCTTTCCCAGCCTCTCTTACAGTTAGATATGGTCACAAGACTAAGTTCTGGCTAATACAACAGAAAAAAACTGGGAGATGCCTCCTTTTTGTCTTTTCTGCTGCCCAAAAAAGGATGTGATGACAGAGGTTACAGCAGCCATCCTGGAACATGTGATGGTCTTTAGGCTGGAAGCAGTGCCAAGGATGGCAGAGCAGAGAGGAGATGGAGTTCCTGATTACCTAGTGAAGCCACCACAGTATCCCTGGACTTTTTGTTTAGGTCACTGTTATTTTGGGGTTTCTGTAATCTGTAGGCAAACCTAATCATGGCACCGTAGCTATGAGCCTGTCTCCTCCCCTAGTTCCATATGGCAGAGTTCAGCTTCTCTCCACCACATGGGAAAGGCCTTTAGCATGTCTGGATCCCTCAGAGGCTCTTTACAAGAGAACCGGAGCCCAGAGAGAAGTAATTCTTTCCTTACCCACAGTCTAAGGCGTGGCTGCCAACTTTTCATCTCCTGACCCAGAAGCTGCCTCTTGTCCAGGATAATTGAGAGTTATAATGATTATTCTCTCTGACCCTACTCTCTGCCCACAGGGGAATGGCCTCACCTAATGCTGCCAGTAATAAGCACATCAGGATCAAGTTCCAGCCACAGTTCAGTTCCTTCATTTGAAAAATGGAGAAAATTTAAAATAAACATAAACCAAGAATGGTTTTTAAAACATTCTCTTATGTATTAGTTTTGGAATCCCTACCAGATTGTTTCTTAAATTAATTTTTGGTTCATTTTACCCATATACACATTTTGTTGCATTTTCTCTTATACATTTTCTCAAATACACAATTTGGTGCATTTTCTCATATACACAGCAACACAGAGATTTCAATCCAGAAATGCACACAGACTTGTGCATGATTATTTATACATACAATGTAGATTTTTATATATTTTATATATGCTCCCACATCAGTTTGCACACCCTTGAGCATATACTCTGGCAAGTTAGTTTGCAAGCCCAAATAAATATGGACTAAGGATTAGTGAATATGAAATAAAAGGAGTGGACTAGATATAGCAGGTGAAGAGACTGAGCAGTTACATTACAAGCAAGCAAAGTCACTCCCATGGTACTCATTTTCAGTGGCATAGCAATAATACGACTTTTTAATACTCTACAGAGATAGGCTCAGTGAGAGGCTGATTAGGGACATGGGACCATCCAATGCACAGCACAGTGGTTACAGTGCTGCTGCTAAGCTGGTCTGTGTTCACCTGGCCATCTCACTTGTCCCTTCTTGATAGAACTATTATGAACTACCACAAACTCCTTGATAGTAGCAGGGAACTGCAATCTTCTTTCTCAGACCTATCATAGACACCCAGTAAAACTTGACATATGACTGAATGATCAATGTACTCTGCATAGACTCCTCCCTAAAAGGCTGTCTGCCCCTTATTGGTTATGCACATGGAAGCAAAGTAGCCACTCGAATACAGCAAAGTGCCAGATCAGGGAGATAGGCAGTGGAAAAGGGGAGCTTAAGTTGAATAAAAGTCTTTCTGGTGACCTCTAACCCCTGGTCTGGCAGCTGGTTTCAGCTTATAATTGCTGAAAAGGTAAAGATGTTCTAGGATAGTATCCAAGAAACAAGACATCAGTTGCTTCCCTGGAGAGGCCTCTCTAGAGATAGAGACAGACAGGCTGACTGAGACTTTTGTTTGAGTATCTATTTACTTTGTTTTTCTTTTCATATTTTCTCCTTTTTCCTCCTACTTATATCCTCAGCTACTCTGCTTCTTTCCTGGTGTTTGAACTCATCAAGTTCAGTACTTGTATGTGTTAACCACAGGCCAGGCCTGCTGTCATGTCGCCAAATTACACACATTTAGGTCTTTTCATCTTTCTTTATAAACCAGTCTCTCCAGTCTATTTAATCATTTTGGCAGCTCTTTTCTGCATTCCACCTAATTTAAAAATAAGCTAAATTCTCCACCCTGTGGATTTAAAAGCAGTCTGTTGCAAACCCATACAGAGCTCCAGCCTTGGGTTTGATGCTTATAGAGGAAAGATATCCTCGTGCTTTTAAATTCTCAATTCCCAGTTTTTCCAAGAAGTGACAGACTGTAAAAGGCCAGAGAAAGTAGTTAAAGGGAAAAGGACTTAGCTGGCCAGAGCTGAAGGCCATTTTGATTGTGCTGGGGTTTGCTTTTAAATTTTCTTGTTGGTTGATCTACATAGGTGATAGCCGCACCTCCTGCAGAATTTCAGATGCAAAAATATATGGAAGGAACAAAATATTCCTTCTATTCATGTCACCCAGCCTATCCAACACTGCAGAGGCAACCATTATTACTTATTTCTATGTGTATCAAGCCAGAAATGTTTTGTTCATTTACAGCCAAATAGGTATTTATATCTGTGTGTGAATATGTCTCCACCTCCATGTCCAGACAAATGATGACATACTCTATGTGTTACTTTCCTCCTTGCTTTTTCTCCTAGCAGTATATTTTGGAGACTAGCAGGTTGGTCCATATCCTGACATAAATAGCCCCTTTAGTACACTTTATGGCTACATAGCATCTATAACATAAATGTACTGTAATTTTACAGTCCACATTAATGAATATTTAGATCCTTTCAAGTTATATATATATATAATATATATATGTGTGTGTGTGTGTGCATATATATATATGCACACACACATATATATATATCCTTAACCCACTAGGGCAGTCCTGGGCTGCTGCTTACACCTGTGGATGTTTTTATGAGTTCTAGGAAAATATCAGCCATTTCTTCCTGCTTTCTCTTTTCCTTATGGTACTCACAATTAACATCTTGTCAAACTTTTCACTATATTCTCTATGTCTGCTATCATCTCTTGTATATTTTTTCTCCATCTATATTTCTAGATAATCTGTGGAGTAGGTAGACAGGAGGAAGCAGATGTGTGTATGTGTATATATATATAGTATATATAAATGCACATTTGCATACATAAAACACATATATCTTATATATAAATATATACTACATTTGTATATATTTATATAATTTTAAGAGACTGAAGGAAATACAATGAAACAAGTCTTTTACTCCTTGGTTCATCAGAATTAACCACTGGTATGATGGGTCCGTTTTCCTGCTTCATTGCTTACTTGGTAACTTTTTAGTGGATACCAGATCTGTAAATTTTACCTTGTTGGATGTTTATTATTTTTGTAATCTTGTAAATATTCTTGAGTTTTTTCTGGTTAATTTCAGTCTTGGTTTTAAGCTGTTAGGCAAGACCAGATAAGCATTTAGTAGGGATATTTTCCCCCCATTCATGAGGCAAAACTCTTACGAGTACTTTACATGATGCCTTGTGAGTTTTGAGGTGTTTCAGTCTGGTTGATGGGAACGGGAACTATTTCCAGTCCATTGTGAGACACTGTTCTCTTTAGTCCTTTCAGATGGTTGTTTCCCAGCGTCTGGGTCCTCTACTAGTTTACTCACACACATTTGCTGAGTAGTACTGATTTGAATACAGCAAGGGGATCCTCTGAAGATCTCCAGGGCTCGCTCTCTGGACAGCAGATTTTCTCTGGTACTCTGCCCTGTTTGCTTCAGCTGCCTTGGCCTTCCTGGACTTAAGCTCCAACTCCAGCTCCTAAATTTCTTGAGATCATTGGGCTGTAGCTGGTTCCCCCTTCCCTATGCTGTGGCCTCAAAACTCTTTCCAGGCAGTGGGCTGAGGCAATAATAGGGTTCATACAGTTTGTTTCCTGTCTCTCAAGGATCATTGTCATTTGTTGCCTATTGTCTAATGTTTTAAAATCATTGAATTTTTTGCCTTTTTTCTTAGTTGTTTCAGACAGGAAGATAAATATGGTCCCTGTTATTTCTCATGCCTTCTTCAAAATCTTTTATTTTTAACATTTATGTCTTTAATCCATCTGGAATTTATTTTTGATGAGATAAATACCATTTTAATATTTTTTCCAGTGGTCAGCCAGTTGTCCAACATCATATTTTGAATTCTTCCCTTCCTTCCTTACCCAGTCTGAAATGGCACCTTTGTCATAAGCCCAACCTTCATAGAATTTGAATCTATTTCTGAACTCTTTGTTCTATTCCATGGATTTTTCACTTTTTATCTAATATCAAACTTTTTTACTTATTGGAATTCCAAAATATATTGCATTGTCTAGTAACACTATCTCTCATTTTTATTTTCAAGATTTCTCTGAGTTTTCTCACATGTTATTTTTCTGCATGAACTGCAAGTTCCTTCTTAAATATTGGAGATACTATTTATTGGAATTGCATTAAATGTATAGGACATAGATAAATTTGAAGGTGGCAAAAAGAAGACTTGGGAGAATACAGGTTCAATCACTTCAGTTTTCATAGTGAAGTAGGAGGCAGAGACACAAAGCTGGGAGCAAGTAGAATAGAGGTGAGATGCACGCTAAAGGTAAATGATAAATGTTCCAGGGTATCATATGTGCTCTAGTGAGTGAGGTTATTGGATCTCAGATAGGAATTGCTCTTCAGGGTGTGCAAAACATTGGCCAAATATCACAGGACTGAAAATGAAGAGATCTCACTATTTGCACTTTGATGTTTCCTTTCTCTGAAACTATAAAACATGCTACAAATGAGTCCCAGAATTAGTATTTGTTGTTGCCAAACTGTGGTCCTCCCATACAGATCTCTTGACATTCCAATTTCTTTGAAAATACCTGTCTCCGTGGTTCGCTGTTATACCTCCAGTCCCAAACATCTTGCCTGCCCATAGTTGTCACTCAATAAATCATAGTGGAATGAATGGATGAATTTCTGAATGGCTTCCTTAGATTTCTGCTTAAAATACTATGTTATCTCTGCCAGTCTTTCTTCAGATTCAAGGCAGCCAAAAATTTAACCAGCTAAAACTTCAAATGGAAAATTCACCAATTACCTGGAAATGCACAATGTATGGTAGATTTCTTCTGCTTTGCAAACTAGTGCAATGTCTTAAACTATTTTTGAGAAAATGCTTCATTCAATATTAGCCATTTTTTTGTTTTGTTTTTTGTTTTTTGTTTTTTGAGACAGAATTTCACTCTTGTTGCCCAGGCTGGAGTGCAATGGCACGATCTCCGCTTACCTCAACCTCTGCCTCCCAGGTTCGAGTGCCTCAGCCTCCCAAGTAGCTGGGATTACAGGCATGTGCCACCATGCCTGGCTAATTTTGTTTTTTTAGTGGAGATGGGATTTCTCCATGTTGGTCAGGCTGGTCTCAAACTCCCGACCTCAGATGATCTGCCCTCCTCAGTCTCCCAAACGGCTGGGATTACAGGCATGAGCCACCATGCCCGGCCATTCTTAGTTTTCTTAGAATTTCTTTCCAAACTACCTAAGTTATTATTCATGTAAGTAGGCTCATGGGAGACCTAAAATAAAAAAGAGCTTAAGGCAAAAGTGACCTGATTTCATTCAACATTCATCTCAATAATAGAGATAAAAAAGGGAGGAAGAAGTCTTAATAGAAGTCAAATTCTATTAACATGTGATTCTACATTTGACCCTAAGTGAACTGCATACTCCACTGTTTGAATCACCCAATGGCTGTGAAAAAGAAGACTCTCTTAGGTAAGATTTTCCAATAGTTATCTGATAAATTAGATGTAAACAAGCATATGGTTTAAATTGGTACAATTCCTTCACTCTAAAATATCTCAAGGTGATTTCTAATGGAGAAAAGCAGAGTGCTCTCTTTTTAGTGACCAAGTTTATTCTTATTCTGATAGGAAGACATATTTTAAGCATTCAAGGCAATCTTCATGCAAGATTCCACTATTAAACAGGTAAAGGAAAATTTTTAAAATTAAGAATTCACTAAAACATTTTAGATATTGGCCTGATGAGACCTTTTGTAAACCCTTTAGATTCACTTGAAGCCTGCTTCCTCCTTTTAAAACTTATTTTATGTTATTTTATTTTTAAGGGAAGCAAGGCTTGAAATGCCTTAACACCCCCTCAGAGACTGTTTTGCTATTACATAGCCCATAAAAAGCAATGTTTGGATGATTTAAGGGGAAACGAATCAGAAATGTAAGGTTCGGTTTTCCTTGTGTAACTCAAGTTGGTTTTTTTCTCCCCCTCCAGGTCCAATAGAAATGGCCCTTAGGGTAAAACACATCTTAGATTTTATTAAAACAAGAAAATATTATCTATGAACATGGAGATAGTAATGTCTACTATGAAATGTTTTTATTTTAAAACATTTAGACACTAAATGTTACATTTTTCCATGGATTCACAAGGGATTTCACGTTTTACCCGATTTCTGCAAAAGGAACAATTTTCTTGCCTCGAACCTGGTCAAATAAATCCTGTGTTTCAGAGTTGGGTGGAAATGTGATCTCAGCTCCCCAGGGGATGTTTTCATGAGGTTTCTCTCAAAAGCTATTTTAGGCTTCTCAGTTACACACCCTGAAGGGCTGATGATGGTGTAGTCTAGGGTATCTCTGGAACTGGTTGGCAATATTTTAAATGTGGTTATTCCTCATAGATTCAATATTTATTTCTTCTAACATTTAAATAAGATTTTGATTTAGGCATTGAACTTGTGTGATACAAGCATTTCTAAACGGGTTCATAAGTGGCTTCACCCTCCACTGATATAAAGGAAAAGGGAGTCAACAAATTGCTTTTCTCTCCTCACTCTACCCTACTGACTGAAACAGGAAAATTCTGTCATGTTTCTGGGCTGCAAGCTCCTCGTCTATAAATGAGAGTGGTTAATCTCTGGGATCCCTCCCACAGCTGATGAGCAGTGTTGGCACATAGTAATTATTTGTGAAGTGGTAACACTTGTTTTTATCGATGACCTGACTTCGTGGTGAGTATTGGAATATCTTAGTTTTAAATTCCTTTGGGATATCCCATACTCATATCTATTTGGCTAATTATTAATAATCTTTGTAAAAATATATGTACATATCTTCCAGATAGCAGCACGGCATGGTAGGAAGAACCTAGGCTTTGACTCAAAGGTCTTACACTTAAGTCATGCCTCATTACTTTTTAGCTGTGTAATCTTAGGAAATTTTCTTCATTTTTTAAAAAGGCTCAATTTCTTCATCTGTAAAGTGGAGGTGAAGGTAATACTATTGGGCATAGTTCTTCCTTGCAAATAATAGAATCCACTCTAGCTAGTTTAGGCAAATATATATATAAATATTAAGCAACTCACAGAATCTCCTGGAGGGCAAGAGAAGCAGACTTAGGAAGTATCAGGCCAGAAACAACATCAAATCACACTGTACAATCTGCTCCATCGAAAACATTGTCACTGCCAATGCTTGGCAACAACTCTGCTTCTTGCAGAGACACTGTAGTTTGCATTGATAATGCTTGGAACTGGATGCCAGGAGCTCAGTCATTGAGCTCCTGGGGTCATGTTCACCTGGGATGGGTACCATGCATGTCTACCTCCTTGTAGCATTACCTTCCAAGCTGGGACTCACATGGATGCAAAGACTCATGCTCTGATGTCAGTAGCAAAGGAGCCTGGAACAGTGAGTTCTGGCCCACTTTGGGGAGTTACAATGTGGAAAACTCTCCAAACTCATAAAAGATGTTTAGAACATATTAGGCATTCTCAAACTAAGAGAGATCAACGTTGAGAATCAAAGCCCCAAGTAAGAACTCCTGCACTTTGTGTATAGTGATTACTGTATTTTAAAGCTTATTTTACTATTTAAAGAAAAACAAGGTAGATGAAGCTTAAAAATAAAAATTGCTAGAATATCTAGATAAATGTGCTATCTTTTTTTGAATGTATATTACATATATGATTATAAAATTTGTATTATAAAAATTCATGATCAGGCAAGAGAAGGCAAAAAAGGGTATTCAAATAGGAAGAAGAGGAACTCAAATTGCCTGCTTACAGATGGCATGATTGTATGTTTAGAAAACCCCATCGTCTCAGCCCAAAAACTCCTTAAGCTGATAAGTAACTTCAGCAAAGTCTCAGATACAAAATCAGTGTGCAAAAATCACAAGCATTCCTATACACCAGTAACAAACAGAGAGCCAAATCATGAGTGAACTCCCATTCACAATTGCTACAAAGAAAATAAAATACCTAGGAATACAACTTATGAGGGATATGAAGGACCTCTTCAAGGAGAACTACAAACCGTTGCTCAAGGAAATACAAGAGGATATAAACAGATGGAAAAAAATTCCATGCTCATGGATATGAAGAATCAATATCATGAAAACAGCCATACTGTCCAAAGTAATTTATAGATTCAATGCTATCCCCATCAAGCTACCATTGACTTTCTTCACAGAACTAGAAAAAACTACTTTAAATTTTGTATGGAACCAAAAAAGAGCCCATATAGCCAAGACAATCCTAAGCAAAAAGAACAAAGCTGGAGGCATCATGCTACTTGACTTCAAACTGTACTGCAAGGCTACAGTAACCAAAACAGCATGACACTGGTACCAAAACAGATATAGAGACCAGTGGAACAGAACAGAGGCCTCAGAAATCACACCATACATCTATAACCATCTGATCTTCAGCAAACCCAACAAAAACAAGCAATGGGGAAAGGATTCCCTATTTAATAAATTGCGCTGGGAAAACTGGCTAGCCATATGCAGAAAACAGAAACTGGACCCCTTCCTTACACCGTATACAAAAATTAACTCAAGATGGATTAAAGACTTAAATGTAAAACCTGAAATCCTAAAAACCCTAGAAGAAAACCTAGACAATACCATTCAGGACATCGGCATAGGCAAAGACTTCATGACTAAAACACTAAAAGCAATTGCAACAAAAGTGAAAATTGACAAACGGGGTCTAATTGAACTAAAGAGCTTCTGCTCAGCAAAAGAAATGATCATCAGAGTGAACAGGCAACCTACAGAATGGGAGAAAATTTTTGCAATCTATCCATCTGACAAAGGGCTAATATCCAGAATCTACGAAGAACTTACAAATTTCCAAGAAAAAAACAAACAGCATGAAAAAGTGGGCAAAGGATATGAACAGACACTTCTCAAAAGAAGACATTTATGCTGCCAACAAACATGGGAAAAAAAGCTTGTCAACAAGAAATGCAAATCAAAACCATAGTGAGATACCATCTCATGCCAGTTAGAATGGTGAACATTAAAAAGTCTTGAAACAACGGATGCTGGCAAGAATGTGGAGAAATAGGAACGCTTTCACACTGTTGGTGGGAGTGTAAATTAGTTCAACCATTGTGGAAGACAGTGTGGCAATTCCTCAAGGATCTAGAACCAGAAATACCATTTAACTCAGCAATCCCATTACTGGGTATATACCCAAAGGATTATAAGTCATTCTAGTATAAAGACATGTGCACATGTATATTTATTGCAGCACTATTTACAATAGCAAAGACTTGGAACCAACCCAAATGCCCATCAGTGATAGACTGGATAAAGAAAATGTGGCACATATACACCATGGAACACTATGCAACCATAAAAAAGAATGAGTTCATGTCCTTTGCAGGGACATGGGTGAAGCTGGAAACCATCATCCTCAGCAAACTAACCCAGGAACAGAAAACCAAACACCTCATGTTCTCACTCATAAGTGGGAGTTGAACAATGAGAACACGTGGACACAGGAACGGGAACATCACACACGGGAGCCTATCAGGGGTTGGGGTAAAAGGGGAGGGAGAGCATTAGGACAAATACCTAATGCATGCAAGGCTTAAAACCTAGATGATGGGTTGATAGATGCACCATGGCACATTTATACCTATATAACAAAACTGTACGTTCACCACATGTATCCCAGAACTTAAAATTAAAAAAAATTCATGAAGTAGAGAAGAAGTAAGTGCCACCCAGTAATTCTACCAGCCAACAACTACTCTTACCATTTTGGTTCATATCCAGCCAACCGTCCAATGTAGCTATAATTATATATACATTAGATATATATACCTATATCATACATATATACAATTTTATTTATGTATTATTATACACACAATAATTTTGTATTTTTTGTAGAGACAGGGTTTCACCATGTTGGTCAGGCTGGTGTTGAACTCCTGGTCTCTAGTGATCTGCCTGCCTCAGTCTTCCAAACTGCTGGGATTACAGGCATGAGCCATTGTGCCTGGCCCTCAATTTTAAAAATTTAAATAATATATCATGACCATATTTTCATGCCGATAAATATTGATCAACATTATCACTTTTAATGGCTGCATATTGTGCTGTTATATGATTATAAAATACTTTTTTCACTAATCCATATTCACAGGTAGTTTCCAAATTTTTGCTTTTATCAAGAGAGTTATGATGATTTCTGTATAACCAAATACATTTTTGGAGTAATTCTCTTTTTTTTCTTTTTACTCTTTTTTTCTCTAACCTTGTCTTCTTGCTTTATTTCATGAATTTGATTTTCAATCACGAATACCCTTTCTTCCACTTGATCAAATCGGCTATTGAAGCTTGTACCTGCGTCACGAAGTTCTTGTGCCATGGTTTTCAGCTCCATCAGGTCATTTAAGGTCTTCTCTACACTGTTTATTCTAGTTAACCATTCATGTAACCTTTTTTCAAGGTTTTTAGCTTCCTTGCAATGGGTTTGAACATGCTCCTTTAGCTCAGAGAAGTTTGTTATTACTGACCTTCTGAAGCCTACTTCTGTCAACTTATCAAAGTCATTCTCCATCCAACTTTGTTCTGTTGCTGGCGAGGAGCTGTGATCCTTTGGAGGAGAGGAGGTACTCTGGTTTTTAGAATTTTCAGCTTTTCTGCTCTGGTTTATCTCCATCTTTGTGGTGGTATCTACCTTTGGTCTTTGTTGTAGGTGACCTACAGATGGGGTTTTCGTGTAGATGTCCCTTTTTTTTTTGATGTTGATGCTATTCCCTTCTGTTTGTCAGTTTTCCTCTTAACAGTCAGGTCCCTCAGCTGCAGGTCTGTTGGAGTTTGCTGGAGGTCTACTCCAGACCCTGTTTACCTGGGTATCACCAGTGGAGGCTGCAGAACAGCAAATATTGCTGCCTGATCCTTACTCTGGAAGCTTTGTCCCAGAGGGGCACCCACCTATATGAGGTGTCTGTCAGCCCCTACTGGGAGGTGTCTCCCAGTTAGGCTACATGAGGGTCAGGGACCCACTTGAGGAGGCAGTCTGTCCATCCTCAGAGCTCAAACACCGTGCTGGGAGAACCACTGCTCACTTCAAAGCTGTCAGACAGGGTTGTTTAAGTCTGCAGAAGTTGTCTGCAGCCTTTTGTTCAGGTATACCCTGCCCACAGAGGTGGGATCTATAGAGTTAGTAGGCTTTGCTGAGCTGCAGTGGGCTCTGCCCAGTTCAAGCTTCCCAGTTGCTTTGGTTACCTACTAAAACCTCAGCAATAGTGGATGCCCCTCCCCTAGCCAGGCTGCTGCCTTGCAGTTTGATCTCAGACTTCTGTGCTAGCAGTGAGCAAGGCCTCATGGGCATGGGACCTGCCAAGCCAGGCATGGGAAAGAATCTCCTTGTCTGTCGGTTGCTAAGACCTTGGGAAAAGTGCAGTATTTGGGCGGAAGTGTCCCATTTTTCCAGGTACAGTCTGACACAGCTTCCCTTGGCTAGGAAAGGGAAATCCCCTGACCCCTTGTGCTTCCTGGGTGAGGCAACACCCCGCCCTGCTTCAGCTTGCCCTCCATGGGCTGCACCCACTGTCCAACCAGTCCCAATGAGATGAACCAGGTACCTCAGTTGGAAATGCAGAAATCACCTGTCTGCTGCATCAGTCATGCTGGGAGCTGCAGACCAGAGCTGTTTCTATTTGGCCATCTTGGAATGGAGCTTGTTCTTTTTTTTTTTTTTTTTCTTGAGCTGGAGTCTCTCTCTGTTGCCCAGACTTCTGTGCAGTGGCACAATCTCAGCTCACTGCAACCTCCACCTCCAGGGTTCAAGCAATTGTTCTGCCTCAGCCTCCCAAGTAGCTGGGACTACAGTTGCCCACCATCACGCCCAGCTAATTTTTGTATTTTTTTTAGTAGAGATGGGGTCTCACCGTATGGCTCAGGCTGGTCTCGAACTCCTGAGTTCAGGCAGTCCACCTGCCTTGGCCTCCCAAAGTGCTGGGATTACAGGTGTGAGCCACCACGCCTGGCCAAGTAATTCCTTATGATGACTTTGTAGAACTAGAATCGCTGCTGTTTCAAAGTATAAACAACTCAAAAGACTTTGATACTTGCAGTCAAATTAGCCTCAGAAAATTTGTAACAATTTCTACTGCCACAGTATTTGCATGTCTGTTTCCCCATATTATCACTGACAGTATTATTGACCTTTTTTATTTTGATCAATTTGCTAGGAGAAAAATATTTCATTAATATTTAACTTGCATTTCTTTATTTACTGTTTACACATATTTCACACAAATTTATTTTCCACTTAAATTTCTTTATTTATGAGCTCCATGTTTATGTCCTTCATCCACTAATGGATTGATGGTTACTTTTCATTGGTTTTTAGAGCTTGTCATATACAAAAATATTGAATATTTATCTTCTATATGTCCTCCACATACCTTTTCTTTTGAGATAAAAAATACATTTAGCAAAGTGTGCAAGTCTTAAGTTTACAACTTCGTATGCATATATCACATAACAATCACCCAGATCTAGCAAATAACAGTTCTAGTACCCAAGAAAGGCCTTCATGTTCCTCTCCAGTAAATACCTTCCACAGAGGTAACCACTGTTCTGACACCATGGATTAGTATTGCCTCTTCATATAAATGGAATCCTACATGGAAAGGAGCCATTATGTCTGGGAATGTCATCTATGCTGATTCACGAAAAATAGCCCACTTCTCTGAGCTACAATTCACCAATCAGTGAAATGAGGATAATAATAGTACTTTTCTCATATGTTGGTTGTTGAGATAGAGTTAATGCAAGTAATTATGTTATGAGCAAATATTAATTTAATGAGGTAATAAAATTCTACAACAGTGTTTGGCCTGTGGTAAATAGTAATCATTAAGTGTTAGCTACTAGTATTATGCTACTGGGTTACCTTTGCTAATTTTTTTATTCAGGGTTTTTGTATTGATAATTGTAAATGAGTTTTGTATTGATAATTGTTAATGAGTTTAGTCATGCCGTGTGTGTGTGTGTGTGTGTGTGTGCATGTACTAGTCTTGTCTCATTTTGATATTGAGTTATGCTCATAAATGACACCTTTATCTATCTTCATGTTCATTCCAGAAGTTTTGAAATGACCCTTTACTGCTTGCATCCACCTGAGGACACTACCAAGTATGTCACCCAGATACCTCTCAGATCTGCTGACTTCTTCATCACTGTCCTCTTCACTCTTGTTTCTGCCTCCATCATCATTCTGCTTGTCCAGTGTAATAAGTGATCTCCCCATTTCTAAACATGTACCCTTTCCTGTGGTATTTAGGTTAAAACTCTAAGATCCTTATCACGGTCTACCAGGCTCTTCATATTATGGCCCTGCTTTTCCATCCCTGGCTTGCACCAGGGTTCCGCTCACCCGCTGCTCTGGACATACTCCCTGCCCAGAAACACAGTCCCTTGTCCCTAGCCTGGCCAGTCCCTCCACATTCTTTCTCACTGATGCATTTCCTATGTGGAACTATCCAACAGACTGCCCTGGGTAATCATTCATCTCACCCTTCACTTTCTCAGCACTCACATAATCTATAATTATGCATGTGTTTGTGTCATTTTTTATTATCTGCCTCTTAGCTCCAGGACTTACTCCTTTGTTTGCCACTTTAGCTAGCATAATGCTTTGTACATAAGAGTTACTCAATCAATATTTATTGATGAAATTATTGAGAGGTTCCCAGTCTCACTGTAGAGACAGATACATAGACAATAGCAATGAGAGGAAAAGCCAAAACAGATGTATGAAAACAGATGTTGGGAGCACAAAAAAGGAAGAAGCAAACTCCACCTGGGAACCCTCCCATTAGCAAGTAACAGAGAGAGTTGCTCATTGATTAGCTAACCTTGGCTTGGATGTTATTCTCTCACAGTTGAGAATGTTGATGGCACTGTATTGCTGTTTAACACACAGAGAAGGAGCTGGCTCCATACCAGATATTAGATGCACAAGTCCCAAAGGATTCAAGGAGGCAAACATTCATCTGAACTCTTGGCTCACACACAGAGCACAAAGGCAGCTCTGAAGGGGGCAGACGTTTTCTGCACCCACAGTCCTGTTTATTTTCTCCTCCAGTGGAGGGGGTAACATAGGTCAGCTGGAATGGTGCATCCTGATGAATATTTATTGACCCAAAATGTCATGCTGACAGACATGTGGACAGGCAGAGAAAGATTTCTCTTACAGAGGCCTTCCTTCTCTGCTCCCATGTTTCTGACACAGCTGACATTTCCCTACATGGGTCCTGACTTCTTCAGCTGCTCCTGGGGACGCTGGTGTCTCTCTGATGGGGTCACTGAAGACACTATTCCACATTCTTTCTTGGGGGCTGTGCTGCCACTCTGGCCTCTCTCAAATGGTGGTCTTAAGATGTTGGTTTCCCATTCTTCCAGCCAGCACATGCACAATCAGCTAGCCAGTCTCAATTCCAGTCTCTTCTCCACCAGCTTTTCCTCCTCTTCCTGGATTTCATTGTCAGGGTCATAGGTGGCCAAAATTAACTGTGCATTTTGAAGAGGAAGGTCCTAGGCGATACCCAGAATCATCTTTGTGGAAAAAAAAAAAATGGGTTCTGTTTTTGCTATAAAAAATAGATGTGGGGTCACAAATGTGACCCTTTTCTCTCTTACAGTCCTAATATTTTTCTCTGTTTTCTGTTTTTTCTTTCGCATTTCTCACATCAAAGCTTTTACTTAATTAATTTTTATTTAAAAAACTTTTTATTGTTAAATATATTGTAAGTACCAAAAAACCATAAAAAGAGAATGTGCAAGTTAAAATAATGGTTTCAAAGCTATAACTCTTGTAAACACTACCCGTGATAAGAGAATTTTTCCAGCCACCTCAGAAGCCCTCTACATGCCCATCTCTCAAACATCTCTCCTCTTCCAGCGAAAGTAACCATTGTCCTTTTATTGCAACCACTTCTCACTTCTTAAAAATAGTCTAATCACCTAAGTGTATATTCCTAAACACTTGTTTAGTTTTGCCTGTTTTTTATAAACATTTTTTTATTTATTTTATTTTTTTTTATTATACTTTAAGTTCTGGGGTATATGTGCATAACGTGCAGGTTTGTTACACTATGTATACTTGTGCCATGTTGGTGTGTTGCACCCATCAACTCGTCAGCACCCATCAATTCATCATTTATATCATGTATAACTCCCAGTGCAATCCCTCCCCTCTCCCCCCTCCCCATGATAGGCCCCAGTTATAAACATCTTTTAATTGCCTTTTAGTCCATAGGCTTCCCCTTCATCTCCTTATTTTTCCTTACAATTTATTCATTGAAAGAATTGGAACACTTAATCTAAAGAGTTTCCTACAGTCTGGAATTAGCTGGTTGCTTTCCCACAGTAAAGTTTACTCTGTTCCTTTAGTCTCTGTGTTTCTGATTGTATCTAAGTGACCAATCCAGGTCCTCTCCTCCTTCTTCTTGTTTTAAAGCATTAGGACATTATTATTAGGTGCTCTTCCTTAGAGGTTATGTATATCTCAGTGTCTCTCTTTTTGTGACGTCAGTAGTCATTGATGTTTAATAGCTTTGATTTTTGCAAAATATGTGACTCCACGGCTTTCTGATCAATCTTGCACTGCTCTGTAATCTCGTATTTCTCTTTTTCTGTGTCAAGAATCTCACCTTCCTGATGTCTGGGCTTCTGCAGCTGCTTCTTTGTGAAGTAAGCATCAGTAAGATGTTTTGGGATTTTTACATTGCTGATATCAATTCTGGTTGAGGTGCAATGACAAATTTCTGGTGTGTTCTTTGTAGAGGAACTCGATGGAGGACCAGAGGTTCAGTCACAAGTAGCAACAAAGCCACTAGCCAGCTACTTCAAGAAAACCACCCTCTTGCTCCTGTGGTGTCCAATGAGGATGATCAGAATGGTCCTGGGGGTGATGCTGGCTTACAGTTTCCTCACGTGCCGACTCAAGGGTATTTTGCTGTGGCTCAACAGCTTTTGAGGCACAGTCTTCAGTAGGATATCTAGGCATTTTGTGAAGTTTAACCACCCAGATACCACCATTCTTGTCACTACTAACTGGTTTTTGTAACCGTTGCAAGAAGCTTCTTCTTTTTCTTTTTGACCTTGGATTTAGTGTCTGAGTACTTCCTCCTGTACATGGCCTTTCTGGAATACATAGCAGATCAGGAATATGTGCCAATTCCTCTGACAAGGGCAGGATTTCAACTGCAATGGGGCTTCCCCTTCTTGGGCTTTTTAGCCCTGAGGTTACCCCTTTCCACTTTGCCACCAGCATTAGCCTTCTTGACTTCGGGCTTCCTTTTAGTATGCAGCTTCTCAACTTTTTAACCCATCATCTTGCAAGGAAAGAGAACTCGAATTTGTTAAAATTTAAGTACCCATGTGGTTTTTGTTTCTTCAGTGGCACACTTTGCATAGTAAAAACAAAAGGGAACCTTAAAATTTTTTAAACTTTTATTTCCAATTTTCCAAAACGTAGTTGGTTCCCTAGCATCTTCTGAAGATATCAATTTACGGTTTTTTTTGGCAGGGGGTGGAAGAGGGGATGGGGACAATTTTATTTTATTGTGGTAAGAACACAACATGAGATCTACCCTCAGGAAACTTTAAAGTGTACAAGTCCTTATTGTTGCCTGTATGTATTACATTATAATACAGATATCTAGAGTTTATCATCCTGCTTAACTGAAACTTTATGCCTCTTGATTGATAACTCCCCATTTCTCCCTTCTGCCAACTACTGGTTACCACCATTCTACCCTTTGCTTCTATAAATTTGGCTATTTTAGATACCTCATATAAGTAGAATCATAGCATATTTTTCTTTCTATGACTGGCTTATTTTACTTAACAAAATATCCTCAAGGTTGATATGTTGTTGCATATTGCAGAATTTCCTTCTTTTTAAAGGCTGAATAGTATTCTATTGTATGTATATGTCACAATTTCTTTATCCATTCATATTTTGATAGATATCAAAGTTATTTCCACATCTTGGCTATTGTGAATAGTGTCTCAATGAACAGGAGAGTGCCAATATAGCTTCAGGATCCTAATTTCAATTAGTTTGGATAAATATCCAGAAGTGGGATTGCTGAATAATATGGTATGTGATTTAGTTAAGCTTTTAATTTTTTGAGGAACATCCATGCTGTTTTCCACAGTAGCTGTACCAAATTGATTCCCATCATCAGTATGGCAAAATTGAAAATCTTGCACACTGTTGATTAGAATCAATTTGGGTTTTTAGAGCTGATTTTAACGTAGTTAAATAGGCAAGCACTCATGTTGCACTTTGACATTCCTTCCTCTCACACACATCACAGGGGGAAAGAGGATTCAAGGAGAGGAAACCCACAGCCTCTGAGTCAGGGGAGAAGTTAGGCCAGCAAAAATGTTGGGACCCATGGAGGATCCCAGTAAGCAAGCAAGCCTCAGAATTGCTCAGGGTGATCTTTCCTCTTCAAGTCAAATACATTTGTGTGTAAAGAGGATTCTGTTGGCCACACTCCCTTATAGTTAACACATGGGAAGGTATTAAAAAGAGGCCTCTCTGGAGACACTTTGGCTTCCTTTCATAATCAGCATCTGATCCCTTCTTGAGATGGGGCAATTCATCTTCCATTAATTCACGTTCCTATGTTCAACCTCCTTCCCTACCCCCTACAGGGAATGTCTGCAAACATCAAATGCTTCTCAAGTCCCCTCCAATGCTGATTGGTGTCTCTTCTATTTTTTTCCTTTAGTAGTAGCTAGGGACTGTGGTTTGGGGCTGCTTTGGAGTGTGAGTTGGGGGGTGAGATGAAGAGGCAAGTAGTCTAGCAGAACTTTTCAAGTTGAGATTAGAGTTTCTAGCAGGATCCTAATTGTCCTTTGAACAATTATAAAGCCTTCTTCTTATAATTTTTTAATTAATTATAATTCACCTGTCTATAATTTACTGTTTTGAAGTGTGCAATTCAGTGGCTTTTAATATATTCAAAAGGTTGTGCAGCTATTATCACTGTGTAATTCTAGAATATATTCATTGCTCCTGAAAGAAACCCTGACACATTAGCAGGCCCTCTGCATTCTCCCGCCCCACTCCACTCAACCCCTGACAACCTCTAATAATCCACTTTCTGACTCTATCTGTTTTTCTATTCTGGGATTTTCACTTAAATGGAATTACATAATAAGTGGATTTCATATCTGGCTTGTTTTACTTATCGTAATGCTTTCAAGGTGCATCCATGTTGTAGAATGTATCAGTACTTTGTTCCTTTTATGGCTGAATAATATTCCATAATTTGGATGTAGAACTTTTTGTTCATTTACTCATCAGTTGATAAAAATTTGGGTTATCTCTACCTTTCAGTTATTATGAATAATGTTTCTGTGAACATTTCTGTATATGTTTTTGTGTGAATACGTGTTTTTAATTTTCTTGGATATATATAGCATTACTAGGTCATACAATTCTGTTTAACTTTTGGAAGAACTGGCAAGCTCTTTTCCCAAAAAAAGCTGCATAATTTCATACTCCAGCTAACGAGGCAGAAGGGCTTCAGCTTCTCCACGTCCTCACCCATACCTCTTACTTTCTGTCTTTTTAAATCTTAGCCATCGTACCTGTATGAAGCGGTATCATCACATTGTGGTTGTGATTTGCATGTCTTTCGTGAATAATGATGTTGAGCATTTTTCATGTGCTGGTTGACCACTTATGTATCCTCTTTGGAGAATCTTTTTTAAAAAGTACTATACACATTCCTAGAGAGATGCGTTTGCTGTTACTAATTCTCTCTAGGTTTCTTCTTTTGCCTTGGAATATCGGGGAAAGTCCCAAGAGTGTTCTGCATCCTTGCTCCTTGATCTCATCTTTACGTGAAGAAAACTGCACAGCAGAAGCAGCAGCGGATTCAGGGCGGGGCTGAGGGTGGGGAAAGTGGGTGCTGTTCTTATTTGTGTGATTTGAGAAAACTCCCTGAGTGAGGATAAAAGACACCCAGTCTGTTAGTGTCTCTTTCCTTGGGTTCTATGTTGAATACTTTGTCCTTCGATATCTATTAGAGGGTGAGAAGGAAGTGGTGGTCCCAGAAATCATTTTTCTTTGTTTTGGATGGAGAGAACTCAGATAAGTATTCCATGGAAAGGTTGCTGAGGCGTTCATGACCAGGACTGGCTCCAAGTACCTCTTCCTTTGTTCACCTTCCTTTCCCCAGAGTCTCCTTCCTGCCTTGTCACTGGAAGGCTTCTGAGAGGCTCTCAGGTATCCTCTTAGCAAGGGACAAAGTAAACTCCTTAGGCTTGAGCCTTAGGCTCTCCACCATGTCCCTTAGGACAACATAGGCAATGAAAGAAGCTCAAATATTGACCGGCAGCAGTGGCTCACACTTGTAATCCTAGCACTTTGGGAGACCAAGGTGGGCAGATCACCTGAGGTCAGGAGTTTGAGACCAGCCTGGCCAACATGGGGAAACACCATCTCTACTAAGGAGGATACAAAAATTTAGTCGGGCATGGTGGTGCTCACCTGTAATCCCAGCTACTCTGGAGACTGAGGCAGGAGAATCGCTTGAACCCGGAAGGCGGAGGTTGCAGTGAGCCGAGGTTGTACCATTGCACTCTACCCTGCGCAACAAGAGCAAAACTCCGTCTCAAAAAAAAAAAAAAAAAAAAAAAAAAAAAAAAAAAAAGGCTCAAATATTATCTACGTGCTTAGCACTGTACTGGATATGGGTAAGGGGTTCAGGAATAATGGATTTATTTCTTTCAAAAAAACATTTTCAAGCACTTGCCATATGCCAGATTCAGTGCTTTCCTGAAGGAGACCAGTTTGGAGAAAAATAACTCCGAACCCAAGTCATCATTTGATGTATCCAATGTGGATAGCCCCATATGAAGTAGAGCCCCAGCAGAGAAGAGGCAAATGCAGTGTGCAGTGATACCCAGCTAGGTGCAGAGTCATGAGGGAGAGTGGCCAGTGATGCGGCTCCCCACATTGACTGGAGAAGCTTGGACAGGGAGCCCCCAGCTCAAGGAGGGAGAAACATCATTACCATGATATACAGGTGGAAACTGTGGTTTTGTCTTGAGCTATTGCATATTTTCCTGAACTTCTTATCTCATACATTCTAAGAGGTAATCTTATTCCACATGCTGAAATTATTTATGGAGGCAACAAGTAAATTTAATCCATGATCATCTGCTAGGAGGGTATAACCGTGTTAAATATAATCTTATTACGCTCCCTGCACCTTTTTGATTGCCATTTCCTTTTCCGTTGGTGTCAATTGTTTCTCCATTGCTAGTTCAAGTTTTCTACTCGATAAGCAAAGGTTTTGAATTAATCTTGATTAAAACAGTGAGGCCCCAACTCCATCCTGCCAGCTTCCTTCGAAGTTCATATATACTCTATTCAGATCAGCTGCCCAGGGCACAAAGAAAGATGAGCTATGAGCTATGAAAACATGAGGACATCAGGCCAGATGCTTCAAGGCATTCAGCTTCCTTCTGGGAATAAAATCACTAAAGAGTTTTATCTGTCTGGAATGGTTTAAGTGTGCTTGAGGGAAAAAACAAAGAATGAAAACAAAGAACAGAAAATGAGCAGATATTGCTCAGGTCTCATCCAGCCATTTATATTAAGTTGCAATGTCCAAATTAGACTAGGATCAATTTATTTAAGCTGGTGGCAAGCTTCCCAATGCTCGGGAATGCCCAGAAATCTGGATTCTTATAAGATATCCCATTTAGTAAGTTGGAGGGTAGGTTCTTTATGTAGAGAATATCCAGAAAGGGAAACATGGGCTACTATTAATATACATGATGGCATTTTCTCATATTTGTGCATCAACCACTCTGTCTTCTGCCCTTTTACAAGACTATCTTCTTCTCTTTCTCCTGTCTCTTTATTCTCTCTTTATTCTCCTTCTTTATGTATCTAGCTCTGTTTCTGTGTGTACTTTTTTCTGCTAAATCAGTATCTTCCCTCGTTTGCCTCTTCCTCTTTAACTTAATTTTTTCTCTCCCATTTTCAAATGAAAGACAATGGCTGTGATACTAGTACATTTTAAACAAGCTATTTTATCTCTTTGGAAAATAGTTCTGCATCTGTCAAATAAAATAATTCTTTTTTTTTTAATTTATTTATTTATTTATTTTTTTTATTATACTAAGGTACATGTGCATAACGTGCAGGTTTGTTACATATGTATACTTATGCCATGTTGGTGTGCTGCACCCATCAACTCGTCAGCACCCATCAATTCATCATTTATATCATGTATAACTCCCCAATGCAATCCCTCCCTCCTCCCCCCTCCCCCCTCCCCATGATAGGCCCCAGTGCGTGATGTTCCCCTTCCCGAGTCCAAGTGATCTCATTGTTCAGTTCCCACCTATGAGTGAGAACATGCGGTGTTTGGTTTTCTCTTCTTGTGATAGTTTGCTAAGAATGATGGTTTCCAGCTGCATCCATGTCCCTACAAAGGACGCAAACTCATCCTTTTTTATGGCTGCATAGTATTCCATGGTGTATATGTGCCACATTTTCTTAATCCAGTCTGTCACAGATGGACATTTGGGTTGATTCCAAGTCTTTGCTATTGTGAATAGTGCCGCAATAAACATACATGTACATGTGTCTTTGTAGTAGACTAATTTATAATCCTTTGGGTATATACCCAGTAGTGGGATGGCTGGGTCATATGGTACATCTAGTTCTAGATCCTTGAGGAATTGCCATACTGTTTTCCATAATGGTTGAACTAGTTTACAATCCCACCAACAGTGTAAAAGTGTTCCTATTTCTCCACATCCTCTCCAACACCTGTTGTTTCCTGACTTCTTAATGATTGCCATTCTAACTGGTGTGAGATGGTATCTCATTGTGGTTTTGATTTGCATTTCTCTGATGGCGAGTGATGATGAGCATTTTTTCATGTGTCTCTTGGCTGTATGAATATCTTCTTTTGAGAAATGTCTGTTCATATCCTTTGCCCACTTTTTGATGGGGTTGTTTGTTTTTTTCTTGTATATTTGTTTGAGTTCTTTGTAGATTCTGGATATTAGCCCTTTGTCAGATGAGTAGGTTGCAAAAATTTTCTCCCATTCTGTAGGTTGCCTGTTCACTCTGATGGTAGTTTCTTTTGCTGTGCAAAAGCTCTTTAGTTTAATTAGATCCCATTTGTCAATTTTGGCTTTTGCTGCCGTTGCTTTTGGTGTTTTAGACATGAAGTCCTTGCCCATGCCTATGTCCTGAATGGTACTACCTAGATTTTCTTCTAGGGTTTTTATGGTATTAGGTCTAACATTTAAGTCTCTAATCCATCTTGAATTAATCTTCGTATAAGGGGTAAGGAAAGGATCCAGTTTCAGCTTTCTACTTATGGCTAGCCAATTTTCCCAGCACCATTTATTAAATAGGGAATCCTTTCCCCATTTCTTGTTTCTCTCAGGTTTGTCAAAGATCAGATGGCTGTAGATGTGCGGTATTATTTCTGAGGACTCTGTTCTGTTCCATTGGTCTATATCTCTGTTTTGGTACCAGTACCATGCTGTTTTGGTTACTGTAGCCTTGTAGTATAGTTTGAAGTCAGGTAGCGTGGCGCCTCCAGCTTTGTCCTTTTGACTTAGGATTGTCTTGGCAATGCGGGCTCTTTTTTGGTTCCATATGAACTTTAAAGCAGTTTTTTCCAATTCTGTGAAGAAACTCATTGGTAGCTTGATGGGGATGGCATTGAATCTATAAATAATCTTGGGCAGTAGGGCCATTTTCACGATATTGATTCTTCCTATCCATGAGCATGGTATGTTCTTCCATTTGTTTGTGTCCTCTTTTATTTCACTGAGCAGTGGTTTGTAGTTCTCCTTGAAGAGGTCCTTTACATCCCTTGTAAGCTGGATTCCTAGGTATTTGATTCTCTTTGAAGCAATTGTGAATGGAAGTTCATTCCTGATTTGGCTCTCTGCTTGTCTGTTACTGGTGTATAAGAATGCTTGTGATTTTTGCACATTAATTTTGTATCCTGAGACTTTGCTGAAGTTGCTTATCAGCTTAAGGAGATTTTGGGCTGAGACGATGGGGTTTTCTAAATATACAATCATATCATCTGCAAACAGGGACAATTTGACTTCTTCTTTTCCTAACTGGATACCCTTGATTTCTTTCTCTTGCCTGATTGCCCTAGCCAGAACTTGCAAGACTATGTTGAGTAGGAGTGGTGAGAGAGGGCATCCCTGTCTTGTGCCAGTTTTCAAAGGGAATTTTTCCAGTTTTTGCCCATTCAGTATGATATTAGCTGTGGGTTTGTCATAAATAGCTCTTATTATTTTGAGGTACGTTCCATCAATACCGAATTTATTGAGCGTTTTTAGCATGAAGGGCTGTTGAATTTTGTCAAAAGCCTTTTCTGCATCTATTGAGACAATCATGTGGTTCTTGTCTTTGGTTCTGTTTATATGCTGGATTACGTTTATTGATTTGCGAGTGTTGAACCAGCCTTGCATCCCAGGGATGAAGCCCACTTGATCATGGTGGATAAGCTTTTTGATGTGCTGCTGAATCCGGTTTGCCAGTATTTTATTGAGAATTTTTGCATCAATGTTCATCAGGGATATTGGTCTAAAATCCTCTTTTTTTGTTGTGTCTCTGCCAGGCTTTGGTATCAGGATGATGTTGGCCTCATAAAATGAGTTAGGGAGGATTCCCTCTTTTTCTATTGATTGGAATAGTTTCAGAAGGAATGGTACCAGCTCCTCCTTGTACCTCTGGTAGAATTCAGCTGTGAATCCATCTGGTCCTGGACTTTTTTTGGTGGGTAGGCTATTAATTGTTGCCTCAATTTCAGAGCCTGCTATTGGTCAATTCAGGGATTCAACTTCTTCCTGGTTTAGCCTTGGAAGAGTGTAAGTGTCCAGGAAATTATCCATTTCTTCTAGATTTTCTAGTTGATTTGCGTAGAGGCGTTTATAGTATTCTCTGATGGTAGTTTGTATTTCTGTGGGGTCAGTGGTGATATCCCCTTTATCATTTTTTATTGCATCTATTTGATTCCTCTCTCTTTTCTTCTTTATTAGCCTTGCTAGCGGTCTGTCAATTTTGTTGATCTTTTCAAAAAACCAACTCCTGGATTCATTGATTTTTTGGAGGGTTTTTTGTGTCTCTATCTCCTTCAGTTCGGCTCTGATCTTAGTTATTTCTTGCCTTCTGCTAGCTTTTGAATGTGTTTGCTCTTGCCTCTCTAGTTCTTTTAATTGTGATGTTAGAGTGTCAATTTTAGATCTTTCCTGCTTTCTCTTGTGGGCATTTAGTGCTATAAATTTCCCTCTACACACTGCTTTAAATGTGTCCCAGAGATTCTGGTATGTTGTATCTTTGTTCTCATTGGTTTCAAAGAACATCTTTATTTCCGCTTTCATTTCGTTATGTACCCAGTAGTCATTCAGGAGCAGGTTGTTCAGTTTCCATGTAGTTGAGCGGTTTTGATTGAGTTTCTTAGTCCTGAGTTCTAGTTTGATTGCACTGTGGTCTGAGAGACAGTTTGTTATAATTTCTGTTCTTGTACATTTGCTGAGGAGTGCTTTACTTCCAATTATGTGGTCAATATTGGAATAAGTGCAATGTGGTGCTGAGAAGAATGTATATTCTGTTGATTTGGGGTGGAGAGTTCTATAGATGTCTATTAGGTCCGCTTGGTGCAGAGATGAGTTCAATTCCTGGATATCCTTGTTAACTTTCTGTCTCGTTGATCTGTCTAATGTTGACAGCGGAGTGTTGAAGTCTCCCATTATTATTGTATGGGAGTCTAAGTCTCTTTGTAAGTCTCTAAGGACTTGCTTTATGAATCTGGGTGCTCCTGTATTGGGTGCATATATATTTAGGAGAGTTAGCACTTCCTGTTGAATTGATCCCTTTACCATTATGTAATGGCCTTCTTTGTCTCTTTTGATCTTTGATGGTTTAAAGTCTGTTTTATCAGAGACAAGGATTGCAACCCCTGCTTTTTTTTGTTCTCCATTTGCTTGGTAGATCTTCCTCCATCCCTTTATTTTGAGCCTATGTATGTCTCTTCATGTGAGATGGGTCTCCTGAATACAGCAGACTGATGGGTCTTGACTCTTTATCCAGTTTGCCAGTCTGTGTCTTTTAATTGGAGCATTTAGTCCATTAACATTTAAGGTTAATATTGTTATGTGTGAACTTGATCCTGCCATTATGATATTAACTGGTTATTTTGCTCGTTAGTTGATGCAGTTTCTTCCTAGCCTCGATGGTCTTTACATTTTGGCATGTTTTTGCGATGGCTGGTACCGGTTGTTCCTTTCCATGTTTAGGGCTTCCTTCAGGGTCTCTTGTAAGGCAGGCCTGGTGGTGACAAAATCTCTAAGCATTTGCTTATCTGTAAAGGATTTTATTTCTCCTTCACTTATGAAACTTAGTTTGGCTGGATATGAAATTCTGGGTTTAAAATTCTTTTCTTTAAGAACGTTGAATATTGGCCCCCACTCTCTTCTGGCTTGTAGAGTTTCTGCCGAGAGATCTGCTGTTAGTCTGATGGGCTTCCCTTTGTGGGTAACCCGACCTTTCTCTCTGGCTGCCCTTAAGATTTTTTCCTTCATTTCAACTTTAGGTGAATCTGGCAATTATGTGTCTTGGAGTTGCTCTTCTGGAGGAGTATCTTTGTGGCGTTCTCTGTATTTCCTGAATTTGAATGTTGGCCTGCCCTACTAGGTTGGGGAAGTTCTCCTGGATGATATCCTGAAGAGTGTTTTCCAACTTGGTTCCATTTTCCCCCTCACTTTCAGGCACCCCAATCAGACGTAGATTTGGTCTTTTTACGTAATCCCATACTTCTTGCAGGCTTTGCTCATTTCTTTTTCTTC
Source organism: Rhinopithecus roxellana (assembly GCF_007565055.1). Taxonomy (NCBI): domain Eukaryota; kingdom Metazoa; phylum Chordata; class Mammalia; order Primates; family Cercopithecidae; genus Rhinopithecus; species Rhinopithecus roxellana. The sequence goes on along the minus strand of NC_044556.1, from coordinate 51,417,961 downwards.
TTTTTTCTTTTGGTTTCTCTTCTCGCTTCATTTCATTCATTTGATCTTCAATCGCTGATACTCTTTCTTCCAGTTGATCGAGTCGGTTACTGAAGCTTGTGCATTTGTCACGTATTTCTCGTGTCATGGTTTTCATCTCTGTCATTTCGTTTATGATCTTCTCTGCATTAATTAGTCTAGCTGTCCATTCTTCCACTCTTTTTTCAAGATTTTTAGTTTCTTTGCGCTGGGTACGTAATTCCTCCTTTAGCTCTGAGAAGTTTGATGGACTGAAGCCTTCTTCTCTCCTCTCGTCCAAGTCATTCTCTGACCAGCTTTGATCCGTTGCTGGCGATGGGCTGCGCTCCTTTGCAGGGGGAGATGCGCTCTTATTTTTTGAATTTCCAGCTTTTCTGCCCTGCTTCTTCCCCATCTTTGTGGTTTTATCTGTCTCTGGTCTTTGATGATGGTGACGTACTGATGGGGTTTTGGTATAGGTGTCCTTCCTGTTTGATAGTTTTCCTTCTGACAGTCAGAAGGACTGTCTGTTGGTCTGTTGGAGATTGCTTGAGGTCCACTCCAGACCCTGTTTGCCTGGGTATCAGCAGCAGAGGTTGCCGAAGATAGAATATTGCTGAACAGCGAGTGTACCTGTCTGATTCTTCCTTTGGAAGTTTCCTCTCAGGGGTGTACTCCACCCTGTGAGGTGTGGGGTGTCAGACTGCCCCTAGTGGGGGATTTCTCCCAGCTAGGCTACTCAGGGGTCAGGGACACACCTGAGCAGGCAGTCTGTCCGTTCTCAGATCTCAACCTCCGCCTTGGGAGATCCACGGCTCTCCCCAAAGCTGTCAGACAGAGTCGTTCGCGTCTGCACCGGCTCCCGCTACTTCCCCTGTTGGTCTTCAGCTGTGCGCTGTCCCCAGAGGTGGAGACTACAGAGACAGGCAGGCTTCCTTGAGCTGCTGTGAGCTCCACCCAGTTCGAGCTTCCCAGCGGCTTTGTTTACCTACTTAAGCCTCAGCAATGGCGGGCGCCCCTCCCCCAGCCTCGCTGCTGCCTTGCGGATAGATCGCGGCAGACTGCTGTGTTAGCAGTGAGGGAGGCTTCGTGGGCGTGAGACCCTCCCGGCCAGGTGTGGGATATGTTCTCCTGGTGTGCCTGTATGCTTACAGCGCAGTATTGGGGTGGGAGTTACCCGATTTTCCAGGTGTTGTGTGTCTCAGTTCCCCTGGCTAGGAAAACGGATCCCCTTCCCCCTTGCGCTTCCAGGTGAGGCGATGCCTCGCCCTGCTTCAGCTCTCGCTGGTCAGGCTGCAGCAGCTGACCAGCACCGATTGTCCGGCACTCCCTAGTGAGATGACCCCAGTACCTCAGTTGAAAATGCAGAAATCACCGGTCTTCTGTGTCGCTCGCGCTGGGAGTTGGAGACTGGAGCTGTTCCTATTCGGCCATCTTGCTCCGCCCCAAAATAATTCTTAAATTTCCCTCTACTGCTAAAATTCTATGATTCTTTGAAATACCTCATTTGTTCAAATAATCCAATGTTCTTCTCCAAAAATTTTCTCTAAAAACCTGTGCAAATCGACTATATCAGGATTGGCAAGCAGAGTAATAGCTTAATCCCCTTTTCTTTATCTTAGGGGATTTCTTTACCTTGGATATTAGAAAGTCAAACGCAATTTTTGACACTTCCTTTTTCCACACTCAGAATTTCAGAACCCTGAGAATATAGTGGTATGCTTCTGCAGTGGCAATTCAGAAATTTTATTAGCATCAGAAGCTAAGGATCTGGGAAAGAGGGATAAGGAGAAGGAGAAAGCCAGAAATCATAAATTTTATAAAGAATTTTTTGTGTTATTGAACTCCCAAAGATTATTATATGTAGTTCAGATTGCATGCCCTACTTTCTATTTTCATGTTCCATGTATTTTCATGTTCTTTCCAAGATAGAATATCTAAGACAGCATCCCTTCCCCCTAAAAAAGAATGATTTTTATTTTCCATATGGTATATGCTAACAATTCTGGCAGTTGACCACATTTATGTAAACATGCAGAGATACCTATAAATTATTGGACTTATCCCAGTTTAAGTTTCCAACTATGTACTGTAATATTTACAGCTGTTATTACTTTAACCTCAGAAGATATTTTGGTCATTTATACAGCTGATTAGTCATTTATACTGTAGGCTCCATTTATTACATTGTTTGGGGGTGGGGAACTCACAGATATTCACCTGAGGAACCAAGACTCTATATATAAGCCAAGAGTTCTGCAACCTGGTGGAGGTTTTCAAACCTGAGGACTCTAACTCCAAATACCAACCGACCATCAGTCACCTAGTGCCACCCTGCACTTTAAGATGACTTTGGGAGAACCTGGGCACTTCCCCAGAGTATTTACATTGGTAGTGAGAGGCCAGGAGAACTAACAGCCTCACTTTTAGGAATCTGGACCTTATCCAAAAGATCTGAGTCTGGTGGTGGGGTGGGGAGGAGACCCTAGTGGACCTTAATAATATTGCTGTAGGCCTCTTGGCAGTAAAGACTAAACTGGGCTATTTCAATTTCCCCTATCCATCTCCACTGCAAGTCTCATTGCTCTGCCCAGGCTGAGCGCAGTTCCCTTGAAGGTCCAAAAGGCTGGAAATCCGGGTCTCTATGCTGATGCCAACATCTGGGTCCACCTGCAGGGGGTGCCCTAAAACAGCAGCTGCCTCCCTGGGCTCTTTTACTACGGTACTTGGAAGAATTATTTTACTGTTATTATTCATAATAACCATGCAGTTTATTCACATAGCATCTTAAGCTTTAGACACCTTTTCTTCTCCCTAAGTGCCTTTTTATATTTTTTATTTAAGCCTCACAGTCACCAAATAAGGTAGCCTGTATAGAGAGGTGAAGTGACTTTATTGAGTTTAGGTGGGAATCAGTGGTAGAGACTGAACTAGAAGCCAAGCATCTTGATTTCTAGATCTGTGCTCTTTCTACAATAGTTCTTTACAATGAAGATAATAACAAACAGAAAACATTTCTGCTATTCCTTTTATTTTCATTCTCCTCTTTTAAACTTTGACATGCTTTATTTATGTCAGTTCTCCTGAGATCAGTTTTCATGAAACCCTAGTACTTTACTGGCTGTCCTCCATACTCAAACAATGTTGAGTAGAATCTCCAGTCTTGTTCTGATTTATTCAGCAGATGGAGTGTTATTATCAATATTTCTTCAGCATTTGAGGGGGTATTTTTGGATGATAAAGCTAGTTTCCATTTATCATAATTTTATCCCCAGTGCTGGCTTGGGAAGCTTTGATTTTTGTTGTATGAATGTGAACTATGAGATTGCATTCAACTTGTTCTGTTTTTCAAGCCAGAAGAATGGAGAACAGAGTGCAAACATATATGGTGGGCTTTGGCAACGTAGTGGTCATTTTCACTTAAAGGGAAAACTGGTATTCCATCAGATCGTTATCCTTACCTCTGTAGAGCTGGAAGAGGTCATAGAAAACATTTAGTAATTCCAGTTCAAGGCTTTTGTTTTCACTAATGCAGAAAATAAGATTCAGGGAAGTCAGGACTGATTGTCTGAGATCATGCGTCTACCTGGTGGCAGTGCTAGAACTAGACATGAGGTCATTTGTACCAGGTCTGAGGCATGAGGTCTAAGACATTCTCTGGGAAACCACAGGGCTTTGCACAGACTAGGACTGGCTACACTTGGAGAACACTCAGGGGAATTCCATGTGATTAATTCAGTTCAACTTAACAAACATTGAATGGGGCCGCCACAGGGAAAACCTCGCAGGGCATTGTGTGGAGTCCCACATACCCCTAAAGGCTGATTGGGTATGGCCAGGCAACAATGTGTTTTCCTCAGTTCTGCTCGGAGGGGCACGAGGATCAGACCTGCTGGGATGTTGCTATGTCTGCATTGGAAAGTTTTAGGACCAAAATCTTGATCTGGATGAATGGGGCTTAAGCTTTTCCTTTATTTCCTGTGGTAACTAAAAGAAAGGCAACAGAGAGGCTTTCCTACCAAATCACAGGAAGATGACAGGACTAAGGAGAAGGAACACACTTTGACTGTGGAAGTCACAGAGTTCTTAAACCTAGTGAGAAGCCCTGTTGTTATTAATAGTGGCCTTACCATAGCTGTGACTTAGAAATGGGAAAGAAGGGAGGTGAGAGAGACCCACATGTGGGTGTGTGTGAGTGTGTGAGTGTGTGTTGATCTGACTGCAGGCATGTGCTTTGGAGGCTGAGCCCCACTGACACCAGGAAGGCAGGAATCCCTGCTGCCCAGCTGACAAGAGTGAGTCCCTGCCGGCCTCCTCCTTCCTGTCTCAGAGACAGCGATCATGGTGGGGGAGGAGGCAAAATTGCTAAGAATAGCCACAGTCTTTGAGACTTGCTCTTTTCAAGGAATCAATAGAATTAGAAATGAGATATTAGCTCTAATCAGTCACATATGTTTGGGTTCTTAGCCCCTAGGAAAAGAATTTCTAGCTGTGACTCCTCACCACAGCTAGTGGAGAAAATGCAACCTGGCAACGTGCAAAGCACATCTATACCTGTGGATTTGGGTGGGCCCCCTTCTGTCCTCTGGAAGGCTTGGGACAAAAGCACCCCTTCTCACATGCTGTCAGTCTGACACCTGGTCTGATTGGAAGTGGCCAGACTTCTGAGTCAGCATCCCCTTTGTGGCTTTTCAGCAAGTGTAGAAAATTTCAGTGCACACATGACCCCAGACAGAGCCAAGAATTGGAGGTTGGAGGAGATCCCCCTCGCTGAGGCCCCCCAGTCCTTTGTCTTATTTGCTTATGTTTCCGAGACATGGAGGTGTTTTGAGAATTAGGTGCATAGTGAGAGGATGTTTTGGTTTTTGCTTTGTTTTATTTTTTATTCTATTAAAATGTAAACCTACCAATAAGTTGTGAGAATAGCTAAATGAACCCCATGTCCACTTCATGTACGTTCACTATTGGTCAGCAGGTTTTAACTGCAAACACAGCTTTCTCAGTATGGTTTCCTGACCACCTACCTCAAAATCACCCCTCAGGCCTCTTATTCAGGATCTCAGGGCAGCCGGAACTACTGTACTTTGAGCCATTCCCCAGATAGTGTTTGTGTTCTGATACATATGAACTACCCTTTTGTAAGCCTCACACTGAGTCAGGTGTCTGTTAATTTGCCCCTTAGTTCTTTGTGTTACCAACTCCACAAGCTCCAATAAGTCACCAGAATATTGTGCTAATTGATGTCATCTCTTTAGGTCCTGCCTTACACCTCCAGAAAAATAAACAAGGAAAATCAGCTCCTTTCTTTTTCTAAAATAGCACTCTTCTACTGAGCAACTATGAATGGCCCTTATTCAAATTCCATAGACCTGCAATGAAAATAAAATATCATATTCAGATTTTTACCAACTTTTAAATACTTTAATTTATGATTCACCTTGAAAGTTGGTTTCCCTTGAAAGTTGTTTTTTATAGCCCTGGGCTTGTACTTAACTGGAAATGTCATCTCTGAATTATTTGTGTATAGGTAATGAGTGTGAATACATGCACACACACAAAACACTAGTAGAGCTTTTAAATGTCAAAATTTAAGTATTCTAAAGGAGCAAAGAACAAAATCAAATTTGTGGAGAGATTCTAACTCCAAAGTCTGATCTACAGTTGTTTATATTTTGTGGTCTGTAACATGTCATTTAAAAGGAAAGGAGTTAAGGAAACATGGGAGGGTGAGATGGGAAAGGACAGGGATTGGTGTTAGGAGTGTACAGTACATGAGCTGTTGGTACATTAAAATTATAGTCAAGCAGCAAAGTCACAGCCAAATAAGAGATGGGAGCCCATCCTCATATACACCTTCAGATACTCACTGAACATCTCTCATACATGTTTGATTCCTCACACCATACACTACACTTTTCACCGAGCAGGTGCTCAGCAGTTGAATGTTCGTATGAATGCCACTCCTCAGCTTCTTCTGAAGGTGCCACTGACATAATTTTAGGGCTTAGAGAGGGCTGGCCCAAAGACCTGGGATTCTGCCCTAGGGACCCACATCTTGGTGTCCCCTGTGGCTTTCACTGCTCACAACCACCATGTTGCACAACTTCAGGAACCACATTCACTTATATAGAAGACAATGTGAATGGAGACCCCAGACTTGGCACCTGGCAGCTCTGACTGTGCCCTGGACACCTTCTGGGGCAATTCCTGTGGTCAATGTGGGTGTGCCTCCCAGGGATAGCAGATTGGATTTGTGAGGTTCCTATTTGCCCTCCTATTGTTCATTCATTCACAAAGGCTACTCTTCTGGTTTATGCTGCTTGTCCAGGGGATGGACTCTCCTCCTCTCCCCTTTATTCTTAACATGACTAACCTTGTTCTATAAGTATAACAAACGCCGAGAGTATCTGGGATGCTTAAAGTTGAAGACATCCCCTTTATTGGGGTTCTAATGGAAAGCCTTAGAGTTATGGCTCTTGTAGAAATGCAGGATAAGTATGATATTTGGGGCACACACTTTTTCAGTTATGGGCAGCTCAAACCCAGTATTGCTCCCCATCCATCTCAATCTGAAGGCAGGTGGGGCAGCTGCTCCTAAACCTCTTTGCACACTTAATCTCAAACCTCATTCATGCAGCTTCTAAATTTTTAAAAATTAAACCTAAGCCTTACAAAGTATACAGTCTGATTTATATGAGTTTTGGCAAATAGGCGCACCAAATAAAAACCTTCTTAGTTGGAAATGACAGTGTTGGGGGAATAAGGGCTGGAGAAGGATATCAGGGTACTTTTTTTTTTCCTTTTTCTTTTTGAAACGGAGTCTCACGCCAGTCCACACCCAGGCTGGAGTGCAGTGGCCCGATCTCAGCTCACTGCAACCTCCACATTCTGGGTTCAAGCAATTCTCCTGCCTCAGCCTCCTGAGTAGCTGGGACTACAGGCACATGCCAGCACACCCGGCTAATTTCTTTGATATTTTAGTAGAAACAGGTTTTCACAGTGTTGCCCATGCTGGTCTCAAACTCCTGAGCTCAGGCAGTCAGCCCGCCTCGGCCTCCCAAAGTGCTTGGATTACAGGCATGGGCCACTGCACCCGGCCAGTACCCTGTTTTAATGAGCCAGTGGCAGTTCCCGGAACTCAATTAAAAGACTCTAAACTTGGTGCCGTATTAAAGTAGGTATGTTCTCCCATCCTTAAATTTATTTTTGAGCCCTGCTTTCGATGAGGAAAGCTCTAGAAAGTCCAGTCTCAGAGGAAATGGTACCAAGCTAAGCAGAGATTCTGTTGTAGGAGCTGGAGATATAAAGTAGGGGGTGGAATTATTTCTGGCTCAGTTCATCTTCTGGAAAGTTACCATATTGACCAATGTATGGGGCCCAAAGATGCCGGTGAATTCAGACTTGATTGAAGCCACTGCCATCCAAGAAGCTCTGACATAATGAATCAATGTGGCAGCAATCAGTACAGGGTAGTAACACATATTTAGGCCTGGCACAAGTTTATTGTTCTGAGTTACTATGCCATCGTAAGCGTTTCCCTGCCGTGAGTTAACCTTGGTCTCGACCTGAATCTTCAGCAAACTGAAGTTTGTCCCATAAAAGCACTGAAAGCTGAAGCCTTTTTACTGACACTGCCCTCCTTCCTTGCCATGAGAGGGGGACTGGCAGGAGTAGCCAGGCTGGCTAAGCTGGCTAAGTGGGCTGGGGCTCAGAGCAGAGTGCCAGCTCAAAAGAGAAATATTTAATAAAACATGGAGGCAGAAGCCCAGTTATACAAATTAGGCTGTCTGATGGAGACAGGGATAGCTCTGGCTTTTTATTTTAAAAAATTATTTCCTAAGTGCTCATTTTAAACCCTCCTCTGTTTTAATGGAAGGTGCTGCTCCTTTGACATACATCCTGTAAAGTAAGAGTCCCTCCTTCCCAGATACCTGCAGCACCCAGCCCTACCCAGTTCTGAAGCTGGTGTGACACAGACCAGTGTTTTTTCAGGGGCTCAGGCCTTTATCTCACAGGTCTGGAACCTGTTCTGTTGCTACAGGCACCATATCTAGTGCTGTAGTAGACACTAGGAGACAAAGATGAAAAGGCTTTCATTCCTGACACAGCCTGCATTTGCTCTAATTTGAAGTGGGGTGAACACACTGTCAAGGAAGCCCAGAGGAGGGAAGGAATAAAGCTGCCTTGAAGGACAAAGAGGAAGGCTTTCCAGAGGAGGCAACGATTGAACAGGACCTTGAAAGCTTCACAGGACTTCACTCAACTAGAGGATGGAGAAGGACACTCTTAGGATAGGAAAAATTGAAAAATCACGAAGAGGCATATTAGACTATGAAGCGTTTGGACAATGGGCTACACAAGGTTGGAAAGAGAGGTTGGAATCAATTGTTGAAGAGCTTTTAGCAGCCATGGTCAAGTGTCTGGATTTTATCTCAATGCAGTGAGGGCAGGGGGTGAAGAATCATGTAATAAAATAGGCAATCTGCTCCTGAAATAACCAATACAGAATTTAATTATCTTCTGGTGGATGCGCTGAAAAGCATAATGAATTTTAGAGTCAAAGGGCCTGGATTTGAATCCCATATCAGTTAATTACAAACCATGTGATCTTGAACAAATTTTTAACAGTAAAAAGAGGCTAGTAAGTGTATCAGTCTCACAGAGTTGTTAGGAGAATGAAAAGAGAACAAAAAAAGTGAAAATCACCTATAGCCGGGCCCAGTGGCTCACAAATGTAATCCCAGAACTTTGGAAGGCTGAGGCAGGTGGATTACTTGAGGTCAGGAGTTCAAGGCAGCCTGGCCAATATGGAGAAATATCGGCTCTACTAAAAATACAAAAAACAGCTGGGTATTATGGTGCGCTCCTGTAATCCCAGCTACTTGGGAGGCTGATGCAGGAGAATGGCTTGAACCCAGGAGGTGGAGGTTGCAGTGAGCCAAGGTTACACTACTGCACTCCAGCCTACCAGCCTAGGTGACAGAGTTAGACTCCACCTCGGGAAAAAAAAAAAGAAAAAGAAAAAGAAACCCACCTTTTATGCTGTACAGCATTAAGCAAATGTTAGTCACTCATATTGTTATTTGGTGCCAAAAAGAGAGATGTTGGGGTAGTATCTATTTGTTTAATATCCTTCCTTTTTGGTATAGAGAATTCTTGGTTTTTCAGCAGTCCACATGTTAATGTGATACGTGCTTTCCACGCATCATGAAAACTCTTATTAGATGTATTACTTCTAAATTTAGCATACAGCCTAGCATATAGAAGAACTAAAGAAAACTAGCACTGTTTTTAGTACTTTCCTGTGCCAAACAGTTGGCAAACATCATCTTATTTAATCTTCACTATAACACTCTGAGGCTGTCATTGTTCCCATTCTACAGATTAAGAAATTAAAATGGAAAGTTAATTAACTTGTCCAGAATAATTAGCGAGTGGTAAAACTTAGATTTGAGTGCCGTGTCTGTATGGACTCTAATACATGAGCTTTGTTCCACCACTTTATACTAGAAAGAACACATAGTTGGTGCTCACACTAAACAGCCCACATCTTCTTTCCCTGGTAACTGTCCCAAATTCTTGCCTTTGATGAAAGACCTTCTGAGATGGCCATGCTTATAAAACACGACTCCATGGCCACAGCAGACTGGACTGCTCCTGATCCAACCTGGACTAATCACATTCCCCTTTCTGAAATTTGGGACACTCAGCATCTGAGCCAATCATCTGTGGGAATCAGGCTGAAAGGACTAGCAGAATTAGGACCTGAACCCAGAGTATGGCAAGCCAAATTCAGATGCAGCCTGGAGAACGGGGGAGCAGACCCCATAAGTCAAGAGAAGATCAGGAAGTCCTGAGAGGAGGATGGAGCTGCACAAACAGGGTCAGAGATGGGGAACCCTGTGCTCCGAGATGGAGTGACGGGTGAAGGTTTGTCAGCTCCTTGTGGCCTTCCAGTTCCCAGCTCCAGTTCACATGAGATCTTGATACCTTTACAACAATCTCTATCTTTATTTAAACTAGCTGGTCCTACAATCAAAGAGCCTTGACTGAAACAGCTCACAGTAAATACTTGCTGAGTGATTGGCTGATGAGTGTATCTTTTTTACTTCTCTAGGTGTCTGTCTTAATCCTAAGGAATCAACTGCTATACCTTAATGATTTCAATGTAATTCTTTGGTCTATAAGTCATTCTTGCCACTGTGGTTCTGGGGCCATTGTTCTGCAAGGATGAATAAACAATGTTTTAAAAATCATTCATCCAAGAAAGGTGACAAGATACTGGAAAAGAGGTATTTGAAAAATATTCATAGGAATTTTAGAGTATTGTAGATGGTCTGAATACCTGTGAAGACATAATCTAATGTATCTAAAAACCACATAATGCTTCATCTCAATGTATTTTAAGAATTAATTTTGTTACAAGCTAGAATTTTTTGTTTTGGTTTTAATAATAACATCAAAAGGTTTTTTAACATAAATTAAAAAGGACATACATGGAAAAGTAAATAAATTTTTCTTGGGATTAGCCAAAAAGCAGTGTGAGATTACATATTTCCTTAGAGGAAAAATCCTACAGGCAAACTTTTAATGTCAGGGAGAGGAAGACATTATTACCTAATAATGTAGATGAAAAGAATAGTTAAGCATTCTTTTTTAAAGCAGTATATAGAAATGAGGGAAAGACTGAGAGGTTAACTCATTTCTATTTTGAACTATATTTTTTTAAAACCCTTGCTCCAAATTTTACTTACTATCTTTTAAATGTCATCCTACTAGAGTGTAAGTCTTTAGTTTTGGTTGCTTAATAAAAATTCAATTTTTGTGACAAAAGGCACACTATTCAGAAAATGTGCTATGTTTTTTTCTGACTCAGTTTCCCAGACCTAAGGGGATACAGAGAGTGTGGATATCATGCCTGCCGCCCAGGCAGCAGCTTCCAACGTCAGTGCCTGGGCAGAAAAGAAGCATCACCTTTGGAATATGAGTCATGTTGATATGTATCAATTAAACGATGGCAGGCATCACAGTGCCACTTTCCAATACACCAAATTCATTTCCAATGTGAACTTTTAATATGTAGAACACCTGCCAGCTGTGGAGAAATGGAAAATGCACTGAATTAGGAGTCAGAAGGCTAGGCTTCCATCTGTCACTTTTACTTATGTGCTGTGTGGTCTTGGGAGAACTATTCAACTTTTGGGGACTCAATTTTCTCATTGGTAAAACAGTGATGGTAGAAGAGAGGTCCTTAGAAAGTCTTCACTTTCTAGGAGTGTGGGATTGAGTCTTCTCAACAGGTTGTGGATACTTCCTAGAGGAAAACAAGCACTCCAAACATACTGGCTCCTTCCTTCATTTCTTCATGCAGTGCTGAGCACTGACGGCTACAGTAAAGCTGGCTCTTCCAACCAAGAATAGGATGATTTACAACGTCTGCCTACTACACCCTGGCCCAGCCACTCAGTGTTCCTGCTACTTGGTGGGTGGAAAAAGATATGAGCCAGTGATGCTACCTGAGCAAATGGAAACCTTGTCTCTTAAGACTTCAAGCACTTGGGGAGCAACTAACTCTTTTCCATATTTGGATTTCAAAATAAAATCTCTAAACTGGATAGCAATCTAATTTAAAACTAGAATGACCAAGTGGTTCCATTGATCAGTGTCTGAGAAATAGAAAAAGCAGTTCCACCAGAAATATTTAGAAAAGGAGGCTCTGAGCTGAGGGTCGGCCTGGTTTGGGAGGCATCGGCATGAGGAACTGGAAGTGGACAAGGACAAGGACAAGGATGTCTTAACATTTCTTCATCAATGGCCAACTGCTTTGTAAGAGAGGATTCCCCACTTGGGATCAATAAGCAGTTCTCAGCTGATATTCCTTAAAGCGTATAAAAGTGTGGAAGCAATCATACTGTGGGGGAGTTTCCATGGGGCTCCAAGCATGCTTAGGTGAAAGAATGAAAGCTGCCCTAGAGAGCTCAAGAGGGAGAGGAAGAGAAACAGCTGTGAGCATCTCTGGAAGAAAGAAATGCATAATATATGCACATGGGGTGGGAAAGAGAGAGAAGGAGTGGGGAAAACAGACATCAGGAAACAGCATATTTCCACTCATTTCACTTTTAAAAACATAATGGTATTGTTTAAAAAAATTCAGGGACTGGTTCATACTATATGAGAATTTGCTTTTTAAAAAATGAGCAGACAAATCAGGCTTTAACTTAAAAATTATAATAATGCCACCTTTACTATTCACTCTCTCATCAGAGTGGGCTTGACAGTACATAGTAGAATGACAGGGTTTAATATTTTAGTAAACAGTAGCATTTAATGCTATACACACTGAATTTAACTTGTACTTAGCTTGAAATTGGATGAAATTGGACAGACTGATGCAAAGATGGAAATCAGGTCTATACTGCTACTTCTTTAGGGTAGATTAAAGGATTGTTGGTCTGTAAAGCAATCAACATGATAGGAATATGTGTTGAAAAACTAAATTAAAAGCAAGATGGAAAAGGGGAGGTAGCTGCCACCTAGTATGCTGTACCTCCACTTAATCTTTCTGAATCTTTGTTACCTCATCTGCAAAATGATTATAATACCACCCATCTCATAGGCTTGTTGTGAAGATAAGGTTATACAAGGGCTTATAATAGCACTTGACTTACAGTAGATACTGAGTAAATAAGTGGTTTACTTTCCCTGGCAGACCCCTCTCCCCAGACCCACAGTCACCACAGTGTTCCTGGCAATCATTTGTTGGCTGCCATGTAGAAATACATGACATGTCATCTAAGGCAAATAAGGTATTATAGAAATACATGATATGTCATATATTGTCATCTAAGGAAAATAGGGTATTGTAGAAATACATGACATGTCATCTAAGGCAATTAGGGTATTAGTGACTGGATCTAAGTTTTCCCTTTTTCCAACCTTGAGGGATGGGAGTTAAGTTAGGAAAATGGATTATTTTGTGTTTCTTGCTGTCAGAGACTTGTTGGTTAGGAGTAGGAGATGATGGCTATTTTGATGTCTCTGTTAATCATAGACTAGGTGGTTACCAGGCAGCTGAAACATTTTCTGTTGTGGTTGACTTACTGCTGCCCTATAGGGAGATAGCTTTACAGAGGTTCCCAATGGAAACTCAACAGTAAGTGTCCACTCCTCTTGGATATCACGCTAGGCACTTTCAAATGCAACATCTCATTTGCCCTTCAGATTCACCATGGTAATATCTCTACTTTAAGGAAGAAAAGACTTAACTGAAAAGGATTGAATTGTTTGCCTGCAGACTTATTTTATTCAGTATCTATACTGAGACTAGAGGTAACATTGAGCCTGAGTTCCTTGTGAGCTGGTAGAAGATGAAGGAAATAAGAAAGAGTAAGGACCAAGCCTGTCAACACTGATTTCAAGTCTCCATTGCTTCTGCTGTGTACATCTCTGCAACGTTCTCGAGGCACCTCTGGAGTTGTCCAGCACGCAGAGAATCTCTCCAGCCATCCACAGCACCCCTCAAAGCCTAAGCTCAGGAAGAAAGCCACAGTCCACTCTGTGTGCCAGTGCAGACAGCTACCCATGGAAGGACCTGTTTCAATACTCACTTTATTTCATCAGTGAGCTTCATTTCACTGACAAGCAGACATGTCTAGGTTGGCCATGAGTGATTCCCTAGGGAGGGCTGGGTTGTGGGATGATTCACAAGGTTCTCATATATATATATGTTATATGTATATGTGAGAAATATGTATCAAATCTCACTTAATTCTCGCAACAATCCTATGAAGTAAATATTATTACTCTCTACAGACAGAAAAGGTCAAGGTGGTTAAGAGGTTTGCTGAAGGTCACAAGAAGTGGCAAAGCAGTAATGCACAATTCTGTCTAATACTGAAGTATATGGTCTTTCCACCTCACCGTAGGATCTCTCAAATAATTAATACTTACACTAAAATGGGGGCATCAAGCCTGGGCTCTGCGATTTAAAGTCTGCTGCTTTCCTAAATGAAATTCTTCCTCTATAAAGTTAACTTTATTCCCTCATCCCCTATACCAAGATAAATTCATGGATCAGAGATTGGGAGAGTGATTGTTCCTCGTAAGGCATCTCTTAAATTTATGATCCTAGTAACTGGGGACCCCCTGCTGGATTAGCCTTGCATCTTTCCTCACTTCCGTCATAGAGGCTAACAAGACTGTTGATTCTTTCTTTCTAATGTTTCCTATGTTCACTCCTGTCTATCCAATCCCACTGTCACCACTCTCCTACATTATTTCAATAGTCTGCTAATTTCTTGCCTCCAGACTTCCCCTGTCTTTTCCCATTCTAAATCCTCCTGCTAGTTCAATCTTCTCAAAACATTTTGCAATGTCAGCTCTCATTCAGAAACACTCCATTGACACCATGCAGCCGTTTAGGCTGATAATGGAAAATAACAGTTAATGACATGATATGGAAAAAATGTTCAGAGAATGTTATTAAGTGAAAAGAAAACAGATTACAAAATACATGGAATGTTAATATTGGTGATCTGGGCCAGGTGCAGTGGCTCACGCTTGTAATCCCATCACTTTGGTAGGCTGAGGCAGGCTGATCACCTGAGGTCAGGAGTTCGAGGCCAGCCTGGCCAACATGGTGACACCCCGTCTCTATTAAAAATACAAAATTAGCTGGGCATGGTGGTGTGCAGTAATCCCAGCTACTCGGGAGGCTGAGGCAGGAGAATCACTTGAACTCAGGAGGCAGAGGTTGCAGTGAGCTGAGATCATGCCAGGCACTCCAGCCTGGGTGACAGAGCAAGACTCTGCCTCAAAAAAAAAAAAAAAAAAAAATGGTGGTCTGTGTATGGCAGAATTATGAATGATTTTTTATCTTTTGCTTATCTGTAGTTCTTAAATTTTTTTGCAGTAAGTATTATTCTTGTAATAAGATTTTTAAAAGCTACTATAAAAATAAGAAAAATATACTCTGAGTAGTGAAAAATAAAACAATAATGAGCTTCCAGTTTTTACAATTTCATTGGCAAAAAAGTAAAAGTTATCATAACCAGGATTGGCAGGGAAATGGCATGCTCATACAATTGTCAGTGGGAATGCAAATTGGTAACAGTATTTGTGGAATATGATGTGCAGGATTCATCAAAGTGACAAATTCACATAAGCTTTGGCCCAATAATTCTAATTTTAAGAGTCCATCATATAGAAAGATGATTCTCAAAGTTTGAAATATGCCAACAGCATCAGTATCATCTGAGAACTTGTTAAAATGCATAATCTCAGGCCCCACCACTTACCTATTAAATCAGAATCTCTGGGGGTGAGATCCAGGAATTTGTGTTATAACAAGACCTCCAAGTGATTCTAATGCATGTTTAGAATTTGGGAGCCACTGATATAGAAATACCCTTTCTACGGAAGTACCTTTGTGTGAACAAGAGTCACTATACAATAAAAAGTTGCTAAATAGATTAGACTGATGTATCCTGTGAAATACAGTGCACTGGTTAAAGAGCAAAAGTATTAGCATGGAGAGATCATTGGTATATATAACTTAGTAAAAAAAGAACAAGTTCAGAAATATATACCTATAATATTACTAACCAAAGTCAAAGTATACTTTATGTACTCATGAGTAAATGCTTTATTTACTCATAAGTAATAAAAAATTCATTTATTACATATGTTTTTAAAAAATCCTCCCTTTGGCTTCTATTTGCCTGTAAGGCAGAATCCAAACTTCTTAGCCTCATAATGAAGGTTCTATGTGATGTGCTTCAAATCTGATTCTCTAACTTCCCCCACCCTACCCCAGTATTTCTATAAAGAAACTCTGTTTTTAAATCAAACTATTCTGAGAATGGCTTAATGCTTAGTCTTATCTCTAGTTTGTAGGTGGGGAAACTGAGAAGTGTGTCAGTGGAGTGAATCCTTGCCCACGGTCACATGGGCAGCATGTGAACCTGGAGCCAGTTCCCTGTGGCCCAACTCCAGTGCTTGCCCCATCCACCAGGCTGGTTGGCTAATTGTTTCCCAAACACTCTGGTATACACCTTTTTGCCTTTGCTTATGCCATTTTTCTTTCTTAAAATGCTCTGAATCAAGTTTTACATCCTCCACGAAGTTTTTCTTAGGAGGCCTAATCATGAGGAATCACCCAGGGTCCGCACACCTTGGAGGTAAACCTTTCATCAGATGTGGAGCCTACTTTGCCTGTGGTTCTCTGTAGCACTTCAGGTCTGTTTCTCCAAGAAGACTGTCACACCCTAGGGCAGGGACCGCTCTCTTCTTTTTTGCTCTCAGTATTTAATCTGCAATAAATGACTCTAGTTGATGAAAATGATGATAGACTTGTACTAACACTTATTTGCTACTGATATGTCAGTAATTTGACTTCTGTAACAGCAGAGCAAGCAATCAGAGAAGCAGACCAGTCCTTGGAAACCAGGAGCTGGGATCGGGATGGAAATGAGACTTACCTAGGAATACCTTTTCATGTAGTTTTGACTTCTGACTTATAGAAATGTCCTACTTATTCACAAAATAAAATTAAATATGAAAAGATGAAAAATAAACAAACCTTAAATCAAATACAAAAGCAAACAAAGGAATCTAGCTGTATGTCACATTAATAACCTCACCACATAGAGAAAAGAATTCAAGTCAAATTCTGAATATAGTACTCTGTGTTCACTACCTCAGTGGGAAATGTTCTAGGGATAAAAATAATTCCAAAGATATTTTAACTTTATTTAGTTGGTTATTTTTAAATAATTATAATGTTACTGGCATTCTGAAACTATTCCATGCATGCTGTTGGACAAAACAAATAAGTAAGTATATCAATATCTCTACATGGTAGGCAGAATAATGCTCCTTTTTCCAAGGTGTCCACACCTGCAACCTATGAATATGTTATGTTACATGGCAAAAGCAACTTAGCAGGTGGAATTAAGGTTACCTTAAGATAAGAAAATTATTGCAGATTATCTTAGGGGGCCCAGTGAGTTTACATGGGCCCTTAACAGTGAAAGAAGAGAGAAGAATCATAGGCAAGAAAGATGCAACTGCGAAGAAGAGGCAGGAGCAAGAGAGATTCAAAGCACCAGAAGGACTCAAACTGCCTGTGCTGGTTTTGAAGATGAAGGAAAGGGGCCATGTAACAAGGCACTCAGATGTCCTCTAGATGCTGGGAAAGGCCCTCAGCGGACAGTAAGAAAATGGGGACCTTAGTCCTACAACCACAAGGGACTAAATTCTTCCAATAACCTCAATGAGCAAGTAAATAGATTCTCTCGTAGAGACTCCAGAAAGCACTACAGCCCTGCCAACATTTAGATTTTAGTCTGGTGTGAGCCATGGGAGACTGCTACAGAAATGCAAGGTAATAAATATGTGCTGTTTCAAGATGATGCTGATAAACTTATGGTAATGTATATAGCAGCATATTAGTTTGCTAGGGTTGCCATACCAAGTTACCACGAAAGTGGTGGCTTAAACAGCAGGAATGTATTGTCTCATGGTTCTGTCCAAAATCAGAGTGTCAGCAGGGTGGTCCTTTCTGAGAGCTGTGAGAGAAGGATCTGTTCCAGGCCCCTCTCCTGGGCTGGCACATGGCCATCTTTTCCCTGAGTCTTCAGATCATCTTCCCTCTGTATGTGCCTCTGTGCCTAAATCCCCCCTTTCACCAGAATTATTAGATTAGGACCCACCTTAATGACCACGTTTTACTTGATTACTTCTGTAAATACCCTATCTCCAAATAAGGTTATATTCTGAAATAATAGGAGTTAGGGAATTCACTATATATAATTTAATTTATATACATATATGTACATATGACATACAATACATATTATATATAATACGTATTATATATACATATATACACATTTGCCCCCAACCATGTCAACTGAAAAAAATCTAAAAGCAATAATATTCCTGCAGCAATGAGCACACCTAGCACCCAGATCTTGATTTCTAAGCAACATTTCCCACTAAAGAAATCAGGGCTCTCTGAAGAAATACATGCTTCTGGCTCTGTTACAGGGCAAACACAAATGAGCCTGGGGAGTCCTGGTGTGCCAGAAAGAAAAGAAGGGCCTAAAGATCAATGGGGTCATGTCAAAAGGACACAGGACCCTGTTTGAAGAGATTCCCAATGGCCAAATTTGGGGTAATTTCAATATCAAGAAGAAAACAACAGTAATGGAGTATAATCCATTGAATTTTCTTAAGTCCATGAGTCCATTATGATAGTAAAAGAGCATATTAAAAAAAAAAGAAAGCCATCTAATAAATGTAGAAGAGTGATAAAATTAGAAAATCACAATATTTTGGCCTCTAATGTAACAACTAATTCAGGCAAGGATCATCAACAGATGCTAACTACTGAGTAAAAGGTTTTGGCATTTTAGGATATTTACAGAGCATCAGTATATTATCCCACAAATTATTTATTAATTATAAAGGAGAAAAGATACCTTTTAAATGGACAGATTTGGTGGCCACTACTTTATTTATTTATCTTTTTTTTTTTTTTTTTTTTATGACAGAGTTTCACTCTTGTTGCCCAGGCTGGAGTGCAATGGCACAATCTCAGCTCATCGCAACCTCCGACTCCCGGGTTCAAGCAATTCTCCTGCCTCAGCCTCCCAAGTAGCTGGGATTGAACCCGGGAGGCAGAGGTTGCAGTGAGCCAAGATCGCGCCACTGCACTCCAGCCTGGGAGACATGAACGAGACTCCGTCTCAAAAAAAAAAAGAAGATAGAAGAATCATTTCCAATTAAAAGAAACCAAAGGGAAGTAGAGAGTAGAATGGTGGCTCCCAGAGTCTGGGGACAGGGAGGGTAAGCAATGGGGAGATGTTGACCAAAGGGTATAAAATTCCAGTTAGGAGGAATAAATTTTCAAGATCTATTGCACAGCAAGGTAACCATACTTAGTGATAATGTGTTATGTATTTCAAAATTGCTAAAAGAATAGATTTTAAATGTACTCACTACCAAAAATAAAAAATATATGAGGTGATATGTTAATTGGCTTGATGTAGTAATGTCATAGTGTATACATATATCAAAACATCTTTTTACTCCATAAATGTACAATTATTCATTGATAAAATTAAAATTTTTAAAAAGAAACTAACCACTGGGCTCGATGGCTCACAGCTGTAATGCCAGCACTTTGGGAGGCCGAGACGGGCAGATCACTGGAGGCTAGGAGTACAAGACCAGCCTGGGCAACATGATGAAACCCCGTCTCTACTGAAAATACAAAAATTAGCCAGGTGTGGTGGTGCTCTCCTGTAATTCCAGCTACTCAGGTGGCTGAGGCAGGAGAATCACTTGAACCCAGAAGGCGGGGGTTGCAGTGAGCTGAGATCTCACCATTGCACTCCAGCCTGGGTGACAGAGAGAGACCCTGTCAAAATAAATAAATACATAAAATAAAAATAATAAAAGAAACTAACCAAAACACCAAATGCAATATATAATCTTGACTAGATTTTCATTTTTTAAAAAAATGCTACTAAAAGACATTTTGGGGACAGTTTGGAAAATTTTAATGGGAAATGCATATTAGCTAATATTAGGAAATGTGTTGCTAATTTTTTTCATAAGTGTGATAATGTGATTATGTCAGAGAACGTTATATTCTTGGGAGATGCATCTGAAGTATCTGATTCAGTGATGTGATATCTGCCATTTTAAATAGTTCAGAAAGAAAATATAATACACTGCAGCCAACTCTTACCAGCTCTCAAGAGCAGATAAATATTAGGAATTTTGCAAGCCATTTAAGTCATTATTTGCTCAAAATCATCCATGGTGGGAATTCTTACACCACATAAATTGACAATTACTACAAATGAGGGCTTCTCCTACCCTAGATCCAGTTTATCAGTACACTACCACATATGGAATCAAACGTTAATAATTGGTGAAATATTTCAAGTGTTCCTTGTGCTCAGTATGGTGTATTTTCAACTTTTGTTAAGATGTGAAATTTTTCAAAATAAAAAGCTGGAAAAATAGATGGGGGAAAAAATCCTATCTTCCTGGGAAATCCTGGAAACCACAGAGAGAAGGATAATAGCAGAGAGACAGATCATGGACTGTCCCATGGCCACCTTGGGACTCTCCCATGGGAGGCTCTGGGATGTGTTGGTGGCTCCAGATCTGCTGACTGGGGACCTTGGCAGTGAGGCTGGCTGGAGTCAGCAGGAAAGGGGAAGGTTTCCTACTTAAGTGTGCACCAGCCCTTTTTCCTTCTTTTCCCTCTGGGCCTGAAGCTGGGCTTCTGGGTTGGTGGATTGCCCGGGATTTCCAGGATCCTATAGGAAGCTTCTAATTCCAATTCCTTTGGATGAAAAAGTCTAAAGGTGAGGGTAGGTGGCTTATGGCAATTGTGAGTGGCAGTCTGGGCCCCTTTTCATTTTCCATTCTCTATTTCTTCCCATTTGTCTTTCCGCTACTTGATCCCCTCCTCTTCCCTCTCTGCACTACCAATTTTATTCAGAAATGCCCTCCCTGTACCTCTGCCAGCTCAACTGCACCAACCCTGCTAGGACAGTCTCAAGACTCACCACCTCCACAAAGTCTCCCCACCACCATCTCTCTCCTTACCATACCTCATGGCGTTGATGTCTGGAACTACACCCTTTCATGGACTGTTGCAGGACAGAGTTGTGTGGCTGATTTTGTTTTGTTTTGAGACAAGGTCTCATTCTCTTGCCCAGCCTGGAGTGCAGCGGTGCAATCAAGACTCACTGCAGCCTCAACCTCCCACGCTGAAGCAATCCTCCCACCTCAGCCTCCTGAGTAGTTGGAGCTACAGGCACACACCACCACACCTGGCTAATTTTTAAAAAAAAATTTTTTGGAGAGATGGGGCCTCCCTAAGTTGCCAAGGCTAATCTCAAACTCCTAGGCTCAAGTGATCCCCTTGCCTCAGCCTCCCAAGGTGCTGGGATTACAGATTTGAGCCACAGCACCTGGCCTGATATCTGCAAGCTCCTAGAGGGCAGGAACTGGATTCCATATACATTTGCTCTGTAAAAGACACTCCTTTTGGCAGGGCATAGCGGCTCATGCCTATAATCCCAGCACTTTGGGAATCCGAGGCAGGAGGATTGCTTGAGCCCAGGAGTTTGAGACCAGCCTGGACAACATGGTGAAACCCCATCTCTACTAAAAATACAAAAATTAGCCAGGCATGTTGGTGCACACCTGTAATCTCAGCTATTCAGGAGGCTGAGACATGAGTATCACTTGAACCTGGGAGGCAGAGGTTGCAGTGAGCCAAGACTGTGCCACTGTACTCTAGCCTGGGCCGCAAAGCAAGACTCCATCTCAGAAAAAACAAACAAACAAACAAAAACCCCACTGTTTTCTCCCCAATACAGGCTAACATAAAATGTCTATTGAATTCAATTGAATTCCTTCCCATTCCCTCTCTTCTCCATTCTCCATGTTTCTTTTTCCTTTCCCTCTCCATCTCTTTCTCCTTTTTGATTCCCTAGGTTTGTCCCAGTCGCCTAGTGTTATTTTAGCTCATTTTTGCCCCTTGCTTTGTTCCCTCTGCTTGGCTTGCCAAGGCTGAAGGTGTGGCTGGACCCTGACTCTGGGCCTCTTCTCAACCCAAGGGCTTCTCCTTGCTCAGGGAACTTTTGAGCACCATGGCAATGGGAAAGGCTGCATCAGAGCAATGTAGATGCATTCTACCAGTCTCCCTTCAGGCTCTCCATCCCCAGAGACTGTTGCCTTCACAAAGGGAGCATGTCGGGGCAGCATGGGACTCTCAGACATCTGCACCACACATTTTTTTTCTCTCCCATTCCCTCTCCACCCACCACCAATCCCCTTGAGTTCTCCGGACCGATTATTGTGGTAAAATATCACACATTTTCTCAATCTGTATGCAAACCAGGTAGGATTGACAGCTGAAGAAAGCTGCACATTGCCTGGGCTTAAAGTTATCTGTTTTCCCTCTGAGGGAAAAATCTTTGAGCTCTGTGACAGTGCCTTGAAGCCATGGCCCTTGTCCTAGACTGCCCTGGCCCAGGCAAGCGCCTGACCCCTACTAATGCATAGGACCTTTAGCAGCAGAGAGTGGGGGAGGAGGTAACCAGAGCCCCCTGCATGCCAGCGATTCATGTTCTCTGAAGGGATCAGAGTGTTATTAGAAACCTTGCCTGCCAAATGCTGGGCAAATGTAACCAATTTATTAATGCAGAGAATCCAATATGTGAAATTGGACCAAAAGGAGAGAGGCCAGCCACCCTCTCTGCACACTTTCTGATCTCTAACAGTGGTAGAAGGAGGGTGATGTACAAAGAGTTCTGTCTTCTGCAGGAGGACATTGCTGTCCTAATCACATGTGGTAGTGACGACAGATATTCCTGACTGGAGCTTCAAAGGGCTGGGAGATCATTGTATCCACTATCCCTGGCTGGCTGTGAGGCTCAGCCTGCAGCTTGTAGGTTGTAAAGTATACTGGGTAGGAAGATAGGGAGCTTGGTCTCCTCTGTCCAAGTCCTGCTCCTCTGCAACAGAGACCAGGTGAAAATGGAGGAGTAAGAATGTCTCTCAGTGCCTGCAACGCTGACATCATATGCTGGTCACTTAAGCTCTTTCCTGCAAAGGGTCTTAGATTGGTCTCAATGTTGCATAAGTGTTTGCAGCTTCTCTCCAGCAAAAGAGAGGGTTCCTTCAGGGCAGAATGCATTTTGATATGCCTCACTGTCATTGATTTGCCCTCTAACAGGTGATTGAGTTGAAAAACATGTTGGCAGCCACATTTATTAAAGGATTATTTTATATATATGTGTGTGTGTGTATATATATATATATACACACACACACACTTATTACACATTGCCTCATTTAATCCCCATACCAATACTTTTTGAGGTAGATATTGTTATTCTCAATTTTCACTTAAAAAAATTGAACTCAGAAAGTTAACCAACTTGCCCAAGATTATAGGTAGAAGTGGACAAGATTTGAGCCCATGTCTGTTTAACCATGTTCTTCACCACCCGGGTTTAAGGAGTAGGAACCCAAAACATTTGTGGGTAATCTGGTAGAATTGTCAAGAAGCAAATGTGGGGAATGTTCTTGCTAAGGCTGCACTGGGAAGTCTTTTATTTTGGATTTCTAATTTTCAAAGAATTGGCATACCATGAAAACAATGGACACACTTTACAGAGCACAAATAATCTTTATCATGATTCAGGTAAATTTTAGAATCTTAGAAGATATCAGGCTCATTTGAGTGGGCATCACTGTCATTGTACAAGACCGTGTGGGGGAGAGATAAAGATCTGGTTGCTTTAGATTCTTAGCCATTTAGATTCTAGATGAATGTCATCTATTTTGTAATGTGTCACTGTGTGTCATCTCTCAACACTAAAGGCAAGATGGTAGTCCGATTAGTAAATATTGAATTACATGGGAACAAATTGTGAAGAAAAATAAATCAAAGATTTAAAAAAAAGGAAAAGAGAATCAAAAAAAATTTAAAAGAATAAAAATAAAGAAAAATGAGTACATAAAAAAGAAAGGAATTTTTAAAAATTGAACTAGTGTCTTGGAAATAATACTTTTATAATGTTACCAACACCTGTTAACTGAAGGATAGTCTTTTTAGTTAATTATGGATATGACTGAAGATGTTGGTGAAGTCCCCATGCCCAAATGCTATGAAATTGACAAGTTCATTTCTTCTGGAAATGTACCTGATACATTACCATGTCGTATATGGATTGGCGTGATGTGCCTGAGGAAGAGCAGAGCTACCTTCCATTCTCTGGGTGCCTTCCCTCCTCCTCCATTTTTCAGTGATGGTTTCAGGGTCCTGAAGGCTATCATGTGCCACAAGCCAGGAACTGCCATCTCTCCATTTGGAGAGGAAGAGGTCAATTCAGCATCACTGAGATGCAGAAGAAAAGTTCAGATTTTATTTTGAATTAAAATCCAGCCCAACTCTTCCTGCTTGTTTTGGTGTCTAGAAGAGCTTTCCCTATTCTCTCCTTCTTCTCCTATAAGCTGTTCACTTCCTTTGCTAAATTCTCTTAGGAGAATAAATCACTCAATAAATAAGTGATAATCACTCAATAAATCTGTAAGACAATAAAGTTATGTATTTACTTAAAACAATTTCTTAATGTCTGAAAAGGCAAAATAATTTTGTTGTCCCCACAATATAACAGCAGTGAAAGACCTCTTAGGACTTGGAAATTGGTGTCACTCTGAGAGTCAGACTCACACTCTGAGAGTCAGTCACACTCAATGCAGCCATGTCATCTAGCGTAAGAATGACAACTCCAAAAATAGTAATGGTAGCAATAAAAATGCAAAGGAATCCATGCTACATAAGTGTGAATCCAATCAAAGTTGAGATGGGGATCCTCCAAGAAGATATATTTTGGTATGAAGAAATAGAATGAAATATGTTCTATCTGGAGAATGACTGTAAGCAGAGGTTGACCCCAAAAGGTAAAAAGGGAAATCTGAAGAATGCTGATCTTGATTTGTTTAGAGGTGAAGAAGCCATTTTTAAATGGCCTGGAGAATTGAAGTTTTCTTGGTGAAAGTTTACCCATAGTAAAACTTCACATACCAGCAGCTGGTAGATCAAGTCTGGTCCACACTATTTTGTGTCATACTGTTTTTTAAAATTGAATAAGTTGTCAACTAATTTCACACAGAAAAATTCATATATCTAGCCTTTCATGAAACATTGGGAAAACATAGATTAACCAGGCTGGCCACAATGGGCTCAAGCTATGACACCATGGCTGCCTCCTTCGGAAGGGCATGCACTCTCTAGTTGGCATGGTCCCCACTATTCCCTATCATTGCCTGCTCCCTGACATGCTTCACTCATCTATGTTATACTCTTCTGAATCTTTTGGATTTTGAATGTGTGACTCCCTCATGGGTAAGCATGCCTTCAGCTACTTGAGCTGAAATTCACTTCTTAACACCCTGAACTCTCCTTGTTCTGATTCTATGCTCAGCATGCAACCTTCTGAGAATTTGGCTTCTCATGTAATTTGCCTATAAGGAAAGAATGCATTGATCTTCTGCCCTGAGCATCTTGGTCTATGTGAGGAAGTGCATAGAGTAAGTGCAAAAGGCTTAGTCTTTGGGGTCTGAAAGGTCTGGTTCCAATTGCAGCACTGACACTTACTAGATAAGGTCATCATGAGGCCTCTTGGCACCCTGCCAGGCATCTTCTGCTGGAGATGTTGCCCTGGGTCATCTTGGGTTACATGCCAGAATATTGAAATTGCAAAAGCATTTTTATAAGCAACATCAATACGTCTAAGTCACAAATTATAGCAGCCCCAAATCCATGCAACCAATCAACAAACTTGAGCTTCTCTAGAGATTGTGGACATCTCACATGAATAGAAAGCAACTGATAGAAACACAAACTTTTTGATGGTTATCTGTTCCAAAGAGGAAGAGGGGGAAATGGCAAATAGAACCTGGACTTAGCCAACATGTATTCAAGTCCTAGTTCTTCCCTTTATTAACCATATGAACTTAAGAAAGCTGGTCTGAGTCACCAAGATAAAAATTTCCTCCCTGCACACCTAACAGAAATTTTGTGAGAATCAAATGAAATAGGTAGGGAAGACACTATGTAAGCTGAAAAATGTATGAAATTGTTAGTATCAAATTTTTTATAATCCCCAGTGTATGCAAGAGTAGTATTAGCAGGAGAAGAAGTCAAGAAGCCAAGCCGGGCAGATCACGAGGTCAGGAGATAGAAACCATCCTGGCTAACACAATGAAACCCCATCTCTACTAAAAATACAAAAAATTAGCTGGGTGTGGTGGTGCACACCTGTAGTCCCAGCTACTCAGGAGGTTGAAGCAGGAGAATCACTTGAACCCAGGAAACGGAGTTTGCAGTAAGCTGACATCGTGCCATTGCTCTACAGCCTGGGCAACAAGAGTGAAACTCCATCTCAAAAAACAAACAAACAAACAACAGAAGCCTATGCCAGGGTTTCTAGCCTGCCAGAGTAGCATCTGGAACCAAAAGATTAGTGCCAGGCCCGTAACTGTCAAAGCCTGGACTTTAAATCAAATCAGACTCTGGTTTGTGAAATAAACAATAACATCCAGTGATGATTAGGGTGTGTAGGAAAGAGTCTCGCAAACACTGTTAGTGAAAGTATAAACTGGAACAAAGAAGGCAATTTAGCAGGACCTATCAAAAATTTTAATGTACATACATACATGTTGACTCAGCAATTTGCTTCTAAGAATTTATACTGTAGAAATCCTTGTACAAATGGGCAAGAATACTTGTATTAGAATATTCATGGCAACATTATTTATAATAGCAAATTAATAGAGGGATGATTAATATATTTTACATATTTCCACTATGACTGCTATGTACCCATCAATAAGAATAAGTTAGACACATATATATTGAAATGGAATGGAGTCTGTAATATGTGCTTGAGGAAAAAAAAAAGAAGTTGCAGTATAATATATACGGTGTGACCATACTCAAAAATGTAATAACCTAGAAAAATTCTAAAGGTATACAGGTCTAATTTTTAACATTGGTTTCCACTGGGGAGTGGGAGTAGAGTGTGAGAATGGCACTCTTACTTTGTATTTTGTATACTCTTAAGTTACTTGAATTTTTACAATGATCATGTAGTACTTTTGTAGTTTTTAAAAAAATACAATTAAAAATCAAAGAGAGGCCGGGCACAGTGGCTCACGCCTGTAATCCCAGCTGAGGCAGGGAGGCCAAGGCAGGTGGATCACCTGAGGTCAGGAGTTCGAGACCAGCCTGGCCAACATGATGAAACCCCGTCTCAACTAAAAATACAAAAATTAGCTGGGCATGGTGGTGTGCGCCTGTAGTCCCAGCTACTTGGGAGGCTGAAAGAGGAGAATCACTTGAACCCAGGAGGAGGAGGTTGCAGTGAACTGAGGTCATGCCACTGCACTCCAGCCTGGGCAACAGAGCAAGACTCTGTCTCAAAAACAAAGCAAAATCAAAACGAAAAACATTAAACTAGTATTTAAACTAGGAACAAGAAAAATAAAGAGCTAAAGCTGACAGTAGTAGTAAGGCCAAGGAATACAAGCATGGACACAGAGCCTGGAGATTCCCACGCCTGGGGTTTCCTTACTAGTTCTTCCCACAGGCCTGACCACTGACATTTCAAGACCAACCTGTTTTCCTGCACTTGTGATGCTCTGGCAGCAGAGCCAATAAATGTATGCATCGTTATTGCTCCTGCTGCAGTACAGGCAGCTGTTGTTCTATTTCTGAAATTCAGGGTTGCAGCCCTTGGTCTCAAAGTGAAGAGTCATGTTCACAGGTCAAGGAACTAGGGCTTCTAAAAGAGGACCTCCTGCTGTTTTTTAGAATTTAACTGGACTATTGTGACTACTCTCTCTGTACCTTGACTTCTGTGCTTTGCTTCCTTATTAACTCCTTATGACTTAGACCTTAGATTTGCTCATAGATTCTGCTTCTGCCTCTGTTCCACTTGAGTGTCTTCTCTTGAGATTACCTACTGTCAGATTCTGGCCAATTCTGTGACTCAGATTGTTTTCTGGGGCTCTATTTTGGCATTTTCTTTACACTTTCTTTCATTGCCCAATCCTCTTCCAAAGCTACTGTTATCCTGTCTTAACATTGACATAGCCAGTCAAGTGGCCAGGATGGGCTGGGGAGAAGGGATACTAAAAAATAGAAGTTCCCCACATATGGAGCACTTGCCATCGGGGAAGACGTTCTCAATTTCATATGCAAATCCTGGTGAGATGACTCATAAATCAATGAGACTGTCATGCCGGAGTCACAGTGCTGTGGTTTTCTAACAGCCTCTATACTTTGGAAGCAAACTGTCTAAAGTGGTACATATTTCTTAAGTTATAACTATATGCAGGAAAATGGTGGGCCACCAGCTTGAGCCAATCTGTCTCTCTTTGTTTGCTTGGACACTGACCTCTCCAAATGAGGATTTTTATTTATTTTGTAATTCATGATATATCAAGAACATGTGGAAAGAGTCCAGGAGTAAACTTAAATTTCTTTTAAACCATACAGTGTGGATCATAACCATGGCTTCACATAGTTAGAGACCTTTCTTCTTCTTATGCTTCTCAACAAGCAAGCTGGGGTGAGATTTGTGCATTGACAAGGGAGATGGTTAGAGAGATATGGCTTCTTCCAAGACTAGAATTGAAACCCAACCTCAATTAAGTTAAGAAATTCTCAATTAAGACTGTCTGGCCCTCTTAGCCCCGCCAGCTTTTAAGAGCAGACACAGGATCTCCTTAGGACCTAGGACTTCTTGTCTTCAATAAAGCAGACACCTGAGAGAGAGAGAGAGAGAGAGAGAGAGAGAGAGAGAGAGAGAGAGAGAGAGAGTGGGGGGGGGGAGGGTGCAGGGGTGGAATTTTCTGCTTTTATTGGAGGCAATTTTAGACTGGTGAGTGGGCAAAAATCTGACCTGAATCCTAATCTCTTAGAGCCCATCTCTGATTTCTTGCTCTACCACCCCATTACCTGGCCCACATGGCTTAGATTATTGAATCTTGATCCTTGAACATGGACTGAGGTATATGGTGGCTGTAGCATATTGTACTAAATTCCTCATATATTTTTCCCTTCTTCATGCCTCTTAAAATAATCTTTTGGCATGAATGGACATTTTCCCTTTGAATCCCAATTCTGGATTTCCTACCTAACTAATGCTAGGGAGGAGAGTTAAAAGGACTACATAAAGAAAACACACTGTTTTTTTTTTTTTTTTTTTTTTTTTTTTTTACCCTAGTTGCGTTTTATCAGGAAAAACATCTGGAGTCAGCCAAGGTTCATGTTTCATCTTACCAAGAGTATATGTTTGCATGAGTCACACAAAAATGAAGGAGACAATAATAATAATTGCTGTCTTAACATTTTGTTGAGATTGACAAACAAGAAAGTGCCTACAAATGCACACTGTAATATATTGTGCAGATATTATTTTTGTTATTATTATTACATGGCATGAGTGAAATAATACTAATGTGTTTTCTGCATTTTAAGATATGATTTTTTAAGAAAAAGTAATATAAATAGTCACGTCTAGTATATAACCAGTTTAAATTTCCAGGAGAATCTATAAAATATATATTCATTTTCATATTAGAATCACAAACTATTCATTGGTTGCCTTGAAACTCTGAAAGGAAAGATTGCTTTTCTCTCTGAACATTAATAAAAGATGTATTTCCCAAATAGAAATTGTTGGATATCTTTACATAGTGATAATAATTCATTATTATATGTATTTGTGTTTGTGGGTATGTAGATAAATATAAAGATCTAGACAGACATCTATCTATCTATCTATCTACATATGTAACTGTCTATTAAGGGAAAAAGGGCCTTACTGAAAAGAAAAAAAAGATGGAAATTTTCTGCTTTCATCAAAGGCAATTTTGGCCAGGCAAGTGGACAAAAACGTGACCTGAATCCTATTCTGTGAGAGCCTAGCTCTAATTTCTTGCTCAATTACCCTGTTACCCGGCCCACACACCTTAGGTTATTGAACCTGGATCCTTGAACATGGACTAAAGGATATGGAGGTGGTGGTAAAACTGGTAAAGTTTGTAGGTAAGTGGGAGACAGACAGAATCATGTACCCTGGCCTGCTTGTGGGAATTAAAACCACATAACTGTTCTTCATGTGCCCATGAAAATTCCAGAGACATTTTCAATCTGTTGTCAGCCTGGTTTTTGTTTTATTTTGGCAACATGTCAATCCTATGCCAGTAGGAGCATGTGTGCTCACACTTACTCATCTCCTCACTCCATTAGCATCCAGTGGGCTACGGGCAGGTCCCTCTGCTAAGCACTGGGAATAGAAAGGTGACTGAAAGGTCCTCTTGTTAACAGGCAAACAAAAGCAACCAAGAAAATACATTCAATACACAGCACACCCAGAAGCCAGAAAGGAAATTTTAAGAACTTAAAATGTAAAACATTTATATGGCAAAAAAATAAAAATAAAAAAATCCATAGCCAAAGTCTAAGGACAAATACTACATTGGTTGTTCAAAATAAACATGACAGATAAATGGCTACTTAATTTTCAAAAAGCTTTACCAAATTAAAAAAAAAAGAAAAAAAGAGAAAACAATAACTACATGCAAGAAATATAAGCAGATAGTTCTCAGAAAAAGATAAAATACAAATTTGATGACTAATATTGAGTGTTAACTTGATTGAAGGATGCAAAGTATTGATCCTGGATGTGTCTGTGAGGGTGTTGCCAAAGGAGATTAACATTTGAGTCAATGGATTGGGAGAGGCAGACCCACCTTCAATCTGGGTGGGCATCAACTAATCAGCGGCCAGCAGGCTAGGATAAAGCAGGCAGAGGAATGTGGAATGAGCAGACGTGTTGAGTCTTCTGGCCTTCGTCTTTCTTCCCTGCTGGATGCTTCCTGCCCTCAAACCTCAGATTCCAAGTTCTGCAGCTTTTGGACTCTTGGACTTACATCAGTGATTTGCTTGGATCTCTCAGGCCTTAGGCCACAGACTGAAGGTTGCACTGTTGGCTTCCTTGCTTTTGAGGTTTTGGGACTCCAACTGGCTTCCTTGCCCCTCAGCTTGCAGACAGCCCATTGTGGGACTTCACAATGTGATCATATGAGCCAATAGTCCTTAATAAACTCCCGTTTTTATATACATCTGTCCCATTAATTCCGTCTTTCTAGGGAACCCTAATGCAACAAATGACCTAAAATATGTGAAAAGATTCTCAACCTGACTGAAAATATTTAAATGCAATCAAAACAACAAAGAGATATTTCATCAAACATAGAGGGAAACACTAGAAAGTTCTGATATATGCGGGGTTGGAAAGAAAAGATTAAAATAAACAAATTTGTATACTGTTGGTGGGAATTTAAATTGGTGCAAAATTTTTGGAGTACAACTTGGCAACATATTTTGAAATTGTAAATGTCCTTTGACGCACTAATAGGAATTTATCCTAAATATATACTTACAAACGTAACCTCAGATGGACAGTATTTTAAAACTTGAAAATAACCTGAGTATTCATCAATGATTATCATTAAATAAAGTTATTTATTGCTACAATTATCTTTTATTGCTTTTATTTAATTATTCTTTAAGGTTATTGCTTTATTGCTACAGGAATACTATTTGGCCATTACAATATATATATACATTTTTTTGAGACAGAGTCTCACTCTGTCAACCAGGCTGGAGTGCAGTGGCATGATCTCGGCTCACTGCAATGTCCGCCTCCTGGGTTCAAGCCATTCTCATGCTTCAGTCTACATAGTAGCAAAGATTACAGGTACTTGCCAACATGCCTGGCTAATTTTTGTATTTTCAGTAGAGACAGGGTTTCACCATGTTGGCCAGGCTGGTATCGAACTCCTTGGCCATTACAATCTTTCCTCTTCTTTCTTTCCTTCCTTCCTTCCTTCCTTCCTTCCTTCCTTCCTTCCTTCCTTCCTTCCTTCCTTCCTTCCTTCCTTTCTTTTTTTAATGGAGTTTTGTTGCCCAGGCTGGAGTACAGTGCTCTGATCTTGGCTCACTGCCACCTCCATCTCCCAGATTCAAGCGATTCTCCCGCCTTAGCCTCCCAAGTGGCTGAGATTACAGGCACCTGCCACCACCCCCGGCTAATTTTTATTTTTAGTAGAGATGGGGTTTCTCCCATGTTGGTTAGTCTGGTCTCAAACTCCTGACCTCAGGTGATCTTCCACCTTCACCTCAGGTGACCTCTTCCACTACCCAAACTGCTAGGATTACAGGTGTAAGCCACTGAGCCGGGCTGGTCATTGCAATCTTAAAGTAGATGTGTTGGGATAAAAATGTTTTCTCATATAAGTGAAGAAAGCAAGATGCAGAGCAGCATATTTAATATTATCTTATTTATAAATAAAAAGATTATGGATAATGTAGAGTTATAGATACATAAATAATTTTTCTGAAAGTTAACAAGAAAGTGCTAATCATTGGACACAAAGATCTGTTGGTGGTGGTATGACATGTTTTCTTTTCCTACCTCTCTCTCTTTTTCTATGTGGCTACATTCCTCTTATTTAAATAAAATAAATTGAAAAGTTAAAAGCACACTGCCATATGTTATATGATAGAGGTGGTGGGTGTAATGGGATAC
This sequence comes from Rhinopithecus roxellana, assembly GCF_007565055.1. Lineage (NCBI taxonomy): Eukaryota > Metazoa > Chordata > Mammalia > Primates > Cercopithecidae > Rhinopithecus > Rhinopithecus roxellana. The sequence continues at coordinate 51,385,760 of NC_044556.1, read as the reverse complement.
AGAGGACAGGCATCTGAACCAGGATAGACAAGGGGAATGTCAGAGAAGACTTCCTGGATCAAAGGATGCCTGGGCTTCATTTCTAAGGTAAGAAGTTGTTAGATGAAGATTGAGGTATGGGTAAAGGAATGGTATTTGCAAAGGCATGGAGATGAGAGTGAAGGCAAGACATGTTTAAGAAATTGTTTTACAAATGTTTTGTTGGAGTGCAGAGTAGTCAACAAATTAAAAAGCGGGATATGTAGGTGTCAAATCATCTAAGGCCTTAAATAGCCTCCTAAGGACTTTGGACCTTCTCCTAAAGCAGGGAAAAACAACTAAATAATTTTAAATGAAAAAGTGACCTGACTAAAATCCATAAAACCTTACTAAATAAATGCAAAGTTGTTCAATAATCCAACTATGTTGGAAGACTCACTGTATGCACAACATCGCAGAACGGCCATCCTGGGGTCAGCTAACCTGAGATGTGAAAAGTACAATTCCATTTATTGGAAACAGCTTTAAAGATGTGAGTTCTTCCCGTAACATTTGTTCATTCATTTATTCATACTAATAAAAACAAATATTAAGTATATTTTTATACTGAGTATATGTTATAAGCAAAGCAAATATTCTAAGCTTTGAGAACAAAGGTGCAAAATGCATTGTCTCTGTCATCAAAAAATTTAGATTGGTAATCAAAATGCACTCTGATAATTTCTACAGTGTACATAGTATGGTGGAAATAGCAGAGGGAGTGCTTAACTTCTTAGAGGAATTAGAAAAGACTTTGCAAAGGTGGTGACATTTAAAATGGACCTTAAGAGATAAAAGGAGCTCTCTAGGTAAAAAGGGAGGCAGCAGGAATTCCAGAGATAGAAAATAGCAACTAAGCTAAAAAGAAAAAAAAAAAATGGCACAGAAATGGTAAGCGCATGACAAGAAAGGAACCTAGGCTAGACAGATAAAGGAGGCAAGGGACAGAGGTGCAGTTGTGAAGGATTCACACTGATGCAGTTTTGATGTGTGTCCCTTCCATATCTCATGTTGAAATGTAATCCCCAGTGTTGGAGGTGGGGCCTGGTGAGAGGTATTGGATCATGGAGGTGGATCCCTCATGAATGGCTTAACACCATCCCCTTGGTGATGAGTGAGTTCTTGCTCAGTTCATTCAAGATCTGGTTGTTTAAAAGAGTCTGAGACCTCCCCATTTTCTCTTTTGGTCCCTCTCTGGCATGTGACATGCCTGCTTCCCCTTGGCCTTCCACCTCAAGTGGAAGCTTCCTGAGGTCCTCACCTAAAGCAGATGCTGGCACCAAGCTTCCTGTATAGCCTACAGAACTGTGAGCCAAAAATAAACCCTCTTTCTTTCTCTCTTTCCTTCCTTCCTTCCTTCCTTCCTTCCTTCCTTCCTTCCTTCCTTCCTTCCTTCCTTCCTTCCTTCCTTCCTTCCTTTCTTCCTTCCTCCCTTCCTTCCTCCCTTCCTTTTTTCTTTTGATGATGTCTCATTCTGTCGCCCAGGCTGGAGTGCAGGAGTACGATCTCGGCTCACTGCAAGCTCCGCCTCCCGGGTCCACGCCCTTCTCCTGCCTCAGCCTCCTGAATAGCTGGGACTACAGGTGCCTGCCACCACGCCTGGCTAATTTTTTGTATTTTTAGTAGAGCCAGGGTTTCACCGTGTTAGCCAGGATGCTCTGGATCTCCTGACCTTGTGATCCACCCCACTCGGCCTCTCAAAGTGCTGGGATTACAGGCGTGAGCCACCATGCCCAGCCATAAACCTCTTTATGTTACCCAGTTCTTTTGATTTGTAGTTCATGAGCATGTATGAGCTATGCCACCTTTGAACCTTGTTATGTCAGCACATTACCTGTCTCACCTAAACAAAAAAATAATTATCCAGTCTCAGATATTCCTTTAGAGTAATGCAAACAGACTAATATACACACAAACCTTGGAAAGGACTTCAGACTTTTTAATCCACAGGCCACAGGAAGCTGCTGAAGGTTTTACAGCAGAAGAGGTGTTATGAGAAGATAGCTGTAGAGGCTGTGAAGAAGGATTGGAGTCTGGAGCCGGCCTAAAAACTTTAGGAGCTCTTAAAACAGTACTGGCAAGAGATATGATGAAACTAACTCAGTCAAGGATCATGAGATTGGAGATACCAGGAGAGATCTGCGAAATGATTACAAAGAAGTTAGAAGATAACATGATTTATTGGATTTCTATCTTGCCCCCAGGCTCCAAGATAGGTACTTTATACACCTTATTTTATTTACTCTTTACAACAACAACCCCGTGAGGTAGGTGTGATCTGCCCCTTAAGAAATTGAACATCTGGGAGGCTAACTCACTCAAGATCACACAGGCATTAAACGTCAGAGCCAGGATTTGAACCAATGTCTGCTAGATGCCAAAGCCCATATGCTTTCTCTCTACTCAGATAGTACCAAGAGGACTTGATGTCTGATTACATATTTTCTCCAATTAGGGTTCCATCGTCGCTCACTTTCCTAAATTTTGTAGGAAGCCATGTGTGTGCTCCAGCCTCTAGCAGCCCTGAGGAAGAATGTATTCCACTAGGTTACACTGTGCTAAGGAATGTAAGAAGGAGTACTTCTTACATTAAGCAGAGTGTGGAGGCCAAGGAATGTTCAACCTGTCTATGTGTGTATTTGTTTTCTATTGTGGCTATAACAAATTATTATAAGCAATTATCATAAATCAGTACACATGTATTACCTTACAGTTCCATTAGTAGTCTACCATGTGTCTCACTGGGCTAAGACTGAGGCATCAGCAGGGCAGAGTTCCTTTATGGACGCTTTAGGGGAGAATTCTCTTCTTGACTTTAAGAGCTTCTAGAGGACACTACTCTGGCTCATGGCCCCCTTCCTTCAGCAAGGGCAGGTCGAGTCCCTCTTACATATCATCACTCTGACCATCCTTACTGCCTCCCTCTTCCCCTTTAAAGGAAACTTGTAATTACATTGGGCCCACCCAGATAATCCAGGCTGGTTTCTCTACTTTAAGGTCAGGAGATTAGAAACCTTAATTTTATCTGCAAATTTAATTCCCTTTTGCCAAGAAAGGTAATATGTTTACAGGTTCTGGGGATTAGGACACGGATACTTTGGAGGCCATTATTCTGCCCAACATGCAGTTCTTTATGACGATTTAGATTTGAATCTTGTATTGCTAGTTTTAGAAATTTATAAGGAGAGGGTGGTGAGTAAAGAGTTAACTAGCCATCCAACAAGCACAATGACCTCTTGACAATGTTGAGCGTGGTGTAGACTGGTGGGCCAAGAGCTGAGCCGTTGAGGTAGGCAGTTCACATCTTCGAAGAAATGCTCATCAAACCATGACCAGTGGAAACCAGGACACCAGTCACCTGGGAAACCAAGTAAACATAAACATACAGCCATCCATCACTGCCATCTGGAAGAAATTGGGTAGTGAGGGTCTTCCTGTTAGGCCTTGCTTCAGTATTTATTTGTGTAGCTGGAGGTCCCAGACCAGCCTTTCTGTCAGCGATGCTTCAGTGAAGAGCATGGGGCTGAATCTCAGCTTGGAATTAAAACATGCCACCTTTCTGTGTGAATGTGGATGTAAATATTACCAGCAGACAGGTCACTCAAGAGATAGGTGCCCGTATTTCCAAGTCTAAACAATCTCTGTAGGTCAGACAGGGAGGCCCCATGTGCTTGTTGGCAACACCACCTTTAGCAGAAGTCTGAATTCCTGGTGAATGCTGCGTGTGTTCTGCTCTATCCAGGAACTATGGCCTCCAGAAGCTTTGCCCTACAAGCTCCATCCTAGTCAATGACTTCAGGCAGAAATGTGCAGGGAAAAGATGGCTTCAGTTGGGTCCACTGTATGAGGTGATGTGTAAATTTTATGAGCTTTCCTCCCGGGAGTCCTTGCTTTTGACTGAGAATGTGTTTTCAGTTGTTGCTCCAATCTATCAGTGGTGATAGATTTGACCATCTCCCTGCATATGTTCTCGCCCTGTTCCCCAAGTGATTCAAAGCATATTTACAAAACAGCTGGCTCGGGTTGACGGGGGCAAGTCTGAGGCGTGGATCAGAGCACAGTGAAGTGACCCATACAGGGAACAAACTTATGACCTTGGCCTCCTAAGCACTATCTCCTTACAGATTCAGCTAATACAGCTCCTGAAAGCCTGCCCTTCATCTACGTCCACATGCCACATTGAAACACTCAAAGGCCGCCTGGCAGCAGCAAGAAGGAAAACATTCAAACCAAGTTAGATTTCCTGGCATCATGTTGTTTCTTCTTAACTTGAAGATACATTTGGGGACCCCTAGTCTGGTGACACTGAATTAGATTCAGTCAAACACTTTCTAGATGACCATGGAATACTGTGAGTTACAAGAGACTCTCCCATCCTCATCCATGGTTACAGTGTAAGCTCCTGAAGGGCTTGGCCTGTGTTGTACTTAGTCCTTGGCACAGAACAAATGTTTAAAGAATGTCAGTGAAATTAACTTTAAAAATGGATAAATTTGGCCAGGCGCGGTGGCTCACGCCTGTAATCCCAGCACTTTGGGAGGCCGAGGCGGGCAGATCACAAGGTCAGGAGATCGAGACCATCCTGGTGAACACGGTGAAACCCCGTCTCTACTAAAAATACAAAAAAATTAGCCGGGCGTGGTGGCGGGCACCTGTAGTCCCAGTTTCTCGGGAGGCTGAGGCAGGAGAATGGCGTGAACCCGGGAGGCAACGGAGCTTGCAGTGAGCGGAGATCACGCCACTGCACTCCAGCCTGGGAGACAGAGCGAGACTCCGTCTCAAAAAAAAAGGATAAATTTGTGAGATAAATTCAGTTTTTACGTGTACCCTGACTTGACTTTGAAAAGCCAAATTCTCAAAAATTCTCATATTCCTTATCACTTATTTCATGGACAGAAAATAACCTAGAGTAATACTGCCCAACAGAAATGTAACACAAGCCTCAAATACAAGCCGCATACATACTTTTACATTTTTTAGTAGCCACATTAAAATAAGTAAAATAAGTAGATAAAATTAATTTTCATACTATATTTAACCCAATATATCCAAAATACTGTAATTTCACATGCATGTTATATAAACATTATCAATGAGCTCTTTTTCATTTTTTTTTTTTTTGTTAAATAACAACTCTAGCAGCCCATCTCAATTCGAACTAGCTAAATAGCCACATGGGGCTCACTGCTACTGCATTCAATAGCACAGCTCTGGGCCCCTCTTCATTTTCCATTCTCTCTTCCTTTTCATTTGTCTTTCCACGGCTTACCCCTGTGCCCCTACTCGCTCCCCTCCTCTTCCCTCTTCTGTAATATCAATTTCATTCAGAAATGCCCTCCCCATACCTCTGCCAGCTCAATCGCACCCACCCTGCTAGGACAGTCTCAAGACTGGTGAATATTATGATTAATTAATATCCAAATAGCCCTTACTAAAGAATCCTTACTTTCATTGGCTCATTAATAATGGTATATAATAAGCGCCATTATTTCCTCTTTATTGTTGAAGAAACAGGTTCAATTTCAAACTATTCAGTGGTAGAGCAAGGACTTGGAAGCAGGTGTTCTGGGTTCAGAGCTTCCCACCATGCCACACACTTGCTGCCATTGCAGAAAGAAACCTCCACTCAGTGGCCTCCCTCTCTCCCTTCTGATGGGAAAGAAAGAAAATTAAATAGCAGTTCCAATAAATTATAACATGTGCTGTAATAGAAGAGACAGAGGGTTCTATGCGAGCAGTTGGAAAGGGCATGTAACCTATCTTGCAGGAAGTCACCGGAGATATGGGATTGCAGAGCAGAGTGAAGTGATCTATACAGGGAACAAACCTATGACCTTGACCTCCTAAGCACTCTCTCCTTACAGATTCAGCTTCTGATGGGGTTGCTTCTGGAAAGACCCCGGTGAGGTGAGCCATAGTTTTAATCAACTGTCATGTTATAGTTTATTTCAGGCAAGTGGTTTAGGTAGGCACTGTCACATTATAAATGTCATTACTAGCTAAGACTGGCCTGAGGCTCAGAGAGCCACAGACAGTTTGAGAATATCTGCCCAACTCTTTCCTAAGGCCATTATTGTAGAAACTGCCCTGATTTTGGTGGGGACTTTTGGATCCTGAGAAGAAAAGCTAGACTTGTGGAAAAACACATTTCTCATGTGCCATTTGCATGCAGCCCCCCACTTTCCATTATTATGCTCATTTTAGAGCTCCAAGCGTCATGCCTGGACCTCTTAGTCCTGCTTTCAGGAAGAGATTGAATTCATCTTTATTCTTTTCTTTCTGATTTTTAAGCAGTAGCAGTATGGTAACACTTCTCAATTTTATTTCCAGCTATACCTATGGCCTCAATTTTCTTCCCAGTGATGCTCTCAGGTAGACTTAATTAATTCTGGTTGTTTTGCAGCTTTAAGTTTTGCACAGTCTTGCTGGCCTACAGTGCCCCTTTGCTTGGAACTCCAATGCTGTGATTTTCCTCTTGAAATCCAAATCATCTTTGAAAAAGGCAACCAGTTTCTCACCTAAGCCATGTCTAAACAGGTCTGGTCCCCAGACCATATCTGGCATGAAAAGAGGCTCAGTGTAGCACACAATAGATGACTGTAGTCTAATTTTAGACCAGATGGTTGACCATGTCTCCTCCCTGTGATCCCATCTCTTACCTCCATCAGACCAACTCCTTAGGGAGGGACCCTCACAAGCATCAAGAACATATAGAAGTAAATACATGTCTTGTCCTAAAACACAGAGGTGATGCCGCTATTGTCCTGATTAAGACATTTTCACAGTTCAGTATACTCTACAAGATGAAGTCCAAGCTCTTTAACCATGTAACAAAGTCCTTCATGTTTCCTCCCTCCCCAGACTCCTCTTCTGTCATACCTCATACCCTACACACCAAACACACAAATGTCCCTGCAGTTTCCTGAAAACATCAGGTGGGTTCAGGCCTGCCATCTCCATACCTGAGCTGCCAGTTCTTTCACCCTCATCTCTGTGCACCTTGCCAACACATACTCACACACATACTCACATACAGAATCTCACCTGGACACCCCACCCACAGTCAAAACTGATCATTCCTTCCTTTGTGAATCCTGACACTGTCCACATCTTTAGCACAAAGCCTGTAACATGCTGCTGCATTTTTTATTTACAGAGCTAAACAAAAGGGAACTGGGGGCAAGGACTATTCCTGAGTTATCAGCTTCTTTGCCTATCAAGATGTCTATGCATAAATAAGCATTTTATTTACTGATAATCAAAAGGAAGATAAAGAGGTAGAGTGATGCCCTACCATAGAGAAAGGGTTATATATATATGTATGTATATATATACACACACATAGGTATATATACACACACACATATATGTATGTATGTATACACACACACACACACACACACACACATATATATATATATATATATTTTTTTTTTTTGACAGAGTCTTGCTCTGTCACCCAGGGTGGAGTGCAGTGGTGTGATCTTGGCTCACTGCAACCTTCGCCTCCCAGGTTCAAGCAATGCTTGTGCCTTAGCCTCCTGAGTAGCTGGGATTACAGGCCCTTGCCACCACACCCAGCTAAATTTTGTAATTTTTGTAGTGACGGGGTTTCACCATGTTGGCCAGGCTGGTCTCGAACTCCTGACCTCGGGTGATCCACCTGCCTCGACCTCCCAAAGTGCTGGGATTATAGGCGTGAGCCACTGCGGCCAGCTCTCTGTCTCTCTCTCTCTGTGTATATATGTATATATACATATATATATATATAGTATAGTATATATATAGTTGGCTGGGCATGGTGGTTCACACCTGCAATCCCAGTAATTTGGGAGGCCAAGGCGGGCAAATCGCTTGAGCTCATGAGTTCGAGATCAGCCTGGGGAACATGGCAAAACCCCGTCTCTACAAAAGATACAAAAAATTAGCCGGGAGTGCTGACATGCACCTGTAGTCCCAGCTACTTGGGAAGCTGAGGTGGGAGGATCTCTTGAGCCCAGGAGGCAGAGGTTGCGGTGAGACGAGATCATGCCACTGCACTCCAGCCTGAGCAACATAGTGAGACTCTGTCTCAAAAAAAAAAAAAAAAAAAAAAAAAAAAAAAAAAAAAAAAAAAAAACAGGATTTTTCTGTTTCCCAGGCTGCCTTTAACTCCTAAGCTCTAGTGATCCTCCTGCTTCAACCTCCCAAGAGAAAGGATTTTACTCCACTTGTCGCTCACTTAGCTCCTCCTCTTTTATCTAGGAGATTTTTTAAAAATCTAAGCATGATCAAGGTTCTGGAACTTTTTGATGGCCTGGAAGATAAAGGGAATCAGGACATCCTGGAAGAGAAAAGCAAGTTGCTGATAGTGTAGCATTTCCTCTGGGCTTAAGGAAAAATTATTAAAGAGACCCTCATATATCTTTTTAGGTTTTTCAGCTTAGCTCAGTAGGATGAGAAAGGAGGATTCATGGCAAAAATCTTTATCTAAAATAAATTTTTATCTAACTTAAGTATTCCCTGCACTGTCACATATGAAAGTATGATATACAAAGTACAATAAAGTGAGGACTCAAACTTTTGCCTGTTAAAAGCCAGGAAGGGTATGGGATTCCTGGCTTATTGCTTGATACCTACAATTTCAAGCTGAATCAAGAAAATGCTATAGGATCTGAAATTATTGGGGTGATTTATCTCAGACTTACAGGATCTGTGAAATATTTTCCCCAGAATCTTGGTTCTTTATAAATGGCTTATACTTCATATGGAAAAAACTTGATAATTTTGGAGTCTTGGTGGTAGTAGTTTAAAAAAAAAAAAAAATGGAGATTTCATCTCCCGTAAGATCTGAGCATCTTTTATCAGATCTATCTACATAAAAAATCATATACACACACAGAGGACAAAACATATTTTTAAAAACAGTATCTGAAGACACTGGAGAGTGATTAAAAGCAGGAAAATGCTGGAAGAAGCCAATATATGGAAGAAGAAAATGGCATTGATGAGTTTTTAGATTTTACAGCTTTTAGGCCAAGGCAGGCTCTAGTCTGCACTATGTAGAATGGCTAAAGCGCCATATAAACCCCACATATTACTGGCTAGAAGAACCAGAATATGGGGCATCCACAGCACAAAGAAAATTAAGAGGAAATCCCCAAAAGAATAGAGACTAAAGGGGGATCCCCATCTGCCCACATCTCTTACTGACCCTTGAGCTGCTCTCATATGGGACAGACGCCAAGCCATCGAGTGAAGTTAGAGTTTGACTGTGATTCAAACTGCTGCCCTGAACAAAGGGGATATTAAAAGGAGAACAAAAAATTATAAACAATTTGACACCAAAAATTTGACAACTTAGATGAAATGGATAAAGTCTTTGAAAGATGCAAATTAGCAAAACTTACTCAAGATAAGCTACACAGTCTTACATTTACTTTAAAATTTGAATTTGTAGTTTAAAACCATCCCTCAGAACACTCCAGATGCTTCACTGGTGAATTCTAACATACATTTACAGAAAATATTACACCAATTCTACAAAATAAAAAAAAAGAATGGGAAGAAAAGCAACTAAAACCTAAGTTTCTATGTAGATTCTACATAGGTGATGTCATCTGTGAATAGAGGCAGTTTTGTTTATACCTTTGCAATCTGTATGCCTTTTTTTACTTTTTCTTGCCTTACTGCACTGACAAGGACTTTCAGTACGATGTTGAACTGAAGTAATAGGAGTGAACATATTTACCTTTTTTTCTGATATTAGGGGGAAAGTACTCAGTCTTTCACCATTAGGTATGATATTAACTATAGGGTTTTCAAAGGTGCCCTTTATTAGGTTAAGGAGGTCTCAACCTGTAATCCTAGTTTGCTTAGAGTTTTCATGAATAGTTGTTGAATTTTGTCAAACCATCCTTCTGCATCTAGTGAGAGGATGATATGGCTTTTCTCCTTTAGTTTGGCTGATATGATAAATCCTATTGATTGTTTTGTTTTGTTTTCGTTTTTGTTTTGAGACAGTGTCTTGTTCTGTCGCCCAGGCTGGAGTGCCATGGTGTGATCTCAGCTCACTGTAACCTCTGCCTCCCGGGTTCAAGAGATTCGTGTCTCAGCCTCCTGAGTAGCTGGGACCACAGGCACATACCATCATGCCCAGCTACTTTTTGTGTTTTAGCAGAGACAGGGTTTCACCATTTTGGTCAGGCTGGTCTCGAACTCCTGACCTCAAGTGACCCACCAGCCTTGGCCTCCCAAAGTGCTGGAATTATAGGTGTAAGCCAATATGCCCAGCCCTATAGATTTGCTCTCAAATGTTGAACAATATTGCATTTCAAGGAAAAATTCCACTTGGTCGTGATAGATCATTATTTTAATATATTACAGAATTTGGTTTGCTAATATTTTGTTGGTATTTTGTATCTATATTCATGAGGATATTGGTTTGTAGTTCTGTTTTCTTATAATGTCTGATTTTGGTGTGAGGTTAATGCTGACCTCAAAAAATGAGTTGAGGGCCAGGCGCAGTGGCTCATGCCTGTAATCCCAGTACTTTGGGAGACTAAGGCAGGCGGACCACTTGTGGTCAGGAGTTCGAGACCAGCCTGGCCAACATAGTGAAACCCTGTCTCTACTAAAAATACAAAAATTAGCCCAGCGTGGTGATGTGTGCCTGTAATCACAGCTACTCGGGAAGGTGAGGCAGGAGAATCACTTGAGCCTGGGAGGCAAAGGTTGCAGCGAGCCTAGATCACATCACTGCACTCCAGCCTGGGCTACAGAGTGAGACTCTGTCACACACACACATACACAGACACACACACACACACACAAGAGTTGAGAAATATATAAAGATCAGTAGAGAATCCAGACATAGGTAATCCACCATAGGCAATTCAATGCTGAAAGGATAGTCTTTTCATAAAATAATGCTGGAACAGTTGGACATTTATATGCAAAAAATGTATCTTGACCCATACATTAAACTATATACAAAAATTAACTGAAAATTGATTAGAGGCCTAAATGTAAAAATCAAGTGTAAAAATTCTGCAAGAAAATATGGGAGAAAATCTTTGTGACTCTGGGCTAGGTGAGATTTATTAGGTAGAATACGAAAGGCACATTCCATAAATGAAAAAAATTGATAAATGAGACTTTATTAAAATTTAAAAGCCTCCCATATTTAAATAACAATTTTAGGAAAATGTCATTTAAATATAGACATAAGTTTGGGGAAAATATTTTTAAAACATATATCTGGAAAAGGACTGATATCCAAAATACATGAAGAACCCTCACAACTCAATAATAAGAAAACAACAATCCAATTTCTTTTTCTTTTTCTTTTGTTTTTCTAAAGGAGAAAACAACAATCCAGTTTAAAAACTGGGCAAAAAATTTGAACAAACACTTCGTCAAAGACAATACACAGACAGCAAAAATGCACATAAGACTGTGTCCAGCAACACTCATGGTAGAGAATTGCAGATTAAAACAAGACACCAGCTGTTAGAAAAGCTGCTGAGAAGAATGAAGAGCAACTGGAACTCTCATACATTGCTGATGGGAATGTGAATAGCACAGCCACTTTTAAAACTAGTTTGGCTGTTTTTTATAAAATTAAATATGCAATTGCTATATGACTCAGCAATTCCACTCCTAGATATATGCCTGATATGTGAAAACATGTATTCACACAAAAACACATCCACAGATGTTTATAGTGGCCATATGCATATTACTACAAGCTGGAAATATTTCAAATGTCCATCAAGTAATAATTCTATTAACAAAATGTGGTGGTACATCCATACAATGGAATATTACTCACCGATAAAACAGAATCAAACTATTGACAACAACATGAATAAATCTCAAATGCATTATAATAAATGGGAAAAAAAACAGACTCAATAAGCTACATACTGCACAATTACATTTATAAGACATTCTGGAAAATGGAAACTTATAGGGCAGAAAAAACTAAGTGGTTGTTTGTGGGCTGGGAATTTAGGTAAGAATTTGACAACAAAGTACATGAGGAAATTTTTGGATTAAGACACATGTTCTTTATCTTGATGGTGGTGGTGGACACTGAACTGTCTATGTTTCTCAAAATTCATTGCATTTACAAAGGGTAGATTTTGCTGTACACAAACTATTTCTCAATAAACCTGACTTATTTAAAACAAAAGAATGTCAAAGTAAAGGAATTTTTTTCATTAGACTGAAGAAGACACAGATCTAACCTCATTTTTCCTAGTTTACCTCACACTTTGATGGAAAACAGAAATGGTGAAATTGATATTTGTTGAATGGAAAAGAAAACATGGGGTTATATTAAGTGTAGAAAAGTAAGTATAAATTTCAAATAATGAAGTAAGGATGCATTGTGATAACTGAATTATAGGCTATGACAAGGAAAATGAACAAAGGATACATGAGAAGCATACAAAAACTTTCTCTTGTTGAGTATCAAGTGAAATTTGCTTCCCAGAAGAGGTTACCATGGATCACATTAAGAATTAAAATTCACAGAACTAGCCTTTTAAATTTTTTATTTGATTTTAAATCAACATCTTTTTGATATTTTTCCTTTTGGCTACAAAACCTGAATCTAGATGTCATAAGAAGGCTACTTTTTAGGCAGTATACACTAGTTCATTTATAATTGAATTAGAGTGCCACTTTCAAAAGCATATTTTATTAGTAAAAAAAAATAAGCAAAAGGCTGAGGCAATTTTCAGGATATTTAACTTATGAAGAGAAGTAATTCAAATCTATTTTAACTTGTAGATGATAATATTTAGAAAAATTAGAAATTCTTAAGTATGTAAAATTTTATATTTTGAAAACTATATTAATTTAAAAAATTATTGTCATTTAAGTTTCATAAAGTTGAAATCAAATGAATAATGTAAGAAAACACAAGTAAATGTCACACAGGTTCTATTTAAATAGTGTATATATATGTGTGTGTGTGTGTGTGTGTGTATATATATATATATATATATATATATCTCATACAGAATATTTTTAAATTCTGGAATTGTTGGATTTAAATTTGGACCATGCCCTGCAATTTTCTCTAGTTTCTTACTCAGTTTTATATAAATTCAAAATACTTAATCTACAAAAGTATACAATGTGAGATATTATAAACAGCTTTATGCCAATAAATTTGAACTTTTAGATGAGTCAAATTTCTCAAACAACACAATTTACTAAAGCTGGGGAAAAATATGGGACATCTGAATAGTCTTATACTTAATAAAGAAGTGTAATCCATAATTCAAAGCCTTTCACTACATTCCACTTCCATTAATTTTGTAGTAACTCGTATTAGATAAACCTTTCTGTAGAAAACACTTATTCTTGAGGGAAATAAAAAACTGCTTGAAGGCACTGGATAGTGACTGAAAGCAGACAGAAATTAGAGAGGAATTCATCCCTTCAATATAGCATTTTTTAAGGAGATTTACCTTGATATGCCTTTTCTCTGAAGGCACTCTGCAGTCTGTACAATATAGGGCAAAATAATTCAAGAAGAGAACATTATTCTTAGCATTTCAAGGAACCATTAAATGGAGTTAGGGTTAACAGAACAGAGAGTGAGGTGTCAGGAAGGCGGGAGTCTAAGAGAGAAGCTCCAGAATGTGCACATAAACTCTGCCCAAACATCTGGATGATCCCTAAACTATATATGTATGAGGAAGACTCTGAGGAGCCCAGTGAAAAGCAACAGGTGAAAGTCTGAAAGAACTTACTAGAGATTTCAGCTACTTCCTCTCATAGGGGAGAGAGTTTGGGGTTTGAGTCCACCCAAGTTAACTGCCTGAAAGAAAGAATAATCAACATTTTTCAGAGGGTGATAACAGTATCCGATCACTACAGGGGTCCATCCAAAATGTCTGGCGTACTATAAAAGAGTATTACACACACAAAGTGAGAAGAAAATACAATGAAGAGAAATAGCAGTCAATAGAAACGTACTCTGACATGACCCAGATTCTGGAGTTAACAAAGACTTTAAAGCAGCTACATAAATATTTTCAAAGATTTTTTTAAAAACATGATTATAATTATGAAGAGATGTGGAATCTCAGCAAAGAAATAGAAGTTATGAAAAAGTGCCAAATAGAAATTCTGGAGCTGAAAAGATAAAAGACATCTACCAAAAATCTACTGCAAATGTTATACTAAAAGGTGAAATATAATTTTCTTCCCAAAATTAAAAATAAGACAAGAATCTCTGGTTTCAATACTTCTAATTAACATGATACTAGAGGTTAAAATTGTAATGGTATAATAAGGAAAAAGAAATAAATAAAGCATATAAGGATTGGGAAGAAAGAAGTAAAATGTATTATTTACACAGAGCACAATTGTATACCTAGAAAATCCAAAGGAATTTATAGATAAACTTCCAAAGTTAATAAGTCAATTTAGCAAACTCACGGGATTCAAGGACATTAATAAAAATCAAGTATAGGTATAGCAGCAACTAACAAGTAGGAAATGAAATTTAAAGAAAATATAAAAACATCAAATACCTAGGCATAAATATAATGAAAAATGTGTATTATCTTACACAGAAAACTATAAAACAATGTTAGAGAAATTAAAGAAGAGCTAAAATGGAGATCCATAGATCGGAAGACTCAATAGCGCAAAAATATTAAGTCTCCCCAAATTGATCTATACCTTCAATGCAATCTCAATTAAAATTCCAACAGATGTTCTTTTTAAAAGTAGATAAATGTATGTGGAATTTTATATAGCAATGTAGAATGACAGGAATAGGTAAGAGAATCTTTAAGATTAGAGTTTGAACACTTATCCTACTATATACAATAATTATTATCAAGTAATTAATACAATGTGAATAGAGGCACAAAAATAGACAAATAAACCAATGAAACACAATAGAAAGTCTAGAATCAGATCCACACATATATGGACACCATTGGTCCATGCAGAGCTGTGGGAAAAAGACACTATTTTAATCAATGCTCGATTGGATATCCATACGAGGAAAAACAATCTTGACTCCTGTCTCATACATTATTTAAGGAATCAATTCCAGGGCCAGGCGCAGTGGCTCACCCCTGTAATCCTAGCACTTTGGGAGGCTGAGGCGGGCGGATCACTTGAGCTCAGGAATTCAAGACCAGCCTGGGCAAAATGGTGAAACCCCATCTCTACTAAAAAATACAAAAAAAAAAAAAAAAAAAAAAAAAAGTTAGCCAGGCATGGCGGCGTGCACCTGTAGTCCCAGCTACTTGGGAGACTGAGGCAGAAGAACTGCTTGAACCCAGAAGGCGGAGGTTGCTGTGAGCCAAGGTTGCATCACTGCACTGCATGCGCTCCAGCCTGGGTGACAGGGTGAGATTCTGTCTCTTAAAAAAAAAAAGAAAAAGAAAAAAATAATTTCCAGGTGATTTTAGATCAAAAAATGAAATGTAAAATAGTAAAGTTTCTAAAAAATAATGTAGAATGATATGTTGTATGCCTGGAGCAGGCAAGGATTTCTTAAATAAGAAATAACATTCCTAAAAAAAATTAAAATATTGGCATTTTCTGTTTATAAAGAGATACCATTATGAGAAGGAAAAAGAAAGTTATAGAATGGAAGAAAATGTATGTATACAAATATTATATATAAAATGACAGCTCGTATATATTTTTTACAATTTAAAAAGTCAGAAAACCTGGTAAAAATTGGATGCTGTTTTCTTCACAACAAAGAATATCCACATTGCCAATAAGCATTTTTTTCAAGTGCTCAACCTCGTTAGTTATCAGGAAAAAGCAAATTAAAATTACAGTGAAATATATGGTATATCAACAACTTGGCTAACATTTAAAAGACTGAAAATACCAAGTATTTGTGATGCTGTAGAGTAATGGAACATACATACATTGCTATTGGGAGTGTACATTGGTACAATCACATTGAGAAACTGTTAGTATATACCAAAGTTGAACATATGCCCACCCTATGACCCACTAGTTCTATTCCTAGATACATGCCCAGAAGAAATGCATACAAGTGTTTACTAAAAGCCAAACCTAAGAATGTCCATAACAGCATTATTTAAAATAGCCAAATTAAAAACAATTCAAATGTCCTCAGTCAATAGAATGGAGAGATAAACTGTGATATATCCATGAAACAGCAAATTAATGAAAATGAAGACACTACTGCCACGTACAACAACATGGATGATTATCACAAGTATAAAGTTGAGCAAAAGAAGCTAGACATCAAATAATACACACTTTATAGAAAACTCAAAAACAGGTGAAACTAATGTATGGTATTAGAAATCAGCAGAGTGGGCATCTTTTGGAAGAAGAGTGGAGATGGTGGTTGGAAAGGTGCCCAAGAAGGGCTTCTCAGATGTTGACAGGGTTCTGTTTATTAATCTCTGATGGTTTGTTGAGTGATTTGAGTGTGCTTGCATGGGTTATTTTGTGCTACATACATATTTTCTGTATGTGTGTTTTAATTCTTCTATAAAAGGTGTATTTTTGAAAAAAAGTTATGGAGACAGAAAGGACATACATGAAAGAATACGAGGCAAGGCAAATCATCTGAATTTATACATTCTTTGGCATCAATTGTAAAATGCTACAGAAATTTAGAGAGGGAGAAATCACCGAACAAGATTGGTCAGAAAGTGTTTTCTTGCACTTGGTATGAATTGACTTGGGTGTGGAATAATGGCAGGATTTGGACAGGAAGAGAGGATAAGATGTGGACACAGGAACAGTCTTGGAGAGGGTGGGGCCACTCACTGTGATTGACAAAGAGGGGACTTGGTTGGAGGAAAGATTCCCTTTGGAGAGTGAAAAACAGTCCTCATCACATTGCTGGAGCTTTATATGGCATGTTATAGTTTACAAACCTCTTTCTTGGGCTCTCTGTTATTTGATTATCACAATAACTCCATTTATTGCTGATACAGACTCAGGTTTAGGAAGATTAAAGTCTTTTGCTTAGAGCTACTTGATAGCTGGGGCTATTTTCCTGGTCTAAGGAACTGCTGAACTGGATCCAATTCTAGTTCCATCCAATCTTAGATCCTAATGGTCACAAAATTCTGAAAGAATGTGTTAGGAAATGGCATATCAGGAAATGTAGAGAGTGACCTATTGGCACAGAAATGTCTTGTAAATACGTTTATCAATTCAATATTTTCTTCCACTGAGTAAAGAAAGGTCTGTTTTCCATGTTAGAACACATATTGAGGTATCCCTAAATCTTAAACAACTATTCATGATAAAGAGCCCTAATGAAATTCCTGGGAAGCTTCTAAGAAGAGGACGATTTTGCATTCAGCCTCCTGTGTCCCATCCTTGGGCTTGCAGGCAACTGTAGCCAAGAGCCATGGTCTGTCTCTCTTGAGACGGTGGAAAGCTGCCTTGTCGCATTAGACTGCAAAAGTCGTCCCTGTTTCCTCCTTTCTCTAAAAGAAGAATGAAGTTCACCTCTGGTGGCTTTATCTCTCCAGGAAAAAGAAACTCAGGTCTAAAGCCATCTATTTACAGATGAGGCCATAATTATAGACAGGGACACTTGACGGCTTTCAGCTCACAGCTCTTGTGGCTTAGGTCTCTGTGTGCCAAGTTCCAGACCTGGACCTGCCACAGAAGTATCGGCTGATCTTGGAAAAGTCATGAAACCTGTTTGTTTCTAATATCTCCTTGGGATACATTTTGTAAACAGTGCTTTGGCTGAAAAGAGTGGATGCTAGCATGAGGAAAATGGAGATCTTAACAAATGTGTAGAATGTTAATTCTTCCATGTCGTTCTCTTATTCCTTTAGGTGTTTTTCAGGCCTAGCTATACATTGGAATCAACTGGCAAACATTGAAAAAAATCACAAAGCCTATGCCACACCCCAGAGGTTCTGAGGTGCAGCCAGAGTATAGAACCTGTGATCTAGGTCATGGCTGTCACTGGAAAACAGCTGTGGCACTGGTATAGGGGCAATGAGGGGCTCATGCAGATCTCCCTGTGTGGGCTCACCTGGCCTTACAAAGGCCCAGCTCTGATCACTTGGGACCAAAGTGACTCTTATTATTAAAGGCTTTTAACATTCACAGAAAGAAAGTACGTCAAGGATGCGTGAAATCATGACAGAAGCTCCTCCTCCTAGGAACTGTCATAGGAAATTACCCGTTACACTTAAGAAGAAAGACCGAATAGAGAGAAGCCAACTCTATCCACAACCAACAGATGGCGCTATTGCCCAATGCCCTGCCATTTAGGTCTCTGCCAACCACTTACTCTTTAATACTTGGTAATTTGCTGCATTTGTGCATGATTTTGAAGTGTTCTAGAAACATTTTTGACTCCACATATCTGAGAACTGCAAAAGCAGCAATAATATTAAAAGTGTTACTTAGAAAAGGAGCATAATTATGACAAAATGAAGGTAGAACCATTTTTAAATTTAGAAGGTGGTGAGAACATAAAATGTAAGTTTGTACATGCATGTGGAATTAATTTTTAGACAGTAGGGACAATTCCAAAGAGCAGAGTTGATCACGAATCCTGAGAAAAGTGTTGTGCCTCTGCAACTGACAATAAAGAGCAAGAGATACAGAAATGAATGAAATGGAAAAGTTTATAGTGTGCAGTTAGATAATTACAATGCCTAATATGTGCTTTATCTTCACCATAAACTACACAAGTGCTCTCCTTTCTTTCATCATTACCCAGCCAGCCAAAATCAACCACTGTCAATTAAATTAGACTGTTTTTAATTTTGGAGAAGGCTAGGGTTGTTCTGGAATTTGGAACGAAGCATGGTAAAAGCTCTGCTACGTAACTTCTGGAGTAAGTCGGGGACTAGTTCTGTAATCTGAAAGACAAATCTGTACTCTCAAATCTATACTACTTCAAGGTGGCAAGGCAGCCCAGTCTGATGCTAACCATAACTGCTAAGGAGGTCTATTCACCACACCTGCAGAAATGGTTGGGGAGAAGGGTTAAATTAATGAACTTAAAACATCTTCAGCAAGTGACACTATTGCTTGGGAAAAAGAAAAAAAAGAAAAAGAAGACATTTAACTGCTTCATGTTACGAAAAGATACTTGATAGAATGTATCAGCAGGAATAAGAGTATATCTGAATTAAAACTCTGAAAGTTTGACCTTCTGTTATTTACTGAAAGTACACTGGGAAACTGCAAGCTCAACCTCTCTAAGACACTTTGCATTTATAGTATATCAGTCAGGATCCAATTAGAGAAGTAGAACAAATAGGACATAAATATTAAAGAGATTTATTACAAAGAATTGGCTTATGTGATTGTGGGGGATGGCTAGGCAAGTCTGAAGTCTGTAGGGCAGGCACTCAGGAGGGCAGGCGGGAACTGTCAGGCACAGGTGGAAGCTGCCATCCGTAGGTGGAATTTCTTCCTCTTCAGGAAAAGCCTCAGCTCTGCTACTAAGTCCTTCCAGCTGATTAAATTGGGCTCACCTGGATTATCTAGGCTACGCTCCCTTTCTTAAAGTCTACTAATTATAGTCTTAAATTATAATTCCAAAATCCATTCACAATAACACCTAGATTTGTATTTGATTCTGTAACTGGAGACTGTAGTCTATCCAAGTTGACACAACAAAAAGACGATCACAGGCTAGATGCGGTGGCTCATACCTGTAATCCTACCATTTGGGAAGCAGAGGCAGGAGGATGGCTTGAAGCCAGGCATTCAAGACCAGCCTGGGCAACAAAGAGAAACCCCATTTCTATAAAAGAAAAAAAACAAAAAAAACTTAGCCGAGTATGGTGGCATGTGCGTATAGTTGTAGCTACTTGGGAAGCTGAGGCAGTGGGATTGCTTGAGCCCTGGAGTTCAAGGCTGCAGTGAGCTGTGATCACTGCACTCCAGCTGCCTGGGTGACAGAGTGAGACCCTCTTTCTTTGAAAAAAAAAAAAAAAAGAAAAGAAAAAGAAAAAAAAAAAGAAAATTAGGACCGTCACAAATAGTGTTTAGAAATAAGACTGTTTCTGAATAGAAGCGCTTCTAGATTTAAAAAAAAAAAAAAAAAAAAAAGGGATCCCGTAGGCCCTAGGAACTGGATTCTTATATGGAAACCACAAATGTCATGGTCTGGCAGATCTGGTGATATTCTTATGTACACAAACCCACTCATTTATTTAGTTATTCAACAAATTTCAATGCATACTTACTATTTGCTAGTCTTTGTAGTAAGTGCTGACACTATAGGAACATGAATGATCCTTACCCTCAAAAGGCCCACAGACTAGTAGGAGAGACAGAGACACTGTGAGTTCCAATACCTTGTGGCAAATGGTAGTTCAGTTGAGCCTCTAAACCTAATTGTGAAATGAAGGAAGAGGCACTTAAACAGAATCCAGACTTAAGCCCAGGGGGATGCAGCATTTAGAGATGGAGAGAAGGAGTGGAAGAAAAGTCATTGTGTGATAATCCCAGCCCCAGGCCATGCTGACCCCCATGGAGCTGGTGCTCAAGTGGTCAAACATACTGTAAAGGGACAACTCAGGGAAGACTCTCCCAGGTCACTCCTACTTTATGTGTTTTTCGGCCTTGCTGTTAATGGTATGTCCACAGCGCCCGCAGCCTACCCCTCTAGGTCTTCATGGAGGTGCTGCTTCAGCCAGATGTGAGTTTGCTGCCAAGACTGAGAAACTGCATATGGTCCAGGTGCTCAGAGCAATGGCTTTCTCTTCCCTTCTCAGCTTGGCCAGTTCATCTGCTTCCCTTCAGAACATCTACCTCCTTACCCATGTTTTTCCTCCCTTGATGTTTTTCCTCCCTTGACCTCCTTTCAAGTAATCAGGCATGTGCACTGGTCATGTGCACTATTCATTAGCCTAGGAATCTATTCTTTTTCAAAATGGATTAAGCAATGTCTTCCCTCCCTCCCTCTCAGGACAGAGAGGGTAAATGAAGCCCACTGTGAAGCTCCTTAGAACTGGTACTGCCACACAAAAGTATAGTACAGGTTGGGTATTGTCATCATCTGTCTTGTCTCTATAACTATTCATCCATCCATACTGTCTAATCACTCCTAAGCTGTGTGTCACTGAAGGATAGAAATCATTGTTGAATCTATAATACCTAGTACAGTTTGTCCAGCTTCTGCACAAAGCAATTGTTCATTAATTTTCTAGTAAAGTCAGTGATAATGAGATCATTTGAAGGTTTGGGAGACAGAACATTGCAAACAGCTACACCACTGATGCTATAATTCCTAGAATGTCCCATCTCTTACCTCTGGCTAATTACTTCTTTGAGACTCAGTTTAACACACCATCTTTGCTAAGAAAGTCTTGTGTCCTAAGTACCTTAGTAAAAGTACTCATGTCTGAGTTGAGTACCTTCTCCTGCTACCATAGAATCCTCTGCACACTTGGGTCATTTCTCTTACTGTGGTGGACTTTGCCTCTTGACATGAAGGGAAGTTCTATGAAATGGGGGATTATGTTCTAATAATCTTTATCAGCATGGCTCAATTCCTGGCACAATGCAAGAATGCCATAAATAATAAATTAGTAGTATTATATGTATTCCCTTGATTTTTGTCTTAGTATTAGCCTCATGCCATTATAGACTGTTGTGTAGAGGAAATATTACTTAGATAGGTGCTTAAAAATTTCTTCTGTGGCCTTGTCAAATGTGTAGAAAAAATGAAGTCAGGAGGTCTGGGTTGAGTTTTTGACCCTATATTTTCTTAGAGAAGACATGATTCCAAGCATTTTCCTTCTTTGAAGCTTCTCTTGAGCAGATGTTGTGGGTTTTACCTAGACCGTGTCCCTCACAGGGGCTGGACACCTGGGAGGTTAGCATCAAACAGGGATAGCAAAATGCACCAACACCCAAGGAACTTCTAAAGGGTTACTGGTGGAGTAAATTTTATCCTTCCATTTGTGTTAGTCAGGTTTTTTTTTTTTTTTTTTTTTTTTTTTTTTTTTTTTTTTGAGACGGAGTCTCGCTCTGTCGCCCAGGCTGGAGTGCAGTGGCCGGATCTCAGCTCACTGCAAGCTCCGCCTCCCGGGTTCACGCCATTCTCCTGCCTCAGCCTCCCGAGCAGCTGGGACTACAGGCGCCCGCCACCTCGCCCGGCTGGCTTTTTTTTTTTGTATTTTTTAGTAGACACGGGGTTTCACCGTGTTAGCCAGGATGGTCTCGATCTCCTGACCTCATGATCCGCCCGTCTCGGCCTCCCAAAGTGCTGGGATTACAGGCTTGAGCCACCGCGCCCGGCCGTCAGTTTGTTTTTTAAACCTCAGAGTGTTCATATGTGTCCACATGATTGTGGACTCTTTAAAAGGAGTCAGAATGTCAGAATTTATTTTTGTATGTCTCGTTCCTAGCACAGAGTAGGCACTCGGTAAATATTTACTGATTTATATTAATGTATCTGTCGAGCATGTACCTTCAAGTTTGGGACGAGGTTCTGATTTTATTGCCCCTAGTTACTGATCCATTTCTCCACTAGACCATTTCTTTTTGCTCTGAGGTGCCTGGCAACCTCAGAAGTACAGAAAGACAAAGGCAAAGGAATTCTGAGTCATGCATGCCAGGGAGGACGTACACAGTAAGATAACTCATTTTTAATAATGGGCTCAGAATTATGAATTAAAGCATTAACTAACACCTTGTGGTGTCCTGGAATGTGACTACCAAAAAGCCATTGCCATAGGGGCAGGTCTGGGTTGGTTGAGTAACTTTCAAATGCCAGCTGGACTACAGGAAGAGTTTGTTGCATTAAGTAATTTATGGGGTGCTACGAAGTTCCTTAAGCTATTATTAAAAGCATGCAAACTCCTCCTTGGTTAGACCTCTAGTAAGTCAGACTTCTAACTAAGCAGAACTGATAGGCTCGTCTTTTGATGTTTAACGAGTTCTGCAGCAGATGTGAGATGTGATGGACAGGGCTGTGGTGGTGATTTACTGGTCATGAAACAGAATGATGAGAGCCCTCTCCTGAAGAAAGAAAATGTAGCCAAAGGACAGGTTTCCCCCTCCCCTCCCCACAACCCCCCTCCTTCCTCTCCCACCAATCCCTTCCCCTTCTTTCTTTCTGCATGTGTTTTTGATTTCCTTACCCCCCTGCCTCTCAAGACTGGGATCATTTCCATTCAGGCACACACAGAACACTGCAAACTAATTAGCCTTGGATACAGCCACAGGAAGTCAGGCTGCCAAATCCTCTTTCCCCCACAATTCCTCAATTTTGCGAGCCTGCCTCAGGCCCATGGCCTTGCACTGGGCCTCTCTGTATAAGTTGCCAGTTCTAATTTTGCAATTTCCCTTCACCTTATAGAATATGCCCCAAGCCTGCCAGTGGATGGAGAGGGAAAGGCTTTGGAGTCAGTCTTGTCCTCTGGACTTTTTCCGCTAGCCCCTTCTCTGCTTTCTCCCTACAATTAGGGAGACATATTTGGATACAGTTTCAGTGTTGACTTGTCAATCTGACCTTTGTTAATGCTTTTTAAAGGAGAGCATTGCCCATCATGCAAGAAGCTTGGGATAGTTCCCCACTGGGCTCTTCCATCCCACTCACATCCCCAACTCCCAGGGGCCCTGTACCTCCGACTTTTCATAAAGGTTAAACTATTTTCTCACAAACTGTAGATGTCAGCCCTTCCCTAACTGATTTAGCTTGAGCGTCCTTGACACTGGAATAGGGTGTGAAAGGAAGACAGGGAGAAGAGAGAAGGCTGAGAGGTAGAGAGTTGATAGCCTGGGCTCTGGGACCCATACAGGGGAGCCATGGCGTGTGGGCTCCTCATAAGGGGCACCCCTCTATGGAAGCCCTGAATTAGAGGCAGTCGATGGTAGCTGACAGGCCAGATCTAAGCCGCAAAATAGGAAATTGGTTGCCAACATTTAAAAATCAGAAGATTTCACATAAAAATCCAAATTGCTTGCTTCCTAGAAGAAAATTAGATCTGGCAACACTGAATCAACGTTCAGGCTTGCATGATACAACTGGCTGAAGCTGAGTAGCTTCTCCATCCTAGAACTGGAGCATAAACTCTCCAGGTCACTGAAGTCCCCACTCCCCACTATTGTCTTACTTGATATTACCTACCTGGCTCATGAAAACATTTGAATTTGCCACTTTTGCTCTAAATGGAGACAGGGAAATTTAATATTGAATCATAAGATACTTGGTAGGCTAGAAAGTATGACTTTTCCTCTTTTCTATATAATTCAATCACATCAATGTACATACCATGTTAAAGCAATTCCTGTTAAGTTCTTGGGCTTCCTTCCTTATTAGATTGTGAGCTTGCTGAAGGCAGGGACCTTGGCTGTCTTGTTCATCATTATACCCCCAGTGCTTTGCATAGTGCTTAGGCATTCAACACATTTTTTTGATAGAGTTTCTTGATTTGCTTTCTCATTCATCAAACTTTATTGAATATTTCATGTGTTGTGCTAGGTATCATGAAACATGTTTATGATATCATGTGACATGTTCCTCAGTTAGTTCAGAGAGCAGGAAATAAGATGTGCATAAAAGGCACAGAATTCAAGAAGTACCAAAAAGGGTGTTTTTGTAAAGCAAGTTCTATGGGTGAGCTTCTCAGAGAAGGATGAATTTGAGTAGGCTTTATAGGCTGGGTAGGATTTGGCATGGTATTCACTTTTTTTTTTTTAACCACATCCTTTATCTCACCTGTGCATTACAGGGCCCATTTTTAATCTCCAATTTTTATCTCTCCCAATCTGCCAGTGACTGAATTGTACTAATTTCTAATAGTTGTTAAATGGCTTTGTTGCTGTGTGGCAGGAGGCCAGATACTATGGAAAGCCATGAGCTTCAGCCCACATTGTGGTAAGCCTAGCAGAATAGAAATAGATGCATAATAAATACTTCCCATGATAATGGGAAGGATTATCAAAAGTCTTGATAACGATGATAATGAAATAGCTTGGGCAGAAGGCAAAAACATTAAATG
Organism: Rhinopithecus roxellana; assembly: GCF_007565055.1. Lineage (NCBI taxonomy): Eukaryota > Metazoa > Chordata > Mammalia > Primates > Cercopithecidae > Rhinopithecus > Rhinopithecus roxellana. The sequence continues at coordinate 51,360,783 of NC_044556.1, read as the reverse complement.
TACCAAATGTGAAATGCAAAGCAGAAAAATCATCCTGTTTTCATGAGCTTCAATGAAAGAGATGTGCACTGTCACCTAAGCACCCCATGGGGTGCTTTTCTGGACCTATTGCCAGCTACAGCGGCATCTAACACCTAAGCTATGTTAGGTAGCAGAGTTCACCCAATCCTTGTGAATCAAAGAAGTTCTCTTGGGCTCTCAGTTCAGTACTTGGAATTCCCTTCTCAAAAGCCTGTTCACTGTAACCATCATTTGCCATTCAGATGGGAATAATCTCATGGCACCTTTGTTCATCGGGCCTTGCTCCAGAGAGGCAGGAAAACTATCATCAGGAGGGTTACAGGGAGGGGAAGGAATATTTCAAAGAAAGCAAATCTATGCCTAACATGTTTTCTTTTACACAAATTATATAGCACTTGAATTATGTTACCATTGATATAGTGTCATCAAATATATACTTAAACTATGATCAAATCATGATGGGCGTCGTTAGTAAAATACCACTAAAGGGAAAGTATTTGAAAGTTCAGTATTAGTTCAGTAGAAATTAGTATATACAGTTCATGGCAAAATGCTCATTCCAGGAGCCCTATAGAAAGATATCTGCAATAGTTATTATCAATACAGTCTTAGACCTGTTAAAAAAGAGAATTCTGAAATTATAAATTATATACATATAATAATAGTATAGATATGCTAACTATAAAATGGAAGCCTCATCTCCAAAGAGACTTGAGTTTTCACATTAGATATTTAGTCATATATTTAAATTGTGGATAGGAGAAACACATAACATCTATGTTGTGACTCAACTCTCCCATACCCATTACAGATGCCACTAATTGATCACATAGTTTGTTCCTATGGTACTAAGAGTTGTCCCTCAAAGACTTTTCAGATTATATTGGCTTCATATGCTTTAAATTTGTGTTGTATGCTTAATCTGAACGTGATGATACTTTCAATATATTCCTGCTGACAAGCTGGGTTTTTAATAATTTTAATTTGCTAAGATCTTCAGATCTGAAATTTTGGAAAGGGCTCCACTTGTTGAATAATATGCTTGAATACTTCTATGTTTACAGTAGATGGGAAAGAATCTCAGCATATTTTTCTTCTGGTTTTCATGTGGTCAGTGATATCATTATGGCACCCATGGTGGATGGCAAATGTTTACAAATAGCCATAAGAACTGTGTTGCTTTACAAACATTACAAATGTTTATAAATGTGAGAGCTTCAGAGATAGCACAAATCTATGAATGAATGCTCAAAGAAAACTTAAAAGAAAAAAGAGTTTTCAGCACTCTGCTCAGAAAAAAAAAAAAAAAAAAAGATTTTTCAACACTTTGCTCAGACAGCCACTCCCAACTACTGAACTTAATATTCAAGTTGAAACTTATTTTCCATCCATAATCTAGATCTTCACAAAAGCAAAATATTTCCAAAGATATATTTCAGGTCACATAAAAGAGTACTTGTAGAGTACTTCACAGCTCACATGCATTATTGAATTTAATCCACCTAATATCCCTGAATGAAAGATATTAAAATTCCTATTTTACAGATAAGGACACTGAGATTTGAAGGATGATATTAAAGAAAGATGGATATTTTATTGCAAGTTAGTTATCTGGTCTCAGAGCCAATAGATACTTGATTATATGTGACAACTCCAAATTGTCAGGTTATACCAGGATTTATACAGCAGAATTTCTTAGATAAATCTTACCCCTCACTCTCTTCCCAATTTTACTCTGGTTTTTAGAGTCAATCTCTCTCTTTTTGCTTAACCATTATTCCTCTCTCTTCTTCCTCTTTTCCAACTGAAGTGTGCTCTGTAACTCTACAGATTATAGCACAAGACTCCGTCTCAAAAAAAAAAAAAAAACTTATCAACACTAGTGAAGAGGTAGAGTCCTTGCCCAGCCCAAGCCACCAGCATTCAGCTATCTCTTGGGAAGACAGTGGAGTCCTCACTCTGGTTAAGCCACTCAAGCTGACAATCCATATCCAATAAAGATCTGTGTCTCTGGAATCTTTGATCAGAAGAATTCTGATACAATGCAAATAATTGGTCCAATTTGTCTTCTGGTTCCCAAAGAAGATCAGGTAGAATGACCAACTTGAAATTAGCCAAAAAAGCTCATCTCTAATTACAGGAGCAATTTGGCATTTAGTGATATATCCCAGCATTAGTTCACACAAGACCCTTCTATGTGTACTGCTCAATAAGATCTGACGTAAGAAGCTTGGATTCCATCGTACATAGTATTCAAGAAAGAGTACATAAGTCAAGTTGCTGAGAAGGGGTTAACAGCGGTGCAGGTATTACTTTGAAGCACATAATTCCAATAATTGATATGAGCATTAGAGGATTCTCTCTCTTTCTCTCCCTCTGGCCTAATTAATTTTCAAAAGGCATCAACCCTTAAGTACCATCAATTTTATTGCCCTGGTATTTGAAATGGGGTACCTCCACAGCTTATCAGTAAGGTTTTCTAAAGTTTCGATGGCATTCAACCACCAAATAAAAATTCAGGAGAATACAGTTGTCAAAAGCATTGGCATCCTAATAAAAATATATGCTAAAAATACATGTGCTTTTGATTCAGATCTTAAATTGTGAAATAGGCTGGATCTGCATAGGTCAAGCTGAGCCACAGCCCAGTGATTTTCGACCTGTATATAATCTATATGATTCAAGTTTTCACAATCTTTTGTAGATAACTTGAGGGCTGCACTTCTTTAGCAATAGTGAAAATTGGATTTGAGAATCTACGTGTTTGAAATTCTTCAAAACCTAGGAACGACTTTTGAGATGTTATCTAATTTCTAATCTCATATGACCATAGTGCAGAAATAAAATCTTTTAATGAATTATGTTGATTATGAGAAAGTGCTTCTGTGTGTTCTCCTCAAACTATGTGTTCTTAGTCTCTCCAGAGAACCATGAAATCTGCTTATTTCTTATGTAGTCAAAGAACTATCATGAAATTCTACTGACTGGGCAGGAACTTTGTGCTCATACCTTCTTTCAGTTACAATTCACTGTTAGCATACAATAAATAAATCACTGAAATACGCATTTTCATTGCATCATTCATTGTAATAATTGTCACCACCTTCTATAGACTTCTTTGCCTGTGATTAATGACAAGTTGAGATGCTGATTTGGACACTAGCATAGGAAATCTGGGTGACATTTGGCTAAATGTACTTGGATTAGGAGCCTCCTGAGTAGTGAGACCAAAACCCAAAGATAATTGTTAATAGTTTATTATTAAATAGAAAAGCATTCCATTATTGGTGTTAGCAATCACTGAAATCTTCCCTATAAACTTTATAAAATTAATCAGGGAAGACGGGAGGGAGATAAACAAAAATAAACAAGCTTGCAGCACATTCCGCATTACTCACGAGGGCAGGCTGCTCTTGGACCTGCTTCCTTACAGCTGTTTGGTGCCTACTGTGCTAGAATCAGGTACACCCTAGATTATGGTTCTCCTGACCTGTTCCATAGATAACGACTTGAATATTATGAAACGTTACATTTTCCCCTTGAGATAGTCCTTCAGGTTCTGTGTACTGATGCAACTACTGACTCAACTGGTCTGAAGGATCCCAAGAGGAGCTGACTCACCAAACAATGCAGTTTCCACATCCTGATGTTTTCATCCCCCCTTGCCCCAATCAATCAACAGCCTCAAGTTTCCAGCCCTTCACCCTCCATAATTCCCTTAAAACCCCAGCCAAGGACTCCTCATGGAGACGGATTTGAGGGTCTCCTTCTACCTCCCTGCGCAGTGCCCTGAGATCATTAAACTCTTTTTCTACTGCAAACCCTGCTGTCTCAGTGTATTTAATCTGTTACACACACAGGGGCCATACAAACCTGTTGGTCCTATAACATCATCAGTAAAGCAACTATAGAGTACTGACCTAGAACAACTACTTCCTTTTTCCTGTTATCCCTTTATATCTTACATGATTATATTCTAAGAATGCCCTCTATTAGTGAGTAATAAAACCATACACAGGCATACTGGACACACCTGGCTCAAAATTTCTTAAACTGTTTACTCTAATAAAAATGTTATCAAGATGGAAAAGGTTTTAGTTCAATTTATTCTGCAGTGGAGCAGAAAACCATCTATATGCATGTTACTATCCCTGACGGCTCAGCTTTTTTTTTTTTTGAGATGGAATCTCACTCTGTCTCCCAGACTGGAGTGCAGTGCGATCTTGGCTCACTGCAATCTCCATCTCCCAGATTCAAGCGATTCTTCTGCCTCAGCCTCCTGAGTAGCTGGGACTACAGGTGCATGCTACTACACCTGGCTAATTTTTGTATTTTTAGTAGAGATGGAGGTTTCACCATGTTGGCCAGGCTGGTCTTGAACTCCTGACCTCAAGTAATCAACCCACCTCGGCCTCCCAAAGCACTTGGATTGCAGGCCTGAGACACCGCACCTGGCCTACAGCTCAGCCTTTCTTACTTCACACCTGCAGTGACTCCCAAAACACCTCTCTGGAACACTTTGGTCTCCATAAGGCATAGTTTGAGGAGCAGTAAGTAGAAAAAATGACCTCTCAAGTTTTTTCCTTGCCAATACCATGTGAGTTAATACAGGGACCTGGAGGACAAACTTCTTAGAGGTGCAAAGTGGAGTGGTACAATCACTGACTCCAGTCAACTAGTTCTCAGTCAACAGAGCAAGACTAGGGAGAAGGGTCCAGTCAAGGAGCATGGAAACCTATTCCAGCAACAGGAGGTCCCCCGACCCTCCACTCCAGCCCCAACGCTGCACCCGTGGAGTGCAAATCACCTAGTCAAACCACTAGGTGGAGCCAAAATCTTTGAAAAAGATGGGTGCTGAGGTCTCGAAGCATGTGTAACCTTTGCATGAGAACTGGGTTCCTTGATAGGTTAAAAAGGAAAAAAAAGGAGAGAGCATTCCATAATGTCATGAGTCTATGTTGGTTTCCGCCTGCCCAGAGATTACTTCTCAATTTTATCTAAGACCTTTGTAAAATTTTGAAGTAAAAGGCCTCAGTATTTAAGTTACTGATTGGGTCCTACCACCATCTCTAGAGTTCTTGTAGTGTCCCATTCAGATGCCGGTTTAACAGAAACATCACTCCACAGGTAGAATGTGTGTAAGCAGACTTGGAGATGACCTTTGTCCAACTATCTCAAAGTGACCGTCTGACCTCGGCTGAAGCACCTCTAGGTATAGGGAGTGCACCAGCACTCGAAGCAACCCATTTCCTTTTCTGCCATGTATGTTTATCACACAATTCTTGCTTTCTATCAAGCCAAAATTTGTTTCCCTGTATCTTCCACTTTTTGTTTCTGGGTCTAATCTCTATATTGTAGGGAATTAGTCTAGTCATCTTAATAACAGTCCTTCAAGCATTCAAACAGCCACCATGGTTCCTGTGTGTCTTCGGTTTTCTAAACCAAAATCTCTTCGTTATTTATTGGTTGTTCCCTTAAACAGACTATAATTTTTTTTCATTGTGACAGTAGAATCATCTTCATAGCAACAACTGATATATAACATATCAAGGCATTTTTGTCTTGGCTAAACAGCAGTGGAGGTAGTAAACACAGTGTCATCTTAATAATAGTTTAGTAACTTTAGGTGACTGGAATGCGAGAGACATGGAGGAACCTTGAAAAATCAAGACAGAGAGTATGGGAAATGGAGCTGGGAAAGGCGAATCAGGCCAGGATGGAAAAGGTCACATATTTCTGCTTTGCATTTATCTGTCATCCACCCATCTTTCCTTTAATTCTACCAACAAATATTTATTGAGCAATTGGCACTGTAGTAAGCCCTGGGAAGAAAACAGTGAGCAAAACAGACATAGTTCTTGACTTTAGGCAACATTCTAGTAGAGAAAAAATAGACATTAATCAATAGAAGTCATATGAGTATATATTTATAAATGGCAACAAGTTCTAGGAAATAAAAGTGTAGGCATCTATGAAGGAATGTAATGGGGGGCTGATCCAGTTGGACATGGAATGTTTCAGGGAAGGCCTTCCTGGAGGAAGGACCATTTCAGCTGAGATGTAAAGGAAAAGAAGTTAGTTATTAGGCAAGGAGGAGGTGGGCGGAGTTAGATGGAGGAAAGCATTCCAGACAGAAGAAACAGTATGTACAAAGATCCTAGAGTGGAGAAACTAAAGGAATGCTAAGATACCCTGAGGATAAAGATGAGGGTAAAAGTGGTGAGAAATGAAGGTAGACAGGGGCAAGGTTAGAGGCCATTGAAGGCCAAGCTAAGCAGTTTAATCTTTATTTAATGAACAGCTAGAAGCCATTAAGGGAGTATTATCATGCCCAGAGATGGTGGCTTACCCTGTAATCCCACCAGCACTTTGTAAGACAGAGGTGGGAAGATCACTTGAGGCCAAGAGTTTGAGTCCAGCCTGGGCAACATAGTGAGACTCTATCTCTACAAAAATAAACATTTTTCAAAAGAAATATATATTTTAAAAGCCCAGGCACAGTGGCTCACACCTGTAATCCCAGCACTTTGGGAGGCTGAGGCAGGAAGATCCCTTGAGTCCAGGAGTTTAAGACCAGACTGGCAACATAATGAGACCCTGTCTCTACAAAAAATTTTAAAAATTAGCCAGGTGTAGTGGTGTGCACCTGTAACCTCAGCTATTTGGGAGGCTGAGGCAGGAGAATCCCTTGATTCCAGGAGTTTGAAGTTATAGAGAGCTATAATCATGCCATGGCACTCCAGCCTGTGTGACAGAGCTAGACCTTGTCTCTTAAAAAATAAAATAAAATAAAGTATTTTAATAAGGTTTTTCTAATAAGATACATGACTAGATCTATGCTTAGAAAAATGCTGTGACCGTAGGTGTAGGAGGTTGGACCAAGGACACACTTGGCACAGGGCTGACTGCGGGGGCTCAGGGAGTAGAATGAACCATGTGTGAGAAGAGGAGGGCTGAATCAAGAAAGTGACGGTGGGGAGTCATCGCTTCAGAATGTGCCAGTGTGGAAGCTGGAGCAGTTACTATATTTATCTCATACGACTGAAGACCTGAAAGAGAAAGAAGTTAAATGACTTGCTCAAGGTCACACAGCTGGTTGGTGTAGCAGAAGAAGTGTGGGAACCCAGATCCAAACTAAGTAACAGTCTACTAGTGATATGGCTTGGCTGTGTCCCCATCAAAATCTCATCTTGAATTGTAGTTCCCATATCCCCTCATGTTGTGGGAAGGACCCAGTGGGAGGTAATTGAATCATGGGGGCGGTTACCCTCATGCTGCTGTTCTCATGCTAGTGAGTTCTAATAAGATCTCATGGTTTTATAAGGAGCTTTTCCTCCTTTTGCTGGGCACTTCTCCTTTCTGCCACCATGTGAAGAAAGACATTTGCTTCCCCTTCCACCATGCCTGTAAGTTTCCTGAGGCCTCCTCAGCCATGCTAACTGTGAGTCAATTAAGCCTCTTTCCTTTATAAATTACCCAGTCTTAGGTATGTCTTTATTAGCAGCACGATAATGGACTAACATACCTAGTCATCCCACTTTTTTTTTTTTTTCCTGGAAAAGAGATCTTGGGAGTATCAAGAATGAATAATAACGTCTAACAGCGGCTGGCACGGTGGCTCATGCCTGTAATCCCAGCACTTTGGGAGGCCGTGGTGGGCAGATCACAAGGTCAGTAGTTCAGGACAAGCCTGGCCAAGATGGTGAAACCCCGTCTCTACTAAAAATACAAAAATTAGCCGAGCATGGTGGTACACTCCTGTAATCCCAGCTACTCAGGAGGCTGAGGCAGGAGAATTGCTTGAACCCGGGAGGCGGAGGTTACAGTGAGCCAAGATCGCACCACTGCACTCCAGCCTGGGTGACAGAGCGAGACTCAGTGTCAAAATAATAATAATAACAATGTCTAACAACAGTGTTTCTCAGACAAGAAAATGGCAGGGTGGGGGTAGGGGTGTAGGGAGACTGAAATATGTGCTTCTTAAATAGGAACCAGAGTTTCCACAACTTAACATTGAATAGGAGATCTCTGGGTTTTAAGGTTGCTTGTCATTAACTTGCTTTGTCATTCTCCCTATTCTCTGTTGTGATTATAAAAATGGATGTTTGTCGGGCGCGGTGGCTCAAGCCTGTAATCCCAGCACTTTGGGAGGCCGAGACGGGCGGATCATGAGGTCAGGAGATCGAGACCATCCTGGCTAACACGGTGAAACCCCGTCTCTACTAAAAATACAAAAAAAAAAAAACTAGCCGGGCGAGGTGGCGGGCGCCTGTAGTCCCAGCTACTCCGGAGGCTGAGTCAGGAGAATGGCGTAAACCCGGGAGGCGGAGCTTGCAGTGAGCTGAGATCCGGCCACTGCACTCTAGCCCAGGCGACAGAGCAAGACTCCGTCTCAAAAAAAAAAAAAAAAAAAAAAAAAAAAAATGGATGTTAGCTCTCTACATACACTCAGGAAATGGATGCCACAATGAGTGTAATAGACATATAGACCACCTCCAAAAGTTTCTTTGTGATTCTTTTGTTTGTTTCTTGGAGGTTTTGCTTGCTTTTGTGATAAGAAAATACAAGATCTACCTCTTAACAAATTTTTAAGTGCATAATACAGTCTTGTTAACTATAGTCACAATTAAATTGCACAGCAGAGCTCTAGAACTTATTCATCTCAAAGGATGCAATTGTATACATTAAGTTGTATATATTAAATGTGTACAGCCTTTTGTATATCAATTATACCTCAATAAAACTGTTTTAAAAAAAGAGGTTAGATCTAGAAGGGATTTGGTCCAATATTTAGTCCAGAGTTTTGCAACTGTGTGTCACAGCACAGCAGAGAAGTACAGTCCCTCTAGAAGGGTGCTGCTGGCTGGGCGCGGTGGCTCATGCCTGTAATCCCAGCACTTTGGAAGGCTGAGGTGGGTGAATCACCTGAGTTTGGGAGTTGGAGACCAAACTGGCCAACATGTGAAACCCCGTTTCTACTAAAAGTACAAAAATTAGCTGGGTGTGGTGGTGCTCACTTGTAATCCCAGCTACTGGGAAAGCTGAGGCACAAGAACCACTTGAACTCAGCAGACAGAGAGGTTGCAGTGAGCTGAGATTACACCACTGCATTCCAGCCTGGGCAACAGAGCGAGACTCTATCTAAAAAAAAAAAAAAAAAAAAAAAAAGAGTGTGCTGCCAAATGTTCACCGATATGTCCATTTCTGTTATATGTTAATTGCTATTATGGCAATACTGTCTAACAGAATATGGAATTGAGCAAGTCATGTGATCTGGTAAGAAGAGATCACTGGGACCAAGAACTAAGGGGTGTGACCTTTACCAGAACACACACGAGAATATTGGGAGCAGGCAAGAGAAGCCAAGGTCGGAGCAGTAACTGGTTCTACTGAAACAGCTGCCCAGAACTAAAGGGTGACTGTGCTTAGAGCCCTAAGAGGACACTGTTACAGGCACCATGAGACTTTACTGTACTGATATGATGATTATAAGGTGAATTCATGTGGTTCAGAGGCTTTTCATCCCTTCAAGGAGTACTACCAGAACTCCTAGTGTACCTGAAATCCCAAAAAATTAAAACCACTCTTCTAGTCCATAGGGAAAGGCCAGGTGACATGACACCAAACAGGATTAGGACCCAGTTCTCTATCAGGTGTCTACTACTAAAGCTATCCACATAAAAGACTTCCCATTTAGAAGTAGAACAATAAATATGAATTTTAAAATATATAAGATAATGCTTAAAAATCTAAAGTTTAAAATATAAGCACTGGTGATTTTAATGCCAGGGTTCCAAATACAAATTTGATTTCAATATTATTTTATTCATTCCTCTAAATAAAATGTTAAGAAGCTGATGAATGAGAAGTTTAGATTTGGTTATTTATAGATGACTCAGAGTTTTTTTAATGTCGAAGTCTCCAGAAGCAAGAGAAATACATTCAATATTAAGGAAATGATTACTTGGAATGAGCCAATTTCCATCTTAAGAAATTAACTTTCTGTATCAAACTCATCTTAAGGGTCTCCACAGATTTTCTCAGCCCCACTGTCTCTCAGGCCCTCAACTGCTTGCTTTGCTGGCAGGGTGACCAGCTCTGCACCAGCTAGAGCCTCTATCTCCTACCACCAAGTCCAAATTTGGATGAAGCTCCACACCACAAGGCATGGAATCTGGCTTCTCCAGGGCGTAAACAAAGGACTGGTCACACAACCCAGAAGTGCCAGGGAATTACTTTTCTAGGGCAGAACTTTAACCAATTGGAGGCAAAGAGTGAGAGAGGAGCATTGGATAAATTATCTCCTTCCTTCCTTCCTTCCTTTCTTCCTTCCTTCCCTCCCTCCCTCCTTCCTTCCTTCCTTTATTCTTCCTTTCTCTTTCTCTCTTTCTGCCTCTCTTTGTCTCTCTCTCTTTTTCTCTCTGTCTCTCTCTCCCTTCCGTCCTTCCTTCCTTCCTCCCTCCCTCCCTTCCTTCCTTCTTTCCTTCCTTCTTTCCTTCCTCTCTTTCTTTCTCTCTTTCTCTCTCTCTTTCTTTCTCTCTCTCTCTTTCCTTCCTTCCTTCCTTCCTTCCTTCCTTCTTTCCTTCCTTCCTTCCTTCCTTCTTTCTTCCTTCCTCCTTCCTTCCTTCCTCCTTCCTTCCTTTCTTCCTTCCTTCCTTCTTTCTTTCTTTCCCTTTTCTCTCCCCAGCTTCTTTCTGCTGGGGGATTGCTTCTGTCTGTAGAGACTTGACTTAAAAGGGTAAACACATACACATTTCAGTCGTATTCATATACCCCCTTATCTAAGAATGGAGAATAGCACCTCTGAAGAATACCTAAATATGTAAATTTCAATGAGCATAATTAGGACTTCAGTGGGACAAAAATCACCATTTTTATCCTCTTTTTGATGAATGCTGCAATGCTGAACTAAGAAAAGCAAGAAGACAGATGTGTATAATGCCTTTATTTTTTTCAGAGATAGGCCTTTAGTGCATTGGAAATTTCTCTGCATACTTTTTTATTGTAAAAACATGCATTATCTTTATTACTATAGGTAATAAAGAGAAGCCAAAATCCAAGGTGCCCTCACCAAGCTCCTCAATGCCTTGGAAGATGTTCCAGCTTCCTCTTGTACAGTATGTTAAGCATATCCTTGTGCCAGGTGCTGTTTTTATATGCTTTATATACCTTCCTTCAGTTACTTTTTACAATGATCCAAGAAGTTGATGTTATTGTTACTTCAGTTTTCCAGGGGAGAAACTGGTGCTCGGATTGCTTAGGTAATGTGATGGTTAATACTGAGTGTCAACTTGATTGGATTGAAGAATACAAAGTATTGATCCTGGGTGTGTCTGTGAGGGTGTTGCCAAAGGAGATTAATATTTGAGTAGTGGGCTGGGAAAGGTAGACCCACCCTTAATCTGGGTGGGCATAATCTAATCAGTTTCCAGTGAGGCTAGAATATAGGCAGGCAGAAAAATGTGAAAAGAGAGACTGACCTAGCCTCCTAGCCTACATCTTTCTCCCCTGCTGGATACTTACTGCTCTTAAACTCCAAGTTCTCAGTTTTGGAACTCAGACTGGCTCTCCTTGCTCCTTAGCTTGCAGATGACCTATTGTGTGAACTTGTGATCATGTGAGCTAATAGTTAATAAACTCATATATATGTATATATATCCTATTAGCTCTGTCCCTCTAGTCAGGGTCCCTCTAGGACATTACCCTGACTAATACAGGTAATGTCCACCGTCTCAAGGCGTATCAAAGAAGCAAAGCTAATGGATTACAAAGTGCTTGCTCTCTGTCACCATTCAGAGTGACAGGTGGCTGCCACTCTCAGTTTGTAGATAGGCAGCATAGGTGCCACCAGCATGAGAAGAATAGTGAAAATGGCACATGCTGCAGGAAAAGAAGCAGAGAATGACGCCACGTTGTCCCCATGTCCCTATCTCAGTGCTTTCACTCCTGACCAGCCACCACGCTATCATCTTCCCCCAGAGCAGATGTCAAAGTCAAGGTCCTAGAGAAAACCTTGGCCTCAGCCCTATCAGGTGGAAAGGAGGGGTGCCGGGGGAGAGTGCTCTTCCTTCCATGGAGCTTAGCAGCCCTGTGGGAGAGAAGGGGAAGGTCATCTGGGTACTGGCCATTTTTTTCTTTACCCCTGTATCTCACTTCAGTCCCCCATCACACACCTCCAACCACAATTTAACCTACTACCTCCTCAGATTCGTCTGGGTTTTAGCAATTACTCCCTCACATTTTATTGAGACTCGTTTTTACTGCTGAGGGAAAACAGACTCAACATGATGGACTCTAAAAAGTTCATAGTCAACTATTTTAGGGTTCTTTGGCCTTTGACTCCACTGCACCTGGGGCAGCAACCTTCCTGTTCCTTTCTGCCTTGCTAGCCAGGGTTTCCTAAGCTTTGCTCTGCCTCGTCCGCCTAACCCCCGCCTCTGGCTCTTGCTTCCTCTGTCCCTCCTCCCTACCCCAACCAAGTGTGCCAGGCTTGTCCCTATGCTCCCAGAACACTGGCTCATCAGCTCTGAGTCAGATTCCTACCCCTGCCTTAGTGGCACCATTCTGAGTTAGCCCAAAGCACTGAACAGTCTCTCTTGCAGTTCCCTGTCCCTAGGCGGGAGCCTCTAACCCCTCTTTCCTCTCTTTCTCAGGCTTCTTAATGCCTCCCACTCTTCCTTTCACTGAAAACCTGCAGAATAGAAAAACAAACAAACAAAAAACAGATATGCCATGGTGCAATTTATCTTTTTTTATTTATATGATGAATATTTTCATGGCCTAATCTTTGTAAGGAACCAGGATAATATTTGACCTTTGGCTGGCATTCCACCCTAGAGAACAGCATATATCCTAAGGCAAGAGAAAGCAACTGTGTGGATAAGGATGAAAAGCCACAGGATAGTTCAGGGCAATTGCTGGAGATTAATGTTAATGCAGGGAGGGGCAGACATGGGGACCAGAGGCTAGGCACGGTCGAGGTCCTAGTGGGAAGGTGAGCCCTCCCAGGAACGCATGCAGACTGTACCCTGTGCTCACCAGGAGCCAAGACACTATAGGCTGGTATAATGACAAGATCTGAAATGCATTCTAACACTGATACTTTTACTGAAGAGTGGGATAATATGGCATTAGTTACTGCCTGTCCTAGGAGGGGTTTATATTCTAAGAAAAGTAAAAACTCAAGCTAAGTAAATTAAACCCTAGAATTCAGGAATCATTGTACAGGCAAGTCAGGGATTTGGGAGAAGATAGACACCTCAGCCCATGGAAATTACAACAGGAAAATCACTCCCTACACCACCCTCCTGCCTGTTCTCCAAAACTTGAAGAATAACATTACTAGCAGAAGGAACAACCAGTCCCTGAATCCCACCCCCACCCCCATCCAGTTCCCTCCTCCTTTTGTTAAAACTTTCTGTAGAGAGCAATGACTTAGAGGATCAAAGCATCCACTTCCTTCCCTTTGATGTGTGGTCTGAGACAGGCTCTGATGTCAGTCACGTGTTGTATTTCATTAGACGTGATATTAAGGTTCCTAGAGGTCAGGACGACCATGCTGCTTTAACCAGGCTATAAGCAGGTTCACTTTGCTGAAAATATCACAGGTCCCAGCACCCCTTCAGACCCACAAGGAAATTGTACAGGGAAAGAAGTTGGAGTGTCTTTTCTTGATCTTTACTGTTTTGCATTATGAGGCCTCTCTTCAAGCTTACTTTTCTGCCAAAACAGTCCAGATTCTGCATTCTGAAATCATATTCCTTCCTCATGTCAAATTTTTGGAGCTTCAAGCAGGTATGAGGAGAGAGAGCTCCTGCTTTTTCTAAAACTGAACCTCAGCTGATTTTAAGCCCTGGGTTATCCTCTGGCCAAGTAAGATGAGCTCTGGGTAATAGCACGAGATTTGCTAGTGGTATTTCAAGAACCAGAATACAAACTCTAATTAACCTCTCCCCAGAGAAAATTTTTAACCATAAATTTTCTCCTGTTTGTAAAACAAGTGGTTTAAGCTGCACGTATGCCCCAGAGGAATAAGTTTCATAGCACATCTTGATTTCAGGCTGCATTCAGAATTTGCTATGGGAAAGTGCTTTTAATGGAAAAACTGAGACTTTCATCTGAGTTAAGGCTGTTCATTTCCCAGGCTAGATTGAAGGCTCAGGCAAAGCCCTGGACCCATCTCCCCTATGACTAAAGTCACCTTGTCTGCAAAATGGGGGAGTTCTTAACACCACTCAGTGGGCATCAGGTTCCCCAGATACAACCTTAGCACCCTCAAAAAAAATTAATAAATTAGAGCTGTCATCCAAAAAGAAAAATAGGGAGAGAATTCTGTTGGAATTCCTTATCATTACTTTATGTTTTCACATATATTTTTTAATTTTTTTTCTTTTTTGAGACGGAGACTCGCTCTGTCACCCAGGCTGGAGTGCAGTGGCATGATCTCGGCTCACTGCAAGCTCCGCCTCCCGGGTTCATGCCATTCTCCTGCCTCAGCCTCCCAAGTAGCTGGGACTACAGGGGCCCACCACCACATCCCACTAATTTTTTTGTATTTTTTAGTAGAGACGGGGTTTCACCATGTTAGCCAGGATGGTCTCGATCTCCTGACCTTGTGATCCTCCTGCCTCAGCCTCCCAAAATGCTGGGATTACAGGCGTGAGCCAGCACGCCCGGCTCCTATCTTTTAATTTTCTATGACTTGATGAGAGTATCCTCTTTTCAGTGCTTAGGACGTCTAATCGTCTTCATTAGCCCCAAGAGGGAGTGGACCTCTTGACCCTTTTCCCCAAGCCTCCCTTTTTTGTCTCTGTGAGTCTCACAGCTGAGCCATATACCTTCCTCCCTTCAGCTGTTTCTGGTCCTTTGGTCCTCTTAAGTCTTGCTCCTGTTTGTGCAGAGCAAGGCAGATGCCCTTGCTTTGTCACTGTCCCTAAAAACAATTACAGAGGCCTTTCCTTTGTAGAGTATTTTTCTGTGCTAAGTTTTTGGAGACAGAAAAAACCAAGTGCAGGGAATTTGCTGCAGGCAGGTCCTTGTTCTTGAAGTTCTTAGCAGATGCCTGCAGATCCTGGCTCATGTCCTACCTCTGCCTCTCAAAACTGGGTGGCCTTGGAGACTCTCCTAACCATTCTCAGCCCAGTCTCCTCATCTATAAAACTTACTTAGGGCACTGTGTGAAGAGTAAGTGAGGATTAAGTAAGGATTCAGACGGTAGCTCTCTCACTTATCTGAGGTAATTTCTCACTCCTCTTCCTCTCTCTCCCTCTAGTCTTCATTCTAGCCACAACAAACTGAAGATGGCAGGTCCCAGGTGGGCCTTTGCATGAGCCTTTCTCTGGCTAAAATGCTCTTTCTTCACTTCTCTGCTATACTATCCTATCCTGTTCTGTCCTGTCCTGTACTGTCCTGTCTTGTCCTATCCTTTCTTGTCCTGTCCTGTCCGATCCGATCCTATCCTGTCCTGTCCTTTCTTATCCTATCCTGTCCTTTCTTGTCCTCTCCTGTCTTATCCTATCCTATCCTATCCTATCCTATCCTATCCTATCCTATCCTTTCTTGTCCTCTCCTGTCTTATCCTATCCTATCCTATCCTATCCTATCCTATCCTATCCTATCCTATCCTATCCTATCCTATCCTTTCTTGTCCTCTCCTGTCTTATCCTATCCTATCCTATCCTATCCTATCCTATCCTATCCTTTCTTGTCCTCTCCTGTCTTATCCTATCCTATCCTATCCTATCCTATCCTTTCTTGTTCTGTCCTGACCGATCCGATCCTATCCTGTCCTATCCTATCCTATCCTATCCTATCCTATCCTATCCTATCCTATCCTATCCTATCCTATCCATCTTGTCCTATCTTATCCTACCCTGTCCTGTCCTGTCCTGTCCTATTTTATTCTATCCTGTCCTGTCCTAGGCTATCCTCAAAACTCAGCTCCATTTTCTCTGGGAAGGCTTCTCAGAGAGCTGGTAACTCCCTCTCTAGTGATGCTGTGGTATTTCAAATGAACATTATGATGTGATAAGTACTGCAAGTTTGTCTACCTATTTCAACTAGACTAAGATCACTACAGAGCAGAGATCAACTCTTTCGCAGTTTTCTAAACTTATGTGGCACTTCTGTTAATAATAATAGCTACCTTGAATTTACTATGTGCTAGGCAATGTACTACTCATTCATTTATTCATTCACTGACCCACAAATGTTTATTGAGTACCTGTGGTAGTCCGTAAAGCCTGTTTTAAATGCTTACCATATGTGTGTCTCTATGCATCCAGAAAAGTTCAACACTTATAATGTTGAATAAAAAGGATGTGTATGTCCATCTGCATAATGTACTAGTTAGCGGGCCTTCAGAAATTGGTAAATTCTGTAATTCTCAGCTCCGAATGCCAAAGAGGATTAATAAAAACAACAACAACAACAACAAAACATTATAATGAAAAGTAAGAGTATCAAAAGCAGCTTCTAGAGAGGGAAGGAAGACTGACTACATAAGAATAAGAATCTGATTCATATCAGGCTTATCCACACTGAAAGCAAGAAGAACAAAAGGGTAGTTCATATCTTCAAAACTGTGCAAGGAAGAAAGGAACTTTGAATCTACATTTTCTAATTTGCCATAGCCTGAGGAGGGTGCCATGAATTGAGAAGTATAGTCATCTCATTTCTGTACTTTGAGGGTACGTGAGAGCATGGAAAGCATAAGCCTGGGTAGGTATCACAGCTGAAGACCAAGAAAGACAGAAGTCTTGGTCCTCGAGACACTCTGTTCTTGGTATAATATATGTGATCTTAATGCCCGTTCCTCTGATGCCAGCCTGTGGCACCAGTTAGGGTGGCGATAGTGGCAGTCAACCCCCTATTTAATGTGCTGCCTAAAGTTCCAAAGATAACTGACTTCATCACACTCTCCTTCTTTCCTAATGATTGAAGTTAAATGGAATCCTAGGCATTTCTAACCTATAAGTGAGTGATTAGGAAACATTTTTAATCACACTCACCAAGCTCTATAGAAACTGTAAAGTTGGCCCAAAGAAACCAGCTAGAGTAGCCAGATTCCAAGTGTATGTTACCAGATAACAGACCAATTTCTTTTTTTTTTTTTTTTTTTTTTTTTTTTTTTGAGACAGAGTCTCACTCTGCTGCCCAGGCTGGAGTGCAGTGGTGCACGATCTCAGCTCACTGTAACCTCTACCTCTTGGAGAACCCCAATTTCTGATTCCTCATCCTTGTCTATACTCTGGTGGTGAGATGTAATAGCAGCAGAAATGGGGGTGGTGGAGGCAGGCACTGTTCCTGGAGGCCCTAATAATCTGCTGAGCAGCAGCTGGAAGCGGACTTTCAGCTAATGCATATAACATTCTTGTTGCATCCAGTATCCTTTTGGTTTTGAGTAATACATCTCTTATTTAAGTAATATATTATTGGAGTTGTTACTTTTACTTTTGTCAAACCATAAAGAGGAAAAGTCAACCTACATGGTTTGGAGAGTAGAACATACATCAAACACGAAGACCAAACCTAAGCATTAGCAAAGAATTAGAAGAAATAGATGCTTTGGTCGAATAGGCAAAGTGCCAATCCTTAGTGGTTAGGCACTAAGCCAGGTGCTGGAGAACAAGACAGACCTATTCACTGGTCTCATAGTGTGCTAGATAATTTTTTTTAAATGACTGCCATCAATTTTTTTCCTTCCTATATGTGTGTACCACTCCCTATTGATGAGTGGGGTTTATTTCTCCTCCCTTGGATTTATGACTACTTAAACCAATAAAATGCAATAGAAGTGAAATCCTGGGACTTTTGACCCCAGATTTTACAAAGACTTGCCATTTCCACTTTCTTCCTGTTGAAATCCAGCAACTATGCTATAAGAAGCCAAGCCAAATGGAGAGGCTACATGGAAGGAATACTGAGGCACTCCAGTCAACAGCCCTCGCTGAGTTTCCGGGCAACAGCCTGCATCAACTAACGGCTTTATGGAAAAGCTGTCTTAGACACACCAGCTGGTCCAGTCCGCAGATGACTGAAGCTCCAAACATCATTTAGAGCAGAAGAATCACCGAGCCTAGCCCAGTCACCCTGCAGAATCATGAGAGTTAGTAAAATCAATGCTGTTTTAAGCCACTATTTGATCATTTGTTATAATGGAGTATATAATGAAAACATAATGCTTCTAGTGTAGTGGAGAAGATCGGCATTAAGTACAATGGTAAAATGTGATGAGTGTCCAAGGTACTATGAGAGTATAGTATATGTCTCCAAGTTAACATGTTAGTGTAGGAGTTAACCATTTATAAAAGAGAAATGTGAGTTCTAAAGGCATGGGCTTGTGTGAGGGCAAGAAAGAGTGCAGAGCTTTTCTAAGGAGCTGATATAACTTTAGTGCAGCCTGATCCTGAAGTGTGAGGAAGAAGAATAAGATGAGAGAGGGAAGTATTATTTAGAATGTCATAAATATCATAAATGCAATGGGGGGGGGGGTCTTCGAAGGATTATAAGCCTAGAAATAAAGTAATTGATTTTGTGATGCTCCATCTTGACTGAGGTATATGTGTGAGTACTGACAAATCCACTAAATTTTTATTATACCTACTTTTAGATAGATAGATGGGAAAATGGGGGCTCTTTTGGGGAGATTTCTCATCGGCACCCTTAGCTGGTTTGGGGCTTATGGTACTTTTGTTCTTGGCTATTGGAGCTCTGGTCCCTAGGCTTGGCTACCTTTGAGTCAGCCAATGAATGGGACTGGGACTGATGGTTTCCACATGAGCTGCCTCTGAAAAGCTCTTGGCATGGACAGGTACAACTCCATCTCCAGTGTTAAACATTGTTGATCATCTATCCCAACAACCCACCAGAGACTCCTGCTGTCTTTCAGGAAATTCCATGCTCCTGGGCCAACCCCATTGTTTGAATGCCCCTGCACATCTCCCAAGGAGCTGCTCTAAAGCCCAGCCAGAATGAAGAAATAGATACGGACCCAATGAGACTGGAAAATTTGAGCAGGAAGCTATAAAATGAGATGCAGCTTGGAAAAATACAGATTGCTACATCTGGGAGAGAAAATAATATATCACTAGCAACCCCTGAAAGCCCCATCACCAAATATAAAAATACATGCAAGTGTAGGAACAGAGGTAGATTACTGTCAAGCTAACAGGGCTGAGACTTCAGACCCCTCAATTGTGTCAGCCCCTTCCATGTGCTTGGGAGAGCCTAGCAATGTGTTCTTCACATATTTTTGTAAATTTGCAAAGATACCCTATTTTAAAATTTCTTTTTCTTAAATAGAGCTCCCCCAAACTGCATAAGCTTTACAGGACACAAAACCTCGATCTACCCCCAGAGCAGGCTGAAATGTTCAGTAGAAAATCAACAACAATGTTGGCGGTCCCCCTACTAAATGAGAACCTCTCTTCCTAGCCCGCGAAACTCTGTTGGAATAGTTCCTTCAGACCAAATGGAATGAAGTTAGGTTCAAACTGTCAGGGCA
Source organism: Rhinopithecus roxellana (assembly GCF_007565055.1). Classification (NCBI taxonomy): domain Eukaryota; kingdom Metazoa; phylum Chordata; class Mammalia; order Primates; family Cercopithecidae; genus Rhinopithecus; species Rhinopithecus roxellana. Next base: position 51,341,258 of record NC_044556.1, on the reverse strand, counting down.
CATCACTGGATAAGGCTGTGGACAAATCCAGGGCTAGGTGTTTGCAGGCAGAGCTACAACATTACATGATAAAGACTGATCTTTGGCACAGTCATGAAATCAGGGAAATACACTCTAACGCTACCCACATAGTGTGCCTCTTTCCTTTTCACCAGATTTTGCTTGGGTTTAAAAGCCCGATGGATTCTGTTCATATTGAATGCATCAGCTATAACTGATAATGGTCAAAAAGTATTTGGAGACAGGGGTTGGTATCCTCATGTTACTGAAATTCAAAGCCTTAAAGTTAGAGAATTATATTTTACTAGTAGAATTAATTTCAGAAATGAGGAAGAACCCAAAGTATTTCTGAGAAGCCTTTTAAATCCACGGTGGACTTGAGGGCAAGGCTGTCCTGCTGTAAGGGGTGACTCAAGCCTCCTTTTGGGAGTCTGCAAGGCACCACCTGAGGCAGCAGAAAGAAAGCTCAAAATTACGTTTTTGAAATCTCATATGCAGTTTTTATTCTATTCCATGCAGAAAAATGTTTTCAGCTATTTCCCGTTGAATAAAACTGACCGTATGAGAAGTTGCAAAATTATTATCCTGTGGTTCCCTGTCCCACCCTGCTATCTGTCACGGGCCCCCTTGGTTGTGTGTACCCCGGGTGGAGAAACACACTTTCTTTCATTTAGCATGGAGCTTGCAGGAGCAGCTTTGGCTCAAGAGAAGGACCCTGCAGCATGGGGCACAACGGAATACCCAGTATCTGGAAGAGTTTCATGCTTTCGTATTTCAAATTGCAATTCTACAGGGCTGTGCTTCTCAGCCTGTCCCTTAAAAGTGCGCAGATATTTGGCAGAAAGAGCATCCCCCAACATGGCCAGGCTGGCTTTGCTAGAGGCACCGTGGAGACACGAAGAATAGCGTTATGAACAATGGAGATGTGCTGGGGCCTGGCTGAGCTTGGGCTCAGTGCCGAAGCCTGGAATCTGCCACTTTACCGGTGATAACAAAATGCATTTCCCATTTGGCTACCAGTGTTCTTGTCTGTGATCCTTTATCTGAAGTTTATTGATATCACATTTACCAAAAAATAATAGCCTTCAAATGATTGAAGGTGGACACTAGACTCTTGATATTGAGGGAAGAGGTGACAAAAATGAAGTTTGTCTCTGATCCCTTCTGCCTAGTTTCCTGTCTCCTTCACTTTCTGTCCTTTGTCCCTCATAGGAACTCCCTCTTCTCTAAGACATAGGACTCTACCAATGTGGACTTATGGTCAGTCCTCTAACCATAGTGGGAAAAAAAATGATCAGGAAATGTACATTAAGGTGTCTAGGACTTGGTGGCTAAATCCTCTTAGAAATACCCCTTGCAGTGAACATGGGAGTGCAGATGTCTATATGAGACAGTGAGTGTGCTACACATTAATACATATTCTGCCTTTAAAAAGAATGAGACCTTGCCACCTGCCACACTATGGACAAGCCTAGAGGATATTATGCTAAAAGAAATAAGCCAGACGCCAAAAGAAAAATATTATATGATCTCACTTATGTATGGAATCTCAAAAAAACAGAGAGAGAACAAAACAGCGATTACCAGAAGCAGGTGGTGTGAAGAGGAGGAAATGGGGAAATGTAGATCAGAAGATACAAAGTAGCAGAGATACAGGATAAATAAGTCTAGAGATCAAAATACAACATGAGGACTACAGGTAATAAAATTGTACTTTACATGTAATTCATGCTAAATGAGTATATTTTGGCAGCTCATTTAACAAACAAAAGTGGTTAACTATGTGAGGTGATGGATATGTTAATCTGCTTCCCCAAAGCAACCTTTGTAGTATCAGTATGTATCCCATAACATCATATTGCATACCTTAAATATTCACAATAAAACTTATTTAAAAAAAAAAAAAACAAAGAAAAATGGCAAACAAGATGAATAAATCTTTAATGATAAACTCTCAAGCATCTACAGAGCAATTCTGTTTCATGTTGCTTTGCAGTGAAGCTTCAGCGTCCCTCAAATCATCATTCTGCTTCTAGAAAAGGCAGGTCCTATCAGAAACCCCTCAACTGGGCTTTATGAGTACCTGAGAGCAAAATCTACTTGGGGCGATGGTCAAGCATCCCAGGCTATCAGTGTAGCTCAGTTGAACCAGGATTCATATTTTGAGAATTAGAAAAATGTACTTCCAAATCCCAGAGGGGATCCCTTGAGCCAAACTGTACTCCTTCAGTATGCAGTAATTGCTGCAATGTCTCTACCTAGAGCTTTTAAGTACGCGCCTATGAATGCCCACAAGTTGTCTGTCACTCCTCCCAGCCTGAGGAGATGCCCAGCCACAGAAGCTTGTGCTGCATGGATCTAGGTGTCATGGTGACCAGTGCACTCAGTCTGGGAAAACCAGCCCCAGCCAGAGAGATGCATAGAGTCCCATGAAAGAAAAAGGTTCAGCCTCATCTGAGACATTTGTTTGTAGGATGCCTCTTACATCTATTCCTTGACTTATTACTGACCATTCAGCTTTTGAGGGCACTGTGTTCCCTGACTTCTTCCCACTTTTTGATCTAATTCTGCTCTGCTTCCCTCTACACACACACACACACACACACACACACACACACACGCAAACCTGCATGATACCTTTGTTCCTTCCATCCAAGCCATCTCTCAAACTTCCTTCTTTGTTTCCCAAATGCTTCTTTCAGGTACACTCATCCAGGGAATGCCAACCCTGGTTTTGTACGGCATCAAATGCAGCCCTGCCCAGGCATAGCCCAATCCCACAGGATTTCCCCTTCCTAGGTCAGCAGGAGAAAGAGAGGTTCTTAACTGTTCAAGGGACCTGGCAAGTTTTGGGGGGGAAAGTTCCAACAAGTTCAAATAAATCCAAATTATAGGGACAATGTTAGTTGTGATTTAGAATCAGCTAAATAACAATGCCAAAGGCAAGAAAAGAAGGTGGGTGACACTAAGCACATTTACCCATTTCTCCTTCTGTAGTCTTCAGCTTTGACTAATTCAGTGTGATTTGTGGCCCCATTATTCTGGCCGGCTAGTGTCAGAAGCCAAGAAAAAAGCAGTTAATTTCCAAGTGGACTTGGCTCTAAATGTAGAGAACCTCTCAGCACGTTGGGGCTGGACACATTATGGGGTCACTGTCCCCTATGACAGCTTCCAGCAAGGAACAAAAAGCCTGTATCCTGGCTGTGTTCCCTTGCCCTGGACTCTGTCCCTGATTGGGTGGGTCTCATTCACTTGGCATATGTGTGAAGGCATCTGTCTATTTCTTGCATTCTGCTTTGGGCTGAAACTGATTTATTTCAAAATCTGTTATGTATTTAGGATGTGTCATGCCCGGAATACTGGGTTTCAGGGCTATTCCAGTAACTTGTACAATTACACTTTATATACGGGCTATTAGGACTTGAGCTGGCATGAGGCATATATACTGGACAAGAATAGTATGCAGATGGTGTATAACAACTAAACCAATGGCTGACATTTGTGCAATGTGCTGTAGTTTGCAAAACACTTTCACATGCCTTATCACTTTTGGTCCTCACGGTAATCCCCTTGAGATAGGTAGTAGAGGAAGAAAGATTATTACTCCCATTTTACGAGTGATAAATATGGGACTTAGAGGGGCTAAAAATGGCAGAGTCAGAACTTCACAAATTCCACTTAAGAACTCCCAGGCTGGGCCTGGCTCAGTGGCTCACGCCTGTAATCCCAGCACTTTGGGAGGCCAAGGCAGGCCGATCACGAAGTCAGGAGATGGAGACCATTCTGGCTAACATGATGAAACCCCATCTATACTGAAAATACAAAAAATTAGCTGGGCGTGGTGGCAGGCGCTTGTAGTCTCAGCTACTCTGGAGACTGAGGCAGAATGATGTGAAGCTGGGAGGCGGAGCTTGCCGTGAGCGGAAATCGTGCCACTGCACTACAGCCTGGGCAACAGAGCGAGACTCCGTCTCAAAAAAAAAAAAAAAAAAGAACTCCCAGCCTGAAAAACATGCAGCTTTAGCCCTTGGAGTTCTTTAATTACTTTGTTTGAAATTTCCTGTCATTAGCCTGCATGTACTTTTTATTTAACATCTTTTTTTTTTTTTTTTTTTTTTGAGGCAGAGTCTCACTCTGTCGCCGGGGCTGGAGTGCAGTGGCCGGATCTCAGCTCACTGCAAGCTCCGCCTCCCGGGTTTACGCCATTCTCCTGCCTCAGCCTCCCGAGTAGCTGGGACTACAGGCGCCGGCCACCTCGCCCAGCTAGTTTTTTGTATTTTTAGTAGAGGCGGGATTTCACCGTGTTAGCCAGGATGGTCTCGATCTCCTGACCTCGTGATCCGCCCGTCTCGGCCTCCCAAAGTATTTAACATCTTTATTAAAGTATAATTGACATGCCATAAACTGCACATATTTAAAGAGCACAACTTGGTAAGTTTTCACATATGTATATACCCATGAAATCAGCACCATAATTAAGATAGAAAACATATCATCATTTCCAAAAGTTTCCTTGGGCCCTCCTTCTTGCTCTTCCCAGCTGTCCCCAGGCAACCACTGATTTGCTTCCTGTCACTATATATTAGTTTGCATTTCTTAGAATTTTACATAAATGAAATCATACGATATGTACTTTTTTATTGGCTTCTTTCTTGCAGCATAAGATTCAATAATTTTGTAGCATGTATCAATAATTCATTTGTTTTTATTGGGGAATTGTGTTGTATTCTATTGATATGTCACAGTTTCTTTTTTTTTTTTTTTTTTTTTGATACAGAGTCTCGCTCTGTTGCCCAGGCTGGAGTGCAGTGGCCGGATCTCAGCTCACTACAAGCTCCACCTCCCAGGTTTACGCCATTCTCCTTCCTGCCTCAGCCTCCTGAGTAGCTGGGACTACAGGCACCCAACACCAGGCCTAGCTAGTTTTTTGTATTTTTTTTAAGTAGAGACGGGGTTTCACCGTGTTAGCCAGGATGGTCTCCATCTCCTGACCTCGTGATCCGCCTGCCTCGGCCTCCCAAAGTGCTGGGATTACAGGCGTGAGCCACCGCGCCCGGCCGATCACAGTTTCTTTATCCATTCACTAGTTGATTAACATTTGGCTTGATTTTGGGTTTCAGCTATTACAAATAAAGTTCCCATAAATATTTATATACAAGTTTTTTTTGTTTGTTTTTTGTTTTTTGAGATGGAGTCTTGCTGTCACCCAGGCTGGAGTGCAGTGGCACGATCTCAGCTCGCTGTAACCTCCATCTCCTGGGTTCAAGCAATTCTGCCTCAGCCCATGGAGTAGCTGGGACTACAGGTGTGCACCACCACGCCCAGCTAATTTTTGTATCTTTAGTAGAGATGAGGTTTTGTCATGTAGGCCAGGCTGGTCTTAAACTCCTGACCTCAGATGATCTACCTACCTCAGCCTCCCAAAGTGCTGGGATTACAGGCATGAGCCACCACGCCCAGCCAGTAAAAGTCCTATATAGACAAATGTCTTCATTTCTCCTGGGTCAATATGTAGAAGTGGGATGTTTGCATAATATATTAGGTGTATGTGGAACATTTTACAAAGCTCCCAAATTGTATTCCAAAGAGGTTGTACTATATTACATCCTACCAGCAATATATGCGTGTCCCAATTCCTCCCCTTCCTTGCCAACACTAGATATACTCAGTCTTTTAATTTTAGCCAATTTAATAGGTGTGTAGCAGTAATACCTCTTGTGCATTTCCTTAATGCACATTTCCTCAATTTGCTTTTCTTAGTGACTAATGACGTTGAGCATCTTTTCATGTGCTTATTTGCTATCTGTATATCTACTTTGGCAAAATGTCTGTTAACATCTTTCGTCCATTTTAAAATTACGTTGTTTTCTTATTGTCAAATTTTTACAGTTCTTTCTAAATTCTGATATAAGTCACTTATTAGATACATGCTTCGCAAATTTTTACTCATAGTCTGTGTTTTGTCTGTTCATTCTCTGTGTGTTTTTAAAATATTAATATTATTAAGCCCAACTTATCAATCTATTCTCTTCTGGATCATGCTTTTGATATTATAACTAAGAAATCTTTGCTTAACCCAAGATAACGAAGGTTTACTCTAATGCTTTCTTCTAGAAATTTTATAGTTTTAGGATTTGCATTTATGTCTATGATACATTTAGAGTTAATTTTTGTATATGGTGAGAGACAGGTCAAAGTTTATTTTTGCATATGGATATCCAATTGATCTATTGTATGAAAGACTATTTTCTCACGACTTTCTGCCGTTGGACATTTGTTGAAATCACTTGTCCATCCATATGTGTGTACCTTTCTATTTAGTCTCTCTATTCTGTTACATCAGTTTATCTTTACACCAATACCACATTGTCTTGATTACTGTGATGGCTAGTTTTATGTGCCAATTTGGCTAGGCTGTAGTACCCAGTTGTACAATCAGACACCTATCTAGGTGTTGCTGTGAAGGTATTTTGTAGATTTTTTTGTGAAAACGTTTTGTAGATGTGGTTAGCATCTCCAGTCAGTTGACTTGAAGTAAAGGAGATTACCCTCAGTAATGTGGGTAGGTCTCATCCAATCATTTGAAAGGCTTTAAGAGCAAAAACTGAGGTTTCCAGGAGAAGAAGGAATTCTGCTTCACAACTGCAATCTCAACTCCTGCCTGGGCTTCCAGTGCCACCCTGCCTTACAAATTTCATACTCGCCAGCCCCCACAATCATGTGATATACATATGAAATGAGCCAAATGATACACACACACACACACACACAAAGGAGAGGAAAAGCACCCTTTTGGTTCTATTTCTCTAGAGACTCCTAACCGACACAATCACTATAGCTTTTTTTTTTTTTTTTTTTTTTTTGAGACGGAGTCTCGCTCTGTCGCCCGGGCTGGAGTGCAGTGGCCGGATCTCAGCTCACTGCAAGCTCCACCTCCCGGGTTTACGCCATTCTCCTGCCTCAGCCTCCCGAGTAATCACTATAGCTTTATAGTGACTCTTCAAATCAAGTAGTCTTAATCCTCCAACTCTTTTCTTCTTCAAACTTTCCAAATCTATACTAGTCTAGTTACGTATAATAAAAAAGAAGGGAAAGATCACATTCCACTGAATGTTCAGGAGGGATGTCCAAAAGAAGTAATCTGAATTGGACCCTGAGGATAGGAGAGTTTTCACAAATATAGCAGAATCAGTGTTATTCTGTTATAAGGGGGAAGAAAGCTGCTTGAGTGAGACCTCAGAAGAATAATTTTTTTCCAAAATACTCTGGAAATTGAAGTCATCCAGTATGGCTAGAAAGTAAAGGGTACAGAAAAAAAGGGTAATATGTTTGAAAAGATTTCTTGGGTTAGTGCTCTGATACTGGCTTATACAAAAAGAAATTTATTAATAATTGAGCAACCAAGGGTTACGACATCAGGCATGGCTGGTTCCAGAGGGCTTATTCTCTTTTTCTTTTTCTCCCTCTCTTCCCCTTTACCCTCTCTCTCTCTCTCTCTCTCTCTCTCTCTCTCTCTCTCTCTCTCTCTCTCTCTCTCTGTTGTCAACTCTGCTTTTCCTTATGTTGATTTCAATCACAGCCAGGTCTTCTCTATTAGGTGAACTCTGACAGCTATAGGTGTATACTACCTGTATAACTTCCAATCCTTGTAGGACGAAAGCTTCTTATTTTTATACTTGTTCTAATAAAATAAAATACAAAATCCCAGAATCGAGTCTTATATGACTCATCAGGTTACATGTCTACACCAGAACCAGTGTGTTTATGAGATTGGGATATACTGGCTTTCTCGACCTGGGACCTGGGACCATCATCATGGGGGAGAAAGGTAAGGTGGAAGGTGCCGAGTGAGGTCAGTAGAATTACCGCATCCTTTCAACTTCCTCCCATGGAGACTAGGTTTTTGCAATTTCAGCATTTCATTTTCATTTCATCCTTAAGACTCTTCTCTTGACTGCTGTTTTACACATTGCTTCTTCCCTTTAAAAAAAAATGTTTAAACCTGTGCTTCTTTCCCCGGCAGTGTCAGTATCACATGCGCAGGGTTCAGCACACGTTGTTGCTCCCTGCTTGTCAGTCAGTTCTCTCCAGAGTTGTAGTTTATTGCTGTCACCACTGGAGTCTGCAACAGCTTTCCATTTGGTTCCTTTGTGAGTCTCATTAATATGCAGTTATCACCTCTCTCCACATCATTAAAAGACATCAACCAAAACCAAACCTAATAATGAAGTCTGAAGATTCTGCAGCAGTAACTCCTTCATAGAAACTAAGCAACTTGGCAGAGGAGGAATTTGGGTAGGAAAACGGAATGGGCTTCCTTTTCTAACATACAGAGTTTTCGTCAATCCCAAAAGGAGACTTGGAGAGGCAAATAAAAGAACTACAGTGTAAGGTCAGAGAGAGAGAAAAATAGGTCTCAGCATCTGTTTCTCTATGTGTAAAGTAAAAATCACAGCCATGAGCAGCTACAAGGTTTGGAGGTCTGGGGTTACACGTGGCTGTTTAAGTGAGGACTCAATTATTAATAGTAAGGCTAAATGGAGGAGCAGTTGACAAAGAACTTTAGTTGCTGACTTTCTTCCTTCATGCTCTGAAACACTCACCCTTTGGTATTAGAGGTGCTTTTCTGTGGGTTGGTGGTTTTGTTTTAGCCTGAATGTCACTCAGAGTTATCATTGCTGAAAAAAAAATCATCTTTCTCCACCAACCTACAGTTGGATTTGTTTGAGTTGGACCTTTCCCTGTCGTATTCACTGTCTTGATCTTGACTGATCTTTAAAAAGTTCAAATCCATAAGTTCATGTCCATTATCACTCTCACCTGGACCACTGAAGCAGCTTCTTAGCTGGTCTCCTTACCTCCATCCTTGTGTTCCACTCCCATTATGCCCACGATTCCTTCTCCTTAGTGAAATCTGAAAGAATCTCTGGAAAACACAAATCAGATGATATTACTTGGGTTTCTTTTTCACAAATGAATAAACTGAAGAACATGGAGCAGCTATATAGTGCCATAGATGTTATTATCAGTGGCCTGCTTTGTGTATATAGGATAGGAAAGTAAAAAAGAAAAACCACTCAATGGATTAAGGATGTGACCCTTTGAAGGTAGCATGGCCATATGACTAGTGCTACTTAATGAGTTGTATGGGGACACGATGCAAGTTCCTTTGAGGCTGGAGCATTTAATTATCAGCCTAAGACCCTTCCATCCTGGGTGTGGTGACACAGCCCCCATCAGCCTGGGTTCCTGTGTGATTACAATGAGCAGAGTTCTCCTGACAATCTTTGTCGAACACATAGTGTGAGTAACCAAAAACCTTTGTTGTTTTAAATTACTGAAATTCTAGGGGGTTGTTTACCAAAGCATAATCTAGACCCTTCTACTGATAACAAATATTGGAGCTGAAAGAAGAGCTACTATAACAACAACAATAATAAGACCAAAGGGGGAAAAAAACAGTCCCGAAATATATGACATTGGCATATGTGCCAGGTGATAGGTAGTGAGAAAACTGACATTAGAGGCTTGAAAGTTGGTAATCCACTTCACTTAATGGCAAAGCATTTTATAAAGTTGCCACTTTCAGTCATTTTGGAGGCATATCATGCATCTAACTACTTTGGAGCCATGTCATGCTTCTAATTAGGAGAAGAGGTTGGGAAAGAATATCGTAATGTGCACTGGTTGCTGTTGGCTATACTTGTCAAGGTCCTGTGAGCAAGAGATGCGCTCAGCAAAGAATTTGCTTGCTTGCAAACAGCAATGAAAGAGAATAGAGAGCATCTAAAACTTCAGGGAGTGGTGGCATTGCAAAGTCAACTGCTTCTCAATTCTAAACTATAAAAGATAAGAATGAGGAAGACTGTGAAAAGCAAAAGCTAATAAAACTCAGCTTTGTGGGGAGGATCAAATTAAGGGCATAGTCATTAAATACAGTTGTTAAAAGTTCTGAATGGAGTAAGGTGTCTTAAAGTAAGATCCAGTGAAGGACAGGGTGCCAGTAAATCCTTTTAATCGGATAAAAGCACTCAAGGAAAGAAAGAAAGGTGTGGCATGCACTAAAGTCTAGGGATAGGTTTGGGAGTGAGAAACCAAACAGCAAATAAGGGAACCACGTTTGAGAAAGGGCTGAGGGAGTGGTTAGTGGCACTTAAAGTGACTGAAATACAATATTTCAGTCTCTGACTCAGGGGAGTCTCAGCTCACTGAAGTTTTGAGAGAGGTATGCAGCCAAAGGAGGCATGGGCCTTGGCTAAAAGGGCAGTGACTGTTGAGACCCTGACTTCAAATCATTCAGGGAAGGAAGTAGACTGGAATAGATGCTTGATCCCCTATGAAATCATATTCCCCAATGCCTATTTTAGACATAGTCAAGAGGGACAAAGAAAAATAAAGAAGCTCCCGTGGAGTAGACCAGCAGTGACAGAGAATAATGGATCCAAAAGCTCCTCTAACCTGAAAAATCAGAGATTAATTAAAATATATTTCCACTCCAAGGAGAGGGCCTCAAAAGTGAACCCAGCAGGATCCAGAACTTCCCCAGGCCACTCACATCTCCCATTCTTCCCCTTTCTGAATAGGCGTTCTCAAGATTATCACATTCCTCTTCTATCATTGTGTATTGGGTGGAGGAGAAAGGAGGACGCAGAGCACGTCCTTTTACTTCATAGCTCTTAAGATCAAGAGTTGTGTCAGGTGTGGTGGCTCACACCTGCAATCCCAGCACATTGGGAGGCCGAGGCAGGTGGATCACCTGAGTTCAGGAGTTCAAGACCAGCCTGGACAACATGGTGAAACCCCATTGCTATTTAAAAAAAAAAAAAAAAAAAATTAGCCAGGCATGGTGATGCATGCCTGTGGTGCCAGCTACTCAGGAGGCTGAGGCAGGAGAATTGCTTGAGCCTGGGAGGCAGAGGTTGCAGTGAGCTCAGACTGCGCCACTGCACCTCAGCCTGGGTGACAGAGCGAGACTCTGTTTGAAAAAAAAAAAAAAAAAAGAGTTGCCACATCCAGACCTGATGGAGAAACCACAGGTGAGATTCTGTGATGAAGATTCCGTGACGCTTCATTCAGAGATCTGAGACTTTGAATTTAATGTCTTGGCCGGGCGCGGTGGCTCAAGCCTGTAATCCCAGCACTTTGGGAGGCCGAGATGGGCGGATCACGAGGTCAGGAGATCGCGACCATCCTGGCTAACATGGTGAAACCCCGTCTCTACTAAAAAATACAAAAAACTAGCCGGGCGAGGTGGTGGGCGCCTGTAGTCCCAGCTACTCGGGAGACTGAGGCAGGAGAATGGCATAAACCCGGGAGGCAGAGCTTGCAGTGAGCTGAGATCCGGCCACTGCACTCCAGCCTGGGTGACAGAGCGAGACTCCGTCTCAAGAAAAATAAATAAATAAATAAATAAATAAATTTAATGTCTTGACTCAGCAGGATATTTAGGTTATCTTGTCGGGAAAGGGAGGAGTATTTTCTGCATGTATTAAGAGGATTAAGAGGACAGAACTAAATATTTCGAGACTGAAGGTGGTCTATAGCAGATCTTTCTACTGTTACCAATACTGAGTTCCCCTCTTCTTTGAAGAACGTAGAGACTACCCTTACCCACATCCTTGACGTCAGACATGGCCCTCTAATTAGCTCTGGCCAGTGGGTTGTGGGCAGAAATGATACGGGCCAGAGCACCAAGATAACAACTCAAGACCCTCTGCTCATTACCAACTTGGATGGCTGTGGATTACTTGAAGACCACCTTACTCCATGCAGAGGAAGGAGCCTCCATCAGCCTTGGTCCCTGAGTGACTACAATGAGTAGAAGATTTCTGCCAGTCTGTTTTGAACATGCAGTGTGAGTGAGAAATACACTTGTGTTTTAAGCCACTGAAATTTTAGCAGCTGCTTGTTCTGCAGCATAAATTTTTCTGTTCTGAATGATACACTTGCCATTCCCAAAGGCAGAAAGAAGAGGTAGAACCAGGATTCAAACTCAGTTCTGATTGACTCGGAGGTCAAATCTTGGCCATTACCTCCCTGCCAGTTGCAAGGGCATTACTAAAGCCAATCCTTGAGTTAGGGCTGGTGAGTAAAATTTAGCACTGCGTAACTTCGAAAAAATTAAAACATGAAGACGTTTTAATGGTCTTGGGGAGGATAGAGAGGGAGGCTAATGTGATTGATCAGAGGACTGAGGGATGAAATTGCAAAATCTCAATTAGCTGCTTTTCTGTCTAAGAGAGATGAAAGTTAGAGGTACTTACAGATTCACTCAATGAATTGCATAATAATCAGCTAGAGAAGTAAATATTAATTATATCCTACACAAAAGTTCCTACAGCAAAATCTGAGTGACAAGTGGCTATTTCTGTGTAGAGAGGGTAGGATGGGGGAACAGGGATAAGTGGAAAGGAAGGAAGTGATAATAATATATTTAGATGAATCAACCAAATTTAACATTTCTAATTTTAGATAGAAATTGTTGAAAGGACTATAACAGCTGAAATTTGAACTGGGAGTTTTAACTATTGTACGATAGTTGAGAAATACATTTAGATATTTGTAGAATTTGACTGCTTTTATATTTTCCTTTAAAAGTGTTATATGTTTTGATTCTTACTTTGTTTATTTAACGTTATATTCTTTAATAAGGTTTGTTTTTCATCACCATAACAATCGAATTTCATTATTATAAATCTCTGTAGGAGATTGAGCCTAAAGCTACAGTGTGGAACTCAAGACCTTGGTGAGCATGATGAGACACATTATTACTTTACTGACATCTAATGACCATGTAGCTTAATTGCAGAATTTTTTTTTTTTAGTGGCAAACAAAATACATTGAAGTTACACTCTAAAATCATTTAGTAATAGCTGCAATTTTTTAAAAATTCCTTATTCTCTATCACTTTCTTTGCCTTCTTTTATATTATATTCCTCTACCCAATCTTTCTTTCTCTTTCTTCCTTTATCTCAGGTGCAACATGTGGTTATACACACATATATAACCTATATACCCAAGGTACCCAGCACATTTCTGAAAAAAAGTCAAAAGAAGTTACCGAGCCTTCCAGAGACCTACAGCCAGAATTTCAGAGCTTCAGAAACTTGTGTAATAAGAAATCTATCAGAACTTTTGTTCATTTACTTTTCTAACATTTATACAAGTCTCACTATGTACCAGGAAGGAATTTGGGTGCTAGGAATTATGGGATGAAAAGTGTAGAGCTTGCCCTCAAGAGCTTCACTATCTTATAGGGAATAAAAGAAGTAATTTTCATGTAGTAAAGTAGAGGTAATTATAGATCACTCTGGAGCATCCCAGATGGTTAAATCCTACCTTTGCAGACATTTTTTTTCTTTCTTTAATTTAATTTTATGTTACATTCCAGGATACATGTGCAGGATGTGCAGGTTTGTTACTTAGGTAAATATGTGCCATGTGGTTTGCTGCACATATCAATCCATCACCTAGGTATTAAGCCCCACCTGCGCTGGCTGTTTATCCTAATGCTCTCCCTCCCCTCCCTCCCCCGACAGCACCAGTGTATGTTGTTCCCCTCCCTGTGTGCACGTGTTCTCATTGCTCGGCTCCCACTTGTGAGTGAGAACATGTGGTGTTTGGTTTTCTGCTCCTGTGTTATTTTGCTGAGGATATTGGCTTCCAGCTCTATCCGTGTCCCTGCAAAGGACATGATCTCATTCTTTTTTATGCCTGCATAGTATTTCATGGTGTATATGTACCACATTTTCTTTATCCAGTCTATTATTGATAGGCATTTGGGTTGATTCCATGTCTTTGCTATTGTGAACAGTACCTTTGCAGACATTTTTAGTCATTTTCAGTTGAGTCGGGAGCACGTAGGAAAAACCAATGTATATATTACACGGAGACATCCTAGACTTGTCTCTTCCTTCTCAGTTTTGGTACTTGATAAAGGGGTTAAAGCAAATAATGTATGTAAAGTACTTACGTTAGTGCCTGAAATTCAGGAAGCACTGAAAATGTTACTTATTACCATTCCTCCATTCTCAGTACTCATTAGACGAGATGCCAGGCACTATGGTAAGAGCTGAGGATACTAAAGTGAAAAGACAGCCCCTGACTTTAAGGAGCTTATGAAACTAGTGGAGGAAATAGACATGCAAATAAGCGATTCAATGCAATATGGCCACTATTAGACTCGAGGATTAGGAGTGGGAGAGTGAAAACTGTATGAGGCTAGTGGAACCATGCATAGCTAACCTCTGAACTGAACTGTCAAGTATTAACTGGGTTGGGCCAGGGTGCCAAAAAGAAGAAGGGCATTCTAGGTAGAAGGCACAGCATGAGCAAAAACATGAAGGTGTCTGGCTGCAACAGCTGTAAGCTAAACAGAAAAACAAAATGAAAGAAAAACATGAGGGTACAAGAACACATGATCTCTTCTGAGAACTTTAGGTTTACTCATGTATAAAGTGCAAGAAGAGAGGGATTGGTATGGGGCTATATTGGTAACGAAAGCCACATCAGGAAAGGCCTTGCAGGTCACATCAAAGAAATCAGAATCTACATGTTAGGCCAGGGGGGTGATTCAGGCTGGTAGCCCAAGGGCTTCATGGCTAAGAGATGTTTTGTTTGGTTTGTACAGTTTTCAAAAGCAACATGCCTAGCTAGACAAGTCAGTGTGACTGCATATTGTTTTAGCAACATTCCATGCCATGAGTTTGTGTGTTGCCTGCCTGTCCCTGCCAGTGGCTGTGTTTGCAAAGACAATTCAACCTGATAGATGATCGAAAACTACTGAGGAGTTCTGAGCAGAGGAACAACATAATTGTATTTATATCTCCCTGGTAGTGACATGGTACATAAGGTAGAGAAATTAAGAATAAGAGATAGAGACAAGTAAGAGACAGCTAAAGTAATCCAGAAAGGAGCACCTGAATGAGGGCAGCGGGAGAGGGGACAGATATAAAATTGATTTAAAAATTAGAAGAATTGGTTGTCCATTTTTTGTTTGTTTGTCTCATTCTTTGGTAGTGGTGGCGGGCCAAGAACAAGAGGGGAGACTCTAGAATGCTCTCCAGTTTTTAGTTTGGGCAGCTGAGTTTATGGTAGACAGAGATGCCATTCCTAGAGATGCGTTTAGAAGGATGTGAGGATGGGTTAAGGAGTAAGATCCTGTGTTAAGTTAGGAGGAGTAGAGTCTAAGGATTTTGGTAGACATTTGGACAAGGATGGTGGTTGGGGTAAATCACAGACCAGTAACAAACCATGAAGTTGGAACTGGAATTGAGAAAGTTCTGACAGCCAGTCTATTTCTCCACAACTCACAGGGGAAGGCCCCATAAGCTTGGAATCAGGATAAGAATGCACTAGCTCTTCCAATGGCTGGTCCAAAGAGTCACAAGAAGAACAATAGTGATAACAGTAACGGTAATAGAATTTTTTAATAAAACCGTGTTTTACAGAATTCTAACTGTGAGGGGCTGGATTGTTTCTTTTATTCCTCATACTAACCTTATAAATAATAGGTGTGCTTATTGTCCCCATGTCACAGATGTGAAAACTAAGGCTTAGAGAAGTTAAATAGGCAGCCCAAGTCACATAGCAGTAAGGGGCGGAGCTAGAACTTTGTCTCCAGATCTCCAGGCCAGTTACCAGTGCATTATTCTGGCAGCTTAGGCTGGCAGGGTAACATGAGGAGTTCCAGGAAGGCTGATCTCTTTCAATAATATATCAACCCCGTCCCTCAATATGCGCATGTGCCTAAAATTTTTAACTTTAAAAAATGTATTTATTTGGGGGCCTGAAAAGTTAGGAGGGAAAGTTTCTCAAGTCCACTATTCAAGTCTAAATACCTCCGAGAGGTGAAGAGCTGGTTTGGATATACAGAGGTTCTCAGCCTCAGGGCACTTGAGAACCACCAGGTTTTTTTGTTTCATCTTGTTTTGTTTTTTGTTTTTGTTTTTGTTTTTGAGATGGAGTCTCTCTCTGTCGCCCAGGCTGGAGTGCAGTGGCACGATCTCGGCTCACTGCAAGCTCCGCCTCCCGGGTTCACAGCCATTCTCCTGCTTCAGCCTCCCGAGTAGCTGGGACTACAGACGCCAGCTACCACGCCCGGCTAATTTTTGTATTTTTAGTAGAGATGGCGTTTCACCGTGTTAGCCAGGATGGTCTCAATCTCCTGCCCTCGTGATCCGCCCGCCTCGGCCTCCCAAAGTGCTGGGATTACAGGCTGAGTCACGGCGCCCGGCCTACCTGGGGGTGTTTTTAAAGCTATCAATGTGCTAATTGGTCTGGGGCACACATACTATATATTTTTTAAAACAGTGATTCAAATCTGCATCTAGGGTTGCAAACCAATGGCCTGAAAAGCAAATTCTCAGTGAAAGGCAAATCATATACCGTGGGGTTGGAGCTCTGCAATTGGTGTTTTCTTAAGCCTCCCAGGTGATCTCGGTCAGTCCTGTAGTGGCGTTAATGAGCCTCCATGGGAGAGAACAACAGGTACAGAGAAAGGACCTAGCTTTGGGCACTGGAGGGGTAAGAGAAGATTCTGGAAGGGGAGCCTGACCAGAAGATAAACTTCCTTTCTGTAGGATCATGAAAAAAGTCTGATCTGTCCTTCCCCACGTGTGAGCTTGCCACCTGTGTCTTGGCTTGTTCAAGGGAGCCTCGGATAGAGCGGGTTCTGCTTCTCGCAGGGGTCTTGTGGATGAGTAGCGGAAGCCCTCTGGAGAGAAAGGCCAGAGAGTCTCTCTGCCGCTGAAGCAGAGCGGCTGAGAAAGGTGACGCTCCACCGCATGACCACAAGGTCGCGCCACACTCGCCCTCCCATCAGTATTTCTGGGAGTCAGGAGTCCAAGAATGGAGAATGACGGGACGGCAGGGGAGTGGGGAAGTTCCAAGCAGAAACTGTGGGGAGTGGAACTCATGAGCTGGGAGGACAACTAGCATTTATTTTTGTATAGTTTCTTGAGGGAGAGGAACAGAAATACCACTTGTTGGGAAAGTTAGGTAACGGGAGGATGCTTCCTCCTCATCCCCAGAGAGCTAAGTGGAACCATATTGGGCCCTCCTCAGCCACTCAGGGGAGTCGCTTTTCAAGGGAGTGAAATGTTTTATTGAAGACACTCCAAGAAGAGAGGAAAGAAGCCTAAGAGAGAGGCGGCCTGACAGGTCGACAGATGGAATCAGCCCCTCTCATGCATATGGCTGAAAGCTGAAAGTCAGTTCCTCTGAAGATAGAGCGGTAGTTCCCGGATCCACAACGCCTTTCATCTGCATGCTCACAGCTCCAGACTGATGGCAAATGGAGCGATTTACAGTGTCCCGGGAGAAGCAGAAATAGGGGCCCATGCTCCGTGTCTGCTTAGCTGATAGCAAATGGAGTGGAGCCCCTGGAGTTTGTAAACTAGGACCTTCTATTCAGTTTTGCCATGTCCGTAAAGTGAGGATAAAAGAGATCTCTTTCTCTGGGTGGTTGTGAAGATTAAATAAAATATGTATGGGAACTGCCTGGCATGTAATAGGTACTCAACAAATGTCTTGTCCATGTTCCTCTTCCTCAGAAGTGCTGAACAGCTGTATGGTCAAAATATCATCGACTAGTCACACTCTTCTCAGTTTTTTTCCAGTGAAAATACAAAAAGGAAATAACACTTCCTTCTCCTGGATGAAAAAGCCACAAATGCAATTCTTAATTCAATCTAAGGAATTTTATTTGTTAAATGTAACTGACCTTTAATTGCTTCTCGGCCTTTTGGCTAAGATCAAGTGTAATAATAACTGCGCTTTAGGTAAACTTCCCAAGTTATGACACTGCCACTCTATAAGAATACTAATGAATAATAGGTAAACATCACTTTTCATTTCAGTTTACACAGCTTACTGTTTCTTTCAGTTATCGGGATCTATACTTTTACAGGTCTTATCTCACCCAGTTAGCTAATCATCAATTGCTAATGTATTAAACATTTCAAATGATATTGTGAGCTAAAGACAGACTACCTACCTGAATTGCCACCGTCACTTTCAGAAGACTTCTGGGGGCTATGGCCTCAGGAACACAGCCCTGTCCCATACACCTCTAGAAGTGACCATTTTTTTCTAGAACAAAAACCTAGGTAAATATTCACTGCAAGGAGACACTTCTATTAAGACGTTATCCAGCCTCCTCTTGATGGCCAAATGCAGTGGAGACTTCAGTCTTTATCCTTCCACTCCTCCAGGCTGTATTTGCTGCTCTACACCTCTGTATAGACATACTTCCTTGGCTGGAGTGACACTATTGGCTCATAGTTCTTAACTCTTTTCATGTCACTTTTCAGTGTCATGCTTGGGCTCCTCTCTTCCTTGTTTTACTTACAGAAGGTGATTCCCTGGATTTTGTCCTTGGCCATTCTCTTTTCGCTCTGTGGGCTTTACCTTGATGGATCTTGTCCTTACTCGTTCAGATTTAATCACCTCCCATATGCTGATGACATGCAGCAGAGACAGTAACGCTCACCACAAGTAACATTCGCACCTCTACATTTCTCAGTCACTGCAGTTAGGTGGGACCATAAAACCAATTCTGTCAATGAAATGTGAGCAGACATTATCTTTGTCACTTCCAGGCTGAGGAATTAAAAGACATACCTGTGGTTATTTAGTCTTTCTCCTCTCTTTCCCAAGTGACTGAGAAGCACTCATGTTCTAGATACTGAAGTTACAAGGTGACGCAACCTTGTCAACTTGAGTCTCTAAGTAATGATGGGAAACAGATTCCCTCAATAACACGCACTTGACAGTACGAGTTAAGAAATAAACACCTTTTTTGCATTAAGTCACTGAGATGTGGGGTAGTCTGTTACTGCAATATGACCTGTCTTGTCCTGACTTCTAATACCTAGTCTTATATCAACATCTAGTAGTTAATAAACAATTTTTGTTAACAAAACAAATAGCCATCTTCATCCCTCACTGCTTCCCAGAGTTTCATATTTATTGTTCCCATCTGTTTCTGGACAAGTCCATTTCCCAGAACTGCTCCTCTTCTAGTATTCCATACCTCTGTTAGTAGCACAGCAGACTCTCACGTTATTGAACCAAGAACAGGAATCAGCCCAGAAACTTTCCATTGCCACCCCACTACAGTGAATCATGAAATGCTTCTAAAAATATCTCCTAAATATCTCTTCACCTTCCTCATCGGCTCTGTAAAGACTTGCCTGAACCAGTGGAATTGAATCTTGACCATTCTTCTCTCTTGCCCTGTCCTCCACCCGTCAAATCCCCCCTCCCCACTCTAGTCAGAGGAGATCATCTAAATTACAAGTCTGACCATGTTTAAAACCACTTGTGAGTCTCTGTCACCTATAAAATAAAGCCTGAACTTTTTGGCTTGTCACAGAGGCATCCTAGCACACATGGCCTGGACCCTATTTGAATCTCTGGCCTGCTGTCTGACCTCTCCCACATTGCCTTTTGCATTGTTATATTAATACTTCCTAATTCCTTGTAGCTCCACCTGTGTTGTGCAGTCTCATGCCTCCTTTCCTGACTCTGTGCCTGGCTAGACCATATCAATTATCTAAGATTTACCTGGACATCATATCTGGCGGAGGGCCTTCCCCAGTTCTCACCTTCACCCTTCCTCTGTATTTCCATAGCACCCAATTTCAATTTTTATCACAGTGTTGTGGCTCCACTGTTGTTCATACACATGAGAGTGAACATGCACTTCCTGATAGGCCAAAATAGGCCAAGGACCTTTTTTTGACTCCCTCAAGACATGTTTTATTTGGAGATTATTTGGTTCCAGATCTCTGTCATTTCCTTCCTTAGGTCTCATTATAATCTGCCTGAGGAGTACTCAGTATATAGTCTTCTTGCCTCCCCTCCCCTCCCCTCCCCTCCCTTCCCTGTCTCCCTCTCTCCCTCCTTCCCTCCCCCCTCCCTTCCTTCCCTCCTTCCTTCCCTCCCTCCTTCCTTCCTTCCTTCTTCCTTCCTTCTTTCCTTTCTCCCTTCCTTCCTTCCTACTATCCTTCCTTCCTTCCTTCCCCGCTTCCTTCCATCCTTCCTTCCTTCTTTCCTTCCTTCCTTCTTTCATTTTTGTTTCCCTTCCCTTTCCTTTTCCCTTTCCTTTCCTTTCTTTTCTTTTCTCCTCCCCCCTTCATCCTTTCTTTGTTCCTTCTGACTCTAGGGTCAGAATGACCAGGTTCAAATCCAAGCTTTACCACTACTTATTAAATGTGTGACTCTAGAAAAGTTTTCTAAATTCTCTGAGCCTTATTTTCTTCATTTGGAAAATGGGAATAGTCATATTATCTATAGACATATTCATCTCACTGGATTGTTATAAGGATTAAATAACATGTACATATAAAATACTTAGAACAAAGTGTGATACAGGGTAAGCACTCAAACACACATTTTCTATTATTACTTTATTTGATCTGTTCAGTGAATAACTAAATAGCAATCAACATTTAATAGCACTTTCTAACCCTGGAATCTAAGTTAAGCTGACCAGTATCTTGGATCTGGGCCCAATCCCTATTCATGTACCCAAATCTTTCTGTCTAGAGTGTTGCAACCAACATTCCATACCAGATTTTTTAGCCATTTGGCTTAAGACTAGTACCCCCCTTAAAGCACAGATACCACATAAAGTTTTATCAATCATTTATAATGCCCTCATTGAAGTAGGCCCAGACAACTGCAGCTGGAAACAATAATAATTCATATTTGTATGGCAGTTTACAATTTACAAAGCACTCTCACATGCCCTTGATCTCCTCATCTTTAGAATAGTGCTGTGGGTTATGAGAAGCAGGCATGATCATGATTATTACCATTTAAGAGAAGAAAATACTGAGATTCAGAGTTTATGAGCCCAAGTTCCCACAGATGGCTTGCCATGTAGCGGAGGCTCATTTTCAAGCTTTGTGGCTCCTGGGCCCAGTCTCTTTCTGCTCCCCTATGCTTATGTAACCTCTGATACTTTCTAGCAGCAGTACCGGCCCTAGAAACCTGGGCCCTAATACAGAGTTGTAGAGGCAGGCAACTCATGCCTTGGTATGAATGGTTTTAGAGACTTGGGGAATATCAGGATGAAATGAGACTTTAAGGATTAACTGTTCAAGAGCCCAAGATTGGAATCAAGTTCACTGAATTCACACCCAGCTCTGTCACTTGCTATTGAATCTTGAGAAAGTCATTTAACTTATCTGTGCTTGAATTTTATCACCTATAATATGTCTGACAGTAGTTACTACACAGAGTTGTTGTGAGAGCAGATGAGATCATTCATTTACAGCACTCAGTTAATGAATGCTAGCCATTAGCACTAACATTATAGTGTAATTATTACAATCTATGATTATATATTAGTGATAATAGTGTGGAAACCTGAGGTAGCTCCCTTTTCTGCAAGAAGTTTCTCAATCATAATGGAAGGGCATCGAAGAGTTAGCAGGGGAAAATATCTATAGACAGTAGATAGCAGGGGAGAGGGGGTTTCAAAATGAAGTCCAAGGCTGGCCCTGCTGAGGTCATCCAAGGAGATGGATGGGGCAGAAGAGGGTAGAAATAGGGCAGGCTTTGAATTCCTCTTCCAAGCTATTAAACTTGGCAAGAGCCCTTGACATCCGGCTGGCTGGACTGATCATTGCCTGACAGGTTGTATTAATCAGGGTTCTCCATAGAAACATATATATATATATACATACACACACACACATACACGCACACAGAGAGAGAGAGAGATTTATTATAAGTAATTGGCTCATGCAACTATGGAGGCTGAGGAGTCCCAGGATCTGCAGTCAGTAAGCTGGAGACCCAGGAGAGCCAACAGCATAGTTCAGTCTGAAGGCTCAAGACCCAAGAAAACTCCAAGTTAGTCCAAAGTTAGGAAAAGGCCAGTGTCCCAGCTCAAGAGCCCAGGCAGGAGGAGCTCGCCCTTGCTCACATGAGGGTAAGC
Source organism: Rhinopithecus roxellana (assembly GCF_007565055.1). NCBI lineage: Eukaryota > Metazoa > Chordata > Mammalia > Primates > Cercopithecidae > Rhinopithecus > Rhinopithecus roxellana. The sequence goes on along the minus strand of NC_044556.1, from coordinate 51,319,308 downwards.
CTTTTTGTTCTTTCCAGCCTTCAACTGATTCGACGAGGCCCACCCACATTAGGAAATGCAATCTACTTAATCAACATATTCGGGTGACTTCAAGAGGTTTTTAACACAGTATTTGATATTCAACACACGAGAGTAGATGAGGGTGCAGAGGAATATGCTCTGATTTGCAGATGTCACCTGTGCCACATAATGCTCTCCTCCTGTCTTGAACAGAGAAACATGGAAAGTTCCTAGGACAGGGGCTGACCAGCACATACCAGGTATGCAACAAATATTAGTTCCCTTTATTCCCCATGAAGACAGAAGGAGCAGCTTATTAGCAAGTCACAACTGATAAGATTATTTATAAATTCATTGCCCTTTAAAAATTCAGGGGACCTAACAGATGACCTGGACCCACCCTCACACTTTATAGACAAGGAACCCAAGACCCAGAGAGCTCTAGTAATGTACTCAGCTTGGAAAAGCAGAGACTGGAACCCAAGTCCTTGAAACATTATCTGGGACCTTTTGCCATATGTATCATCCATTAAGTCTGTAGGAAGGTAATTCAGTCATTCAACAATTATTTATGGCTAGCCCTGAAAGGTACACTGTGGGGGATCACAGATATTTATAATCTAATTGGATCGACAAGTGTTAAGTAACAGCAGCATTCAAACCAGCATTTCATTGGTAGAACAATTAGTGTGAGGCCATCAGCGAAATGCATAAAACACACAGGAAAAGAAATGGTCCCATTATTTAAGTAATTTAATGATTAACAAACATTTTATTGAGCTCTTAATTGCATGAGGCATTTTGCTAGACTTGAGAGATACATGGCCTCTATCCTTAAGGATCTTAAGTTTACATGGGATGATATGTGTGTAAATAAATAATTGCAACACATTATTTTTTAAAAATATCTGCAAGAAAGGTATTTGCAAAGACTGTGTAAGCTCAGATGACTTTAGGAGCACTAAGGAGATTATTTCTAAGTCTGTTTCGGGAAGCCAAGTTCAGGGAAATAACACTGGAACTGGGTTCTGAAGTATAATTAAGAGCCCACTGGTGGGTAATGGAAGAAGCCGCTTCTAGGGAGGAGAAGAAAAAGGCTTTGCAAAGGCCTACTAGACAAAAAGCATGGCTTGTTATTTAGGGAACTGGAACATGGTTGTGTAGATGGAGTTTGAGCTGATGGAGTTTGAGTGATATTATGTCATGCAGAGCCAGAATAGTCAGGAAAGGCCATATCTCAGGGGCCATGATCACTTGGTCTCGAAGCTTGGATTTTTTTGGTGTAGGAAATGAGAACTTTGCAATTTTTTTTTCTGTATTCCTATGGGAATTTTCTGTAATATTCCTGTGGGAATATTTCTGTAATAAATGTAGATGACTACACACATTAAAGGAAGCATGGTATTTTAAAAGAAAGCAAAATCTGCCTGGTGTCTGTATGGAGGGTAGAGGACATTCAATATCAGGAATAGAAACAGGAAGCCAAGTTAGGAGAATTGCAAATTGTTGAGAAAGTGGACCAAAATTGGAGATGCAGAGAAGAGAATATGTCTGAGAGGATGTGAAAAGGAGAGGGGAGTAAGGGACTGAGTGGGTGTGGGTAGCAGGAGAGGAAGCAGTTCAGTGAGACTCCCAGAGGGTGCTGACATGACATGCAAGTCAACTGTCAAGCAGCTGCCTCTTGTGACTTCTGTATTCTCAGCTAGACTGAAAATACCCTTGGAATAGAGACTTCTGTGTTCTGGAGGTCTCTGATCATGTCTCATACAGAGCCCTGCTCCTCTCTTGCTCTCTGTCTGAGGGGCAGAGCGAGGCTGGAGAGCACTGGAATATGAGTTATGATTAGAGTTATCAGATAAAATACAGGACACCCAATTAAATTTGAATTTCTATTAGAAATGAATAATTTTTAATATAAGTATGTTCCATGCAATATTTGAGATATACTAAAAATTTTATTGTTTATATGAACTTCAATTTTAACTGGGAATCTTTTATTTTTATTTGGTAAATCTGGCAACCTTGGTTCTAGGGGTGTGTGTGTGTGTGTGTGTGTGTGTGTGTGTGTGTTTAGAGTAGACAGTAGGAACAAAGAGTTGTGTGCAAGTAATGGGATATACAAAAGATTTAAATGAATTTAAGAAGCCTTCATTTTCACAGAGGAAGTGGAGAAGGCACAAGAGACCAAAAAGTGAGAGTCACACTAAGGGAGGCAATTGAGCAGAGTGGCTTAGAGTCTTTCTCTGCTGGGTGTCCAGCTACGGAGGCTGAGGTGGGAGGATCACTTAAGGCCAGGAATTTAAGACCAGCCTAGACTGTAGGGAGACCCCCTGAAACTATTGCTATGGAATAAAAGATGAAATGCCTCTGATAATTGTAAATACAAAATTGCATGCAGGATTGTGTAAAGACAATGCCAGGTTGGACTGCCAGAATAAGCCAACAGCGCGTGATGTGCTTCCCCCTGCCAGAGAGCCTATGAATGGACGTGCAGTCAGGGAGATTTCACATTACCAAGATTCCTATCCCAGAAAAGCAGATATTCATAGCTCTGGGAATGGAATGCGACCTTCGGGGAGAACCTATAAACGGGCACATGGGGGGCGTCTGTCCATATGGATAAGATAGGGCTATAAATACCCTCATCTTGCCACAGCTCTTCTAGGCCTCTTCAGGGTTCATACTCCCTTCTGAGAATTTCTGGTCTAACTGGTTGTCTAGCTTCACAGCCTGTTTCTATGGATTGTTTGTAACCAGCTTTTGCTGCAACTGTTACTGCTGATTAATATCTTGCTAATCATAGGTTATGGAAAGACTGTGTTTCTGTTTTAAGGCTCTGTTAGAAATTACTGATGCACACACTATATTGTCAATTCTTACCTCTGTATACTGTACTTCTGCATACAGATGTTATGTTAAAGAATTACTTCATCCCCATGTGACCATCTCACCTCATAATCAAATGACCCTAAATTCCTCACTAACCTACCCCTGCCCTCACTAAACTTAATAATAAATGCTGGCATATCCAGTGCATTGTTGGCACCGCGGGACCAGAAGGCGGTGACCCCCCTGGACCCAGCTTTCACTATCTTGTGTGTGTCTATTATTTCTCGACCTGCCGATCCGCCTGAGAGCAAAGAGAGAGCCCCGTTGCGTTGCAGACTGCTGGCCAGTTCCCGCAATACTAGACAACGTAGTGACACTCCCTCTCTTAAAAAATAAAAAATAAATTAGCCAGGCATACAGTGGTGCATATCTGTAGTCCCAGCTACTTGGGAGGCTGAGGCAGGAGGGTCACTTGAGGCGAGGAGTTGGAGGCTGCAGTAAACTATGATCATACCACTGCACCCTAGCCTAGGCAACAGAGTGAGACTCACCTCCCTTCAAAAATGAGAGCCCTTCTTCAGATCACTACCACCCCTGGATGGAATGCACTGATAAACAACAATCTAACAGCTTCCTACGTAACTCGTTTATAGACAGAAAATGCTCTGATCTGGGGAGAAGCCCTTTCTGACCCACGTGAACAAGAAACAGAGGACACTATTTAGCACACAGGTTTTTGTGGTCAGACTGTCTGAATTCAAATTCTAGCTTCATAGCCTTGGGTAAATAATTTACCCTTTTAATCTGTTTTCTTTTTTCTAAATAAAGAAAATCAATTTAAAGGGTGTTGTAATTATTTGTTAATATTTAAGGGTAATTATTTTCGCACAATTAAAAATTATTTTGCAAAAAAATTTTGCATAATAATGATGGTAACTTACCTTCAGAGACTTTAATGTTTTCACATCGACTTTTTTTTCTTGTAATCATATCTTCACAACAGCTGTGTAACATAGACAGTATGGGACAAGTTTGATTATTCCCACAGTACAGATATTTAAAAGAAGAAGAAGGTTAAAGAGCTTAGCCAAAAGTCACAACAGGGGTAATTGGTTAGTACCTGAACGAGGACTCCTCAACTGATACAATATTAAAACTAGAAAGTAAACAGGATCATCCAGCGGTTCCCAACTCAAGGGTTTTGGAAATGTGAGGACCATTTTGATTGTCACAATGCCTGGGGGATCTGCTGGCATTTAATGTCTGAAGCTCCAAATGCTAAAGATTCTCCAATGTGCACGACAGTCCTGGCCCCAGATTCTAATAACCCCCAGTCGAAAAACACTGGTATTCCTGCCCCCTCATTTTACAACTGAAGAAACTGAAGACAGAGAGGTGAGATGACAGGTGGCTTTCACATAGTAGGTTATAAAAAACTGTTTCCTGAGTGAGAGATATTGAAAAAGAGAAATGCAGCCCATTAAGGGAACTTTCCGCTTTTGCTCCTCTACATGGTGAATGTAGTACCTATGTCAGAGGCACTGGAACCAGAGTGACTCCATCTTGAATAGGAGCACGGTAAAATGAGGCCGAGACCTGCTGGACTACATCCCCAGGTGGTTGGGCATTCTTAGTCACAGGATGAGGTAGAAGTTTGGCACAAGATACAGGTCACAAAGACCCCACTGATAAAACAGAATGCAGTAAAGAGACCAGTTCAAACCCACCAAATCCAAGATGGCAAAAATGACCTCTGATCCTTCTCACTGCACATTATACGCTAATAATAGTGCATTAGCATGCGAAAGAAGACACTCCTGAGAGCGTCAAGACAGTTTACAAATGCCATGGCAATGTCCAGAAGCTACACTATACGGTTGAAAAGGAAGAGAAAACTTCAGTTCCAGGAATTCCCCTTCCCTTTCCCAGAAAATTCATGAATAATCCACCCCTGGTTTAGCATATAGCCGTCCTTGGGGCTGCTCTGCCTATGGAGTAGGCATCCTTTCGTTTCTTCTCTAATAAACTTGCTTTCACTTTACTCTGTAGACCCTCCCAGAATTCCTTCTTGCGTGAGATCCAAGAACCCTCTCTTGGGGTCTGGATGGGGAGCCCTTTCCAGTAACACCTGTATATGTTGGTGTGGCTGCAGAATGGGAAAAGGCCACTGAGTTCCAGTCCCAGGTGCACAGCTGACCATGTGATCAAGAGCCCTTCCCTTGTTATCTTTGAAAACTCAGGTTCTCATTGTGAAACATGGGGTCTCCCATTCAGTGACCTGTTGTGTTTCTCATGCAGATGTGACCAGGACATAGAAAGAGGCTCCCCAAATGGCTCCAAAGAAAGGCACTCATCAAAAGCAGAGCCAGACCCCGCTGACCTATGATGCTCAGGAGCCTCATGGTAAATGGCAGCATGAGGTCAGGCCTTTCTGGCAGAGTGGGAACCCTGCAACGGTAGCACCCAGTGCCCAAGCTGCACTATTGGCTCAGGGCGAGCAGCTGAAAGCTAGAATGGCCTTAGTCCTAAACCAACATTTCACAGATCAGGAAAATAATTAAAATGCAACTATCTCCTTTCCATGATTTTACTACATGTAATGCAGTGCTGAGCAATTGCTACATATTGCCGCATTTAATTCCCACACTAATTCTATGAACTAGAGGCTTGTATTCTCATTTAGACACGGAGAAATTGAAAGTGAAGAGTATAAGTAAATGTACTAAAGTCCAAAAGGTGAACGTAGCAGTGGTGGGATTCAAACCAAGGTCCATCGGATTCCACAGTTACTATACTGCTATCTGGAAGACACTGAGGACTGAAAAGGGAGTTACCCAAGAGGACCCTTCTGCCTAGAAGGACTGGCTGGCACCTAAATCCCCAGTCGTGTTTCAACTACTTGGTCACCCATGGCGACTGGAGACAGGGCAGTGTGGTCTGAAGCCGCCCACCCCACCTTGTGTTGTGGGGAGGTCACCCAAACGTCCTTTGTAGCTTTCATTCCTCCCAAAGTACCTGCAAAGAGGACGTGATGTGAGTATTAAAAACCCCAGGCTGGAGGACTTGCCTCCCCAAACCCAGTGCGAGCCACAGAACTTCAAAGCGAAAGGAAGCGCAAGCAGGAGGGGGAGGAGGTGTAAATTTCCCCCGCGGTCCCTCGGAGCTGTGAACATTCCCAGATTCCTGAGCCCTCCCGCCAGCTCCCTGCCAGGTGTCCGAGGCCCCACCGCGCCCCACCCCCACGCGCGCCCCTCCCCGCACCCCGCCCCTCCTGCTCCCGGCTTTCATGTGGATCAAGGCTGGAGGATGACAAGCTCCTGACTGATAGATACACGGAGACTTCGCTGGTGATTTATTGGCTTTCTGCACCTGACGAGAACCACTAGGCCTATCTGAGGAGGGAAATATATGGGCTTTCCTGACTCCAAGTGGCAGCCCCAGGGTGAGCATGTGATGTCAAGCGGGGCAGGGGAAAGCGGAGCTGTGCACCGGCCTGTGTACTGTAAGCCGGCCTGGGTCGTAAAAGTGTCAGCACGCGATATATTTCTTGCGGGGGATCCTCTCTGGCTCTTGCCAGCGCCTCTCCCCGGTGGCTGGCAATCGCCCTAGCCGGGCCTGCAAGCAGCGGATGCCCCCAGGTCGCTATCCCTCCGCCCTGTCCTGGAGCACAGGGCCCTCACGTTCTCGCTCCAGCCTGGGGTCTCTCACGTGGCACCTGGCCCTGGGGACACTGCAGCGCAGGAGTTAATTGCTGTCACTCCTGACTTCAGCGAAAGAGGTGGATCGTGGGGTGAGATATTGAAGCTGGGGATTGACCTGTGGACCAAGAGTTTGATGGAGCAACTCAACAGCAAACTCAGTGTTCCCAGAGATGAACCAAGTAGTAATCTGAGTTATTTATTCAGAAAATAAAGTGCTGTTCGTGTGCCAGGCTCTGAGCCCCCTACCCGCAGGCCTCACCATGGCCTGCGGCCTGAGTTGGTCTCATTTCTCCTCCCTCTACCTCCAGGCTTCTTCCTCGGGGTTGGCAGGGGGCCTGGAGTGGATGTTTAGTCTACCGGTCAGACTCCAGGTCTTTTTTTTTTTTTTTTTTTTTTGAGGCGGAGTCTCGCTCTGTCGCCTGGGCTGGAGTGCAGTGGCCGGATCTCAGCTCACTGCAAGCTCCGCCTCCCGGATTTACGCCATTCTCCTGCCTCAGCCTCCCGAGTAGCTGGGACTACAGGCGCCCGCCACCTCGCCCGGCTAGTTTTTGTATTTTTTAGTAGAGACAAGGTTTCACCGTGTTAGCCAGGATGGTCTCGATCTCCTGACCTCATGATCCGCCCGTCTCGGCCTCCCAAAGTGCTGGGATTACAGGCTTGAGCCACCGCGTCCGGCCAGACTCCAGGTCTTATATCTTGAAACTGTAAGTCCCTGAATTCACAAGACAATTCAGAGTAAAGATGGAGGCAAAGAAGAGGACCTTGGGTTTACTGTTCACGAGGTAGGGGTGCGAGGGCTTGAAAAAACAGAGATATAAACTGCATTTGTACCCCATGTTGATGAGAGTTTTATGATTTTGACCAATTTGATGAATTGGAGCGCGTCTGTCACTAATTGTTCTGTCTTTAATTAGAGTGCAAGCTTATTCTTGGGCCCACAATATTCGAAATATGTGCTTGTTACTCTTTCCTAAAACTCCATTCTGTCATGATCTTTGGAAATCGGCTAATTCTACATTTTGTTTGTAACAATTTTTTAAATGTTCCAAATTGAGACATTGGTATGCTTTTTAAATTAGGAGATATTTAATTAAATTAGGATTAATTAAATTATGAGCCAAATTAGGAGATACATTTAATTTAAAGCATCGATATGCTCTTGTCTCTCATCTTCCCCCTTTTTTCATCTCCTGCCCTGGTCTTGGAAAAAACATCTGCTGGGTAAATGTCTTGCTAGATGACCTCATAAAGGTGTTCAATGATGAAGAGGAGTGGCTGAAGAGGTAAGGAGAACACTGAAAGCAACAACAGCAAAACCTACAGTATGAAGGAGGTAATCATAAGGTCAGTCCATAACCCTGCCAGCATCATCCAGGTCGAAGTGGATCTGCTATCCCTCGCCACCCTGACTTCACTACCTGCACACCCACAAGCAGGGCAGCATTAGTCCCCAGTGCTCTTCTGTGCATATTAGAAAGAGTCTTCCCTGGAGAGCTCAGTACTTTGCTGGGGCTCATGGCATGGGGAGCAGAACCCAGGCTGAATTTCAGTCCCTACAAGGTTTTAGTACAGGGGTCAGCCTGCACAACCGAATGGGAAGCCCGGCCCTCACCTGCCCTTCTGTAACTTGTCTTTCCCTGCCAGGCCTCCCTCAGAGCTCACTGTAGAAACCCGGCATCCAGAGCTGTAGATTCCCTGCTCTGCCATTTACAAACTGTATGATTAGGGCTTATCAGTTCATCTCTCTGAGTTACTTTATTTTGTAAAATGGAGGTAGGGCTACTTCTCTCACATGGCTTTATGAGGGTGAAGTGGTTTCCACTGAGCACTCATCTGGATATTCTAGGCCCATCCGCTCGCATAGCTAATGACAATCCCTCTTTACAAGATGAAGGATTAGGAGATGATTCTAAATCTTTGAGCTGTAAGGGCCTTTAAGAGATACCTGTGTCTGTCTTGGGCCTTAGAGTGAGTAAAGGGACAGCAGGTGGTCAGGCCCTGCCAACAGCAGGGTATTTTCTGCAGGTGCCCAACGCCAGCCCTGGAGTTGCCTCAGATCCTCCCACTGCAGGCTTCATTGCTGTATCTGCCACCCCATCCCTGGCAGGGATAGGCCAAGGTCCTAGATACCCTGGCACCCAACACTCCATACAGGCTTGTCTCTGAGCAGACTCTCGGTGAAGTCTATTGTGCTGGGCTGAGCAGAACAGGAGGTGCAGGGATTGCAGCTGTTCCTTCACTGCACTGTCAGTTTGGAAATTTTCCCAGAAGACTTAGTTGGTGCCTCTTCTTTGATATTCATGAGTGCGTGAACGCAACGACCCTCCTCATCTTTGTCGAACACATTCCTCTTGGACGACACCACGTATAGTCCAAAAAGAAGGTGATCTAGAAGTGTGAAGGCACCCTCAGTTCTGGCAAATTCTTGGGTATCTTGCAATGCTCACTCAGCAGCATCCCAACAAAACCAGAAAAAAGACCCAGGGCCGGGAGATGAGCCAAGAAAATAGCTTCGTGTGCGGCTTGAGGGTACAGGCATCTGCAGAAGCCAGCCTGTAGGACTCGTTATGAGCCCAGCTGCAAGGGGCATCCTAAAGCCAGTTCGTGAGTCCAACTTTACAGAGGCACCAAGCTTCCCCTCCCCTAGAAAGCAAGGCTATAGAGCAAGCAGAATGTTTAAGACACGGGCTTTCAAGAGAGGCTGACTTGGGTTAGCGGAACTGAGGATGACATGGGCCTGTGTAAGGAACTTAATATCTCTGGGCTTCATTCTTTGTCTATTTACCTACCCCAAAGTCCTGAAAGTACCACAAAAATATCTGTTTTTATTCAGAGGATAATAAAACGGAATATTTACATATTGTTTCATCTTCCCCCAGGTTATTTTTAGATTATCACAATATCCTAAGGGTTTGTTTATGCATGCTTTATAGACCTGTATCTGTGGTTTAAAAAATACATAAATACTTTAAAATTTTATAATACAAGAGTATAAGTTACCTGATTTTTTTATGTGTTCCGCAGATGGCTATCCAGAGTCAACTCGAACCTACCCCAAAGTTTGACCTTTGCCTTAAGTCAGTAACCGAGGAGGGCCATGGTCCTGAGTTCAGACCAGGCCCCAAGAAGATTCAGAGCCTGCAGTTGTCCTCTGGTTTCTAAAGTATGTTATTGGGCTAAAGATTTCAAGACATGTATCCTTCTTTGCTTTCTATTGCAGCCATTAAATATTTCAGATATTTTCTGCCAGAAGGCAAGAATCACAAAGATTACAAATATTAAAGACAAAATAAAATAACTTTTTAATGAGAAGGTCAGTCTGTGGTTTGGGTCTTTGGAAAGCAATCAAGAAATCTGACTATACTTTCTATTTGACCATTGATTCTCTAGTGGAAATGGGCAAATCTTTTATACCAGGGCAAATTTTTCAGTAAAGGGCCAGACAGCAAATATTTTAGGAATTGTGGGCCATTCAGTCTCTCTCCCAGCTACTTAACTCTTTCAGCATAGCATAAAAGCAGTCATAAACAATACTATAACAAGTATGGCTGCGTTCCAATAAAACTTTATTTACAAAAATAGGCAGCAGGCCAGATTTGGCCCACAAGCTATAGCCTTCCGACCCCTGCTTTGTCAAACTTAATAACAACCAGAGAGGGAGACTCTTCAAAAAAAAAAAAAATGATATTCATCTGGGAGTAGCATTGCAATAGGAAGATGTATGCTGTAGCAAATTATGAGCGTTTTCAAAGAGATTGGGGCAGGGGGAAGTTTATAAAGGCAAAACGAAGAGGATTACAGTTGTTCGAATCAATTATCCTTGGCTACAAGGGTGGCACAAGTCCAAGCTTGGACAGGCAGTTGCTAGACAAACATCCTTACAGAATTTGTACTTTCTGTCTAAGGTTGCAGTGGCCTTTTTGCAAAGCTATAGTAAATCACAAGGGTCAGTACAAACGTACTACAATAGATAAGCCTCACCTTCAGAAGATCTTCGTGATCATGGTAAATCTGTATTGTGGTAAATCTGCCAAATAAGTATTGTGACAGCTCTTATCAGGCATTCATGTGTGAGAACGCTCCCTTGATGGCCATCCCTGGCTCCATTTGCCAAGGTTTTAACATAAATGACTCCATTTTGATTCTGACAACTTTCATAGCTGCTTACCATCTGTGCCTCTGTGTATAAAAATGGACATACTAAAATTTTTCCTTAGGGCTACAACTAAACATCCAGCCTAGCCCTTAGCCAGCACCAAGGAAGAGGCCTGGGAGATAGAGGAACAAATAATGAGACCAAGTCAGGCCACCCCCCATGGGGTGAGGCCTGCAATGGGCCCAGTGTGGTGTACCTCTAGCACAGTGCCTGGCACACAATTGCAGTTCATTTGCTGAATAAATAACCCTTGAATCGATTGGCTGCTCTCTGGGAATGTGACTTTGCTGTTGAGTTGTGCAGAGTACTCTCTTGTCTCCAGGCCAATCCCCAGCTTCAGTATCTCACCCCACAATCCACGTTTCCCAGTGTCTGGAGTAACAACAATGACCTGGGGCTGGACTCTCAGCAAGTCAAACCCTGCCTCAACAAACCCAAACTGCTTTGGGGACCAATATGACACAAATATGTACTGAATCCCCTGAACTCCCCCTGGTGATCCTGTCTTGTAACAGGCCCTCCCCATGCCCTCAGGCCAGTGCATTCAGGAAATCAGTGACCACAGGATGATTTCTCAGCTGGAGGGAAGGTCAGCCTGCATCTGAGCATCTTAGAACATGCTGTTATTTTGTTCCCACTGGTCAATCCTGTCCAAGCTGTACACATAGTGCCTCAGCCAGGTTTGTTACTGCAGGTCTGTCTTCGGAAAGGTCACTGAACAGAAGGAGGAGGCACCTTATTCTCTTTTGTTACCCCTCCACCACTTTTGTCTAAAGGGAAGTTTAGCTGGAGGGCTGGGCATGCAGACAGGTTTCTGACTGTGCCACCTAGATCCCACCTTGCTTCTCTGCCATGCCTTATCATCTGTGACTTGACATGTTTTGCACACACGGGCATGTTGTACACATTGAGCCATGCTTCCTGCATTCAAAGATTTTCCCATATTGAGGGCATTTTCCTGATGTAGAATCGAAGACTGAATTGAAGCATTCAGACTGACCTCAGCATCTGCGGGTCTGGAGGAGGTTTGGGACGTTTTCTTTTCTTCTCTTCCGGGACCCACTCCTGTTGTAAAGAGCAGCAGCATTTATAATGAGGGTCCAGGAAATGTGGGGGACGGGGGAGAGCCTGCTGTCTCTGCAGTGGGTGACTGTTGTCTCCCTGATCAACAGTGTATCATATCTCAGCCTAAGCCTGCCTTTCTCCTTCCCCTTCCACACGGGGAGGGGCTGTGGGCTCAGAGTTCACCTGTAATGCCTCCGGTTGCTGAAGGGCTGGATGGAGACTCTGAGACAACCTGATGGATCATCTCATAAACAGAGCCCACAGGAAGGAGAAGAAAATTATGCCAGCATAATGCACTTACGAGAAATAGATACGTGCGGTGCAGGGAGAAATGCTTTGATATTAAAATTTTTGTAACTTAAAAAGGCATGAAAAATGATACCGACCACTAACTAATCAACATTCCTTTGCGAATGCAGCTTCAGTTCCTAACCAGAAACACATCCCTGCTATTGTCTTGTCTGGATCCAGATGCAAACATGATTAATTAAGTTTCTGGTGAGGAGTGGGAGGAGGGCAGTGGGAATGGATGGCTTGCTGAGGATCCTTTTCATACACAGGCCTGGGGAGAATCCCTTAATCTGGGTGCCTATTTCCCTCCACATGTCCGGGCTTACCCCGTGCACTGACAGCCACAGGGTGCAGTGAGTAGGCTGCAGGCAGGGCCATGGAGTGAGGCAGTGAGAAGCTGAAAGGAGAGGCTCTACAGACAGTACAGAGAGGCTCTTGGTACCTCCCGTTGCCACTGCCCAGCACAGTAAGGCAGAGTAGCAAATGAATATGACATGTCTTGTTGGGAGACCTGGGCCCTGTTCCAGACTGCTACCAAGTAGTTTGGGACCTTGGATGAGCTGCCTAACTTTCTCCATTTGTGAAATGAGAGGTTGGATTAAATGTTCCTCAAAGTCTTCCATTTCTGGCTTTTTATTCTAGTGCCCGAAGTCCTTCACACAAAGCAGGTGTCTAACAATTGATTGCCAGGCATGGCCACTATTGTTGGCCTTGGGCCAAGGAGTCTGGTGGGACAGGGCTGAGAGGTATGCTAGGTGAGTGTCTCTGGCACAAGTGGCTGAACTGCAGAGCCCCAAGCAGCATGGCAGGGACCAGCAGACCAGATTCCTGATCCCTGCTCTGCCACAGTTAAGCCTAGTGACTATGAGTGAGACACACAACTGCTCTGCACCTCAATGTCCCTATTAGGAAACAGAAACATCAGGCCCAACTTACCCCAGTGTGTCAGGATACTGAGCACTGCTCTGGTCTCATGCTGGGATGGTGGCACAGTAGTGCACCGAGTGGTATCTTCTCCCGAAGTCTGCTCCTGTGGTAGGAGTCATAGGTCATTGAAGTACACTGTAATTGAGTGTTTAACGGGATGGGATCCAAAGTCAGGCTGCCTGCATTCAGATCACCCGGCATCCTAACCATTAGGCAAGTTACAAAACTCCTTTGGGCCTTGACTTTATCTGTAAAATGGGAATAATAATCACAGAGCATACCTCATGGGATTATTGTGAAGATTAAACAAGGTGAAAACTCCTGGCACGTTCAGCAGCTACTACATAGGTGTTAGTTTTGTTACTGCGAAACTCTCTCATGCTTTGGGTGCCCACCAAATGTCCCTTTAGTGTGCACGGACTTGTGTCTTCTTCCAGGAGAGGGTAAGGAAAACTGCCCAAACTTTCAGTTGCATGGAACAAGTACCTTCATTCGTTCATTTATTTCCCGGACAGATATCTACGAGTTCCCACAAGGTACCAGACCCTATGCTTTTGAGAGTCAACGTGACATTCCGCCTTGGCTACCACCTGCATTCACCAGGAGAGCACACAGTGGGTGCCTTCCCTGCATGGTGAATAGGAGTAGCCGAGTGTACGAATGAAAGAGTTTTATAAGGCCAGCTGGACCCCAGGGTGGTGCTGTGCCAGGTATAACGCCAGAAGCTTCCCATCATACTTTAAGACTCTAGTGAGGGGATTTGAGCCAGAGCCAAGACTGGGATTTAGTGAGCTATTTTATTGGAGGTTTTACTGCCTCCTTCTAAAGCCCATTGATTCCCCTAGTGTTTACCCTTTCTCAACATCAGCTGTGACTGGCTGATTTTTTAAGATCACTATTCATACCCTCTCAAACATTAGAACAATGAATTGCCCAGTTCAAGTTCTAGATTTTCTCAATTACAGAGGAAAGAAATGACTACTACATGTGTGTGATTTTGTCCCTGGGAGCAGCTATGAAATATGCAGCATTTTCCTTCTGGCTGGGAAATCACTTTAAAAATATTATCTCTAATTCATCTTCATGTTTTCAACAGGGAGTTTGTTATTCCCATTTCCCAGATGGAGTAACTGAGAGCAGAGTTGGGAGACAGCTTGCTCAGGGACCAAGAATGACAGAATGATTTGGTGGTGGGGCCAAGATTGAGTTCTTATTTCCTGCCTCTCAATCCATTGCAACCCAGGAATGACCTTTCTGGGCAATGTTAGAAACATGACCATATGAAATGGAGAATTCAGATTACAATTCCCTGGACCATATCCAGGACACTAAAATGAGTGTGTTGCTCTTGTGAAATGCATTCTAAGAATTATTTACTTTTCTGAATGTAATTTAGGATGAAACAGATCTTCTACAGAGGCTCCAGGCTAATCCTATCTTCCTTCCCCACCCAAGCCCTATGGACAATGACTTGCAATCCATGTCAACAAAGATTTAACCCCTACAGTGTGCAAGGGACTGCTGTCCTGGATGTTTATAAACAAACCGGGTTGAGAAGGAACCACCCTTGAAAGAACGGCATGAGGATGAATACAAAGATGAAATGTCAGGCCCCAGCCTGTACATAAACAGCCTTGTATATGTGAGTGGCATATCCCATTCTCCAGCTGACCTATCGGGAAGCCTAGGGATAGTAGCGACACTTTTAGCAGCGGTGGCAGGCCTCCTGTCTGCATTCCAGAGTGGCTCCTACTCCCCTCCAATTTCAAATGACTCCTTATTTCAGGCTGCTTCTCTTGCCCTGGGACTTGGCCTTGATGTTTGCACTTTGGTTTTCCCTGCATTTTGTTCTCAAGGCCTTGGGTTTGGACTCATCTCTCTGGCACACCCTCCTCCCAACTCCTCCATTTTTCTAAGCCCAAACTGATCTGAGGTCCCCTTTTAAAAAATGTGGTACAATTTAGCAGATAAGTGTTGAGTGTCCAAGAGATACAAGGTTGCTACACTAGAATTTGCATATCACTCAATAACAAGAATGATACTGTTTTCAAGGAATTTATAATTTAATAAAGAGGATGAGAAAAGAACTCATTAGGTTTCTTTCAAAAAAAAATGGAGGAAAAATACCTCTTGGCCACGTGCATATTTGAACAAAGGCAGAAGCTTGCCCAAATTCTTTCTAGAAATAACTGTATTGGTTGAAGGTGGGTGCAAAAGAGGATAAAAGCATGGTAAACATTGGATGAATTTTAGTTCCATGGTGGACTGAATGAAAACGTTTACAGATGTTGATACGTGTTTGCTTGCTTTTTCAATTACACTGAAGCAAAGTTCTATCAACAGATGTTGCCCAGGGCCAATGGGAGAGAACCAACCACAGAGAAAGAGAGCATTAAGATTATTGTATTAGTCAGTTTGGGCTGCCATAAAAAATACTAGCCTCGGTGGATTAAACAACATAAATTTATTTTCTCACAGCGTTGGAAACTGGAAGTCCAAGATCAAAGTGTCAGCATGGTTGGTTTCTGGTGAGGGCTGTCTTCCTGGCTTGTAGACAGCACCAACATGCTGCAACCTCACATCACAGGGAGAGAGAGAGTGCAAGAGAGAGCAAGCACTCTGGTGTCTCTTCTCATAAGGGTACCAATCCCACCATGAAGCCCGCACCCTCAGGACTTCATCTAACACTAATTACCTCCCAGAGGCTCCACTTCCAAAAACCATCATGTCATGGGCTAGGACTTTAGCATGTTAATTTTGGGTGGACAAAATTCAGTCCATGGCAGACATATAAATTATTTTGTCAAGTTTCAAATCAAAGCTAAAATTTCTCCAAGATTATACTGCTCAGCATGGAATTAAATGAAATAATAGATCTGAAATGCTCAGAAGAGTGTCAAGTCCATAATACAGACTACATCACGATTTGCTAATATTTTTGAAATCCTATTTGAGATAACTTTAAACACCAGAAATCTGTAGAACTATTCTTGTAAATTACTTACTTATGTTGGCATCATTATCACCTTAGTATTCTTACCAAAATGTCTGGGAGAACAGTTAACTTTTCACTTCCCATTTTATATGTGCAACCTTCAATAGTAAGATAAGTAAGTTGTATGGGAGATTTAGAAAAACTGTACTTGCAATTTTAATGGCCTTTACTTAATTTTTTAACAACATTGAAAGAAAGGTATTATTATGACCCTTGCCCTAATTTAAAATGAGAAAACCTGGGCTCAAAGGGATTAAATGTTCAAGGTCACCTAGCAATGTAGCAATGAAGAGGCAGTATCTGTACTCCACTCAGATCACCTCCCACCATGGTCAATGCTCTTCTTCATCCATAGATGCCTTTTTAGAAAATAAAACCCCTCCTCTTGAGGATCACTGGACAGAACGCTACCTACTGGAACAAAGACCAACCAGATGCTTCGGCAGTGATAGCAAACCAGGTATGGACTAATATGTAGTATTAATGAACACGTTCCCCACACATATTCTCACATACATCATTCACCTGTGCCCTGAATAGCTGCCTATAATCCAAATACTGCTGAAACAGGGAGCAGGAAGACCAAATTCCTTGACTTCAGAAGACAGTATCCAGAAATAAGACAGAAAACATCTGAATAGAGCTATAAGCTGGCAGCGTTCATTTTTTCCTGCCCTTTCTTCATCTGCATCCTCCCCCACTTCCAAGCCCAATAGATAACGCTCTGTAAGCTGGGTAGAGAGAAGAGAGTTGAAGAGGAAATATGAGGATCAGATCCCTACCTTTGTCTGTGTTTTGTGAATGAATAGTTGCTATATTAGCTATTGTTTTATGCCAAGTACTTTATACATATCATCTCATCTAATCATAATGATTTTATGATGTATTCATTACTGTCCCCACTATGTGAGATGGAAGAGACTCAGTATCTACCACTGGTCAGTTTTAATAATCAACAAAGCCAGGATTTGTATCTGCATCTATATGAATCCAAAACATGCATTCCTGGGATTGGAGGGGAGAGATTATCCAATGCGCCATTTGTACCTTTGTCTTTTAAGTTACTTCCTACTTGGCCCTTTAAAAATGCAAATATAGCCTTTTTCCTCCCCTTCACCAGACACTCCCTACAAGGCAAGTTTATCTTTGTGCTTAGAAACTCCAGAAAGGAACTCGCACCCACCAGGAGAAAGCCTCAAGAGAAAATGGTTGATTTACAACCCAAAGTCCCGCTACAAAAACTCTCTCCTACCTGGGGAGTTTTTGGCCTGGTCCTGTCCACAAAGGCACCAGCAGTCACCAGCTCTACAGCTCAGTAGATAAAGCACCAGAGCTAGCACTTTGATGCCCCCCTACCTGCTGACTTCCTCCCCTGTGTGCCTTCCCCTTTAAAAGTACCCAGTTTCTGCCCCATAAGCAAAGTGGTCCCCTTAGGCAGGAATCCTGTACTTTTTCCCCTAAATTGACTTTGGAATAAATCACTTTCTTTACACCAGACCTCACTCTTGTTAATTGGACTCTGCAAGCCACGTCTACCTATCCTCTCTACACAAAAGCATACTGATATTCCCAAAGCACTGAATTCCGTTCCCCTCCTTCTTTACAGGTGTGCATAAAAGCACTAACTCCTGATAACTAGACTTCCACTTTCAAAGCTGTCTTTGCCTTTAGTAGGCATGAGCAGGTAGGGTAGGCTCAGAGGGCTTCACAGGCCCTGGAGAGCAAACAAGATATTGAACTTGTGGGGGCAAGCCCTTTAAAAGGTCTGTGAGACCAGCAGTTCTTTCTTTACTCATTAAACATGGTTGCTCATGACCTATGTGACTTCAGACTTTGGACAGCGTGAGAGTGTGGAAGAGATATGCTGGCTGTCCTCACATGTCTGGGGAAGGGGGAGCACTGTACATAGCAGAATATCTCTTGCTCTCAAATCGTCCTCCTCTAAACACATAGCCAACTGCAACCACACAATGTGTTCACCTTGCCTGCCACCTAGACAGAACCGATTTATCAAGACAGGGGAATTGCAATGGAGAAAGAGTAATTCATGCAGAGCTGGCTCTGTGGGAGACCAGAGTTTTATTATTACTCAAATCAGTCACTCTAAGCATTTGGGGATCAGAGTTTTTAAAGAATTTTGTGGGTAGGGGCTTGGAAGTGGGGAGTGCTGGTTGGTCAGGTTGGAGATGGAATCATAGTGGGTTGAAGTTAAGTTTCCTTAATGTCTTCTGTTCCTGGGTATAATGGCAGAACTAGTTGGGCCAGATTACAGGTCTGGGTGGTGTCAGCTGATTCATCGAATGCAGGGTCTGCAAAATATCTCAAGTGCCGAATTTAGGTTTTACAATAGTGATGTTACCCCCAGGAGCAATTTGGGGAGGTTCAGACTCTTGGAGCCAGAGGCTGCATGAGCCCGAAATTGTAATTTCTAATCTTGTAGCTGATTTGTTAGTCCTGCAAAGGAAGACTGGGCCTCAGACAAGAAGGGGGTCTTTTTGGGAAAGCACTCTTATCAATTTTGTTTCAGAGTCAAACCATGAACTGAACTCCTTCCCAAAGTTAGTTCCACCTATGCCCAGGAATTAATGACAGCTTAAGGGTTGGAAGATAGAGTTGCAAGATAGAGTCAGTCAAGTCTGATTTATTTCACTGTTATAATTTCCTCAGTTATAATTTTGCAAAGGCGGTTTCACAACCAGCACCACTGTTTTCCTATCAGATTGCCCATAGTGCCATAAGAAAAAGGGATTCCTTACCTGAACAAGAGACAAAAATCAGAAAATCATTGTCCTGATTGGATGCAGCCTTGGGGGTTACATTTTCATTTCATACCTAATCTTTGGAAATGAGAGAGAAAGGATAATTCCAAAACTGACTTTGAGGACAGAGAGAAGCAGAATGATACTTCAAATCCCTCTCATTCACAATATCGACAATTTTCCAAGTAGGAATTGTGAACCCAGAAAATCTGAGACAGGTCTTAGTTAATTTAGAAAGTTTATTTGCCAAAGTTGAGGATGCACCTGTGACACAACCTCAGGAAGTCCTGACAACACATGCCCAAGGTGGCCGGGGCACAGCTTGGTTTTATACATTTTAGGGAAACATGAGACATCAATCAATATATGTAAGAAGTACATTTGTTCCATCCAAAAAAGTAGGGACAACTCAAAGCAAGCCCCCTTTACCCTATGGGCTTCCAGGTCACAGGTAGGTGAGAGACAAATGGTTGCATTCTTTTGAATTTCTGATAAGTCTTTCCAAAGAAGGCAATCAGAATATACATCTATCTCTGAGCAGAGAAATGACTTCGAATAGAATGAGAGACAGATTTGTCCTGAGCAGTTCCCAGCTTGAAGGGACTCAATATATTTTCCTTTCACATTTCTCCTCTTTTGTTTTTAAAAATCTTTTGGAGAAATCATTTTAGAAGAAAATGAGTCTCTGGCCTCAGGTTTCATCTGATCTCTCAAGGCTAGGACTGTTTATTCCTAGACAGGTAGGTCCCAAAGGCTTATTTTTAGCAGGCTGTGAAGTCTCATGTCCTATGAAGAGAAAATTGGGGAAAGAAGGGAGAAAAACAAAAATAAACAAAAGAACAATCCTGGAAAAATGTATATAGGTCACATTACTCTGAAGTCCATACATCAGTAGGCAGGTATGCAAGTGGCTTATGTATATAAATAGGTTGCTGTTACTTTCTTCTGAAGTTTAAGTTGTCTGGCTTCAGTTCACAGGGTTTTAAGAAAGCAAAACTTACTTTTCAGTGATTTCAAATTAGGAAAAACTTGAAAAAAAGAAGGAAAAAAATTGAAAACATTATTTTGAAGACTTGTAGCCAAGAAAAATTAGAATTCAGTTCAAACAGTAGAAAATAATAAAACTTGAAAAAAACATCACACAAGACTACAATCTAACAACAGGGGTACTGTAGTTTTGAAACATAATTTTTCTCTCTCCAGCTTCCCATTTGTACTGAAGACAAATTATGGCAGTACTGGTTTGCTTTATTATACTTGGCCTAATTATTTGTATACAGTGTGGCAATTATATATATGTGTGTGTGTGTATATATATATATATATATATTTTTTTTTTTTTTCTTTTACATAGGTTTTTAATTGGCTTTGATGGAACTTGTTTCATAAGAAGAATCTCAGATGAGACTTTTTAAAGCCAAACCAGGCATGGATTTGTGTCATCAAATATCTATGAGTTGGGTGAATTTCCTCTCCTCTTGAGGTTTTAAGATAAACCTGGGGCTTCTGGGCCTGTTGGAAAGTGACATTCATTATTTACCACAAGTCAGAAGCCCTGTATGCAAACTGTGTACACAAAATTTGAGGCCAGTTTTTCCAAGGGTTTATTGGCTCCATAAGTCAAGTTTGATTCCTTAAAAGAAAGCACACCATTCCAGTCAAAACCTTGGTGAAATAACCACTTTCTCCAATTGTTTCCTGTTACAAATGAAAACAGATTCTTATGGCACTTATACAAATAACTGTATTGCCATAAGTTAAAAATACTCACAAATAGTTTCCAAATTCTGAAGAAATCAGGTAGAGAGAAATAAATATGCTCCTAATTTTATTCATACGAGCATTCTGAGTTGTTAAAAGCTGTCAATAGCATAAAAGAAAAGTTTTAAGACTCTGAAAAACAAAACAAAGGATGAGCAAACATTTTAAGCAAAAAAGTGAAAAAGATTAGTTCAGTCCATGTAGTATATTCCTGTTCTTCTTGATATTCATGAACATTTTAGCTCTCCATGAGTCCTGAAAGTTTTTCCTCTATTCTGATGTCACAGTCTCCAGAGTTATCAGAAACCTGCATTCAAGAGCACCTGTTAGAATTTTATAGCTGATTATAAAACCACCTTGTAAAGAGGACCAAAATAAGACAACAATTGTCCGTGGATGACAAAAAGTTTTAGGGCAGCCTTAGTCAAAGACACAATTGACAAGGAAATTTGTTACCTCTGTAGCACACAATTTTACCATAACAGTTATGATTATTACTGATAATGTACACTAAGTTATATCAGAATTATAGGAGTTTCCCATAATTTTGGAACACATAACAATAACCTATTTATACAAATATAGCCCAAAGGAAACCAAACACCATTGCATATTCCTGTAAAATTTTTGTACCAAATAAGCCAAATTATGTGGCATTTTTTGGACGTTAGGGAACCTAATATCTTAAAGAATTAATTAGGTTATAAAAAGACATAATTTATAATTGATTTTGGAAAGTTTGTCAAACATCAAAGGTTTTAAACACTTGATATCACAAAATAGGATCACAGGTCATAGTAAAATAAGTCATTCATTTAACCAAAGTGATAACTCAAATACTAAAAACAAAAAAACAAAAAAACAAAAAACAAAAAACAGGCAAACGCCTTTATTCTTTGAGAGAGAAGGCTTAATTTTCCAAACAATAAACCCTAATAAAAACAGCATGTAATCCCAGCGCTTTGGGAGCCTGAGGCAGGCAGATCACGAGGTCACGAGATTGAGACCATCTTGGCTAACATGGTGAAACCTCATCTCTACTAAAATTACAAAAAATTAGCTGGGTATGGTTGTGGGCGCCTGTAGTCTCAGCTACTTAAAAGGCTGAGGCAGGAGAATGGCATGAACCCAGGAGGCGAAGCTTGCAGTGAACCGAGATTGTGCCACTGCACTCCAGCCTGAGTGACAGAGTGAGACTCCATCTGAAAAAAAAAAAAAAAAAAAAAAAAAAAAAACCGGCATGAAGTCAATTAATTTTTTTTTCAAAATTTTATAAACAATCTCTAAAATTTTAATCCTGACTGTAAGATATAGCTTCCATAAGCCTTTTATAATCTTTATAACCTTTATATAGGAGCTGGTTAATGCTTCGAGAAAACCTTATTAATCTGACACAGGGGCCCATATGCTGGTCTTGCCTCGGTGTGCCTTTAACATTAATGATTAACTTATAGAGAAACAGAACTTATTTTATCTTTCAAAATTGACCCTTACAATCTTATGTGTCCACCTCTCCCTCAGTAGTGCCTGGGCCTTGAGGAGTTGAATAGCTTTAATTTATTGCCCCATGTGTCAGGAATGCAGTTTATTTTGATTAGCCTCTTCTATCAGGCCTGAAGATGAGGCTTTAATTGCTGTCAGTGTTTAAGATTTAGCTGGACTTGGTGTCCTTTTTAGACCCAGGAGTCAAAACCCTGTAACTCAATGTCACAAGGACTTTAAAAGCACGTACAGGAAGATACATTGATGTAATAACCTTAATTTTTTTAAAAAAAATTGTCTCAGTTTTTTTTTTCCCTAAGCAAGCCAAAACTTGATGACAATATGACAACTGGATCATATTAAAGTTTTTTATTTTAATATAAATCCTCTTATTGTGACTTATGCAGACTGTTCATGACATGCTTGGACTTTCTGGTTTGTCCTGGACATCTCTCTTTCTTAAACAACCAGTCTTTTAATTATTTTATTTTAAAACTGCATTTACCATACAAGATTCTTTCTCTTATAAAATTATTTCTCTTTCAGTTTTCTTATCACAAAATGAACCTGTTTATTGTTATGATTTTCTTTACATCTTGTTTTATTCTCTGGTTCCTTTTACCTTGTTTTATACATAACCTTTAAATAAGCTTTGAATTAGACAAAACTTGTACAACTTTCTTTTAAAAAAGGGACACCCCCTTTTTTTTAGCAAGAATGTTTTCCTACAATATATGTTTATTGGAAAATACCCAAATAATAAAATATCTGTTATTTAATTTAATATAACTTTATATTCTAAATTATGACCAGTTTGTCTACAGGTGTTTATCCCATTACATTTACCTAATTATTTTATTTTAATTGTTTACCCAGATTATTTATGAAAACTGTGATAGTCATGATTTAAAGTGATAAAACCACCATTTCAAAATTATAACAAAGATGGTGAAAAAAATATTTGACATAATTGACTCCATCTTGTTGTTAACCTCCAAGCTACCCTTGTTCATTCCTAGGCATAGGCCAAACTAACTTTAGGAGGAACTTAGTTTATAGTTTAGCTTTGAAACAAACAGTCCTTTCCCAAAACAAACATCCCTATTGCCTGTGGACTAGACTGCCTAAAGTCAAAAGATTAGAATTCATAGTAATCTTACTAAATTTAAGATGCAGCTATTTTCATTAAACCAGTATCAATGTCTTATTAAAAATTACAAAAGCAAAGATCATTCTGTTTGGGGCTGGGTTTATAATTTTGTAACCCTTGTGCCAAATTTTGACACCTTATAGTATTTGGCAGGGATAAGAATGAAATTGCTTGACTAATAAATGCAAATAAAAATGTATGCTGGTAATTCTTAAGACATTTCTCATATTACTTTACCAATAATTTTAAAGCTAGCTTATTTATTAAAGATTTTACTTAAGATACATAAACTTGAAAAAGCATTTGACTAGTCTTTGCTTTTTTAGTATCTGATTTAGGCACTTTTTTTAAAGCCAATTAATTAGAGCTCTTTTGTATTTTTTTGCAGTGAAACTTTGTGTATACACACATAAATACAGAGACATATTAGGCATGCTGATAAAAGTATATTTTATAGATTCATAAAACATTTTTTTTTCCTATCTTAGACTTTCAGATTCCTGATAACCTGCTTTATCACCCTAGGCAGTTGTCAACTAAATAGCCTTAAATTTGCATATTAAAGAAGCAGCTCATGTGAAAGTCAAATAGCAAAAATTACATTGTAAGATGCAGAGAGAAAAAGGTTGGGTTATATAAATTATAAAGAACTTTTAAATAGATAAATACACATGTACACACACACATACACGAAGTTCCTACGGTTTTTACTTCAGAACTTTTAGCCATGAGATAAATACAAATTTACCAGCTTGCAGAAAGAACTTCTTGGGTCTAAACAGTGGTTTTTATCTTAATGGAAATATAATGGAAATATAACAGCACATTCAGAGCAGGAAGAAAAGAAAAACAGAGAAAAACAGGACTTAGGAACTCTATAGTTTGCAGGTTGACCTTAGGGCTCTTTTTTCTTAATGTAAATGTGCACAAAGGCTATATTATTTCCATTTTATGTAAACTTTGGCAAGTAGAGGTGACATAAAACCTATGGAGTTCTCAAAAGGGGGTCATTCTCCTTGTTTTCTCCTCATTTTTAGATTGTTTCCTGCCTTTTTTTTTTTTTTTTTTTTTTTTTTTTAATGGAGGAACGGAGTTACGGTCTAGGGCTTTTGTGTGGTGGATCAATATGTGCTGCTTGTGGGCAGGACTCCACAGTGTGTCACCACTGAGTCATCTCCACCCTTTTACATGTCTCAGTTTCTCTCTCCAAAGGTCTATGACCTCATAGAGGGCTCAAAACCCTGGGTGATCAGTCCTTATATGCGTTTCCTGGATGAGCCATTTTTAAAATTAATTTTTGTTGGGGATTTCCCTGTGGGGCTGCTTCACATCATGGAGGGGGTCAACCCCCAGACGCTCCCATGAGGTCTTGGTCACCCAGGGACATCCTTCGGCTGGGAGGAACAAAATGCCCTTTCCTTCAGAGCTGAGAAAGCTCAGTCTCTTATTATGAAAACAACGGTTCAGTTCCTCATGCAAATGCACACAGACAAACCAAATTAAGATTAAATTTGGGAGAAAAAGCAATAGAGAAGACCCTTTAGAATGTATCTCCAGACTACAGTTAGGATCCTTAAACAACAACTTCAGACAGGAACAAACAACAACAAAAACCCCAACAATATGATCACTGAGCCCTCTAATGGTAAGCAGAAATTAAGACCAGTTTGTTGTTAATCTTAACTTTAGCCAAGACAAGCTCCAATTCAGTTACTTACCTAGAGATGGGTCTCAGGCTGAAGATTGCTCTCTAGCATCCTAGAAGAAGGGAAAAAAACAAAACAAAACAAAAAACCTCATCTTCCTTGTTGGAAGCCAGCTCAAACTCCATGAAGGAGTTACCTGCCTTCCATCATCACAGAAGCAAGGAATACCTGCCTTCCTTATGTTGGAAGCAAGTAAAACTCCGATAAACAAAGAGGAGCTGTACAGCAAAATAAACTTTAAATCTCAACCAAATTTGGGGATATCTGGGATTCTCTGGAGAGGGTACCCACTCAGACCTCAGCAAATTGTCCTATTGGTTTGAGTCATAAAGTCAGTTTGTGCTGGTACCAAGCACCGACAGGAGGTTTATGAAAGATCAGGGGCATCTCCACTCAGAATCCTCCCATGGTTACCAAAATGTGAACCCAGAAAATCTGAGACAGGTCTCAGTTAATTTAGAAAGTTTATTTTGCCAAGGTTGAGGATGCGCCAGTGACACAGCTTCGGGAAGTCCTGATGACATGTGCCTAAGGTGATCGGGGCACAGCTTGGTTTTATACATTTTAGGGCGACATGAGACATCGGCCAATATATGTAAGAAGTATATTAGTTCCATCCAGCAAGGCCCTCCCCCGTCCAACCTTGGGGGCTTACAGGTCACGAGTAGGTGAGAGACAAATGGTTGCATTCTTTTGAGTTCCTAATAAGTCTTTCCAAAGGAGGCAATAAGAATATACATCTATCTCTGTGAGCAGAGGGGTGACTTTGAATAGAATGGGAGACAGACTTGTCCTGAGTAGTGCCCAGCTTGAAGGGGCCTAAGACATTTCCTTTACAGAATCATGACACTTTCTTCATTATCTATAACTGTAAACTTTGGAAAATCAGAAAGAAAAAGGAGAATGAAAGGAAAAAGAGGAGAGTGGCAGCGATAGATGAGGTGGATTCATTTGTGAGTGGTTTTTATTTGTACACAAAATTGTATCACTAATTCAGGGTCCATATTTAACTATCTCTCTATTAAATTTTCCATTTAACCCTGATAAAAGAAAAACCTCAGCTGAATTAAATTTAAAGGAGTTTAATTGAGAAGTGAATGATTCCCAAATCAGGCAGCCTCCTGAGCCAGAATAGGCTTTGAGACTCCAGCGCAGCACAAGGTGGAAGAAGATTTATGGACAGAAAAAAAGGAAGGTGATATACAGAAAACAGAAATGAGGCACAAAAATAGCTGGATTGGTTATAGCTCAGCGTTTGCCTTATTTGAACAGAGTTCAAATAGTTGGCCACATTTGATTGGCCAAAACTCAGTGACTGGCACAAGTGTAGGCTACGGTCTGTTTACACCTTCATTTATTAGAGTTCACGATGTATAGAGAAACCTTTAGGTTGAACTTAAAATATGTAAGGAGGCAGCTTTAGGCTAAACTTGTTTCAACAACCTATATCTTATGCATGTATTATCAGGAAATCCAGAATCTTATTTTTGAATTCTCTTCCCCTGTATCTCAATATCCTCAGATTGTACAAGAGTTCCAAGAACTTACACATTATCTTCTGGTGAGAGAATTGAACATTTGCCAGATCCACTAATCACTGTAGGCCCTACAGGAGTTGACAGCTACCCTTGGCTTCTGATGTTAAGATGGCCTTGCTTAGGTCACTATAGTTCTCCATGCAAAGATTACAACCCTTTTAACCTCACATTTCCTTACTCAGCCATCATTCTCCAGAGCACTGTTAAAGCAAACTAGATATGACCTGAGAAAGACTCTGTATTTCTATATTTGAGTCCTTGTGGATGCACTGTAACCTAGCTTAACAGGCAGACAAGACTGAAAACTTAGGAGTGTGCACCTGCAACAATAGCTGAGTCTTGACCAATCCCAGTGGCCATACTTCAACCCCTCATAGACTGATAAGTGTTCAAACTGTGCTCAAGTAAGGCAAATGCCAACCTGTAATGAATGCAGCTGTTTCTATACCTCACTTCTGATTTCTATACAACACTTTCCTTTTTTGTCTACAAATTTGTTCTGACCACGAGGCGTCCCTGTAGTCTCTCTGAATCTGCTGTGATTCTAGGGGCTGCCCAGTTCACGAATTGTTCATTGCTCAATTAAACTCCTTTACATTTAATTCAGCTGAAGTTTTTCTTTTAAAGGCACAAACATTGGTGCCTCGGTGCTTGTGTCTGGAGGACCTCTCACTATGAACCTTATGATGTGTACCCAAAACTACCCTCCTCTACTCTGACAGATTGCATCGTTAGTCAGTTCTCCATCCCTCCTTATATCCATGTACTTTGCCACATAACTTTGAAGTTTCTCTACTAAAGGGGCAGAGTGGCTAGGTGTAGTGGTTCATGCCTGTAATCCTAACACTTCAAGAGGACAAGGCGAGAGGATTGCTTGAGCCCGGGAGTTTGAGACCAGACTGGGCAACATAGTGAAACCTCATCTCTACAGAAAATACAAAAATTAGCCAGGCATCGTGGTATGCACCTGTAGTCCCAGCTACTCAGGAGGCTAAGGTGGGAAGATCAATTGAGCCTAGGAGGTCAAGGCTGCAGTTAGCTGTAACCATCAACTGCACTCCAGCCTGGGCGATAAGAGTGAGACCCTGTCTCATAACAAGGATAGCAGGGAGGTGCAGAATATATTTTCCCACTCTTAAATTTGGACTTGGCCATGTGACTTGCCTTGGCCAATAGAAAAAGTTGAAAACAATGTGTTAGTTCTATGGCTGAGCCTTAAGAAGCCTCATGTATATTTGACTGCAGAACTCAGCTGAGCCACTGCAGTCAAGGACAGCCTAGATTGACTGAGCTCCAGCAAACCCACACACATTTGAATGAGCCTATTGGAAATCATCAGAGCCTTGCTCCTGAGCCTAGCAAATATCAGCCAACCCTTAGTCAACTAAAAGACTCCTTAGCAAAATAGTGTTTATTGGTTTTTCCACTGATATTTTGTGGTTGTTTGTTTTACAGCATTAGTGTGGTCACTGTTAATTGGTCCATGGACTATCACTCCATGTTGAGCCCAGGCCATCATGATTCCCCCTTTCTTCAAGATAATTTAGTTTTCAGGGAGTTTATTGGTCTTCCCCATCCCTGGCCTTGGTTGGGGGCTCCCTTAGCCTGTGGATCATTATAACTTTGGTTCCTTGGAACACAGGGTTGATATCTCAGCTCCTGTTTTCCCAGAAACCCTTGTGATCCTTTTGCAAAAATGTCATAGCCCTTTACCAGAGCTTCCCTTCCCAAGGAGATAGGCAAGTTTGTGAAGGCTCAAATATCAGAAAGTCTATTTATCTCTTTCTCCCAGAGATGATAATCTGATTAGCCAATTCTTATGTAACTAACAGGCATTTTTCAGGCTATGCCTCTGTAGAGCCTTGAAAGCTTCTCTGTCTAGAAAAAAGTCTCTAACAGTACACTGTATTATATACATGTGTCATGGTGTGGTACGCCACTACACATACAGTAGTCCCCCCTTATTTGCAGTCCACTGTTTCAGCTACCTGTGGTCAACTACAGTCTGAAAATAGTAAATGGAAAATTTCAGAAATGAACAATTCCTAAGTTTTAGACTGCATGTCATTCTGCATAAGATGGTTAAATCTCATGCCACCCAGTCCGTCCTGCCCATGATGTGAATCACGCCTTTGTTCAGCATATCCATCCTGTACATGCTACCCACCTGTTAGTCACTTAGCAGCTGTCTCGTTACCAAATGGAAAAACACAGTATATATAGGGTTTGGTACTATCTGCAGTTTTAGGCATCCACTGGGGGTCTTAATATATATTCTCTACAGATAAAGGGAAACTGCTGTGTAATTGTAGGGTAGTGATTTTATGAACTAGTTTTACATTTAAGAAAATTGAAGCAGAGAAATGTTATATGTCTCCCCAAAATTCCAACACCTAAGGAAAGACAGAGCTAGGATCAGAACTAAACTTTTCAAGTTCTCCATTCAGTTTGCTTGATGCTTAAACCATGTTGGGGTGTCTAAGGAATCCCAATAAATAGCTCTCCTCTTTGCCAATGTTCTGTACAAATTGAAAAAGGACTGGCAAATGGAAAACCAAACTATCCTTTGTTTCTGGTAGAGGCCAGGTTGGAGGATGTGGCAATCTGTTAGCCAAGTTGGTCTGCCTGTACTGAACCCCAATAAGGAAAAACCCTCCCCTAGAAGAGCAAAATAAAATGCTTTCTCTCTGTGAGCAACTCACTCCCAATAGGGAGGAACATGGAGCTGAGCATGCCCAGAGGTATCCATCAGGTAAGATACTCCATCCACCCCGGAAGGGTGAGCAATGGAGACAGGAGGACAGGAGTAACACTAAATGAGCTCCCTTTAACAAAAGGAAACATCATGAGTTAGGTAAAAATATTCTTACAATACGCCAAATTTATTTAATGTCAATCTAAGTGAGGCCTCATTTGAAAAGTCCGTATCTCAACCATCCAACTTCCATTAAGCCAGATAGATATGTCCTCTGCCTCTCTGTTAACAAACACAATAGCAGTTTTTCAAGCCTTAAACTCTGAAGTACTGTGAGGTAGAGTGGAATGGAGTGTATACTAAACCATCCTGAAATCACACCACCATATTCAACTATTAGCTCTGCCTCTGTATAAAATTGACCTGACTGACCCTGACACAAGGAAAACCTCTGTGTTTTGTCAATTTGTCAACTAATAAGAAACTACCTCAATCATAATACAGTTGTCATTTCTCATCCCATTCCCACCTTCAGATGTAGTATTCTTTTTTTTTTTTTTTTTTTTTTTTTTTTTTTTTTTTTTTTTTTTTTTGACAGAGTCTCTCTCTGTTGCCTAGGCTGGTGTGTAGTGGTGCAAACTTAGCTCACTGCAACCTCCGCCTCCTGGGTTCAAGCAATTTTCCTGCGTCAGTCTCCAGAGTAGCTAGGATTACAGGTGCGTGCCACAATGCCCGGCTAATTTTTGTATTTTTAGTAGAGATGAGGTTTCTCCATGTTGGCCAGGCTGGTCTCAAACTCCTGACCTCAGTGATCTGCCCACCTCTGCCTCCCAAAGTGCTGGGATTACAGGCTTGGGCCACCACACCTGGCTGACAGTAGTATTCTTTTAAGCCCAAATAGATTTATCTTCTAGAAAAATTATCTGTTAGAAGAATCTGGATTTTAAATAGGTTGCCATCTTAGCATATTCCCAATTCATTATCAAATCCAGTTGCTTATTAGCTTCTTATAGCCAATGCACAATGCACAGTGTACATTTATAGAATAAGAATTCATAGATGGATTCCTCAAATCAAGGCAGCAAAGATTACTAATGGTCAAAGCCTTTTATAAAATAGGTGGAGAGCAGGAATGGTTCTCATCATATCCTGTCTCTGCCATCTTGATTCATCTACAGTAAAAAGGGGGAAGGGTGTGGGTGTAGAAATACGTGTAGATGTGTGTGTTGATGTGTGTGTGTGTGTGTGTGTGTGTGTGCGTGTGTTTCAAATTGCATTTTTTGGCTACATCTCCAGTGAGATGATTAAAGAACTTTAGCTCTTTGCAACCAGCCCAGCCAAAAGTTTGACTAGGCTTCACTTTCCCAATGTGGTTCTCATTTACTTTCAGCCTTACTCATTTATTATTTGTCTTACAGAGAAAAAGGCAGCAAGAAAAATCAACCTTGGGGTTCGTTAATTAGGCCTGCATTCTTGTTGATATATTTCAGGAAAACAATTGGTAACTTTTGCCCTGCTCTCTGGAGAACCTTATAATGTGGTTCTATTCATTCATCAGGGCTCAGTGAAGCTTTGGGGCCCACCCCCGTTAGGTGATCCTTAAATCCTTTTGCATATGGAATTGTGGACACCACATCAGTTTTTAAAACGAATCTTTCTCCCTGCAGAGCTTCAGCAAGCAACCACTAGGGTAATGTCAAAGATCTTCAGTGGTAAGAAGACAAGGAGCAAAGATTTTTATCTTACTTTGTGATTTTCATAATTAAAAAAAAAAAGAAAGAAAGAAAAGGTAAGCACTAGCTCTCTCACTGCCCTCACTCCCAAACACCAAGCATTCTAGTTCTGATTTCCTGTTTACTTGGTATGTGAGATCCTGACCCATCTTAAACTTAGTTTCATTTTTCATGATAAACCAAAATAAAGGCAGGAAACTGTGGGGATGTTTTCCCAAATGTGGAACCAGATAGAGTCAGGAAAAGAAGCCATATATGTGTCTTCTCAGCTCTTTCCTCTTCACATTTATGCCTCTGGAAAAAAGACTGATGTGGTTCAGTCATTTTATCCAAGCCCCTTTTGTCATTTTCACCAAAATAAAATATTCAGGCTGGGATTCCCTAAGTAAGAATAGATCCTTAAATAAAAAGTTCTCTATTAATTATTTAATTATTCTGCTCAAGGAAATAGTCTGGGTGTTGTAGGAACTCAGAGATGAGTTCTACATTTGGTTTTCCAAAGGCTTTGCCACAGCCAGAGGAACTAAGTACCATAGAAGAATTCTGCATATGAGAGAGCTTTGTACATGTGATCTGTGATGGAAAAATGGCCCCTATTTTCAGAGATGTTTGAGTGCGTGACTTAGGGAGGGATTCCAGGAAGCACTGAGGAGTGGCCATGCAGGCAGCCAACGGTGCCAAACCAGCCAGAACTGTGCATGCAGGGACATGTGTGGCAGGCCCTACAGGCAAGCCAGGGCTAGATGTTGAAGAATCCTAAATGTCAAGTTAGCGAGTTTGAAATTCCCAGGAGGTACTGAGGAATCACTGAGCGCTATAGTGCCAAGAGTGTAGATGATACCTGCAACAGTGCCTGGCACACAAGAGGCATTCAGTATGTGCTCATTGAATGAATAGCTCACCTTAAGATGCTCCAGGTTCTTCTGCTTCAACATAAACAACAAGGCTGTTAGCACCCTCCTCTTTGAAGCAGAAGGCTATTACACTGATGGTAGCTCTGCTCCCATTAGGTAGAGACCACCGCTGAATCTTTTGTATTAGGGTATAAGACTGCTAAAAGTTGTTATATTATTATTATCATCATCACTATTATTTGACAAGTAGCCATCCTGCAGAATGGTGCCTGGAAAGTGCTAGGGCCCTAACTCAGAGACTGATGGCTTGAAACCATCCTCTGCTCCTAACGTTTAAAACCTCATGGTGGGAGAACTAGTTATTGTATAAAAATTAAGGTATTCAAGGAGTTATATAAAACAATGCATATTATAATCTCAGTTTTATTATCTTGTTCCCAATCATTTGTCTATTGAGGCACTAGAAACAAGAGTATGAGAATGTTTAGAATGTGTTTAATTTCGTTGAATTTGTACACTAGACCAAAAGTGCTAGAATCCCAGTGAGAACTGAGGTTGGCACCTTCCTGGCTGCGTGATGTTGAGTGAGCTTCTTATCCATTCTGGGCTTCTGCTTCCTCAGCTGTAAAACCCATAGCACCTACCACAAGATATTGTTCTGGAGGTCAAATGACACGATGCATGTGATGTTTGAATGAGGTGATGCTACTCTGACCATGCTGACAGGTTCTCTCCCTGAGCACCTTGTATATTTTTTGGAATAAGTGTGGTCCAGCTGCCTTGCTTATTCTCTAATAGTAGCTATTTTATAATAAAGGGTTGAATGTCTCATGTAATTTATTGAATACTGTACTGAAAGTGAAAAACAGAATGATCACATGGGTATGCAAAGCATAGTTTCAGTTGAGTGCATATGGCACAAAGAGAAGCCATAGGAATGTAAAGCTGTTTCTTCAGTTCACCCATACAACACCCTTCACGCTGATTCCCGACACCACCAGACCAATGATTCTTTTTATAATACAGGTGTAATTGTTGCCCCTTTACCATCCTAAGATTAAATTCATAGTTTAACCTACCTCTGCACATTATTATAAAAATCAATAGGCCAGGCATGGTGGCTCACGCCTGTAATCCCAACACTTTGGGAGGCCAAGGGGGGCAGATCACGAGATCAGGAGATCAAGACCATCCTGGCCAACATGGTAAAACCCCGTCCCTACTAAAAATACAAAAATTAGCTGGGTGTGATGGCGCACGCCTGTAATCTCAGCTACTCAAGAGGCTGAGGCAGGAGAATCCCTCGAACCCGGGAGACAGAGATTGCAGTGAGCCAAGATCACGCCACTGCACTCCACCCTGGTGACAGAGTGAGACTCTGTCTCAAAAAGCAAACAATATACTGTCCTAACTGTAATAGAAAGGTGAAAACATAGTATTCTGTGATAAAAATATGCAACTCAATATGTATATATTCACACATAAACAGACCAGAGGACATAATTGGGTCACATGCTTGCACCTACTTAAAATGATAGTTTGAATTAAACAAACAAACAAAAAAAAAACATGCCTGTAATCCCAGAACTTCAGGAGCCTGAGGCAGGAGGACCACTTGAGCCTAGAAGTTTGAGACAAGGCTGGACAACAAAGTGGGGCCCCATCTCTACGAAAAAAAAATAAAATTACCCGGATGTGGTGGTGCGCACCTGTAGTCCCAGCTACTCAGGAAGCTACAGTGGGAGGCCTGAGAGGTCAAGGCTGCAGTAAGCTGAACTGGTGCCTCTGTACTTCAGCCTGGGTGATGGAGTAAAACCCTTATGAAGTATCTGGAAAAAGTGTCCATCCTCTGAGAATTCATAGAAATATGGAAAGGGAGGAATAGGAATTCCAAATTCAATGTGATATGGGAGTTAGAGCCAGTTTGCTTTTTAATATTGAAGAGAAGGTGGCTCCATATGACAAGAGGACCAGAAACATTTAGGAAGCTGAAACTTGGGTTGCAAATCACAGCTCAGGTAGTGTTGCTGTCACTGTGTGAGATTTATCAACAGAATAAACCATGTACCTCTTTCAGAGCAGGAACTTAACAAAGGCTGGTTGTCAGCTGAGTGAATATGCATTTGGTAAATGGTGCCCTTGTATAACTCAGACAACGAGCCTACTTAATATTGAGGCTTTTGTTTGTTGTGCACCCACTGTAATGGTGCTTTATCTACACTACCTAATTCCTATAACAACTCTGTAAGGCATATACTATTATCTTTATTTCATGAGGATGAAAACCCAGATTTGGAAAGTTTTTGGTAGGATGTGAATGCAACTGTTTCATATTTGACTCTCACCCCCATCCTAGGCAGTAGGTCGGTAGACACAGGAATTACTGTTCTCACTTTGGCTTTGAGGCCCCTGACGCCAGCAGCAGGGATGCAACTTGCTGGATGCTGTATAGCTGGTGTGCAGCATCCCTTTTCTGCCTGGAAAGTCCCTGTCTTCTCAGCATTTACATAATATCTTGTGATATGTGCATCAAATTTGTTTTCGAGATCTCAGAAATCAGCTGCAATCTTAGGCAAATTAAAATTAAACCCTACTACCCAAATATGAGCATGGTAACTTTCATATCAGAGAGCAGAAATTTAAATGCCACTCAGTTAAGATCATTTAGTTAAGATCTGTGCTCAGTATGGGAACAATTAGCTAACAGATTGCAAATAAATTCTCTGATTACTTTCAGGGATGGAATAGTGACTTGTTAAAAGCCATTCCTGGATACGATGGTGATGTTCCTCTATCATCTGCATCAAATTGCTTGTTGGTTTTGACCCTGTATGGTAGAATGAGCTGTTCTGCCTTCTGTGCTCATTGCTCCTTGAACAGTCTT
Organism: Rhinopithecus roxellana; assembly: GCF_007565055.1. Lineage (NCBI taxonomy): Eukaryota > Metazoa > Chordata > Mammalia > Primates > Cercopithecidae > Rhinopithecus > Rhinopithecus roxellana. The sequence continues at coordinate 51,284,782 of NC_044556.1, read as the reverse complement.
CCCAAATGTGCATGCTGGGCTGAAGGTCCCAGTGAGTGGAAACCCCTTCTCCTATCAGGATCATTCCAGGGTGAAGCATCTCCTGAGAGGCAGAAGACCCTGTGAAATCGGTTTGTAGAAACCAGTATTATGGTTGTATGTTCTCTCTAATTAGCGACTATGTGCTATTAGAATGAAGCCTAAGTGGAATAAAATAACTAGAACTTGTGCACTTTAAAGGTAGAAATGTAAAATGGGACTACTTTTTCTTATAGTTAAAAATACACTTGCCTTGTTACTCACCAACTTTACTATGAAGCATTTATCTCAGAGAAATAAAATATAGTCCCAAAAAATTGTGTAAGAATATTCACAGTGGTTTCATTCATAATAGCCCCCCAAACTGGAAACCATTCGAATGCCCACCAACAGGTGAATGGATAAAACAAATGTATATTATATTCATACAATAGAACAGTGCTGAGCAATGGAAAAACAGTGAAATACTCATGCAAGCAAAACACAGTTGACTCTCAAAAGCATGTTGAGCAAAAGGAGTCATGAATTAATTAATTAATTAATATTTAATTGATCCCAATAATTAGAAACTCCAGAGCAACAATTTGAAATTCTGTGTGATGATGAGAGAAGTCAGAACAGTGACTACCTCTGTGGGTGAAACAGCATTGACTGGGAAAAACAAGGAAACTTTCTGTAATGTTGAAAATGTTCAATTATCTTGAATGTGGTGGTATCTTGATGCCTGTCTTGCCGAAACGAAGAGCTGTACACTTAAAATGATGTGTTTTATGGTGTGTAAATTATATTCTAATTTTAAAAAATGAAACCTAAGATGATTTCAGCTACTGGATGATCATAACTCTGTTCTGTTTCCACTCCTGCCTTCTCTTCTACTTCTTTCTTTTATGCTTCAAGCCTTTCTTTTATGCTTAAATGCCACACCTGCAGCAAATATTTGCCTGGGCATCCAGGCGTTTCCACACATCTGATATCTATGCAGAGGTTTCCAGACCTCAACTCTTGACTTCTGTGCACCTGCAGGCTCAACACGACACAGAAACTGCCAAGGCTTGGGGCTTCCTTCCACCGTCTGAAGCCACAGCCTGAGCTGTACTTTGGCCCCTTTCAGCCACAGCTGGAGCAGCTGCAACACAGGGCACCAAGTCCCCAGGCTGTACATAGCCTGTGTTGGGAGGGGCTGCCCTGAAGGTCTCTGACATGGCCTGGAGACATTTTCCTGTGGTCTTGGGGATTAACGTCAGACTTCTTGATACTTATGCAAATTTCTGCAGCAGGCTTGAATTTCTCCTCAAATTTTTTTTTTCTTTTTCTACTGCATCATCAGGCTGCAAGTTTTCTGAATGTTTACGCTGTTTCCGTTTTAAAATGGAATGCTTTTAACAACACGCAAGTCACCTTTTAAACGCTTTGCTGCTTAGAAATTTCTTCTACCAGATACCCTAAATCATCTCTCTCAAGTTCAAAGTTCCACAAATCTCTAGGGCAGGGGCAAAATGCCGCCAGTCTCTTTGTTAAAACATAACAACAGTCACCTTTACTCCAGTTCCCAACAAGTTCCTCATCTCCACCTGAGACCACCTCAGCCTGGACCTTATTGTCCATATTGCTATCAGCATTTTGGGTAAAGCTATTCAACAAGTCTCTAGGAAGTTCCCACATTTTCCTGTCTTCTTCTGAGCCCTCCAAACTGTTCCAGTCTCTTCCTGTTACCCAGTTCCAAAGTCCCTTCCACATGTTCGCGTATCTTTTCAATGATGTCCCACTCTACTGGCACCAGTTTACTGTATTAGTCTGTTTTCATGCTGTTGGTAAAGTCATATCTGAGACTGGGAAGAAAAGAGGTTTAATTGGACTTACAGTTCCACATGGCTAGGGAGGCCTCAAGATCATGGCGGGAGGCAAAAGGCACTTCTTACATGGGGGCAGCAAGAGAAAATGAGGAAGAAGCAAAAGCAGAAACCCCTGATAAATCCATCAGATCTCATGAGACTTATTCACGATCATGAGAATAGTATGGGAAAGACTGGCCCCTATGATTCAATAACCTCCCCATGGGTCCCTCCCACAATAGGTTAATATTAGGTTCATGCAAAAGTAATGGTGATTTTGCCATTAAAAGTAATTAATGCAACCTTGGGTTGTTGGGAATTCTGGGAGATACAATTCCAGTTGAGATTTGGGTGGGGACACAGCCAAAGCATATCAGGCTCTAACTGGGAGTCAGTGGTGCCCATATGAGGAAGGGACTGAGGGTCTCCCTAGACTTTTAGAATGTAATGAAGCTACGCCCAGAGAAGCTGATTGTACTAACATAAGCTGGTGTGCTCACTTGGAGTTCAGCTTCTGGATATGTCGACGTCCTTGTGAGTTCAAAAATGTAAACATCAGTCCAAGAACCAAAGATGCCCTGACCTTTGCATTCAGTTGGCCATACCCTTCCAGAGGAGACCATGGTAGAAAGCAGAGAGAGCAGGGTGAGGCTGGGCAGAGATGGGAATGAGTAATGCTGACTACATCCTACCCCTCCTTCTTTGAGAATTCAGGTTTTAAAATCTGTTCTCTAATTCCACAACAAATCATCATCATGCACCTACTATGTATCAGGCTCTGCGCTGGGTAGTGGGATTCAAGAATGAATGCAACATGGTTCCTGGCCTCAGGGAACTCAAGGTCCTGAAAAAGCCACACTGTTATGACACACACACGCACACACACACAGCCAGCTCTACCCAGTGGCACTGAGGAAGGTTTCATGGATGGAGAAACACATCAACTGAGTCCTAAGGATGAGGAATGATTAGTATGCTCCAGAATGAAGGAACAGTAAGTACAAAGCAGAAGCTTTTTAAAAAATGTGTTTTGATGTAGGCAGAGGCAAAAGTCCCCCAGTGGGCTGTTAGAACTTTCTTGAAGACTCAGATAGTCTTGAAGAGTTCCTCACCAGCTTTACCACTGGCTTCCCACTCTCTGCTGAATAAACTCTTGGTTCAGCAGGCCTGAGGCCTTGGCTACATACCTGTACCCTGGTTCATGTAACAGCAGGACCTGTGGGCTCAGTTTCATACCCAAGGACTAGGGCGGGCAGAAGAAAATATAGTTCAATTTATGTGAAAGGGCCAGCTGAAACACCTGTCTCTTCTGGCAGTGTTCCTTGGTCACCGTAGCCAGAAGCCATTTTGCCCTCCTCTGATCTCCTGTTGGCAACTCTTTGTAGTATTAATTAAAAGCACCATAGTTAAGTGTGGACTCTGGGGCCAGAATTCCTGGTTTTGAATTCCAGAATGTCTGGCCTCCACCTCCATATCTGTAAAACAGAGATAATAATGATCCCTACTTAATGAGTGAAGAGCTACCAAACCCTTAAAACACTGCCTGACACACAGTAAATGCTCTGTGTTATTAGTTACTATTATTGAAGATAACGCAACCATTTATTGAGTATTTATTGATACTAAGTGCAACACTAGGCCCTTTACATGCCTTATCATTGCTCAGCACAGGGTGCTGAGTGTCTGAGCATAGAGGATGTTACAATATTAGGTGACTTTAGGGAGGACATTGCTGCTTTCTGAGTAGAAGAAACTTTGTCTCCTGCTGAAGCCACCTAACTCACAGTAAGTTGTGTTTGATCCTGGATCAACCTAAACCCCTTGAAGAATACAAACTGTCTCCAAGATGCCAGTGACTCTCACATCCACAGGCTGTTGAGAGTGGATCCCACAGCATCTTACACGTAGGCACCCATGTCCTCGACCCCAGACACCCAGCAGATTCTGAAATCCTGATTGTTTTTCCTGTACCCAGCAACTGACTTTCTCCATGATCTTGGGAAGGTGCATAATCCCAGCTCTTGCTACCTAACTCATCTTCACATCCAGAAACCCCACTTCCTCCAGTCAGATCTGATCTACGTAGCAAGCTCAGCAGCTAGAGGGACACACTTCCTTCCTACTTTAGACCCGATAAAGCAAACACAAACAATGCAACCCTATGACAGAAGTCATCGGCCTTGGACCAAGATCTTCAGCAGGCCCTCCTTCAGGCTTTCTTCCCATCTCTTCCTGTAACTGACTGCAGAGCTGCCCCCATCCACCGTGTAGCCATTGCAAAGAGGCTCATAGCCTATAAGTGGCTTGTTGGCTGCAGAAATATGCAAACTGTCTTCAGTTTGACTTAGCCATCCATGACTGATTTGGCTTCAGTTTGCAATGACCCAAGGTTGCATTAATTATTTTCAATAGCCAAACCACAGTTACTTTTGCACCAACCTAATATTAACCTGACCACAGCACCAAACTGTTCATCTTTAACCCTGACGGGCAGGCTTGAGCACAGACTGCAAAGTCCAGGGCTCATCCTGACTTCCAGAATTACCTCAAGCGAAATGGATGGCTGGGTTAGAACAGGATCACAGTGATCAGGAGAACCTAGCATGTTTTTAATCCCCTCCATTATGAAGAATTTTGGCATTCTATTCTACTGTGAAACTATATTTGCTTTCTAAGAGACTGGGTTATGACAGCTCAAGAATGACTCGACATTTCTCTTCATCCAAAATAAGCAGGCATATTGCTCAATGGGTACCCCATGACCACCTGAATAAAACCAATATCTTTTCATAACCTCATCCTGAAACACTCTCCAAGCCTGCTAGTGGGTCCAAAGCTGGCCTGTCTTATCCATGGACCCATTCCCTGGAATTCAAGAGGTGCTGCAAAAATGCTGCCTCAATTAGCTCTGCCTGTGGCCGTATATCCCCCATTTGAGATTAGTTCACTTAGGTGCAAACATTAGAGGCTGATATTACACTGTGTTACCTTGGAGAGAAGATGTTCTTTAACTCAGTGCAATGATCAGATTTAAAAGGTCTCCAAGAAGGTCATTATTTCAAATTTTAGAATCTCTCGTGAGAACCTCTACTGTTCTTTCTATCTACTGCCAGCACCTTTTAAGTATTAACTCACTTGCTTCCCATTACAGTGTGGGAGGTGTTATGAGGAAACCGAGGCACAGATAATTTAAGTAACATGTGGATGTTAGTGAGTGAGTGGCTGCAGTTTGGAGCTTACACACCACGTTCCAGTGTGTGTTCATCACCAGGCTTCCTTCTGGAAGGGAGAGACATAGTCAGAGTCTGGAAAACAGCAAGGGAGGGTCTGGATCAGGGGACTGTGAGCAGGCCAGGTGATGTGAGAGCTGACAGAGAATATGGCCTAGAGGCTGATTATGGAGGTTGTGAAAATTGCTATGGAAAAGAAATTTCCAGAACCCAGATTTTGGCAAATTTGAAAGCACTTTTGAGGTAATACTGTCCTCTAGTGGCTAGGTAGCAGGTAGTGATTACCCTCCAAATAAACAGCCAATGAGCCTTGAGTGGAGATGGTATGACAAATCAGTGGGAAACTCATTTTGCACTCGAACTACAGATTCCAAAGGAAAGGCAAACCCCACTGCTATGGTCATTGGTACAGTTCAGGATTTCTGCCTCCCCCGCCCCATGTGTTGGCTACAGGCTAGGTTCAAATCCCAATTCTGCTTATTACTGCTGAAAGGCTTTGGTCATGTTAATTAATCTCATTTTCTCTTCTGAAAAAGAAACAATCTTGAAAAGATTGACCTTCCATGAAGATCAAATGAAGTAACACGTGTAGTGTGTCTGGCACGTCATAAATGCATCACACATGTGAGCTGTGGCAATACTAAGGAGCAGTGGCAAGAGCTGGGGGAGGAGTGGAGACGAACAGACCTGGACAAATTAGTGACCTTTCTGGGACTCCTACAGAACTGTTCTGGAGAAATTATTTCATTTTTCCAGGTACTTTTAAGTTTGCTTTTCCTAGCGTTTCTTCTATATTCCTGAATAATTTTCCACTCAAAAATTTCACTGGTTCTCCCTGCCTCCCATATTAATCTAGACATAATTAATTTCCCCAGAACAGTTCTGTGGGCAGGGAGGGCTCTACACTATGCACCCTCCTAAATCCCCGAAGCTCAGACCGTCCTGGCCTGGGTCCCCACTGCTGTCCTGCCCCCGGGCTCCCAGGCTGTGCTTGCTCTTCTCCCACACCAACCCCATCACCACAAAAAGCCCCTCCTTCTCCAACACGGGGACTTTTGCAATTTTCTACCTGAAGTCACCCACTCCCTACCTGTAACCATCTGTGATGAGCAGAGGACAAGATAAAGTTTGAGAGAAAAGAAACCATTTGTTCACTTTGAAGTTTAATTTTGTAATAAACTTCACTTAATTTTGAAGTAAATTTGCAAAGCCAGCAAAATTCTTTCAAAGTCAACCTTGCTCAGGCCTAGTTGCTTATTTACTGCCAAGCTGGATGTTTTCATTAAAAGATTAACTTTGAGCCTTCAGCCTCTCCTTTAGCATGAACTGTGGGTAGTGATGTTGTGTGTTTCCTAACACCTCCGGCAGTGAGCCAGGCTTTGAGTGACTGTGTCTAACACCGCTTTCCCTGAGGACTGGAAGATGTTAGAATCAGGTTTGTCATTGAGTGTGTTCTGTGTGCTTAGAATTGAGAAAGGAGATGAAGTGCCAGGTAGGATGGGAATGGGAGATATCGTGGAAGCCAAGTGTGAGTTTGCAAGGCAAGGACCTTGGCAAAGACAGTCCTAGAGAGAGAGGTCTTAGGGAACTCAGGGGGCATAGCAAAGGAAGATCTGGTTTCAAAGAGGATACAGACAGAGAAGGTTAAGTCTAGAAAGTTGAGTCTTAGAATTGTCTGGTGGAATATCTGTGGGTGTCCGTAGGAGGGAAAATGGATTAAAATGTTTTCACTTGACAGCGTTCTGAAAATCTAAAAGGTATGGTTATTGCCTTCATGGATATATTTAGTATTTTGATCACTGCTTCCTGGACACAAGCAAAAGAAAACAGTGACATGGCTATACTCCTAGAAAAGCAAAGAAGTCACTGTGTCTCAAACAATGTAGTTCCTTTGAGCAATAAGCTTATTTGGAACAAATAGGTTACAAAGTCCCTCTAATGAAGAGCCTCTGATTGTGTTAAGTTGAATCCACAGATCAACCTGGAGAGAACTGCCAAGAACACTAATGAAGACAGGGAGGTACTGGTATAAAGACAGATAATAGATCAATGGAACAGAATAGAGAGTTCATTAGTAGGAAGCAAAATCCCCAAACTTTTATTCTTAACTACTACTATATTCTGCATTTTGCAAGATCCTTCAATTCTCACAAGATCACTATGAGACAGATAGTAATATCCTAATTTAAAGATAGATGAGAATTGGAGCTTATCTAGAATAGATTGAGTGGAGCATCATTTGTGGTATATCATTTGAGAGGTAGTGGGAATATTGCCAAATTTCCAGGTAACTCCCCCACCAAAGGGACTTCTGTTATACTCTACATCGTATCAGTTATCAAACGACAAGCTATTAAAATCTGTCTTCTTAGACTGTAAGCTTCTTGAGAGCAGAAACTTATGTGATAAAGACTTTTCCCCCCAAATCTCTAGTGTTTAGCATAATACCTTGATATATTATGTTAGATTAAGCTATGTTATACTAAAGAATAAACCTTGACAACTTAGTGAGGTAACACATAAATATTTATTCCTCCCTCATACAATATCAACTGATCTCCAGGGCTACTTTTTTCTGAATGGCGTTTTGGGAATCCAAGTGGCCTTTCTCTTACAGCTCTGTCTTCTTGAGGATGGAGGATCACTGTAGAGGAGGAAACAAAGCTGGATGGTCATATACCAGCTCTTCAATCCTTGGCCTAGAATTAACACCTGCTATTCCCACTCCCAGCTCATTGGCCAGAAGAACTAGACACAGAGCCGTGCCTGTATTTAAGCAGCAGGGAACTGTTAAGCACATGGGGAGCAGTATATGCCTCTGCCATCCTGGCTGAGAGTGTGTGTCAACAAACCTTCTTGGGTAAACTAATGAGTAAATCTGACAGAGGGTTTAAATTATACTATGACAGAAATACTCAAATCCTGAAGCAGCTTTCCACTTCCAGAGCCTCAGATGAAATCACAGATGTCATCAACAGGAGGAACAATGAACATGGAGTTGCCTTTATTGACAACCTAGTCTATACAAGGCACTGTTTTAGAAATTTCAAAGAGGCCATAGTGCTTAGTCCTCATGGTAGCTCTATGGAATGGATGTTAATATTCTCCTTTAATAAATAAATTTTGCACGGAACTGTGGTGAGCAAGTAATAGAGCTGAGATTTCAGGCTATGTTTGCCAAGTGCCAAAGTTTGTGATATACTCTATCTTCTCTACTCCACTGACTCCCTCAGTCATAGTTCCTTGGGCACAGTCGATCGATGGAAAACAATGGCCTTCAGAAACACAATCTGGGTAGTTGCCATAGACAGAGATGCCAGGAGCAAGGCAAAGAGAGAAAAAACTGCACTTAATAGCTGGGCTCTTCCATCCCCAACTGCTCTGGTCTTTCTCCTCTCCTCCTGCTACCACCCAGTGATTGCCACTGTGAGATATAGGTACACCTGTAAGACCTGAAGTCACTAGTGGACAGAGTGGAGGGCAGAGCCTGTTTTGGAGCTTTGTGTGGATGCTGATGTCTGTTTTGCACATTCTATCCTTGTTGAGCAGATAAAGAGGCAGGGGCAGTGATCTCACAGTATCACATAGAACTCCTTTCCCAATAGCCTGGATTTTATGGGAATTGACCAAGCTCACTTTATGCAGCTCTCTGACCATTCAGAACAGAGACTTAAATATCTCCTTCATACCGCTAACACTCTATACTAGTTCAAAGACATTGGAAACAAGTCAGAAGGATTCCAGGTCAGGCTTTGCCATTTCTGTTGCATGAGCTTGGATAACTCACATGGATTCTCTGAGCTTTAGTATTTTCATCTATAACATGGGGCTCATACATACAGTCTCTGAATGCCCGCTGGATTGTTGTAAGCACCAAATGGAATAGCATATAGAAGAGTGCTCTGTAGACTGTTAAGACCGATTTAAACATAAGAGGTTAGTTTTTAGTGATTTGCTGAATAATGAAGATTTTTTCTGATTGAGTTATGATTTTTTTTGAGGGAAGAAAGCAAAGTTGCATATGTCCATGACATTTTAATCCTCTAAAGTCTGTGCCAACTCTGTCATTCCATAAACCACACTTGGCTGTGCCCATTTTCTTCTTTCTATGGTGCTTCAGAGCCAGGCCACTGGAATCGTGACACATTACTAGATATGTAATATTGAACAAAGTATTTTAACCTCCTGAACTTCAGGTTTCTCACCCGTGAAATGGGGATGATAATATTTGTGTTGAACATTTCAACAAGGATTAAAACAGTCATGCATGTAAAGCAATTTACACAGTGCATGGCACATCAGGAAGCACTTGATAGATGGTTGCAATATTGTTGTCATTATTATTACTCATATTGAGGAGCCGTCATGCTGTCTCCAAGGTTCTTTGCATAATCAAATTATTCCACTGTTTGAAATAATAAGAAAATCCTCAATCTTTCAAAACACTATATAAACATTTGGATCAATGTCTCCCAGTATGCCCTAAACTATTTTCAACACCCTATGGGCAGCACACAGTTTACAACATGGCTGGGTTCCAACACTCTACTTGGAGGGCATTTGTTTGAAACTCAGAACAGATTTTCTCACAGAAAGAATGCTATTAAAATAGCAGTTGGATTCCCAGGTGACTGAAAATACCCACTTGATTCACAAAATAGCAGAAGATCTGGCATATTTGCAATGCAAATTAACGTGAAACAATGTTATTGTATTGCTGGTCATTAATCAAAACTGAAAACTAAGAAAATTGTGTAATAAATCATTTAAAAAATTTCTTGTATATGCAGCTGATGAAGAAAACCAGGCTTAATTAGAGAAAGAGAGAATTGAGTGGAAATTAAGTAAGAAATGTTAAGATGTCTTTGAGGGTACTTTCAAAGGTTTTTGAAGTTCTTTGCTAGGTCTAATGTGCCTTCAAAATTGTTTCACTTTGTTCTTCTTGACACAAGGGACTACATAGCACAATTATTTTTGGTTTGCAAATGAAAAAGGAAAGGAGATGGGAGATATTAGGAAAAGCGAAGAAGGGGTGAGAAAGATTTCCCTGAGAAGGCACTCAATAGTTTGGAGAAATTGAGAAAGGAGGAAGAGGCACATCTATGTAGTAAAATGGATTTCAGTTACCTGGTCTGACAGCAGGAAAAACAGGTGGCGTGACAGACCATATCCTCTTGTAAAAGGGAATGGTGACAAGATTGGTCAAGTAGTTATTCACTGAAACCATAAGGTGGTGCCATGGGACCAGAAAAGTTCATGAAAAGAAAGCTCTCCAGGCTGGGGAGGAGGAGCAAAGGCAGGCTTGAGCATCCAGCTGTTTGGTGTTGGCAAATATGTCTAAATATTGTGCTAGTTCCCTGTTCTATACTTTATTGCCATGAAGTAAATGTTGAATTCGAATGTTCATATGAACTAATCTAAATAGCTCCTTGTATTTATGGGCCAAGAAAGCACAGAATACGAGTACTTGAAGGACCTCAGCTCAGCTTTTAATTTCAGGTGGCTTCAAATCTATCATGGATTAAGCTGAAATATACAAAAATGTATATTTTCTCAAATGAGGACACTGAGACTTGGAGAGAAGACATGTAGTCTGCCACTGTTCAAATAACAAATAAGTGTTAGTAACTATCTCCCTTGAAGCAGCCTGCCTCTCAGGCTGCCACATGCACAACTCCACTGACTGGAGGAAGCAAAAGTTTATTCTGTACCTCCAACTTCACGTGGAGCTCCTTTTGCTGGCATGACTAAGCAGGGTCAGAAGGAGTAGAGGTGAAGGTGGAATGATAAAATCTAGTGTAGATGAGTTGAGTCTCTAGAAATCTTAGGTCTGTGCTGAGAAGCTAATTCTCAAGTAAGGAGAAACTAATTCTAGGTTTTGCCAGGCTATCCACAAGCAATTGCAAGAGTCATATTGTATTTCAGAAAGAACCCTAAATGTGGAGATAGAAGACCTGGGTTCATTTACTAACTGCGCTACCAAACTTGTGCACATCTCTCTGTTTCTCTAGGGTCCCCCTTGGCTCCATCAAGCAAGACTGTTCTCATAGTCTTCCAATCCTCAATAGGCAGGATGTGTGGGAGGCAGGACAGTGGTAGGTAATTGCCTAATTAGGTCACTATAGCTTCAGAGTGAGCATGTCCTTAACATAAATGTGCCCGCCACCGCAAACCTCAAAAACTCTTTCAATCCATGACACACAAAGCTCCTAGAGTAAAGCAAAGATATGAGTCACTCCCCTATCATGACTAAAGAAGCTGTTCTGAAGAACTCAGGCATCATACTTCTCGTGGTAGAACATGCTTACAGGTCGAGAAGGGCATTTTCATTAGTAGAAAGGAAAAAAGGCTAATGAGAACGGGTGAGGAGTGGCAGTCTAAGGAGGAGAGATTATTATTATACAAATCAGAATAAAACAAAAAAAAAGGGCCATTATGTTTCAGAAGGCTCCTGCATCCTTGATTCACAATGTGTGAGAGCTCAGAGAAGAAGTCAGAGCTGATTCTGGGCTGACAGCCACCAGGAATTAATCCTTGCCGCATCTTAACTGGACTGGCTCCTTTTACCCTCACTCCCATACAAATGCCATCCTTGATTCCTCAGGTCACTGCAATGTTAGAAACACTTGGTTCCCTTTATACACTGAGGGCTGACCTGCTGTTCCTGGGTATCCAAATTCTTCTTCCTTCCCTCTCCTCCCCATGCTTGGGGCTCATCTGCCTCAGTCACAGGAGCATTTTCCAATGCCATTGATTCATGTCTTCCCTGGACCCAACACTGCCATCTGCACATGGCTCTCCTAGTCTCCATCAGCTCTGCGACCCTTCTCCTCTCCCGTCACCTCTTCATTCTCAGGGTCTCCTCTAGCTTCAGCCTCTCCCCTGACAATGCTGTTGTTGACAATGCTATGGTAATGGCTATATCCTTTGTATCCACTATCCTTGAGGGCAAGACTGATTAAAGCATTTTCAGCCAACTTTGAACAGTCTAATCTCTCAAACTAGGCCCGTAAAATGTAGCCTTGATATTATCTGACATTCCATTGGGAAACTTGGCATAAGTTCTTAAAGAATTAGGCCAGAGGTTCTGGAAGGACACCATCCTATAGCACCAAGCAAGTGTACCTTAAAGTGAGTCATCAGAGGCTGACTTTTCTCCCCCGTTGTATCTCCACAGCCTACCCTGCAATTTTCACACTGAGATTTCCCACAGACTGTGTAGGGGGTTTCCAAACAAATATAAGCTGTGATAACCCTGAGTTCCTAAAGCAACACCAACATGAATCATATGAATCATACAGAATCTTCAAAGGAAGACAACTTGTTATCTGTCTGGTGTTAAATCAGATTGCAATATTGAAGAAAGCCAAGTCTTCCTTGAAAAGCCTGCCAGCTTCTCTACTTCCTTCCTCCTTCCCTCAGTCAGGGCAGTTTGAACTTCAGATTGTTAGCAACAGGTACTCCTGAATGTCCTTGCCCTTAGATTTCCTCCTCCTTGTCACTGGTCTGCTAATTGTACCTCACTGTTTTCATTATCAGACAAAAAGCCTAAAGAGGTTCAAGGAGCTAAAATGAGCTAAAGTTTCTAGAACAATAGCTGGCAATTGGTCAGTTTGCAGTTTTATTCTTTTCTCCTGTGTCTCTTCTTCTTGGGCAGTAGGAATAAAAAAGGAAAAAAGAAAACAACATTGAAATGGAGACAAAATAAAATGGGAATACAAGAAGACAAAATAAAATGAGAATACAAGAAAACCATTAGATTACTTGAATCTTCCCTTTAATTTCTGGTGGCTTCAAGGCTGGTAGGGATCAAACTGAAATAAAGTATATACAAATATATTATGCTAATTTCTTCATTTCCAAATTTAGGAAAAGCTTTGAACAATGAAGTCATCCTTTTCTTTAATTATAAACCTTATATTAAACCTCTAATAAAAATAATAGAGATTTGCATATATTATATTAAAAACTGTATAATTGTATTTTTCAACCTACAAAATTCTCTCAAGTTCAATGTAACAAGTCATTTATGAGAACCAACTATTTTGTTCTTTACCTGAAATTGAAAATAGAGAAAGTCTACCTTTAGAAGCTACCAGGACACACAAGTTCAGAACCATCTCTCATAATAACTTACTACCTGATTGTATTAGTTCATTTTCATACTGCTATGAATAAACACCTGAGACTGGGTAATTTATAAATTAAAAAAAGGTTTAATGGAGTCTCAGTTCCACATAACTGAAGGGGCCTCATAATTATGGCAGAAGGCAAAGGAGGAACAAAGGCATGTCTTACATGGTGGCAGGCAAGAGCATGTGCAAGGGAACTGCCCTTTATAAGACTATCGGATCTCATGAGACTTATTCACTATCATGAGAACAGCATGGTGAAACCCACCCCCCATGATTCAATTACCTCCCACCGGGCCCCTCCCGTGACATGTGTGGATTATGGGAGCTAAAATTCAAGATGAGGTTTTGTTGGGGACACAGCCAAACCATATCATTCCACTCTTGGTCCCTCCCAAATCTCATGTCCTCACATTTCAAAACGAATCATACCTTCCCAACAGTCCCTCAAAGTCATAACTAATTTCAGCATTAACTCAAAAATTCACAGTCCAAAGTCTCATCTGAGACAAGGCAAGTCCCTTTTACCTATGAGTCTGTAAAATCAAAAGCAAGTTAGTTACTTCCTGGATACAATGGGGATATAGGCATTGGGTAAATACAGCCATTCCAAATGGGAGAAATTAGACAAATTGAAGGTGCTACGGCCCCATGCAAGCCTAAAATCCAGCAGGACAGTCAAATCTTAAAGCTCCAAAATGATCTCTTTGACTCCATGTCTCACATCCAGGTCACACTGATGCAAGAGGTGGGTTCCCATGGTCTTGGGCCACTCTGCTTCTGTGGCTTTTCAGGGTACAGCCTCTCTTCTGGCTGCTTTCACAGGCTAGTGTTGAGTGTCTGTGGCTTTTCCAGGTGCATAGTGCAAGTTGTCAGTGTATCTACAGTTCTGGAGTCTGGAGGATGATGGCCCTCTTCTCAGAGCTCCCACTAGGCAGTGCCCCAGTGGGGATTCTGTATGAAGGCTCCAACCCTACATTTTCCTCCTGCACTGCCCTAGCAGAGGTTCTCCATGAGGGCTCTGCTTTAAGCTGATTTCTGCCTAGACATCCAAATGCTTCTATACATCCTCTGAAATTTAGGAAAGCTTCGCAAACCTCAGTTCTTGTCTTCTGCACATCCACAGGCCCAACACCATGTGGAAGCTGCCAAGCTTTGGGGCTTGCACCCTCTGAAACTACAATCTGAGCTGTACTTTGGGTTTTAGCCACCGCTGGAACACGGCACCCAGTCCTGAGACTGCACAAAGCAGCAAGGCCCTGGTGCCTTGCACCCTAGGCCTCCAGTCCTATGATGGGAGGGTCTGCAGTGAAGATGTCTGATGTGCCCTGGATACATTTTCCCCATTGTCTTGGCAATTAACATTTGTTTCCTCATTGTGTATGCACATTTCTGCAGCCGGCTTGAATTTCTCCTTAGAAAATTGGTTTTGCTTTTCTATCATCAAATCATCAGGTTGCAAATTTTCCAGACTTTTACTATGCTCTGTTCCCCTTTTAAAAATAAGTTCCAATTCTAAACCATATATTTGTGAATACATAAAACTGAATGCTTTTAACAGCCCCCAAGTCACTTCTTGAATGCTTTGCTGCTTAGAAATTTCTTCTACCAGATACCCTAAATCATCTTTCTCAAGCTCAAAGTTCCACAGATCTCTAGAGAAGGGGCAGAATACTGCCAGTCTCTTTGCTAAAACATAGCAAGAGTCACCATCATTCTAGTTGCCAACAAGTTCCCCATCTCCATTTGAGACCACCTCAGCCTGGACTTCATTGTCCATATTACTATCAAAATTTTAGTCAAAGCCATTCAAGAAGTCTCTAGGAAGTTCCAAACCTTCCCACATCTTCCTGTCTTCTTCTAAGCCCTCCAAACTGTTCCAACCTCTGCCTATTATTCAGTTCCAAAGTCACTTCCACATTTTCGGATATCTTTATAGCAGCGTCCCACTACCAGGTACCAATTTACTGTATTAGTCCATTTGCATACTGTAAGAGAAATACTTGAGACTGGATAATTTATAAAGAAAAACAGGTTTAATGGACTCCCAGTTCCACATGGTTGGGGAAGCCTCACAATCATGGTGAAAGGTGCAGGAGGAGCAAAGACATGTTTTAAGTGGCAGCAGGTAAGAGAGCACATGCAGGGAACTGCCCTTTATAAAACCATCAGATCTGCCAGGCATGGTGGCTCATGGCTGTAATCCCAGCACTTTGGGAAGCCAAAGTGGGTGGATCACCTGAGGTCAGGAGTTTGAGAACAGCTTGGCCAACATGATGAAACCCTGTTTCTACTAAAAATACAAAAATGAGCTGGGTGTGGTGGTACATGCCTATAATCCCAGCCACTCGGGAGGCTGAGGCAGAAGAATTGCTTGAACTGGGGAGACAGAAATTACAGTGAGCCGAGACCATACTAAGCTTTACATACATTATAAAAAGAAAAAAATGCATAATTGTATTTTTAAACCTACAAAATGCTCTTAAATATAACAAGCAATTTGTGAGAACCAACATTTTTGTTCTTTACATGAAATTGAAAAATAGAGAATGTCTATCTTTAGAAGCTACCAGAACACATGAGTCTAGAACAAACTGCACTCGAGTCTGGGCGACAGAGTGAGACTCCATCCCAAAATAAATAATAAGTAAATAAATAAATAAACCCGTCAGATCTCATGAGACTCATTCACTCTCACAAGAACAGCACTGGAAAATCCACTCCCATGATTAAATTACCTCCCACCAGGCCCCTCCCATGACATGTGGGGATCATGGGAGCTACAGTTCAAGAAGAGATTTGGGTGGGGAAACAGCTAAACCATATCACAGATCTTTCACAAGTTATTTTATTTCTGAGGCCTCAGTCTCTTTAAATGCAAAACTCAAAAATTCACAGTCCACTAATACCTTCTCTGTCTTCTTTACAGGGACATTAAGAAAAAGCTGTAGATAGAAAAGAGTCTAAGGAAAAATTAGAAGAGGTATAGAAATGAGATAAAATAGTGTTTGTTATATATAAGATGCTAGGGTTGATTCTTTGTGTCCAAGCAGCTTTCAAATCACATAATTGACACTATTCTAGGCATATGACTCTGCCATAATTGTGAGCATATTTCATCTGGATTAGACACAATCTTTATGCTAGAATTGTGTAGAACAGCATTTCTATGAGTGTGTAATGTATAGGATATGTGGATTTATTGAGATATCAGGAGTTGAAACCTGGTGGAGAATTCTCATCCAATAATGAAGATAAATGACAGGCAGGGGAATGTTAAATTCAAGTAAGGAACACTTGTAAGCAGCAACTCAGTGCCATGTACTATCCTAATGCCTGGGAATACAAAGTGTGTTGGGGATCTCAGGTTCAGTTCTTCATTCGGAAGAACAAATAGTCGAGGCTATGCTTTATTACTGAAAGCAAAATTAGCAAAGGGAAAAATGGCTCTTGCAGCAAAATCTGGAGGAAACCAGATATAAGCTTCCATGAGTCCTCTGCCAGTGGACTCATGTAGGATGCAGTTAATTCCCCCAGCAACAAGATGTGATGACACATGTAAAATGTTACCTACCTGAGCAGGTTAGTAGAGATTCAATGCCCAGAGTTTCACGTTGGGGCCTGCTCATGTGGTCACCCTCTGCCTAGCCCATACCAAAATTCTAGACTCCCAGAGGAGAAGCAAATGTTCATCATAAACCACATTGTTTATACAAACAGTTTACACACAGGGAGGTACTCTTATCAGGGAACACTGGGAACCCTGTTGAAATCCAAGTTCCCAGACACCAACCAAGGTCCAATCTTGCAAGTAGACCTCTGGAAGAATAACATTTCCAGGCTTGGTATGTTAATTCTTTTATGCACACAGAGATATAAATAAGCAATTGTGATGTAATTGGTTACTTGCAATGATTAATTCATTTGACTAAGGTTTATTAACCCTTTGAAGGGTGGAGAAAGAATGAGCTAAATTAGATATGGTTGTAGTACTTTGTCAGACTCAACTCCATACCTCAATGTTCTCTCCTCACTCACTGGAAGAGTACTTTTTCTATAAAAAGTGCTATGACTGGGCTCCAGATTACTCCTCCTAGCCTCCATCTAGAGCCCAGTGCACTTCCTGGGGGCTCTGTTTCCTGTCTGTCATATAATTTCTTCCTGCTTAGACCTTTAAGTAAGTGCTAAGGGCTACTTCTCTGTTTGACTTCAACACAATCCGGCTTGACCAGATTCTGGCTTGACTTGAGGTATCTTCAAGCAAGTTCTGCCCCATCCCTGCTCCAGCCAAGATTCCCAGCACCTCACATCTCGTCTGGCCTCTCTATCCCCTTTGTCCATTAGAGGAACTAACCCATTCCTAGTTGAAGCCCTAGTTACTGGGAACTATCCTCTTCCTTTAGATAATGACTTAAAAGCCATTCAGTTTCTACCCACAACCTTTGGTTAATTTTCACACGGCTGCCAACTGCCTGGGAGTTGGCTGGAGCTTAGAACTTCACGTTTCTCTGTTTTTCCTTCTGGAATCCTCTCATGCAGGAGCTCTACATGCTGTAACTGAAAGCAGCTAGTGTCTTCAGCATCTCTGCTGCTGCTGCTGTTCCTACTGCCCTGTTTCTACTGGAGAGATTTATTGATTACCCCCAAGCCTGTCCTCTTTTCTCTTTCAGAGGTGTTGTATCAAAAGTAGCAAGCTCTGGGTTTAAGGGCTCAAATTGAAGATGGGAATAAATGGAGGCAACATACATTGTTTCTCAGGTCCCCAAATTAGCAAAAATAGCAAAGAGGTAGATGGTGACCCTTAAGCCTCCTGCTAATATTAAGCAACATGTTCAGCGACCCAGCCAAGAATTACAAAGTAAACTTTCTTTTGTTCTTTCCGCTTTCTGTAATCCACGGCCCCAGCAATTCAAACACTGAGGTTCCTGGGAACTCTCAGATGGTAGCATAAGTTCACCAAGGAATGAAGCTGGTGAGGCAGTGAAGAGCCAGGGCCTAGAAAGCTGGGAATGCCATGATGTGGGCACATTGAAAGGCAAGAGGCAGGCATGATCAACCTTGAACTTTAGGAAGATCCCAGGCAGCTGATGGAAGACAAGATGGGGAGTGAATGTGAAGGCAAGATAAAAAAATAATTACAAAAAAAAATTTGTAATGAGGTTTTAAGAGGTGGTGGGGCCTGAACTAGGTCTAAGGTGGTGTGTGTAGAGTGGAGGAGAAAATATGAGAAATACTCAGAAGGCCAAATAATCAGGATTTGGGAATGGGAATGGGAGAATGGAGGGGTGGACCATTACTCTCTGCCTTTTGGTTTAGGGATCACTGGCTTTGGCAATAACTCCGTTAAGATAAAGAATACAGGGAGACCAATGTTGAATCCAAACAATTTCATACCGTAGCTTCCCGTTCATTTTCTTTTCTGCATCTGAAGCGTTCTCACTGGGTTTGGTTTGGTTTTGTTTTCTCCTTGGAAGGTCCAGAAATGTCCTTGGTGTGTCTGACAGACTTTCAGGAACACGCGCGAGAGCATCTGTCTAAGTCAACTCGGGATTTTATTGAAGGTGGAGCTGACGACAGTGTCACGCGGGATGAAAACATTGCAGCATTTAAAAGGTTTGGTCTTCTGCACCCTGTCTATTGTTAGGTTAAGGTGCACTGGTGGAGAGCTCCTTGGACAGTAGTAGTCCTGGTTTCTGCCTCCAGAAAACACAGACCACTCAAGACCTAATAATGTGGATGATTTTTTTGTTGTTTTTGTTTGTTGGGAGCAGGGGAGGGAGGGTTATGGGAAGATAGAAAAAGAGAGAATTTCTCTTATAACTAGCATAAGGAAGTCATTCTCCTTCATCTCAGCAACTCTGCAACCTGACAAGATAGAACAACAGTCTCAGAATGACCAGTTCCCTGGTCAGGGAGGATGGGCCTGCTGGGAGGCCTAGATCTCCTGAGTTCCTAAACTCTGGCTTGGAGAAGAAAATGGAAGACAGGAGAGAACACTCAGGTTTGGAGAAAATACAGAGATCCAAGGAGTCTTAGAGATAAGAGTGAGTCAGGGGAGAAGAGTTGGTCTGAAAAAGTAGGAGACAGAGCATCGGTCAACCAACATCAGTCCACAGGCAGAGACTGACCCGCCACTTATTTTTGTATGGTCCATGAGCTAACGATCGTTTTTCGTTTTTGAATGACTGGGGGGTGGGGAGTCAAAAGAAGAATAATTTGTAATACATAAAAATTATATGAAATTCAAATTTTGGTGCCCATAAATAAAGTTTTATTTTAACACATCGATGCTCAGCCATTTACTATTGCTTATGGCTGCTTTTGCACTTCAACAGCAGCGCTGAATACTTGTGACGAAGACCACATGGCCCACAAAGCCTAAAGTATTTACTCTCTGGCCCTTTATAGAAAAAGCTTGCTGATTCCTGTGATAGAGAGGTCAGGAGAAAACTGAAAAATGGTATGAAAGGGAGCCCTATGTTCTGTATTTTCATACTTAGCACTATGCTAAGCACCTTACATCATTTATTTCAGTCTGTCTTCACAAAATAATTAGGAAATTTGGATTATTATTCCTACTTCAGATGAAGTGACTGAGGTTATCTTACTCAAATTTGCACAATTAGAATTTTCAGAAGATTTTTCTAAGTTCGTGTGCAGAAATACTGATATTGTGTAAACAATAAAAACTTTAGACTCCTGAGGCTAAGTAAACATTTATCTAAAAAGCGTGTTTTGCGTATTTATTATTTGTAAACTCTCCTACTTTCTTCTAAAGCAGGGTTTAAGTCAAATCTTCAAACTAACTAGCCTTTATCACAAAAGCCTCAATCACTCCCTGGGATTTGTTCTCATTCAGTGGCCTTTTCTTACTTTCTGGAGACTTGTTCCTAACCTGAGAGGAAAAGAGCCTGGAACTTCTTCCTACCTATTCTTTTCCTTTTAGTCTTTGTTATGATGAACCAAACCATCCAAGTGCTGCAGTGTAGTCAGGGAGGCATGGCTCAAAGACACAGACCTCTGACAGAGCAAAGCAGGTATAGTGTATAGTGTGGACTTGGTGTGCACAGAGTGGTTCAGAGAAGGTTGGGTAATGGGAAATGAGGTGTTGGGAATGGCTTTCTGGAGATGAGCCTTCTTCTGGATCAACACAGGTTACTCAGCTCTCAGCCAACTGAACCCACCAAGGTTCCACAGGACCCAGTCTGGTTTAGACTTGTATCAGGAATCAGGGGGGGTCCACCCCAGGCAGCACCTCCCTGCTGCAGAATCATCACACCAACAGAAGATCTCTTTGTTGTCTGGCACAGAATTCGCCTCCGTCCCCGGTACCTGAGAGATGTGTCTGAGGTGGACACCAGAACCACAATCCAAGGGGAGGAGATCAGTGCCCCTATTTGCATCGCACCCACAGGGTTCCACTGCCTTGTCTGGCCTGATGGGGAAATGAGCACAGCAAGAGGTATGAACCGTCCCCACCTCGAGGTTCCCTTCCCAGAGGAGGGATCCCTCAGAGCAGTGGCAGAGTGCTCCAAGATTCTCTCTAGAAGGGCTTTAGGAACACAATCTGGTTAACATTAAGGAAAGCAGGAAAGGGAATGCTTAAAGCTATGTTTGTGTAACCTAAGATTGAGAAAACATTCATTTTCCATAATAAAGAATAGTTAGAGTGCAAGGGGGGTTAATGAATAAGATGAATAAGAAGGTGCTAAAATCCAACCAAGTCATCCCTCAGAAGAGGGATGCTGGCCCTTCAGGCTCACACCATCTGCAGGAAAAGGGACGCTTAATGCAGCCCCAAGGCTAGGGCTTTCTTTGGCCCCTGATGGGCCAGGACTAGGGCTGAATGGCAGTCTCTGAATTTAGGATGAGGAGAGAATCATGACATTAGGTCCTAACACAAGACCCTGGAAGCTGCTGTTGCCCAAATATTCCATTTTCCCTCTCTTCAATTGACCTTGTCATCTTGTTTGGCAAAGATTTTCTTGTTGGGTTACATCTCCTTCCCAGTCAACCTGATTCTCATCCCACATCCTCCACCACCACCACCACCAATAATAATAATAATAATAATAATAATAATAATAATAATAATAAATAGAAAAGGAGAGACGGGGCTGAAAATGCTCTTGGGACTCCTTCATAATCTTCACTCTAAGTCACATCTGTTTTTGTGAATAGCTCAGGGCTTCCCTGAGGTCTTTTCCTTTGACTCCATGATATAGGAAGCTATGGATTCAAGGATTCTAGAGCTGAATGTGACATCCATCTTGATGGGGTTTAGGGACCAGGTCTAGCTAGGTTGAAACATTAATATCCTATATGAATATGACTAGTTTACTAGGTCGTCATGGTTGAATGTGTTGTTTAGGGGTAGGATGAAAGAATGGGGTATCTCCTGTTGACATGAAAAATTGAAAGTGTTAATTTTTGACTAGCCCAAATTCTCTGCCCATAAGTTATAGTGGGACAGTGACATTAACCTGTTGGAGATTTCATTGTAATGAATAGAGTAGGAAATGGGAAATCTGCCAGTCAGCAGCAGCAGTATGAATGTCATCACCATCAACTTCATTAGCACTGGTATCTATGCAGTACGCCACTTTGCAATGTAAAGAATGCTTCCATAGCTAGTATCTTATTCAGTCTCCCAACAACCCTAAAGAGATGTATTATTTTCCCCATTTTACAGATAAAGAAAATGAGAGACTCAAGGCCACACAGCAAAGAAGGAGTAGAACTAACGTTCTTCTAATTTCATATGTTATGCTTTTTCCACCATGAAGTTCAGGATACTCCACTGGAATTACATTCCCTTGTCCTCTGTCCTCTCTAATTCTCTTCTGCTTCATTAAGGAGTTCATAAGAAGCCCAGTTTCCTGTTTGAAGGCTATAACACAACCAGCATGATTCTGGAGATTGCATGACATCTTTAGCTGGAGATATTTTGTTATCGAGTAGAGGGTTTGTAAGACAGGTTATACAGAGGAGAACCCAAACAGCTTTAGGTCTCTCAGTCTCATCAAATTGCCTTCCATCCCTTTCTTACAAGGAAGCAGAATGAAATTAAGTTTTATCTGCATTCATGGGGCAAGATGGCCAGAGGCTACACAGACTCCCAAGGCTTTTTAGTCTAGTCCAGAGGCCTCTGCCCTCCAGCCTGAGTCATGTCCTTTGCTTTGCAGCTGCCCAAGCAGCTGGTATCTGCTACATCACCAGCACATTTGCCAGCTGTAGCCTTGAAGACATTGTTATTGCAGCTCCCGAAGGCCTCCGATGGTTCCAACTCTATGCGCATCCAGACCTGCAGCTGAACAAACAGTTGATCCAGAGGGTAGAATCCCTAGGTTTCAAAGCTTTGGTAATTACTTTGGATGCACCTGTATGTGGCAATAGGCGACATGACATTCGAAACCAATTGAGGAAGAACTTAACACTAACAGATCTTCAATTACCTAAAAAGGTAGGAAAGATACCAAATGCAATGGACAGACATTACAGGAGGCAAATTTCCTTCCCTCTTTTCTCCTTTCCTCCATTCTTTCTTTCCACAACCTGTTATTGAATGCCTGCTCTGTGCCAGACACTGGTGATACAGCAGTTCGAAAAAGCAGATATGGTTCCTGCACCTTAGAGTTTCCAGACAAGCAGAATATAAGACCAAATGTTGTCACCCTTGGAGCTGCCCAACCTGTCACCAGAAGTGTTCTGACCAGAGCTGGATGCTGAGAAATAGGAAAGCCATGGAAAAGATTTTCACATGAACAGGGGAGTAAACTAAAAAAGTTCATCTAACATTTTCTACTTTATGACACACTCAGAAAATGCTAATTTTGGTTGGCATACATAGACAAACTGACTCTCCAAAGGGGATGTTCATGGCCAAGGTGACTGACCAGACAGTCTAGACAGGCCAGGTTCTACCCTACTGCCTTGAAACTGAGGAATCACTATCTCTGCACACATAGAACTCATTTGTGGAGCACCAGCATGTTATAGCACATTTGTTTGTAATCTCTGAACTAGGTGACTACAAAGGGCACCTTCCCCATTAAAATCCTGCAATTAAATGGCAAGGAGTACCTCAGAGAGAGACAGCCATGATAAAGTGGGAATCCCTGGCTATAGTAGAGATACTAAAGCCAGCCTTTTCACCCAGTGGGCAGCTGTGACATCCAGCCAAGTAACTCAACAGTCCTCATTAATCACAGATTGGCCTTGAGGTGCTCCAAAATCCTTATTCAAATTCCAGAAGCACATTGAGATTTATAAATATTTGATGTACATGGTGAGCCAAGAGTAAATATTGGGTAATAACTGATTTGGTATTGCTTAGTTCTTATCCTGGGTATGTCTCAACCATAACATATCACATTGACCTATAAATGCTTTTGCTTATCCATCTCATATACTAAACTCTGAATTTTTTTAAAGTAGAAACTTTGTCTTATTTGTCTTTTTGTCACCAGATCCTAGCACAATTATTGAGCAGCAACATGATTCATGGTCAATGATAAGCAATTGAAGTAGAAATTCTTTTATACTAATTTTGTTAGAAAAAGGAGCTAGAAATATTGTTGGGTTTTGTTGCTCCTTTTTCTTTTTGTTTCTTTGTTGTTTGTTTGTTTGTTTGTTTTTGAGACAAGGTCTCACTCTATCAGCCAGGCTAGTATGTGGTGGCGCCATCACTACTCACTGCAGTCTAGAGCTCCTGAGCCCAAGCGATTCTCCCACTTTAGCCTCCCGAGTAGCTGGGACTACAGGCATGCACCACTATTTATTTTTTTTAGAGGAGCAGAAGCAGGGTCTCTCTGTGTTGCCCATGCTGGTCTCAAACTCCTGGGCTCAAGAGAGAACCTTCCACCTCAGCCCCACAAAGTGCTGGGATTACAGGCAAGAGCCACCATGCCCAGCCCTGTTCTTCTTCCTTCCAGTTTATAAATGGCAGCTCTCCAAATGTGTCTCATCTTTGGAATGCATCAAATATCCTTGTGAGAGTTCAGGACTAAGTTCCCTTTTTATTTCCTATAGGGAAATTCAATACCTTATTTCCAGATGACTCCTATCAGCACTTCTCTCTGCTGGAATGATCTCTCCTGGTTTCAGAGCATAACTCGATTGCCCATCATCCTTAAAGGGATTCTGACAAAAGAGGATGCAGAGTTAGCTGTGAAGCACAAGGTCCAGGGCATCATTGTTTCCAACCATGGTGGGAGGCAGCTTGATGAGGTTCTCGCTTCAGTAAGTAGGATTACTTCCGAGAGGGGTGTGTTTGTGAGTGCTGTGTGTGTATGCGTGAGTGTGTCCACATCAAGGGACTCTGTGCAATCTGAGCATATTTCACTCCTCCATACCACATGTGTTGGTATGTAGCTGTAAATTTTAAGGACTGTTAATTATTATTAGTAGACTACTGTGTGCTAGGCTGTTTTTTCAACCTTTACATATAGCATCTCTAAGTCTCATGCCAATGCTGCAAGATGGGTATTATCCCTGTTTTGCCAATGGGGATTCTGTAGTTTAGTGATGTTAAGTAACTTGTCTTTAGTTCACATAGATAATAAATAGTTAATATGGAATCTCATTAGACAGATGTTCTAAAGTAAACACCTTTCATGGCAAAACTCTAAAAACACCCTAATGAGTCTTTTGCTAACATCTACAAAAGTCCATAATTTTTTCCCTTAACTCATAAACTTCTGTCCATTATAGATGAAGTTTGAGGGCAAGAAAGTGAGGGAAAGGAAGGCAGGGAAAGAATCTTTACGTGGGAATTTGTTGTTGATTTGTTTTCATTGAGTTATATTTTTTCAAATGTTCTGTTGCTGCTTGACTTGTTTTAAGAAAGAGAAATGAGATTTTTTTCCTCTTCAGTTTCATTGACACATAAATAAAACATGTTCACTGCAGATACATTAGAAAATATGCATAAGCAAAAGATAAAAATTAACACTAATTTTTTTTTTTTTTTTTTTTTTTTTTTTTTTTTTTTTTTTTTGGGACGGTGTCTCGCTCTGTCGCCCAGGCTGGAGTGCAGTGGCCGGATCTCAGCTCACTGCAAGCTCCGCCTCCCGGGTTTACGCCATTCTCCTGCCTCAGCCTCCCAAGTAGCTGGGACTACAGGCACCCGCCACCATGCCCAGCTAGTTTTTTGTATTTTTTAGTAGAGACGGGGTTCCACCGGGTTAGCCACGATGGTCTTGATCTCCTGACCTCGTGATCCACTCGTTTCGGCCTCCCGAAGTGCTGGGATTGCAGGCCCCATTAACACTAATTTTATCACTATCACTAACATCAATATTTTGGTCATTGTTAACATCTTCTTAATGCAAATACAACTTTTTGTGTTTAAGAAAAGTATAAATACTATTTTGTTATATTTTTCTTTTACTTAGCATTATATTAAGAGCAACTTTTTGTTTCAGTATATATCCTCCTCTTATTTTTAATGGTATGTAGTGTGAACAGACAACTATATAACCGACATACATTGGAGAACATCTGTATTGCCTCTAATCTTTGCCTATTTTAAACAACACATCAGTGATTGAATCCATAGCATATTCTCAAGTACTTCTTTAAGATAAATTCCAGGAATTAGAAATTTGCACTAGCTGGTTGGTACATTCCAAGGCGCGTGATGCTGGGAAGCCTAAGAGCCAGCCACTCACCTCCTCCTCTGCACCAGCTCTAACTGGTAGAGGCAGAGGAATGGCAAGCCCACATGGGAGAGCAGGGGCCACTCTTCACTGTGGCTCTCTGGTAAGAGTTGAACTGAAGTGGTTGGGCCTCCTACTTTCCATCCCCTCTGTTGACCTGCAACCTTAGGAGAAAGTGGTTGGGCAGAGCACACACTGAGCTCTCTCACCCAATCCCTGCCAGGATGCCTACAAACCATCCAGTATTTAGCAAAACAGAGAAAGCAAAAGAGTATGGCATGCCCTGAGTCATCCCAACTATGCCTAAATAGGAACAGAAGGCAATGAAGAGCCCATCACCAACAAGCAGCAAACAGTAGAATATAGGCTTTTGAAAGAAAACTAATAAAATACATCATACAATAGGTGTCAGGCTCTCATTAATCAACTTAGCTGGTCTTGTTCCTTTGGAAGAACTGAGTAATGAGTAGAGAAAGAGGAAGACTAATTCTCCCATTGTGCTTCCCCACTAGAGAATGAGTATTGGCTAAGGCAGGGGCCAGGGAGAGGAGAATTTCTCCTATCTTATTCTGCTGATCAACTTGTTATTCTCGCAAGCCATTTGGCTTCACATCCAAGCCCAACATCACTCAGAGACAGCACCAATATCATTGTGAGCCTAGTGAGGGTTTTGCTTCAGGTGAAACCTGACTCTACACTTGTGTAACCCTACCTCACTCACTTCACCTTAATCCTGGCCCGAGATCTATTTATTTATAAAAACAAACTTCCAGCTCACAGGTCAGAGTTTGTCATTTGGTTTTTAAAAACATTGTATTCAAATATCATTTGTCTGAGTTTTTTTTTTTTTTTTAATTTACTTCCATAGGTTATTAAGGAACAGTTGGTATCTGTTACATGAGTAAGTTCTTTAGTGGTGATTTGTGAGATTTTGGTGCAACCATCACCTGAGCAGTATACACTGCACCCTATTTGTAATCTTTTATTCCTCACCCCCTTCACACCCTTTCTCCCTTAGTCCCCAAGGTACATTGTGTCACTCTTATGCCTTTGCATCTCATAGCTTAGCTCCCACTTATGAGTGAGAACATATGATGTTTGGTTTTCCATTCCTGAGTTACTTCACTTAGAATAACAATCTCCAACCTCATCCAGGTTGCTGCAAATGCCATTAATTCATTCCTTCTTATTATGGCTGAGTAGTATTTCATTATCTATCTATCTATCTATCTCTCTCTATATATATATATGCATCACAGTTTCTTTTCTTTTCTTTCTCTTTTTTTTTTTTTTTTTTGAGATGGACTCTCACTGTGTCTCCCAGGCTGGAGTGCAGTGGCGCAATCTTGGCTCACTGGAAACTCCGCCTCCCAGGTTCACGCCATTCTCCTCCCTCAGCCACCAGAGTAGCTGGGACTACAGGCACCTGCCACCATGCCCAGCTAATTTTATTATTATTTTTTTTTTTGTATTTTTAGTAGAGATAGGGTTTCACTGTGTTAGCCAGGATGGTCTCGATCTCCTGACGTTGTGATCCACCCGCCTCAGCCTCCCAAAGTGCTGGAATTACAGGCATGAGCCACCACACCCAGCCCATACCACATTTTCTTTATCCACTCATTGACTGATGGGCATTTGGGTTGATTCTACATTTTTGCAGCTGTTAATTCTACTGCTATAAACATGTGTGCAAGTATATTTTTCATATAACGACTTCTTTTCCTCTGGGTAGATAGCCAGTAGTGGGATTGCTGGATCAAATGGTAGTTCTACTTTTAGTTCTATAAGGAATCTCCACAGTGTTTTCCATAGTGGTTGTACTAGCTTACATTCCCACCGGCAGTGTGGAAGTGTTCCCTGTTCACTGCATCCACATGAACATCTATTATTTTTTGATTTTTTGATTATGGCCATGCTTCTAGGAGTAAGGAAGTATTGCGTTATAGTTTTGATTTGCATTTCCCTAATCATCACTGACGTTGAGCACTTTTTCAAAGGTTTGTTGGTTATTTGTATATTTTCTTTTGAGAATTATCTATTCGTGTCCTTAGCTCACTTTTTGATGAGATTTTTTGTTTTTTGTTTTTTTTTCTTGTTGTTTGAGTTCCTCATAGATTCTGGATGTTAGACTTCTGTCAGATGTATAGATTGTGAAGGTTTTCTTCCACTCTGTGGGTTGTCTGTTTACTCTGCAGACTGTTCCTTTGCCATACAAAAGCTCCTTAGTTTAATTAAGTGCCTGCTATTTATCCTTGTTTTTATAGTACTTACTTTTGGGTTCTTGGTCATAAAATCCTTGCCTAAGCCAATATCCAGAAGGGTTTTTCCTGTTATATTCTAGAATTTTTATAGTTTCAGATCTTAGAATTAAGTCCTTGATCCATCTTGAGTTGATTTTTGTATAAGGTGAGACATGATGATTCAGTTTCATTCTCCTACATGTGGCTAGCCAATTATCCCAGCACCATTTGTTAAATATAGTATCTTTTCCCCACGTTATGTTTTTGTTTGCTTCACCAAAGATCAGTTGGCTGTAAGTATTTGGGTTTATTTCTGGGTTCTCTCTTCTGTTCCATTGGTCTATGTGCCTATTTTTATACCAGTACCATGCAGTTTTGGTGACTATTAGTAACGAGAGAGAATTCATGTCCAAATAAAAGACATTTTTATAGTCCCAGCGTGGCATTATTTGGATTTTTTCTTTTTTTTTTTTTTTTGAGACAGAGTCTCGCTCTGTCGCCCGGGCTGGAGTGCAGTGGCCGGATCTCAGCTCACTGCAAGCTCCGCCTCCCGGGTTTACGCCATTCTCCTGCCTCAGTCTCCCGAGTAGCTGGGACTACAGGCGCCCGCCACCTCGCCCAGCTAGTTTTTTGTATTTTTTTTTAGTAGAGACGGGGTTTCACCGTGTTAGCCAGGATGGTCTCGATCTCCTGACCTCGTGATCCGCCCGTCTCAGCCTCCCAAAGTGCTGGGATTACAGGCTTGAGCCACCGCGCCCGGCCTAGAGTTAATTTTTAATAGAACAGAACAGGACATTCATTAGAGTCTTCTGGGGACAACAGCTGACTTATCCTTTCCCCTGGTCCCAGGAGGAAGTACAAGGACAATGTTAGATATGAACCCTCATAGAGGTGGGAACTTTTCTCAAAATCCTCACCTTTTATAGCACTGGCAACATCCTGCAGGGAGTGGGACACTGACCTCAGGCACAGACTCTAAGGGGGTACCAAAAACTCAGATACTATAGTTCGAAATCAGATAATCTCGAAGTTCCTCATAGAAGTTCCCACCTCTTTCACAACAGTATAAAAATATTCCAAATAATACCATGCTGGGACTATAAAAATACCTCTTATTAGAATGTGAATTCTCTCTAGTTATTACATGTAAGTTCCAAACATATTCAATTCCACCCCCTCACCTATAAATTATACAAAATTATTTCCTCACTAGTTTCTTATGCTGTTCAGTCTCGGCCAAAGGATCCCATTCAGATAGAATGCTGATGGATTCCTTTGGCAGCAGATGGCCTCATAGGGCCCAGTTTTGACTCCTCTTCTCAGCCTATCCCTCAGAGAAGCACAGACAGAACCCCGAGGGAGTTCCAGAACTCCCTCCCCAAGGATCTTCCCCCTTGATCCATAAGGGGCCTGCTGTCACTCTTCTTTACAGACTTGTAGGTGCCTAGAAGCAAAGATTGGCCTGGGCCACCTTGTGTGGTCAAGGCCTATTGACCTGCTCCCTGGAATTGAAGAGGCGACATAAGAGACAAAGCTCCTTAGAAAAATCAGGCCAAGGTGATAAGATGTTTTCATTGTGTCTATCAAAGTCTCAAAATTTAGTTTTACCATGTTGTACTTTAGTCCTATCTCATTTTCTCAGATACGCCATGAGGGAGTCAGGGACAAGTTGGCCAAATGGTGCATGAGAAATAGTGTGCAGCCCAGTTTCCCAAGTCAGGCTGCAATCCAGACATGCAGGGCATGGCCGAGTATACTTGTCTTGCCAAAAAGACTTAGTGCCTTCACAGTGGAGAGCCTTTCTATTTTTGCCACCCTAGAAACAGAGACAGTAGAAGAAAATCAAAAGTCAAACTGTTGTTTGAAAATAAGAAAGTTAAAGTGAACATTACAAATGGAAAATGCCCCTTTTGGGATGGAAAGAGCAACCAAGCTCTTCTTCCAATCTGTAAGAAAGTTAAGGGGGTTAGAGAGAAGCTAGACTGGAGTCAAAGCAGAAAGTCAAGGCAGGAGGGCCTCAGGAATGTGACTGCCGCTGCAGTTGATCAGCACCGGCAGCCTCAAGCATGGGAGGGGAAGAAATTGTCAAGGGCATCTCCTCACCTTGATTTGCCTGTTCGTATGCCAGGAAGACCAAGTCTGAGAGTCAAAATAGAAAGCCCTCCAGCCCATGTGTATCTCCTTTCCAGATTGATGCTTTGACAGAAGTGGTGGCTGCTGTAAAGGGGAAAATTGAAGTCTACCTTGATGGCGGGGTCCGAACTGGCAATGATGTGCTGAAGGCTCTGGCCCTTGGGGCTAGGTGCATTTTTCTTGGGAGACCAATCCTATGGGGTCTTGCTTACAAGGTGAGAGTGGCAAAGCGAACCAGCAAGAAGATACAGAGCTTCTCATTCATTTCTGTGCTTTCCTGTGGTTCATTTTCCAAGCTTAGCCCTTTTCAAAATGATTCCTAAAGGATAGTTACACCTAAGCTGCATCTCCATGCTTCCTCTGAAGCCTATTGCAAAATGTTCAATAGCTCTCATCCCCTATCTTTGTCTCTGTCCTTTCCTTTATTCCCAAGGTAATTCTTACTTCACAGATATTTCCCATCTTTCCCATCATAGCTCTGACTACATCTAGAATTTATATTCAGTGGATGGTCAGAATGTTCCTTTATGTCTCTTTGTGTCTCTGTCTGTCTGCCTCGGGAGCAGGGTGAACATGGTGTTAAGGAAGTTTTGAACATTTTAACAAATGAGTTCCACACTTCCATGGCCCTTACAGGTAAGTTAAAAACATTTTTTTCCCCTGATTTGGAACTTAAAGCAGGATGGCTAAAGAATAGGAATAGCAGTCCTTCCCTCTAGCTGACCCTTTCCTGACATGGTAGCTGTCCAAAACATAGGACAGGCAGGCAACATTAAAGACAAAGATTAAGCAGTATTCTCTGCCCAGTGGAAACCAGAGCTCTCCTCAAGATCACTGTCAGTTCTGGGGAGTGTCACCTCTGGCTCTGAATTCTTGCTTCTGTTGAATTCATTCTATTTATGGACTATTGACATATCCCATGCCTGCTGCTTCTGTCCACTCCAATCAACCCAGGCATGAAACTCAACTCTTTCTACGCTTCTATTTCTAGGAAAAGACCCTCTCATTCATATATTTTTGTGAATAATACATTTTGCCAAAGTTATGGTACATACATCATAAATATGGAAAGAACTCCCAGTTAAACATTATGCAGCCTGTTATTGAATTCTTTCAGCCTTCTTATGACCAGGGACTTCTCATTGCCTACTCAAGCCCACAACTCCCCAGCCCCATAACATCATGCCAGCTTCTCTTTCTCCCTCCCTTTAGTTATCTGGAGTTACTCTCTTCAATCCTTATGTCCAATCTGAGCTACAGTCATAATTTTACATATTAATTAATATCTTCTTCTAAAGAAGAGTCTTTTCCTTTGACAGAACTTTCCTTTAGAAGGCAATTGTTACGTGGAATACTCACCCCATCTCTTTTGATATCTGTGTGTCATATTCCTCCCTAACAGATACTTCCTATATCCCTGAGCCTTATCAAAACCAAGATAAAGATCAAAGACATCTATTGCACACAAGAGTTGATTTAGAAAATGCTAAAATAGGGTTTTTACATGTTTACCCTGACATTTTGACATAGCTGTGTTCAGAGATGACATGGGCTCAGGTTCACAGAATAATTCCCAATGCAAACAGAATTACATTATTCATTCTGTATGTAAACCATTTATAAGAGTGAGCACAAAGATCAAGTCAGACTTGTTCCCCTTCATCACCCCTTACCCATGATGAGGCGAATTGCTGGTATTTGAGAGAAATGAGCTTGTAACCACATTGTTCTTTTAGGCTGCCGGTCGGTTGCTGAGATCAATCGAAACTTGATCCAATTTTCCAGGCTGTAAGAAAAAAAGGCCAATAACCAGATTGCTGAGGCTGCCCACAGGAGGATCACAAACTCACAGCACGGTGTGTGATGCTGTCCTGCCTGGACCCCATCCTGTCTGGAGGCTCATGCCCCATATTTCCCATATTTCCAATCCCTCCACCCCTGTGCTTCAGGCCCTCCAAAGCCCTGTGTTCCCCAAATGTTCCATACCCTTCTTTGTATCACTGACCATTATATTTTGCTTTCTTGCCTAAAATCTTCCTTTGAAGTAAAAGATCTCAAAAGGACAGATCATTAATGGCTGGAACCACTAGTGGGTTATATTTTTTGCATACTCTATGCAACTCTATGAAATGACCATTTAACTTTGTACTCTGGACAGAGGAGCTGTGTATACAAGGCATTTTCCCGACAAAAACATACTCCTATCTAAAGAAATAGGGAAATAGTTAAGGACGTAGGCTTTGGAGCCACACAGATACGGATTTGACAGTCAAGACTAATGCAAGCTATGTGACTTGGGCAAGTTTTCTGATCTCTCTGTGTTTCTGAGTCCTGGTCTGTAAAATGGGGATTATACTCCCTCAGTCAGTAGGTTGGGAAAAAGTTTGAGTACAATGATGTATTTGAAGTTCATAACACAATGGTTAGCACATAGTTAATGAGTGTATATATATATACTCATATATATATATATATATACACACACTCATAATGAGTGTATATATATATACTCATACTTAATGAGTGTATGTATATATACTCATATTCATTAAGTATGAGTATATATATATTTATTTATTTATTGCTTGGAAAATTCCTATTAACTTTTCAAGGTATTGTTCAACTTTCAACTATCACTGAATATTAACCCAGGCTATTTGCTCTGTCCTTCCTATTGTACTTTGCACATTCCAGTATTACAACCCTTATTACACCCTGTCATATTTCTTTATTTGCATGTCTCTCTCCACAAATAGACTATGAATGACTCCAAACAAGAAACTCTGCTTTATTCTGGGCTTGGCATATAGGAACATCTCAGTGAACATTTCTCCGATGGATGGATGGAAGGATGAAGGGATAGATAAAGGAGAGTTGGAAAATATATAAAATGACCTATCAGAACAAAACCTCCTGAGACCAGTAGTCAGCTTGAATAGATTTCTAGAGCAGGGATACCCAGCTGAATAAGATCTGACACTTGAAGACATCAAGAAGGTTAGAGATGGCGGGGCATGAAGGCTCATGCCTATAATCCCAGTACTCTGGGAGGCTGAGGCAGGAGGATCACTTGAGCCTAGAATTTTGAGACCTCTGTGGGCAACATAGGGATACCTCTACAAAATTTAAAAATTTGTTAAAAACCTAGCCGGGTGTGCTGGTGTGCAGCTGTGGTCCCAGCCACTCAGGAGGCTGAGGTAGAAGAACCACTTGGTCTGGGAAGTTGAAGATCATGCCACTGCACTCCAGTGTTCTGAGTGACAGTGCAAGACCCCATCTCAAAGCTACAACAACAACAAAACCAAAAAAAAAAAGAAAAAGAAGAAGAAGGTTGAAGAAAAAATATCTATGTCTAAACTAATAACTTCAGCAATGGCTTCCCCATCATCTCTCCTGCTGCTTGCCACACTCTGTTCCCACACAACAGCCTGAGAGAGTTTTTAAAAGTAAAATCAAATCCTATGTCTCACCTATTTAAAACCTTTCTATAGCTTCCCATTCCACTTGCTATACACTCTAAACTGATCTCCAGCTCTCTCGGGCACTGCGTGATCTGCTCATCCTTGCAATGCATTTTCCTCATCACTCTCCTTTCTACTCACAATGCCACAGACAGATTGGCCTCCCTTCTATTCCATAAACAATCAAAACTTTCTTGCCTCTGGATCTTCACATTTACCATTCCCTTTACATAAAATGGTGTTCCTCACCTTCTCATGGTTGGCTGTCTGTTGACATGTAGATCTCAGCTGAACTGTCACCACCCTGATGAGGTGAGACATCCCTGACCATCCTCTTCTGAAAACACTCTGCTTCACTCATCACATCACACTGTTTCTCCCCTCCTAGCTGTTACCACAACCTGCAACTTATCAGTTGTCTACTTTATCGTTTATCTGTACCTGCATAGGGACCTTAGACCATCTTGCTTCCTGCTACGCTCCCAAAAGCCTAGAATCATGTCCAATGTCATAGAGGGCCCATACGTATTTATTAAATAAATTAATCCATGAAGGCAAAGCTGGATCAAATACATCAGCACATCTGGAGAATTATAGCAGTCAGAGGAGGAAAACAGTGAGTTAGGATGGAATCCAGCAGAATGGGTCACTACCTAAGCCAACAGACCTGAAAAGTCTTCTATCATTCCTTGACTGGAAACTTTCCTGCATGAAACCACGCCATAGTACAGGCCCACTTTTTCCCAGATTAACCCACAGAGCCAAGGGCTGGGTCAAGGGAACATTAGCATGGAAAACACCAAAAGAGAATGCAGTCCCACAGCAGTCTCCCTGGTAATAACTTTTAAGGATTATTTGCTTAACCCAAATATATGTATAGGATGTCCACCACCCACGTATTTAGAAAAAGGAAAATGAAGTAAGGTCATACAACCTGTTTGCCTATAACTGCAATTCAGAACCCATAATTCAGGAGAAGTGAACACCCAAACTTTCAAATCAGCAGTCCCTTTAAAAAAAAGTTCATAAAGTGTGTGACTCAAGGAAGACCCTTTGATTCTTCTCAGAACAAAAGATCTTAAAAGGGCAGATCAGAAATGACTGAAACAGTCAGTGGATTATAAAATTTTGCACATCCTATAGATCTCCATGAAATAACTGTGGAATTTTGCACTCTGGACAGAAGAACTATACTTATAAAATATGCCCCAACAAAAATCATACTGTCTATTAAATAGTGCAGCATAAAGAAACCAGACGCAAAGGAAAAAAAGCAGATGTTGTTAGAATACTTGGAAGAGCAGCGGATACTTTGGAGAATCATGGTCATTGCAAAGGGGCTCAGAAAGCTAAATTAGATGTAATTGTTAGTGGGTTGATAAAAAGAAAAGGGAAATTGACCATGATCCCAGTGTTAGGCCTTAACTTTTTACTCAAGTGTCAAATTGGTTGCTGCATTGGTGGGCTGATAATTTGAGGTCAAGGAGGGGTCTTTAATCTGGCAGCCAGGATGGAGTGCTTGTGCTGAAAGTTTAGGGACATACTAAGAAAGCACATATCTAGGGATGAGTGTCTGGATGACACAGTAAGTCACGATTGCATTATGGGACAGGAGACCTAGATGACCATGGGCCTTGTAGATGACCTTCAAACCCTGATTTGCATAGCAACATGTGACTTATAAAAAATAGAAGCTTCATGATTTAGTCTGTTTGTGCTAGTATAACAAAATATATGAGATCAGATCATTTAAAAACAACAGAAACTTATGTCTCACGTTCTGGAGGCTGGTAAGTCTGGTAAAAGCCCAGAGTCTCCTTCCAAGATGGATTTTTGTTGCTGCATCCTCTGCAGGAGATGAACACTGTGTCCTCACATGGCAAAGGAATGGAAGGGGCCATCTAGTTCCCTCAAGCCCTTTTATAAGGTCACTAATCCCATTCATAAGGGCCTTGTCCTCATATGTTAATAACTTCCTAATGACCCCAGCTCTAAATAGTATCACATTGGCAATTAAGTTTCAACATATGAATTTGGAGGTAACACCTACAGACCATACAGTTTCACGAGATCAAGAAAGAATATGGGACAAGGGTCATCTTGGTGTAACCTAACTCATGCACCGCTGCAATGGACTTTGGGAATATTTTTTTTTTACTTTGAGTCACACTGCCAAGGCCAGAGACAAGACAGAACAGAGGAGCAAAGGAAAGCCTAAAATATTCATTCTCATGAACTAGGATGTTACAGGATTTTATGACGCATTGACTAATGTTATTCTGTGCAATGCACTGACTTCCAAGAAAAGTAGCAGAAAGAGAGTTTTCAGATAAGAGATTCAGGGACCCTGGAAACAAAGTAATAGTGACTAGTCCAGTTCTTCCACAGTAAATTAGAAAGGAGAAACCTTTATTCTGGTCACACTGGATAGATGTGGATAGATGGAGGCTTTCTCAATAAAGTACTAAAGAGCTAAACTAATGGCAGAGATTTAAGTCTAGGAAATCTTCTCTTACCCAGGGGTCCCTAAGTTTGCCTCAGACAGTGGGCAAACTCATGAAAGAGCTGTCTCACCAGCATATGACCAAACCTAGACAAACTTTGCTCTCTGGCCTGTTCCCCAGCCCTCATACCTTTGTCCTCCACCAGAAATCAGCCACAGAGACAGTGGGACTTGGTGCCCTTTCTAAAACTTTACTCTCTGGAATTTCACTTCTAGACCATAGAACTCTTTGTCAGATATCAGTTTCTCAGCCTCGTTACATTTGTGTTAAGTTTATAACTACCATCTCATGATTCTCCTCACATCAAAAAAAGATAAGAACATCTCAGTACTAAATTTTTTTTGTGCTTAAGTAAATAAATAAATAAAGCTTTGAAGATAAAACTTGACATTATAGAAAACGTAAGTAGGATAATATCCACCCCTCCAAACACCCAGTCGCAGTCTCATAAATCAATTTTTTATCATGCTTTCATGTTGGCTAGTGATCACGTTGCAAAATTTCCCAGTTTCTTTTATTACAGGTACTTTTTAATGCAGGCATAATTGTCTGCTTAAGGTTATCTTTTCAACCCTGAAATCATCAGCTGAAGACTTGTGGGAGACATTACAGATAGTTTTGGGATAAGAGTGAAACAAATCACATGAGCATATGGTATTAAAGCAATGTGATATACAGACAATGATGTTAGCTTACTTTATAAGAGAAAGTAGTAGAAGCTTTCTGTATAAATCTACCTGGTGATAGCTGTGCTCCCGGATACAAGTGTGTAATATTTTCAGTTTGTCTGGGCTTAGAGGGCTAGATCCAAAATTATAAGGGAAATCAGCCAGAATATTGTCAAGATAATGTCAAAAGGTTGTTCTCTATTGCTCAGAAACATGGGAAAAGGAATGCCCACAGTAAACTGAAGAGATGCGTATGAAATCTCAGAAGCAATCCCTTAACTCCTAAAAATGTCTTACATTTGGAATGCAATCTGATAGAAAGTCTGGCAAAAGACCTCAACAGACACCTAACAAAAGAATATATATTGATTACAAAAAAGAAGTATGAAAAGATACTCAACATTGTATGTTATTAGAGAATTGCAAACTAAAACAAAAATGAGATACCACTGCACACCCATTAGAATGGCAAAATCCACAACACTGACAACACCAAATGCTAGCAAGAATGTGGAGCATCAAGAACGCTCATCCATTGCTAGTGGGATGCAAAATGGTACAGACACTTTGTAAGGCAGTTTGGCAGTTTCTTATAAAACTAAATATATTCTTACCATATGATCCAGCAATCATACTCCACTGCATTTACACAAATAATTGGGAAATCTATTTCCACACCAAAGCCTACTTTTAGATTAGATCTTTAGAGCAGTTTTATTCATGATTATCAAAACTTGGAGGCAGCTAAATTGTCCTTCAGTAGGTGAATGGGTAAATAAACTATGGTGCATCCAGACAATGGAATATTAGTCAGTGCTTAAAAAAAGAAAAATGCCATCAAGCCATAAAAAGACATGGAGGAAATTTAAACGTATTTTACTAAATGCAAGAAGCCAATATGAATGGGCTACATACAGTGTTATTCCAAATACATGTATTCTGGAAAAGGAAAAACCTTGGAGACAGTACAAAGGTCAATGGCTGTTGGAGTCAGGGTGAACAGAGAGATGAATAGGCAGAGCATAGAGGATTTTTAGGGCAGATGATACTATAACAGTGGTTACATGTCTTTATACATCTGTCGAAACTCAGAGAATGTGCCAGACCAAGAGTAAACTGTGGACTTTGAGTGACAAAGATGTGACAATACAGGTCAATTGATTGTACTAAAGGTACCATTCTGGTGCAGGATATTGATAGTGGGGGAGGTTACTGTATGTGTGGGGGTAGGAAGTACATGAGAACTCTCTGCACTTTCCCTCAGTTTTGTTGTGAAGGTAAAACTATTATAGAAAATAAAGCCCATTTAAAAAATTAAGTGAGATAATATAGTTAAGTTCCTGATACATAATAAAGGGTTCAATTAATATATTAGATCTCATATGTAGAGCTTTTTGTGTGCAAGGAGATATCCCATATGACCTCTTGGTCTGATATTAACTAATTATTCCTTAAAATAAATGTCTGGAGTGGAGGGAAAATGGCTAATAGGAGGTAGGACTAAATTGCTCCTCCCACTTGGACGGACAGAACAGCACGTGGAAACTTGCATCATGAACTTCTGCTCCAGAACTACTGCAGGGGCATACCAGGAAAGCTGAGAGAACCCACAGACTCTCTGAAGGAAGCAGATTGCTCCTGCAGAACTCAGAAGAGAGCCCAAACACTCTGAATGTCCAAGGTGTGAAAGTGAGAAAAGGGTAATCATATACTCCCAAACACACACCCTCAGTAGGGAACCTGAAGATCTAGATCATGGGAGAAAGATTTGATCTTACCTGGAGCTGAGTCAATTTAGAGAGCTGAGCAAAACACAGGGGTAGAGAAAGCAGTGGGAAAAGCCCTGTGGCCCCTCTGGGTCCCCAGGGAAGCCATTTCTGACTTGTCTCACAAAGGTCCTTGGGAAGGGCTGCCAGAGGAACTGGGAAAAGACCACAGGGAGAAGGAAACTTTCAGCTGATTTTGTAACAATTCCAAACAAACTCAGAGGAGGGTGTGAATCTGATATGCAGACTCAACAGGCGGGAAGGTATGAAAGCTCAGCTTACATGGGAGGCTGGTAGCCTGGTGCAGGGTCTCAGCCCTGCTGACACACTGCCTGGAAACAAACTTGGTGATGTTGGGGTGGGGGCATTCTGGGAGTGAGAACAGCTTTTTGGGTTGTGTGGGAGCTGGGTGATTCCTATGACTGCTAGATTTCCTCCACTTCTCTGACAACCTGCATGACACAGCACAGGCAGCCATAATTCTCCTGGGAACATAACTCCATTGACCTGGGAACCATAACCCTATAGCCCAGCAGCTGCAACAAGTCCACCCAAGGAGAGTCTGAGCTCAGACATGCCTAACCCTGCCCCCACCTGATAGTCCTTCCCTACCGACCCTGGTAGTTGAAGACAAAGGGCATATTTTCTTGGGAGTTCTAGGACCCTGCCCACTGCCTGATTCTCCCTATACTACCACAGCTGGTGCTCTCTTGAAAGTGCTACCTCTTGGCAAGAGGCCAACCAGCACAAAAACAGTGCATTAAATAACCAAAACTAAGAACCCTCACAAAGTCCATTTCACTCCCCTGCCACCTCCACCAGAGCAGGTGCTGGTATCCACAGCTGAGAGATCTGAAGATGGTTCACATCACAGGACTCTGTGCAAACAACCCCCAGTACTAGCCCAGAGCCTAGATCCAGAAGAGAAATAACAGTCATTATAGTTCAGCTTTCAGGCAACCACATCCCTAGGAAAAGGGGGAGAATATACATCAAGGGAATACTCTGTGGGACAGAGAATCTGAATAGCAGCATTAAGCCCCAGATCTTCCCTCTGACATAGCCTACCCAAATGAGAAGGAACCAGAATAACAATCCTGGTAATATTACACAACAACATTTTTAAACAACCTGCCACCACCCCCTCGCCTGAAAAAAATCATACCAGCTCATCAGCAATGGATCTGAACCAAGAAGAAATCCCTGATTTACCTGAAAAAGAATTCAGAAGGTTGATTTTTTTTTTTTTTTTTTTTTTTTTTTTGAGGCAGAGTCTCACTCTGTCGCAGGGGCTAGAGTGCAGTGGCCGGATCTCAGCTCACTGCAAGCTCCGCCTCCCGGGTTTACGCCATTCTCCTGCCTCAGCCTCCCGAGTAGCTGGGACTACAGGCGCCCGCCACTTCGCCCGGCTAGTTTTTGTATTTTTAGTAGAGATGGGGTTTCACCGTGTTAGCCAGGATGGTCTCGATCTCCTGACCTCGTGATCCGCCCGTCTCGGCCTCCCAAAGTGCTGGGATTACAGGCTTGAGCCACCACGCCCGGCCAGAAGGTTGATTATTAAGCTAATCAAGGAGGCACCAGAGAAAGGTGAAGTCCAATTTAAGGAAATAAAAAAAAATTATATAAGATATGAGGGGAAAAGTCTTCAGTGAAATATATAGCATAAATAAAAAACAATCACAACTTCAGGAAATAAAGGACACACTTAGAGAAATGCAAAATGTACTGGAAAGTCTCAGCAATAGAAGTGAACAAGCAGAAGAATTTCAGAGCTCAAAGACAAGGTTTTAGAATTAACCCCATCCAATAAAGACAAAGAAAAAAGAATTTAGGAAATGAACAAAGCCTCCAAAAAGTTGGTGATTACATTAAATGACCACTAAGAATAATTGGCATTCCTGAAAAAGAAGAGAAATCTAAAAGTTTGGAAAACTTATTTGGGAGAATAATCGAGGAAAACTTTCCTGGCCTTGCTAGAGACCTAGACATTCAAACACAACAAACTCAAATAACACCTGGGAAATTCATTGCAAAAAGATCATTGCCTAGGCACATTGTCATTAGGTTATCTAAAGTCAAGATGAAGGAAAGAATCTTAAGAGCTGTGAGGCAAAAGCACCAGGTGCTTTTTTCCTGATAGACAAAACCCATAAAGGAAAACCTATCAGATTAACAGCAGATTTCTCAGCAGAAGGGATTGGGGCCCTATCATCAGCCTCCTTAAACAACACAATTATCAGCCAAGAATTTTGTATCCAGCAAAACTAAGCTTCGTAAATGAAGGAAAGATACAATCTTTCTGACAAACAAATGCTGAGAGAATTCACCATTACCAAGCCACCACTACAAAAACTGGTAAAAGAAGCTCTAAATCTTAAAACAAATCCTGAAAATTCATCTAAACAGAATCTCTTTAAAGCATAAATCTCACAGGACCTATAAAACAAAAATACAATAAAAAAACCCCAAGGTATACAGGCAACAAATAGCATGATGAATAGAATAGTACCTCAAATATCAATGCTAATGTTGAATACAAATGGCCTAAATGCTACACTTAAAAGATACAGAATTGCAGAATGGATAAGAATTCACCAACCAAGTATCTGCTGCCTTCAGGATACTCATCTAACACATAAGGACTCACATAAACTTAGGATAAAAGGGTGGAAAAAGACATTTCATGTAAATGGACACCAAAAGTGAGCAAAAGTAGCTATTTGTATGTCAGGCAAAAGAAACTTTAAAGCAACAGCAGTTAAAAAAAAGACAAAGAGGGACATTATATAATGATAAAAGGCCTTGCCCAACAGATAAACACCACAATCCAAAATGTACATGCACCTAACACTGGAGCTCCCAAAAGAAGTGAGATAGACAGTAACACAATAATAGTAGGGGACTTCAATACTCCACTGACAGAACTAGACAGGTCATCAAAACAAAAGTCAACAAAGAAACAATAGATTTAACTATACCCTGGAACAAATGGACTTAACATATATTTACAGAGCATTCTACCCAACAACTTCAGACTATACATTCTATTCATCAGTGCATGGAACTTTCTCCAAGACAGACCATATGATAGGCCACAAAACAGATCTCAATAAATTTAAGAAAATTCAGATTATATCAAGTACACTCTCAGACCACAGTGGACTAAAATTGGAAATAAACTTCAAAAGGAACCTTCAAAACCAAGCAACTACATGGAAATTAAATAACCTGCTCCTGAGTGATCACTGGGGCAACAATGAAATCAAGATAAAAATAAAAAAATCTTCAAACTGAATGATAATAGTGGCATAACATATCAAAACTTCTGGGGATACAGCAAAGGCAGTGCTAAAAAAGAAAGTTCACAGCCTTAAATGCCTACATCAAAAATCTGAAAGAGCACAAATAGATAATCTAAGGTCATACCTAAGGAACCAGAGAAACAAGAACAAACCAAACCAAACCCAGCAGAAGAAAGAAGAAAAACAAGATCAGAGTAGAACTAAATGAAATTGAAACAAAAAATAGAAATGATAAATAAAACAAAAAGGTAGATATTTAAAAAGATAAATAAAATTGATAGACCATTAGCAACATTAACCAGGAAAAGAAGAGAGCCAAATAAGTTCAATTAGAAACAAAATGGGAGATATTACAACCAACACCACAGAAATACAAAAGTTTATTCAAGGCTACTGTGAACAACTTTCATGTGCATAAACTAAAAAAAGCTAGAGGAGATAGATAAATTCCTGGAAAGATACAACCATTCTAGCTTAAATCAGGAAGAATTCGAAACCCTGAACAGACCAATAATAAGTAGTGAGAATGAAAAGTTAACCGAGACGGGTGGATCACAAGGTCAGGAGATCGAGACCATCCTGCCTAACATGGTGAAACTCCGTCTCTACTAAAAAATACAAAAAAACTAGCCAGGCAATGTGGCGGGTGCCTGTAGTCCTGGCTACTCGGGAGGCTGAGGCAGGAGAACGGCATAAACCCAGGAGACAGAACTTGCAGTGAACTGAGATCAGGCCACTGCACTCCAGCCTGGGCGACAGAGCAAGACTCTGTCTCAAAAAATATATATATATTATCAACAACAACAACAACAAAAAAAGTCCAGGACCAGACAGATTCACAACGGAATTCTACCAGACATTCAAAGAAGAATTGGTACCAATCCTATTGACACTGTTCCGCAAGATCGAGAAAGGGCTAATCCTCCCTAAACCATTCTATGAAGCTAGTATCATGCTAATACCAAAACCAGGAAAGAACATGACAAAAAAGAGAAAACTACAGAGCAATATCCCTGATGAACATAGAAGCAAAAATCCTTCACAACATATTAGCTAACTGAATCTAACAGCATCTCAAAAAGACAATCTGCCATGGTCAAGTGCATTTCATACAATGGATGCAGGGATGGTTTAACATACACAAGTCAATAAATGTGATACACCAGATAAACAGAATTAAAAACAAAAAAAATCACATGATCATTTCAACAAATGCAAGAAAAGCATTTGACAAAATTCAACATCCCTTTATGACTAAAACCTCCGCAAAATTGGGATACAAGAAACACCTCAATGTAATAAAAGCCATCTATGACAGATTAACAGCCAACAAAATACTGAATGGGGAAAAGTTGAAAGCATTCCCTCTGAGAGCTGGGACAAGGATGCCCACTCTCACCACTTCTATTCAACATAGTACTGAAAGTCCTAGCAAGAGAAATCAGACAAGAGAAAGAAATAAAGGGCATTCAAATTGGTAATGAGGAGGTCAAACTGTTGCTATTTGCTGACAATATGATTGTATATCTACAAAACCCTAAAGACTCCTCCAGAAAGCTCCTAGAACTGACAAATCTCAAATAAATTTAAGGAAATTATAAAAGACCTTGTCCTTTTATCATTTGCTGAATTCAGCAAAATTTCAGGATACAAAATTAATGTACACAAATCAGTAGCTCTGCTATATATTAACAGCTACCAAACTGAGAATCAAATCAAGAACTCAACCCCTTTTACAATAGCTGCATAATAATAATAATAATAATAATAATAATAATAATAATAAAATACTTAGGAATATACCTAACCAAGTAGGCGGAAGACCTCTACAAGGAAAACTACAAAACACTGCTGAACGAAATCATAGACAATACAAACAAATGGAAACACATCCCATGCTCATGAATGGGTAGAATCAACATTGTGAAAAAATTGTAAACTGCCAAAAGCAATCTACAAATTCAATGCAATTCTCATTAAGATACCACCATTATTGTTCACAGAACTAGAGAAAACAATCCTAAAATTCATATGAAATCAAACAAGAGCCTGCATAGCCAAAGTAAGACTAAGCAAAAAGAACAAATCAAGGGTATGAATACCAGGAGGTGGAGATCAATGGTGCCACCTTGGAGGCTGGCTATCATACCATTATTGTCAGCCTCTGGAGCACCTGGTTGAATGCCATCTATGTGACCTCCCCCACCAAGATAATTGGCAGACAGCATAGTAAGTAGCAAATGGAAATGAGATTTTACTAAACCCTTCTCCTTCCTCATTTCGAAGGCCTTCTGGGAAAGACAGCAAAGTTGAGCTCCTATAAACCAAAAGCTCTGGCCCCAGCTCTACCTGTATGGTGTGGGGAATGGCCCATTCTTCCTTACTTCTAACAACTGGCTCTTCCAATACACTTCAAATACCTGGGAACCTATTCATATCCATCCTCTGAATGGGAAGAAAATTGCTTCTCCTTGGCAAACAGCTTTGGCCTGGGCAATGGTCCCAGTCTGCCATTAGTATGAGAAACTTTCCAGTATTTTCATTTGTGTGGTCACTGTTCTCTTCTATTTCCTTTTGTGTATTAGTTCATAAGCA
Organism: Rhinopithecus roxellana; assembly: GCF_007565055.1. NCBI lineage: Eukaryota > Metazoa > Chordata > Mammalia > Primates > Cercopithecidae > Rhinopithecus > Rhinopithecus roxellana. Next base: position 51,240,242 of record NC_044556.1, on the reverse strand, counting down.
CTACCTTTCAAAAGCACTAAGACATTCTAGAGTCCTTGATTGTTCACTAATCTTCCCATTCATTTATTAAATAAACATTTATTAAGTTCCTATTACATGTCAGATGTTGTGAGAATTCTCATGATAATAAGAAGATGTATGAGACATAGACATTTTATTTAGTCAAACACTCAACAATGTTTGAACTTCTACTCTGTACAGGGTGCTAACGATCAATAAAGGAGTAGTCCAGTTTTAAGACAACACAACAAAAATGAACTCTCAACTCCACTGGCCGTAACACCTTTCTACTGAGATCGTCATGGTACAGCTTCTTGATGAACAGGTACTATTTTTAATGGTCACTCTCTTCACTTTTCCCTTCTACTCCTCAACGCGCAGATGAATTGTGTGTTGTACTTTCCAGTTGAACTTTCAACCCAAATATTCAAGGAAATTGCTCTTACCAAATTACTTAGCATGTTGCCAAAACCAATGGTCAATTCTCTTCCTATTGTATTTGATGCATCAGCAGCATCCATCATAGTGGACCACACTCCTCTTGAAACACTTTCTCCAGTTGACTTTTACAATGCCATCCCCTCCTAATTTTCCTCCTGCCACCCACTTCCACTCAGTATCTTTTGCTGGCCCCTCCTCCTCTTTTCAACCTCTAAATGTTGATATGTCTATTCCAGGATTCAGTCCAGAAACTTTTCATTTTATCCATGAATATTATTACCCTAGCTTATTTCATCTAGTTCTGTGCCTTTAAAAATTATTCTATGCTTCTCACATACAAATTGACCTCTCTAGGACTAGCACAAGGGGTGTAATTATCCTAAAGTAACACAGAATTTTAATAAGCTGGCCAAGAAGAGGGATTTTCCTTTTCCCAGCATGAGGGACTGTGCCTAATATAGCTCCCTGTAGAATGGGTGGCTTTCTCCCCTAAGAAAAAGGAAACTCTTTGCATGAGTCCCAAGGACTCTAGGTGCTGGGCAGTTGATTTTCCCAGACAATCTTGTGAATAGCTGGCACATAAATCCAGACTGTTTCACACCAACAGCCTGTGTTCCTCCCTTGATAAAACTGTGTCCTTGTTCTTACATCATAAAAAGTTATAATAAGGGAGACTAGTGTTCCTACACTGAATGAAGACTCACACTGTTAGCCCAGCAATTTCCTAACAATTTATGCCTCAGCATAAGATAAGAGGATGGGGAAATCATGCCGCCTCTTCTTTTGCTAATCAGTAATCTTTGTGAGTTTCCGTAATACAGAATATTATTTAACCCATGATTATCATATTGAGAAATTCTTTACAAATTCTGATGCCAATAGGTGGTAACTCAGATAGGCATCACTTTACACAGCATGCTGACCTTCTCTGAGCATGTGGACAATTTCATTGTCTCAGGATCGCATGTATAAAAGACTGTCTTTTTTTTCCATTGAATTTACTTTTGTCAAAATCAATTGGTCGTACAAATTTAGGCCATTAACTCACACATAAGCAAAAATTCCCTCAACATGGATTATAGGCCTAAATGTAAGGGCTAAACTATACACTTCTTGAAGAAAACAGAAATTAATATATTCATGACATTGGATTAGGCAAAAGCCCAAATTTTCCTGGTAGAAGGAAAAAAGTTGAAAACTGAGACATGATCAACACTAAAAATGTTTGCATGTTAAAAGATATCAATAAGAAAGTGGAAAGATAAGCCACTTTTGACTGGAGGAAAAAAATTTAAATCATATATTTGATAAAGGACTCATATCCAGAATGTTAAATGCACTCACAACTAAATAACAAAAAGATAAATAACCCAATTTTAAAATGAGCAAGATATTTGAATAACCATTTCACCAAAAGGGTGTAGTAATGGCCAATAAAGTACATGAAAAGATGGTCAGCATCATCAGTCAGCAGGGAAATGCAAATTAAAACTACAACGTGACACCACTTCTTACCAACTAGAATGCTATAATAATAATAAAAAAGACAGTAACAATTGGAGGAAGTGAAAGCACAACGATGTGGGAAAATTAAAATACTTATGCATTGTTGATGGGACAGGCCACCGTGTTTAAAAACCTTTTGGCAGTTCCTTAAAACATTAAAGATGCACTTACCATATGACCTAGCAGGTTTACTCCTGAATACCTCAAAGAAATAAAAATGTATTTCTACACAACACATGACTGTGAATATTCATAGCAGCTTTATCCATAATACACTTTGGGAGGCCGAGGCGGGCGGTTCATGAGGTCAAGAGAGTGAGACCATCCTGGCTGACATGGTGAGACCCTGTCTCTCTTAAAAATACAAAAATTAGCTGGGCATGTGGCGTGCACCTGTAGTCCCAGCTACTTGGCAGGCTGAGGCAGGAGAACCACTTGAACCCAGGAGGCAGAGGTTGCAGTGAGCCGAGATAGTGCTACTGCACTCCAGCCTGGTGACAAAGTGACACTCTGTCTCAAAAAAAAAAAAAAAAAAAGGTGGAAAAACATAAATATCCATCAGTCAATTAACTGATGGCAGCCATCCATACAATTTAATAGAATTTGCCACCTAAAAGGAATGAAATATTGATATGTGCTACAACATAAAGGAACCACATGAGTATACTAAGCTAAGTGAAAGAAGGCAGATACAAAAGACCACATATTGCATGATTCCAGTTATATGGTGTCCAGAAAATCAAATCTGTGGAGTCAGGAAGTCATAGGGGCTGCCTAGAGCTGGGGGGTTAGGAATAAGGGGTGGCGACTGATGAGCATGATGGATTTCTTAGGAAAGATAGAAATGTTCCAAAACAGGATCATGGTAATGGTCACACAAGTCTAAAATTTTACTGAAAATAATTGAACTGTACACTTAAAACAGCGGAATGTTATAATATGTCAATTATACCTCAGTAAAGCTGTTTAAAAACAGAAAGTTGGTAGAGTGGCCCCCATCAGCCTTGCTCTTTGTCTTACTGCTCACTCTCCTAAAGAAAGCAAAATATTTATGGGTTTAAAGAAAGCTTACAGTTATTGCTTTTACTCAGAGACTCCAAGAGACACTGGCTGAAATCTAAGAGCCTCCAGAACTCTCAACAGCTGAAGGAACATTCGTTCCCACCCTGAAGGTGATGGGGGTCTGTAAGGTGCACTTCAGCTTCTGATACAGCAGGCATGGTGTGTGATGCACCTGGACGGTTTCAGATAGCACTCCACAAGTCTCAGCAAGACCCAGGGCCTGTGTCTATTTCTGAGAGCTTCAGAGGACAAGCTGCTACATCTTGCATCACAGGGCCAACCTTTCCTAGGCAAGTATGTTTGAAGCATTGGTAGCCAGGTTCCAAGTAGAAGGTGAATGTCTACAACACAGGAGAAAGACAAGACACAGAGTGGAGTGTCAAGCTAAATCATTTGTAGAATATTACTTCCAACAACTTCAGAAAGCATTCTTTTCAAGTGCTTATGGCATTTTCACCAACATAGACCATATGCTGGACCATAAAACAAATATCAGTATATATCCAAGAATCAAAATCATAAAGAGTATATGCTCCACCCACAATAGTATTTAATTAGAAGTCCATAACAATAAGATATCTAGAAAATCAATTTTAGAAAACATGCAACATGCTTCTCAGTAACACTTGGGTCAAAGAAGACATCACAAGAAAAAAATCCAAAACATCAGTGACTGAGTAATCAAAATGTTGGATACAGCGAACATAGTGTTTAGAGAGAATTTTACAACTTTAAATGCCTATAGTGGAAATGAGCCAAGGAGTAAAGTCAATTATCTATGCTTTCATCATAAGAACCCTGAAAAAGAAGAGTAAAATAAACCCAAAGTTAATAAATATAAGCCAATAATAAAAATAATGAAAACATGAAATAGAAAAATGAACAAACAACAGAGACAATCAGTGGCCAATTTTTCTGTGCTCCATGCACAAAAATTCAGTTCAGAATGATTTTATATTTAAATATATATCCAGAACCACAGAGATCTTAGAACAAAAATCAGGAAAATATAGGAATAAAATGGGAATTCTGTGATTCCATTACAGAATTACAGAAAGTAATTGCCCACCAGGTAAACTGAGGGGAGGGCAGGGAATTGACTAAGAACAGGCAGAAAAAAACTTTCTGGAGTGAAGGAAATGGCTTATATCTTCTTTTTGGTGGTACTTACATGGACATATATAACTGTCAAGCTTCATTGACACTGAATACATAAGTGTGTACACTGAACGCTTAAGATCTGGGCCTTGTAATGCATGTAAACTACATCTCTATTTTTTTAAGTAGAGAAAGGTGTCTTGGGGGGTTTATGGCAGTGGTGTTTGGGCAGACTGGGGCATAGGTTTCAGAAGCATTCACAGCATCTTCAGTTCAACAATTTGCTAAGAATGGTTTTGCAGCCAAAAATATAAGATAAGTGCAAATATCTATGATTAGAGTCATTGGGCATGCCATATAATTAATTCGTTATCACTAGATACCTTTCCTTCAATGAGGTTCTTCCATTAGGAACTCAGAGCTCTCCAGAGAAAAATTGCAATTGAGGTTTGGATATATTGGGTGGAAAAGAAAGTCACCTCACATAAAACTTAGTGATTGGAGCTGTCACCATTGTAAATTTCTAAACTTTGCAAAACAGCAGCAACATTTCAAACGACATTTTGAGAGAGGCGATAATGGGCTAAAATAGATTTCCCCCCAGGTGGAATTACTGCACAAGGACAATTACGTTGCCCTTGGAGACTTCTCCCAGTTTGGTTTAAGTTCACAGATTGCGGATCCCAGACAGCTGGTATCAACTAACCAGTGTTCTGTTAAGGCTAAACCCAAGACTCTTTATCACACTGTGGCCTTAAGATTGGATTTCTCTTCCTGTTCCTGGGAAGAATTAGAGATATAACCTAAAGGTCACTATTATTCTGAGAAAAGGGATCCTGGAGGAGGAGGGAGCAATGAGTATGTGGCAGGAGTTCAAGGTGACAAGGGCTGAGCCAGAAGCCACAGAGCATAAAGCTCCAGTCCTTCCTCCAGGGATGAGGCAATGAGGACTCCAACTCCTCTGTCCAGGTTTTAACAATCTAACTTACGGTTAGAGCTTTTTCCTTTTCTTTCAACTACTCCTGGCAGTAGTGGGGTCATGGAATTTTTGTAAAAAATGGGGTGGAGGAAAATAAGGCATCTGCATGAGTGTATAACCATTTTACCTCTGTTTTTAGCCCTCTTCTGGGTCACACTAGAATCAGATCTGCTCTCCAGCATCTTCTGTTTCCTGGCGAGTGATTCCTGCTACTTTGGATTGGCCATGACGTGCTGGAGCTGCCTTGTGACAGGAGCAGGAGGGTTTCTGGGTCAGAGGATTGTCCACCTCTTGGTGGAGGAGAAGGAGCTGAAGGAGATCAGGGTCTTGGACAAAGCCTTCAGACCAGAGCTGAGGGAGGAATTTTCCAGTAAGTAAACTTGAGTCATGGGTCTGTGGCTCCATCTTAAACTCCGCATGGGTGTGGGGAGGTTGACCTTGTCTAGCAAGTTACGGAAAGTTGTAGCCAAATGAAAGCCAATCACACATCTAAAGTCATCAGAAAGGAAACAGTATAAAATGGTATAGTGTAAAAGATACTGGATGGGGTGTCCAGAGACTGGATTCTGGCCCTGACCTAGAACTTGAGAGGCAGCCATGTCAGCCTCAAGGCCCCTTTTCTTCTCTTCTAGAAAATCACACATGAGTTCTCTTTCTTGTCTACAACTCTTATGTTCTGAAGCTTTTTGTCTTGGCGATTGCTGTGCAACATTCACAAAGGACACCATTACAGTGGAGACCTCACCAGTGGGTCCCTGCCTCTCTAGACTACCCCAGGCTTTGTTTCATTTTATAACTTCTTTAGCATCTTTAGTGAAGGCAAAATAAAAGGAAGTGAAGGTACAGGTGTGTGTGTAAGTGTATGTGTGTGTCAAAGAGAGAAAGAAAATGAGGGGGAAAGCAAGTCAGAGACAGAGAATGAGAAAGAGAATGAATGAGAAAGATAGTGTGAGAGAGAGAGCATCAGCAAGAGAGAGAGAGCGAGAGTGAGAGAGATCATCAGTGAGAGAGAGAGAAAGAAAGCGTGCACAGGTGCATAGCACAGAGCAGAGACAGAGTAAAACGCAGTATGAGGCCAGCATGCCTCATTTATATTTCTCATACATAGCCTTTTTTAAAAAACCATTTGTCTCTGTTGCTCAATATCCCAAAGAAATTGACTGCAGATTTTGCTGTAGTAACTCTTTGTGCAAATAATCCTGTGAGGAAGGTAGAAAAGGGGTCACCTCCAACTAGACAATGAGCCCATCAAGTTCTGGAAACATAAAGTAACTTGCCAAAAACAGCTGATTAATGTGTAGCAGAGCTCAGACCAGAGCTTCATTCCAGAGGCTTCATCACTTGACCCTGGGGCTAATCCTTGGCAAAGTAGGTTTTCAGTCTCTCCCTTTGCCTCTCTGTGTGCCCCAAACCAATTCTCTGTCCTCCTCCCAGATGTGTGCTCTTTCCCAGTAAACTGCTACACATTCTGATTTCTGTGCTTTTGTTTACTTGTTCCTTTTATGGAATGTACACCCTCCACTTTAACACCCCCACTCTAATCATCTATCCAGGTGACTGGGTGAACTATGTGTCTTCATGCAGGTTCTGGCTGCCTAGAAGGTCCTTCCCTGTTCACACAGAAGCTGCCCTTGACACTCTATTCTTCTTTCACTCTTCTCTGACCTCTTCAAATGTCCAATTTCCTCCACTTTCTGTTCTTTTTTTTTTTTTTTTTTTTTTTGAGATGGAGTCTTGCTCTGTCGCCCAGGCTGGAGTGCAGTGGCCGGATCTCAGCTCACTGCAAGCTCCGCCTCCCGGGTTCGCGCCATTCTCCTGCCTCAGCCTCCTGAGTAGCTGGGACTACAGGCACCCGCCACCTCACCCGGCTAATTTTTTGTATTTTTTTAGTAGAGACGGGGTTTCACCGTGTTAGCCAGGATGGTCTCGATCTCCTGACCTCGTGATCTGCCCGTCTCGGCCTCCCAAAGTGCTGGGATTACAGGCTTGAGCCACCGCACCCGGCCTCACTCTCTGTTCTAATGGTGTCTTTGAAAAACAAATATTAACAAATGACAAATATTAAATGTTTGTACTCCTTATGTCTCAGCAATATTTGCAATCTAACATCTGATACCAGGAAAAAGCAATGCTCAGCCTAGAGGAACAGTTTTCCTATGGTGAAAATGCGGGGGATATAATAGATGGGCAGAGGTCTGTATGAAGATAAAAACAGAGAATCTTTTCAGTGTTCTTTCTGTGCCCAGGCACTGTGCTAAAGGTTTTGTATGTGCAGGCTCATTACTCCTCATAACAACCCTATGAGATCGGTAATATTATTATCCTCCTTTTTTACAGGTGAGGAGACAGGCACAGAGAAGTTAACCAACTTGTCCAAGGTCCCACAGTTAGATTATGGCGAGGCTGGATTTGAACCCAGGCAGTCTAGTGCAGCGTCGGTGCCCTTAAGCAGTAGTTTATCTAGCAGCTTCTCTGAGCCTCCCTCCAGCCCAACACACACCACAAAAGCAACTGCATTTAGTCTACATAAAACACTTGCCAAGTCCACAGTGCCTTGGAGAAGGAGGGAGCTATGGCTCCATCAAAAAAGTTCCCTTTTCTGGTCTCTCTAGATCCCTGGGAACTCACTGGGGAAGAGTCATTTTCTATCAGCTTTGGACTTCTTCCGCTTTGAGATGGTAATTCCTTTGAGCTAGTCTGTCTAAAGTCGGCAGTAAAGGAGAAGCAGAGAAAGGGAGTAGAAAAGGTAGAGGTGGAAATACAACCAGAGAAAATTCCGCTCTCGGGCTCACATCCACCTCCTTCCCAGCAGCCTCTTCCCTGACTCCACCATTGCAGGGCCTTCTTGGAGTTGCCTGACAGTGGGAAGGGGCTAGGAGTAGACAAAACAAGGCAGAAGCATCAGGAGAGCAAATGGTCCCGCCTGTACCCCAGGAAGGAATTTCTCCAGCCTTTAATTTTTCATTCCGAATTTTGTTGTCACTGTTCTTTGGCCTTTGTTGGCAATTTCAGTTAAACTGGCTTATTCTTACTCTCTCAGAAAAGTTGATTCTAAACAGCTAGTCCTGCACCTGGTGTACAGGGTCCAAAAATGGCAGGTGGCATGGGCAGATTTGAGCCTTCACTAGAAAACTGACTTTAGATCTTTCCCTTAACCTCTCTGAGCCTAAGTTTCCTCACCAATAAAGTAGGACTGAGAATAGCTACCTCACGAGATAGCTGTAAAACGAAAGAAGCAAGCTGTGGGCTGTATGCAGATCATAAAGCACAAATGAGTATAGAGTATTTATCTGAGCTCCATGTAGCATGGTGTTCATTTTGGGGCTAATTCTAGGTGACAGCTTTACTGGCAGCGTTACTGCCTGTGGATTTCAGAGGAGCCTGAAGATATGGATGTTATATCTGCTGCCCTTGGCTAGACACTAGACAACTGAGATGTTAGTTCATCAGTGGCTAACTCATTTTCCGCATTGCTATCTGCTTTTTATGATATCTGATAAAAATTTCTCAATGAAATTCATCATTTAAGCCCATCTGCAATTCCTGAGTAATGGCTCCACTCTCCTCCCAACTGCCCAAGCAGGAAACCATAGGGGTGATTTTGTCTCCTTTTCCTCTCAGCCCAGATCCAGTAGGTACCAGGACCTACTTCAAGGTAAGGTCTGAAATTCAAACCTGGTGTATCTCTCCCCTCCTCTGCTTCCACTGCTGGACCCTGCCTCCAGCCCTCGTCTAAGCTTTGGCACAGACATTCTGATTAGTCTCTTGATCACCTGGATTTCTCCTATCCCCTATACCAGTCCGTTTTATATCCTCAAGCCAAGGTAAATTTCCTATGCCACTACTCTGCGTCTGTTTCTCTTGTATTATTAGTAGTAAGAGTATTTTGAGACAGAGTCTTTCTCTGCCACCGAGGCTAATGTACAGTGGCATAATCTCAATTCACTGCAACCTCTGCCCCCCGGACTCCATCCATCCTCCCGCTTCAGGGTTGTGATTAGCAGGGACCATAGGCATCTGCCATCATGCCGGGCTAATTTTTGTAATTTTAGTAAAGACAGAGTTTTGCCATGTTTTGCAGCCTTACCTCCACCTCCAGAAATCAAGTGATTCACCACCTCAGAGTCCCAAAGAGCTGGAATTACAGGCATGAGCCACTGTGCCCAGCCTGTTTCTCTACTGATTCCAACAAAAATAAGGGTTTTTCTTTGACATGGTGCTGGAGACCCAAAATCATAATTCTATACATGATTCCTCATTACCTACAGAATTAAATTCAAACTTTCCCTCTTATACCCAACTCTCCACAATCACTCTATTCTCCATAAAAATTTGGTGAGTCTCCCATGACCCTAGCAATGCTTATATTCCAGGGACATGTGACAGTTCACTTCTCACATTACTTTTCTGGAATAAGATGGGGTAGAAAAAGATGTTTGCTCTTTCCCAATAAACTGCTACACATGCTGATTTCTGTGCTTTTGTTTGCTTGTTCCTTTTATGGAATGTACACCCTCCACTCTAACACCCCGCTCTCACCGTCCTGGAACACCTATGTAACATCACCTTTATCAGAAAACTTCCCAACCAGATCCTGAAAGCTTTCCAATGACCTGACCTGTGTTCACACAGAGCTCCAGAACAAGACCAAGCTGACTGTACTGGAAGGAGACATTCTGGATGAGCCATTCCTGAAGAGAGCCTGCCAGGACGTCTCGGTCGTCATCCACACCGCCTGTATCATTGATGTCTTTGGTGTCACTCACAGACAGTCCATCATGAATGTCAATGTGAAAGGTACGGTAGCCTGGGGAGGAGATAAAGCAAGTTGGTTAAATGAGTTTCAGAAAGAAGGACAAGAAAGGGAAGAGAAGTCATTCCATTGAACACCTGCTGAGCTCTGGGCCAAGTGCCTTTGCTGGTCACTACTGACTGGGGAGTTCCAGGCTGGTATCCTCAGTTTTTTAGATGAGAAAACTAGGGCTGAGAGACAGCAAGTAACTTTTCCAAGGCCCCACAGTTAAGTAAGTAAGTAGGAGCGTTAGACTTTAAACTCACTCTTGTGTGACTCCAAAGGCTGTGGAAGCTCTTTCTACTGTGGCCCCAATCAAAAGTCAACTAAACTCCAACTTCAAACTCAAGATATCCAGCTACTCCTTGGCTCTCCGGGCCAGTATCAGACCTTCCAGGTGCCACCATAGTCATCATTTTGAACCTTGTGTGTAGGCTGATGAGAACATTCAGAGCCCTCCTGCCCAACTCAAAGAAGAAGTCCTCTCGAGAGAACTAGTGAAGCTGGTTCACAGAGGCCTGTCAGGACACAATTATCCAGCACATGCCTTCCCACAATATTTTCTTAACAATAAGAGTTTCCAGTGTCCAGAATACAATCTCTTCAGCTCACCACAGGGCCTACTATTACAGAGCCATTTCTAGCCAGGTTCCCAAAGTGCACCCTCATTTGATCCACTTTTTTTTAAGGAGACTGCCATGTAGTCTCACCCTCTGACTCCCACAGCCCAGTCTCTTCAAACCACAGCACCCCACCGCTGGCCTGGCCCTCCACATTCAGTCTACTCAAACTCTTATAAAGCAACTAATTGCTTTTGAGTCTCTAGCACTACCTAAAAAAAAAAACCCTTACCAGTTTCTACATAGCCATACCCCTAAGTACCACTACAGTTCGAGGAGTGTGCTAAGAGTAAACAGTTTTTTGTTTTAATGTTGACTTTCCACAGCTCCCAAAAACAGGGGATAACAAATGACAGGGGAAGTGTTAGAGGCATCTGTTTCTTAAAACCATTATCACTCCCAGACTTAGAAAATGCTTCACAATGATGGCCATTTCATGAGGCTGTCTCTCCAGAAACTCAAATTGCAGAGAGACTTTAAAAATGGCTAAGAATACAAAAATAAGTAAATAAAAAATGATCATTAGCCTAGGAAATCCCTTCCTTCTTCAAGGGAAGGCACTCCAGATACCTCCATGAACTTTGCTTCCACACAGCTCAGGGCATGCTGACAGGTCCTCCCAGTGCAGGTGTTATCAGCAGAGGCCACACTCCTCTCTGCAGTTCTCCACCAGGCTCCACAGGAAACGCCAGGGCAGGGTTTAAAGGAAAGTTTATCACCCCCACTTTATATAACTGGGTAAACAGAGTCGGCGCCAGAATTAGAAGCTGCTTTCCCAAGGAACACACAATCAGGAAAAAGAGTGTGGGTTTCCAGCATCTCCCCACAACCCACTGTTTGCTCAATGACTCCAGAGATGGTCTTTGTAACAAAGTTTTATTAATCCATTGCAAAATGAGAAAAATACCAGCAATTCTATGTATATCTAAGAATGTATCTTGCCTATATTCAACTGTGAATTTGTGTGTGTAATGCAAATTCTTTCACTGTCCTTTCTTGCCTAAGGACTGACTGGGACTGTTCATATTCTCAGATTTTTTAGATTTTAAATGGTCTGTCTTTAATTGTATTGATGACAACTCATACTTTTTCAGTATCCTTACTTGGCAAAATATAAAGTGATTACCCTAGGTCCTTTTCCAAAATTAAAGTGTATATATATACACACACACACACACACACCACACAAACATAGGTCCATCAAACCCGAAAGTTTAGAAATTCTTGCTTTCTAGAAACCAAATGTCAGTTTCTTTTTATTTTTGTGTTTTTCCTATGGCTGTATCATGACCCAATCTCAGTCAGAGCCACAGAAGAATACACCCTGAGTCTGTTATAACCACTGCACTTGGGAGTGGGGAGTGGGGCACATGGATCTGTGTACGTGGTTGCAGCTTCTTTGGGATATTTCCTGACACTGACATCATGCTCTTCGTGGGCAGGTACCCAGCTCCTGTTGGAGGCCTGTGTCCAAGCTAGTGTGCCAGTCTTCATCTACACCAGTACCCTAGAGGTAGCCGGGCCCAACTCCTACAAGGAAATCATCCAGAACGGCCATGAAGAAGAGCCTCTGGAAAACACATGGCCCGCTCCATACCCATACAGCAAAAAGCTTGCTGAGAAGGCTGTGCTGGCAGCTAATGGGTGGACTCTGAAAAATGGTGATACTTTGTACACTTGTGCCTTAAGACCCATGTATATCTATGGGGAAGGAGGCCCATTCCTTTCTGCCAGTATAAATGAGGCCCTGAACAACAATGGGATCCTGTCAAGTGTTGGCAAGTTCTCCACAGTCAACCCAGTCTATGTTGGCAACGTGGCCTGGGCTCACATTCTGGCCTTGAGGGCCCTGCGGGACCCCAAGAAGGCCCCAAGTGTCCAAGGACAGTTCTATTACATCTCAGATGACACGCCTCACCAAAGCTATGATAACCTTAATTACCTCCTGAGCAAAGAGTTTGGCCTCTGCCTTGATTCCAGATGGAGCCTTCCTTTATCCCTGATGTACTGGATTGGCTTCCTGCTGGAAGCAGTGAGCTTCCTACTCAGCCCAGTTTACTCCTATCAACCGCCCTTCAACCGCCACACAGTGACATTGTCAAATAGCGTGTTCACCTTCTCTTACAAGAAGGCTCAGCGAGATCTGGCATATAAGCCACTCTACAGCTGGGAGGAAGCCAAGCAGAAAACCATGGAGTGGGTTGGTTCCCTTGTGGACCGGCACAAGGAGACCCTGAAGTCCAAGACTCAGTGATTTAAGGATGACAGAGATGTGCCTGTGGGTATTGTTAGGAGATGTCATCAAGCTCCACCCTCCTGGCTTCATACAGAAGGTGACAAGGGCACAAGCCCAGGTCCTGCTGCCTCCCTTTCACACAATGCCCAACTTATTGTCTTCGTTGTGTCATCAAAATCTGCACAGTCACTGGCCCAACCAGAAGCTTTCTGTCCTAATCGTATAGCAAAGGACAGACAATATAATTTGCTGTTACCCAATCTCAGTGGCTGATTCTGAACGATTGTGGTCACTTTTAACTTGAGGTTCTCTTTTGACTAATAGAGCTCCATTTCCCCTCTTAAATGAGAAAGCATTTCTTTTCTCTTTCATCTCCTATTACTTCACACAGTTCAATGTAAAGAGCAATAAATGTTTTAATGCTTAACCTGGAGAGAGGCATGGTTTCTGTTAATACATACTTTCATCCTTTTCCTTTCATTTGCAACTATCACCGTCTCCAACTTACAAGAGTAGCATGAAACCAGGGTTGTGGGGTGGGCAGAGTAGTGGGAGGTACAGAAAGGGCAGATGAATACTGAATAAGCTCTACTGTGTTTTAGGCATGTATGAAATGACCTACATATGACATATATTATCTCATTTAATACTCATCAGAAGCCTGTCAATTGAGGAAAATGACAAGTCTCAATCATTTTAAGAGATTTATTTGAAGATGTGCCCAGGAGACAGGCCTATTCCTTTCTCCAAAGATGATTTTGAGGGCTCCAATTCAAAGGGGGAAAAGAGAGGGATACTGAGAAGCACACAGTTTTTATGTAAGGGGATAGCAGGAAAAAAATAGGCATTCATGCCTTTGTCTGGCTCAGCGAATCTGCATTGTTTACATAAGATGACATAAACAGTAGGGGCAGAGAGAAAATGCAGGGAATCTGCATTGTACATAAAATAACGCAGACAAAATGGGGTAGAGGAACAATCAGATAGGTATTCGTGTCAGGGGTGACTGCACCTGTAGTGATAAGCTATCAATTTGCATTGCTGTGGTGAAGTTTTAACAGCTCACTAGGAAATTCCTTGCGGGCAAAATATGGGGGAGACGTGTAGCTTTTTATCTTGTAGCCATCTTATTTAGGCACCAAAAGGGGGAGGCAGGTTTGCATTACCCAGTTCCCAGCTTGATTTTTCCCTTTGGCTAAATGAGTTTGGGGTCCCATAATTTAATTTTTTTTCACATTTTCTCTCTTTTTTTCTCTAAACTCTTTCGAAGTATTGTATTTTGAAAGACATGCGTTCCTGGCCTCTGGTTGCTTTTTCTTTCTATTTTTCTTTTTTCTTTTCTTTTTTTTTTTTTTTTGCTGGTTTCTTGTGGCTAGGATGGTTTATTCCTAGAAGTTCAGGTCGCATGTCACTAGGAAGGCTCGTTCCTAGGAGGTTATGTCTCACCTTGCTAGGAAGGTTTATTCCTGGGAAGTCTTGTCCCATGAAGATAAAAAAATTTTTTAAAAAATAGAGGTGTGGGGTAGAAGGGAACATGAGAGGAAACCAGAAAGAGAGAGAAAGAGAAAAAATAAAATATATAGGGACATAGGCCAGATTTTTAGCAACAAAAGGAAAGCAAACCTGGAAGCTGGGTCAGGATATATAACTGCCTCCTCAATTAGAGCAATTCTCTAGGCCTTTTAGTTGCATGTTGACTTATATGTAAGCACATACCACAACAACATTGTAAGCAAAAACAGGATAGAGCACAAATTATTACTATTATTACTATTATAAACAATAGTTTCTACCACCATGTTCCCCAGGATCCAAGCCAACCACTCAACCAATCGATTAGTGAGGGTTTTGGATCTGACAGGTTGGTTATCTGGGTTTTCATATCAGTCATATGTTGCATTATGTTCTTTGATTCACCTGGAATATACACACAACATTTAGCTTTTATGATGACACAGGTCCCCTCTTGTGCTGTCATGAGTATCTAAAGTCATATGATTTTGCAGCACAGCTTTCCTCGTAAGCATAACTTCATTGTTTAGCAAGGGGATACACATGAGGCTGGCTATCAGTCAGGGCCTTTTGGGTGTAATTCATAAAGGACCTCTATATGCCATATAACATCTTCAGTACCTATCTGTGGTATAAAGATTGAAGCTAAATGATGATGCCATTGGAATACTGAACATATCCAGTGAGAGTGTAAACGAAAAAGGTTTGCTGGTTTTGGCAGGGTCTGAATTACTTGTCCTTGTGCCCAAGCATAACCTCGGGAACATCATCCCAACCACCTTGGAGGTAACGATGGCCATAAGTTAGTGCCACATAGCCAATATGTCCCATTTGGAGCTAGCCAATAAATATCTGGTTGCTGCACCCAATTGTTGGCATGCCAGTCAGTGTCTTATAATATGATAATGTGGTCTCAATGTTCTCCAGGTATCCACCCCATATCTCTCATACTGTTTTGCTAAGTTGGCCAAAGAATGGGTGAGCCATATAAATCCATCCTAAATTTGTATTATTCCATTCTGAAAATGGGTCATTGTTTGAGGCATGGTTACCACCTTCTCTTTTAGTTGGGGAGATGCTAAAGTGAGAACGAATGAGCTGGTCTTTTCCATTGAAAAATTTTTCCTATGTCCCTTGCTCTTAAGAGTGTTTTTAATGGGCCAACTATATATATATTGTATTTTGTTATGGCAGCACTAAGAATACCAGACTGTTTCTGTGATGCAATACATTTTTGGTATTGTATCTAGTCCTGACCTTGGAAGGGGGATACTCATCATGGCAGGCCAGAGCCACTGGAGAGAGGCACGAGCCCACATATCCAGCAGGTGTCCTTTTGTAATCTGTCTGCATAATCCTGAGCCTATTGTAGAAATAGGTTTGTTTCATGGGCATCAGTGGCAAGAAGATGTAGGGATATATAATTAATAATAGCAAGGTTGTGAAATTCATTTTAGTTACTAACAGATGTTAGTTAAATTAGACAAAAGCAAGTGCCCTATTCTGCATAAGACAGTAGTTGCCAGTATATCTAGAACAATCATTGTAATGGTTATTGTACAACGAACATAGACATTTCTTTGTATACAGGCCTGGTCCTGTATCTTGGGTTTAAGCAGTCCACAATAGCTGTCATCTGCTTCTAATTTTGGGTTGAAGGTCAATGTTTAGTGAACTGGAGGTGAAGGTCTTTGGAGGAAGTTACAGTCCGCTCAGGAGATTGTGCCTTTTAAAGTGAGTGATGTGAATCCAAGAGTCTATACGCTCTAATTTTGTGGCACATGGATTAGTCAATCGTACCTGGTATGGGCCCTTCCATCAGGGTTGAAGGAAATTCTTTATTAGATGTCTTTTCCAATAGACAAAATTTCTGAGTTGCAGATTGTGACCAGGCACCTTATCCTCAGGGAGTGCATTGTGAAAGGAATTCCTTACCAAATCTTGGGTTCTTTTAAGGTGGATAAAAAAAAATCCCTCACAATATTGCAATATATCTCCCTTGAGAAAAGTTGGATTCATTATGTTTGTTCCTGTACACATGGGCCTTCCCACTATAATTTCATAAGGGGACAATTGATGTTTTCCAAAAGGGGTTGATCAGAGTATAAGCAGTACTAGGGGGAGTGCTTTGGACCAGGGAAGGAAAAATGCCTCTGTGAACTTAGCCGATTGGGTTTTAATTATTCCATTGGTCCTTTCCACCAGGCCTGAGGATTGGGGATGGTAGACACAATGGAAATGTTGAAATATGGGCCAAATTTTACAAATACTTTGAATAACCCGGCCAGTAAAGTGAGTTCCCCTGTCATTGTGAAGTTCACCAGGGACTCCCCACAGTGGGATACTTTTTTCTAGTAGGATTTTTCCAACTGCCATGGCTGTTGCTTGCCTGCAGGGAAAAGATTCAACCCAATGGGAAAACATGCAGACTATTACTAAAACATACCTGTAACCTTGAGGTGATGGCGGCTGGATAAAATCAAGGTGCCATACGTCAAGAGGTCCAATCAGAAAGGAAAAATCACCCTGGGCCCCATGGAGGGGCTTTCGTGGGTTATATTTGGGACAAATAACATAAAGAGTAAACTTTTTGTGCCACTGTGAAGGATGGTTTCCAGTAATATTGTTTACATCAGGGTATTATTTTATCTGGATTCCAATGGCTTAGATTATGAACATATTCCATAAGGGGCACCTGACATCCAATTAGAATAGTGGATTTATTATGAGGTCCACATCATATTTCAGTTTTGGGAGACAAGTGTTCCCCTGCCTGTTTCCAAGTAGATTTCTCTTTTGTAGGAGCTATGCTCTGGGTTTCTTTCAACATGTTTCTAAGTGTTTTGGGGTTTTATGGCCATTTCTTGTATTGGGGCTGGTGGCTTGGATGCTGCTCATTTAGCTGTAGTGTCAGCCAGTTGGTTACCTGACTTTCTGTGGTGTCTAATTTTGAGTGACCTGGGATTTTTATAATTGCCAAACGTTTGGGTTTTAAAATAGCTTCTAACAGCTCTCATAATTGGTGTCCATTATTTTATGAGTTTTCCTGAGGAGGTTCAATATCCTCTCTCTTTCCATAGCATCCCAAAGTCATGAGCAACCCCAAAAGCATAGTGGCTGTCAGTGTAAATGTTTGCAGCCTTGTCTTTTGCCAATTGACAAGCTTGGATCAGGGAAATCAATTCGGCCACTTGAGCTGATCTGGCTTGGGGAAGAAGACTGGCTTCAATTACCTCTGCTACGGAAACCACAGCATAACCTCCTCTAAAATTTCCTTCCTCTCCTCTTAAATAACACCCATCTGTATATGATTCTATCTCAGTAGTATCCAGTGGGGTCTCTTATAGGTCTGTTCTGGGGGTGAGAAGTTGGTCAATCATCAGAACATAGTCATGAGGGGTTTATTGGAAGGGCCTGTCAAGGGAGTGGCTGCATTCGGATTATTACAGCGGGAAATAGTAATATTGGGAAATGATAAAAGCAAAATTTCATAAGAGGCTAACCAGTTGACAGATGTTGAGTATGATGAGAGTTGAGAAGGGTCTTAAGAGAATGTGGCACAAAAATGGTAATGGGGGAACCCATAATTATTTCTTCAACAGAGTTGTACAGAAGGGCCATGGCTGCCATTGCTCTCACACAGGAGGCAGCCCTTAAGCCACAGGGTCCAGCTGTTGGCTATAATAGCCTATAGGTCTCTGATGATCACCATGTTTCTGGGATCAGTATCCTGCATGCAGTACTTCCAGTTTCGTGTACGAAAAGGGAGAAAGGCAATATTTGGGGTATCCTAATGCTGGGGCATTAGTTAGAATTTCCTTTATTTGTTGTACAGCTGATTGTCCCTCTGAAGTCCACATGATGGGATCAGGTTGTTCATTTTTCAGGTATGCATACAGAGGTTGAACCATAAGGGAGAAACTTGGTATCCAGTTTCTACAACAGGTTGGCAGGCCCAAAAATCCTCTAAGTTGCTTCATAGTGATGGGCATTGGAAAAGCTAAAATTCCTCTCACTCTGTCAGGGTTAATACTCAGTCCTTTGACTGAGATAATATGCCCCAAATACTTAATGTGTGGTAAGCATAGCTGAAATTTGTCTTTGGACACTTTGTGTCCTTTGGTGGCTGTTTGAGTAAATACAGACTATCTTCCTGGGAGGAAGATAGTATGCCTGAACAAAGGAGAAGGTCCTCCATGTACTGGGTGAAGGTTGAGCCCTGGGGAAAAATTAAATCCTCTTAATCAGCTTTTAATATTTGGGAAAAGTAAGTGGGACTTTCTGTATACACTTGGGGCATTGTAGTCCACATATATTGCCATGTTTTCCAAGTAAAGGCAAACAAATGCTGGCTGTCTGGATCTGCAGGAATACTAAAAAAAAAAAAAAAAAAAAAAAAAAAAGGCACCGCAGAAATCCACAGCTGAGAAATACTGGCTGGTAGTGGCTACTGCTGATAGAAGGGTATGTGGTTTGGGGACTACTGAGTGCCTGGGTATTACAATATTGTTAATTGCCCTCAAGTCATGCACAAATCTTTATCCTCTCCCGCTTGGATGTTTTACAGGAAAACATCCAATGGCTGTTGCAGGGGCCTATGCAGGGAATAATGAGCCTTTTTTTTTTTTCAGATAATCTTGTATGATAGGGGCAATTCCGTCTATGGCTTCCTGTCATGGAGGATATTGTTTAAAGTTGGGTAGGGGTTTCTTTGGGTTTATCTCTACCTTTATTGAAGTGGTTGAGGGTATTTTTCCCATACCTGTATTTGACTGAGGCCATAAGTGGGAGGGGCATCTTGAGCAAGTACTCCACTTCTGGTGTTAGCAGGAAGACTGGGGAAGCTAAAAGGAGTTTTATTGCTTCCTGCTCTTTATTCCAATGTTTACTCTTCTCCCTTAATATTTCTTCCCCTGCCTCCATTTTATTTTCCCAGTCACAAGCTGACATTTTAACATTACTAATGCTAAATTGTGGTACATTGTCAGGACGTTTTTTAATTTGGTATTTTTGCTCACCCGGCTCCAATTCTAAAAAGAGTTCACCTTTTGATAACAACAACAAAAAAAAGGGATATGAGCATTATGGATGTTGAGGAGATCATGACCCAGATGATTGACAGGGGCCCGAGGGCATATAAGAAACATATGGGACGTATTGAGCGTGTCATGCTTAGAGCCTGTGGCGGGGGAGCTGAAGCCGACGAAACGGTAAGGTGTAGGTCTGAACTTAAAACATGGGATTGTTTTATTAGACACACCCACCATGCTAATCTTTTATTACTTTAAGGAATGGAGTTTCTAAATAAGGTGGGATTTATCAAAGGAATAGTCATGCCTGTGTCAAAACAGTTTTAAGCTCATGGTTAATCTCTCCCAGTTTGTTTGTCAGGGTAGAGTATTTAAAGAGGTGAAACCCCTGTATTTCCTCAGAGCATCCCTAGTCTTCCTAAGTTGCATTCTCTGGCCTTTTTCTTTCTCTTCAGCCTAAAGCAATCCCTCTTAAGGCATCCCAGTCTTTTACAGTAGCAACAAACTTGGAGGAAAGAGTTCTCAGACTGAGCGAGCTTAAAGTCTTTCTGGGACTGAGAGGTTTGAGAAGTTAATTGCTTTAGCTGTAAATGCATAACTCAGGCAATCTTCTTTTTCCTTCTTTATCATAATGTGAGATAACTGTTCAGATAAGTTAACTAGTTCATTAGTTCTGGCTGTGGCCTAATTTGTCAAGTGGTGTTTTACAAGGGTGGCTAAATCATCATCCAGTCTGTTTAAGAAATTTTCATTTAGTAATATATCAGTTTTGGTGTTTTCAAACAATCAGCTGACATCCTGCAATATTGTCTTAAAGTTTTATCAGAACATATGAAATAATCTAAAACTGATTCATTTGGGTTCTGGCAGCACTGTTGGATTTTATTCCAATCCACAACCCTTTGGAACACTGAAGGACTAATATTTAACAGAGTGGTCACTTGTTCCCATGCGTCTTTACACTCATCTTCTGGATTTGTGGAGCCTGATTATTGTGGCTTTATTGGGCTTTCAGGGGTCAAATCTGCTATAGGGTCTGACCATTGTGCTTTTTCCAGCCATTCCTTAGCTTTAGCTTCTGAGACCAACATGCGGACTAGCTGATAATGGTCTGAATGACCTTCGTCATAGGTTCTGATAATAAACTCAACTTCTCGGGCAAACCCAGTTGGATCTTTATGGGGTCAGGAAATTCTTTATGCCTCGTAATTCAGCCTTTGACTAGGGTTGGCAGACAATTGCTGGGGTTCCCCTACCTGTTACTGGTTGTTCCCAAAATGAGTAAATCATGAGAGAAGTCCCTGCGGGGTCCCACTTTCCCACATCTTCCAGATGAGACTCTGCCATTGGGGATGTCAGGGAATCGTCAGCGGGTGGGGTCCACGGAGTCAGATTCCTGACTCTGTCTTCTGTTGAGCAAGCGTTAAACATGCTGGGGAAGGTGAGGACAGATCTGGCCTGGGAAGCTCAGAGAGGTCAGGGTAGAGTGGGAGTGTAGGTGGAGGTGGGGAAGGTGCCAAAGGGGAATTAGTGGATCCCGAGGATTTCTTTAAGAGAGATAAAATATTAGAGAGTTCTTTATTAGCATTCCCAAGTTGTTTGTTCACCTCCTGTGGGGAGATGAGGTGGTCTTCCCCGCTTTTGTTACTTTCTAGATACCCCTAAAAATAGTTCTCCCATTCTGGTTGTTTGCTATTTGTGTCTGCGTTTCCATAGTGGTTCACAGGTACACTGATTTGGGCATCTCAAAAGATTCCCATTTAGGCCATTGTAACTTAGAATCTGCTTTAGTTACAGTGGTCTACTAGGTTAAATATTTGCGTGATGATTTGCCATAAGTATTTTGCATATACCTAGCTAGAGTTCCTAAAGGGGGAACTTTATGTTTCGCAGCTGCTGGGATCTTAGAGGCCTCGTTCACCATAATTTAGAGTTCATCTTTAAATTTGACCAAGCTGGGACATGTGTCGGGCACAAAATGTGCTCCATGCAGACCTAACTTTTCAGAGCCATTAACCCCTGACCCAGTTTGGTCCACCTGTGTCATGGCTACCTGGCACAATGTGTCAGGGGCTCAAGGTGCAGGAGGGATCACTTCCTTCTACGCACCTGCCGGCTGAGATTAGACCCTAAGCATGTTCTTCTGAGGGGGAAACCTACTTAGAGCCACTGCACATCTTAGGGAGCATTTTTCTCAAGACACCCTCACATGATTCTCAGTCACCTGAGAATGCCTCGAAAGGCTGAGGGGAGCAAGGTGCTCTATTTCTTCATAGTGGAAGATTCCACACTCATGAGCCAGAGGGTTCAGAGTTGGTCAAATCCGACAGGAGAAAGGACTGAAATACAAACACACACACACAAACAGAAACAAACAACAAAACAGTTAAGCAAAACTAACAATGATCACACTGAGCGCTCTAAATGTGAGCAGGAAATTAACACCAGCTGGTTGTTAATGTTAATTTTAGTCATTTAAAAGAATTGATAAGACACAATCCCAAACCAGTTTCATACCTGGTGATGGGGTCCAAGCTGGAGACCACGCTCCACTGATGCAGAAGCAGATGAGCTCACCTTCCTTGATGGAAGCGAGTAGAAAAACTACCACAAAAAAGGGGAGTTGTTTTAACAGCAAATAAACCTCAGACCCCCTAACTGAAAAATGTTGGAAGGGATCCCAGCAGGAAAGAGTTCCCTGACTTCGGCAAATCATCCTGTCAGTTTGGGATATAAAGTGCCCAAGCAGGTACCAAGCACCAAGAGGCAAATTGCCACAGGTCAGGTCACTTTCACTCAGGATCCCTCCATGGTTACCAGATGTCAATTGAGGAAAATGATGAGACAAGTCTCAATCATTTTAGCAGGTTCATTTGTCAAAGTTAAGGACAGACCCAGGAGACAGGTCTATGCCGTTCTCTGTAGACGATTTTGAGTGCTCCAAATTCAAAGGGGGAAAGAGTGGGATATTGAGAAGCACACAGTTTTTATGTAAGGGGAGGGTAGGGAAAAATAGCCATTCATGCCCTTGTCTGGCTCAGTGAATCTGCATTTTTTATATAAGATGACATAAAAGAGGCAGAGGGAAAATGCAGGGAATCTGCATTGTGCATAAGGTAAGACGGAAAACACTGGGTAGGGGAACAACCAGATATGCATTTGTGTCTGGCAGCCCGGGTGACTGCCCCCTTAAAGATAAGTTACCAATTTGCATTGCGATGATGAAGTTTTAACAGCTAACTAGAAATTTTCTTGTGGGCAAAATATGGGGCAGGGAAGGGGAGCGGGGATGTGGCTTTTCATCTTGTACCCATCTTATTTAGGCACCAAAAGGGAGAGGCATGTTTGCATGACCCAGTTCCCAGCTTGACTATTCCCTTTGGCTAAATGAGTGTGGGGTCCCAAAATTTAATTTTCTTTCACAAATCTATGAGGTGAGGGTGACTATTCTCATTTTATCAGTGAGGAAACTTGTTCACAGTCACACTGATTAGTGACTAAGCCTTCTACCAGGGAGTCGGCCTTGAAAGTCCTTATCTTTCCACTGAATCACACAGCCTGAACTGGTCTTGTCAGTGGTACAGCAGAGCACTGGAGCAGGGAGTGCTGATTCTTGGGAGAGCCCCAGCTCACTTGGTTTACCTCTTTTTGCCCAGTCCCATGCAGGGGACTCTCTAGAATCCAGAAGATTCCCTGAGGGGCATCTGGAAGGGCTTGCATGCCTTACCAGATGGGCCTGAGCAGGGGAGAGAAGCAAAAATGCATCCAGCCTCCACCAATTTCAGTGCTAATTTCCTTGAAGGTCTCTACAACACACCTGGCTATACGTGTGTTGGCCATTTGGGTCATTTGTAACCCTACATTTTACCCTTTAAAATTACACAATGAAGCCACACCATGGGTTCCTGGGCAAGTAAAGGGAACAAGCGTGAACTTCCCCGAAAATGTACCTTCTATTCAGCCCAAGAAGTGGAAGTCTATTATCCCACATCCCCAGATTTAACTGCCTCTCTCTCATTTCTCCTTGTCTTCTTTAAATCACATCCTTTCTTCCTTTATTCTTCCATTTCTTTAGCCTCTTTCCTTACCTCTATCTCCCCTTTAATCACTGGCCCTCTCATTCTTCTCAATTTCCATGAGAAGAGGAGACCAATCAAGACAAATGTGGGGACTTCAATGATGATGTAGTCATTAACCAACCAAAGAAGCAATAGTTTAAACACACACACACACACACACACACACACACACACACACACACACAGTCAGGGGCATCAGGGACAGAAGTGAACTGAAGCAGGCGAGGAAGTTGCTGTGGGTCCAGAGTGTGGGGATGGAAAGCTGTCTCCCTGTGTACCTGGGTGTGACAGCAATGAAGAGAGTCACATCCAACATCAAAACCGCTTCTTTCTTTCACAGAAAATTTACAGATCGTTAATCAGCTGAATTTGATGACTGCAAAGGAGATAGTTTCAGTGTTCGTTCCGAAGGGAAAAAGGAAAAACATTCTGGCCCAGATGAACAAGTTTCCACCACCTTGAAAACCCCAAAGAACAGAAGATCAGCACCAGCATCAGGACGGAGTGACCCCAGGCAGTGGGGTAAGGTGAAAAATGGAAGGAACACTCATTTTTCCCTGGCCACTGCACAAAATGCAAGAGCAGCATCTGTCCAGCTCTTGTAAGGTATTCACATCATCCGTATATTAATGACAAACAGCATGAGAAGGATAGGAGGGTGGTGGAATCTGGGGCAAGAGCCCTTCCCCCTTGTATTTCAGCCTAGTGAAACCCCACACCTATAAAACCACCAGAGCAATTTTCACAGGGAAGGGAAGGGAAGGGAAAGGACATATCTCCAACAGGCAGCAAGGGGTGTTCAAAGAAAGAGACGAGGGAATCGGATGGGCCAGCAGTCTCAACTGAACAAGCAAAAAGGCCTTGGAGTGTTGTAGCCAACAAAATGTGCCGTCCCTTCTTATACCTGAGGGTGCCAGGTGGGCAGAGCTCCTGCACCAAGCTCCGCTGCACCTCATGCGATGCACCACACGGGGATGTCAAAGGCTCAGAGGGAAGAACAAGGAAACCTGACCTGGTGGGGACTTTTGGGTCCTTTTCTCCACCTAGGTGGCTCTGCAGGGTACCTGGCAAGGGAATGAATGAACCCTCAGGCAAGTACTCAGCCACCGGCCTAAGGGCGAGGTGTATATGAGTACAGAGAAGGGAGCTAAGCTGAAGTCACTGGGAAAAGCCACAGGAACCCATGGGGCTTGAATGAAGACTTGGATTCCTGGGTCCAGGCAGGGAGCACAGCCTGGGCAGTGGTGTAGAGGAGGATGAGGGGCATGAGGAGCTCCCTGCCCCCATCTTCTAGGAAGCGTGTACAGAGGGCAGATGACGGAGCTCAGGTGCAAGAGTCAGTCACAGACCCAGTAGGCAGGGTCCAAGGACTGGGGTGGGGCGTGGAGCCCGCGACAGGCCTAGTGAGAACTGGCAGGAAAGTGGCCAGAGGCCAACTCTTACGTGAAATCTCTTGATTTCTAAATGTTAATGACTAACTGTAAATTGGATAAAACAGTGTGAAGACCTGTTGCAGGAGGGGGATGCATGGGGTGGTGTTCAAACTGTGTGTGTAGTATTTTACACCTTAAAAAGTGGGTGGACAGGTGTCAGCAGCAAATCTGTTCATTCTTAGTGATATGTCCCAAATACACATTATTATGCCATATTCTCATATTTTCTGTGTATCATAGGCTATAATTTTTTTAATAAATTAAACTTTGTGGGGGGAAAAGCATGCAAACTAACAAAACAAGTCTGCAGGCTGGACCCAGGCCTAATACTTCCTTCCGATTTTCCATTTCTGCTCCCAGTTTAGTGGTCCAGCTGGGGAGATAAAATATGAGACATGTTAGGTGCTGTGCACAGTAAATGTGCAGAGTGCCATAAGAAAGGAAAGTGCTTCCAGAGGATTTATTCCCATAGGGGATTCATAGGGTCCTTGCATTTAGGCAAGGATGACCTCACCCACAGCCTTGGCAGCACCAGTAGAGGCAGGGATGATGTTCTGGAGAGACCCGTGACCGTCGTGCCACAGCTTCCCAGAGGTGCCATCCAAAGTCTTCTGAGTGGCAGTGATGGTGTATACTGTGGTCACGAGTCCTTCCACGATACCAAAATTGTCATGGATGACCTTGGACAGGGGTGCTCAGCAGTTGGTCGGACAGGAGTCATTGATGATGATCTTGAACCTGTTGTCATATTTCTCATGGTTCACATCCATCAGAAACCTGGGGACATTAGCACTGGGGCAGAGATGATGGCCCTTTTGACTCCCCTCTGGAAGTGAGCCCCAACTTCTCCATGGTAGTGAAGACACTGATGGACTCCACAAGGTACTCAGTGACAGTATTGCCATATTTGATTTTGGTAGGATCTAGCTTTCCATTGATGACAAGCTTCCCATTCTCAGCCTTGATGGTGCCATGGAATTTGCCATGGGTGGAATCATACTGGAACATGTAGGCCATGTAGTTGAGCTAAATTAAGGGGTCATTGATGGCGACAATATCCACTTTACCAGAGTTAAAAGTAGCCCTGGTGACCAGACACCCAATACAGCCAAATCCGTTTATTCAGGCCCTCAGCTTCACCAGGTTGTCTCAGGGATGTGGTTGGAGCAAAACAGGACAATGTGGCTGCCTGTGGAACAGGAAGAGAGAACTAGCTACAGCATATTATTTAACACATGGTTATCATATCAAGAAAGTCTTCAAAAACTCTGATGCCAATAGGGTATGGCTCAGATGGGCATCACTTTACACAGCATGCTGAAATTCCCTGAGCATGTAGACAATTCAGTTGTCTCAGTATCACTTGTTTAAAAGACTATCCTTTTCCTTCATTGAATTTACTTTTGTCAAAATCACGTGACCATAAGAATATACGCCATTAACTCACACATAAGCAAAAATTCCCTCAAAATGGATTATAGGTCTAAATGTAAGGGCTAAATTATGCACATCTTAGAAGAAAACACAGATTAACATATTCATGATCTTGAATTAGGCAAAACCCCAACTTTTCCTGGTAAAAGGGAAAAAGTTTAAAAATGAGACATGACCAAAGCTAAAAATGTTTGCATTTTGAAAGACATCAATAAGAAAATGAAAAGATAAGCTACAGACTAAGAAAACAATTTCAAATCACGTATTTGATAAAGACTTGTATCCAGAATATAAAATACACTTACAATTAAACAGCAAACAGATGAATAACCCAGTTTTAAAATGGGGAAGATATTTGAATAGCACTTCATCGAAAAGATATAAGAATGGCCAATAAAGTACATGAAAAGATGGTCGGCATCATCAGTGAGCAGGGCAATGCAAATCAGAACTGCAATGTGACACCGCTTCTTACCCACTAGAATGCTACAATAAAAAAGAAAGACAGTAACAATTAGAGGAAGTGAAAAAACAATGATGTGAAAAATTGAAATACTCATGCATTGTTGATGGGACAGGCAGCCACACCAGAAAACAATTTGGCAGTTTCTTAAAACATTAAAGATACATTTACCATATGATTTAGCGGTGTCACTCCTACCTGTCTACCATAAAGAAATAAAAATGTACATCAACATGACATGTGAATGTGAATATTTATATCAGTTTTATTCATAATAGTCCAAAAAGTAGAAGCACATTGAATATCTATCAACTGATAAGTGAATAAACTAATGGGAGCCATCCATACAATTAAATGGGATTTGGCATCTAAAAGGAACGAAATATTGATACGTGCTACAACATAGATGAACCATAAAAGTATATTAAGCTAAGTGAAGGAAGATGGATACAAAGGACCACATATTATATGATTCCATTTATATGGTGTCCAGAAAATCAAATCTGTGGAGTCAGAAAACCAGTTATGGGCTTCCTAGAGCTGGGGGGTTTGGAATAAGGGGTGGCAACTGATGAGCATGAGGGATTCCTTAGGAATGATAGAAATGTTCCAAAACAGGACTGTGATGATGGTCACACAACTCTAAAATGTTACTAAAAATAATTGAACTGTGCCTTAAAACAGGTGAATGTTATGATATATCAATTATGCCTCAGTAAAGTTTTTAAAAATAAAGGAAAGTTGATAGTTTGGCTCACATCAGTCTTGCCCTTTGTTTTATTTCTCATGTTCCTAAAGAAAGTGAGATATTTATTGGTTTAAAGAAAGCTTATATTTATTGGTTCCACTCAGAGACTCCAAGAGAGACACTGGTTGACATCTATCAGCCTCCAGAACTCTCAACAGCTGAGGGAATGAGCGATACTGTCCTGAAGGAGATGAGGGCTACCTAAGGTGTACTCCAGCATCTGCTACAGCAGGCAAAGGCATGTGATGCACCTGGTTGGCCTCAGATAGTGCTCCACAAGTCTCAGCAAGACCCAGGGCCTGTAGCTAGTTCTGCTAGCTTCAGAGAACAAGCTGCTACATCTTGCAGAACAGGATCAACCTTTCTAGGCAAGTGGGTTTGAAGCAGTGGTAGTCAGGTTCCAAGTATTAGATGAACGTCTACAATGTGGGAGGAGGGCAAGACCCAGGGTGGAGTTTCAAACCAAATCATTTGTAGAGTATTACTTCCAACAACTTCAGAAAGCATTATTTTCCAGGGCTTATGGTGGCATTTTCACCAACATAGACCGTATGCTGGACCATAAAACAAGTCTCAATATATATCCAAGGACCAAAATCATGCACAGTATATGCTCTGGCCACAATAGGATTTAATTAGAAATCCATAACAATGAGATATCTAGAAGACTCCCAATCGTAGAAAGCAAGCAACATATGTTGAATAACACTTTGGTCATAGGCGAACTCACAAGAAAAAGTTCATTAACTGAGTGATGATGACCCAGTGCCTCAAAATGTCAGACGCAGCTGACACAGTGCTTAGAGAGAGATTGGCAACTTTAAATGCCTGTAGTGAAAATGACCAAAGGAGTAAAGTCAATTATCTATGCTTTCATCATAACAACCCTGAAAAAGAAGAGCAAAATAAACCCAAACTTAATAACTGTAAGCCAATTACGAAAATAATGAAAATCATGAAATATAAAAATGAACAAACAATAGAGAAAATCAGTAGTTAATTTTTCTGTACACCATGCACAAAACTAAATTTTAAAATGATTTTATATTTAAACATATATCCAGAACCATGGAGATCTTAGAAGAATAAATTATGAAAATATAGGAAATTGAAATAGAAAATGGGAATTCTGTGGGAATAAAAATCAGAAAGTAGTTGCCTCTGAGATTGATTGGGCGGAGGGCAGGGAAATAATAGGGAACAGTTGGAAAACACCTTTATGGAGGGAAGGAAATGGTCTATATCTTCGTTGAGTGGTACTTACATGGGCTTATATAACTGTCAAAGTTCATTGGCACTGAACACTTAAGATCTGGGCATTTTAATGCATATAAATTACACCTTGATTTTTTAAAACAGAGGAAAGTGTTTTGGGGAGCTTATGGTAGTGATACTGGGCAGTTGTCAGGCATAGACTACAGAAGCATTCACAGCATATTCATTTCAGGAATTTGCTGAGAATGGTTTTGCAGCCAAAAATACGGGATAAGTTCAAACATCTATGGTAAGAGTCATTGGGTCATACAACCAGAAATCCCCACTCTTGTGGTACAGGCCATATAATTAAGCGGTTATCACTAGATAGCTTACCTTCAGTGATGTTCTTTGTCTAGGAATCCAAAGCTCTCCAGGGGAAAATTGCAATTGAGGTTTTGGATATATTGGGTAGGAGAGAAAGTCACCTCATATAAAACTTAGTGATTGGAGCTGTCAACATTGCAAACTTCTAAACCTTGCAAGACAGGAGCAACATCTCAAATGATAGTCTGACAGAGGAGATAATGGGCAAATGTGGATTTCCTCTCAAATGTATTTACTGCGCAAGGTCAGAGTTCACATTGCACTTGAAGAGTTCTCCCAGTCTACTTTAACTTCACAGGTTGCAGATCCCAGAGAGCTGGTATCAACTGACCAGTGTCCTGTTAAGTCTAAACCCAAGACTCTTTATCACATTGCAGCCTTGAATTTCTCTTTTTCTCTTTCTGTTCCTGGGAGATTAAACTTCTCTTTCTGTTCCTGGGAGATAAAACTTAAAGGTCACTGTTCTTCTGAGTAAAGGGATCCTGAAGGAGCAGAGAGCAATGAGTTTGTGGCAGGAGTTCATGGTGATAATGACTGAGCCAGAAGCCACACTGCACAAAGCTCTAGGCTTGCCTCAAAGGATGAAGCGACCAGCACCCTGACTACTCTGTTCAGCTATTAATAATCTAACTGATGGTTAGAGCTTTTTCATTTTCTTGCAGCTACTTCTGGCAATGGTGGGATATGGAATTTTTGCAAAAAAAAAAAAATTGGGTGGAAGTAAAAAGGCATCTGTGTGAGTGTATAAATATCTGATCTCCCTTTTTAGCCCTCTCTAGGGTCACCATACAGTAAGATCTTCTCTCCAGCATCTTCTGTTTCCTGGCGAGTGTTTCCTGCTACCTTGGATTGGCCATGATGGGCTGGAGCTGCCTTGTGACAGGAGCAGGAGGGTTTCTGGGTCAGAGGATCATCTGCTTGTTGGTGGAGGAGACAGAGCTGAAGGAGATCAGGGCCTTGGACAAGGCCTTCAGACCAAGACTGAGGGAGGAATTTTCTAGTAAGTAAACTTGAGTCATAGTTGTGTGGCTCCAGCTTAAACCCTGCATGGGTGTGGGGAGGTGGACCTTGTCTAGCAAGTTACGGAAAGTTGTAGCAAAATCTAGGCCAATCCCACATCCAAAGTCATTAAAAAGGAAACATTAAAGAGTATAAAATGTCATAGTGTGAAATATACTGAATGGGGTGTCCAGAGACTGGATTCTGGCCCTGACCCAGAACTTGAGAGGCAGCCACCTCAGCCTCCAGGCCTCTTTTCTTCTATTAAGAAAATCCCACATCTGTTCTCTTTCTTGTCTATAACTCTTTTATGTCTGAAGCTTTTTGTCTTGGCGATTGTTTTGCAACATTCACAAAGGACACCATCACCCTAAAGACCTCACCAGTGGGTCCTGCCTCTCTAGACTGCGCTGGACTTTGTTTTGTTTGGAAGCCTCCTTAGGATTTTTAGTGAAGGGAAAATAAAAGGGAGCGAAGGTAAAGATGAGTGTGTAAGTGTTTGTGTGGTGTGTGTGTGTGTGTCAGAAAGAGAGAGAAAAAAATGAGGAGGAGAGAGAATGAGAAAGTCAGTGAATGAATGAGAAAGAGAGAGAATAGGAGAGAGAGAGAGGGCATCAGTGAGAGGAAGAGAGTGTGCTCAAGTGCACAGTACAAAGCAGAGTCAGAGTAAGAGGCAGTATGAGGTTGGACATGCCTCATTTAGATTTCTTATAAATGGCTTTTTTTAAAAAAAAAAAACAAAAAACATTTATGTCTGTTGCTCAATACCCCAAAGAAATTGATGGCAGAATTTGCTGTAGCAACTCCTTGTGCAAAAAAACCCCATGAGGAAGGTAGAAAATGGGTCACATCTAACTGGACAATGAACCCATCAAGGTCTAGAAACATAAAGTTACTCACCAATGCCATCTGCCAATGTATAGCAGCGCTCAGGCCAGAGCTTCCTTCCAGAGGCTCCATCAAGTGATGCTTGGCAAAGTGGGTCTTCAGTCTCTCTCTTTGCCTCTCTGTGTGCCCCAAACCAATTCCCTGTCCACCTCCCCAACCCAGGGGATTGGGGGGACTGTGTGTCTACATGGGTGCTCTGGCTGCCCAGAGGGTCCTCCCCTGCCCACAGAAAAGCTCCCACTTGACAGCACTCAGAGACCACACCCAACAATCTACTCTTCTTTCACTCTCCCAGAGAAGAGTGGCCTCTTCAAAAGTCCCATTTCCTCCACCTTCTGTTTTAATGGTGTCTTTGATAAACAAATATTAACATATGACCAATATTAAATGTTTGTAATCTTTATATCTCACCAATATTTGCGCTGTAACACCTGATACCGGAAAAAAAATAATGCACAGCCTAAGGGAACCGTTCACCTATGGTGAAAATTCAGAAGGTATAATGAATGGGTAGGGGCCTGCATGAAGATAAAAACAGAGAATCTATTCAGCGTTCTTTCTGTGTCAGGCACTGTGCTAAACATTTTGCATGTGTCGACTCATTTGCTCCTCATAACAACCCTACGAGATCGGTTTTTTATCATCCTCCTTTCTTATAGACGAGGAGACAGTCAGAGAGAGGTTAATTAACTTGTTCGAGGTTCCACAGCTAGAATATGGTAAAGCTGGATTTGAACACACACAGTCTAGTGTAGCATCTGTGTGCTTAAGCAGTAGTTAGTCTAGCAGCTTCTAGAAGGAAGAAGCTATAGCTCCATCAACAAAGTCCCCTTTCCTGGTGCCTCTTGATCCCTGCAAACTCGTTTGCAAACAGTGCTTTTCTCCTCACTTTGGACTTCTTCCACTTTGAAATAACAATTTCTTTGAGCCAGTCTGTCTGAAGTCGGCAGCAAAGGAGAAGCAGAGGAAGGCAGCAGAGAAGGGAGAAGAGGGGGAAATACAAACAGAGAAAATTCCACTCTTAGGCTGTTACCACCTTTTCCCCAGCAGCCTCTTCCCTGACTCCTCCCACTACAGGCCCTTCTTGGAGGTGCCTGACTATGGGAAGGGGCTGGGAGTAGACAAAACATGGCACAGGCATTAGGAGAGTAAATAGTCCCGCCTGTACCCCAGGAAGGAATTCCTCCAGCCTTGAGTTTTTCACTTGAATTTCACTCTTACAATTATTTGGCCTTTGTTGCCAATTTCAGTTAAACTGGCTTATTCCTACTCTTTCTCAGAAGAGTTGATTCTAAACAGCTAGTCCTGCACCTGGGGTACAGAGTACAAGGCTTGAGGTGAGGTGGGACTGACCTTAGATCTGTCCTTTAACTTATCTGAGCCTCAGTTTCCTCACCAATAAAGTGGGACTCAAAATACCTACCTTACAAGATAGCTGTAAAAGGAAAGAAGCAAGCTGTGGGCTGTATGCAGATTATAAAACACAAATGAGTGTAGAGTATTTATCTGAGCTCCATGTAGCATGGTGTTCATTTTGGGGCTAATTCTGGGTGACAACTTTACTGGCAGCGTCACTTCCTGTGGATTTCAGAGAAACCTGAAGATATGGATGTTATATCCACTGCCCTTGGCTAGACACTAGACATCTGGGATGTTAGTTCATCGGTGGCTAACTCATTTTCAGCGTTGCTATCTGCTTTTGATGATATCTGGTAAGAGTTTTTCCATGAAATTCATAATTTACGCCCATCCTCAATTTCCTAGTAATGGCTCCACTCTCCTCCCAGTTGCCCAAGCAGGAAACCACAGGGGTGATTTTATCTTCTTTTCCTCTCAGCCCAGATCCAATAAGTACCAGGACCTTCAAGGTAAGGTCTGACATTCATACCTGGTGTATCTCTCCCCTCCTCTGCTTCTACTGCTGGACTCTGGTTCCAGTCCTCATCTAAACATTGGCACAGACATTCTGATTAATCTCTTGATCACCTGGCTTTCTCATGTCACCTGTATCTGTCCATTTTATATCCTCAAGTCAAGGTTAACTTCCTATACCACAACTCTGCCTCTGTTTCTCTCTCTCTCTCTCTCTCTTTCTTTCTTTCTTTCTTTTTTCTTTTTCTTTTCTTTTTTTTTTTTTTTTTTTTTTTTTTTTGAGAAAGGGTCTTGCTCCACCCCCCAGGCTGGAGTGCAGAGGTGCAATCTCAGCTCACTGCTACCTTCACCTCTTGGGCTGCATCCATCCTTCATCCATCTTTCTGCCTCAGCCTCCTGAGTAGCAAAGACTATAGACAGATGCCACCACACAGGGCTAATTTTTGTACTTTTAGTAGAGATGGGGTTTCCCCAGGTGGTCCAGGCTGGTCTCGACCCTCCAGGCTCAAGCTATCCACCCACCTTGGCCTCCCAAAGTTCCAAAAATTGCTTATTTATATTTGCAATGCAAAAAGAAATAGGCATGAGCCACCACACCTGGCCTGTTTCTCTTTTTATTCCAAATATCAATAAGCATTTTTCTTTGACATGATGCTGGAGACCCAAAATCATGATTCCATACGTGATTCCTCATTACCTACAAAATTAAATTAACTTTTTACCTTTTATACCCAACTCTCCACAATCACCCTAGGCTCCTTAAGAAATTTGGTGAGTCTCCCATAACTCTAGCAATGCTTATATTCCAGGCACACCTGACAGCTCACTGCTCAGATTACTTTTCTGAAATGAGATATGGTAGAAACAGATGTTTGCTTTCCTAGTAAACTGCGACACATGCTGATTTCTGTGCCTTTGTTTGCTTGTTCTTTCCGTGGAATGTACACCCTCCACTCTAACACCCTGCTCTAACCGTCCTTGAACACCTACGTAACATCACCTTTATCAGAAAACTTCCCAACCAGATCCAGAAATCATTCCTATGACCTGACCTGTGTTCACACAGAGCTCCAGAACAAGACCAAGCTGACAGTGCTGGAAGGAGACATTCTGGATGAGCCATTTCTGAAGAGAGCCTGCCAGGACGTCTCGGTCGTCATCCACACCGCCTGTATCATTGATGTCTTCGGTGTCATTCACAGAGAGTCCATCATGAATGTCAATGTGAACGGTACGGTGGCCTGGGGAGGAGATGGACTAAGGTGGGGAAATGAAGATCAGAAAGAAGGGCAGGAAGGAAAGAGAAGTCTCTCCACTGAACACCTGCTGTGCTCTGGGCCAAGTGCCTTTGCTGATCACTACCAACTGGGGGAACTCAAGGCTGCTATTTTCAGTTTCATAGATGAGAAAACTAGGACTGAGCAAAGACAAGCAACTTGTCCAAAGTCCCACAGGTGAGTAAGTAAGTAGGAGAGTTCGACTTTAAACTCACTCCTGTGTGTGACTCCAAAGGCTGTGGAAGCTCTTTCTAATGTGGTCCCAGTCAAAAGTCAGTTAATCTCCGACTTCAAACTCTTGAAATCCAGTTACCCCTTGGCTCCCCAGACCAGAATCAGGCCTTCCGGGTGTCACCATAGTCATCATTTTGAACCTTGTGTGCAGGCTGATAGGAACATTCAGAGCCCTCCTGCCCACCTCAAAGAAGAAGTCCTCACTCTCGAGAGAACTAGTGAAGCTGGTTCACAGAGGTCTGTCAGGACAGAATTATCCAGCACATGCCTTCCCACAATATTTTTTTTAACAATGAGAGTTTTCCAGTGTATCAGAATGCAATCTGTTCAGCTCACCACAGGGTCTGCTATTACATAGCTGTTTCCAGCCAGGTGCCCAAAGTGCACCCTCATTCAATCCTCATCCCTTAAATGCTTGGTGGTCTTTCTGAATTGTCACTTTCCAACCTACTTTAAATTCAGACACATTTCCTTAAGGAATCTTCTAATGCACTCTCACTCTCTGATCTCCAGAGCCTCTTCAGCACTACAGCACCCCAACCCCCGGCCTGGCCCTCCACATTCAGTCTACTCAAACTCCTTTTCTTTCTTTTCTTTTTTTTTTTTTTGACAGAGTTTCACTCTTGTCACCCAGGCTGGAGTGCAGTGGCGTGATCTCGGCTCACTGCAACCTCCGCCTCCCAGGTTCAAGTGATTCTCCTGCCTCAGCTTCCCAATGTAGCTGAGATTACAGGTGCCCACCACCCCACCAAGCTAATTTTTTTTTTTTTTTTTTGTATTTTTAGTAGAGATGGGGTTTCACCATGTTGGCCAGGCTGGTCTTGAATTCCTGATCTCAGGTGATCCACCCACCTCTGCCTCCCAAAGTGCTGGGATTACAGGCATGAGCCACCGCACCCAGCCTCAAACTCCTTTTCTAAAGCAACTAATTGCTTTTGAGTCGCCAGTGTCATCTCAAAAAAAAAAAAAAAAAAAAAAAAAAAAAAACCCTTTCCAGTTGCTACTTACCCATACCTCTAAGTACCTCTACAGTGAAAGAAGGATGCTAAGAGTAACCAGTTTTTTTATTTTAATTCCTGCTCTCCTCAGCTCCGTACAACAGGGAATATGAAATGACAGGGGAAGTGTTAGAGACATCTGTTTCCTAAAACCATTATCACTCCCAAGCTTAGAAAATACTTCACAATGTTGATCAATTCCCCCTTCAAGGCAAACTAACTCCAAATTTTCTCCCTCATTGGATTAATTTTTGAAAACCTGAGACTGTCTCTCCAGAAATTCAAATTGCGCAGAGACTTTAAATTGGGAGTCTCTTTCCCAGGGAACACACAATCAGGAAAAAAGTGTGGGTCTCCAGCATGTTCCCACAACCCACTGTTTGCTCCATGTCCAGAGATGGTCCTTGTGACAAAGTTTTATTAGTACTCAACAAAATGAGAAAAATATTAACAATTTCATGTATATTGAAGAGTGTATATTGCCTGCATACTATGTATTTGTGTGTGTATCATGTAAATTCTTCCACTACCCTTTTGTGCCTAAGAACTGGAACTATCCATACACTCAGAGTATTTTTAGATTTTAAATGATCTGTCTTTAATGGTATTGATGAAAAATCATAATTATTCAATGTCTACGTGGCAAAACAAAAAGTGACAACCCGAGGTCATTTTCCAAAATTTAGGTACACACACACACAAACACACACACACACACATACATGAAACCCAAAAGTCTAAAAATTCTTGCTCTCCAGAACCCACATGTCAGTTTCTTTTCATCTTTGTGTTTTTCCTGTGGTTGTAGCGTGGCCCCGTGTTAGTCAGAGCCACAGAAGAATGTATCCCGAGTCTGTTACAACCACTGCACTTGGGAGTGAGGAGTGGGGCACATGGATCTGTGTATGTGGTTGGCCCCCCTTAGGGATATTTCCTGACACTGACAGCATGCTCTTTGCGGGCAGGTACTCAGCTCCTGTTGGAGGCCTGTGTCCAAGATAGTGTGCCAGTCTTCATCTACCCCAGTGCCCTAGAGGTAGCTGGGCCCAACTCCTACAAGGAAATCATCGAGAATGCCCATGAACGAGACTGTCTGGAAAACACATGGTCTGCTCCATATCCACACAGCAAAAAGCTCGCTGAGAAGGCTGTGCTGGCAGCTAATGGAAGGACTCTGAAAAATGGTGATACCTTTTACACTTGTGCCTTAAGACCCATGTATATCTATGGAGAAGGAAGCCCATTTCTTACTGCCAATATAAATGAGGCCCTGAACAACAATGGGATCCTGTCAAGTGTTGGCAAATTCTCCGCAGTCAACCCAGTCTATATTGGCAACGTGGCCTGGGCTCACATTCTGGCCTTGAGGGCCCTGCGGGACCCCAAGAAGGCCCTAAGTGTCCCAGGGCAGTTCTACTACATCTCAGATGACACATCTCACCAAAGATATGATAACCTTAATTACATCCTGAGCAAAGAGTTCGGCCTCCGCCTTGATTCCAGATGGAATCAAGGTACTGGATTGGTTTCCTGCTGGAAATAGTGAGCTTCCTGCTCAGACCAATTTGCACCTATTGACCGCCCTTCAATCGTCACACAGTGAAATTGTCAAATAGCGTGTTCACCTTCTCTTACAAGAAGGCTCAGCGAGATCTGGCATATGAGCCGCTCTACATCTGGGAGGAAGCCAAGCAGAAAACCGTGGAGTGGGTTGGTTCCCTTGTGGACCGGCACAAGGAGACCCTGAAGTCCAAGACTCAGTGATTTAAGGATGACAGAGATGTGCCTGTGGGTATTGTTAGGAGATGTCATCAAGCTCCACCCTCCTGGCTTCATACAGAAGGTGACAAGGGCAAAAGTCCAGGTCCTGCTGCCTCCCTTTCACACAATGCCCAACTTATTGTCTTCCTCATGTCATTAAAACCTGCCCATTCCCTGGCCCAACCAGAAGCTTTCTGTCCTAATCGTATAGCAGAGGACAGACAATGTGATTTGCTTTTTCCAAATCTCAGTGGCTGATTCTGAACAATTGTGTTCTCTTTTATCTTGAGGGTCTCTTTTAACTACCAGAACTCCATTTCTCCTCCTAAATGAGAAAGGATTTCTTTTCTTTTAAATCTCCTGTTTCTTCACACAGTTCAATGAAACAAGCAATAAATGTTTTAATGCTTAACCTGGAGGGAGATATGGTTTCTGTTAATACATACTTTCCTCCTTTCCCTTTCATTTCCAGGTATCACCATCTCCAACTTAGAAGAGTAGCATGAAACCGGGATTGGGGGGTGGGGAGAGTAGTGGGAGGGTCAGGAAGGGTGGTTGAAGGCTGAATAAGCTCTACCTTATTTCAGACATGTACAACATGAGCTACATATGACATATATTACCTGATTTAATACTCATCAGAAACCCGAGGCGCAGTGACTATTTCCATTTTATTGGTGAAGAAATTTGTTCATAGTCAACTGATTAGTGGCTAGGTCTGCTATCGGGAAATTGGCCAAGAAAGTCCCTATGTTTCCACCAAATCAAACAGCCTGAACTGGCCTTGTCAGTGGTATGGCAGAGCATTGGAGCATGGGGTGCCAATCCTTGGGAGAGCCCTAGCTTACTTGGGTTACCTCCTTCTTGCACAATCCCACGCAGGGGATTCTCTAGAACTCAGGAAATTCCCTGAGGGGCATCTGGAAGGGCTTGCATGCCTTACAAATGGCCTTGAGCAGGTGAGAGCAAGCAAAAATGCATCCAGCCTCCACCAGCTTTAGTGCCAATTTCCTTGAAGGTCTCTAGGACACACCTGGCTATAAGTGTGTTGGCCATTCTGGTCATTAATAACCTTGCATTTCACCCTTTCAAATCACACAATGAAGCCACACCATGGGTTCCTGGGCAAGTAAAGGGAACAAGTGTGAACTTCTTCAAAATATACCTCCTCTTCAGCTCAAAAAGTAGAATTGTACTATCCCACATCCCCAGATTTAACTGCCTCTTCCTCTTTCTTTATCCTTCTCTCCTTTGAATCACATCCTTTCTTCCTTTATTCTTCCATATCCTTAGCCACTTTCCTTCCCTCCATCTCCCTGTTAGTCACTGGCCTCTTATTCTTCTCAACGTGCCTAAGAAGTGGAGACAAATCAGGACAAGTTTGGGGACCTCAATGATGACATAGTCAATAACCAACCAAAGAAGCAACAGTAAAAAACAAACAAACAAACAAACAAAATGCAGTCTCAGGGACATCAGGGACAGTAGAACTGAAGCAGGTGAGGAGGTTGCTGTGGGGTCAGAGTGTGTGGAGGGGAAGCTGTCTCCCTCTGCACTTGGGTGTGACAGCAATGATGACAGTCACACCCAAGATCAAGATGGCTTCTTTCCTACACAGGAAATTTACACATCATTAATCAGTTGAATTTGATTATCACAAAGGATATAGTATCAGTGTTCGTTCTGACGGGAAAAGAGAAAAACATTCTGGCCCAGATGAACAGGTTTCCACCACTTTCAAAACCCCAAGGAACCGATGATCAGCACTAGCATCAGGGCGGAGTGGCCCCAGGCAATGGGGTAAGGTGAAAAATGCAGCACTCCTCCTTCCCCGTCCTCTGCACAAAATGCCAACAGCTCTTGAAAGGCATGCACACCATCCATATATTAATGCAAAATTGTACGGGAGGGAAAGGAGGGTGGTGGAATCTGGGACAAGAGCCCTTCCTCCTTGTTTTTCAGCCTAGTGAAACCCCACACCTATGAACCACCGGGGCAATTTTCACAGGGAAGGAAAAGGAAAGGACATATCTCCATCGGGAGCAAGGAGTGATCGAAGAGAGACAAGGGAATCGGATGGCTAGCATTCTCAACTGAACAAGCATAGAGGCCTTGTTGTGTTGTAGCCAACAATATATGCCATCCCTTCTTACAGCTACAGGTGCCAGGTAGGCAGAGATCCTGCACCAAGCCCCACCGCACCTCATGTGATGCATCACACGGGAGCAGCAAAATCTCAGAGGGAAGAACAAGGAAACCAGACCCAGCGGGCACTTTTGGGTCCGTTTTCTTCACCTGGATGGCTCTGCAAGGTACCTAGCAAAGGAATAAATGAAAGCACAGGCAAGTGCTCAGCCACCGGCTTAAGAGCTAGGTGTATATGAGTACAGAGAATGGATCTGAGCTGAAGTCACTGGGAAAAGCCGCAGGAGCCTGTGGGGCTTGAATGAGGCCTTGGATTCTTGGGTCCAGGAAGGGGGCACAGCCAGGGTAGTGGTTTGGAGGAGGACGAGGGGCATGAAGAGCCCCCTCAACTGCTGGGAAGCATGTACAGAGGGCAGATGAGGAGCTCAGGTGCAAGATTCAGCCACCGACCAGACAGGCAGGCTCTGAGGGCCTGGGTGGGGTGTGGAACCCACAGTGGTCTGCTGAGAACTGGCAGGAAAGTGGTGGGAGGCCAATTCTTATGTGAAATCTTTTGATTTCTAAATATTAGTTACTAACTCTAAATTTGAAAAAGCAGTGTGAAGACCAGCTTTAAGAGGGATGTGTGGGCTAGTGTTCAAACTGTACATGTAATATATTGTATCTCAAAAAGAGGGTGGCGAGGTGTCAGCAGCAAATCTGTTCATTCTTGGTGATGTCCCAAATATACGTTATTATATCATACTTTCAAATTTTCTGTATGTTTAACACAGGTTATTTTTTAATAAATTAAATTCTGTGGGGGAATAATATGCAAATTAACACAACACATTCAAAGGCTGGACCCAGGCTTAAGGCCTCCGATTTTCCACTTCTGCTCCCAGTCTAGCAGTCCAGTGGGGGAGATAAAATACAAGATATGTTGGGTGCTGTGCACAGTAAATGTGCAGAGTGTCGTAATAGAGGATAGTGCTTCCAGATGATCCATTCCCCTGGGGATTCATGGGGTCCTTGCATTTGGGCTGGATATCAAAAGATGGGTAGGATATCAAAAGATATCAACAGACAGGAATTGAGTGAACGTATTCCAGGCAGAAGCAATGCAGTCTGCAAAGACCCAGGTGGAAAATGGTCACTTTTAGACAACAATGACACCAGACTAGAGAGCACAAGGCCAGGGGAGAACTGGAAGATGCACCTGGAAAGAAATGATGGGCACAGACCATGATCACCCATGGTCACCCCTGGAGACAAGCTGCCTCCTTCCTTCATCACCCTCAGAGTAGGAGTTCTGGGACTCCCCTTAGAGACGACTTGACATTCAATTACTTCACATATAACGTGCCTCATGTTCTCTCAAAAACTGGACTCTATGGGAAAAGAAAGTCTCCTCTAGCTATGAATATTGATGGTGATGCTAAAAGCTGGGACATCGTTCACTATGCAATGGGAATTGTTCAGCTGTCCCTGGAAGATTATGATGGCAGTATTTTGTAGGAGGGACTGAAAGAGATGAAGAGGATACTTCAAGAATCTAGGTAAGAAATGAAGGTCTGATTTATGCGTTGGTAACAAAACTGAATACAGGGGCAGCTGAGGCAGGTCCAAGGCATAATGACCTAGTTTAGACAGGACTGGGTGTGGGCACAGAACTCTCATGCACCCACTTTCTCAAGCCAAAAACCTGAATGGCAGCCCCAGACTCCTTCCACCTATCATTCAGGGCTACCAACTTTACCTCCACAATGCTTCTTGCATGTGTCCTCTTCCTCCCTGGTAACATCATTCCGACTTCTACCCGCCACAGGCCTCCCCACTTTGGAGAGTCACCCATGAATCTATTTGCAGGAGTCCAGAGTTGTGTCTCCAAACTAGTCTCACCATGCCACTCCCTTCCTTAAAACTAACCACTGGGTGGAGCCCCAGGACTGTCAGGGTGAGCCTGAGAGCCTCAGCATAACATATAGGACCTCTGAAGACCTGGGCCCTGCCTGACACTCCAGATTAATTCTTACCACCAATCCCTGTCCTATCCCCAGATTCTCCTAATTTTTGCCTCAACAATTTTCCAAAACTCAGGGCTTCCTGTGTGCAGTGTGCTTTTACATCTACCCATGCCAGTGCATGGCATTCCTTCTGCTTAGAGGGTGCCCAGCTCTCCTGCCAGTGCATCCTTCCCAGGTTCTTCTTTTACATCCTCCATGCTTTGTGTATATCTAGTTGCACTGCCATTAATTTTTTATGTATATATCCTGTTCCCCATCCCTACACTGCCATGTCCTGAGGACAATAATTCACCATATCATCTCTCTGTCCCCAGTGTCTGACACAAAATAGACACATGGGCTGATGGAGGAATGGACGGATGCATGGATGGATGAATGGATGGATGGATGGATGGATGGATGGATGGATGGATGGATGGATGAATAAAACACAAGCAAACAGAACTGTTAGAATGGAAAGAGGAAGAGATGGGGAGTCAGGGAGCAGAATGCTTTGAATGACAAAGCAAGAAAGAATTCAAAGATGACTTTTCAAGGTGTTGATGAACCTGAAGAACCTGGATTATCATGATGAGAATGGAAAAAAAGGGAAGCCACACGGCAGGTATGGGGTTAAGAATGAACCTATTTGTGTTATGTGAAGAGTGAATGTAGGAGTGAGAGGCCCATGAGCAGGGAAAAGGAAATGCTGATGAAGGCGATGTCCAGCTGTCATGGTTATAAAGGGATTGGGAATTAGATCCAAAACCTGAAATCGTGCAATGCCTGGAGCATTTTTATACTACAAAAAAGAAGAAAGAAAGAGAGAGAGAGAGAAAGAAGAGAAGAAAAGAAAAGAAAAGAAAAGAAAAGAAAGAGAGAGAGAGAGAAATTGCTTTTAAAAACTGAATTCAAAAGAGAGTTTCCCACTCTTAGGAGACTCAAGTGAGGACCACTCAACCTCTCCGGGTACATGTGCTTCTTAAGACATCAGGGGACTCTGGGGGAAATTTGGGTGGGAGTTCTTTCCCTTTATCACAGCCCAAGATCTCACCCAAGGGTAACGAGCAGGGAATTGAGACGGTGTTCTGAGGCATGAAAGAGGTTCATTATGAGGAAGTGGAGGGGGAGGCTGGATGAACAGAAGGTGCCTTGGCCATTCTCTCCCCAAAGGCAGGGGTCACTGGGGTCAGTTACAGACTCCAAAATAGTCAGTAATCTGTTCTGGAAACCTGAAGCTCCCTATTGCATAGTGCAATCTTTTCTCAAGAAATGGAAGAACCAGCACTATCAAAGTCAACCCTTCTTCCGAATCAGGTACTGTTGACAGAGGGGTGGGTGTGAGATGGGCTGCAGGCCTATGGTCATCCTAACATGAACCCTGGCCACTGAGGTAGGAATACCCTTCTCATAAGCCCAGCCCTAACTCCATCTCGCACCATCTGGAGTCTGTCAAATCTCTGGTGCAGCTCTGAGCAGGGCAGCTGTGAGGGACATGGCTCATGAGGCCATACAGGGCCTGTGCTTGGCTTAAGGGACTGACATGAGACCCCGCATTTTATTTTGCACTGATCCTATCCCTGTAAAATATGCAGCCAGTCCTGATTATGAGAACTTCTTTTAGCAACAGGCAAAACGACTATTGTTCATTGATCAATCATGGGTAAATGGAAAAGGCTCTCTGGCTCCCCCAAGGCAGTTTAATGTCTTTGTAGAATTCAGATTATAGAGCTAAAGAGGGCTTCATCAGGCATGGTGGTGCAGGTTTCAGCAACAT
Organism: Rhinopithecus roxellana; assembly: GCF_007565055.1. Taxonomy (NCBI): domain Eukaryota; kingdom Metazoa; phylum Chordata; class Mammalia; order Primates; family Cercopithecidae; genus Rhinopithecus; species Rhinopithecus roxellana. The sequence continues at coordinate 51,197,292 of NC_044556.1, read as the reverse complement.
TGAACATTGGCTCTGTCAATCCAGTGAATCTCAGGCTGTGAAGTTGTGTCTGTCATTTCTCCCAAATCTATTAACTTCAACACAGAAATCAGCAGAACTACTTCAGCGGAAACCTTGAGGTGACCTTCGTTTCAGACATTCACTAGTGCTACACTTGACAAGAGAAATGTCTAGTCAGATCCTTTTCCAGCCCCTTGACAAAGTGAGCTAGCTTTTCCAAGGTCACACACTGTCCTTTCCCACCCAACAAAGCCAGGTACAGTGGACATTGCCTGATTTGCAGCAGTGGTGGGGACTCTGACTTACAGTTGCAAAGTCCTTGGCAGAGAATCTACTTAACTTCGAGCTTTTGCTGAATGTACCATCTTGCCCTAGCATAACATGTGAAGCCTTGACATGAAGAAGTTCCCCTGTCCACCTCTCACCCCCTGCAGTCCCTGGTGCCCCTGAAAATCATACTTACAGTTGGCAAAATAATTCACCACAAGCATGTTGGGCAGGAAGGGAACAAAATCAGCCTTCACCTTCACCCTTAAATGGTGTTGGAATGTGCAAGCATCTCTACCTCTCTCATATTTGTCTCCCTAGCACTGAGCACTAGGCCCGGCACTTGCCCATTCAGCTGAGGGGTGAACTTCTCAGGGTCTCTGCTCTTTATGAGTCACAGCTTTGGGGCCGGGGAAGGCCAGCTGTACACAGATGGTATCAGAACACCCACACAGAATCACTCCCTACTTCAGCCCTAGTAGGTCCAGAAAAGCATCTCAGTGGAGTGTCTTTAGTGAATAAAAAGAATGCATGGAACTACTTTCAATGAATCCCTGGTCTCCAGGAAATGGAGTCTGCCAATACTTTTACTTAGGTTGAACATCTTTCAAATATATGAGTGGGAAAGTCAGCTTGAACACCGCATGTACACTGATACCTTTTTCAACCTTCCTGAACACAGGGCAATGTGGTATATGGAACAGATTGCTGCCCACCACATTGGCTTCCAAAGTTGACATTCCCAGCTGCTGGAATGAGGCAGGGCACTCCTGGATGCAGAGAGCACTGTGAACAGTGGTTTGGATCCCAGGGGAGCAGCTGGAAATTGAAACCCATTGGAATGTGCTTTGGGTTAGCAGAGATGAACTTAAAACCACAGTCTGGCAGCAGAAAACTGCAATCTGCAGGACACTTGTGGCTGTCACAATGAGAGGAGCAAGTACTAGGCAATTCTGCTGGAGACTCCTCCCCTCCTACACGGGCAGAGAGGACGGAAATTATGTTAATGCCAAGGGCAGCTGAGAAAAGGAGTCATGCCTGTGGTTTTGATTTGATAAGTGAGCTGAGTTGGGAAAATAAAGATTCATGAGAATAGGGGAAGAAGAGAGACTATAAGTGGCAAGGATGGTGAAGGCCAGCAGCAGCCTTCCACTGCTAGATTGATGGAAGCAGTGGAAGTTATCTGATGGACAGCCAAGACAGGCACTTTTCCTGGCTCTTATTATATTGTCTTCACTATTTGGAGCAGTTGTGTGAAAGGTGGGCCTACCAGGAGCAGACAAAGCCTGTTGCACCTTGCACTGCCCTTTGCCTCTGTAATTCTGGTGGAGGAGAGTATTTGAGCCTTATGTGTTATACTTACTCGAATCCGCAAGAAAGAATGGGGGTCCCTAATTGGTCCTACAGAGTTCTTAACCCTGTTTCCTCATTAAAATCACCTGGAGAGTTTCTACAAAATTACAGGTACTTAGGCTTCACTCTAACTAATCACTCTTTACATTTAAAAGAAAAAAAAAAAAAACAGCTCTCCAAGGTTAAGAAAATCTGCAGCTTAAACTAATCAAACCTCAAGAATTCCAAGGTGACTAGGTGCAGTTTCTCTAATCAGAATGTGGGCAGAGGCCCACTCACAGAAAAGTTAGAGATAGCTGGGCATGGACACTCACATCTATAATCCCAGCACTCTGGGAGGCCAAGGTGGGAGGATCACTTGAACCAGGATTTTGAGACTACCCTGGGCAGCATAGGGAGACCCCATCTCTACAAAATTAAAAATGTGTAAAAGTCTAGCCAGGCATGGTGGCCTGGGAAGTTGAGGATTGCGCCACTGCACATCAGTATTCTAGGTGACAGAGCAAGACCCTGTCTCAAAAAAACAAAAACAAGAAAGAAAGAAGGTTAGAGAAAAAAATATATCTGTCTGAATGAATAGTGTCAGCACTGACTTTTCCCATGATCTGTCTTGCTGCTTGCCAAACTCTGTCTTCCATACAACAGCCTGAGATTTTTTTAAAGTAAAATCAAATCTTATGTCTCACCTATTTAAAACCTTTCTGTGGCTTCCCATTCCATTTGCTATACACTCTAAACTGATCTCCAGCTCTCCCGGACACTGAATGATCTGCTGAACTTTCCAGCTCCTCACCACTTCCCTTTTACTCATGATGCCCCAGAGAGATCAACCTTTCTTCTAGTCCATAAACAAGCAAAACTTTCTTGCCTCTGAATCTTCACATTTCTCATTCCCTTTACATAAAATGGTGTTCCTCATTTTCTTATGGTTGGCTCTCTGTTGACGTGTAGATCTCAGCTGAACTGTCACCTCCCTAAAGAGGTGAGACTCACTGACCATCCTCTTCCGAATACGCTCCGCTTCATGCATCACATCACCCTGTTTCTCCCCTCCTGTTACCAAAACCTGCATTTAACTTCTAGTTGTAGATTTTATTGTTTATCTGTATCCTCATAGGGACCTCAGACAGTCTTGCTCCCTGCTACATTCCCAAGAGCTTAGAATCATGCCCAATGTCATAGAGGGCCTCATAAATATTTATTAAATAAATTAATCCAGGAAGGCAAAGCCAGATCAAAATACATCAGCACATCTGGAAAATTATAGCCATCCAAGGAGGAAAACAGCGAGTTAGGATGGAACCCAGCAGAATGGCTCACTACCTAAGCCAACAGATCTGAAAAGTCTTCTATCATTCCTTGACTGGACACTTTTCTGCGTGAATCCATGCCATAGTACAGGTTCACTTTTGCCCACATTAAACCACATAGCCAAGAGCTGGGTCAAAAGAACATTAGCATGGGAAACACCAAAAGAGAAAGCAGTCCCACAGCAGACCTGGTAATAAATTTTAAGGCCTATTTGGTTAACCCAAATATATATATAGGGTGTCTACCACCCACATATTTAGAAAGGAAAAATGAAGTATGGCCGTACAGCTCTGCTTGCCTATAACTGCAATTCAGAACCCAGAATTAAAAAGAAGCGAACAACCAAACTTTCAAAACAGCACTCCCTTGAAAAATTAGTTCATAAAATGTGTGACTCAAAGCACTCCCTTTGGTTCTTCTCAGAATAAAAGATCTTAAAAGGGCAGATCGGTAATGACTGAAACTGTCAGTGGATTACAATTTTTTGCACATCCTATATATCTCTAGGAAATAAGTATGGAACTTCGAACTCTGGACAGAAGAGCTATACCTACAAAATGTTTTCCAACAGAACTCATACTCTCTATCTGTTAAACAGAGCAGCACAGTCAAACCAGATGAAAGGAAAATATAAAGCAGGTGTCGTTAGAATACTTCGAAGTGTAGTGGATAATTTGGAGAATGATGGTCATTGAAAAGAAGCTCAGAAGTCTAAAGTAGATGTCATTGTTAATGGGTTGATAAAAAGAAAAATGAAATTCACCATGCTCCCAGTGTTAGGCCTTAATTTTTTATGTAGGTGTCAAATTGTCTGCTGCACTGGTGGCTGATAATTTGAGGCCAAAGAGGGGGTCTTTACTCTGGCAGCCAGGATGGAGTGCTTGTGCTGAAAGTTTAGGGACATACTAAGAAAGCACATATCTAGGGGTGACTGACTGACTGACACAGCAGCCACAGTTACATTATGGGACAGGATGCCTAGATGACCATGGGCCTTGAAGATGACCTTCAACAGCCTTATTTGCATGGCAACATGTGACTTGAAACAAAATGGAAGCTTATGGTTTAAGCCATTTTGTGCTAGTATAACAAAATATACCAGATTGGATAATTTACAAATAACAGAAACTTATTTCTAATGTTCCAGAGTCTGGGAAGTCCATGATCAAGGTGTCAGTAGGTTCCATGTATGCCGAGAGCCCTGTGTCTCTTTCCAAGACAGCATCTTGTTGCCACATCCTCTGCAAAAGGTAGACACTGTGTCCTCATGTGGCAGAAGAATGGAAGGGGTCAGCTAGTTTTCTGAAGCCCTTTTATAAGGACACTTACTCCATTCGTGAAAACCCTGTCCTCATATGTTCATCACTTTCTAAAGGCTGCAGCTCTAAACATTATCATTGGCAATTGAGTTTCAACATGTGAATCTGATTCAGACCATACAAGTTCACAAGATTAAAAAGAATATGAGACAAGAATGATCTTGATACAGCTTAACTCATGCACTGCTGCAAGGGACTTCGGGAATATTTTTTACTTTGAGTCACAGAGCCAAGGCCAGAAAGAGCAGAACAAGAAAGAACAGAGGAGCAAAGAAAAGCCTAAAATATTCTTTGTCTTGCCCTACGATGTGACAGGATTTTATGGCCCATTGGCTAATGTCTATTTTGTGCAATGCACTGAACTCCAAGAAAAGTAACAGAGTTTTCAAATAAGAAATTCAGGGACCCTGAAAGCAAATTAATATTGGCTAGCCCAGTTCTTCACCAGTAAATGAGAAAGGAGATATGTTTATTTTGGTCATATTGGATAGTTTTAGTAGATAGATGGAGGCCTTCTCAATAAAGTACTACAGAGCTAAACAAATGGCAGAGACTTAAGTCTAAGAAATCTTCTCTTACTCAGGGGTCCCCAAGAACATGACCTCAGACATTGGGCAGACTCATTAGAGAGCTCTCCCACCAGCCACATCCTACAACATATGACCAAACCTAGGCAGATTTTGCTCTCCTCTGGCCTGTTCCCCAGCCCTCATACCCCTGTCATCCATCAGGAATCACCCTCACAGACAGTGGGACTTGGTGCCCTTTCTAGAACTTTACTCTTTGGAATTTCCCTTCTAAATCATAGAACTCTTTGTCAAATATCATCCTTCTTAGCCTCGTTCCATTTGTGTTGAGTTCATAACTGTGGTCTCATGATTCTCCTCACAGCTGGAAAAGATAAGAACATTTCGGTATTAAATTGTTCTTTGTGGTTAAGTAAATAAATTTTAAAAGCCTTGAAGATAAAACTTGAAATTAGAATAAACATAAGTATGATAATGTCTACTCCTCCAAACACCCAATCAGAATCTCACAAATCAATTATTTTCATGCTTTCCTGCTTTTTAGTGATCATGTTGCAACATCTCCCCAAGTTTCCTTTATTACAAGGACTTCAGTGCAGGTGTAGTGGCCCACTTAAGGTCATCTCTTCAACCATGAAATCACCAGCTGAGGACTTAGGGGAGTCATTAGAGATTGGTTTGTGGTGAGAGTGAAACAAATCACATGAGCATATGGTATTAAAATAATGTGGCATGCAGACAATGACATTAGCTTGCTTTACAAGAAAATGTAGTAGAAGCTCTCTTTGCATACATCTACCTAGTCATAACTGTGCTCCTGGACACACATGTGTGTAATTTTTTAAGTTGTAACTGGGCTCAGAGGGCTAGATCAAAAATTCCAAGGGAAATGAGCAAGAATATTATCAAGATAATACCAAAAAGCTGTTCTCCATTGCTCAGAACATGGGAAAAGGAATGCCCACAGTAAACTGAAGAGATGCATATAAAAATCTCAGAAGGAATCTCTTCAATTCTGAAAATGTCTTACATTTGGAATGCAATCTGATAGAAAGACAGGCGTAAGACCTGAACAGACACCCACCAAAGAAGATACATAGATTACAGAAAAGCATATGAAAAGATACTAAACATCATATGTCATTACAGAATTGCAAACTAAAAATTACCACTACACACCCATTAGAATGGTGATAATCCATAACACTGACAACACCAAAAGCCAGCAAGAATGTGGAGCATTAGGAATGCTCATCCATTGCTGGTGGGGATGCAAAATGGTACAGTTTGTAAGGCAGTTTGGCAGTTTCTTCTAAAGCTATACATATTCTTAACACATTGTCCAGCAATCATGCTCTATTGCATTTACACAAATAAATAAGAAACTTATGTCCACATAAAAAAGTACTTTTAGGTTAGATCTTTATAGCAGTTTTATTCATGATTATCGAAACTTGGAAGCAGTCAAATCATCCTTCAATAGTTGAATGGATAGTGGAATATTATTCAGTACTAAAAAAGTAAGAGCTATCAAGCCATAAAAAGACATGGGGGAAACATAAATGTATATTACTAGATGCAAGAAACCAAAATGAACAGGCTACATGCAGTGTGATTCCAAATACATGACATTCTGGAAAAGGTAAAACCTTGGAGACAGTAAAAAGTCAATGGCTGTAGGAATCAAGATATACATAGGGATGAATAGGCAGAGCACAGAGGATTTTTAGGACAGATGATACTAAAATGGTGTTTACATGTCAGTATACGTTTGTCAAAATTCAGAGAATGTGCAAGACCAAGAGTAAACTGTGGACTTTGAGTGATAAAGATGTGTCAATGCAAATCAATTGATTGTACAAAATGTACCATTCTGGTGCAGGATGTTGATAGTGGGGGAGTCTGTGTATATGTGGGAGTGGGAGTATATGAGAACTCTCTGCACTTTCCCTCAATTTTGTTGTGAAGCTAAAACTGTTATAGAAAATAAAGTCTATTTTAAAAATTAAATGAGAAAATATAAGTAAAGCACCTTATATATAGTGAAGGACTTAATTAATATATTAGAGCTCATATGTAGAGCTTTCTATACGCAAGGAGATGACCCATATGACCTCTTGGTCTGATCTCAACTGATTTTTCCTTAAAATAAATATCTGGAGTGAACTTGCTGGGTCAAGTGTGTGAAAGTTGAAAATATTTTGTCAAATACTCACCAAAAATTTGCATAAACTTACACTTCCACAAATAACACGCCTATCTCCCCACATCTTCACCAACACATAGAAACTTCACTGACTCTAACATTTGCTAAACCACTTGTAGTTTTCAAAGTAGCATAAAATAGAAGGATAGAGAAATCATGCTGTCTATTCTTTTTCTGATCAGTAATATCTGTGAGTTTTCCTAATATAGCATTTTTTTTTTTTTTTGGCCTAGCACAGACAGGGTACTTTATTGATGGTACAGGACAAGGTAGGGTTCCCAAGGCCCCTCCCTCTTCAGGGGTTCTGCATGGAAACTGTGAGAAGGGGAGATTCTCAGTGTGGTGGGTGACTGAGTGTAGCAGAGACTCAGCAGCACCTGAGGGCCTCTCTTTTCCTCTCATGCTTTCACTGGGGCTGGTGGTCCAGAGGTCTTACTCCTTGGAGGCCGTCTGGGCCATGAGGTTCACCACTCTGTTACTATAACCAAATTCATTGTCATACCAGAAAATGAGCTTGAGAAAGTGGTCATTGAGGGCACTGCTAGTCCCAGGATCAAAGGTGGAAGAGTGGGTGTCAATGGTTAAGCTGGAGGAGACAACCTAGTACTCAGTGAAGCACATGATGCCCTTGAGGAGACCCTCTGATGCTGCTTCACCACCTTCTTGATGTTATATTTGGCAGGTTTTTCCAGATGGCAGGTTACGTCCATGACCAACATGTTGGTGGTGGGTACACGGAAGGCCATGCCAGTGAGCTTCCTGTTCAGCCCATGGATCTCATTGCCCACAGCCTTGACAGTGCCAGTAGATGTAAGGATGATGTTCTGGAGAGCTCTGTAGTGATGATGCCACAGTTTCATGAAGGGGCATCCACAGTCTTCTCTGTAGCAGTGATAGTGTTGACTGTGGTCACAAATCCTTCCAATATACCAAAATTGTCATGAATGATCTTGGCTAGAGGTGCTATACAGTTGGTGGTACAGGAGGCATTGCTGATGTTCTTGAGGCTGTTTTCATACTTCTCATGGTTCTCACCCATTACAAACATGGAGGTATCAGCAGATGGGGCAGAGATGATGACCCTTTTAGCTCAACCCTGCAAGTGATCCCCAGCCTTCTCTGTAGCAGTGAAGACACTGATGGACTCTATGATGTACTCAGTTCCAGAATCACCCTATTTGATTTTGGTGGGATCTAGCTTTTGGATGATGGTGGTAGGATTTCCATTGATGACAAGCTTCCTGTTCTCAGCCTTGATGGTCCCGTGGAATTTGTCATAGGTGGACTCATACTGGAACATGTAGACCATGTAGTTGAGCTCTATGAAGGGGTCATTGATGGTAACAATATTCACTTTATCAGAGTTATAAGTAGCCCTGGTGACCTAGCACCTGAATAAAGCCAAATCCATTGACTTATGCCTTCGTTTTCATCATGGTGCCTCAGGGATGTGGCTGGCTCTGCATAAAAAGATGACGCTGTCTGTCAAATGGGAGAAGCAGAAAGCTACAGCATGTTATTTAACCCATAATTATCATACTGAGAAATTCTTCACATGCTCAGATGCCAATAGGTGGTGACTCAGATGAGCATCACTTGACATAGCATGCTGACTTTCCCTGAGCATGTGGACAATTCAGTTGTCTCATTATCACTTGGTTAAAAGACTATGCTTTTCCCCTTTGAATTTAGTATTGTTAAAATCAATTGGCCATATGAATCCAGGCCATTAACACAGACATGCGCAAAAATTCTCTCATAATAAATTATAGGCTTAAATGTAAAGGCTAAATTATACACCTCTTAGAAGAACACATAGATTAGCATATTCATGATCTTGAATTAGGCAAAAACTCAACTTTTCCTGGTTAAAAAAAGAGTTTAAAAATGAGACATGATCAAAACTAAAAATGTTGCACTTAAAGACATCAATAAGAAAATGAAACGATGAGCCACAGACTGAGAAAAAAATATTGAATCATATGTTTGATAAAGGCCTTATATCCAAGATAAAACATACACTTACATCTGAACAATGAAAAGATAAATAACCTAATTTTATAAATGGGCAAAATATATAAATTGCCATTTCACCAAAAAGATGTAGGAATGGCCAATAAAGTACATGAAAAGACGGCATCATCAGTGAGCAGGGAAATGCAAATCGAAACTACAATGAGACACCACTTCTTACCAGCTAGAATGCTGTAATATAAAAGAAGGACAGAAACAACTGGAGGAAGTGAAAAAACAATGATGTAGAAAAATGAAACTACTCATGCCTTGTTGATGGGATGTGCAGACATGTTGAAAACCAGTTTGGCAGTTTCTTAAAAACTTTGAAGATACATTTACCATATGACCTAGCACTTTCACTCCTAGTTGTTCACCCAAAAGAAATAAAAACCTATGTCCACACAACAAATGAATGTGAATATTCATAGCAGCTTTATCTATAATAGTCCATAAAGTGGAAACATAGCAAATATCAATCAACAGGTGAATGAACAAACAAATGGGAGCTATCAATACAATTTAATAGGATTCGACACCCAAAAGGAATGAAATATTGATATGTGCTACAACATAGATAAACCACAAAAGTGTATTAAGTTAGGTGAAAGAAGACAGATACAAAAGAGCACATATTGCATGATTCCATTTATATGGTGTCCAGAAAAGGCAAATCTGTAGAGTCAGAAAGTCAATTACGGGTTGCCTTGAGTTGGGGAGTGGGAATAAAAGGTGGCAACTGATAAGCGTGAGGGATGTTTTAGGAATGATAGAAATGTTGCAAAACAGGATCATGGTGATGGTCACACGTGTCTAAAATTTTACTAAAAATAATTGAACTCTACACTTAAAAAAGGTGAATGTTACGATATGTCAATTATACCTTAGTAAAGCTGTTTATAAACAGAAAAGTTTAGTAGTGTGGGCCCCATCAGTCTTGCCTTTTGTTTAATTTCTCACTTTCTTTAGGGCTTATATTTATTGCTTCCACTCAGAGACTCCAAGAGACACTGGCTGAAATCTATCAGCCTCCAGAACGCTCAACAGCTGAGGGAATGACCAGCCCCACCCTTAAGGCGATGGGGGATACATAAGATGCATTCCAGCATCTGATACAGCAGACAAAGGCATGCGATGGACCTGGGTGATTTCAGATAGTGCTCCACAAGTCTCAGTAAGACCCAGGGCCTGTAGCTAGTTCCGATAGCTTCAAAGAACAAGCTGCTACATCTTGCAGCACAGGGCCAAACTTTTCTAGGCAAGTGGGTTTGAAGCATTGGTAGTCAGTTCCCAAGTAGAAGGTAAATGTCTACAACATGGGAGGAGGGCAAGACCCAGAGTGGGGTTTCAAACCAAATCATTTGTAGAGTATTATTTCCAGCAACTGCAAAAAGCATTCTGTTCACGTGCTTATGGCATTTTCACCAACATAGACTATTTGCTGCACCATAAAAAAAGTCTCAATATATATCCGAGGATCAAAATCATATGGAGTATATGCTATGGCCACAATAGTATTTAATTAGAAATCTGTAACAATAAGATATCTAGAGGGCTGGGCATGGTGGCTCATGCCTGTAATCCCAGCACTTTGGGAGACCGAGACAGGCGGATCACACGGTCTGGAGATCGAGACCATCCTGGCTAACATGGTGAAACCCCGTCTCTACTAAAAACAGAAAAATTAGCCGGGTGTGGTGGTGGGCACGTGTGGTCCCAGCTACTCGGGAGGCTGAGGCAGGAGAATGGGGTGAACCCAAGAGGTGGAGCTTGCAGTGAGCCGAGATATCGCTACTGCACTCCAGCCTGGGTGACAGAGCAAGACTCCGTCTCAATAAATAAAAAAAAAATGATATCTAGAAAGCCCCCAATCTTAGAAAACAAGCAACATACTCTAAATAACACTTTGGTGGTAGACGAACTCACAAGAAAAAGTTTAAAACATCGTTAACTGAGTGATGATGACCCAGCGCCTGAAAATGTGGGACTCAGCTGACATAGTGCTTAGAGAGAGACTGACAACTTTAAATGCCTGTAGTGGAAATGAGCAAAGGAGTAAAGTCAATTATCTATGCTTTCATCATAAGAACCCTGAAAAAGAAGAATAAAATAAACCCAAAGTTAATAACTGTAAGCCAATAATAAAGAAAATCATGAAATAAAAAATGAGCAAACAATAGAGACAATCAGTGGTCAAGTTTTCTGTACTCCATGAACAAAACGTCATTTCAGAATGATTTTCTATTTAAATACATATCCAGGACCACAGAAATCTTAAAAGAAAAAATTAGGAAACGATGGGAATAAAATAAGAATAAAAATCAGAAAGTAGTTGCCTACCGAGTAGGTTGGGTACAGTGCGAGGAATTAACAAAGAACTTCTTTCTAAGAAGAAAATGGCCTCTGTTTTTTTGGGGTGGTACTTACATGGGCATACATAACTGTCAAGTTTCACCGAACTGAACACTTGAGATCTGGGCAGTTTAATGAGTATAAATTACATTTTTTTTAAGTAAATAAAGTGTCTCGGGAGCTTATGGTGGGTAAATTCAGGCAGTTCTAATGCATAGGCTTCAGCAGCACTCACAACATGTTCAGCTCAGGAATTTGCTGAAAACGGTTTTGCAGTCAAAAATATGGGATACGTTGAAACATCTATGACAAGAGTCATTGGGGCAAACAACTACAAATCTCCACTCTTGTGGTACAGGCCATATTATTAAGCAGTTACCAATAGATAGCTTTCCTTCAATGATGTTCTTCATCTAGCAACCCAGAGCTCTTCAGGGAAAATGGCAATTGAGGTTTTGGATGTATTCAGTAGGAAAGAAAGTCACCTCACATAAAACTAAGTGATTGGAGACGTCACCATTGCAAATTTCTAAACTTTGCAAGACAGCAGCAACATTTCAAATGCCACTCAGGCAGGAAATAATGGGCTCATATGGATTTGCCTCCAAACATATTTACTGCACAAAGGCAAAGTTCACATCGCACTTGGAGATTTCTCCCAGTCTAGTTTAACTTCACAGATTGCAGATCCCAGACAGCTGGTATCAACTGACCAGTGTCCTGTTAAGGCTAAGCCTCAGACTCTTTACCACAGTCTTTTCCACAGACTCTTTATCACACACTTTACCACTTACTCCTTTTGAAGAGTAACCTTAGGATTGGATTTCTCTTCCTGTTCCTGGGAAGAATTAGAGATGTAACCTAAAGGTCACTATTCTTCTGAGAAAAAGAATGCTTGAGGAGGTGGGAGCAATGAGTATGTGGCAGTTCAGAGTGATAAGGGGCGAGCCAGGAGCCACAGAGCATAAAGCCCCAGGGCTGCTTTAGGGGATGAAGTGACCGGCACCCCAACTCTTCTGTCCAGCTTTTAACCATTTAACTAATGGTTAGAGCTTTTTCATTTTCTTTCAGCTACTCTTGGCAGTGGTGGGGACATGGAATTTTTGCGAAAAATTGGGTGGAGGAAAACAAGGCATCTGTGCAAGTCTATAACCATTTTACCTCTGTTTTTAGTCCTCTCCGTGGTCACCCTAGAATCAGATCTGCTCTCCAGCATCTTCTGTTTCCCGGTAAGGGTTTCCTGCAATCTTGGATTGGCCATGACGGGCTGGAGCTGCCTTGTGACAGGAGCAGGAGGGCTTCTGGGTCAGAGGATCGTCCGCCTCTTGGTGGAGGAGAAGGAGCTGAAGGAGATCAGGGTCTTGGACAAGGCCTTCAGACCAGAGCTGAGGGAGGAATTTTCTAGTAAGTAAACTTGAGTCATGTGTGTGTGGCTCCATTTTAAACCCTGCATGGGTGTGGGAGGGTGGAGCTTTTCTGGCAAGTAGTGGAAAGTTGTAGCCAAATCTAAGCCAATCCCACATCCAAAGTCATCAGAAAAAGAAAATTAAATAGTATAAAATGGCATAGTGTGAAAGATACTGGACAGGCTGTCCAGAGACTGGATTCTGGCCCTGACCCAGAACTTGAGAGGCAGCCACCTCAGCCTCCAGGTCCCTTTTCTCTCTCTCTTTTTTTTTTTTTTTTTTTTGAGACGGAGTCTCGCTCTGTCGCCCAGGCTGGAGTGCAGTGGCCGGATCTCAGCTCACTGCAAGCTCCGCTTCCTGGGTTTTACGCCATTCTCCTGCCTCAGCCTCCCGAGTAGCTGGGACTATGGGCGCCCGCCACCTCGCCCGGCTAGTTTTTTGTATTTTTTTAGTAGAGACGGGGTTTCACCGTGTTAGCCAGGATGGTCTTGATCTCCTGACCTCGTGATCCGCCCGTCTCGGCCTCCCAAAGTGCTGGGATTACAGGCTTGAGCCACCGCGCCCGGCCCCTTTTCTTTTCATCTAGAAAATCCCACATCCGTTGTCTTTCTTGTCTACGACTCTTTTATGCTCTGAACCTTTTTGTCTTGGCAATTGCTTTACAACATTCATAAAGGACAGCATGTACCTGGAGACCTCACCAGTGGGTCCCTGCCTCTCTAGACTGCCCCGAGCTTTGTTTTGTTTTGTAGCATCCTCAGCCTCTTTAGTGGAGGTAAAATAAAAGGAAGCGAAGGTAAAGATGAGTGTTTAAGCATGTGTGTGTGTGCATGTGTGCCTGTGTGTATGTATCAGAGAGTGAGAAAGAGAGAGAAAATGAAGGGGAGAGAAAAATCAGAGAGAGAAAATGAGAAAGACAGAGAATGAATGAGAAAGAGTGAGAGAGAGAGCATCAGTGAGAGGGAGAGAGTGTGCACAGGTGCACAGCACAGAGCAGAGACAGAGTAAGAGGCAGTATGACGCCAAACATGCCTCATTTTCATTTCTATATATAGTTTTTTTTAAAACCATTTGTCTCTGTTGCTCAATACCACCCCCCTCCGAAAAAAAAAGCTGCAGAATTTGTTGTAGCAACTCTTTGTGCAAATAACGCTATGAGGAAGGTAGAAAAGGGGTGACATCTAAGTGGACAATGAATGCATCATCAAGGTCCAGAAACATAAAGCGACTTGCCAAGGTCATCTGATTAATGTGTAGCAGAGCTCAGACCAAAGCTTCATCCAGAGCCTTCACTTGGCCCTGGGGCTGATGCTTGGCAAAGTGGGTCTTCAGTCTCTCCCTTTGCCTCCCTCTGTGCCCAATTCCCTGTCCTCCTCCTCATCCCACAGGATTGGGAGGACTGTGTGTCTACATGTGGGCTCTGACTGTGCAGAAGGTCATGCCCTGCCCACAGAAAAGTCCCCCCTTGACAGCATTCAGGGACCACACCCAGCACTCTACTCTTCTTTCACTCTTCTCTGACCTCTTCTGATTTCCTTCACCCTCTGTTCTAATGGTGTCTTTGATAAACAAATATTAACACTTGACCAATTTTAAATGATTGTAATCCTTATGTCTCACCAATATTTGTACTCTAACAGTTAATACAACGATAAAGCAATGCTCAGCCTAGAGGAAAAATTCCCTGTGGTGAAAATGCAGGGGATATAATGGATGGGCAGAAGACTGTATGAAGATAAAAACAGAGAATGCTTTTGATGTTTTTTCAGTGCCAGGCACTGTTCCACATGGTTTGCATGTGCCCACTCATTTGCTTCTCATAACAGCCCTATGAGATTGTTAATATTATTATCCTCCTTTCTTACAGATGAGGAAACAGTCAGAGAGAGGTTAATGCACTTGTCCAATGTCCCGCAGTTAGAATATGGCAAAGTTGGATTTGAACCCATGTAGTCTAGTGCAGCATCTGTGCTCTTAAGCAGTAGTTCGTCTAGCAGCTTGGGGAACGAGGGAGCTATGGCTTCATCCACAAAGTCCCCTTTCCTGGTCTCTCTAGTTCCCTGTGAACTCTTTGGGGAAGAGTGATTTTCTCTTGGCTTTAGACTTCTTCAGCTTTGAAATGGCAATTCCTTTGAGCCAGTCTGTGTGAAGTCGGCAGCAAATGGGAAGCAGAGGAATGCAGCAGGAAGCGCAGAGGTGGAAATATAACCAGAGAAAATTCAACTCTCAGGCTGTCACCCACCTCCTCCCCAGCAACCTCTTCCCTGCCTCCCCCATTACAGCGCCTCCTTGGAGTTGCCTGACAGTGGAAAGGGGCTGGGAGTAGACAAAACAAAGCAGAGGCATCAGGAGAGTAAATGGTCCCACCTGTACCCCAGAAAGGAATTTCTCCAGCCTTGAATTTTTCCCTCTGAATTTTACTCTCACTGTTCTTTGGCCTTTGTTGCCAATTTCAGTTAAACTGACTTATTCTTACTCTTTCTCAGAAAAGTTGATTCAAACAACTAGTCCTGTACCTGGTGTACAGGGTACAAGACTTGGAGATGGGGTGGGCAATTTTCAGCCTTCACTAGAAACGTGACTTTTAATCTGTCCCTTAACCTGAGCCTCAGTTTCCTCACCAATAATATGGGACGCAGAATGGCTACCTCATGAGATAGCAGTAAAAGGAAAGAAGCAAGCTGTGAGCCGTATGCAGATTATAAAGCACAAATGAGAGTAGA
This sequence comes from Rhinopithecus roxellana, assembly GCF_007565055.1. NCBI lineage: Eukaryota > Metazoa > Chordata > Mammalia > Primates > Cercopithecidae > Rhinopithecus > Rhinopithecus roxellana. The sequence continues at coordinate 51,181,815 of NC_044556.1, read as the reverse complement.
GTATTTATCTGAGCTCCATGTAGCATGGTGTTCATTTTGTGGGCTAATTCCAGGTGACAACTTTACTGGCAGCATCACTACCTGTGGATTTCAGAGGAGCCTGAAGACATTAATGTCACAACTGCTGCCCTGGGCTACACAGCTAGATGTTAGTCCATTGGTGACTAACTCATTTTCAGCATTGTTACTTGCTTTTGATAATATCCGATCAGAATTTTCAATAGAATTCATTATTTAAACTCTTCTGCAATTCCCTAATAATGGCTCCACTCTCTTCCCAGTTGCCCAAGAAGGAAACTGTGGGGGTAACATTATCTTCTCCTTTTCCTCTCAGCCCAGCTCTAACAGGCACCAGGACTGTCAAGATAAGGTCTGAAATTCCTACCTGGTGTATCTCTCCCCTCCTCTGCTTCCCCTGCTGGACCCTGCTTCCAGCCCTCATCTAAACTTTGGCACATTCTGATTAATCTCTTGATCACCTGGCTTTCTTATATCCCCTATACCAGTCCGTTTTATATCCTTGAGGCGAGGTTAACTTCCTACACCACAATTCTGCTTCTGTTTTTCTTTTTCTTTTTGAAACAGGATTTTACTGTGCCACCCAGGCTGGAGTCCAGAGGCATGATCTCTGCTCACTGCCACCTTCACCTCCTGGGCTCCATCCATCCTCCTACCCCAGGCTTCTTATTAGCTGGGAATATAGGCACTCACCACTAAGTCTGGCTAATTTTTGTATTTTTAGTAGAGATGGGGTTTCACCAGGTTGTCCAGGCTGGTCTTGACCTCCTGGATGCAAGCAATCCACCTGCCTCAGTCTCCCAAATTGCTGTAATTACAGGGGTGAGCCACCACCCCTGGCCTGTTTCTCTACTTATTCCAAATATAAATAAGGGGTTTCCTTTGACATGGTGCTGGAGACCAAAAATCATGATTCTGCATTACCTACAGAATTAAATGCAAACTTTTCCCTCTTAAACTCAACTCTCCACAATCACCCTACTCTCCTTAAAAATTTTGGTGAGTTTCCCGTGATCCTAGCAATGCTTATATTCCAGGCACAGCTGGCAGCTCATTGCTTAGATTACTTTCCTGAAATTAGATGGGGTAGAAACAGACGTTTGCTCTTTCCCAAAAAATTGCTAAACATGCTGACTTCTGTGCCTTTGTTTACTTGTTCCTCCATGGAACATACACCCTCCACTCTAACAACTCGACTCTAACCATCCTCGAACACCTATGTAACATCACCTTTATCAGGAAACTTTGAAGCCAGATTCGGAAACCCTTCCAAGGACCTGACCTGTGTTCTTGCAGAGCTCCGGAACAAGACCAAGCTGACAATGCTAGAAGGAGATATTCTGGATGAGTCATGCCTGAAGAGAGCCTGCCAGGACATCTCGGTCGTCATCCACACTGCCTCTATCATTGACATCTTCGGTGTCACTCACAGAGAGTCTATCATGAACTTCAACGTGAAAGGTACAGTAGCCTGAGGAGGAGATGGAGCAAGGTGGGGCAAACAAGGATGAGAAAGATAAACAATGAAGGAAGAGAAGTCCCTCCACTGAACACCTGCTGTGCGCTGGGCCAAGTATCTCTGCTGATCACTACCATCTGGCGGAGTTCAAAGTTGCTACCTTCAGTTTTTTACATGAGAAGACTAGGGCTGAGAGATGGCAAGTAACTAGTCCGAGGCCTCCCAGGTAAGTAAGTAGGTAGGAGAGTTAGACTTTAAACTCACTCCTGTGTGACTCCAAGGCCTGTGGACGCTCTTTCCACTGCGGCTCCAATCAAAAGTCAACTAAACTCTGACTTCAGACTCTTGATATCCAGCCACCCCTTGCCTTGCCTCTGTGGGCCAGAATCAAACCTGCCAGGTGCCACCATAGTCATCATTTTAAACCTTGCTTGTGGGCTGATGATAATGAAATGGGAAAAATCCCTTGTCCCCCTCACAGTGTGTGTGATGGGGGTGTGGCTCGCTCCTTCAGTGTCCCCACTCAGACCTCTAGGGGAGCATAGAGACGAGCAGGCTGGGGGGCTCCAACCCCAAAGCAGTGTCTGGGGTGAATGTTTACAGCTCCCGAAGCCCCAGTGGGCGTGTGTTACATGGTACTCCTTTAGTTTTGCTCTTTTAGTTTTGCCATCTGTAGGCAGCTTGTGTTAACCAGCTCAGTTAGACCTTAGACCTTCTACCTTGTCACAAAGACAGAGGGCTTTCTATATCCTGGGTTCTTCTCTTAGTATACCAGAAAAATGTAATCACACGTGAGCTTGGAGAATGAGTGCAAGTTTTTATTGAGTGGAGATAGCTCTCAGCAGATGGGGGAAGCCAGAAAAGAATGGTTTTCCCCTGGAGTCTGCTGCTCAATGGCCTGACTCTTCTCTAACTGCTTGGCCAAACTCTGCATCCTTCTTCTGGTCAGTGCATTCCTCTCGACGTCCAGCTGCCCTGTGTTCCTTCACTGATGTGCTTCCCTCGACATCTAGCTGCTTCTGTCTTCTTTCCCTGATCTGCTCCTCTTGACATCCAGCAGCTTGCGTGTGCCTGCTAGAATCTTGGGGCTTTTTAACAGGCACAGGATGGGGGTGTGGCAGACCAGGGTGGCCTTGGGAAACGCAATATTTGGGCAGAAAATGCCTGTCCTCCCATAGGTCTGTGGGGGTGGAGCCTTAGCCACAGACCACTCCCCTCTCCCTTTCCCTCCTACCCAGTCCGTATCATTTAAAGGGACCATGCTTTTCCCTTTATGGCACTTCTGTATCATATCCCCCCTCTGAAGAGGTACATCTAACTGCCATTAGAATATGGACAATTACCAGTGTTAGCTGCCTCCTGCTGACAGCGGGTGTTGTTTTGGGGAAACAGCAGTCAGATTCTTTCCAGGGGTCTATCTAAGGGTTCCTAGCAAAGGGGAGCCATCCTCTGAGGCTCCAGTTGCCTTACTGTTTGGGATTTGATGGTTCCTAGGGAGAAAAAACAAGTTTTATAAGGTTAAGTATGCATGGGTTAAACATGTGTATTACACAAGGAAAGAATTTAGTGCCAAAGATTACAGAGACAAAATGTAAAATGTACTAACAACATTGTACCCTGATCTGTTTCACCCTGGACTGGTTAAACTTTAGAAGAGACATAACTGTTCTTGGTATATCTTCAGCAGTTAACAGGTGCACCCCGCGAATTCTGGGGTTTATGGGCTTGCACCAAGGCCATTAAAGGTTTTTTTTTTTTTTTTTTTTTTTTTCCTGTATCTCCTCTCTCTTTCCTGGACCTTTCTGTCTCTATTATGAAAGACCGAGATGGCCACTTTCAGGAGCTCCTCTGATGTACTATCTGGTCCCAGGGCCTGTTTCTGCAACTTCCTCCGGATGTCAGGAGCTGCCTGAGTAATAAATTTATCGTTTAGGATTAGATGTCTCTTGACTGAAGCAGGAGATAGAGAGGTGTGCATTACTAAGACCTCACTTAGCCTTTCCAGTGGGATTTTCATCAAATCCTTGGTCAGTCATGGACAACTTGGTATAATTGACAGGCTTAGTCTTAGTTCTACATAAACCTTCCATTATGCACACCTGAAAGTGTCTCCTTTTCCAGTCTTCCATCTCATCATTATGATCCCATGTAGGGTTAGTCACTGGTCACTTCTCTTTCAGTTGGATAATATTCACCCCTTTCCCTGACACTATATGTGATACAAAGCTCATCCCCAAATCTCTCTGCTGCTTGCACAGTGGCCTGTTTCTCAGTATCTGTCAGGGTCTGATTCAAAAGTAACATAAGATCTCTCCAGGAGAGTTCAAATATTTGGGTAAAATCCTAGAAAGCCTCTATGTATCTATCAGGGTCATCTGAAAGCTTCCCAATATCCCCTTAATTTGCTTTAAGTCCTGTGGGAGAAGGAGACCTGGAACTTACTGAGTCCAAATTCACTGGGCATCTGTTGGAGGGGCAAGAGTGAGACTGGGGCTTATTTAGGGTGAGGATTTCTAGGAGGGACTGAGTGGCTGAAGCTGGATAGTGAGGTCAGGGTGAACACAGAGGAGCAGGGCTGAAGGGATCTGGCTTCTCTGGTGGGAGTGGTTCTGGGATTCTTATCTTTAACTCCGTGGGCTTGCCCCTTGCAGCCTTTCCTGCAATAGCAAACAGGAAGGCTGGATCAATCCTACATTGTCAGCAAAGGTCTGGATCACCTTGCAAGGTATAGAAGGCCTGCTCATATGGAGCCTCAGACCATCTGTCCTCGCATCTACAGAAAAGTTTCACCTGCCAGATGGTATAAAATAAATGGTCCCTTCCTGAGGTCAAGTCGGTCCTTCATATAAATCATAATTTGGCCAAACCTTTGTGCAGAGGGATATGAGACATTTTTTTTCTCCAGATTCTGAGGGTCAAAGCAGTCCCAATGGTTTACAATACACTCCAGAGGAATATAAGCCAGGGGTGCTGTAGGGAACTGGTTACCCATTCTGAAAGACAGGGAATAGAGGCATCTATCATTTCCTTTCTTCTTTCAGAAAATACTCAGGGTGTGATGGAGAGAGAAAGCGAGTGTCCTCCCTTCACTTTCCACCTCTTATCCCTGAGGCTCGGTGACCTTGGCAGGTGCCAGCCATAGATACCAATGTGCTATGTCCTCATAAGGCAAGGAAAGCCTAGAGAGTAGGAATTATCTGCCCTTGCCTATGCATCCATTCCTCCCTGCTGTTGGCAAACTTTGAGTTCCCTGGATCTGTTTATGCCATGAAGCATGGCCTCCTTCTGTGGGGTGGGGTTCATTCAGCAGGAATTGGTCCTGCCCATTTACACTGTACCTGTTGACTGGCTTTGGATCCCTCAGACCTGTTTTTTCTTTCTGGGGTCTAAGCATGAAGCTTGGAATTGAGTTTGGGACTGAAAAGGCATTTCAGAGGCTCTTTGTATCCATGAGCCATGCTGAATTTGCAGTTTTCAGCCAGCAGGGGTCACCCCTCCATTAACTTCTCTATCAGAAACAGAGTCGGGGGCGGGGGGGGGGGGCTCTCACCTACAAAAGGAAAAAAGAGAAAAACAGTTAAAGGGGCAAAAAAGTGGAGGATGCTAGGGGAAGAAAGCTTTGCTTAGTGCAAGTGGGCCCCTTTAATCCTTATAACTTTCCCCTGGTTCAGACCAGGTTAAATTCCTTGGCCAGGGGAGGAAAGGTCCCATTGGCACAGCAAGTGAGAAGTGTGCCCATTCCTTGGCCCTGTGGGGGCCCCAGCTACCTCTGGTTTTCTCCCGCCCCAACTTGTCGCTGTTAGGCTCAGCCTTTGCCTGCTGTGGGCATGCCCAGGTTCCTGAACTGGGAGGGGAAAGGGTAACAGAAGGTGCCCTAAGCCATGCATGCCTGTAGCTGTCATCATGGAGGCATACATGGCACCTTTAGGAACAATTGGTCTGATTTGCACCTTAGGCATCTGAGCCTAAAGCTCATTACATTTAGTAACATTGCCATAGCCTGTAGCAAAACTCTTAACATTATAAAGAAAGAGATAAGAGATTTCAAACTGTGGGAGAGAGAAAAAGAGAAAAAAGTAACAGAGCATCTTACCCGCAGGAAAGAGAAAGAGATGGCAGTGTTTTGGAAGAAAGGTAGACCATAGAGGTTTGCATTTGCTCACACTCATCTTCCTGAGAGCCTGGATGAGCCCCCAGTAGAAATGGAAAAAATTCTCTTGTACCCCTTGCACGGCATGGGATGGAGTGTGCTTGCTTCTTCAGTGCCCCACTGTTCAAACCTCTAGGGGAGCATGCAGATGGGAAGGCTGTGGGGCTCCAGTCCCATGGCAGTGACTAGGGGTGAATGTTTACAGCTCCTGAAGTCCCACTGGGCATGTGTTACAGGGTGCTCATTTAGTTTTGCTGTCTATAGGCAGCTTATGTTAACAAGCTCAGTTAGACCCTCTATCTTGTCACAAAGACAGAGGACTCTCTGTATACCAGGTCCTTGCCTTGGTGTACCAGAAGACTCAGATCACACCTGGGCTTGGAAAATGAGTGCAAGGTTTTATTGAGTGGAGATAGCTCTCAACAGATGGGGAAATCTGGAAGGGGCTAGTTTTCCCCAGAAGTTGGCCACTCAATGTCTCAACTCGTCTCCGACCACACAGGCCAAACTTTGCATTGTTCTGCCAGTTGGTGCATTCCTCTCGACATCCAGCTGCCTGTGTGTTCCTCCACTGATGTGCTCCATTCCACATCTAGCCCCTTCTGTCTTCTTCCACTGATCTGCTGTTCTTGACATCCAGTAGCTTGTATGTGTGATTGCTAGGGTCTTAGGGGGTTTTATAGGCACAGAATGGAGGCATAGCAGGCCACGGCTGTCTTGGGAAATGCAACATTTGGGAAATGCAAATGCAAGACCTCACCTAGGTCTGTGGGGGTGGAGCCCTAGCCAGGAACCACACCCTCTTCTACCCAGCACTTCCCTTCTCCCCTTCCATATCATTTAAAGGGATCATGCTCTTCCCTTCCAAGCACTTCCATATCAAGAACATACAGAGCTGTCCTGACCACATCAAAGAAATTCTCTCGAGAGAACTAGCAAAGCTGGTTCACAGAGGTCTATCAGAACAGAATTATCCTGTACATGCTTTCTCACAATATTTTCTTAACAATAAGAGTCTCCCAGTATCCAGAATACGATCTCTTCAGGTCACCACAGGGGCTACTATTACCGAGCTGTTTTCAGTAAGGTGCTCAAAATGCACCCTCATTCAGTCCTCATTCCTTAAATGCTTAGTGGTCTTTCCAAATTGTGTCTTACCAACCTACTTTAAATTCAGACACATTTCCTTAAGGAATCTTTCCATGCAGTCTCACCTGCTGATTCCCAGAGCCCAGTCTCTTAAGCACCATAGCATACAACTGCTGGCCTGGCCCTCCAAATTCAAGCTACTCTGATGCATTTTCTAACAAAACTGGTTGCTTTTGGGTCTCCAACATCATCTAAAAAAAAAAAAAAAAAAAAAAAAGAAAGAAAGAAAGAAAGAAAAAGAAAAAAAAACCTTTCCAGTTTCTGGTTAGCCATACCTCTAAGTACCCCTACAGTACAAGGAGGGTGCTAAGAGTAACCAGTTTTTCATTTTAATTCTTACTCTCCACAGCTCCTAACAACAGGGGATGTGAAATGACAAGTAAGTGTTAGAGGCATCTGTTTCCTCAAATCATTATCACTCCCAGGCTTAGAAAATACTTCACAATGTTGGTCAATTTCCGCTTGAAGGTAAACTAACTATAAATTTTCTCTGCCACCAGGTTAATTTTTGAGAACATAAGGCTGTCTCTCCAGAAACCCAAATTCCACAGAGAAAGGGCCAAGAATTAAAATAATAATAATAATAATAATAATCTTTTGCCTAGGAAATTTCTTCCTTCTTCAAGGGAAGGCACTCCAGATACCTCCATGAGTTTCGCTTCCACACAGCTCAGTGGAGGCTGCCAGGTCCTCCCAGTGCAGATGTTACAAGCAGAGGGCACACTCTCTCCCCAGTCCTCCACCAGACTCCACAGGAAATGCCAGTGCAGGGTTTAAAGGAAAGTTTATCACCCCCACTATGCATTACCAGGTAAACAGAATCACAGCCAGAATTGGAAGCATCTTTCCCAGGGAACGCACAATCAGGAAAAGAGTGTGGGTTTCCAGCATGTTCCCATAACTCACTGTTTGCTCAGTGACTCCAGGGACGGTCCTTGTGACAAAGTTTTATTAGTCCTCAACAAAAGGTAATAAATATCAGGAATTTCATGTATATTTAAGAGGTATATTGCCTATATACAACTGTGAATGTGTGTGTGTGTGTGATGTGAATTCTTCCACTGCCTCTTTGTGCCTAAGGACTGGGACTGTCTGCATTCTCATAGTATAGCCTCCTGATTTTTTAGATTTTAAATGATCTATTTTCAAAGGTATTGATGACAAATTATTATTTTTCAATATCTTTTCTTGGCAAAATATAAAGTGATAACTCTATATAGGTCCCTTTATATAGTTCCTTTTCCAAAATTATGGTACAGACACACACAAGCACACACACACATATGTCCACGAATCCCCAAAGTCTAGAAACTCTTGCTCTCCAAAACCCAAATGTTAGTTTCTTTTCATTTTTGTGTTTTTCTTGTGGCTGTAGCATGACCCAGTCTCAGTCAGATCCACTGAAGAATGCACCTCGAGTCTATTACAACCACTGAACTTGGGAGTGGGGAGTGAGACACACGGATCTGTTAACGTGGTTAGCCCCCCTTAGGGATATTTCTTGATATTGACAGCATGCTCTTCATGGACAAGTACCCAACAGCTGTTGGAGGCCTGTGTCCAAGCTAGTGTGCTAGTCTTCATCCACACTAGCAACATACAGGTAGCCTGGCCCAACTGCTACAAAAAGATTGTCCAGAATTGACATGAACAAAAGCCTCTGGAAAACATATGGCCTACTCCATATCCATACAGCAAAAAACTTGCTGAGAAAGCTGTGCTGGCGGCTAATGTGAGGACTCTGAAAAATGCTGGCACCTTGTACCCTTGTGCCTTAAGATCAATGCATATCTATGGGGAAGGAAGCCCATTTCTTACTGCCAATGTAAATAAGGCCCTGAAAAACAATGCAATCCTATCAACTATTGGAAAGTTCTCCACAACCAACCCAGTCTATGTGGGCTGGGCCCACATTCTGGCCTTGAGGGTCCTGTGGGGCCCCAAGTAGGCCCTAAGCGTCCGAGGACAGTTCTATTACATCCTAGATGACAGGCCTCACTAAAGCTATGATATCCCTAATTATACCTTAAGCAAAGAAGTCAGCCTCTGCCTTGATTCCAGATGGAGCCTTCCTTTATCCCTGGTATGCTGGATTGGCTTCCTGTTGGAAATAGTGAGCTTCCTTCTCAGGCCAGTTTAAACTTATCAACCGCCCTTCAACAGCCACACAGTTACATTGTCCAACAGCATGGTCACCTTCTCTTACAAGAAGGCTCAATGAGATCTGGCATATAAGCCACTTTACAGCTGGGAAAAAGCCCAGCAGAAAACCATGGGATGGGTTGGTTCCCTTGCAGACTGGCACAAGGAGAACCTGAAGTCCAAGACTCAGTGATTTAAGGATGACAAATATGTGCATGTGGGTATTACTAGGAGACGTTATCAAGCTCCACCCTCCTGGCTTCATACAGAAGGTGACAAGTGCACAAGACTGGGTCCTGCTGCCTCCCTTTCACACAATGCCCAACTTATTGTCTTCCTTGTGTCATCAAAACCTGTGCAGTCACTGGCCCAACCAAAAGCTTTCTGTCCTAATCGTATACCAGAGGACCAAATCTCATGGGCTGCTTCTGAACAATTTGGGATCTCTTTTAACTTGAGGGTCTCTTTTGACTACCATAGCTCCATTCCCCTCTTAAATGAGAAGGGATTTCTTTTCTTTTAAATTTCCTTTTCTTCACAGAGTTCAATGAAAAGAGTAATAAATGATTTAATGCTTAAAGTAGAGAAAGGTGTGGTTACTGTTAATACATACTTTTCTCCTTTCTCTTACATTTCCAGGTATCACCATCTCTCATTGAGAAGAGTTGGATGAAACAACAGTTAGGGGGTGGGCAGAGTAGCGTGAGGGTCAGGAAGGGTGGATGAAGACTGAACGAATAAGCTCTACTATGTTTCACACATGTACAACATGACCTACATATGACATATATTATCTCATTTAATACTCGTCAGAAACCTGTGAGGTAGAGTGACTATTTCCATTTTATCAGCAAGGAAACTTGTGCACAGTCACACTGATTAGCGACTAGGCCTGCTATGAGGGAGTTGGCCTTGAAAGTCCTTATCTTTCCACCCAATTACACAGCCTGAATTCTTGTCAGTGGTACAGCGAATCACTGAAGCATGGGCTGCCGATTTATGGGAGAGCCCCGGCTACCTTGTGTTACCTCCTTCTTGCCCAGTCCCTTGCAGGGGACTCTCTAGAACCCAGAAGAATCCTTGAGGAGCATCTGGAAGGGTTTGCATGCCTTAGCAAATGTCCCTGAGCACGGGAGAGAGAAGCAAAAGTGCATCCAGCCTCCACCTTCAGTGCCAATTTCCTTGAAGGGCTGTAGAACACACCTGGCTATGTGTGTGTTGATCATTCTGATTATTCATAACCCTGCATTTCACCCTTTCAAATCATACAATGAAGCCACACCATGTTGTCCTGGGCAAGTAAAGAAAACAAGTGTGAACTTCCCCAAAATATACCTTCTATTCAGCCCCGAAGCAGAAGTCTCTACCCCACATCTCCAAATTTAATGGTCTCTCTCTCTCTCTTTTCTCTTTTTCATTTTAAATTACGTCTGTTCTTCCTTCATTCTTCTGTCTCCTTAGCCACTTTCTTCTCTCTATCTCCCCTTTAATCACTGGTCCTCTCATTTGTCTCAATTTCCCTGAAGAGAGGAGGCCAATCAAGACAAGTTTGAGAATTTCAATAACATAGTTATTAAGCAACCAACAAAAACACAGTCAAAAGAAACACTGTCAGGGGCATCAGGGACAGAGTTGAACTGAAGCAGGTGAGGAGGTTGCTGTGGGTCCACAGTGTGGGGAGGGAAGCTGTCTCCCTCTCGACCTGCGTGTATCACAGCATGATTAGAGTAATACCCAACGTCAAGATGACTTGTTTCTTACACAGGAAATTTACAGATCATTAATCAGTTGAATTTGATTACCACAAAGGAATTAGTTTCAGTGTTCATCTGTAGAGAAAGGGAAACCATATTCTGCCCCAGATGAGCAGGTTTCCACCACCATCAAAGCCACAAGAGACAGATGATCAGCACTAGCACTGGGGGGAGTGGCCTCAGGCAGTGGGGTAACATGGAAAATGGAACACCCATCCTTCCCCAGCCGCTGCACAAAATGCAAGAGCCAGCATCTGTCCAGCTCTTGAAAGGCATCCACACCATCCATATGTTAATGCCAAATAGAGTGGGAAAAAAAGGAGAGTGGTGGAATCTGAGGAAAGAGCCCTTCCCCCTGATTTTTCAGCCTAGCGAAACCCCACACCTATAAAACCACCAGGGCAATTTTCACAGGCAAGGTAAAGAAAAGGACGTATTTTCAATGGGCAGCGAGGGTTGCTCAAAGAAAGAGACGAGGGAATCAGATGGGCCAGGATTCTCAACTGAACAAGCAAAAAGGTCATATTGTGTTGTGACCAACAAAATGTGCCATCCCCTCTTATACCTGAGGGTGTGAGGCCAACAGAGATCCTGCACCAAGCTCCGCTGCATCTCGTGAGACTCACCACACAGGGCAGCAAAGTCTCGGAGGGAAGAACAAGGAAGAAAACCTGACCCAGCAGGGACTTTTAGTTGTCTTTTCTCCACCTGAGTGGCTCTGCAGGGTACCTGGCAAAAGAATGAATGAAAACACAGGCAGGTGCTCAACCACTGGCTTAAGGGCTAGGTGTGTATGAGTACAGAGAATGGAGCTGAGCTGAAGCCACTGGGAAAAGCCACAGGAGCCAGTGGGGCTTGAAGGAGGCCTTGGATTCCTAGTCCCAGGCAGGGGGCACAGCTCAGGCAGTGGTGAAGAGGAGGACGAGGGACATGAGGATGCCCACCCGCCTTCTGGAAAATGTGTAAAGCGGGCAGATGAGGAGCTCAGGTGCCAGACTCAGCCATGGACCCAACAGGCAGGCTCCCAGGCCAGGGATGGGGTGGGGAGCCCACAATGGCCCAGAGAGATCTTGCAGAAAAGTGGCCGAAGGGCAACTCTTATGTGAAATCTTTTCATTTCTAAATATTATTGACTAACTCTAAATTTGAAAAAGCAGTGTGAAGACCAGTTCCAGGAAAGGGATATGTGGGCTGGTGTTCAAACTGTATGTGTAATATTTTGTATCTTAAAAAGTGAGTGGCGAGGTGTCAGCAGCAAATCTATTCAATCTTGGTGATAAGTCCCAAATCTATATTATTATATAATATTCTCAGCTTTCCTGTATGTTTAACACAGGTCATGTTTTTTTTAAAAAATTAAATTCTGTGGGGGAAAAATATGCAAATTAACAAAACACATACAAAGGTTGGCCCCAGGCTTAAGGCCTCCGATTTTCCACTTCTGCTCCCAGTCTAGCAGTCCAGTGAGGGAGATAAAATACGAGACATGTTGGGTGCTGTGCACGGTAAATGTGCAGAGTGTCGTAACAGAGGATAGTGCTTCCAGAGGATCCATTCCCATAGGGGATTCATGGGGTCCTTGCATTTCGGCTGGATATCAAAAGATGGGTAGGATTTCAACAAACAGGAATTGAGTGAAAGTATTCCAGGCAGAAGCAATGCAGTCTGCAAAGACCCAGGTGGAAAACAGTCACTTTTAGACAACAATGAGACCAGACTAGAGAGCACAAGGCCAGGGGAGAACTGGAATATGCACCTGGAAAAAAATGATGGGCACAGACCATGATCACCCCTGGAGAAACCCCGCCTCCTTCCTTCATCACCCTCCAAGTAGGAGTTCTGGGACCCCCCTTAGAGACGACTTGACATTCAATTACTTCACATATAACATGCCTCATGTTCTCTCAAAAACTGGACTCTATAGAAAAGAAAGTCTCCTCTAGCTATGAATATTGATGGTGATGCTAAAAGCTGGGACATCGTTCACTATGCAATGGGAATTGTTCAGCCGTCCCTGAAAGATTACGATGGCAGTATTTTGTAGGATGGACTGAAAGAGATGAACAGGAAACTTCAAGAATCTAGGTAAGAAATGAAGGCCTGATTTATGTGTTGGTAACAAAACGGAATACAGGAGCAACCGAGGCAGGCCCGGGGCAGAATGGCCGCTAATTTAGACAAGACTGGGTGTGGGCACAAAAGTCTTATGCATGCACTTTCTCAAGCCAGGAACCTGGATGGCAGCCCAGACTCCTACTACCTATCATTCAGGGCTACCAATTTTACCTCAACAACTCCTCTTGCATGTGTCCTCTTCCTCCCTGGTAACATCATTCCGACTTTTACCCCCCACAGGCCTCGTTGTCTTGGAGAGTCACCCATGAAACCTATCCTCAGCAGTGTTGCCAGAGTGCTCTCCAAACTAGTCTCACCATGTCACGCCTTTCCTTAAAACCAGCCACTGGGTGGAGCCCAGGACTGTCAGGATGAGCCTGAGCGCCTTAGCATAACATAGAGGGCCTCTGAAAAACCCTGGGCCCTGCCTGACACTCCAGACTAATTCTCACCAATCCCTGCCCTATCCCCAGATTCTCCTACTTTGTGCCTCAGCAATTTTCCAAACTCAGTGCTTCCTGCATGCATCATGGTTTTACATCCACCCAGGCCGGTGCACGGCATTCCTTCTGCTTAGAGGGTCCCCAGATCTCCTGTCAGCACATCCTTCCCAGCTCCTTATTCACCATCCAAAGCATCTCTCTTACAGCCTCTGTGCTTTGTGCAAATCCAATTGCACTGCTACTGATTTTTCATTTATATATCCTCTTCCCCAACCCTATGCTGCCATGTCATGAGGACAGTAATTCACCATGTCATCTCTCTGTCCCGAGTGACAGACACAAAATAGACACATGGGCTGATGGTGGGATGGATGGATAGAGGGAGGGAGGGAGGCAGGGAGGGAAAGAGGGAGGGATGGATGGATGGATGGTGGATGGATGGATGGATGGATAAAACACAAGCAAACTCAACTGTTAGAATGGAGCAAAGAGAGGATGGGGAGTCAGGGAAGAGAATGCTTTGAATGGCAAAGTAAGAACGAATTCAAAAATGACTTTTCAATGTGTCAATGAAGCTGAAGAAGCTGGATTATCATGTTCCAAACTGGAGAAAAAGAGAAGACACACGGGGGGTATGGGGATGAGAATGAACTTATTTTTGTGATACGAAGAGTGAGTGGGGTTGTGAGAGGCCCATGAGCAGGGAAAGGGAAAGGCTGATGAAAGTGAAACCCAGCTGCTAAGGTTATAAAGGGACTGGGAATTAGATCCAAAACCTGAAATCATGCAATGCCCAGAGCATTTGTATACAGCAAAAAAAGGAAATCTGCTTTTGAAAATTGAATTCAGAAGAGAATCTCCCACTCTTAGGTGATACAGGTGAGGATCACTCAACATCTCTGGTTGATGTGCTTCTTAAGACATCAGGGGTCTCTGGTGGATATTTGGAGGGAGTTCTTTTTCTTTATCATGGCCCAAGATGCCACCCAAGACTAATGAGCAGGGAATGGAGTCTGTGCTTTGAAGCATGAAAGAAGATTGTTATGAGGAAGTGAAGGGGGAAGGCTAGATAAACAGAAGAAAGTGGCTTGGCCACTCTGTCCCCAAAGGCAGGGGGCACTAGGGCCAGTTGCAGACTCCAAAACAGTCAGTAATCTGTTCTGGAAACCTGAAGTTCCCTATTGAACAGCACAATCTTTCCTCAAGAAATGGAAGAACCAGCACTAGTGAAATTAACCCTTCTTCCAAAACAAGTACTGGCAACAGAGGTGGGCATGAGATCGGCTGTGGGCCTATTGTCATCCTAGCATGAACTCTGCCCACTGACTTCTCATGGACCTGGCTCTAAGCAGGGCAGTTCTGTGGGCACACGGCTGGGGTGTGGTCACCCAGGGCCTGTGCTTGGCCTAAAGGGCTGCCATGGGACCCCACATTTTATTTTGCACTGATTCTATACCTGTAAAATACGCAGCCAGTCCTCATTATGAGAGCTTCTTTCAGCAGCAGACTAAACAGCTATGGCCTGAGATCAATCGTGGGCAAATGAAAAAGGCTCCCTGGCTCCTTAAGGGCAGGTCAATGTTTTTGTGAAGTTCAAGCATTTTAACTAAAAAGGCTTCATTAGGGATGGTGGGGCACGCCTGTAGTCCCAGCTACTCAGGAGGCTGAGGGGTGAGGATCAACTGAGCCCGGGATTTCAAGGCCAGCCATGATCTCATCCCTAAATTTTTTTAAATTAAAACTTAAAGAAAGTTCTAGAAACATTTACTCCAGGTTTTAACTGTAGACTCCTTTCCTTCTTCCATTTACCAGCGAGAAAACTGAGGCCTGTGAAGTGAACTGACTTTCCAACAGTCACTGAAACCATCAGGACTGGAGTTGAACTAGAACCCAGGTCTCTCCACTCCACTACCTTAAAACATGTTGGAATCCACATGGTAAAGAAAGAAAAAGGGTTTGTGACAAGGGTCCTGGGTTCAGAAGACACAGATTTCAGAGCAGAAGCACAGCACAGCCCAGGGGAATTATAACTTCTGCCGCAGCTCCCAACACCACTTGCACACAACCAGCCACACCAAGATTCCACCATGGCTGCTTCTGTCTGCAACATGTCCCATCCCCTTGGCACCCTTTCCTCAGCTGACTCCTCCTCATGGTCAGGCTGCACCTTTCCCAGGAGGTCTCTGGCCTTCCAAGGACCAGTAAAGCATCTGTCTGCTAAAGACCACTTCCAGTACAGTGTGGGTGCCCATTAACTTGACTTGAGGGAGGGAGGGAAAGAGGGATAGAAAAAAGAAAGGAAGGAAGAAAGAAGGAAAGAAGGGAGGAAGGAAGAAAGGAAGGGAGGGAAGGAGGGAAGAGGGAAGGAAGAAAGGAAGGAAGGGAGGGAGAGAGGGAAGAAAGAAGAAAGGAAGGAATGAAGGGAGGAAGGAAGGAAGGAAGGAGGGAGGGAGAAAAGGAGGAAGGAAGGAAGGAAGGAAGAAAAAGGAAGGAAGAAAGGAAAGAAAAAAGGAAGGAGGGAGGGAGAGAAGGAGGGAGGGAGGGAGGAAGGAAGGAAGGAAGAAAGAAAGGAAGGAGGGAGGGAGAGAAGGAGGAAGGAAGGAAGGAAGGAAGGAAGGAAGGAAGGAAGGAAGGAAGGAAGGAAGGAAGGAAGGAAGGAAGAAAAAAGGAAGGAAGAAAGGAAAGAAAAAAGGAAGGAGGGAGGGAGAGAAGGAGGGAGGGAGGGAGGAAGGAAGGAAGGAAGAAAGAAAGGAAGGAGGGAGGGAGAGAAGGAGGAAGGAAGGAAGGAAGGAAGGAAGGAAGAAAAAAGGAAGGAAGAAAGGAAAGAAAAAAGGAAGGAGGGAGGGAGAGAAGGAGGGAGGGAGGGAGGAAGGAAGGAAGGAAGAAAGAAAGGAAGGAGGGAGGGAGAGAAGGAGGAAGGAAGGAAGGAAGGAAGGAAGGAAGGAAGGAAGGAAGGAAGGAAGGAAGGAAGGAAGAAAAAAGGAAGGAAGAAAGGAAAGAAAAAAGGAAGGAGGGAGGGAGAGAAGGATGGAGGGAGGGAGAGAAGGATGGAGGGAGAGAAGGATGGAGGGAGGAAGGAAGGAAGGAAGGAAGGAAGGAAGGAAGGAAGGAAGGAAGGAAGGAAGGAAGGAAGGAAGGAAGTTAGTTCTCAAAAGAAAGGGACCCTGGACCAGAATAAATGAGCTCTTAGGAAATGGTCTAGTGGCTGTTCAAGTATGAGTGTTTCCTGAGGAAGACAAACTTGGACTCTGTTCTCACCTGTAGTGGTGAGCTAGTATTTGCTAACCCTAAGCTGAGAAGGCAGGTGAAGCCACAGAGCCAGGAGGTCGTCCTACCAACATATGTATTAAGAAAAAAAAAAAAAACTGGAATGAGACATTTGAAAAGAGGGCAGAAGGCAGGCCTAACCACCAGCGAGCTGCCTAAGTCATCTGCCTGGCTCAAACAGCGCATCTCCCACCTCAACATCAGCCTGAAGGATGAGAGTTCTGCATAAATGGAGACAGGCAGGTACTTCATGGTATAGAAATAAAAGCTGGGGTGACTGAGACTAAGGAAAGGGGAAGAGGAGGGCAAAAAGAAGTAAGTATTCTTTCATTTTAGAAGCAGAATATTTCTGCAAATGAGAGTGAAGGGTGCAAATCCTGGGTTCTCATTTCAATTTTACGTCAAAGTTAAGCAAATCTCTTCACCTGCCTGGGTCTGTTTCCTTTCCTGCAAAATGAAGGTTATGGCTCGTTTCTAAGGTCTGTTGCCAGTGACACTGGACTGTAAAAGTGTAAGATGATTTGCATCCTCTGGCACCTGCACACTTCCGCAGCTAAACTTCATAATAACACAGGCCTCCATGTGCTTATTTGCTTGTGTGATGCCAAAGCTATTTGAGAAAGTGGTTTCCCAGTCATTCCGTGGCTCTAGTGGCACCTGGCACCTCACTGGGAAAGCGGCATCATACCTCTCCTAGGGTTGTAAAGGATCAAGAAGTGTGGCCAAGTAGGAACCGATTCCCTCCCTCCCTGATATCTGATGACCACTAAATTGCAGAACTTAATGCTGACTTAAATATGGTCTCCTGTTTTGGCATTTAGCTACGGATGTTTCCCAAGTAGGTTTTAAAATTCTTAAACAGGCCAGGCGCGGTGGCTCAAGCCTGTAATCCCAGCACTTTGGGAGGCTGAGACAGGCGGATCACGAGGTCAGGAGATCGAGACGGTGAAACCCCATCTCTACTAAAAATACAAAAAACTAGCCGGGGGAGGTGGCGGGCACCTGTAGTCCCAGCTACTCGGGAGGCTGAGGCAGGAGAATGGCGTAAACCTGGGAGGCGGAGCTTGCAGTGAGCTGAGATCCAGCCACTGCACTCTAGCGTGGGTGACAGAGCCAGACTCCGTCTCAAAAAAAATAAATAAATAAAATAAATAAATAAAAATAAAATTCTTAAACAATCACTAGACATAAAAGTGGGCAGAGCCAACAGAGACAGTGCCTACTGAAGAGGAATCAGAAACCCAGAAAAGTCATGTGTTGCTCAAGACCACTGCCAGTTCATGCCAAAGCTCTGCCCTGCACACTCCACCCACAGCACACCCTCAAAAAAGAAGCAGAACTAGTTCCTTCTTTCTTCCTGTTCTCAGGAAAGGGAGGCCATACCTTCTCACTCCCTCATCACCCTGCCCCAGGAGCTGGAAATCCCAGAGGACACAGGCCACATGCACAGCAACTGACTCTCTCCTCCTTCTATGATCCCACAAGCTATGATACAGGACTTTAAGATGCCCCTCAGCAGCCCCTTCCCTGCAGCACTGGGAACAACCACCCAATAACCACCTTGCCTCCTAACATTCACACAAGCCCCTGAATCTTACAAGAGCCTTCGTGTTTGTCATTTTGTTTGATTTTCCCACACCTCATACCTGCATCTTTCCACTGCACAGATGAGGCCAAGATCAAGAATACCTATAGGGCTTGGTCTAGGCTGCAGCAAAATTGAACGGTGACTGTGTGAGTCCAGTGAATCTCAGGCTGTGAAATCATGTCTGTGATTTCTACCAAATCTATTAACTTCAATCCAGAGAGCACTAGCGTTACTTCAGCTGAAATCTTGAGATGATACTCATTTCAGACATTTGCTAATGCTACCTTTGACAAGAGAAATGTCTTGCCAGACCCTTTTTCAGCCTCTTGCCAAAGTGAACTAGCTTTTACGAGGTCACACACTGTCCCTTCCCTTGCCCAACAAAGCCAGCAAAAGTGAACATTGCCTGAATTGTAGCAGTGGTGGGGACCCTGACTTATAGTTGTAAAGTCCTTGGCAGAGAATCTGCTTAATGTTCTGCCTTTATTGAATGTACCATCCTGCCCTAGCATAACATGTGAAGCTTTGACATGAAGTTCCCCTGTCCACCTCCCACCCCCTGAATCTCCTAGTGCCAATCCCGAAAGTAATACTTAAAATTGGCAAAACAATTCACCACAAGCAGGAAGGGAACAATATCAGCCTTCACTTTCACCCTTAAATGATGTTGAAATATGTAAGCATCTCTACCTCTCTCATGCCTGTCTCCCTAGCATTGAGCACTAGGCCCAGCACATGCCCACTCAACTGACAGATGAGCTTCTTAGAGGCTCTGCTCTTAATGAGACACAGCCTTAGGGCCTGGAGTAGGCCAGTCACACATAGATGATATCAGAACCCCCAGGCAGAACCACTCCCTACTTCAGCCCTAGTAGGTCCAGAAATGCATCTCAGTGGAGTGTCTTCAGTGAATACAAAGAATGCATGAAACTGCTTCCAAAGAATCCCTGGTTTCCAGGAACTGGAGTCTGTCATTCTTTTTGCTTAGATCTAACATTCTTCAAATACATGTGTGGGAATGCCAACGTGAACACCACACGTACACTGACACTTTTTCAATCTTCTTAAACAGAGGGCAATGTGGTATATAAAACACCTTACCGCCCACCTCACTGGCTTCTAAAGCTGAGCATTCCTGACTGCTGGAATGAGGCAGGACACCAGCTGGATGCAGAGAGCATTGTGAACAGTGGCCTGGATCTCAAGGGAGCAGCTGGAAATTGAAACCCATTGGAATGTGCTGTGGGTTAGTGGAGATGACCTTGAAAACCAGAAAACTGCAATCTGCAGGGCACTTGCAGCTGTGATAGGGAGACAGAGGAGCAAGCACTAGGCAATTCATGCTGGAGACTGGCCAAATGTGCTCCTCCCCTCCCACCAGGGACAGAGAGGATAGAAATTATGTGATTGTCAAGGGCAGCTGAGAAAAGGATTCATGCCTGGGGTTTGCTTAGTTAAGTGAGCTGAGTTGGGGGAATAAAGATCTGAGAGAAGGGGAAGAAGGCAGACTATGAGTGGCGAAGTAAGTGAAGGCCAGCAGCAGCCTTCCGCACCTATTCCATTGTCATCTGATGGACAGCCAAGACAGGCACTTTTCTTGGCTCTTACTTATTGTATTGTCTTCACTATCTGGGGTAGTTGTGTGAAAGGTGGGCCTACCAGAAGCAGACAAAGCCTGTTGCATCTTACACTGCCCTTTGCCTCCATACCCTGTGGCAGAGGAAAGTATTTGATCCTTCCGTGTTATACTTACTGTGATCCCCCAAAAAGAAATGGGATCCCTGTAAGAGTTAAAGAAAGAGGAAAGTAACATGAAATGTGGCTCAACAGTCGAAGACAGATGTATTTTCGAGAAATAAACTAGAGAGGGGCTTCTGGTCGATTTCACTCAGGAGCATTCTCTCTTACAGACTAAGTATATATATTGGTTTTAGGGTGAAGGAGCTTATCACAAGGTTGGAATGTTTCCATGTGGGGGAGAAGTTTATGGCAGGGTCGGAATGTCTTTGAGTGGAAGGGAGGTTATCTTGGGGCTGATGTCTTTCTGGCTGGAGGGGAGGTTATCTCGGGGATGGCATGTCTCTGTTTGGGGAGGGCTTTGGAATGTTTATGGTAAGAGATGTTGACGGGATGTTGCTGACCTTAGCCATTAGGCTGATGCCCTTTGGATTTAGGCAGTTTCTGATCAAGGTGAATTTTAAAATGACAGTGCTTGTCCAAGATGGCAATGCTCGTGCTCTGTCAATCCCGACCCTACAGTTATAAAAAGGACCAGGGGTGACTTGTACTTTCTGGCTACCACCTGCCAACAAGGGGACAGAGAGTTTTCTGGTCTCAGATTGACTGTAGGAGCAATGCTGTGTGTGGATGTTTTTGGGTAGTTGTTTATGCACTGTCCATGATCCTGTCAGTTAAAAATTTTCGAAAAGGGTTAATTAGGCAGGGTAAAAACATTAGTCCTAGGAATATTATTAAGAGAGGGCCCAGGAATGGGATGGTCCATGCTATGATTTTGTTCCCAAACCAAGGATCTATTTAGTTGTTTTGGTATTCCAGCCTTTCTTTTTTTTTCTTTTTTTCTTTTTTTTTAGTTTTTTAGCAGCATCTCTTACTAGACCTAATTCGTTGAGATGGAAACATTCCTCACCTAATGACAGGCAAAGGCACATGTTTGGAAAGGCCTATGTGTTATTTTCTGTTAGTAACCATTATTCCTGCTATGAGGATAATAATTAAGCAAAATGCTATGATAATTGAGCTTCTCTGATATTTTACCTAAAGGATGCTATAGTATATAGTCCTACTGCAAATAGTAGACTGAGTAAAGCAATTCCCACAAGGGTGGCATAGTAATAATTTCCATTTAAAAGTTTTAATATTTGGCTTAAAAGGAGAGGCAGGAAGGACAAAAAGTATTTGGTGAGGTAGGGGTGAGACTGAGTAAGATGAGTAAGTCTCACTTGGTTACTTATTTTTTTGTGATTTTTGACTTAAGATTTCCTATTTCTTTATTTCCTCATGTGAGGGTCGGGGTCCTAGAGGCAGTGCCTGATGAGACAGGTTTTCAGTTTATAGGGCTTTAAGAAAGCACAGTTAATTTGGAAACTTACAGCCAGAAAAATTAGAATTTAATTTAAACAGTAGAAAATAATAAGAATTGAAAAACATTAGGCAACACTAAAATTTAACAACAGGTATGCTACAGTTTTTGAAACATAATGTTCTCTCTTCAGTTTCACATTTTTATTAAAAGACAAATCATGATAGGACTGGTTTGGTTTATTTTACTTGGCTTAATTATTTGCATACAGTGTAGCAAGAATAATTATTTGTTACATAGTCCTTTTACATTGGCTTTGATGGAACTTTGTTCTATAGAAGGAATATGAGATAAGACCTTTTTAAAGCCAAGTGCAGCCATGGATTTGTATCATCAAATAACTATGAGTTCGGGGAATTCCTCTCCTCTTGAGGTTCCAAATAAGTTGGGCCTCCCGGCCTGTCAGAAAGTGACATTTGTTACTTACCACAGATCAGAAACCCTGTACGGGTACTGTGTACACAAAATACGAGGCCAGTTTCCAAGGGCTTTATTGGCTCCATAAGTCAAGTTTGATTCCTTGAAGCCTTGAAGGAAAGCATACCATTCCAGTCAAAGCCTTGGTGAAATAACCAGTTTACCCAATTGTGTCCTGTTGCAAAAGAAAACCGATTCTTATTGTACTTATGCAAATAACTATATTGCCGTAACTTAAGAATACTCACTTTCCAAATTCTGGAGAAAATCAGGTAGAGAGAAACAAGTACACTCCAAATTTGTTAGTGCTTTATAACTGATTATAAAACCACCTTCTAAAGAGGACCTAAACAAGACAACAATTGTTTACGGATGACACAAAGTTTTAGGGTAGCCATAAAAGCATAATTGACAAGGATATCTGTTTCCTCTGTGGCACACAATACAACTATAATTATTACTGATAACGTACACTGAGATATATCAGAATTAGAGGAGTCTCCCATAACTTTGGAACACATACCAATAACGCATTTGTACAAATATAGCCCAAAGAAAGCCAAACACCATTTTATATTTTACAATGCTTCCTGTATGATTTTATACCAAATAGGCTAAATTTTACCTTTATATTAGTGTGCTATTAATGTTAAACTCAATTGTTAATAAAATCTTGTAGACGCATTTACCCAAGTTTATGTTTGACCATAAGGTAAGATTTTTATAGACCCTTTTTAACCCTTTATAATTTTTGTTAAAGAGCAGGTTAGTGCTTTAAGAGAAACCCATTGTGCTTTTATTTTAATGCTCAATTTACAGAAAAACTGAATGATACCTCTTCAACTTTAGCCAATATGTTTACACACAGAATTTCCTGTACAATTAACCTTCCAAAATTTTCTTAAACCTTCAAAACAATTTTTTAACCTTTTAATCTAGGTAAAAATCCACATTCTCATGCCTCCTTAAAATCTTTTTGCCAAAAGTATATGCAAACTGGTTTTTCAATAGTATTGCACTCACGTTACACCGTTAACTTTTAGCAAACTTTACTTTTGTTGGTAAGTTTGGGATTTTAATTATATGCTAGATGTAGAGTCTAGGACCTAGACAGAAATGCAGTTAAGCTCTAGCTTATTCCAGCATTTAACTCCATGTGTCCTAGGTTTTACCTAGCTACAAATCAGGCAGTTTGTACAGTTAAGAGTTACGGTGACATTTCATAAAGCATTCAGAAGGTCTGCTCACTTTTAAATTGTACAACATTTCTTACATAAATTCCCTTTATAAAATTTTTCACGACCTTCGCAGACAATCTCCAACATGTCTCGACTTTCTGAATTGTTGTAAACATTTCTTTCTTTAAACAACCAGTTACTTTACTTTAGGACAAGAATGTACCATATAAGATTCATTTTTATATAAATTCTCTTTTCTTTAATATTAAAGATGATAACAGTCCTTTCCCAAAACAAACTTCCTTCATGTCTGCAGACAAGACTGACTAAGGCCACAAAATTAGGAGTTAAGGTATTTTACTCAATAGTTCAAGATGTGGCGATCTTCATTAAACCAATATTGATGTTTCACTTATTAAAAAATTACACAAGTAAAGATTATTCTGTTTGGGCTGAGTCATGGTTTTGTAACCTCTGTATCAAATTTTGACACCTTATAATACTTGGCAGAAGTAAGTATGAAACTGTTTGATCAATAAATGCAAATAAAAATGTGTGCTGGCAACTCTTAAGCCATTTCTAATCTTACTGCATCAGGAAGTTTTAAAGATTAAAGTCACATGAACGAAAAGGTCCCACAGCTTTTACTTTTCCCTGAAAAATATTGAAGTGCTTATTTTTCTTAGGTCCATTAATTAGAGCTCTTTTAATAGACATTGCACACATAACACATATATAGCCACACAGACAACCAGATTCAGTAGCTATAAATTTTTTTTTTTTTTTTTTTTTTTTGCTAATTTCCCAATTGGATTATTGGCCTTTGGGTGAGGCCCTTTAAGAACAGGGCTAGAAAAACAGTTTCCAGGGCCTAATAAACAAGCATAGCTGGAAGACAAAGACAGATTTTGAGAGGTACGTATTTACCTTTAATTCCAGGGGCTCCATAAGGAAACTAGAAATTTTTCCCAAAATGGGTATTGTGGCACCTTTTGTGTTTTCCCAAGGAGTCCCAGGCAATCAGAAGTTATTTTAGGGTTTTTCATACACGCACCAAGAGTGGTAAGATGGAGTGGAGAAAAGTAATTCAGTTAACTGAGAAAAAACCTTTTCTAGGAAAACAAGATATATGAAGAGAAAAACAAAAAGGCCTTTTGAATATACTCACAGCTAGAATATCCATTTTAATTAAGCTCTGCACTCTTTTTGACTGGGTTATGTGCAGGAACTCCCTGCAATAATGAGAGGGATTTTTAGAGAAAGACCTCTTTCGCAGACACTGCTTGATGTGCGACAAATCACACATGGAAAAAGGGACGTGAACGCAAACAATGCCTTCAGTCCCAGCCACTTCCCAGGGAGAAAGAATAGCAGAGGTGGTTTTTGAACATGTAACAGGTAGAGAAGGAGGAAGAGCAGGGTTTGGGGCTGAAGGCTTGGGGACAGGAGGGGTCCCCAAGGCAGAGGATTCGAACAGGCAAGGAGCAGATGTAGATGGATGAGAATACAGAGGAGGTTCATCTGCAGGGTAAAAAGGGGTTTCAGAGGAAGAAGAGACCAGGGGAGGGTTTTTATTAAGAAGAAAGATTTCATGAGGGGGTGCAAGCTTGACACAGGGAGGGTTGGGATCTAAGTAGAAGCAGAAGAAAGCCTGAATATAGAAAACCTCTTGTCATTTGACATTCCCGGTTATAAAGTCGCCAAGGTTCTTGAGAATTTGGAAGTTAAAGGTACCATTTTCAGGCCATCTGCTGTCATTGTGTAATTTGTATTGGGGCCAGGCCATGTTGCAATAAAAAACTAAACACGTAAGCCAAGTTTGGCGAGGTTATGAAGGAGACAGCACAGTGCAGAGGGCATAGGAATGTGGAATTGTTTGGCACCCATGGAGACTGGTGAGAAGAAGCCGAGGGTGTCTCTTTTTGTTCTAGGTGTCCCCAGACAAAAGACAGAGACCCAGAACACTCTTTCTAAAGAGGACAGTCAAGCTGAGAAAAAACTGGGTGTCCCCAAGATTTCCTCTAGCTTAGTTCCGCTCATCCTCCAAGGACCGGGATGGTAGACCTGACTTTCCTGGGTACCGTGAGAAAGTCAAGGGAGGGCAAATTTTACCAGTCAGCTGGATTAGTGTCTGATGCTGGATGTTCCAGTTGGAATTGGCAAAGGGCCGCTTAGACTGGAGCCACACAAGGAAGAGAGAAAGAGGGAGAGAGGAGAGAGGTAGAGAAAGAGAGAGGATGAGGGAAGAGGAGGGGAGAGAGTGAAATACCCACTGTGGCTGGTTGGAGGTGGATTCCCAAGACTGAGGGTTTTGAGAACTCTAGGGAGTAGCCCTGGCCAGAGCCTCTCAGTTCCCTTCAGGTTACTTGTCCTCCTCATGAAAACTGCTCGAAAAGTGAAGTAGGAGAAAAGACAGGGCCAGTGACCAGAGACCCCCCAGAATCCAGGAGTTAGCTAAGGATGAGCTGCCATTGCCCACTGTTTCCTGGGTTGCAAGAGAGCCTCTGCCCTCAGCACTTGTCCTGGGTTGTGGCACCAAATGTAAGAATTAAAGGGAAAAGAAACACGAAATGTGGCTCAATAGTCAAAGACAGATTCATTTTAGAGAAATAAACCTGTGGCTTTCAAACTGGGTTCAATGAAGGGAATTTTGTAATGCAAAAGAAATCCCCAAGGAAAGAAAGCAGCTTGTTGGAAATATGACAGTCTACCTCTTTTTTTCCTTAAACATTGGAATTCCAAGAGCCCTTGCATTGGCATAAAGCTCTGTTTTCATCTGAAGACTCCACTGGAGAAAGGCCCACTTTTAAGTTCACTTATATAGTTGTTGGAAGATTCAGTTCTTCTAAGATTATTAGACTGAGAGCCTCAGTTTCCCCTTGACTGTTGGCTGCTCTCAGTTCCTTACTATATTGTCCTCTCCAGCAGGGCAGCTTGCTTCGTCAAAGCCAATGAGAAAGAGCAATTGTAAAAGCAAGTTGAAAGTCACAATCCTTACTCACCTCATCATGAAAGTGACATTCCATCATTTTTGTTATATTATACTAGTTAAAAGCAAGGTACTAGGTTCAACCCACCCACAAGGGTACAAATACCAGGAGGTAGAGCTCACTGGAGTCACTTTAGAGGCTGGCTACCATACCATTACTGTCAGCCTCTGGAACTCTTGGTTGAATGGCATCTATTTGACCTTTCCTCTAAGATAATTGGCAGACAGAGTAATAAGTAGGAGATGGAAAAGAGATTTTGCTAAAGCCTCTCTTTTCCTCTCATACTATCGCTGGGGCTGGTGGTCCAGGGATCTTATTCCTTGAAGGTCATATAGGCAATGAGTTTCACCACCCTATTGCCATAGTCAAATTCATTGTCATACCAGAAAATGAGCTTGATAAAGTGGTTATTGAGGGCAATGCCAGTCCCAGCATCAAAGGTGGAAGAATGCATGATGCTGCTAAAGTTGGAGGAGACAACCTGGGGCTCAATGTAGCCCAGGATGCCCTTGAGGGAGCCTGCTAATGCTGCTTCACCACCTTCTTGATGTCATCATATTTGGCAGGTATTTCCCAATGGCAGGTCAGATTCATGACCAACACATTGGTGGTGGGGACACGGAAGGCCATGCCATTGAGCTTCCTGCTCAGCTCAGGGATGACCTTGCCCTCAGGCTTGGCAGTGACAGCAGATGTAGTGATGATGTTCTGGAGAACCCGATGTCCATTATGCCAGTTTCCTGAAGGAGCCATCCACAGTTTTCTAGGTGGTAGTGATGGCATAGACTATGGTCATGAGTCCTCCGATGACACCAAAGTTGTCATGGATGACCTTGGCCAGGAGTGCTAAGCAGTTGGTGGTACAGGATGTATTGCTGATGATCTTGAGGCTGTTGTCATACATCTCATGGTTCACACCCATCACAAACATGGGGGCATCAGTAGATGGGGCAGAGATGATGACCCTTGTGGCTCACCCCTGAAAGTGAGCCCCAGCCTTCCCCATGGCGGTGAAGACACCAGTGGACTCCATGATGTACTCAGTGCCAGTATTACCATATTTAATTTTGGTGAGATCTAGCTCCTAGAAGATGGTGATGGAATTTCCATTGATGACAAGCTTCCCGTTCTCAGCCTTGGCAGTGCCATGGAATTTGCTGCAGGTGGTACTATACTGGAACATGTAGGGCATGTAGTTGAGGTCAAGGAAGGGGTCATTGATGGCAACAATATCCACTTTACCAGAGTTCAAAGCAGCCCTTGTGACCAGGAGCCCAAATATGTCCATATCTATTCACTCCAGGCTTCACCTTTACCATGGTGTCTTAGGGATGCAGCTGGCGCTGCACGAGATGTGGCTGTCTGTCGAATAGGAGAAGCAGAAAGTCACAGCATATTATTTAACCCGTAATTATATATTGAGAGATTGTGAACTCTGATGCCAATAGGCAGTGACTCAGATGGGCATCATTTCACGTAGCAGGCTGACATCCCCTGAGAATGTGGACAATTCAGTTGTCTCAGTATCAGTTGTTTAAAAGACCATCCTTTTCCCTCATTGAATTTACTTTTGTCAAAATCAATTGGTCATATGATTTTGGCCATTAACTCACACATAAGTAAAAATTCTCTCAAAATTGGTTATAGGCCTAAATTTCAGGGGTAAACCATACACTTCTTCGAAGAAAACATAAATTAACATGTTCATGACCTTAAATTAAGAAAAAAAAAAAACTTTCTCTGCTAAACAAAAAAGTTTAAAAAATGAGGCATGATCAAAACTAAAAATGTTTGGTCTTTAAAAGACATCAATAAGAAAATGAAAAGATAAGCCACAAAATGAGAAAAAATATCGAATCATTTATTTGATAAAGCACTTGTATCCAGAATATAAAATACAATTACAACTAAAAAACACAAGGATAAATGACCCAATTTTTAAATCAGCAAAATATTTGAACAGTCAATTAACCAAAAAGGTGTAAGAATGGCCAATAAAGCACATGAAAAGGTGGTCGGCATCACCAGCCAGCAGGAAAATGCAAATCAGAACTACAATTCGTACCCACTAGAATGCCATAATAAAAGAGAAGAACAATAACAATTGGAGGAAATGAAAAACAACGATGTGAAAAATTGAACTACTCATGCATTGCTAATGGGACATACAGCCACATTGGAAAACAGATTGCCAGTTTCTTAAAACGTTAAAGATACATTTACCATATGACTTAGCACTTTCACCCCTAGCTGTCTACCCCAAAGAAATAAAAACCTATGTCCACACAACACATGAATGTGAATATTCGTAGCAGCTTTTTCCATAATAGTCCATGAAGTGGAAACACATCAAATATCTATCAACTGATGAATGAATAAACAAATGGGAGCCATACATACAATTTAATAGGGTTTGGCACCTAAAAGGAATAAAGTATTGATATGTGCTACAACATAGATGAACCACAAGAGTACATTAAGCTGGCCAGGTATGGTGGCTCACACCTGTAATCCCAGCACTTTGGGCAGCCAAGGTGGGTGGATCATTTGGGGTCAAGAATTTGAGACCAGCCTGGCCAACATGGTGAAATCCCGCCTCTACTAAAAATACAAAAATTAACCAGGCAGGGTGGCAGGTGTCTGTAGTCCCAGTTACTCTGGAGGCTGAGGCAGGAGAATCATTTGAACCTAGGAGATGGAGGCTGAAGTAAGCCAACATCGCACTACTGCACTCCAGCCTGGGCAACAGAGCAAGACTCTGTCTCAAAAGAAAAAAAAAGTATATTAAGCTAAGTGAAAGAATAGAAATGCAAAGATCACATATTCTATAATTCCATTTATATAGTGTCCAGAAAAGGCAAATCTGTAAAGTCAGTGAGTCAATTAAAGGTTGTCTTGAGCTGTGAGTAAGAGTAAGGAATGGTGACTGATGAGCATGAGGGATTTCTTAGGAATGATAGAAAT
This sequence comes from Rhinopithecus roxellana, assembly GCF_007565055.1. NCBI lineage: Eukaryota > Metazoa > Chordata > Mammalia > Primates > Cercopithecidae > Rhinopithecus > Rhinopithecus roxellana. The sequence continues at coordinate 51,153,081 of NC_044556.1, read as the reverse complement.
GCTGGAAAACAGGATTGTGGTGATGGTCCACACAAGTATAAAATTTTACTAAAAATAATTGAACTGTCCACTTAAAACAAGCAAATGTGATGTCAATTATACCTCAATAAACCTGTTTAAAAATAAAAGAAAGTTGATATTATGGTTCCCAATCACTCTTGACCTTTGTTTTATTTCTCCCTTTCTTTAGGGCTTATATTTATTGCTTCCACTCAGAGACTCCAAGAGACATGAGCTGAAATCTACCAGCCTCCAGAACATTCAACAGCTGACGGAATGTCCGGCCCTACCCTGAAGGCGATGAGGGGATCTGTAAGGTGCACTCCCAGCATCTGCTACAGCAGGCAGAGGTGTGTGATGCACCTGGGTGATTTTAGATAGTGCTCCACAAGTCTCAGCAAGACCCAGGGTCTGTAGATAGTTCTGATAACTTCAGAGAACAAGCTGCTACATCTTGCAGCACAAGGCCAACCTTTCCTAGGCAAGTGGTTTTGAAGCATTGGTCGTCAGGTCTAAAGTAGAAGATGAATGTCTACAACATGGGAGGAGGGCAAGACCCAGAGTGGGGTGTCAAACTAAATCATTTGTAGAGTATTACTTTCAACAACTGCAGAAAACGTTCTTTTCAAGTACTTACGGCATGTTCACCAATGTAGACCATATGCTGGACCATAAAACAAGTCTCAGTAAATATCCAAGAATCAAAACCATACACAGTGTATGCTCTGGCCATAGTAGTATTTAATTGGAAATCCATAATAATGAGATATCTAGAAAATCCCCAATTTTAGAAAATAAGCAACATGCTTCTGAATAACACTTGGGTCAGAGAAGAAATCACAAGAAAACATTTTAAATATTATTACCTGAATAATGATAACCCAATACATCAAAATGTTGGATACAGCTAACATAGTGCTTGAAGAGAAATTTACAACTTTTAATGCCTATAGGGGAAATAGGAAAGGAGTAAAGAAAAACAATTTTCTATGCTGTTATTATCAGAATCCTGAAAAATGGGGCTGGGTGCGGTGGCTCACGCCTGTAATCCCAGCACTTTGGGAGGCTGAGGCGGGCAGATCATGAGGTCAGGAGTTTGATACCAGCCTGGTCAACATGGTGAAACCCCATCTCTACTGAAAATACAAAAATTAGCCAGGTGCAGTGGTGGGCACCTGTAATCCCAGGTACTCGGGAGACGGAGGCAGGAGAATTGCTTGAACCCAGGAGGCAGAGGTTGCAGTGAGCTGAGATGGTGCCATTGCACTTCAGCCTGGGTGACAGAGCAAGACTCTGTCTCAAAACAAAACAAACAAAGCAAAACAAACAAACAAAAACAGAATCTGAAAAACAAGAGTGAAAAAAAAAAACAAAATTAATAAATGTAAGCCAATAATAAAAATAAAGAACATCATGAAATAGAAAAATAAACAATAGAGACCATCAATGGTCACTTTTTCTTTACTCCCTGCACAAAACTTCATTTCAACAAAATTTTGTATTTAAATGTATATCTAGAACCACAGAGATCTTAGAAGAAAAAATTCGGGAAATATAAAATAAAATGAGAACTGTGGGAATAAAAATCAGAAAGTAGTTGCCCATGAGGTAGACTGGGGGAAGGGCAGGGAATTAACAGGGAACAGGCAGAAAACAACTTTCTGGAGTGAAAGAAATGGTCCATATCTTTTTTGGGGTGCTACTTACATGGGCATATATAACTGTCAAGGTCCACTGAACTGAACACTTAAGACCTGGGCATTTTAATGCATATAAATTATATTTAAATTTTTTTAAGTAGAGAAAAGTGTCTTGGGAAACTTACGGCAGTGATACTTGGGCAGTTCTGGGGCATAGGTTTCAGAAGCATTCACAGCATATTCAGTTCAGGAATTTGCTGAGAATGGTTTTGCAGCCAAAAATATAGGATAAGTTCAAACATCTATGATAAGAGTCATTGGGACATAAAACCACAAATCCCCACTCTTGTGATACAGGCCATATCATTAAGTGGTTATCACCAGATAGCTTCCCTTAAATGATGTTCTTCCTCTAGGAACCCAGAGCTCTCCAGGAGAAAATGAAAATTGAGGTTTTGGATATATTGGGTAGGAAAGAAGGTCACCTCACATAAAACTCAGTGATTGGAGCTGCCACAATGGCAAATTTCTAAACTTTGCAAGACAGCAGCAACATTTTAAATGATAGTCTGAGAAAGGAGATAATGGGCTAACATGGATTTCCCTCCAGATGGATTTACTGAACAAGGGCACAATTCAAATTGCACTTGGAGATTTCTCCTGGTCTAGTTTAAGTTCACAAATTGTGGATCCCAGACAGCTGGTATCAACTGACTAGTGTCCTGTGAAGGCTAAACCGAAGACTCTTTGCCACACTGCAGCATTAGGATGGGACTTCTCTTCCTCTTCCTGGAAAGCATTAGAGATATAACCCAAAGGTCACTATTTTTCTGAGATAAGGGATCCTGCAGGAGGAGAGAGCAATAAGTATGTGGCCAGAGATCAAAGTGATAAGAGCTGGGCCAGAAGCCACAGTGCATAAAGCTTCAACCCTGCCGCAGGGGATGAGGGGACAAGTACTTCTACTCTTCTGTCCAGCTTTTAATAATCTAACTAATGGTTAGAGCTTTTTCATTTTCTTTCAGCTACTCTTGGCAGTGGTAAGGACACAGAATGTTTGCAAAAAAAATGGGGTAGAGGAAAATAAGGCATCTGTGTGAGTGTGTAACCATTTGACATCTCTTTTTAGTCCTCGCCAGGATCACCCTAGAATCAGATCTGCTCCCCATCATCTTCTGTTTCCTGGCGAGTGATTCCTGCTACTTTGGATTGGCCATGACGGGCTGGAGCTGCCTTGTGACAGGAGCAGGAGGGTTTCTGGGTCAGAGGATCGTCCGCCTCTTGGTGGAGGAGAAGGAGCTGAAGGAGATCAGAGTCTTGGACAAGGCCTTCAGACCAGAACTGAGGGAGGAATTTTCCAGTAAGTAAACTTGGGTCATGGGTATGTGGCTCCATCTTAAACCCTGTATGCATGTGGGGGGAGGTGGACCTTGTCTAGCAAGTTATTGAAATTTGAAGCCAAATCTAAGCCAACCTCACATCCAAAGTCATCAAAAAATAAATATTAAATAGTATACAATGGCATAGTGTGAAAGATACTGGATGGGATTTCCAGAGACTGGATTCTGTCCCTGACCCAGAACTTGAGAGGCAGCCGCCTCAGCCTCCAGGCCTCTTTTCTTCTCATCTAGAAAATCCCACACCAGTTCTTATTCTTGTCCGCAACTCTTTTACGTTCTGAAGATTTTGTCGTGGCAATTGCCGTACAACATTCACAAATGACAACATTACACTGGAGACCTCACCAGTGGGTCATTGTCTCTCTAGACCGTGCCAGACTGTGTTTTGTTTTGTAGCTTCCTTAGTATCTTTAGTGAGGGAAAAATAAAAGGAAGTGGAGGTAAAGATGAGTGTATAAGGGTGTGTGTGTGTGACAGAGAGAGAGGAAAACAAAAAGAGAAAGTCAAAGAGAGAGACAATAAGAAAGACAGAAAAATAATGAGAAATATATAGTGAGAGAGAGAGAGCATCAGTGAGAGAGAGTGTGTGTGCACAGTGAAAAGCACAGAGCAGAGACAGAGTAAAAAGCGGTATAAGGCCAGATATGCCTCATTTAGATTTCACATATATGGCTTTAAAAAAAAAAATTTACCTCTGTTGCTCATCATCAAAAACAAATTGATTGCAGAATTTGCTGTGGCAACTCCTTGTACAAATGGCCCCACGAGGCAGGTAGAAAAGGGGTCACATCCAACTGGACAATGAACGCATCAAGGTCCAGAACCATAATGCGTTCATCACAGAGCATATCATAAAGCATAAACCACAGAGCTTTATCCATAGGCTATATCACTTGGTCCCAGAACTGATGCTTGGCAAAGTGGATCTTCAGTCTCTCTCTTTGCCCCTTGGTGTGTCCCAAAATGATTCCCTGTCTTCCTCCCCAACCCAGGGGATTTGGGGGACTGTGTGTCTACATGGGGGTTCTGGCTGCTCAGAGGGTCCTGCCCTGCCCACAGAGAAGCCCTCACTTGACAGCACTCAGGAACCACACCCAGCACTCTGCTTTTGATCTTCTCTGACCTCTTGAAATGTTTGATTTCTTCCACCCTCTGTTTTAATGGTGTCTTTGATAAACAAATATTAACACATTACCAATATTAAATGCTTGTAATCCTTGTGTCTCAGCAATATTTACAATTTAACATCTGAAGCCAGAAAAAAGCAGTGCTCAGCCTAGTGGTATTGTTCCCCTAGGGCAAAAATGCAGGGCATATAATAGATAGGCAGGCGTCTGTATGAAGATAAAAGCAGAGAATCCTTTCAGTGTTCTTTTTGTGCCAGGCACTTGGCCAAAGGTTTGCCTACTCATTTGCTCTTCATAACAACCCCATGAGATCGGTGATATTATCCTCCTTTTTTACAGATGAGGAGATAGAAACAGAGAGGTTAGTTAACTTGTCGAAGGTCCTACAGTTAGAATAAGGCAAATCTGGATTTGAACTCAGACAGACTAGTGCAGCATCTGTGCTCTTAAGCAGTAGTTTGTCTTACAGCTTCTCTGGGCCTTCCTCTAGCCCAGCTTAAACCATAAAAGCGACTCCATTTAGTCTACATAAACCACTTGCCAAGTCTACAGTGCCTTGGAGAAGAAGAGAGCCATGACTTCATCAACAAAGTCCCCTTTCCTAGTCCCTCTAGGACTTCACCAACAAAGTCCCCCCTTCCTAGATCCCTGGGCATCTCACTAGGGAAGAGTCCTTTTCTCTCAGCTTTGGTCTTCTTCCACTTTGACACTCCTTTGAGCCAGTCTGTTTGAAGTGGCAGCAAAGAAGAAGCAGAGGAAGGCAGCAGGAAGGGCAGAGGTGGAAATAGAACCAGAGAACATCTCACTCTCAGGTTGTTACCCACATCGCCACCAGCAGCCTCTTCCCTGACTCCCCCACTCTAGGACCTTCTTGGAGTTGCCTGACAGTGGGAAGAGGTTGGGAGTAGACAAAACATGGCAGAGGCATCAGGAGAGGAAGTAGTCTTGCTTGTACCCCAGGAAGGAATTTCTCCAGCTTTGAATTTTTCACTCTGAATTTTGCTCTCACTGGTCTTTGCTCTTTGTTGCCAATTTCAGTTAAACTGGCTAATTCTTTGGAAAAGAATGATATTAAACAATAGAAAAGTTGATATTAAACAGCCAGTCCTGCACCTGGTGTAGAGGGTACAAGCTTGGAGGCAGGGTGGGCATGTTTAAGCCTTCACTAGAAATGTGACCACAGATCTGTCCCTTAACCTCTCTGAGACTCAGTTTCCTCACTGATAAAGTGGGACTCAGAATACCTAACTCATGAGATAGCAGTAAAAAGAAATAAAACTTCTGTAAGTTGCATACAGATTATAAAGCACAAACAAGTGTAGAGTATTTATCTGAGCTCCATGTAAAATGGTGTTCATTTTAGGAGCTAATTCCAGGTGATAACCCTACTGGCAGCATCACTTCCTGTGGATTTCAGAGGAACCTGAAGACAATGATGTTGTAACCACTGCCTCTGGCTAGACAGCTGTGACGTTAGTTCATTGGTAGTTAACTCATTTTCAGCATTGCTACCTGCTTTTGATGATATCTGATAAGAGTTTTCAGGGAATTTCATCATTGAAGCCCACCCACAATTCCTGAGTAATGGCTCCACTCTCCTCCCAGTTGCCCAAGCAGAAAATTGTAGGTGTGATTTTATATTCTCCTTTTCCTCTCAGCCCAGCTCCAATAGGTACCAGGACCTTCAAGGTAAGGTCTGAAATTCAAACCTGGTGTATCTCTCCCCTCCTCTGCTTCCACTGCTTCCAGTTCTCACCTAAACTTTGGCACAGACATTCTGATTAATCTCTTCATCACCTGGCTTTCTCATATGCCCTATACCAGTCCATTTTATATCCTCAAGCCAAGATTAACTTCCTACACCACAACCCTGCTGCTGTTTCTTTTTCTTGTTTGTGTTTTTTTTTTGTTTGTTGCTTGGTTGGTTTGGGGTTTTTTCTTTTTATTTCTTTCTTTTTTTTTTTTTTTTGAGACAAGGTCTTGCTCTACCACCCAGGCTAGAGTACAGAGCTGTGATCGTGGCTCACTACCAGAAGCCAGAGACCCCAGCCTCCATTTATCCTCCCACCTCAGCCTGCAGAGTAGCTGGGACTACAGGCACACGCCACCATGCCCAGTTATTTCACGTATTTTAATAGAGATGGGGTTTCCCCCTGTTGTCCAGGCTGGTCTCAACCTCCTGCACTCCAGTGATCCATCCATTACAGCCTCCCACAGTGTTGGGATAACAGGCATGAGCCATGGGACTTGGCCTTTTTATTATCTTATTCCAAATATAAATAGGGGGTTTTCTTTAACATGGTGCTGAAGTCCCAAAATTATGATTCCATACATGATTTCTCATTACTTACAGAATTAACTTCAAATTTTCCCTCATACTCTCTACAATCACCCTATTCTCCTTAGAAAATTTGATGAGCTTCCCATGACTCTAGAAATGCTTATATTCCAGGCATACCTGACAGCTCATTGCTCAGATTACTTTTCTAAAATGAGATGGGCGAGAAACAGATGTTTGCTCTTTCCAAATAAGTTGATACATATGCTGATCTGTGCCTTTTTTACTTGTTCCTTCCAGAGAATGTACACCCTCCACTCTAACACCCCGCTCTAACCATCCTTGAACACCTGTGTAACATCACCTTTATCAGAAAACTTCTCAACCGGATCCAGAAATCATTCCAATGACCTGACCTGTGTTCACACAGAGCTCCAGAACAAGACCAAGCTGACAGTGCTGGAAGGAGACATTCTGGATGAGCCATTCCTGAAGAGAGCCTGCCAGGACATCTCAGTTGTCATCCACACTGCCTGTATCATTGATGTCTCCGGTGTCATTCACAGAGAGTCCATCATGAATGTCAATGTGAAAGGTATGGTAGGCTGGGGAGGAGATGAAGCAAGGTGGGGAATTAAGGATCACAAAGAAGGGCAGGAAGGAAAGAGAAGTTTCTCCACTGAACACCTGCTGTGCTCTGGGCCAAGTGCCTTTGTTGATCACTACCAACTAGGGAGTTAAAGACTGCTAACTTTAGTTTTTTAGATTATAAAACTAGGACTGAGAGATGGCAAGTAACTTGTCCAAGGTCTCCCAGGCAAGTAAGCAAGTAGGAGAGCTACACTTTAAACTCACCCCTATGTGACTCCAAAGGCTGTGGAAGCTCTTTCTACTGTGGTTCCAATCAAAAGTCAACTAATCTCTGACTTCAGACTCTCGATAGTCAGCCACCCCTTGCCTCCCGAGCCAGAATCAGACCTTGCAGGTGCAACTGTAGTCACCATTTTGAACCTTGTGTGTAGGCTGATGAGAACATTCAGAGCCCTCCTGCCCACTTCAAAAAAGAAATCCTCTCAAGAGAACTAGCAAAGCTGGTTCACAGAGGTCTGTCAGGACAGAATTATCCAGCACATGCCTTCCCACAAAATTTTTTAACAATAAGATTTTTCCAGTATCAAGAATATAATCTCTTCAGCTCACCACAGGGCCTACTATTCCAGAGCCATTACCAGCCAGGTACCCAAAGTGCACCCTCATTTAATCCTCAGCTCTTAAATGCTTGGGGTTTCCTTTCAAAGTATGGCTTTCCAACTACCTTAAATTCAGACACATTTCCTTAAGGAATCTTCTCATAAAGTCTCACCCTCTGATCTCCAGAGTCCAGTCTCTTCAGCACCATAGCACCCCAAACTCTAATCTGGCCCTCCATATTCAGTCTACTCTGACTCTTTTTCCAAAGCAACCAATAGCTTTTGAGTCTCCAGCACCGAAAGAAAGAAAGAAGAAGGAAGGAAAGAGAAGACGGAAGGAAGGAAGGAAGGAAGGAAGAAGGAAGGAAGACAACAACGAAAGAAAGAAAGAAAGAAAGAAAGAAAGAAAGAAAGAAGAAAGAAAGAAAGAAAGAAAGAAAGAAAGAAAGAAAGAAAGAAAGAAAGAAAGAAAGAAAGAAAGAAAGAAAGAAAGAAAGAAAGAAGGAAAGAGAGAAAACAAAAACAACTTCCAGTTTCTACTTACCCGTACCTCTAGGTACCCCTACTGTGCAAGGAGGGTGCTGAGAGTAACCAGTTTTTTATGTTAATTACTACCCTTAACAGCTCCCAAAAGGAAGGGATATGAAATGACAGGGGAAGTGTTAGAGGCATCTGTTTGCTAGAACCATTACCACTCCCAGACTTAGAAAATACTTCAAAATGTTGGTCATTTCCCCCTTGAAAGTAAACTAACTGCAAATTTTCTCTGCCACAAGATTAATTTTTGAAAACATGAGGCTGTCTCTTCAGAAACTCAAATTGCACAGAGACATTAAAATGGCTAAGAATACAAGAATTTGTAAATAAAAATGATCCTTTGCCTAGGAAACCCCTTCCTTCTTCAAGGGAAGGCACTATGGATACCTGCTCTGCTTCTACACAGCTCAGGGAAGGTTGCAAGCTCCTTCCAGTGCAGGTGTTACCAGCAGAGGACACACTCCTCTCCCCAGTCCTCCACCAGGCTCCACAGGAAACGCCAGGGCAGGGTTTAAAGGAAGGTTTATCACCTCCACTTTACATAACTGGGTGAACAGAGTCACAGCCAGAATTGGGAAGCAGCTTTCCCAGGGAGCACACAATCAGGAAAAGAGTATGTGTTTCCAGCAGCTCCCCACAACCCACTGTTTGCTCAATGACTCCAGCATGGTCCTTGTGACAAAGTTTTATTAGAGCCCAGTGACATGAGAAAAGTACCAGCAATTTCATATATATTGAAGAGTTTATATTGCCCATATACAATGGTGTACGTGTGTGTGTGTGATGTGAATTCTTCAACTGCCCATTTTTGCCTAAGGACTAGAACTGTCCATATTGGCAGAGTATAGCCTCCCGATTTTTCAGATTTCAAATGATCTGACTTCAATGTTACCGATTACAAATTATAATTTTTTAATACCTTTACTTGGCAAAATAAAAAGTGATAACCCTAGGTCCCTTTGCAAAGTTAAAGTACACACACACACGTCCATGAAACCCAAAAGTCTAGAAATTCTTATCTCCAGAACCCACATGTCAGTTCCTCTTCATTTCGGTGTTTTTCCTATGGCTGTAGGATGACGCGCTCTCAGTCAGAGACACAGAAGAAGGTACCCTTGGTCTGTTACAACCACTATATTTGGCAGTGGGGAGTGCCAAATGGATCTGTGCTTGTGGTTGGCCCCTCTTAGGGATATATACTGACACTGACAGTATGCTCTTTGTGGGCAGGTACGCAGCTCCTGTTAGAGGCCTGTGTCCAAGCTAGTGTGCCAGTCTTCATCTATACCAGTAGCATAGAGGTAGCCGGACCCAACTCGTACAAGGAAATCATCCAGAACGGCCACGAAGAAGAGCCTCTGGAAAACACATGGTCTGCTCCATACCCATACAGCAAAAAGCTTGCTGAGAAGGCAGTGCTGGCAGCTGATGGATGGACTCTGAAAAACGGTGGTACCTTGTACACTTGTGCCTTAAGACCCATGTATATCTATGGGGAAGGAAGCCAATTCCTTTCTGCTGGTATAAATGAAGCCCTGAACAACAATGGGATCCTGTCAAGTGTTGGCAAGTTCTCCACTGTCAACCCAGTCTATGTTGGCAACGTGGCCTGGGCTCACATTCTGGCCTTGAGGGCCCTGCGGGACCCCAAGAAGGCCCCAAGTGTCCGAGGACAGTTCTACTATATCTCAGACGACACGCCTCACCAAAGCTATGATAACCTTAATTACACCCTGAGCAAAGAGTTCGGCCTCCGCCTTGATTCCAGATGGAGCCTTCCTTTATCCCTGATGTACTGGATTGGCTTCCTGCTGGAAATAGTGAGCTTCCTTCTCAGGCCAATTTACACCTATCAACCACCCTTTAACCGCCACATGGTGACATTGTCAAATAGCGTGTTCACCTTCTCTTACAAGAAGGCTCAGCGAGATCTGGCGTATGAGCCGCTCTACAGCTGGGAGGAAGCCAAGCAGAAAACCGTGGAGTGGGTTGGTTCCCTTGTGGACCGGCACAAGGACACCCTGAAGTCCAAGACTCAGTGATTTAAAGATGACAGGGATGTGCATGTGGGTATTGTTAGGAGATGTCATCAAGCTCCACCCTCCTGGCTTCATACAGAAGGTGACAAGAGCACAAGCCCAGGTCCTGCCTCCTCCCTTTCACCCAGTGGCCAACTTATTGTCTTCCTCATGTCATCAAAACCTGTGGAGTCACTCGCCCAACAGAAAGCTTTCTGTCTTAATCATATACCAGAGGAAAGACCATGTGATTTGCTGTTACCAAATCTCAGTAGCTGATTCTGAACAATTTGGGATCTCTTTTAACTTGACTGTCTCTTTTGACTACCATAGCTCCATTTCCCCTCTTAAATGAGAAATGATTTCCTTTCTTTTTAATCTTCCATTCCTTCACATAATTTGATAAAAAGATCAATAAATGTTTGAATGTTTAACATGGAGGGAGGTGTGAGTTATGTTAATACATACTTTCCTCCTTTCTCCTTCTTTTTCAGGTGTTGCCATCTCCAATTTAGAAGAGTAGAATAAAACCTGGGCTGGGGAGAGGGCAGAGTAGTAGGAGGGCCAGAAAGGGCAGATGAAGACTGAATAAGCTCTACTAACTTTCAGGCATGTACAACATGACCTACATATGACATATATTACCTCATTTAATACTCATCAGAAACCTATCTGGTGGGGGTGACTAATCCCATTTTACCACTGAGGAAACTTGTTCACAGTCACACTGACTGATTAGCGGCTATGTCTGCTACCAGGGAGTTGGCCTTGAAAGTACTTAACTTTCCACAGAATCACGCTGCCTGAACTGGTCTTGTCAGTGGTACAGCGGAGCACTGGAGTATGGGGTACCAATACTTGGAAGAGACCCATCTCCCTTGGGTTACCTCCTTCTTGCCCAATCCCATGCAGGAGACTCTCTGGAACCCAGGAGAATCCCTGGGGAGCATCTGGAAGGGTTTGAATGTCTTACCAAAAGGCCCTGAGCAGGGGTGAGTGAAGCAAAAATGCCTACAGCCTTCACCTTCAGTGCCGATTTCCTTGAAGCTCTCAAGAACACACCTGGCTATATGTGTGTTAGTCATTCTGATCATACATAACCCTGCATTTCACCCTTTCAAATCACACAGTGAAGCCACACCATGTGTTCCTGGGCAAGTAAAGGGAACAATTTAAAAATCCCCCCAAAATGTGCTTTCTATTCAGCCCAAGAAGTAGAAGTCTACTGTCCCATATCCCCAGATTTAACTGCCTCTCTCTTCTTTCTCCTTCTGTCTTGAGATCACATCCTTTCCTCCTTTATTCTTTCATCTCCTTAGCCTCTTTCCTTCCCTCCAAATCCCCTTAAATCATTGACTCTCTCATTCTTTTCAATTTCCCTGAGGAGAGGAGACCAGTCAAGACAAGCTTGAGGACTTCGATGATGACATAGTCATTAACCAACCAAAGGAGCAACAGTCAAAACAAAAACAAAAACAAAACCACTGTCAGGGCATCAGTGACAGAGCTGAACTGAAGCGGGTGAGGAGGTTGCTCTGGGTCCAGAGTATGGGGAGAGGAAAATTGTCTCCCTCTGGACCTGGGTGTATCACAGTCATGATGAGAGTCATATCCAACTTCAAGATGGCTTCTTTCTCACACACGAAATTTACAGAATATTAATCAGTTGAATTTGATTACTGCAAAGAGATAGTTTCAGTACTCATTCTGAAGGGAAAAGGTAAACACATTCTGGTCCAGAAGAACAGGTTTCTACCACCATTAACATGCCAAGAGTCAGATAATCAGCACCAGCATCAGGGGGAGTGGCCCCAGGCAGTGGGGTAATATGGAAAATGGAACACCCATCCTTCCCCAGTGCTGCACAAAATGCAAGAGCCAGCATCTGTCCAGCTCTTGAAACGCATGCACACCATCTATATGTTAATGCAAAATAGCAGTGGAAGGAAAGGAGGGTGGTGGAATCTCGGAAAAGGGCCCTCTTGGGTCCCTTTTCTCCACCTGGGTGGCTCTGCAAGGTAGCTGGCAAAGGAATGAATGAAAGCACCAGCCAGCACAGCCTGAGCTTTTGCTGAATGTACCATCTTGCCCTAGCATAACATGTGACACCTTGATATGAAGACATTTCCCCTATCCACCTCCCACCCCCTGCAGCCCCCGGCCCAAAATTCCTAAAGTCATACTTACAGCTGGCAAAATAATTCACCACAAGCAGGTTGGGCAGGCAGAGAACAAAATCAGCCTTCACCTTCACGCTTAAATGGTGTTGGAATGTGTAAGCATCTCTACCTCTCTCATGCCTGTCTCCCTAGCACTGAGCACTATGCCTGGCACTTGCCCACTCAGCTGAGAGGTGAACTTCCCAGGGGCTCTGCTCCTAATGAGACACAGCCTTGGTTCCCAGGGAAGGCCAGCCATTCACAGATGGTATCAGAACACCCAGGCAGAACCACTCCCTACTTCAGCTATAGTAGGTCCAGAAAGGCATCTCAGTGGACTGTCTTCAGTGAATAAAAAGAATGCATGGAACTATTTTCAATGAATCCCTGGTCTCCAGGAACTGAACTCTGTCAATCCTTTTACTCGTGTTGAACGTTCTTCAAATAGATGTACGGGAATGCCAGCTTGAACGCAGCATGTACAATGATACCTTTTTCAAACTTCTTAAACAGAGGGAAACATGGGATATGGAACAACTTGCTGCTCACCTCATTGACTTCCAAAGCTGAGCACTCCCGGCCCTGGAATGAGGCAGGGCACCAGCTGGGTATAGAGAGCACTGAGAACTGTGGCCTGGATCTCAGGGGAGCAGATGGAAATTGAAATCCATTGGAAATTGGAATGTGCTTTGGGTTAGTAGAGATGACCTTGACAATGCAGTCTGGCAGCAGAAAACTGCAATCTGCGTGGCACTTGAGATTGTGACAGGGAGACAGGGGAACAAGCATTAACAGCAAAGTTAGAGATAGCTGGGCACTAAGGCTCATGTCTATAATCCCAGAATTCTGGGAGGCCAAGGCAGAAGGATCACTTGACCCTAGGATTTCAAGATCACCCTGGGCAACACAGGGAGACTCCATCTTTACAAAATTAAAAATGTATTAAAAGCCAGTCAGGGCTTGGTGGTGTGCACCTGTGGTCCCAGCCACTCCCAAGGCTGAGGTAGTAGAATCACTTGGCCTGGGAAGTTGAGGATCATGCCACCTCACTCCAGTACTCTGGGTGACAGAGAAAGACCCTGTCAGAAAATAAGAAAACAATAAAGAAGAAAAAATGGTTAGAGGAGAAAAAGAATGTCTGAATGAATAATGTCAGCACCGGATTCCCCATGATCTTTTGCTACTTGCCACACTCTGTTCTCCATACAACAGCCTGAGAGATGTTTCTAAGTAAATTCAAATCCTATGTCCCACCTATATAAAACATTTCTGGGGCTTCCCATTCCATTTACTATAGACCCTAAACTGATCTCCAGCTCTCCCGGACACTGCATGATCTGCTCATCCTTCCAGCTCGTGTCCTCATCACTCTCCCTTTTACTCATGATGCCTCAGCCAGATTGGCCTTCCTTCTATTCCATAAACAAGCAAATCTTTCTTGCCTTTGGATCTTCACATTTATCATTCCCTTTACATAAAATGCTGTTCCTCATCTTCTCATGGTTGGCTCTCTGTTGACATGTAGATCTCAGCTGAACTGTCATGGCCCTGATGAAGTGAGACGTCCCTGTCCATCCTCTTCCGAATAGGCTCTGCTTCACTCATCACATCACACTGTTTCTCCCCTCCTGGCTGTTACCACAACCTGCAACTAACTTACCTGTTGTCTATTTTATTGTTTATCTGTACCTGCATGGAGACCTCAGACAGTCTTGCTCCCTGCTACATTCCCAAGAACCTAGAATCATGTACAATGTCATAGAGAGCCCCATAAATATTTATTAAATAAATTAATCCACGAAGGCAAAGCTGGATCAAATACATCAGCACATCTGGAGAATTATAGCAGTCAGAGGAGGAAAACAGTGAGTTAGGATGGGACCCAGCAGAATGGTTCACTACCTAAGCCAACAGACCTGAAAAGTCTTCTATCATTCCTTGACTGGACACTTTCCTGCATGAACCCATGCCATAGTGCAGGTCCACTTTTGCCCAGATTAACCTACAGAGCCAAGAGCTGGGTCAAGTAAACATTCGCATGGAAAACACCAAAAGAGAAAGCAGTCCCACAAGCAGTTGCTCTGGTAGTAACTTTTAAGGCCTATGTTTAACACAAGTATATGTACAGGACATATACCACCCACATATTTGTAAAGGAAAAATAAACTACCATTGTACAGCTCTGCTTTCACATGACTGTGATTCAGAACACAGAATTCAGGAAAGTGAACATCAAACTTTCAAATCAGCAGTCACTTAAAAAATTGTTTTTCATAAAGTGTCTGACTCAAAGCAGCTCCTTTGATTCCTCTCAGAACAAAAGATCTTAAAAGAGCAGATCAGTAATGACTGAAACAGCCAGTGGATTATAATTTTTTTCAAATCCTTTATATCGCTAGGAGATAACTATGAAACGTTGCACTCTGGACAGAAGAACAACACTTATAAAATATTCCCCAACAAAAATTATACTCTCTATCTATTTTTTATGTTATTTTATTTTTTTATTATACTTGAAGTTATGGAATACATGTGCAGAATGTGCAGGTTTGTTACACAGGTATGTATACACATGCCGTCGTGGTTTGCTGCACCCATCAACCTGTCATCTACATTAGGTATTTCTCCTAATGCTATCCCTCCCCTTGCCCCCATCCCCCGACAGGCCCTGGTGCACGATGTTCCCCTCCCTGGGTCCATGTGTTCTCATTATTCAACTCCCACTTATGAGTGAGAACATGAGGTGTTTGGTTTTCTGTTCCTGTGTTAGTTTGCTGAGAATGATGGTTTTCAGCTTCATCCATGTCCCTGCAAAGTACATGAACTCATTCTTTTTTATGGCTGCATAGTATTCCATGGTATATATGTGCCACATTTTCTTTATCCAGGCTATCATTGATGGGCATTTGGGTTGGTTCCAAGTCTTTGCTGTTGTAAGTAGTGCCTCAGTAAACATACATATGCATGGGTCTTTATAGTAGAATGATTTATAATCCTTTGGGTATATACCCAGTAATGGGATTGCTGCATCAAATGGTATTTATTGTTCTAGATCCTTGAGGAATCACCACACTGTCTTCTACAATGATTGAACTAATTTACACTCCCACCAACAGCGTAAAAGCATTCCTATTTCTCCACATCCTCTCCAGCATCTGCTGTTTCCTGACTTTTTAATGATCACCATTCTAGCTGGAATGAGATGGTGCTTCATTGTGATTTTGATTTGCATTTCTCTAATGACCAGCAATGATCAGCATTTTTTGTTGTTGTTTTTGTTTTTTTTTTTTGAGACGGAGTCTCGCTCTGTCACCCAGGTTGGAGTACAGTGGCGCGATCTCGGCTCACTGCAAGCTCCTCCTCCCGGGTTTACCCCATTCTCCTGCCTCAGCTTCCCGAGTAACTGGGACTACAGGCGCCCGCCACCTCGCCCGGATAGTTTTTTTGTATTTTTTTAGTAGACACGGGGTTTCACCGTGTTAGCCAGCATGGTCTGGATCTCCTGACCTCGTGATCCGCCCATCTCGGCCTCCCAAAGTGCTGGGATTACAGGCTTGAGCTACGGCGCCCGGCCAGATCAGCATTTTTTTCTTGTTTATTGGCCACATAAATTCATGTTTATTGACCACATAAATATCTTCTTTTGAGAAGTGTCTGTTCATCTCCTTTGCCCACTGTTTGATTGGGTCATTTATTTTTTTCTTGTAAATTTTTTTTAAGTTTCTTGTAGATTCTGGATATTAGCTCTTTGTCAGATGGATAGACTGCAAAAATTTTATTCCATTCTATAGGTTGCCTGTTCACTCTGATGCTAGTTTCTTTTGCTGTGCAGAAGCTCTTTAGTTTAATTAGATCCCATTTGTCAATTTTGGCTTTTGTCACAGTTGCTTTTGGTGTTGTAGTCATGAAATCTTTGCCCATGCCTATGTCCTGATTAGTACTGCCTAGGTTTTCTTCTATGGTTTTTATTGTTTTAGGTCTTACATTTAAGTCTTTAATCCATCTTGAGTTAATTTTTGTATGAGGTATAAGGAAGGTGTCCAGTTTCAGTTTTCTGTATATGGTTGACCTGTTTTCCCAACACCATTTATTAAATAGGGAATCCTTTCCCCACTGCTTGTTTTTGTCAGGTTTGTCAAAGATCAGATGGATGTAGACATATGCTGCTATTTCTGAGGCCTCTGTTGTGTTCCACTGGTCTATATACCTCTTTTGGTACCAGTAGCATGCTGTTTTGCTTACTGTAGCCTTGTAGTATAGTTTGAAGTCAGATAGTGTGATGCCCCCAGCTTTGTTCTTTTTGCTTAGGATTGTCTTCGCTATATGGGTTATTTGTTGGTTCCATATAAAATTTAAAGTAGTTTTTTATAATTCTTTGAAGAAAGTCAATGGTAGCCTGATGGGAATAGCATTGAATCTATAAATTACTTTGGGTAGTATCACCATTTTCACGATATTGATTCTTTCTATCCATGAGCGTAGAATGTTTTTCCATTTGTTTTTGCCCTCTCTTATTTCTTTAAGCAGTGGTTTGTAGTTCTCCTTGAACAGGTCCTTCACATCCCTTGTAAGTTGTATTCTTAGATATTTTATTCTCTTTGTAGCAATTGTGAATGGGAGTTCACTCATGATTTGGCTCTCTGCTTGCCTATTATTAATGTGTAGAAATGCTCGTGATTTTTGCACATTGATTTTGTATCCTGACACTTTGCTGAAGTTGCTTATCAGCTTAAGGAGTTTTTGGACTGAGATGATGGGGTTTTCTAAATATACAATTATGTCATCTACAAACAGAGAGAATTTGACTTCCTCTCTTCCAATCTGAATGCCCTTTATTCCTTTCTCTTGCCTGCTTGCCCTGGCCAGAACTTCCAATACTGTGTTGAATGTGAGTGGTAAGAGAAGGCATCCTCATCTTTTGCCACTTTTCAAAGGGAATACTTCCAGCTTCTTTCCGTTCAGTATGATATTGGCTGTGGGTTTGTCATAAATTTCTCCTATTACTTTGAGACATGTTCCATCAATACCTAGTTTATTAAGTGTTTTTAACATGAAGAGATGTTGAATTTTATCAAAGGCCTTTTCTGTATCTATTGAGATAATCATGTGTTTTTTGTCATTGGTTCTGTCTATGCGATGAATTACATTTATTGATTTGTGTATGATGAACCACCCTTGCATCCCAGGGATGAAGCCAACTTGATCGTGGTGGATAAGCTTTTGGATGTGCTGCTGGATTCAGTTTGCCAGTATTTTATCGATGATTTTTGCATTGATGTTCATCAGAGATTTTGGTCTGAAATTTTCTTTTTTGTTGTTGTATCTCTACCAGGTTTTCATATCAGGATGATGCTCGCCTCAGAAAACTAGTTACAGAGAAGCCCCTCTTTTTCTGTTGTTTGGAATAGTTTCAAAAGGAATGGTACCAGCTCCTCTTTGTACCTTCAGTAGAATTTGGCTGTCAATCTGTCAGGTCCTGGGCTTTTTTTGGTTAGTAGGCTATTAATTACTGCCTCACTTTCAGAACTTGTTATTGTCTTATTCAGGAATCGGACTTTTTCCTGGTTTAGTCTTGGGAGGGTGTATGTGTCCAGGAATTTATTCATTTCTTCTAGATTTTCTAGTTTATTTGCACAGAGGTGTTTAGAGTATTCTCTGATGGTAGTTTGTATTCCTGTGGGATCAGTGGTCCCCATTATCATTTTTTTATTGTGTCTATTTGATTCTTATCTCTTTTCTTTTTTATTTGTCTGGCTAGAAGTCTATCTATTTTGTTAATCTTTTCAAAAAACAAGTTCCTGGGTTTATTTATTTTTTGAAGGGCATTTCATGTCTCTGTATCCTTCAGTTCTGTTCTGATCTTTGCATTTGCTGAGGAGTGTTTTGGTTCCAATTATGTGGTCAATTTTAGAATAAGTGCTATGTGGTGCTGAGAAGAATGTATATTCTGTTGATTCAGAGTGGAGAGTTCTGTAGATGTCTATTAGGTCCACTTGGTCCAGAGCTGAGTCCGAGTCTTGAATATCCTTATTAATTTTCTGTCTTGTTGATCTGTCTAATATTGACAGTGGGGTGTTAACATCTCCCACTATTATTCCGTGGGAGTCTAAATCTCTTTGTAGGCCTCTAAGAACTTGCCTTATGAATCTGGGCACTTCTGTATTGGGTATATATATATTTAGGATAGTTAGGTCTTCTTGTTGCATTGATCCCTTTACCATTATGTAATGCCCTTCTTTGTTGTTGTTGTTTTTATCTTTGTTGGTTTAAAGTCTGTTTTATGAGGGACTAGGATTGCACCCCCATGCCCCCCCATCTTTGTGTGTGTGTGTGTGTGTGTGTGCGCGCGCGCGCGCCTTCCATTTGCTTGGTAAATATTCCTCCATGCCTTTATTTTGAGCCTATATGTGTCTTTGCACATAAGATGGATCTCGTGAATACAGCACCCCAGTGGGTCTTGAATCTTTATCCAATTTGCCAGTCTGTGTCTTTTAATTGGGACATTTAGCCTATTTACATTTAAGGTTAATATTGTCATGTGTGAATTTTATCCTGTTATCATGATGCTAGTTGGTTATTTTGCACATTAGTTGATGCAGTTTCTTCATAGTGTCATTGTTCTTCATATTTTGGTACCTTTTTGCAGTGGCAGGTGCTGGTTTTTTCTTTCCATTTTTAGTGCTTCCTTCAGGAGTTCTTGTAAGGCAAGCCTTGTGGTGACAAAATCCCTCAGCATTTGCTTGCTTGTAAAGGATTTTATTTCTCCTTCACTTATGAAGCTTAGTTTGACTAGACATGAAATTCTGGGTTGAAAATTCTTTTCTTTAAGAATGTTGAATATTGGCCCCCACTCTCTTCTGGCTTGTAGGGTTTCTGATGAGACATCTGCTGTTAGTCTGATGGGCTTCCCTTTGTGGGTAACCTGACCTTTCTCTCTGGCTGCCCTTAACATTTTTCCCTTCATTTCAACCTTGGTGAATCTGATGATTATGTGTCTTGGGGTTGCTCTTCTCGAGGAGCATCTTAGTTGCGTTTTCTGTATTTCCTAAATTTGAATGCTGGCCTGTCTTGCTAGATTGGGGAAGTTCTCCTGGATAATAAACCGAAGTGTGCATTCCAACTTGGTTCCATTCTCCCCATCACTTTCAAGTACACCAATCAATCGTAGGTTTGGTCTTTTCACATAGTCCCATATTTCTTGGAGGCTTTGTTCATTCCTTTTCATTCTTTTTTCTCTAATCTTGTTTTCATGCTTTATTTCATTAAGTTGATCTTCAGTCTCTATATCCTTCCTTCTGCTTGATCCATTCGGCTCTTGATACTTTTGTATGCTTCACAAAATTCTCATGCTGTGTTTTTCAGTGCCATCAGGTCATTTATGTTCTTCTCTAAACTGGTTGTTCTAGTTAGCAGTTTCTGTAACCTTTTATCAAGGTTCTTAGCTTCCTTGCTTTGGGTTAGAACATGCTCCTTTAGTGTGGTCCCAATATGGCTGAATAATAGCTCCAGTCTACAGTTCCCAGTGTGAACGATGCAGAAGATGGCTGATTTCTGCATTTCCAACTGAGGTACTGGGTTCATCTCACTGGGGCTTGTCAGACAGTGGGTGCAGCCCACAGACTGTGAGCCGAAGCAGGGCGAGGCATCACCTCACCTGGGAAGTGCAAGGAGTCAGGGAATTCCCTTTCCTAGCCAAGGGAGGCTGTGACAGATGGCACCTGGAAAATCGGGTCACTCCCACCCTAATACTACGCTTTTCCAATGGTCTTAGCGAACAGCACACCAGGAGATTATATCCTGCACCTGGTTTAGAGGGTCCCACACCCACAGAGCCTTGCTCACTGCTAGCTCAGCAGTCTGAGATCGAACTGCAAGGCAGCAGCAAGGCTGGGGGAGGGTTGTCCACCATTGCTGAGGCTTGAGTAGGTAAACAAAGCGGCCAGGAAGCTCAGACTGGGTGGAGCCCACCACAGCTCAAGGAAGCCTGTCTGCCTCTGTAGACTCCACCTCTGGTGGCAGGGCATAGCTAAACAAAAGGCAGCAGAAACTTCTTCAGACTTAAAAGTCCCTGTCAGACAGCTTTGAAGAGAGTAGTGGTTCTCCCAGGACAGAGTTTGAGATCTGAGAATGGACAGACTGCCTCTTCAAGTGGGTCCCTGCCCCTGAGTAGCCTAACTGGGAGGCATCTCCCAGTAGGGGCCAACTAACACCTCATACAGCCTGGTGCCCCTCTGAGATATTGCTTACAGAGAATGATAAGGCAGCAACATTTGCCATTCTGCAATATTTGTGGTTCTACAGCCTCTGCTGGTGATACCCGGGCAAACAGGTCTGGAGTGGACCTCCAGCAAACTCCAACAGACCTGCAGCTAAGGGTCCTGACTGTTAGAAGGAAAACTAACAAACAGAAAGGGCATCCACACCAAAACCCCATCTGTATGTCACCATCATCAAAGACCAAATGTAGATAAAAACACAAAGATGGGGAGAAACTAGAGGAGAAAAGCTGAAAATTCTAAAAATCAGAGTGCCTCTTCTCCTCCAAAGGAATGCAGCTCCTCGCCAGCAATGGAACAAAGCTGGATGGAGAATGACTTTGACAAGTTGAGAGAAGAAGGCTTAAGAAGATCAGTAATAACAAACTGCTCCGAGCTAAAGGAAGATATTCGAACCCATCGCAAGGAAGCTAAAAACCTTGAAAAAAGATTGGATGAATGGCTAACTAGAATAAACATCCTAGAGAAGACCTTAAATGACCCGATGGAGCTGAAAACCATGGCACGAGAACTACGTGACGCATGCACAAGCTTCAGTAGCCAATTCGATCAACTGGAAGAAAGGGTATCAGTGATTGAAGACAAATGAATGAAATGAAGTGAGAAGAGAAGTATAGAGAAAAAAAGAGTAAAAAGAAATGAACAAAATCTCCAAGATATATGGGAGTATGTGAAAAGACCAAATCTACATCTGATTGGTGTACCTGAAAGTGACGGGGAGAATGGAACCAAGTCGGAAAACACTCTTCAGGATATTATCCAGGAGAACTTCCCCAACCTAGCAAGACAGGCCAACATTCAAATTCAGGAAATACAGAGAATGCCACAAAGATATCCCTCAAGAAGAGCAACTCCAAGACACATAATTGTCAGATTCACCAAAGTAGAAGTGAAGGAAAAAATGTTAAGGGCAGCCAGAGAGAAAGGTCAGGTTACACACAAAGGGAAGCCCATCAGACTAACAGCAGATCTCTCATCAGAAGCTCTACAAGCCAGAAGAGAGTGGGGGCCAATATTCAACATCTTAAAGAAAGTAATTTTCAACCCAGAATTTCGTGTCCAGTCAAACTAAGCTTCATAAGTGAAGGAGAAATAAAATCCTGTACAGACAAGCAAATGCTGAGAGATTTTGTCACCACCAGACCTGCCTTACAAGAACTCCTGAAGGAAGCACTAAGCACGGAAAGGAGCAAATGGTACCAGACACTGCAAAAACATGCCAAAATGTAAAGACCATCGATGCTAGGAAGAAACTGCATCAACAAGAGAAAGCAGGAAAGATCTAAAATTGACACCCTAACATCACAATTAAAAGAACTAGAGAAGCAAGAGCAAACACATTCAAAAGCTAGCAGAAGGTAAGAAATAACTAAGATCAGAGCAGAACTGAAGGAGATAGAGACACAAAAAAGCCTTCAAAAAATCAATGAATCCAGGAGCTGGTTTTTTGAAAAGATCAACAAAATTGATAGAGAGCTAGCAAGACTAATAAAGAAGAAAAGAGAGAAGAATCGAATAGATGCATTAAAAAATGATAAAGGGGATATCACCACCAATCCCACAGCAATACAAACTACCATCAGAGAATACTATAAACACCTCTACACAAATAAACTAGAAAATCTAGAAGAAATGGATAAATACCTGGACACATACACCCTCCCAAGACTAAACCAGGAAGAAGTTGAATCCCTGAATAGACCAATAACAGGCTCTGAAATTGAGGCAATAATTAAAAGGCTACCAACCAAAAACAGTCCAGGACCAGACGGATTCACAGCTGAATTCTACCAGAGTTAAAAAGAGGAGCTGGTACCATTCCTTCTGAAACTATTCCAATCAATAGAAAAATAGGGAATCCTCCCTAACTCATTTTATGAGGCCAACATCATCCTGATACCAAAGCCTGGCAGAGATACAACAAAAAAAGAGGATTTCAGACCAATATCCCTGATGAACATCGATGTGAAAATCCTCAATAAAATACTGGCAAACTGAATCCAGCAGCATATGAAAAAGCTTATCCACCATGATCAAGTGGGCTTCATCCCTGGGATGCAAGGCTGGTTCAACATACGCAAATTAATAAATGTAATTCATTACATAAACAGAACCAAAAACAAAAACCACATGATTATCACAATAGACGTAGAAAAGGCCTTTGACAAAATTCAACAACGCTTCATGCTAAAAACTTTCAAAAACTAGCTATTGATGGGACATATCTCAAAATAAGAGCTGTTTATGACAAACCCACAGCCAATATCATACTGAATAGGCAAAAATTGGAAGTATTCCCTTTGAAAACTGGCACAAGACAGGGATGCCCTCTCTCCCCACTCCTATTCAACATAGTGTTGGAAGTTCTGGCCAGGGCAATCAGGCAGGAGAAGGAAATAAAGGGTATTCAATTAGGAAAAGAGGAAGTCAAGTTGTCCCTGTTTGCAGATGACATGACTGTATATTTAGAAAACCCCATCATCTCAGCCCCAAATCTCCTTAGGCTGATAAGCAACTTCAGCAAAGTCTCAGGATACAAAATCAATGTGCAAAAATCACAAGCCTTCCTATACACCAATAACAGACAAATAGAGAGCCAAATTATGAGTGAACTCCCATTCATAATTGCTTCAAAGAGAATAAAATACCTAGGAATCCAACTTACAAGGGATGTGAAGGACCTCTTCAAGGAGAACTACAAACCACTGCTCGGCAAAATAAAAGAGGACACAAACAAATGGAAGAACATTCCATGCTCATGGATAGAAGAATCAATATCGTGAAAATGGCCATACTACCCAAGATAATTTATAGATTCAATGCCATCCCCATCAAGCTACCAATGACATTCTTCACAAAATTGGAAAAAACTATTTTAAAGTTCATATGGAACCAAAAAAGAGCCCGCATTGCCAAGACAATCCTAAGCCAAAAGAACAAAGCTGGAGGCATCACACTACCTGACTTCCAACTATACTACAAGGCTACAGTAACCAAAACAGCATGGTACTGATACCAAAACAGAGATACAGACCAACGGAACAGAAGAGAGGCCTCAGAAATAACATCACACATCTACAACCATCTGATCTATGACAAACCTGATAAAAACAATTAATGGGAAAGGATTCCCTATTTAATAAATGTTGCTGGAAAACTGGCTAGCCATATGTAGAAAACTGAAACTCGATCCCTTCCTTACACCTTATACAAAAATTAATTCAAGATGGATTAAAGACTTAAATGTCAGACGTGAAACCATAAAAATCCTAGAAGTAAACCTAGGCAATACCATTCAGGACACATGATACCATAAGGACTTCATGTCTAAAACACCAAAAGCAATGGCAACAAAAGCCAAAATTGAGAAATGGGATCTAATTAAACTAAAGAGCTTCTGCACAGCAAAAGAAACTATCATCAGAGTGAACAGGCAACCTACAAAATGGGAGAAAATTTTTGCAATCCACCTATCTGACAAAGGGCTAATATCCAGAATCTACAAAGAACTTAAACAAATTTACAAGAAAAAAATCAAACAACCCCATCAAAAAGTGGGCAAAGGATATGAACAGACACTTCTCAAAAGAAGACATTTACGCAGCCAACAGACACATGAAAAAATGCTCATCATCACTGGCCATCAGAGAAAGCAAATCAAAACCACAATGAGATACCATCTCACACCAGTCAGAATGGCAATCATTAAACAGTCAGGAAACATAAGGTGCTGAAGAGAATGTGGAGAAAAAGCAACACTTCTACACTGTTGGTGAGACTGTAAACTAGTTCAACCATTGTGGAAGACAGTGTGCTGATTCCTCAAGGATCTAGAACTAGAAATACCATTTGACCCAGTCATCCCATTACTAGGTATATACCCAAAGGATTATAAATCATGCTGTTATAAAGACCCATGCATATGTATGTTTATTGCGGAGCTATTCACAATAGCAAAGACTTGGAGGCAACCCAAATTTCCATCAATGATAGACTGGATTAAGAAAATGTGGCACATATACACCATGGAATACTATGCAGCCATAAAAATGGATGAGTTCATGTCCTTTGTAGGGACTTGGATGAAGTTGGAAACCATCATTCTGAGCAAACTATCACAAGGACAGAAAACCAAACACTGCATGTTCTCACTCATAGGTGGGAATTGAACAATGAGAACACTTGGACACAGGGTGGGGAACACCACACACCGGGGCCTGTCATGGGGTAGGGGGTGGGGGGAGGGATAGCATTAGGAGATATCCCTAATGCAAATGACGAGTTAATGGGTGCAGCACACCAGCATGGCACATGTATACATATGTACCAAACCTGCACGTTGTGCACATGTACCCTAGAACTTAAAGTATAATAATAATTAAAAAAAGAACACACTACTTTGGTTCAGAGGAGTTTGTTATTACCCACCTTCTGAAGCCTACTTCTGTCAATTTGTCAAACTCATTCTCCGTCCTGTTTTGTTCCCTTGCTGGTGAGGAGTTGTGATCCTTTGGAGGAGAAGAGGCATTCTGATTTTGGGAATTTTCAGCATTTTTGCACTGGTTTTACCTCATCTTCATGGATTTATCTACCTTTGATCTTTAATGCTGATGACCTTCACATGGGGTTTTTGTGTGGGTGTCCTTTTTGATGATGTTGATGTTACTGCTTTCTGTTTGTTAGTTTTTCTTCTAACAGTCAGGCCTCTCTTTTGCAGGTCTGCTGGAGTTTGCTGGAGGTCTACTCCAAACCCTGTTTGCCTGGGTATCACCAGCGGAGGCTACAGAAGAGTAAAGATTGCTGCCTTCTCCTTCCTCTGGAAGCTTCATCCCAGAGGGGCACCTGCCAGATGCCAGTCAGAGCTCTCCCGTATGAGCTGCCTGTTGACCCATGCTGGGACGTGTCTCCCAGTCAGGAGGCATGGGGGTCAGGGACCCACTTGAGGAGGCAGTGTGTCCCTTAGCAAAGCTCAAGCGCTGTGCTGGGAGATCCACTGCTCTCTTCAGAGCTGACAAGCAGGAATGTCTAATTCTGCTGAAGCTGCGCCCACAACCACCACTTCCCCCAATGCTCTGTCCCTGGGAGATGGGAGTTTTATTTATGACCTTCTGACTAGGGCTGCTGCCTTTCTCTCAGAGATGCCTTGCCAAGAGAGGAGGAATCTAGAGAGGTAGTCTGGCTATAGTAGCTTTGCTGTGCTGTGGTGGGTTCCACCCCGTCCGAACTTCCCAGTGGCTTTGTTTACACTGTGAAGGAAAATCGCCTACACAAGCCTCAGTGATGGCAGACGCCCCTCCCTCCACTAGGCTCCAGCTTCCTTGGTTGACTTCAGAATGCTGTGCTGGCAGTGGGAATGTTAAGCTAGTGGTTCTTAGCTTGCTGGGCTCCATGGTGGTGGGGCGCACTGAGCAAGACCACTTGGCTCCCTGGCTTCAGCCCCTTTCAAGGGAGTAAATGGTTCTGTCTTGCTGGTGTTCCAGGCACCACTGGGGTACAAAAAATAACTACTGCAGCTAGCTCGATGTCTGCCCAAATGACCACCCAGTTTTGTGCATGAAACCCAGTGCCCTGGTGGTATAGGCACCAAAGGGAATATCCTGGTCTCCAGGTTGCAAATTCTGGGGGAAAAGCATGGTATCTTGGCCAGATAGCACAGTCCCTCATGGCTTCCCTTGGCTAGGGGAGGTAGTTTCCTGACCCCTTTTGCTCCCTGGGTGAGGCGACACCCCACCCTGCTTCTGCTTACCCTCCGTGGGCTGTGCCCACTGTCTAATCAGTCCCAATGAGACGAACCGGGTACCTCAGTTGGAAATGCAGAAATCACCCACCTTCTGCATTGGTCTCACTGGGAGATGCACATTGGAGCTGTTCTTATTTGGCCATCTTGCCAGATCCCTATACTCTCTACCTATTGAACAGTGCAGCAGAGGAAAATGAGAGGAAAAGGAAAAACAGCCGGTGTCATTAGAATACTTGGAAGAAGAGTGAATACTTTGGAGAATTGTGGTCATTTAAAAGAAGCTCAGAAGTCTAAATTAGATGTCACTGTAAATGGGCTGATAAAAAGAAAAGGGAAATTGACCATGATTCCACTGTTAGGCCTTCACGTTTTATTCGCATCTCAAATTGGCTGCCACTTTAGTAGACTGATAATTTCAGGACACGGAATGGGGGATCTTTAATCTGGCAGCAAAGATGGAGTGTTTGTGCTGAAAGTTCAGAGACATACTAAGAAAGAACATGACTATGGGTGACTGTCTGGCTGATGCAGCAGTAACAGTGCCATTGTGGGACAGGATGCCTAGATGATCATGGGCCTTGAAGATGACTTCAAATACCCTGATTTATGTGGCAACATGTGACTTGGGAAAAAAATGGAATCTTCATGATTTAGGCTGTTTGTGCTAGTATAACAAAATATATGAGATCGGGTAACTTACAAACAATTGAAACTTATTTCTTGTGTTCGAGAGGCTGGGAAATCAATAATGAAGGTTCTGTTACATTCCATGTCTGGTGAGAGCCCAGCATCTCCTTCCAAGACAGCATCTTGTTGCTGCATTCCCTGCAAGAGATGGACACTGTGTCCTCACATGGTGGAAGAATGGAAGGAGCCACCTAGTTTTTTCAAGCCCTCTTACAAGGTCACAATCCCATTCATGAGGACCCTGTCATCATATGTTAATCACTTCCTAAAGGAACCAGCTTTAAATCCAATCACACTGGCAATTAAAATTCAACCCATGAATCTGGAAGAGATACATTCAGACCATACGATTTCACAAGATTAAGAAGGAATATGGGACAAAGGTAATCTTGGTATAGCCTAACTCATTCACTGCTGCGAGGGACTTTGGGAATATTTTTTACTTCAAGTCTCAGAACCAAGGCCAGAGACAAGAAAAAACAC
The DNA here is from genome assembly GCF_007565055.1 of Rhinopithecus roxellana. NCBI lineage: Eukaryota > Metazoa > Chordata > Mammalia > Primates > Cercopithecidae > Rhinopithecus > Rhinopithecus roxellana. The sequence goes on along the minus strand of NC_044556.1, from coordinate 51,125,546 downwards.
AGGAGAGAAGCAAAGCATAAAATATTCACTGTCAACACCTAGGATATCACAGGATTGTATGGCCCATTGACTAACATTTATTCTGTGCAATGCACTGACCTCCAAGAAAAGTGGCAGAAAGAGAGTTTTCAGATAAGGGATTCAAGAGCTCTAGAAACAAATTAAAATTGACTAATTCAGTTCTTCAAGAGTAAATAAGAAAGGAGATACGTTTATTTTGCTCATATTGGATAGCTTTAGTAGATAGATGGAGGCTTTCTCAATAAAGTACTACAGAGCTAAACAAATGGCAGAGACTTAAGTCTAAGAAATCTTCTCTTACTCAGGGGTCCCCAAGAACATGACCTCAGACATTGGGCAGACTCATTAGAGAGCTCTCCCACCAGCCACATCCTACAGCATATGACCAAACCTAGGCAGATTTTGCTCTCCTCTGGCCTGTTCCCCAGCCCTCATACCCTTGTCCTCCATCAGCAATCTGCCTCACAGACAGTGGGACTTGGTGCCCTTTCTAGACATTTACTCTTTGGAAGTTCACATCTAGATCATAGAACTCTTTCTCACATACAACTTTTCTCACTGTCTTTTTATCTGTGTTCAATTCATAACCATGGTCTCATGATTCTCCTCACATCAGAAAAAGGTAAAAACATCTCAGTACTAAAGTGTTCTTTGTGGCTAAATATATAAATAAGTAAAACCTTGAAGATAAGACTTGAAATCAGAGAAAACATTAGTAGGATAACATCCACCTCTCCAAACACCCAATCACAGTCTCGTAAATCAATTTTTTTTTTCATGCTTTCATGCTAGCTAGTAATCATGTTGCAAAATTTCCCAAAGTTTCTTATTACAGGGACTTCAAAGCAGGCATAATGGCCTGCTTAAGGTCATCCCTTCAACCCTGAAATCACCCACTGAGAACTTGTGGGAGTCAACAGAGATTGATTTGTGGTAAGATTGAAACAAATCACATGAGCATATGGTATTAAAGCAATGTGGTATACAGACAATGACGTTAGCTTACTTTGTAAGAGAATGTAGTAGAAACTCTCTTTGAATACATCCACCTGGTGATAACTGTGCTCCTGGACACACATGTGTGTAATTTTTAAAGTTGTATTTTTACTCAGAAGGCAAGATTCAAAATTCTAAGGGAACTGGCAAGAATATTAAGATAATGCCAAAATAGTTTTCTCCATTGCTCAGAAACAGGGAAAAATGAATGTCCACAGTAAACTGAAGAGGTGCATAGAAAAATCTCAAAAGGAATCTCTTGACTCCTAGACATTCTTACATTTGGAATGCAATCTGATACAAAGATAGGCAAAAGACCTGAACAGACACCTTGCCAAAGAAGATGTATAGAATGCAAAAATGCATGTAAAAAGATATTCAACATCATACGTCTTTAGAGAATTGCAAACTAAAATGAAAATGAGATAACACTGCACACCCATTAGAATGGCGAAAATCCACAACACTGACAACACCAAATGCTAGCAAGAATGTGGAGCATCAAGAATGCTCATCCATTGCTGGTGGGGATGCAAAATGGTACAGACACTTTGTAAGGCAGTTTGACAGTTTCTTACAAAACTAAACATATTCTTACCATATGACCCAGCAATTGTGCTTCATTGAATTTACACAAATAAATTGGAAACTTATTTCTTAAAACCTACTTTTAAGTTAGATCTTCTTTATTTTCTTCATTATTTTTTTAGATGGAGTTTTTAAAATTTTTTTTTTTGTTTGTTTGTTTGTTTTTGTTTTTGTTTTGATGGAGTTTCACTCTTATTGCCCAGGCTGGAGTGCAATGACATGATCTTGGCTCACTGAAACCTTTGCCTCCAGGGTTCAAGTGACTCTCCTGCCTCAGCCTCCCAAGTAGCTGGGATTACAGACATGCACCACCATGCCTGGCTAATTTTGTATTTTTATTAGACACGGGGTTTCTCCATTTTGGTCAGGCTGGTCTTGAACTCCCAACCTCAGATGATACGCCCACCTTGGCCTCCCAAAGTGCTGGGATTACAGGCGTGAGCCATCATGCCTGGCTGGTTAGATCTTTATAGGAGTTTTATACATGATTATCAAAACTTGGAAGAAGTCAAATTGTCTTTCGGGAAGTGAGTGCATAAACAAACTGTGGTACATCCAGACAATGATATATTGTTCGGTGCTAAAGAAGAAAAAAGCTATCAAGCCATAAAAAGACATGGAGGAAACTAAATGCAAGAAGCCAAGTGAATGGGCTACATACAGTGTGATTCCACCTATATGACATTCTAGAAAAGGCAAAACCTTGGAGACAGTAAAAAGATCAATGACTGTCAGGGTCAGAGTGCACAGAGGAATGAATAGGTAGAGGACAGAGGATTTTAGGGCAGATGATACTAAAATGGTGCTGATATGCCATTATACATTTGTCAAAACTCTGGGAATGTAGAAGACCAAGAGTAAACTTTGGACTTTGAGTGATAAAGATGTGTCAATGCAGGTCAATTCATTGTAAGAAATGTACCATTCTGGTGGAGGGTGTTGATAGTGGGGGAGGCTATGTATGTTTGGGTGTGGGAGTATACGAGAACTCTGCTGTTTCCCTTAATCTTGTTGTGAAGTTAAAACTATTACAGAAAATAAGGCCCATTTTGAAACTTAAATGAGATAATATATGTAAAGCACCTGATATACAGTAAAGGGCTCAATTAATATATTATTAGAGCTCACATGTAGAGCTTTCTATGTGCAAGAAGTCCCATATGACCTCTTTGTCTGATCTTAACTGATTAGTCTTTAAAATAAAAGTTCTAGAGTGGACTTGCTGTGTCAAGTGTCTGAAAGTTTACAATAGTTTGTCAGATACTCACTAGAAATTTGCATCAACTTACACTTCCAAAAATAACACGGCTGTTTCCCCACATCTTCACTAACACTTAGTAACTTGGGTTATTTTAATATTTGCTAAACTACTTGTGGCTTTCATACTGGATTCAATGAAGGGTTCATGTTCTTTGTAATGCAAGAGAAATCCCCACAGAAAAAGACACCTCACTGGAAGTATGACAATCTACTTTTTTTTTTTTCTTAAACACTAGAATTTCAAGAGCTCTTGCATCACCATAAAGTTTGATTTCATCTGAAAACTCAACTGGGGAAAGATCTAATTTCAAGCTCCCTTGCAGAGTTGTTGGGAGATTCAGTTCCTTGCAGGGTATTAAACTGAAAACCTCAGTTCCGCCTTGACTGCTGGATGCCTTCAGTTCCTTGCTATATTTTCCTCTCCAGCATGGCAGCTTGCTTCATCAAAGCCAATGAGAAAATGGAAGTGTAAAGGCAAGATGGAAGTCACAATACTTTCTAATGTAATCATGGAAGTAACATTTCATCACTTTTTTCCTATTATACTGGCTAAAACAAGTCACTAGTTTCAGCCCACATACAAGGGAATGAATACCAGGAGGTAGAGATCACTGGAGTCACCTTAGAGTCTGGCTACTATACCATCATTGTCAACACCTAGACCACCTGGTTGAATGCCATCTATGTGACCTCCCCCTGCCCAAGATAATTGGCAGACAGAGTAATAAGTAGAAGATGGAAATCAGATTTTTCCAAAGCCTGTGCTTTCCTCACTTCGAAGTCCTTCTGGGAAAGACAGCAAAGTTGAGCTCATATAAACCAAAAGCTCAGGTCCCAGCTCTCCCTGAATGGTGGGGAGAATTGCCCATTTTTTCTTACATCTAACAACTGGCTCTTCAAGTATACTTCAAATACCTGGGAACCTACTCATATCCATTCTCTGAATGGGAAGAAAATTGCTTCTCCTTGGCAAACATCTTTGGCCTGGGCAAAAGTCCCAGGCTCTCATTAGTATGGGGAACTCACTTTTTTCATTTTTGTGGTCACTGTTCTCTTCTATATCCTTTTATGTATTAGTCCATAAGCACTAACTTTCAAAAGCACTAAGACATTCTAGAGTCCTTGATTGTTCACTCATCCTTCCATTCCTTTGTTCAATAAACATGTATTAAGTTCCTATTATGTCAGATGTACAAATTCCTATGGTAATAAAAAGATGTAAGAGACATAGTTTATTTAGTCAAACACTCAACAATATTTGAACATCTACTCTGTACAAGGTGCTAAGGATCAGTAAAGGAGTAGTGCAGTTTAAGACAACACAACAAAAACAAACTCTTGACTCCACTGGCTGTAACACTTTTTTACTGAGATCTTCATGGCACAACTTCTTGAACAAATGTTGTTTTTAATAGTCACTCTCTTCACATATTTCTTCTATTCCTCAACACACAGAAGAAACGTGGGTTGGACTGTGCAGTTGAACTTTCAATGTGTGGAAATTGCTCTTGCCAAATTACTTACAATGTTGCCAAAACCAATGATCAATTCTCTTCCTATTGCATTCATGCATCAGCAGCATCCACCATAGTGGACCACATTCTTGAAATACTTTCTTCACTTGACTTTTACAATGCCATCTCCTCCTAATTTTCCTTCTACCTGCCACCAACTCATACTCAGTATCTTTAGCTGGCCCCTCCTCCTCTGTTCAACCCCTAAATGTTGATATGTCTATTCCAGGATTCAGTCTAGAAACTTTTCCTTTTATCCCTGAATATTCTTACACTAGCTTATTTCATCTAGTCCTGGGATTTTAAAAATTATTTTATGCTACTCATGTCCAAGTTGACCTCTCTGAGACTATCACACAAGAGGTATAATTATTCTAGAGTAACCCAGAAGTTTAATAAGCTGGCCAAGAAGAGGGATTTTCTTTTTCCCAGTGTGAGGCACTCTACCTAGTATAGCTCTCTGTAGAATGGGTGGTTTTCTTCCCTAAGAAAAGGAAAACCCTTTGCATGAGCCCCCAAAACTCTAGGTTCTGGGCAGTTGATTTTCCCAGATAATGTTGTGAACAGCTGGCATCTAAATCTAGACTGTTTCACACCAGAAGACTGTGTGTTCCTTCATTGATAAAGCTGTGTCCTTGTGCTAACATGATAAAAAATTATAGTAAGGGAAACTAGTCTTCCTACACTGAAATGCAGACTCACATTGTGAGCCCAGTTATTTCCTGACCATTATGCATCAGTGTAAGATAGGAGGATGGGGAAATCATGCCATCTATTCTTTTGCTGATTAGTAATCTTTGTGAGTTTTCCTAATATAGCATTTTTTTTTTTTTGGCTGAACATAGAAGAATGTATTGATGGTACGCAGCAAGGTGGGGCTCCCTAGGCCTCTCCCTCTTCAGAGGGTCTGCATGGAAACTGTGAGGAAGGGAGATTCTCATTGTGGTGTGGGACTGAGTGTGGCAGGGACTCCCCAGCAGCTGAGGGCCTCTGTTTTCCTCTCATGCTCTTGCTGGGGCTGGTGGTCCAGGGATCTTACTCTTTGAAGGCCATGTGGGTAATGAGGTTGACCACCCTTTTGCTATAGCCAAATTCACTGTCATACCAGAAAATAAGCTGGAGAAAGTGGTCATTGAGGGCAATACCAGGATCGAAGATGGAGGAGTGGGTGTCGCAGTTAAAGTCAGAGGAGACAACCTGGCTCTCAGTGTAGCCCAGGATGCCCTTGAAGGGGCCCTCCGATGCTGCTTCAACACTTTCTTGATGTCATCATATGTGGCAGGATTTACATATGGCAGGTCAGGTCCACAACCAACATGTTGGCAGTGGGGACACGAAAGGCCATGCCAGTAAGCCTCCTGTTCAGCTCAGGGATGACATTTCCTATAGCCTTGACAGTGCCAGGAGATGCAGGGATGACATTCTGCAGAGTCCCGCGACTGTCATGGCATAGTTTCCCGGAGGGGCTATCCACAGTCTTCTGGGTGGCAGTGATGATGTGGACCGTGGCCATAAGTCCTTCCACGACACCAAAGTTGTCATGGATGACCTTGGCCAGGGGTGCTAAGCAGTTAGTGGTACAGGTGGCATTGCTGATGATCTTGAGGCTATTGTCATACTTCTCATGGTTCATGCACATCACAGATAAGGGGGGGGCAGCAGATGGGCAGAGATAATGACCCTTTTGGATCCCTCCTACAAGTGAACCACAGCCTTCTCTATGGTGATGAAGATGCCGGTGGACTCTATGATGTACTCAAGGCCAGCACCAGCCTATTTGATTTTGGTGGGATCTAGCTTTTGGAAGATGGTAGTGAAATTTGTATTCATGACAAGCTTCCCGTTTTCAGCCTTGATGGTGCCATAGAAATTGCCATGGGTGGAATCATACTGGAACATGTAGCCCACGTAGTTTAGGTCAATGAAGGGGTCATTGATGGCAACGGTATCCACTTTAACAGAGTTAAAAGCAGCCCTGGAGACCAGGCACCCAATACAGCCAAACCCATTGACTCCAGGCTTCACCTTCACTGTGGTGTCTCAGGGATGCAGCTGGCACTGCACAAGAAAATGTTGCTGTCTGTCGAATGCGAGAAGCAGAGAGCTACAGCTTATTATTTAACCCATAATCATTTAACCCATAATTATCATATTGAGAAATTCTTTGTGAACCCTGATCCCAATAGGTGTTGAGTCAGATGGGCATCACTTGACATAGCATGCTGACCTTCCCTGAGCATGTGGACAATTCAGTTGTCTCAGTGTTACTTGTTTAAAAGACTATCATTTTGCCCCATTGAATTTACTTTTGTGAAAATCAATTGGTCCTATGATTTTGGCCATTAACTAACACATAAGCAATAATTTCCTCAAAATGGATTATACGCCTAAATTTAAAGGCCAAACTATATACCTCTTAGGAGAAAACATAGATTAACATACTCAGAAACTTGAGTTAGGCAAAATCCCAATGTTTCCTGGTAGAAGAAAAAAGTTGAAATATGAGTCATGATCAAAACTAAAAATGTTTACATTTTTAAAGACATCAATAAGATAATGGAAACATAACCCAGAGACTGAGAAAAAAAATTTCGAATCATGCATACATTTGCTAAAAGATTTGAATCCAAAATATAAAATACACTGACAATTAAATAGCAAAAAGACAAACAAACCAATTTTAAACTGGGCAAAATATTTGAATAACCACTGCACCAAAAAGGTACTGGAATAGCTAATAAAGCACATGAAAAGATGGTCAGCATCACTGAATTGCAAATCAAAACTACAACGAGACACCACTTCTTACCTACTAGAATGCTATAATAAAAATGAAGGATACTAACAATTGAGGAAGTGAAATAACAATGATGTAGAAAAATTGAAATACTCATGCATTGTTGATGGGACATGCAGCCATGCTGGAAACCAGTTTGGCAGTTTCTTAAAATGTTGAAGATACATTTACCATATGACCTAGCACTTTCACTCCTAGCTGTCTACCCCAAAGGAAAAAACCTATGTCCACACAACACATGAATGTGAATATTCACAGCAGCTTTATCCATAATAGTCCATAGAGTGGAAACACATCAAATATCTATCAACTGATGGAAGAATAAACAAATGGGAGTGATCCATACAATTTGATAGAATTTAGCACCTAAAAAATTAAATATTGATACATGCTACAACATAGACGAACCACAAAAGCATATTAAGCTAAGTGAAAGAAGACAGATATACAAAAAAACACATGTTGTATGATTCCATTTTTATGACATCCAGAAAAGACAAATCTGTAGAGTCAGTAAGTCAATTAGGTGTTGCCTGGAGTTGGAGAGTGGGAATAAGGGGTGGTATTGATGAGCATGAAGGATTTCTTAGGAATTATAGAAATGTTCCAAAACAAGATTGTGATGATGGTCACACAAGTCTAAAATTTTACTAAACATAATTGAACTGTACACTTAAAACAGGTGAATGTTATGATATGTCAATTACACCTCAGTAAAGCTGTTTGAAAACAAAAGAATGCTAGCAGTGTGGCCTTACTGGCCCCTAATCAGTCTTGCTTTTTGTTTTATTTCTTGTTTCCTTTAGTGCTTACACTTATCAGTTCCACTCAGAGACTCCAAGAGACACTGGCTGAAATCTACCAGCCTCCAGAACTCTCAACAGCTGAGGGAATGAGTGACCCTCTCCTGAAGGTGATGGGGATTGTTAAGGTGTATTCCAGCATCTGCTATAGCAGGTACAGGCAAGTGATGCACCTGAGTGGTTTCAGGTAGTGCTCCACACATCTCAGCAAGACCCAGGGCCTGAAGCTAGTTCTGATAGCTTCAGAGAACAAGCTGCTGCATCCTGGGTCACAGGGCCAAGTGCGTTTGAAGCATTGATAGTCAGATCCCAAGTAGAACGTGAATGTCTACAACATGGGATGAGGTAAAGACCCAGAGTGGGGTTTCAAACCAAATCATTTCTGGAGTATTACTTCCAACAATTGCAGAAAGCATTCTTGTTAAATGTTTATGCTATGTTCACCAACATAGACCATATTGCCACACCATAAAACAAGCCTCAGTATATATCCAAAGATCAAAATCATACAGAGTATATGCTCTGGCCACAATAGTATTTAATTATAAAGGCAGAACAATAAGATATCTAGAAAATCCACAACTTCAGAAAACAAGCAACATGCTTCTGATGAACACTTGGGTCAAAGATGAAATCACAAGGAAATATTTTAAACATCATTAACTGAATGATGAGAACCCAGCATTAAAAGGTTGGATACAGCTAACATAGTGTTTACAGAGAAACTTGCAACTTTAAATGTCTATAGTGGAAATTAGCAAAGGAGTAAAGTTAATTATCTATGATTTTATCATAAGAATCCTGAAAAAAAGAGTAAAATAAACCCAAAGTTAATAAATGTAAGTCAATGAAAAAATAATGAAAATCATGAAATAGAAAAATGAACAAACAATAGAGACAATCAATGGTCAATTTTTCTGTACTCCATGCACAAAACCTATGAGGTAGATTCGGGGAAGAGCAGAAAGATAACAGAGAGCAGGCAGAAAATCTTTCTGGAGTGAAGGAAATGATCTGTATCTTCCTTTGGGTGGTACTTAAATGGGCATATATGACTGTCAAGGTTCACTGACACTGAACACTTGAGATCTGGGCATTGTAATGCATATAAATTACCTCTCAATTTTTTAAAATAGAAGAAAGTGTCTTGGAGAGCTTATGATGGAGATATTTGGGCAGTTCTGGGGCATAGGCTTCAAAAGCACTTACAGCATCTTCAGTTCAGGAATTTGCTGAGAATTGTTTTGCAGGCAAAAATATGGGATAAGTTCAAACATCTATGATAAAAGTCATTGTGGCATACAACTAAAAATCCCTACTTTTGTGGTACAGGCCATATCATTAAGTGGTTATCACTAGAGAGCTTTCCTTCAATGATGTTCTTCATCTAGGAACCCAGAGCTCTCCAGGGGAAAATGGCAACTGAAGTTTTGGATATACTGAGTTTGAAAGAAAGTCATCTCCATGAAGCTTAGTGATTGGCGCTGTCACCATTGCAAATTTCTAAATTTTGCAAGATGGCAGTAACATTTCAAATGATACTCTGACAGAGGAGATAATGGGCTAACGTAGATTTCCCTCCAGATGTATTTATTGCACAAGAACAAAATTCACATTTCACTGGGAGATTTCTCCCAGTCTAGATTAAGATCACAGGTTGCAGATCCCAGACAGCTGGTATCAACTGGCCAGTGTCTTGTTAAGACTAAATCCAAGACTCTTTATCACACTGTAGCGTTAAGATTGGATTTCTCCTACTGTTCCTGGGAAGAACTAGATATAGCCTAAAGGTCAGTATTCTTTTGAGATAAGGGATCCTGCAGGAGGAGAGAGCAATGAGTATGTGGCCAGAGTACAAACTGATACGACCTGGGCCAGAAGCCACAGTGCATAAAGCTTCAGACCTGCCACAGGGGATGAGGTGCCCAGCACCCTGATTACTCTGTCCACCTTTTAACAATCTAACAAACGGCTAGAGCTTTTGCATTTTTTTTTTCAACTACCACTGGCAGTGGTGGGGACATGGAATTTTTGCAAAACAGAGGGTGGAAGAAAATAAGGGATCTGTGTGAATACATAAGCATTTGACCACCCTTCTTAGTCCCCTCCTGGATCACCCTAATCATATCTGCTCTCCAGCATCTTGTTTCCTGGCGAGGGTTTCCTGCTACTTTGGATTGGCCATGATGGGCTGGAGCTGCCTTGCGACAGGAGCAGGAGGGTTTCTGGGTCAGAGGATCGTCCGCCTCTTGGTGGAGGAGAAGGAGCTGAAGGAGATCAGGGTGTTGGACAAAGCCTTCAGACCAGAGCTGAGGGAGGAATTTTCCAGTAAGTAAACTTGGGTCATGGGTGAGTGGCTCCATCTTAAACCCTCCATGCATGTTGGGAGGTGGACCTTGTCTAGCAAGTTATGGAACGTTGTAGTCAAATCAAAGCCAATCTCACATCCACAGTAATCAAAAAAGAAATATTAAATAGTATAAAATGGCATAGTGGGAAAGATACTGGATGTGATGTCCGGAGACTGGATTCTGGCCCTGACCCAGAACTTGAGAGGCAGCCGCCTCAGCCTCCACGCATTTTTTTCTTCTCATCATCAGTTCTCTTTCTTGTCTACAACTCATTTGTTCTGAAGCATTTTGTCTTGCCAATTGCTGTGCAACATTCACAAGAACCACCATTTACCTGGAGACCTCACCAGTGAGTCCCTCTCTGTCTAGACTTCCGCAGGCTTTGTTTTGTTTTGTAGCATCCTTAGCATCTTTAGTGAAGGCAAAATAAAAGGAAATGGGAAAAAGAAAGATGAGTGTGTAAGTATGTGTGTGCGTGTGTGTGACAGAGAGAGACAAATGAGGGGGAGAATCACAGAGAATGAGAAGACAGAGTGAGAGAGAGACAGCATCAGTGAGAGAGAGTGCACACAAGTGCACAGCACAGAGCAGAGACAGAGTAAGACGCAGTATGAGGCCAGACATGCCTCATTTAGATTTCACATATATGGCTTTTTAAAAAACCATTTGTCTCTGTTATCACCAAAATAAATTGACAGCAGAATTTGAAGGAGCAACTTCTTGTGCAAATAGACCCAAGAGGGAGTTAGAAGAGGGGTCACAGGCCAGACGCGGTGGCTCATGCCCGTAATCCCAGCACTTTGGGAGGCCAAGGCGGGCAGATCACGAGGCCAGATGTTTGAGACCAGCTTGGCCAACATGGTGAAACCTTGTCTCTACTAAAAATACAAAAATTAGCCGGGTGTGGTGGCGTGCCCCTGTAATCTCAGCTACTCAGGAAGCTGAGGCAGGAGAATCACTCGAACCCGGGATGTGGAGGTAGCAGTAAGCCAAGATCATGCCACTGCACTCCAGCCTGGGTGACAGAGCGTGACTCTATCTCAAAAAAAAAAAAAAAAAAAGAAAAGAAAAAGAAAAGAAAAAGAAAGAAAAGAAAAAGAAGTGGGGTAACATACAACTGAACTAAGAACCCATCAGGTGCAGAAACATAGCGTGACTTGCCAAGAACATCTGCTTAACACAGCTCAGACGAGAGCTTCATCCAGAGGCTTCATCACTTGGCCCTGGAGCTGATACTTGGCAAAGTGGATCTTCAGTCTCTTCCTTTGCCTCCATGTGTGTCCCAAACCAATTCCCTGTCATCTTCCCCAACCCAAAGGATTGAGGGGACTGTGTGTCTACATGTGGGCTCTGGCTGCCCAGAGGGTCCTGCCCTGTGCACAGAGAAGCCCCCCATTGACCACACTCCGGGACCACACCCAACAATCTACTCTTCTTTCACTCTTCTCTGACCTCTGCAAATGTCCCATTTCCTCCACTCTGTTTTAATGGTGTATTTGATAAACAAATATTAATGCACAACCAATATTAAATGTTTGTAATCCTTGTGTCTCAGCAATATTTGCAATCTAGCATCTGATATCAGGAAAAAAGCAATGCTCAGACTAGAGGAACAGTTCCCCTATAGTGAAAATGCAGGGGGCATAATGGATGGGCAGGGGTCTGTATGAAGATAATACAGAGAATCATTTCAGTGTTCTTTCTGTGCCAGGCACTGTGCTAAAGGTTTTGCATATGCTGACTCATTTACTGCTCATAACAACCTTATGAGATTGGTAATATTATTAGCCTTATTTCTTACAGATGACGAGACAGAGAGGTTAATCAACTTGTCCAAGGTGCCTCAGTTAGATTATGGCAAAGCTGGATTTGAACCCAGACAGTCTAGTGCAGCTTCTGTGCTCTTAAGCTGTAGTTGTCTAGCAGCTTCTCTAGACCTCCCTCTAGCTCAAGTCATGTCATAAAAGCAACTGCATTTAGTCTACATAAAACACTTGCCAAGTCCACAAGTCTCCAAGTGCGTTGGAGAAGGAGGAAGCTATGGCTTCATCAACAAAGTCCCCTTTCCTGGTCCTTCTAGATCCCTGCAAACTCATTGGGGAAGAGTCCTTTTCTCTCTGCTTTGGAGTTCTTCTGCTTTGACATAGCAATTCCTTTGAGCCAGTCTTTCTGAAGTTGGCAGCAAAGAAGCAGAGGAAGGGAGTAGGAAGGGCAGAGATGGAAAAAAAACAGAGAAAATTCCACTCTCAGGCTGTTAGCCACCTCCTCCCCAGCAGCCTCTTTCCTACCTCCCCCACTTCAGGGCCTTCTTAGAGTTGCCTGACAAAGGGAAGGGTCTGGAAATAGACAAAACATGGCAGAGGCATCAGGAGAGCAAATGGTCCTACTTGTACCCCAGGAAGGAATTTCTCCAGCCTTGAATTTTTCACTCTGAATTTTACTATCACTGTTCTTTAGCCTTTGTTGCCAGTTTCAGTTAAACTGGCTTATTCTTACTCTTTCTCAGAAAAGTGGATTCTAAACAGCCAGTCCTGCACCTGGTGTACAGGGTACAAAAATGACAGGTGGGATGGGCAGATTTGAGCCTTCACTAGAAGCCTGATCTTAGGTCTCTCCTTAACCTCTCTCAGCCTCAGTTTCTTCACCAATAAAGTGGGACTCAGAATAGCTACCTCATCAGACAGAGATAAAAGGAAAGAAGCAAGCCGTGAGTCGCATGCAGATTATAAAGCACAAATGAGAGTAGAGTATTTATCTGAGCTCCATGTAGCACGGTGCTCATTTTGTGGGCTAATTCCAGGTGACAACCTTACTGGCAGCATCACTACCTGTGGATTTCAGAGGAGCCTGAAAACATTGATGTTGTAACCACTAACCCTGGCTAGACAGCTGAGATGTTAGTTCATCGGTGGCTAACTCATTGTCAGCATCTCTGTCTGCTTTTGATGCTATTTGATAAGAGTTTTCAACAAAATTCATCATATCAATGAAATTCATTCATTCATTCATAATTCATCATTTTATCATTTTATCTGTAATTCCTGAGTCATGGCTCTACTCTCCTTCCAGTTGTCCAAGCAGGAAACTGTGGGGGTGATTTTATCTTCCCCTTTTCCTCTCAGCCCAGCTCCAGTAGGTACCAGGACCTTCAAGGTAAGGTCTGAAATTCCAATCTGGTGTATCTCTCCCCTCCTCTGCTTCCACTGCTGGACCCTGCCTCCAGCCCTCATCTAAACCTTGGCACAGACATTCTGATTAATCTCTTGATCACCTGGATTTCTCATATCCCCTATACCAGTCCATTTTATATCCTCAAGCCAAGGTTAACTTCCTGCATCACAACTCTGCTTCTGTTTCTCTTTTATGTTGTTTTTTTTTTTTTTTTTTCCTTGAAACAGTGTTTTGCTCTGCTATCCAGCAGGCTGGAGTGCAGAGACATAATCTTGGCTCACTGCCACCTTCACCTCCTGGGCTCCATCCATCCTCCTGCCTCAGCCTTCCAAGTAGCTGAGACTATAGGCACTATAGCCCGGGTAATTTTTGTACTTTTAGTAGAGACAGGGTTTCACCACGTTGTCCAGACTGGTCTCAACTTCCTGTGCTCAAGCGATCCACCCGCCTCAGCCTCCCAAAGTGCTGGCTGGAATTACAGGGGTGAGCCACCGTGGCCAGTCTGTTTTGCTACTTCTTTTACATATAATTAATAGGTGTTATTTAGTATGATGCCAGAGACCCAAAATCATTATTCCTGGTTACATATAGAATTAAATTAAAATATTTTCCTCTTATACCCAACTCTCTATAATCACCTTACTCCCCTTAAGAAATACAGTGAGCTTCCCATGGCTCTAGCAATGCTTATATTCCAAGCACACTTGACAACGCACTGTTCAGATTAGTTTCCTGGAATGAGGTGAGGTACAAACAAATATTTGCTCTTTCCCAATCAATCGCTATGCATGCTGATTTCTGTGCCTTTGTTTACTTGTTCCTTTTATGGAATGTACACCCTCCACTCTAACACCCCCACTCTAACCATCCTTGAACACCTATGAAACATCACCTTTATCAGAAAACTTCCTAGCCAGATCCAGAAATCCTTGCAATGACCTGACCCATGTTGATACGAAGCTCCAGAACAAGACCAAGCTGACAGTGCTGGAAGGAGACGTTCTGGATGAGTCATGCCTTAAAAGAGCCTGCCAGGACTTCTTGGTCATCATCTACACCACCTCTATCACTGATGAATTCTGTGTCACTCACAGAGAGTCTATCATGAAAGTCAATGTGAAAGGTATAGTATCCTGGGGAGGAGATGGAGCAATGTGGGAAAATGAGAATCAGAAAGAAGGACAGGATGGAAAGAGAAGTTTCTCCATTGAACACCTGCTGTACTCTGGGCCAAGTGCCTTTGCTGATCACTACCAACTAGGGAGTTCAAGACTGCTAACTTTAGTTTTTTAGATGATAAAACTAGGACTGAGAGATGACAAGTAACTTGTTCCAGGTTCCCCAGGTAAGTAAGTCAGTTGGAGAGTTAGACTTTAAACTCACTCCTGTGTGACTCCAAAGGCTGTGGAAGCTCTTTCAACTGTGGGTAGAAGTGGACTCCATTGCGAAGGGGAGTGAGAGTGATGGAGGAGGAAGAAGTGGGCCTTTCACGCTCTATTCTGTATACCCCTGTACCACTGGTTTAAAAAAATAAGCATTCGGGCCTGGCGCTGTGGCTCACGCTATAATCCCAGCACTTTCGGAGGCCGAGGTGGGCAGATCACTTGAGGTCAGGTGTTTGAGACCAGCCTGGCTGACACGGTGAAACCCCATCTCTACTAAAAATACAAAAAATTAGCCTGGCATGGTGGTGGGCGCCTGTAGTCCCAGCTACTTGGGAGGCTGAGGCAGGAGAACTGCTTGATCCCGGGAGGTGGAGCTTGCAGTGAGCTGAGATCGCACCATTGCACTCCAGCCAGGGCAAAAAGAGCGAAACTCCATCCAAGAAAAAAAAAAAAAAAAAAAACTCTTTCTCCTGAGAAGCAACATTTTTAGATTTATTTTATTTTCTTAATGTTGTCATGGATACCTGGTAGCTCCGAGTTCAATATTATGTATAATCATAGAAGACAACTTTTCTGTTACAGAACAATTATTTCTGTGATTCCAGCCTTCCCGTATGTGGTACCAGATTTGTATTTTACTTTTTTGTCCTATACATTCTATTATTTTTGGCTATTGCTTTAAACACCTTTCAGAAGTAGGATATGTTTGAGTTATAACGAAAAATCACATTTCTCTCCACAAGAGATAACCTACTCCTGGTGATGTTGAACCTTTTCCTGCTGGAAAGAATGGAGTATTCAAAAGGTGACAATCTGACCAGAGATAACCAAACGAGCTTTCAACACAGACTGGGGATGAAGTCCTGGCTTTGCCCCCATGATTTGGGGGTAATTTAACTCACCTTGGTAAGCCTCAATCTCTAGTTCTACAAAATGGTGATACTAGAACTAAGGTATCATTGCAAAGTTGAGAGAGTGAAATGAGAGCTATGGAAGGCACTGTTCCTATTTGGTTCAATAAACATCACTTCTTAGAAACGGTGTCCATATCTTGCGGTCAAAGGACCACCCCGTTCCCCCCGCCACCTAATTCCTTGTAAGGCCACCCGGATAGTACAAATTTCAGCTCAGGGCTCTTTCCATATTGCAGTGGCTTTCTCTAAACTGACTGTGAAGATCATCAGATTTAGAGATGAAAGATGTAGGTTGCAAAGAGAGATAAAGACAAACATAGGCCATCTCCAGCTAAGCAGAGCAGAAATAGGGTGCTCATGTTCACCTTCTGCTTGTGCCTCTCCCTATAACCTCTGCAGCTCCCATGATGATCCATGGGATGACCTGTCTTCAAGCAGTCCTCCAGCCCCAGAAGGGGGGCAGTAACAGAGCTTTACCTTCAAAGGAATATTTATGAGAACACCTTGAAGGAGCAGAGGGACTGTTCAGAACAGGCTCTCAGGTAGAACTCTACTGCTGGCCTCTCTTGTTCCAGGGCCATGGCCGTGACGGTCAGCACCTCACCAAAGCACAGGCACCTGCTGCATGTGCAGTCTTTCCCAGTGTCTGAGGGGCTCACACTCATTTGAGGGGCCACGGAGGGAGACAGACACATACCATCCCCCATTTTCATTCCTCTTGAGCTTCCCCCTATCAAAGTACCAACCAGATGCTGCAAAATGTATAAGTCCCAAACACTTTAATACATCCTTGGTTAAAACTTTAGTTGAAAACACAGTATGCGGCCGGGCATGCTGGCTTACACCTGTAATCTCAGCACTTTGGGAGGCCGAGGTGGGTGGATCACCTGAGACCAGGAGTTCAAGATCAGCCTGGGCAACATAATGAAACCCTGTCTCTACTAAAAATACAGAAATTAGACAGGCAAAGTGGCAGGCGCCTGTAATCCCAGCTTCTCGAGAGGCTGAGGCAGGAGAATCGCTTGAACCCAGGAAGCAGAGGTTTCAGTGAGCCAAGATTGTGACACTGCACTCCAGCCTAGGTGACAGAGTGAGACTCTGTCTCAAAACAAAAAACAAACAAAAAAGAAAACAGCATACAAAATAAGATAATGAAAAACCTAAAAAGGAGCAGTCGACATAAGCAGCTTTGAAATGCAATCTTCTGGGTTAACATTATCCTTTGTTGTGACAACAAGGAAGTTACAGATTAATTTAAAAATTGTAACAATGGATGCAGCTGGAAACCATCATTCTTAGCAAACTATCACAAGAACAGAAAACCAAACACCGCATGTTCTCACTCATAGGTGGGAACTGAACAATGAGATCACTTGGACTCGGGAAGGGGAACATCACGCACTGGGGCCTATCATGGGGAGGGGGGAGGGGGGAGGAGGGAGGGCTTGCATTGGGGAGTTATACAAGATATAAATGATGAATTGATGGGTGCTGACGAGTTGATGGGTGCAGCACACCAACATGGCATAAGTATACATATGTAACAAACCTGCACGTTATGCACATGTACCCTAGAACTTAAAGTATAATAAAAAAAAATAAAAAAAATAAAAAAATTGTAACAATGACTACAACATTCCTGAGGTGGGGCAAAGACCCTATTTATATTAGATATATGCATATTCTCATTCTTGTTAGCATAAAATTTATTCCTATATTAATTTTTTCTCCAAGAAGTTTTCTGAAATATTTCACTAAATTTCAAAATAATTGTTGCGAAATGTAACACTTCATCTCAGGATTCACAGCTTGCATGTACATTTGTAGTAGTAAACTACACTTACTAAAAAGGTATGTTAGAGAAAATAGACTGTCCTAGAAAACAGACCTTGCTCATCAGTCTTACATATTTTTTGCTTTGATTACTTTGATCTTGTTAAAAACAATCCAGCTAGCCTGTAAGTTCTGGACATAAGGGGTTTTTTTTAATTTTTTATTTTTTTACTTTTTATTTTTTAGCTTTCATGACTTTATTGTTAACCAATGAATATTAGAATATTATCCAAAATTAGAGATATAATTGTAACTTAATTGTACAACACAAAATTATGCTAATGGTAAAAGCCTACTGTGGTTTACCAAATACTCATTAGTGTGTTTTTACCTGGACTATATGAACATGTGCTTGAGACTCCTAATGATAAGTTATAATTTGTTTGATCTCTATGAAAATCCATATTGCAAATGGTTCTTGTTTAGAAAAATTCACACAGCCTTAAAAATGGATTAAGTCCATTTTAATCCTAATCTACAAATAGATCACAAGCAGCAAAATATAACTGATAATTTTTCAATACTGTATCAAACTGATGTAGTTGTGGTAGTGCACATAATTCAAAATGAGGAAAATTAGCAAAAATCCAATGAAAGTTCAGGTTTTTCTCTGTTAAGGCAATTGCTTTAAAGTGAACATTTATGTTTCAAAACATGAATAGTACGGTCCATCACCCATTCCTTTGATGTACTGCAAGTAGGAACATTCTCTTCCATAAGATTCTGAAGCATGTGCACAAACATGGTACAACAGTCACTTCAAGGTTAATCAGCTATGTTTTGTCCTACAACGTTCAAAAAAGATGTTAAACGCAACCTTTCCTTTTCATAATGTCTGTCCAGATTAATCCTTTTAAAGTCAGCAAAATCAAAAAAGCACAGGAGACATTTTCAGACACAAGTTGAATCTACTGTGCATAAAAAGGTTTAATAAAATGGCAATTTTAATAGATAAATGTAAATTTGAGTGTGTAATACCAAATGGAAAGTAGCTGAACCACACAGAGAAAACAAGGCTTTACATAGCTCCAAATTTAACTCTTTTACAATAAACAAAGTCTTAGAACATGTGAATATTAGAACTTCCTCCCAACTGGAAAGATTTCTTCAGTAAGATATAAATGAAATTAATATAAACTAAAATTATAATTTCTAAAATCGAATTAACAAACCAAATTTAAGCATCTTTAATTAGAGATTGAAAAGAAAGAAGCACAGTGATCTAGAAACCAAATATACTGATTACATAACTATCATACCAGGGTACAGACATTCTTCATATGCTACAAGGTTAGCATCTCTCTCTCACACACACACACACTCTCTCGTTCTCTCTCTCACTCTTCCTCAGTCATACAGCACCCTTCCAGGATGATAGTATAGCAGTGTGGAGCTTACAATTTTAATACAAATCAGAATCCCACAGTTTGACTCAACAAAAAGGTAGTTAAAAATTTAGCACTCTAGATATTCTGAGGGAAAATAAAATATCAAAAGTATTTCTTGATAATTGAGGCTATCTTTATGAATTATAAAACATATAGCTACACAGTCCACTGTGTTTGAACAACCAGTCATTGCAGGTGGAGTAGTGAGGTAGTATTGTTGTCCCCCTCCTCGAGACTGATGTTTTCATATGCTGCCCTTCCAGAAAGGTCCAGGTTTTAAAAAATAATTAAAATCAGTTACCAACAAATGTATATTTTCTTTTATTAATCATTTGCTTTTTTAAAATCAGTCTATAAAAGAACGAAACTTTTAAAATCTTGCAGAAGCTGTTCCATCAATAAACTCTCCTAGGGAACTACTACCGCTGTCTGAACCTCTGTGAAATGGTAGGCAAGAAAAAGCCATCGGGATTACAGGAGATAGAACACCAATCAATGTAGCTGTTAAAGATGACTGTGATTAAATAACCAAAAATCAAATATCCAATAAGGTAATTAAATTTGGATTTAAACAAACTAACCACCAGCTGTACATACATTATTAAATATTCTAATCTCTTTCCTGATGCATAGGCATATTCTACATAATGATCAAAGACTGTCCACTGTGCTACTACCATCATTTTAAACACTGACTGATCTGTATGATGGCAGAATTATGGCCATTTTAAATTGCCTTTTAAATAAATTCCCTTTTCTCTTTTTGAATGGTGTGTGTGTGTATGTATGTGTGTGTATATATATGTGTGTTATATATTACATATATATAAATTTAAAAAATTTATGTTGAGACCAATGAAGTATATTAACTTAAACATTTTTCTTTAATGAGAATATGATATTGCATATTTGAGACAAAGTTTTAACATATAGATTATATCTATTTTACTAATACTCTCTTTAATAGGTAAAACCCAAGTTGGATAATAAACCACAGATTGTTGTAAAATTTGGAATTATCTACTCAAATAATAGGTCACCAAATAAAATAAAATAAAAAATGTTAATAAAAAGTGTATTCTTATTTATGTTTGGGGGATGGGATGGATTTCACACCACTAAGCCACATGTTTCTGTTTAAGGTTTATAAATTACACTGAAATAAGCAATCTTTCATATTGAGAGATTCAGATTGTATTAAATTTAAAATGTTCATTGATTTGAGCATTGAGAACATCAGGTGATTAACCTAATGATGTTTTCAAGGAGAAACAAGTGAAACACTTCATAATCCTTGGTAGTGGCACTAAACCATGTTCATTAATAGAAGAAACATAGATCAAAAGTAGTTGTTCATAGTTGAATTAATTTACATGTTATCTACTGAATTAGACTTATTATGGCAACCTAAAATAACAGCAGAGATTAGCTCTCAAAAGACAACGAGTTTATTTAAACGAAGGATTGCAAACAGGAATGCACCAGGTATAGCAAGTCGTAGGTACATCTGAGAGGTTGGGGTAGGGGGAAACGTTTAAAGGCAAAATGAAGTACACAGAAGCTACTTTAAAACAAAGTTTATTGGTCACAGAAGCTGATGCAGGAGTTGGCATTGGCTTATTGGTGGAGACAGCCATTGCTAGGCATGTGTTCTTGAGAGAACATTTTATCTGCAATGCTGTAGTCTTGAATATAATACAGTTACAGAAATACGTGTGTCCATGCAGAATGAGCAAAGTGTGTAAGACCTGCTGATGGCGTAAAGCATGTAGGATGTGCCATAATCTCTTGCGGGTTTTAGGGAGTCCTTGTGATAGTTCTTATCTCAGATATACGAGCATGGGCTCCCCCCCCTTCATGACCCTCCAGCTCCACTTCACCTGGATCTGACGATAGTGGACTTCATCTTGGTAGTAACAACTTTCACATCAAAGTTTTAAGAAAATATTCTTTTTCCTCTTGGAGTGTAGGTAGCAAGAGGCAAGACTGGAAGTGGGGAACCCAGCTGGTACAGTAGTTCGTGGAGGAGAGGTTGGAAGCTTGGAGGAAAGAAGTGTTTGTGAAAAGGCAGAGGAATGGACACATGGGAGAGGGATGTTAGAGCTGAATGAGCGGACTTCTTGATGAGAAAAGGAGGACTTTTGAATTACTCTCAGATTTCTGACTTTCAGGGTGGCTGGGTCCAAATATGTAAGTGAAAGTTTTGGTGGTAGGGCAGTGAGGTGTATCCTCACTGATAGTTTCTCTCTATTCTGTCAATGTGGCTTAAGATAAGGCCATCAGCTGTCAGTGGACAGTCAGAATCATGACTGGGGATAGGGGTGAGGATATTTGGTATAGATAATTGTTTCAAAATATGGGAATACAAACTTGAGTGTAGGTTTTTGTAATAGTGTTGAGAGCTCTTCTGAAGATAAAGGTGAGACTGTCCCATAGATATTACTTTTTCCAGCCAATCCATTTGGAAAAACATGACAAGGTGGTTGAGTTTCTCTTTTCTCTCTGTTTGGACATGGACAATGCAAATGTGACAGAAAAGCAAGGTGCAGAAATGCTGAGGGAGTTTGAAAAGGTGTAATTATAGTGATAAACCATGAAACCTGACTTTGAACCAGAAAGGGTGGAATCCATGGGTTGTGGCACAATGCATGGTCAAACAGCCCTTATAGTTAAAATAAAGAAGCAAAAGTGAATGGCAAGATGTGGTCTTATAGTTGGGGCATGACTGTTTCAGATTTTGATCTGGTGGTGAAGTTCTTCATGACTATGGTCATGAGTGTCTCTGGTGGGGTGTAGACAAGTGCAATTGGAGAAGAAGTGAGAGTGTTGAGGGTGTTGGGTGGATAATCTGTGTGGATGCTAGAATTGCTAAGAACTGTGGCAGTAGTTGGGTGTGAGGAAGCATGAGAGGTGAGAGCTAATATTATCACTAAAAATCAGGGTGTGGGAAGTATGGGGCATGATTATGTGTTGGGCAGATATGGTGAGAAGACTTTCTAGGTTGTTGAACACCTCTAGTGTTGGCTTACTGGGTAGAGGGAGGGGAGCTCTGATTGGAAGTTGTAATGGTGACCTCCTATATCTGACTATCTACTATGTAGAGTGGGAAATTCAGATTTAGATTTGCTGTATTGAAAATACAATGGTTTCTTGAGGAAGTAGCCAGAGAAAGAGGCAAATGGGTGTTCACATGGTTATTGAAGACGAAAACTGACATTTGGATACAAATTTTAGGAAGATTTGAAGATAAATCTTAACTATAAAAGTGAGTTATGCCAGAAAGAAGGATATTGTGATAAGGACCGGTCAAATGAACATTGCTTTAGGTGTGTCTGACAAATTTCTATTTTTTGATTACCTGATGTATGCCTTATAACATTTTCTTAACCAACTCCTTTATTTTGTTTGGTTTTCTGTTTTTGTGTATGTGTGTTTTTTCTTCCGTTTTAAAATTACCATAAGAAAACTAATAAAACACTCAAAAAATGAGGGAAATACTTTATATTTCATGAAAAAAACTTAACATTATAAGTATGTTAACAGCTTTATTTGTAATTGTTTTATTTCCTCTCCTTTACTTCCTCTCCCTCCTCACTTCCCATGTCCAATCTTTCCTCCTCCTTCTTCTTCTTCTTCTGTTTTGAAACTGAGTCTAGCTCTGTTGCCCAGGCTGGAGTGCAGTGGTGCCATCTTGGCTCACTGCAACCTCCGCCTATCAGGTTCAAGCAATTCTCCTGCCTCAGCCTCCCTAGTAGCTGGGAGTACAGGTGCATGGCACCACACTAGGTTAATTTTTGTATTTTGGGTTACTGGTGTGAGCCACTGCTCCTGGTCCCATGTCCAATCTACCCCAAGGTCTGACCTGGATTATGTAATCACCATGTGGCTTGTTTGTGGTTTTACACAAGTCGAATCCATGAAGCAGAGTATGTAATACTTCAAGCTCAGTCTGTTGGTTGAAGCAAGTTGTAAGGCAATGTCCCTGGATAAAAGGGGATAGGTAAGAGACTGCACATCGTGATAGGGGAATGGCACATGTGTTCAGCAGAGAGAATGGCTGGAAGCTATTTTTACAGATGCACAAATGTACCTGACAAACTGTCAGATTGACAAATGTTCAAAAGCTTGACACTATACCCTGCTGGCAAGTTTGTGAGGGAAAAGGCATGTTTGCCAGTGGTGATGAAAAATGTTACAACCTCTATGGAGGGAATCTTGAATATTTAATAAATTTAAAAACACATTTACTCTGTCTTCCAAGTAGTCTCTTATAAGTAGCTAGGACTCAGGTATGTGCCACCACACTTAGCTAATTTCTATTTTTTATGTTTTTGTAGAGATAGGGTTTCACTATGTTGCTCAGGCTGGTCTTGAATTCCTGGCCTCAAGGCGACTCTCCTGCCTCAGCCTCTCAAGGTGCTGGGATTACAGGCGTGAGCCACTGTTTCTGGCCTATACTTCTCTTTGACCACAGTAATCCTACTTCTAAAAATTAACCATAAGGTCTATCAGCAGAATTATCCAACTGAAGAAGTGAGAAAAAAAGAACAAAAAAGAAAAGAAAGAGATCTTCAGGTACTGGAGGAACAATATCAAAAGGTCTAACGGATCTGTAGTTTGGGTCTCAAAATGAGGTGAGAGAAAGAACGGGACTGATTTTTGTTTTTGAGGCAATAATTGTGAAATTATTCAAATTAGGTAAAAAGCTGAAAAATTACAGATTCAAAAAGCTCATGGAACTTCAAGGAGGCTTAAAAACAAAGAAAGTTATATGTAGATGCCTCACAATCAAACTGAAAATTAAGACAAGCAGAAAAAAATTAAATGTAGCCAAAGGATGCAGGACAGAAAATGCTGGTACCTTAGTAGCATCAAGCACACCCGATTTTGATTACTCTCATCGTCCTCCAGTAATACAAACAGGATGATTTGGAGAAATTGTTGATTCTGGGACTGAGGCTGGAAATATATAAGACGAACCTGGGGCATCTCATAATGCCAGAGTGAGTTTCCTTTCCACGAAAAATGAAGTAAAACAAAACAAACACCACAATGGGGCACGTGAAAGGGCCCAGGAGGCAACTGAAAGCGCTTGCGATGGCCAAAACAGCAACAGTTTGAGCAACAAAACAAAGAAGGATCAAACTGTAACCCCACATAGAAAAATAAATATCCAGGATTCCATACTGCTATGAAACAATAACTGAATACATACATTCATGAGGGGGAGAATAGACACATCTGTGTGGAGTAAGTCCATATAATTTACACGGATAATCCACCCACAAGGAAGTAGAGCACAAGTTCACACTCCTTAAATGTGGGCAGCACATAGGGACTTTTTCTGAAGAGTCCAGCATGGAAAACGTGAAAAAGGCTGAATTCACAGTGGAGAAGGCTGATGAAGTGGAGCTGGAAGGTCATGAAGGAGGGGAGCCTATGCTTGTATATTTGAGATAAGAACTATCACAAGGACTCCCTAAAACCCACAAGAGATTATGGCACATCCTACATGCTTTACACCATCAGCAGGTCTTACACACTTTGCTCATTCTGCATGGACACACGTATTTCTATAACTGCATTTTCTTCAAGACTGCAGCATTCCAGATAAAATGTTCTCGCAAGAACACATGCCTAACAATGGCTGTCTGCACCAATAAGCTAATGCCAACTCCTGCAATCAGCTGCTGTGACCAGTACATTCATTTCCAAGCAGCTTCTGTGGACTTCTTTTTCCCTTTAAAAGTTTCCCCTTATCCCAACCTCTCAGGATACACCTGTGACTTGTTATACCCGGTGCATTCCTGATTCCAATTCTTCATTCAAATAAACTCATTGTCTTTTAAGAGCTAATCTCTGCTATTATTTTAGGTTGCCATATAAGTCTAGTTCAATAGATAACATGTAAATTAATTCAACTATGAACAACTACTTTGGATCTATGTTTCTCCTATTAATGAACATGGTTTAGTGCCACTACCAAGGATTATGAAGTGTTTCACTTGTTTCTCCTTGAAAACATCATTAGGTTTATCACCTGATGTTCTCAATGCTCAAAGCAATGAACATTTTAAACTTAATAAAATTTTCACTCTGAAAGGTCCCCTTTTTTTTTTCAGTGTAATTCATAAGGTTTAAACAAAAGCATGTCACTTAGTGGTTTGAAATCCATCCCCCAAACAGAAATAAGAATATACTTTTTATTTAAATTTTTTATTTCATTAAATTTGATGAACTATTACTTGAGTAGATAATTCCAAATTTTACAATAATATGTAGTTCATTATCCAACTTGGATTTTATCTATTAAAGTGAGCACTAGTAAAAAAATATATGATCTATAGGTAAAAACATTTCTCTTTAAACATGTAATATTATACTCTTATTAAAGAAGAACAACATTTAAGTTAATATACCACACTCCACTGGTCTCAACTAACTTAAAAAATTTAAAAATTTAAAAAAATAGCACTCACATTGTGAAAAGAAAGTTCATTTAAAAGGTGCTTATCTATACAATGTTATTTATCTGCTGAGTACCCTTAAACAAATCATTTTTCCAGTGGTCCATTATCAACTCTGTTTGCTCATCTAGAAAATGCAGTCATGGTGGGATAGCGTCCTTGTAGAATGATACAAGCACTAAATTCGTTATTCTATGTAATGCACCTAGAACAATGCCAAGCATGTTTCAGTGCTTTTAAAACTGTTAGTCCTTCTCATTACCCATAAAATATTTCCTTGGTAATCGTCCCTTTCCAGATGATATGTACAAAAGTAATACAAACAGCACTCAGTGGAAGGTCTTTGCAGATGCTTCTCACAATAAATCTGGACTAAAGTCCATGCCTAAGTTCTTACTGAGGAAGGGGACAACGCCAGCCCAGATCTTCAGTAGAAGCAGACGGTGTGAAGAAAGCTTCTTCCTGCCTTCTCCTCCATTTGCAACAGCAGCTCCTCCAGACTGTCTTCCATGTCGTCTGACTGCTGCAGGCACTGGCAAAGCTCATAGATGAGGAAAGCTCCCAGGGTGGCATCTTCCAGGGTATCTTTGATGTCCATGTTGATCACATGCACAGGCTGCAAGGTCTGCTGTTCTCTGGAACACAGATCTTCCACCACTGTGTCATAGACACTCTCCTCTCAGGTGAAGATGACATCAAACAAATCAGTGCACTCCTGAAATCTTTCTGGACCGGGCTTGATTCTCTCATTTCTTCCCAAGATGTGTGAGATTCCGTTGTGGGTGTAACATTCTCTATCTTTCCTGAGGAGGTCATTGTACATCTCCTTATATGTTGTTGCAAAATCATAAACTACAGGACGACCGGGTCTTGGCCCTGGTAGCCTCACATGAGATTCAGTTCCGAAAGACCGGACACTCAGCCCTTTTCTCCTGAGGATGCCGTGGGCCTCCATGCTCCTGCTGATGTTGCTCACACACACCACAGCCACCCTGAGTGAGGAGGAGAGCATGATGGCGGCCACTGGGAACCAGAGAGACACAGCCGCCTCAGCTGCAGCACGGACTCTGAGCCAAGGAGACGACCACCTATACCCAGGTCTTCCAAATGAGCTAATGTGGAGGCACAGGAGGCAGGTTTATATTGAGTCACCTTAATTAGTGGGTGGAGACTTCATGACTTGTGGATTGATTAGGTTGTGATAATGGACTCCTAACTCATCACAAGAACCATTAAGATGATTAAATTACCTCAAGCAGTAACTCTCAACAAAGGTGGCACCACCCAGTCTGGATTCATTTAAAATCTGGAGTTTGCTCTGTTGGTTGTACTAGTGAATGGGGGCTGCTATTCACAATGGTCAAGACAATTAAGCTTCCTGCAAGCATGTCATAGGACTCTCCAGGGACCTTCAGACATGAAATTGGATGATAAACACGCTGACAATTTCCAAGGCCGCACCCTATTTAATGATGAATTACAAGTATTGTTGCTTGTTTTAATTTTCATAATGTTCAAGAAGTGCAGTTGCATAAATCATAGGACCACCGTATATAGCTTTGTCCAGAAACTCACAAATTTTTTTCACCAATACAAAAAGAATCCCATTCTGAACAACATATCTGCTTATGCTATTTTAAGAGTTATTGAACACCACATTTTTCTGCATTTGATATTATTGAACTCATAATGATTCTTCAGGGAATGCAGAAATTGATGCAATCCTCTGCCTCCAAGTACAGCTGTGTTTGAGCTTTTCTACACTTAAATGCAATGTTTAGAATTTTTTTAGTAGTTATATAATTTATTAAGAAAATAAAAGAGATTTTAAAATTATGAATGGGGTTTCAAAAAATAAGATAATCATGTCACTTTTGAATTGATTAGATTATGGTAATGGACTGCTACTCACAAATACAATCAAAATGATTAAATTCCTAATTCAGTAACTCTCCACACAGGTGTCCCCACCCAGTCAGGACTGATTTATAGGTGAGTTCACCCTCACCTCACCCGGCCTAATTTTACTTGTTTTTATTAATCTTTCTTAAATGTATGCATAGCTCACATTCATTTCAGTATAAATCAGATCAGAGACATCACTTTTGTCCCTGGTGCAGGGACAAAATCTATCTTTGAAGCAACATACTGTATTTTTCTACGTCCCTCTTACGGTGATTCTTACATTGCAAATACAGCAGGTTCTCAAATAACATCTTTTTTTTTTTTTTTTTTTCATTTTTTGAGACACAGTTTTGCTCTGTCAACCTGGCTGGAGTGCAGTGGTGCCGTCATGGCTCATTGCAGCCTCAAACTCCTGGGCTCAATCAGTCCTCCTACTTCAGCCTCCAGAGTAGCTGGAAACTACCACCATGTCTGGCTTTTTTTTTTTTTTTTTTTTTTGTAGAGGATGGGGTTTCACCATGTTACCCAGGCTGGTCTCAAATTCCTGGGCTCAAGTGACCCACCCGCTTCAGCCTCCCAAAGTGCTGGGATTACAGGCATGAGCCACTGTGCTCAGCCTCGAATAATATCATTTTATTATAATATTAATTTAAAAAATTGACTTCTGGCAGGCCAATGTCTGCGTGGGGTTTGCATATTCTCCCCATGTCTGTGTGGGTTTTCTCTGGATACTCTTGTTTCCTCCCACATCCCAGAGATGTGCAAATTAGATGAACTGACATCTCTATGGTCCCAGTGTGAGGGTGTGCGCTGTGCCCCGGATGGGGTCCTGTCCAACACTGGGTCCTGCCTCACACCTAGAGGTGCCAAGATAAGTTCCAGCCACCTGCCACCCTGAACTGGAATCATCAGGTTGGAAAATGAGTGAATGAATACAAATTATTGAAAAATAAAAATTCATAAAACATGCAGTAATCATACAAATGCAAGACAATAACGATGAGAGTACAAAATAGATCAGCCAGCCTGCAGTGTCTGTCATTATTGATTTTTTAATTGTGTAGTAGTAGGAGGTGCTCCTTACAATTTTTTCTTTGCAAACATTTATTCCTTGGTTTAAGTTACCACAACTGCAACCGCCATCACCCACTGATTCACCAAAAATTAGGTGAATAATAATCTTACTAGGTTTTATTAGGCTTTCTTAATTGTATGTACAGCTCACATTTGTTTCTAAGTTTCATATTCTAAGTGTGCTGAATCTTTATTTAGAAATTTGGTGATGTTTTTGTGACTCTTGTTCATATCAATTAGCCTATGATAAAATTAATTTTATTATACATCATTTCACTTGAAGTCATCGTTTTGGGTTTGGTGGCTCACGCCTGTAATCCCAGCACTTTTGGAGGCTGAGACAAGGGGATCACCTGAGGTCCAGAGTTCGAGAACAGCCTGGCCAACATGGTGAAACCCTGTCTCTACTAAAGAAATACAAAAAAAATGTGCCGGGCATGGTGGCGGGTGCCTGTAATTCCGGCTACTCCAGAGACTGAGGCAGGAGAATTGCTTGAACCCGGGAGGCGGAGGTTGCAGTGAGCAGACATCATGCCATTGCACTCCAGCCTGGGCAAGAGCCAAACTCCGTCTCAAAACACACAAACCAACACACAAACAAATTAGGAAACACCTTAAAGTTTCTCAAAGTGTGTTCTTAGACTAGCAGCATTAGCATTAATTGGGAACTTGTAAAAAATGAAAATGTAGACCCCAAACCAGTGAATCACAAAGTCTAGTGGTGAACCCCAGAGGTTTGTGTTCTTTTCTTCCCATTTCCACGAATTGTTCAGGTTCACATAAGTTATAATGTTTGGAAAGTCTTCTCTCAAGTAGGTTTCTCTGTGGGGAACACAGGAGATAAACTGTCTGAATTGCTGCGTATCTTTCCTTCACCCTGACACAGGGGCCACATCATGGCTGGGTACAGGATTGCTGGGCTGTAGGCCCTTCTCTCAGTAGTCCTTAACTGTCATGCCACTGTCTGTTCCAGCGCGAGAGATAAAAAGTCTAATTCCAGCATCATTCTTCTTCTGTAGATAAGATGCTCTTTTTAATTGGATGTTTGTAAAATTTTTCTCTTTCTCCTTAGTGTTCAAAATTTTTACCAGCAGATGCCTCAATGTTTCTTATTTCTCTTCACTCTAGTCCAGTATTTCTCCATTTTTTCATCAATCCCCACTTATGGAGCCTTTTTAGACACTTTTTCCTAATCGCCGTCTCATACAATTTTAATAGCACAGGTATATTGTATATTTGTTTATGTACTGTATTTGTGCTTTGTACATAAAGAGAGTGAGATTTTTATTCACTCCCCCAAGAATCAATATTTGCCCCATTAGGGACAATATCACCCCTTTTTCATCTCTGTTGAGACAGCATGGTTTAACCTGAAACAGTGAGCCTTTTATTACAGTTCAAGGAATAATCTACTATTCTTGGTTTAATTATTGTCTTCTCTCCATTAATACCTTTTACTGCTTGTGACACTTTGTTATTCTTGATTTATCCTCCAAGTCCCTTATCTTTTCCTCATGGTTTCTTATATTTTTGCTTCCTGTTTTGAAATATTTGTGAAATCAAATTTGGATCTCAAGGAAGACCATCCCGTCTCTCAATTCACTCACTAAATTATTTATTAGTTTGGCCTCAGAAAGCATGGCCCCCTTGAATTTTTTTAATGGGGTTGTTTTTTTCTTGTAAATCTGTTTAAGTTCCTTATAGACGCTGGATATTAGACCTTTGTCAGATGCATAGTTTCCTAATATTTTCTCCCATTCTGTAGGTTGTATACTTTGTTGATAGTTTCTTTTGCTGTGCGGACCCTCTTACGTTTAACTAGATCTCACTTGTGAATTTTTCCTTTTGTTGTTCCTCTGGTGTCTTTGTAATGAAATACTTGTGCTTTCCCCTGCCCAGGATGGTATGGACTAGGTTGTCTTCCAGAGTTTTGATAGTTTGGCATTTGACATTTAAATCTTGAATCTACCTTGAGTAGATTTTTGTATATGGTATAAGGAAGGGGTCAAGCAGCAATCTTCTGCATGTGGCTAGCCAGTTATCCCAGCACCATTAATTGAATTAGGGAGTGTTTTCCTCATTGCTTGTTTTTGTCAGGTTTGTTGGAGATCAGATGATCAGGTGTGTGGCCTTATTTCTGGGCTCTCTACTGTACCATCGGTATATGTGCCTGTTTTGTATCAGTACCATGCTGTTTTGATTACTGTAGTAATAGTATAGTTTGATATCAGGCAATTTAATGCCTCCAGTTTTGTTCTTTTTGCTTAGGATTGCCTTGGCTATTCAGGCTCTTCTTTGGTTCTTTACACATTTTAAAATAGTTGTTTTTTTGTTCTATAAAGAATGTCATTGGTCGGTTGATAGGAATAGCGTTGAATCTGTAAATTGCTTTAGGCAGTATGGCCATTTTAATGATCCCATCCATGAGCATGAGATTTTTTTTCCATTTTTTGTGTCTTCTCTGATTTCTCCGAGCAGTTTTTGTAATTTTCATTGTGGAGATCTTTCACCTCCCTGGTTAGCTGTATTTCTAGGTATTTTATTCTTTTTGTGGCAGTTATGAATGGGACAACCTTTCTGATGTGGCTCTTGGCTTGGCTGTTGTTGATGTACAGGAATGCTAGTGATTTTTGTGTTTTAATTTTGTATCCTGAAACTTTGCTGAAGTTGTTTATCAGCTGAAGGAGCTTCTGGGCCAAGACTATGTGGGTTTTCTAGATATAAGATCACATCGTCTGCAAATAGAGATAGTTTGTCTTCTTCTCTTCCTATTTTTATTTCTTCCTCTTTTTATTTCTTTCTCTTGCCTGGTTTCTCTGGCCAAGACTTCCGATACTATGTTGAATAGGAGTGGTGAGAGAAGGCATCCTTGTTTTGTGCCAATTTTCAAGGGGAATGCTTCCAGCCTTTGCCCATTTGGTATAACGTTGGCTGTGGTTTTGTCATAGATGGCTCTTATTATCTTGAAGTATGTTTCTTTAATACCTAGTTTATTGAGAGTTTCTAACATGAAGGGGTTTTGAATTTTATCAAAAGTCTTTTCTGCATCTGTTGAGATAATCATGTGCTTTTATCTCTAGTTCTGTTTATGTGATGAATTACATTTATTGATTTGCATATGTTGAATCAACCTTGAATCCTGGGGATGAAGCCTACTTGATTGTGGTGGATTAGCTTTTTGATGTGGATTCATTTGCCTACTTGATTGTGGTGGGTTAGCTTTTTGATGCTGGATTCATTTGCAAGTATTTTGTTGAGGATTTCTGCATTGATGTTCATTAAGGATATTGGCCTGACGTTTTCTTTTTTTTGTTGTGTTTCCACCAGGTTTTGGTATCAGGATGATGCTGGCCTCATAGAATGAGTTGGGGAGGAGTCCCTTCTCCTTAATTTTTTGGAATAATTTCTGTAGGAATGGTAACAGCTCTTCTTTATACATCTGGTAGAATTCAGCTATGAATCCATCAGGTCCTTGGCTTTTTCTTGTTGGTAGGCTATATATTACTGACTCATTTTTGGAGCTGATTATCAGTCTGTTCAGGGAATCAATTTCTTCCTGGTTCAGTCTTGGGAGGGTGTATATGTCCAGGAATTTAATCATCTATTCTAGGTTTTCTAGTTTGTGTGCATAGTGGTGTTCATAGTAGTTTCTGATTATTATTTTTATTTCTGTGGGGTCAATGGTAACATTTTGTTTGTCATTTCTAGTTGTGTTTATTTGGATCTTCTCTCTTTTCTTCTTTATTAGTCTAGCTAGTGGACTATTTATTTATCTTTTTTTTTTTTCCAAAAAACCAACTTCTGGATTCATTGATCTTTTAAATGGTTTTTCATGCCTCCATTTCCTTCAGTTTAGCCCCTCTCATTTTGGTTATTTCTTGTTTTCTGCTAGCTTTGGGGTTGATTTTTTCTTGCATCTCTAATTCTTTCAGTTTTTCAGTTGTGATGTCAGGTTGTTAATTTGAGAACCTTACAACTTTTTGATATGGGCATTCAGTACTATGAATTTCCCTTTTAACACTGCCTTACCTGTGTCGCAGAGATTCTGGTATGTTGTATCTTTATTTTCATTAGTTTCAAAGAACTTCTTGATTTCTGCCTTAATTTCATTATTTTCCCATAAGTCTTTCAGGAATGTGTTGTTTAATTTCTATGTAATTTCATATTTACCCAAAAGTCATTCAGGAATATGTTGTTTAATTTCCATGCAATTTCATGGTTTTGAGCGATTTTCTTAGTCTTGACTTCTATTTTTTATTGTGCCATGGACTGAGAGTGTGTTTGGTTTGATTTTTGTTCTTTTGCATTTGCAGAGGATTATTTTATGTCCAATTATGTGGTTAGTTTTAGAGTATGTGCCATATAGTGGTGAGAAAAATGTATCTTTTCTTTTTTTTTTTAGGTTTCAATATTTTATTCAATTTTTTTTTAAGGGATGTTAATTACAGCATTTCAAGGGGAGGATCTAATTCCACACAAAATGAAAGACTCTAAAATGTACCCAATAAACTGCTAAAAGACAAATTGAGTGGTGAGAATACAACAGAAGTCCAATTTAGATTCTGAGTGTTGTCACCATGTGATTGCAATCACACAGACAATTCCAAGCTTATAGCTGGAACTCCTGGAAGCTATTACATATTCTGGTGCCAGGGCAAAAATTACAACACAAGAAGGAATAAGTCCTGAATTATTGGCTTCATCACATTCCTTAAATATTGGGTGGTTTTTGCAAATTGTGGCTTTCCAATCTACTTTAAACCTACAGACACATTGGCTTAAGATATATTGTCATGTAGTCTCACCCTCTGATTCCCAGAGCCCAGTCTCTTCAGGACCATAGCACCCCACTGCTGGCCTGGCCCTCCACATTCAGTCTACTCTGATGCCTTTCCTAATGCAACTAATTGCTTTTGAGTCTCCAGCACCATCTCAAAAAAAAAAAAAAAAAAAAAAAAACTTTTCAGTTTCTACTTACCCATAACTTGTAAGTCCCCCTACAGTGCAAGGAGTGTGCTAAGAAAACTAGTTTTTCATTTTAACTCTTACTCTCCACAGCTCCCAACAACAGGGGATGTGAAATGACAGGGGAAGTGTTAGAGGCATCTGTTTCCTAAAACCATTATCACTCGCAGGCTTAGAGAATACTTCACAATGTTGGTCATTTACCACTTGAAGATAAACTAACTCCATATTTTCTCTGCCACTAGATTAATTTTTGAAAAGATGAGACTGTCTCTCCAGAAACTCAAATTGCACAGAGACTGTAAAAGGAGCCAAGAGTACAAAAATAAGCAAATAAAAATGATCCTTTGCCCAGGATTTTTCTTCCTTCTTCAAGGGAAGACGCTCTGGATACCTCCATGAGCTTTGCTTTCACACAGCTCAGGGGAGCAAGGTCCTCCCCATGCAGGTGTTACCAGCAGAGGGCACACTCCCTCCCCGTCCTCCACCAGGCTCCACAGGAAACGCCAGTGCACGGTTTGGAATACTAAGTAGAAGGAAGGTTTATCACCATCACCCCCCCTTTACATAACTGGGTAAACGGAGTCACAACCAGAATTGGAAGCAGCTTGCCTGGAGAACACACAATCAGGAAAAGTGTGTAGGTATCCAGAATCTCCCCAAACCCACTATTTACTCAGTGACTCTAGGGATTTAGTTTTACTAGTCAAAGTTTTATTAGTCTTCAACAAAATGAGAAAAAGTTTTATTAGTCTTCAACAAAATGAGAAAAATACCAGCAATTGCATGTATATATTTGAGTGTGTATTGCTTATATACAACTGTGAATGTGTGTGTGTGATGTGAATTCTTCCACTGCCCTTTTGTGCCTAAGGACTGGGACTGTCCATATTCTCAGAGTATAGTTTCCTGATTTTTTAGTTTTAAATACTCTGTCTTTAATGGTATCAATGAAAAAATCATAATTTTGCAATATTCTTACTTGTCAAAATATAAAGTGATAACTCTAGGTTCTTCTCCAAAATTAAAGTATACACATACACACACACACACACACACACACACGTCCACAAAACCCAAAAGTCTAGAAATTCTTCCTCTCTAGAGCCCAAATGTTCATTTCTTTTTATTTTTATGTTTTTCCTATGGCTGTAGCATGGCCCCAATCTCAGTCAGAGCCACAGAAGAATACAACACTCGGTGGTAACCTGAGTGTGTTACAACCACTGCACTTGGGAGTGGAGAATGGGGCACATGGATCTGTGCACGTGGCTGCGGCCCCATGGGGATATTTCCTGATACTGACAGCATACTCTTCGTGGGCAGGTACCCAACTTCTGTTGGGAACCTGTGTCCAAGCTAGTATGCCAGGCTTCATCCACACCAGCATCATAGAGGTAGCCAGGCCCGACTCCTACAATGAGATCATCCAGAATGGCCACAAATAAGAGCCTTTGGAAAACATATGGTCTGCTCCATGCACATAGAGCAAAAAGCTTGCTGAGGAGGCTGTACTGGCAGCTAATGGGTGAACACTGAAAAATAGTGGTATCTTGTACATTTGTGCCTTAAGACCTATGTATATCTATGAGGAAGGAAGCCCAATCCTTTCTGCCACTACAAATGAGGCCCCATTACAGTGGGATCCTGTCAAGTGTCAGCAAGTTATCCACAGTCAACACAGTCTATGTTGGCAAGGTGGCCTGGGCCCACATTCTGGTCTTGTGGGCAGGACCCCAAGAAGGCCCCAAGCATCCAAGGTCAGTTCCACTACATCTCAGATGACACGCCTCACCAAAGCTATGATAACCTTAGTTACGCCCTGAGCAAAGAGAGACGCCTCTGCCTTGATTCCAGATGGAGCCTTCCTTTAGCCCTGATAGGCTGGATTGGCTTCCTGCTGGAAATAGTGAGCTTCCTGCTCAGGCCAATTTATACCTGTCGACTCCCCTTCAATCGCTACACAGTGACATTGCCAAATAGCGTGTTCACCTTCTCTTGCAAGAAGGCTCAGCGAGATCTGGCGTATGAGCCGCTCTACAGCTGGGAGGAAGCCAAGCAGAAAACCGTGGAGTGGGTTGGTTCCCTTGTGGACCGGCACAAGGAGACCCTGAAGTCCAAGACTCGGTGATTTAAGGATGACAGAGATGTGCATGTGGGTGTTGTTAGGAGATGTCATCAAGCTCCTGGCTTCATACAGAAGGTGACAAGGGCACAAGCCCAGGTCCTGCCTCCTCCCTTTCACCCAATGGCCAACTTATTGTCTTCCTCATGTCATCAAAGCCTGTGGAGTCACTCGCCCAACAGGAAGCTTTCTGTGCTAACCATATACCAAAGGACAGACAATGTGATTTGCCGTTACCGAATATCAGTGGCTAATTCTGAACAATTTGGGGTCTCTTTTTAACTTGAGGGTCTCTTTTGACTACCGGAGCTCCATTTCCCCTCTTAAATGAGAAAGCATTTCTTTTTTTTTTTAATCTCCCATTTCTTCACACAGTTCAATGAAAAGAGCAATAAATGCTTTTTAATGCTCAACCTGGAGGGAGGCATGGCTTCTGTTAATACATACTTTCCTCCTTTCCCTTTCATTTCCAGATGTCACCATCTCCAATTTAGAAGAGTACCATGAAACCAGGATTTAGGGGTGGGCAGAGTAGTGGGAGGGTCAGGAAGGGTGGATGAAGGCTGAATAAGCACTAGTATGTTTCAGGGATCTACAACCTGACCTACATATGACATATATTACCTCACTTAATACTCATCAGAAACCTCTGACGTGAGGTGACTATTTCCATTTCATCGGGAGGAAACTTGTTCATGGTCACACTAAGTGATTAGTGACTAGACCTGCTACTAGGGAGTCAGCATTGAAAGTCCTTATCTTTCCACTGAAACACTCAGCCTGAATTTGTCTTGTCAGTGGCACAGCAGAGCACTGGAGCATGGGGTGCCGTTCCTTGAGAGAGCCCCAACTCCCTTGGGTTACCTCCTTCTTGCCCTATTCCATGCAGGGGACTCCCTAGAACCCAAGAGAATCCCTGAGGGGCACCTGAAAAGGTTTGCATGCCTTACCAAAGACCTGAGCAGGGGAGAGAAAAGCAAAAATGCATTTAGCCTCCAGCAGCTTCAGTGCCAATTTCCTTGAAGGTCTGTAGAACACACCTGGCTGTGTGTGTGCGCCAGTCATTCTGGTTATTCATAACCCTGCTGCATTTCACCGTTTCAAATCACACAATGAAGCCATACCATGGGTTCCTGGGCAAATAAAGAGAACGAGGGTGAGCTTCCCAGAAAATTTATCTCCTACTCAGCTCAAAAAGTAGAAATCTACTATCCCACATCCCCAGATTTAACTGGCTCTCCCTCCTTTTT
This sequence comes from Rhinopithecus roxellana, assembly GCF_007565055.1. Classification (NCBI taxonomy): domain Eukaryota; kingdom Metazoa; phylum Chordata; class Mammalia; order Primates; family Cercopithecidae; genus Rhinopithecus; species Rhinopithecus roxellana. Next base: position 51,088,739 of record NC_044556.1, on the reverse strand, counting down.
TATCCATCTTTCCATTAAATCACATCCTTTTTTCCTTTATTCTTCCATCTCCTTAGCTTCCCCTTCCCTACATCTCCCCTTTTATCACTGGTCCCCACATTCCTCTCAATTTCCCTGAGGAGGGGAGGCCAACAAAGACAAGTTTGGGGACTTCAGTGATGACATAGTCATTAACTAACCAAAGAAGCAACAGTCGAAAAAACACTTTCAGGGGGATTAGGGACAGAGTTTAACTGAAGTGGGTGAAGAGGTTGCTGTGGGACCAGAGCGTGGGAAGGGAAGCTGTCTCCCTCTAGACCTGGGTATATCTCAGCCACGACGAGGGTCACACTCAACATCAAGATGGCTTCTTTCTTACACAGAAAATTTACGAATGGGTAATCAGTTGAATTTGATTACCACAACGGAGACAGTTTCAAAGTTCATTCTGAACGGAAAAAGGGAAAACATTCTGGCCCAGATGAAAAGGCTTCTGCCACCTCAAAACACCAAGGGACAGATGACCAGCACCAGCATCAGGGTGGAATTGCACTAGGCCAGTGGGGTAGAGTGAAAAATGGAACATCCCTCCTGCCCCATCCACTGAACAAAATGCAAGAGCCAGCACCTGTCCTGCTCTTGTAAGGCATGCCCACCATCCATATGTTTATGACAAATAGCATGGGAAGGATAGGAGGGTGGCGGAATCTGGAACAAGAGCCTTTCCCCCTGGTTTTTCAGCTGAGTGAAACCCCACTCTTATTGACAAATGAGGGCAATGTTCAAAGAGAAGTGATAGGAAAGGTTATACCTCCAATGGGCAGTGAGGGGTGATCACAGAAAGAAAGGAAGAAATTGGATGGGCCAGCAGTCTCAACTGGAAAAGAACGAAGGACTCGGAGTGTTGCCGCCAACAAAATGCACCATCCCTTCTTACAACTGAGGGTGCCAGGCAGGCAGATCTCCTGCACCAAGCAAGCCTCGCTGTACCTCACGCGATGCACCACACGGGGGCAGCAAGTCTCGGAGGGAAAAGCAAGGAAGCCTGACCCAGTGGGGATTTTTGCCTCCCTTTCCTCCACCTAGGTGGCTCTGCAGGGTACCTGGCAAAGGAATGAATGAAAACACAGGCAATTGCTCAGTCACCAGCTTAATGGCTAGGTGTATATGAGTACAGAGAATGGAGCTGAGCTGAAGTCACTGGGAAAAGCCACAGGAACCAGTGGGGCTTGAATGAGGCCTTGAATTCCTCGGTCCAGGCAATGGGCACAGCCTGGGCAGTGGTGCAGAGAAAGACGAGGGGCATGAGGAGGACCACCCGCCTGCTAGGAAGTGTGTATGGAGGGCAGATGAGGAACTCAGGTGCCAGACTCAGGTTTTCACCACCTGACAGCCAGGATCTGAGGGCCAGAATGGGGCTGGGAACCTGTGATGGCCTGCTGAGAACTGGCAGCCAGAGGCCAACTCTTATGTGAAATCTCTTGATTTCTAAATATCAGCGACTAACTCTAAATTTTAAGAAACAGCTCAAAGACCTGCTCCAAGAGAGGAATGCGTGGGCTAGTATTCAAAATGTATGTGTAATATTTTATTTCTTAAAACATAGGTGGTGAGGTGTCAGCAGCAAATCTGTTCATTCTTGGTGATAAGTACCAAATATACATTATTATATCATATTGTCAGTTTTTCTGTATATTTAACATAGATAATAATTTTTTAATAAATTAAATTTGGTGGGGAAAAAATCATGCAAACTAACAAAACACATTCACAGGCTGGACCCAGGACCCAGGATTAAGACCTCCGATTTTCCATTTCTGCTCCCAATCTAGTGGTCCAGTGGGGAAGATAAAATACGAGATATATTGGGTGCTGTGCACAGTAAATGTGTAGAGTGCCATAGAAAGGAAAGTGCTTCTGAAGGATCCATTCCCACAGGGGATTCATGGGGTCCTTGCATTTCGGCTGGATAGCAAAAGATGGGTAGGATTTCAACAGACAGGAATGTAAGTGAAAGTATTCCAGGAGGAGGCAATGCAGTCTGCAAAGAACCAAGTGAGGAAGGGGTCAATTTTGGGCAACAATGAGACCAGACCAGAAAGCCCAAGGCCAGGGAAGAAGTGGAAGATACACCTGGAAAAAAATGATGGGCACAGGCAGGATCACCTGGAGTCACCCCTGGAGATACCCTGCCTGATTCCTTCCTTGCCCTCAGAGTAGGAATTCCGTGCCCCATCCCTCCTAAAGACGACTTGACATTCAATTAGTTCACACATACAGCATGCCTCATGTTCTCTCAAAAATTGGACTCTAAGGGAAAAGAAAGTCTCCTATAGCAATGAATATTGATGGTGATGCAAAAAGCTGGGACATCATTCACTATGCAATGGGAATTGTTCAGCTGTCCCTGGAAGATTACCTTGGCAGCATTTTGTAGGAGGGACTGAAAGAAATGAACAGGATATTTCAAAAATCTAGGTAAGAAATGAAGGCCTGATTTATGTGTTGGTAACAAAACAGAAGACAGGGGCAACTGAGGAAGGCCTGAGGCAGAATGGCTGCTAGTTTAGACAGCACTGGGTGTGGGCACAGAATTCCCGTGCACCCACATTTTCAAGCCGGACACCTGGATGGCAGCCCCGGACTCCTTCCACCTATCATTCAGCTCTACCAACTTTACCTCCACAACACCTCTTCCATGTATCCTCTTCCTCCCTGGTAACATCATTCTGACTTTTACTCCCCGCAGGCCTCCTTGTCTTGGAGAGTCACCCATGAAACCTATCCTCAGCAGTGTTGCCAGAGTGCTCTCCAAACTAGTCTCACCATGTCACTCCCTTCCTTAAAACCAACCACTGAGGGAGCCCCAGGACTGTCAGGATGAGCCTGAGCGCCTTAGCATAACACAGAGGGCCTCTGAAACCCTGGACCCTGCCTGACACTCCAGACTAATTCTCACCAATCCCTGCCCTATCCCCAGATTCTCCTACTTCGTGCCTCAACAATTTTCCAAACTCAGTGCTTCCGGAATGCAGCATGCTTTTACATCCACCCAGGCCGGTGCATGGTTTTCCTTCTGCTTAAAGGGTGCCCAGCTCTCCTGCCAGCACATCCTTCCCAGCTCCTTATTTACTATCCAATACGTCTCATTTTACAGCCTCTGTGTCTTGTGCATATCGAGTTGCACTCTCACTAATTTTTCATTTATATATCCTATTTCGCAGCCCTACACTGCCATGTCCTGAGGACAGTAACTCACCATGTCATCTCTTTGTCCCCAGTGACTGACACAAAATAGACACATGGGCTGATGGAGGGATGGATGGATGGATGGAGGGATGGATGGATGGATGGATGGATGGATGGATGGAAGGATGAAACACAAGCAAACTCAACTGTTACAATGGAGAGAGGAGGGGATAGAGAGTCAGGGAGTCGAATGCTTTGAATGACATAGTTAGAAAGAATTCACAGACGACTTTTCAAAGTGTCCATGAACCTGAAGAAGCTAGACCATCATAAAGAGATCCAGGAGAAACAGAAGACGCATGGAGGGTATGGGGCTGAGAATGAACTTATTTGTGTGATATGAAGAATGAATGTGGTTGTAAGAGGCCTACCAGCAGAGAAAGGGAAAGGCTGATGAAAGCGAAGCCAGCTGCCAAGGTTATAAAGGGACTGGGAATTAGATCCAAAACCTGAAATGGTGCAAGGCCCAGAACATATTTATACTATAAAACAAAGAAAATCTGTTTTAAAAATTAAATTCAGAAGAGAATCTCCCACTCTTAGGCAACTCAGGTGAGGATCACTCAACATCTCCGGCTACATGTTCTTCTTGAGACATCAAGAGACTCTGGTGGCAATTTGGAGGGAGTTTTTTGGGTTTTTATGTTTTGTTTTTGTTTTGTTTTGTTTTTTTATCATGGCCCAAGATGCCACCCAAGGCTAATGAGCCGGGAGTGGAGTCGGTGATCTGAGGCATGAAGGAGGTTCATTATGAGGAAGTGAAGAGGGAAGGCTAGATGAACAGAAGAAAGTGGCTTGGCCACTCTGTCCCCAAAAGCATGGGGCAGTGGGGTCAGTTGCAGACTCCAAAACAGTCAGTAATCTGTTCTGGAAACCTGAAGCTCCCTATTGAACTGCGCAATCTTTCTTCAAGAAATGGAAGAACCAGCACTAGCGAAGTCAGTCCTTCTTCCTAAAAAGATACTGGCGACAGAGGAGTGGGCATGAGGTGGGCTGTGGGACTACTGTCATCCTAGCATGAGCCCTGGCCACTGAGGTAGGAATACCCTTCTCATGAGCCCGGCCCTAACTCCTTCCTACATCAGCTGGAGTCTCTCTAGTCCCTGGTGTAGCTCTGAGCAGGGCAGTTCTATGGGCACATGGCCTGTGCCAATACACAGGCCCTGTGCTTGGCTTAAGGGGCTGCCATGGGACCCCATATTTTTGTTGCAAAATACCTATTGCCTGACCTATGGCGGATAAATGGAAAAGGCTCCCTGGTTCCTCCAGGGCAGATCAATGTCTTTGTGGAGTTGGGATGTTAGAGCTAAAGAAGGCTCCATCAGCCATGGTGGGACACACCTGTAGTCCCAGCTACTAGGAGACTGAGGCAGGAGGATCACTTGAATCCAGGAGTTTAAGGCCAGACAAGACCTCATCTCTAAAATTTTTAATAAATTGAAGTTAAAGAAGGATCTAGAGATCTTTACTCCAGCTTTTAACTGTGAGCTCCTTTCCTTCTTTCATTTTACTAATGAGAAAACTGAGGCCTGGGAAGTGAGATGACTTTCCCGACATTCACCTTGACCACTGTCTGTAATGGTGACCTAGGATTTGCTACTTTTAAGGTGAAAAGGTGGGTGAAGGCATAGAACTAGGAGGTTGCCCTACCAACATATTTATAAAGGGATAAAAAAAAAAAACGGGATGGGAGACATTTGAAATGAGGGCAGAGGGCAGGTTTAACCAGAAGTCAGCTGTCAGCCATTTGTCTGGCCCATACAGCCCAACCTCCTGTAGGAACAACAGCTTGAGGAACGTGGGTGCTGTATGAATGGAGACAAGCAGGTGCTTCATGGTACAGAAATAAAAGTGGCTGGCAGTGAGAGGGACTAAGGAAAAGGGGAGACAAGGGCAAAAACAAGCAAGTATTCTTTCATTTTAGAAACAGAGTATTTCTACAAATGAGAGTGAGGGGTGCACATCTCGAGTTCTCGTTTCAATTTTGCCATCGAAGTGAAGCAAATCTCTTCACCTGCCTGGGTCTGTTTCCTTTCCCGCAAAATGAAGGTTATGGCTCGTTTCTAAGGTCTGTTGCCAGTGACACTGGGCTGTAAAAGTGTAAGATGATTTGCATCCTCTGGCACCTGCCCACTTCCGCAGCTAAACTTCATAATAACACAAGACTTTACGTGCTTACTTGTTTGTGTGAAGCTGAAGCTGTTTGAGAAAGTGGTTTCCCAGCCTTTCCCTGGCTCTAGTGGCACCTGGCACCTCACTGGGAAAGGGGCATCATACCTCTCCTAGGGTTGTAAAGGATCAAGAAGTGGGGCCAAGAAGTGTGGCCGATTCCCTCCCTCCCTGATATCTGATGACCACTGAATTGCAGAACTTAGTGATGACTTAAATAAGGCCTTTTGTCTTTATGTTAATCTACGGATGTTTCACAAGTGGGTTTCAAAACTCTTAGACAATCACTAGACATAAAAGGGTGCAGAGCCAACAGAGACAGTACCTACTGAAGAGGAAACAGAAACCCAGAAAAGTCATGCGTTGCTCAAGACCACTGCCAGTTCATGCCAAAGCTCTGTCCTGCAAACTCCACGCACAGCACACCCTCAAAGGAGAAGCAGAACTAGTTCCTTCTTTCTTCCTGTTCTCAGGAAAGGGAGGCCATGCCTTGTGACTCCCTCATCACCCTGCCCCAGGAGCTGGAAATCCCAGAGGACACAGGCCACATGCACTGCAACTTCCTCTCCTCCTCCTAGGCTCCTAGGAGCTGGGACACAAGACTTTAGGACGCCCCTCAGCAGCCCCTTCTCTGCAGCACTGGGCACAACCACCTGGTAACCACCTTACCTCCTAACATTCACACAAACCCCTGAATTTTACAAGAGCCTTCATGTTTGTCATTTTGTTTGATTTCCCCACACCTTACACCTGCATCTTTCCACTACACAGATGAGGACAAGATCAAGAATACCTATAGGGCTTGGTCTAGGCTGCAGCAGCACTGAACAGTGGCTGTGTCAGTCCAGTGAATCTCAGGCTGTGAAGTCATGTCTGTGATTTCCACCAAATCTACTAACTTCAACACAGAAATCAGCAGAGCTACTTCACCTGAAACCTTGAGGTAACCCTCATTTCAGACATTCGCTAACGCTACCCTTGACAAGAGACATGTCTAGCCAGATCCTTTTCCAGCCCCTTGACAAAGTGAATTAGCTTTTCCAAGATTACACATTGTTCCTTCCCTCACCCAACAAAGCCAGCTAAAGTGGACATTGCCTGATTTGCAGCAGTGGTGGGGACCCTGACTTATAGTTGCAAAGTCCTTGGCAGAGAATCTGCTTAACACTGAGCCTTTGCTGAATGCACCTTCGTGCCCTAGCATAACATGTGAAGCCTTGACATGAAGTTCCCCTCTGTCCACCTCCCACCCCCTGCAGCCCCAGGGGACAAATCCTTAAAGTCATACTTACAGTTGGCAAAATAATTCACCCCAAGGAGATTGGGCAGGCAGGAAACAAAATCAGCCTTCACCTTCGCCCTTAAATGATGTTGGAATGTGTAAGCATCTCTAGCTCTCTCACATCTGTCTCTCTAGCACTGAGCACTATGCCTGGAACATGCCCACGCAGCTGAGGGGTGAACTTCCCAGGGTCTCTGCTCTTAATGAGTCACAGCCTTGGGGCTGGGGAAGGCCAGCCCTTCACAGATGGCATCAGAACACCCAGGCAGAACCACTCCCTACTTCAGCCCTTGATGCTTTCAGAAAAGCATCTCAGTGGAGTGTCTTCAGTGAATAAAAAGAATGCATGGAACTGCCTCCAGTGCATCCATGGTCTCCAGGAACAGGAGTCTGTCAATTCTTTTACTTGTGATGAACATACTTCAAATATATGTGTGGGAATGCCAGCTTGAACACCACATACACACTTATACCTTTTTCAAACTTCTTAAACAGAGGGAAACGTGGTATATGGAACAACTTGCCACCCACCTCACTGGCTTCCAAAGCTGAACATTCCTGGCTGCTAGAATGAGGCAGGGCACTGGCTGGATGCAGACAGCACTGAGAAAAGTGGCCTGGATCTCACAGGAGCAGCTGGAAATTGAAACCCATTGGAATGTGCTTTGGGTTAGTGAACATGACCTTAAAACCACAGTCTGGCAGCAGAAAACTGCAATCTATAAGGTACTTGCAGCTGTGATAGGAAGACAGTGGAGCAATCACCAGGCAATTCATGCTGGAGACTGGCCAGGTGTGCTCCTCCCCTCCCACCAGGGGCAGAGAGGATGGAAATTATGTGATTGCCAAGGGCAGCTGAGAAAACAAGTCATGCCTGGGGTTTTATTTGTTAAGTGAGCTGAGTTGGGGGAATGAAGATCTGAGAGAAAGGGAAGAAGGCAGACTGTGAGTGGTGAAGACGGTGAAGGCCAGCAGCAGCCTTCCGCACCTATTCCATTGTCATCTGATGGACAGCCAAGACAGGCACTTTTCCTGGCTCTTACTTATGGTATTGTCTTCACTATTTGGAGCAGTTGTGTGAAAGGTGGGCCTACCAGAAGCAGACAAAGCCTGATGCCCCTTGCACTGCCCTTTGCCTCCATAATTCTAGGGAAGGAGAGAATTTGAGCCTTGTATGTTATACTTACTGTAATCCCGAAGAAAGAAAGGGGGTCCCTAATTGGTCCTACAGAGTTCTCACCCTCTTTGCCCATTAAAATCACCCAGGGAGTTTCTACAAAATTACAGGTACTTAGGCCTCACTTCAACTAATTGCTCTCTACATTTAAAAGACAAACAGAAAAGCTCTCCAAGGTTAAGAAAATCTGTAGCTTAAACTAATCAAACCTCAAGAATTCCACGCAATCAGGTACAGTTTCTTTAATTGGAATGTGGGCAGAGGCTCACACACGTCAAAGTTAGAGATAGCTGGGCACAAAGTCTCATGTCTATAATTCCAGCACTCTGGGAGGCCGAGGCAGGAGGATCACTTGAGCCTAAGATTTCAAGACCACCCTGGGCAACATAGGGAGACCCCATCTCTACAGAATTAAAAATTTGTTAAATGCCTAGCCAGGCACGGTGGTGCATACCTGTCATCCTAGACACTCCTGAGACTGAGGTGGGAGAATCTCTTGGTCTAGGAAGTTGAGGATTGCGCCACTGCACACCAGTGCTCTGGGTGACAGAGCAAGACCCTGTCTCCAAAAAACAAAAAACAAAAGAATGTTAGAGGAAAAAAAAAAAATCTCTCTCTAAATGAACACCAGGAGCACTGGCTTTTCCCATGATCTCTCTTGCTGCTTGCCACATTCTGTTCTCCATACAACAGCCTGAGAGATGTTTTAAGTAAACTCAAATCCTATGTCTCACCTACATGAAACCTTTCTGGGGTTTCCCATTCCATTTATGACAGACTCTAAACTGATCTCCAGCTCTCCCGGACACTGCATGATCTGCTCATCCTTCCAGCTCGTGTCCTCATTACACTTCCTTTTACTCACAGTGTCCCAGCCCGATTGGCCTCCCTGCAATTCTGTAAACACGCAAGACTTTCTTGCCTCTGGATCTTCACATTTATCACTGCCTTTATATAAAATGATGTTCCTCATCTGCTCATGGTTGGCTCTCTGTTGATACGTAGATCTCAGCTGAACTGTCACTGCCCTAGTGAGAAGAGATATCCCCGACCATCCTCTCCCAAATAGTCTCTGCTTCATGCATCACATCACACTGTTTCTCTCCTCCTAGCTGTTAAAACTATCATAGAAAATAAAGTCCATTTTAAAAACTAAATGAGATAATATATGTAAAGCACCTGATACATAGTAAAGGACTCAATTAACATGTTAGATCTCATATGTAGAGCTTTCTATGTGCAAGGAGATGTCCCATATGACCTCTTGGTCTAATCTCAACTGATTATTCCTTAAAATAAGTATCTGGGTGAACTTGCTGGGTCAACTGTGTGAAAGTTTAAAATATTTTGTCAGATACTCACCAGACGTTTGTGTTAACTTACACTTCCATGAATAACACACCTGTCTCCCCACATCTTCACCAACACTTAGTAACTTCGGTGAATCTAATATTTGCTAAACCACTCGTAGTTTTCAAACTGAGTTTAATGAAGGGATAATGTTCTTTGTAATGCAAGAGAAATCCCCAGGAAAAGAAAGCAGCTTGTTAAAAGTATGTCAGTCTACCCTTTTTCTTCTTAAACGTTGGAGTTCCAAGAACTCTTGACTTGATTGGCACAAAGTTCCAGTTTCATCTGAAGACTCAACTGGGGAAATATCTACTTTCAAGCTCACTTACATAGGTGTTGGAAAATTCACTTCCTCGAAGCTTATTGAACTGGGAACCTCAATTCCCCTTTGACTGTTATCTGCCCTCAGTTCATTATTATATTGTCCTGTCTAGCACGGCAGCTTGTTTCATCCAGCCCAATGAGAAAGAGGAAGTGTAAAACAAGATGGAAGTCACAATCATTTCTAACCTAATCATTGAAGTAACATTCCATCATTTTTGTCCAATTATACTGATTAAAAGCAAGTTACTAGGTTCAGCCCACACACAAGGGAATGAATACCAGGAAGCAGAGATCACTGGACTCACCTTAGAGGCTGGCTACCATACCATCATTGTCAGACTCCAGAGGAAATGGTTGAGTGACATCTATCTGACCTCCCCCAAAAAATAATTGACAAACAGAGGATTCACTAAGAAATAAAAAAAGAGATTTTGCTAAAGCCTTCTCCTTTCTCACTTTGAAGATCTTGCCTGGAAAGACAGCCAAGTTGAGCTCATATAACCCAAAAACTCTGGCCCTAGTTCTCCCTGTATGGTGGAGGGGATGGCCCATTGTTCCTTACTTCTGGAAACTGGCTCTTCAAGTACATTTCAGATACCTGGGATCCTACTCACATCTGTGCTATAGATGGGAAGAAAGTTGCATCTCCTTGGCAAACAGCTTTGGCCTGGGCAATGATTCCAGCCTCTCATTAGTATGGGAAACTTTCCAGTATTTTCTTTTTTGTGGTCATTGTTCTCTTCTATTTCCTTCTATGTATTAGTCCATAAGCACTAAGTTTCAAAAGCACTAAGACATTCTAGAGTCTCGATTGTTCACTCATCCTTCCACTTCTTTATTCAATAAACATGTATTAAGTTCCTATGATGTGTCAGATGTGCACATTTTTATGGTAATAAAAAGATGTATGAGATATAGACACTTTATTTTGTCACTCAACAATGTTTGAACATTGCTCTGTACAAGGTGCTAAGGATCAATAAAGGAGTAGTACAGTTTAAGACAACAAAACAGGCCGGGCGCAGTGGCTCATGCCTGTAATCCCAGCACTTTGGGAGGCCGAGGTGGGTGGGTCATGAGGTCAGGAGATCGAGACCATCCTGGCTAACACGGTGAAATCCCGTAACTACTAAAAATAGAAAAAATTAGCCGGGCGAGGTGAACCTGGGATGCGGAGCTTGCAGTGAGCCGAGATCGCCCCACTGCACTCCAGCCTGGGCAACAGAGCAGACTCTGTCTCAAAAAAAAAAAAAAAAAAAAAAAAAAAAAAAAAAAAAAGCACAACAGAAACAAACTCTTCACTCCACTGGCTGTAACACCTTTTTTACTGAGCTCTTCATGGTACAATTTCTTGAACAGGTGTTGTTTTTAAGGGTCACTCTCTCCACATTTTTCTTCTCTTCCTCAACACACAAATGAATTGTGTGTTGGACTTTCCAGTTGAACTTTCAACCCAACTATTTGTGTAAATTTCTCTTACAAATCACTTACAATTTTGCCAAAACCGATAATCAATTATTTTACTATTGCATTTGATGCGTCAGCAGCATCCGACATAGTGGACCAAACTCTTCTTGAAACACTTTCTTCACCTGACTTTTACAAGGCCATCTCCTCCTAATTTTTCTCCTTCCTGCCACCAACTCCTACTCAGCATATTTATCTGGCCCCTCCTTCTCTGTTCAGTTTCCAAATGTTGATATGTGTATTCCAGGATTCAGTCCAGAAACTTTCCCTGTTATCCATGAATATTCTTACCCTAGCTTATTTAAACTACTCCTGTGCCTTTAAAACTTATTCTATGCTACTCATGTCCAAATTGACCTCTCTAAAACTCAAGCACAAGGGGTGTAATTATCCTAAAGTAACCCAGGAGTTTAATAAGCTGGCCAAGGAGAGGAATTTTCCTTTTCCCATCATGAGGGGCTGTGCCTACTATAGCTCCCTGTAGAATGGGTGGCTTTCTCCCCTAAGAAAAGGGAAGTCCTTTGCATGAGCCCCAAGGACTTCAGGCGCCGGGTAGTTGATTTTTCCAGATGATCTTGTGAACAGCTGGTGCCTAAATCTAGACTGTTTCACACCAAAAGCCTGTGTGCTCCTCCATTGATAAAGCTACGTCCTTGTGCTTACATGACAAAAAATTTTAACAAGTGAAATTAATGTTCCCACACTGGAATGCAGACTCCCATTGTGAGACCAGCATTTCCTGACCATTTATGCATCAGCATTAAATAGGAGGATGGAGAAATCATGCTGTCTATTCTTTTTCTGATCAGTAATCTTTGTGAGCTTTCCTAATACTGCATATTTTTTTCTGAGCACAGATAAGGGACTTTATTAATAGTACATGACAAAGTGGGGTTCCCTAGGCCCCTCCCTCTTCAGGGGGTGTGCATGGAAACTGTGAGGAGGGGAGATCCTCAGCGTGGTGGGGGACTGAGCGTGGCAGGGACTCCCCAGCAGCTGAGGACCTCTCTTTTCCTCTCATGTTCTCGCTGGGGCTGGTGATCCAGAGGTCTTACTCCTTGGAGGCCATGTGAGCCATGAGGTTCACCACCCTGTTGCTATAACCAAATTCATTTTCATATCAGAAAATGAGCTTAAGAAATGGTCATTGAGGGCAATGCCAGTCCCAGGATCCAATGTAGAAGAGTGGGTATCAATGATTAAGCTGGAGGAGACAACCTGGTTCTCAGTGTAGCAATGGATGCCTTTATGGGGACCCTCTGATACCTGCTTCACCATCTTCTTGATGTTATCATATTTGGCAGGTTTTTCCAGATAGCAGGTCAGGTCCATGACCAACATGTGGGAAGTGGGTACATGGAGTGCCATGCCACTGAGCTTCCCATACAGCTTATTGATATACTTGCTCACAGCCTTGACAGTGCCAGGAGATGCAAGGATGATGTTCCTTTGAGCCCTGCAGTTTTCATGCCACATTTTCACAGAAGGGTCATTGGCAGTCTTCTGGGTGGCAATGATACATTGACTGTGGTACTGAGTCCTTCCACCATATCAAAGTTGTCATGGATGATCTTGGTCAGAGTTGCTAAGCATTTGGTGGGAAGCATGTTTTAACACCATCAAGAAGCATAGATGATGATCATGAGGCTGTTGTCATATTTCTTATGGTTCATGCCCATCGCAAACATGGGGGTGTCAGCAAAGAGGTTAGAGATAATGACCCTTATAGCTCTCCACTACAGGTGAGCCACAGCCTTCTCCATGGTAGTGAAGATGCCAGTGTACTCTATGATGTACTTAGGGCCAGCACTGCCCTATTTGATTTTGGTGGGATCTAGCTCTTGGAAGATGCTGGTGGGATTTCCATTTATTAAAAGCTTCCTGTTCTCAGCCTCGATGATGCCATGGAATTTGTCATAGGTGGAATCATACTGGAACATGTAGACCATGTAGCTGAGCCCAATGAAGGGGTCATTGATGGTGACAATATCCACTTTACCAGAGTTACAAGTACCCCTGGTGACCAGGTACCCAATAGGGCCAAATCCATTGACTCTGGCCTTCACCTTTACCATAGCGTCTCAGGGATGTGGCTGGTGCTGCACAAGAAGATGTGCTGTCTGTTGAACGGAAGAAGCAGAGAGCTACAGCATATTATTTAATCCATAGTTATCATATTGAGAAATTCTTCACACACTCTGATGCCAACAGATGTGGTGACTCGGATGGGCATCACTTGACATAGCAGGCTGACATTCCCTGAGCATGTGGACAGTTCAGTTGTCTCAGTGTCACTTGTTTAAAAGACAATCTTTTTCCCTATTGAATTAACTATTGTCAAAATCAATTGGCCATATGAATTTAGGCCATTAATTCACACATAGGCAAAAATTCCCTCAAAATAAATTACAGGCCTAAATTTAAGGGCTAAACTATACACCTCTTAGAAGAAAACATAGATTAACATATTCATGTCTTGAATTGGCAAAATCCCAACTTCTCCTGGCCAAATAATAGTTGAAAAATGAAACAGGATCAAAACTAAAAATGTTGGCATTTAAAAACCACCAATAAGAAAATGGAAAGATAAACCATAGACTGAGAAAAATCATTTCAAATCATATATTTGATAAAGGACTCATGTTCAGAATATGAGATACACTTACAACTAAGCAACGAAAAGATAAATAATCCAATTTTTAAATAGGCAAAATATTTATATAACCATTTCATCAAAAAGATGTAGGAATGGCCAATAAAGTACATGAAAAGATGGTCACCATCATCAGTGAGCAGGAAAATGTGGATCAAAACTACATACAGTGTGACACCACTTCCTACCCACTGGAATGCTATAATAAAAAAGGACAGTAACACCTGGAGGGAGTGAAATAACAATGATCTGGAAAAATTGAAATATTCATGCATTGTTGATGGACATGCAACCATGTTGGAAACCAGTTTGACAGTATCTTAAAATGTTGAAGATACATTTACCATATGTCCTAGCACTTTCACTCCTAGCTATCTACCCAGAAGAAAAAAAACCTATGCCCACACAACACGTGAATGTGAATATTCATAGCAGCTTTATCCACAATAGTCCATAAAGTGGAAACACATCAAATATCTATCAACTGATAAATGAATAAACTAATGGGAGCTATCCATACAATTTAATAGGATCTGGCACATAAAAGGAATTAAATATTGATATGTGCTGCCACATACATGAACTATAAAAGTAAATTAGGCTTAATGAAATAAGACAGATACAAAAGACCACACATTACATGATTCCATTTCTATTGTCTCCAGAAAAGGCAAATCTGTAGAGTCAGTAAGTCAATTAGGGATTGCCTGGAGCTGAGGACTGAGAAAAAGTGGTGGTGATTGATGAGCATGAGGGATTTCTTAGAAATAATAAAAATGTTGCAAAACAGGATCATGGTGATGGTCACACAAGTCTAAAACTGTACTGCAAATAATTTAACTGCACACTTAAAATAAGTGAATGTTACGTCAATTATACCTCAGTAAAGCTGTTTAAAAAGAAAAGAAATTTAGTACTGTGGCCCCCATCAGTCTTGCCCTTTGTTTAATTTCTCAGTTTTTTTAGGGCTTTTATTTATTGGTTCCACTCAGAGACTCCAAGAGACACTGGCTGAAATCTGTCAGCCTCCAGAACACTCAACAGCTAAGGGAATGTGCAGCCCCATCCTTAAGGCGATGGGGATGTGTAAGGTGCACTCTAGCATGTGCTACAGAAGACAAAGTTGTGTGATGCCCCTGGGTGGTTTCAGACAGCACTCCACAAGTCTTGGCAAGACCTATGGCCTGTAGCTATCAGAGAACAAGCTGCTACATCTTGCCGCACAGGGCCAACCTTTTCTAGGCAAGTGGGTTTGAAGCATTGGTAGTCAGGTCCCAAGCAGCAGTTGAATGTCTACAACATGGGAGGAGGGCAAGACTGAGAATCAGGTTTCAAAGCAAATCATGTACAGAATATTACTTCCAACAACTGCAGAAAGTATTCTTTTCAAGTGTTTATGGGATGTTCACCAACACAGACCATGTTGTGCTGCACTATAAAACAAGTCTCAATATATATCCAAGGATCAAAATCATACAGGGTATATGCTATGGCTACAATAGTATTTAATTAGAAATTCAAAACAATAAGATATCTAGAAAATTCCCAATTTTAGAAAACAAGCAACATACTCTGTTGGTATGGGTTACTTGGGTCAAAGACAAACTCACAAGAAAAAATTCAAAACATCAGTAACTGAATGATGATAACCCAATGCATCAAAATGTTGGACACAGCTGACATAGTGCTTAGAGAGAAATTTACAACTTTAAATTCCTGTAGTGGAAATGAGCAAAGAACTAAAGTCAATTATCTATGCTTTTGTAATAAGAACCCTGAAAAAAAAGAGTAAAACAACCCCAAAGTTAATAAATATAAGCCAATAACAAAAATAAAGAAAATCATGAAATAGAAAAATGAACAAACAATAGAGACAATCAATGGTCAATTCTTCTGTACTCCATGCACAAAAATTCAGTTCAGAATGATTTTATATTTAAATATATATCCAGAACCACAGAGATCTTAGAAGAATAAATAAGAACATATAGGAATAAAATGAGAATTCTGTGGGAATAAAAATTAGAAAGCAGTTGCTTACCAGGAAGATTGGGGTAGGGCAGGGAATTAGCTAAGAACAGGCAGAAAAGAACTTTCTGCAGTGAAGAAAATGACCTATACATTTTTGGGGGTGCTACTTACATGGACATATATAACTGTCAGGGTTCATCAAACTGAACACTTGAGATCTGGGCATTTTAATGAATATAAATTATACCTCTTTTTTTAGGTAGAGGAAAGTGTCTTGGAGAGCTCATGGTGGTGAAATTTGGGCAGTTCTCAGGCATATGCTCAAGGAGCATTCACAGCATCTTCAGTTCAGAAATTTGCTGAGAACTGTTTTGTACCCAAAAATATGGGAAAAGTTCAAACATCTGTGATAACAGTCATTCGGGCATACAACCACAAATCCCCACTCTTCTGGTACAGTGTTACAGGCCAAGAAGAATGAGGGTTGTGTCCAACTCCATACACCACTGGAGGCTATATGAGCAAACAGAAAACTGTTCTCATGAAAGTAGGATGTTGGAAAACTGACAAACTACATCTGCCGCCAGAAGAGGTGCTGAGGGCAATCACGCTCCCAGTGCAGTGTTCCTTGTGATTATCTGTAGAAACATCTGAAGCCTATTGTACAAAGAAAGCAATTATGTGTATCTGGGATAAATCAAGCAGCTGACCAGCCATTACCTCTCCCTCCCTGTTCTTTCTACCTAATAAATAAAAAGGGCTGTGGAAGCTCAGGGCTGCCTTTGCTCACTAGAAGCAAGGAGCCCCCTGACCCCTTGTTTTAAAAGATATCCTTTTGTCTTTGTCTTCATTTCTGCATTCGTCCCCCCTCATTCACCCCATAGTAACTGACAATGACAAGTGGCACATGGGACAGGGGCATGAGTAAAGAAGGTGTGCTGGAGCAGAGAAAGTGAAACTGACAAGATGAATGAGAACCCCCAGGAAGAGTCTGCTGGCAGATAGAAGGTCAGTGCCTTAAAGAGGTACTGGGATATAAGGTCAGTGCCCTAAATAGGTTCTGGGATATAAGGTCAGTGCCCTAAAAAGGTACTGGTAGTGGGATGTTTTCTGAATCAGGGTAACATGAGGCAGAATTTTTCTATTCAGGAGCAACATTATGTGCATTTGCTTAAAGTTTTACTTAAACAATCTGGTGCTCAGGTTAGTTCTCAAACACTAAGATGCTGCAGGAGGTTATTACGCATAACTCATGGTTTCCAGAGACAGGCACTCTTGATGCGGAAAATTGGGACAGAGCAGAAGAAGGATTAAAACAGGCTCATCAAGAAGGTCTTAAAGTTGATCCTTCTGGAGTTTAGTCCGTACTGTCCTCCTGCCATTATCTCTTTCTTATTCTGGTAGACAGCAGGAGTCATGTTCTGAGTCTAAAAGTTTGAAAGAATATTTTGTCTCCCACCCACAGCACCAACTGAAAATAAAAAACAGGAGGAGGATAAAAATTGGCCTATATCACCCCCTCCAGTAGAAGAAACATCTGTACTGCCTCCTTCAGTAGCTGAAATAGAGACCCCAATACAAAGAAATTTATGCTCTGCTACTATTGCTGGAGAGCCCTTAGGACCTTGCACTTTTCCCATTTCTGTAAGGCCCGATCCAAATAATCCACAGCAGTTTACTCATGAACACACCCCACTAGAGTTTAAGTTGCTGAAGGAATTGAAAGCTAGTGCAGTTAATAATGGAGTACAAAGCCCATTTACTTTAGGATTGCTAGAATCTATATTTGGCGCTATAAACCTTCCACCATTTGATGTAAAGCATTTGGCTTGCACTTGTTTGTCTGCTGGTGCATACCTGGCATGGAATTCAAATTGGCAAGAACTGTGTGCAGACCAGGCTGGACAGAACTGTGCTGCTGGACATGGAAACATTACAGAGGATATGCTGTAGGGTAATGGCCCTTATTCAGACCTAGAACATCAAATGGCACTCCCAGACGCTGCTTATAAACAGTGTGCCTTGGCTGCTAAACATGCCTGGGCCACAATTCCAGAGGAAGGAGTCCCAGTACAATCTTTTTTACATATCATGCAAGGATCACAGGAGCCCTATGCACATTTTCTTGTAAGATTACAAGAGGCAGTGACTTGTCAGATTCCTCATACCACCACTGCAGAAACCCTAACCTTAACTCTAGCTTTTGAGAATGCAAACATGGAATGTAAACGTGCACTGGCACCTGTGAGATGTACAAAAAATTTGGGAAATTTTCTCAAAGCTTGTCAAGATGTGGGAACTGAGCTTCATCGCTCTATAATGATGGCTCAACCAATGGCCAATTTAGTGGTGGACAAATCTAAAAAAATGCCAAGGAGGCAGAAGCTGAATTACAGTTTGTAAAACAAATTCTTCAGTAGAGACATGCCTCCTGGCTACAGGTGCAAAAGCCTTTGCTTCTGTTAATTCTTCCTACCCCCCATTCTCCAACAGGACTTTTGGGCTGGTTAATAGACAAGTCCGTAATGGGAATAGAGTGGCTCTTTTTATCCAATCAGAGAGTAAAATCTTTACAACTTTTTCTTTAATTACTCAACATATAACAATTGGTAGGCATAGATCAAAAATGCTTGCTGGATATGATCCAGACAAAATTATTGTTCCCTTAGATTCCCAACAACAGGTTGCAGCATGGGAAATGTTGACTGCATGGCAAGTAGCTCTTGCAGATTTTGTGGGAATAATAGACAACCACTACTCATCAGACAAAGTTTTGCAATTTTATAAACTTCATCTTTTTATCCTCCCTGTAATTACTCATCACAAGCCTATTCCAAGAAGCCAGACTTATTTTACTGATGGCTCTTCCAAAGGTCCTGCAGCTATTTATGGACCTAAGTGTACTCAAACAATAAAAACCCCTGGAGTTTCAGCTCAATGCTCAGAATTAATAGCAGTTATTCAGGTTTTATAGCTCACTGCTTCAACTCCTATTGTCTGTGATTCAGCCTATGCTGTAAATGTAGCCAGTCGCATTAAGGCTGCCACTATTAAAAGGACCCTAGACCCAGAGCTGTTTAACTTGTTTCAAAGACTTCAGCAAGCTATTCACTCTCGTGCTGCTCTTTTTCATATTTCTCATATTTGTTCCCACACACAACTTCCTGGGCACTATGTTTAGGTAATGACAGAGCAGGTAAACTGATTGGTTCTGTATTTCAGCAAGCTCAAGCTTCTCATGCATTACTGCATCAAAACACTTCTGCCCTTACTCATATGTTTCATCCACCTCACACCCAGGCTCAAGCTATTGTGCAAGCCTGCCCCACTTGTCAGCATGTCCCTGGTGATACACCTATAGAAGGATGTAGCCTACGAGACTTAGCTTCAAATGAAATCTGGCAGATGATGTTACACATGTAGCAGCCTTTGGCAAACTTAGCTATGTTCATGTGACTATAGATACTTACTCTCATATGCTACATGCCACATGTCAAACAGGGGAAACAGCTGACCATGTCCAATGACATTGTTTATCGTCATTTGCCCATATGGGGGTGCTTAAACAAATAAAAGCTGACAATGGACCTGATTGTGTTAGTCATGCTTTTCAAAATTTTTTACAGTTATGGGCAATCACTCATAAAACAGGAATTCCTTACAATCCCCAAGGACAAGGCATTATAGAGTGGGCACATCAAACATCACAATGTATTTGAAAAGACAAAAAGGGGTAGTAGGAGACCAGCTACCACCTCAAACAAATTACATTTAGCCTTATTTACTTTAAATTTTTTGACTCCTGGTACAGATAATGAGAGTCCAGCAGAACAACACTGGCAAATATTACAGGGAAAAAAGAAAGTTTACCAAAGGTATTATGGAAATCCCAGGAAAAAGGACAATGGCAAGACCCAGTACATTTACTGATGTGAGGATGAGGGTATGCTTGTGTTTTTACAGGAGATGGACAAACCGTGTGGGTGCCCTCAAGATGTGTGCGATCATGGAATGGGAGACTGGAGGGACCCATGGATCCCAAATTTGGGCCTGGTTCCCCCAGGATGAGCCATGAGCCAGTTGAATCTGAATGCAAAGACAGAGCAAGGGCCAACCAGAGTCACACAGACATCAACCCCCATAACATGGGGACAGATCAATAAAACCACATAGGAAGCTGGGAAACTGCTGGAGCATCAGGGTCAGGCAAAAACTCCTGACTCCATGTTTAAGACCATGCTAATTGTAATACCCTATGCAGTATGTTTTCCCTGTGTAGAGGTGAAGGCATATTGTGCATATGTTTCCACCACCACCCCCCACCCCCCGGTAGAATGGCCTGTACTCTGGAGTGACACTCCTCCTGAGATATATCATGATCAAGAAACATGGGCACCAGGATCCCTAATTCCCCCTGACATAGAGCAATTAGATTATCAGAACAATGGTATCAATTATATGGCTCCTTTGGAGGGACTTCCTTTATGCATCACCCAGGATACATCGCTCAATCACAGTTGCCTTACAATTCAGTCCCAGGCATGGTTGAGTTACCATGGAAAATATATGCACCTATCAGGCCTTAGCTCTATGAATATTACTGGTGTAGCTACTAATCACTCCTGGCCCAATTGCCCAAATTGTATTAATTTTACAGAATGGGCTCCCTTTGATAATTCTAATACCCCTCCTTGGACCCAGTGTCTTGGCCCCCTAGCTAGAAAACAGTCCACGCTAATGGGAGACATTATTGACTGGGGTCCCTGTGGTCATTTTGTTGGGAGAGATGAGCATCAGACCTCATGGCAAGAACTTCGCTGGCACTGGTGGTGAACTTTAACATCTCTTCACTACACCATCTTGGGATTCAATCCCAATCTCCTGTGCAAATTGCTTGGCACCACGAAGGCTTTAGCCCACCTTTGCCTCAATGGCATTATCAAGGAAAGAGAGGTCCAATTCAGGAGCTGATATGGAAAGCAGCAGTCCCATTTATGAATGGCAGCGTTTGGGTGAGAACACTATTCAATAATAGTAACAGTACTAAATGCAGGTCTAATGTTACCCTTGTAGAAAATATTACCACTCGGCCGGGCGTGGTGGCTCAAGCCTGTAATCCCAGCACTTTGGGAGGCCGAGACGGGCGGATCACGAGGTCAGGAGATTGAGACCATCCTGGCTGACACGGTGAAACCCCGTCTCTACTAAAAAAATACAAAAACTAGCCGGGCGCCGTGGTGGGCGCCTGTAGTCCCAGCTACTCGGGAGGCTGAGGCAGGAGAATGGCGGGAACCCGGGAGGCGGAGCTTGCAGTGAGCTGAAATCCGGCCACTGCACTCCAGCCTGGGCGACAGAGCGAGACTCCGCCTCAAAAAAAAAAAAAAAAAAAAAAAAAAAGAAAATATTACCACTCAATTTACAATTTGTGTTTTTAATCCTTATGTTTTTCTAGCAGCAAAAAAGGACCAATTCCAGATGAACAATGCCCAGTTGACTTGTGATTCCTGTCAACTGTATCATTGCCTTAATCATAGCACAGTACAATCACACAGTATATCCACCCTAATAATTCTAGGTCACATTCCCGGATTATAGGTTCCTGTAAATTTGTCTGAGCCTTGGGTGGCCACCCCCACATTACATCTCATAAAACTCTTTTTAACTCAGCTTACTCGTGGTGCTCATAGAGCCTTAGGCATGATAATTTTTGCTATAGTCTCCTTAGTTACATTAATAACCTCTGTTGTGGTGTCCTCAGTAT
This sequence comes from Rhinopithecus roxellana, assembly GCF_007565055.1. Lineage (NCBI taxonomy): Eukaryota > Metazoa > Chordata > Mammalia > Primates > Cercopithecidae > Rhinopithecus > Rhinopithecus roxellana. The sequence continues at coordinate 51,067,357 of NC_044556.1, read as the reverse complement.
CAATGCACAGCTCCATTCAAACAACTCAATATGTAGAAAACTGGACTTGCACAGCCAACCAGGCATGGATGCTTCAAAATAAAATTAACACCGAGATACAAACAGAGGTGGCAATGTTAAAGACTATTATTCTGTAGCTAGGAGAACAAGTAGAAAATTTGCAGTTGCAGCAGGAATTGCATTGTCATTTTAACCACACTCATATTTGTGTGACCAATTTGGAATATAACAAAAGTGAATATCCATGGGATCTTGTAAAGGCCCATTTACAGGGAGCTTTCACATCCAATGTTACTTTCGATTTAATGATTCACAAAGTAAAATCCTTAACTTGAATAAGCAGACTCAAGCCTTTCAGCCCTCTTTAAAAGCCTGAGCAGAATTCTAACAATGTTTAGAAGGCCTTAACCCTCGGAACTACTTCAAACAGCACCTCAGTGTCTTTTTTATAACTCTTGGATTAATGTTACTATGTTTCTGTTTTTTTGTTCACAGTCTGCAATATCAGCTGGACCACCAAATGGCAATTGAGAGCTGCACAACCTGCAATTACCTTTATTCAATTAATGCAAAAACAAAAAGGGGAGATGTTACAGGCCAAAAAGAATGAGGGTCATGACCAACTCAGTATACCACTGGAGGCTATTTGAGTAAACAGAAAACTGTTCTCATGAAAGCAGGATGTTGGAAAACTGACAAACTATGTCTGCCGACAGAAGGGGTGCTGAGGGCAGTCACACCCCCAGGGCAGTGTTCCTTGTGATTATCTATAGGAACATCTGAAGCCTGTTGAAAGCAGCAATTATGAGAGAAAGCAATTATGAGTACCTGTGATAAATCAAGCAGCTGACCAACCATTACCTCTCCCTACCTGCCCTTTCTACCTAATAAATACGAAGGGCTGTAGAAGCTCAGAGTTGCCCTTGCTCACTAGAAACAAGGAGCCCCCTGACCCCTTGTTTTAAAACATATCCCTTTGTCTTTGTCTTCATTTCTGCATTCTCCCCACTTCGTTCATGCCGTAGTAACCAACAGTAACAGTACAGGCCATATAATTAAGTGACTATCACTAGATAGCCTTCCTTCAATGATGTTCTTCATCTAGGAACCCAGAGTTCTCCGGGATAAAATGGCAACTGAGGTTTTGGATATATTGAGTAGGAAAGAAAGTCACCTCCATAAAACTTAGTAATTGGAGCTGTCACCACTACAAATTTCTAAACTTTGCAAGACTGCAGCAGGATTTCAAATGACACTCTGAGAGAGGAGAGAATGAGCTCATGTGGATTTCCCTCCAAACATATTTACTGCACAAAGGCAAAGTTCACATTACACTTGGAGATTTCTCTCAGTCTAGTTTAAGATCACAGATTGCGGATCCCAGACAACTGGTATCAACTGACCAGTGTCCTGTTAAGGCTAAACCTAAGACTCTTTACCACACTGTAGCCTTAGAATTGGACTTCTCGTCCTGTTGCTGGGAAGAATTAGAGATATATATTAAAGCTCACTTTTCTTCTGAGAAAAGGGATGCTGGAAGAGACAGGAGCAATGAGTGTGTGGCAGGAGTTCAAAGTGATAAGGGGAAAGCCAGGAGCCACAGAGCATAAAGCTCCAGGGCTGCCTTAGGGGATGAAGTGACCGGCACCCTGACTCTTCTGTCCAGCTTTTTAACAATCTAACAGAGTTTCTTTATTTTCTTTCAGCTACTCCTGGAAATGGTGAAGACATGGAATTTTTGCAAAAAAATGGGGTGGAGGAAAATAAAGCCTCTGTGTGAGTGTATAACCATTTGACCTCTTTTTTAACCCTCTCCAGGGTCACCCTAGAATCAGAACTGCTCCCCAGCATCTTCTGTTTCCTGGAGTGTGTTGTCTGCTACTTTGGATTGGCCATGATGGGCTGGAGCTGCCTTGTGACAGGAGCAGGAAGGTTTCTGGGTCAGAGGATCGCCTGCCTGTTGGTGGAGGAGAAGGAGCTGAAGGAGATCAGGGCCTTGGACAAGGCCTTCAGACCAGAGCTGAGGGAGGAATTTTCTGGTAAGCAAACTTGATTCGTGGGTGTGTGGCTCCATTTTAAGCCCTGCATGGGTGTGGGGAGGTGGACCTTTTCTAGCAAGTTATAGAAAGTTATAGTCAAATCTAAGCCAATCCCACATCCACAGTCATCATAAAAAGAATATCAAACAGTATAAAATGGCATAGTGTGAAAGATACTGGATGGGGTGTCCAGAGACTGGATTCTGGCCCTGACCCAGAACTTGAGACATAGCCACTTTGGACACCAGGCCCATTTTCTTCTCATCTAGAAAATCCCACATCAGTTATTTTTCTTGTTTACAACTTTTTTATGTTCTGAAGCTTTTTGTCTTGGCAATTGCTTTGCAACATTCACAAAGGATGCCGTTGACTTGGAGACCTCACCAGTGGGTTTCTGCCTCTCTAGACCGCCCTGAGCTTTGTTTTGTTTTGTAGCATCCTTGGCATCTTTAGTGAAGGCAAAATAAAAATAAGCGAAGGTATAGGCGAGTGTGTAAGTGTGTGTGTGTGTGCCAGAAAGCGAAACAGAGAGAGAAAATGAGGGAGAGAGAAAATCAGAGAGAGAGAATGAGAAAGACAGAGAATGCATGAGAAAGAGTGAGAGAGAGAGAGAGAGAGGATAAGAGAGAGAGAACATCAGTGAGAGAGAGAGCTCGTGCACAAGTGCACAGCACAGAGCAGAGACGGTAAGAGGCAGTATGAGGCCAGATATACCTCATTTCAATTTTTCATATATGGCTTTATTTTTTAACTATTTGTCTCTGTTGCTCAATCATCAAGAAATTGCAGAATTTGGTGTAGCAGATCCTTGTGCAAATAACCCCATGAGGGGTATAAAAGGGGTTGTATCCAACTGAACAATGAACCATCAAGGTCCTGAAACATAAAGCAACTTGCCAAGACCATCTAATTAATGTGTAGCACAGCTCAGACCAGAGCTTCCTCCAGAGGCTTCGTCACTTGACTCCAGAGCTGATGCTTGGCAAAGTGGGTCTTCAGTCTCTCCCTTTGCCTCCCTGGGTGCCCAATTCCCTGTCCTCCTCCCCAACCCAGGATATTGGGTGGACTGTGTGTCTTCACGTGGGCTCTGGCAGTGTAGAGACTCATGACCTGCCCTCAGAGAAGCCCCCACTTGACATCATTCAGGGACCACACCCAATACTCTGTTCCTCTTTCGCTCTTCTCAGACCTCTTCCGATTTCCTCCACCCTCTGTTTTAATGGTGTCTTTCATAAACAAATATTAACACAAGACCAAGATTAAATGTTTGTAATCCTTAGGTGTCACCAATATTTACAATCTAACACATAATACCAGAAAAAAGCAATACTCAGCCTAGAGGAATTGTTCCTTATGGTGAAAATGCAGGGGATATAATGGATGCACAGTGGCCTGTATGAAGATAAAAACAGAGAATCCTTTCAGTGTTCTTTCTGTGCCAGGTACTGTGCTACATGTTTTGCATGTGCTGACTCATTTGTTACTCATAGCAACCCTATGAGATTGTTAATATTATTATCCTCCTTTCTTACAGATTAGGAGACAGACACAGAGAGGTTAACTAACTCACTGGAAGTCCCAGAGTTAGAATATGGCAAACCTGGATTTGAACCCAGAGAGTCTAGTGCAGCATCTGCACTCTTAAACAGAGTTAGTCTAGCAGCTTGAGGAAGGAGCGAACTATGGCTCCACTACAAAGTCCCCATTCCTAGTTTCTAGATCCCTGTGAACTCACTGAGGAAGAGCCTTTTCTCTTGGCTTTAGACTTCTTCAACTTTGAAAAGGCAATTCCTTTGAGCCAGTCTGTCTGAAGTTGGCAGCAAAGGGGAAGCAGAGGAAGGGAGCAGGAAGTGCAGAGGTGGAAATAGAACCAGAGAAAATTCCACTCTCAGTCTGTCACCCACGTCCTCCCCAGCAGCCTCTTCCCTGCCTCCCCCATACCATGGCCTTCTTGGAGTTGCCTGGCAATAGGAAGGGGCTGGGAGTAGACAAAACATGACAGAGGCATCAGGAGAGTAAATGGTCCTATCTGAAACCCTGGATGGAATTGCTCCGGTATTGAATTTTTCACTCTGAATTTTACTCTCACTGTTCTTTGGCCTTTGTTGCCAATTTCAGTTGAACTTTCTCAGAAAAGTTTATTGTAAACAGCCAGTCCTGTACCTGGTGTACAGGGTACGAGGCTTGGAGGTGGGGTGGGCAAGTTTGAGTCTCCACTAGAAATGTGACCTTTGATCTGTCCCTTAACCTCTCTGAACCTCAGTTTCCTCATCAATAAAGTGGGACTCAGAAAACCTATCTCATGACATTGCTGTAAAAGGAAATAAGCAAGCTGTGAGTCATATGCAGATTATAAAGAACAAACAAGTGTAGAGTATTTATCCAAGCTCCATGTACCACAGTGTTCATGGCGTGGGCTAATTCCAGGTGACAACTTTACTGTCAGCATCATGTCTTGGGGATTTCAGAGGATCCTGAAGACATTAAAATTGTAACCACTGCCCTCGGCTAGACAGCTGGAATATTAGTTCATTGGTCGCTAACTTTCAGCATTGCTATCTTCTTTTCAAGTCTGATGAGTTTTTCATGGAAATTCCTCATTTAAGCCCATCTGCAGTTCCCTAGTAATGGCTCCACTCTCCTCCCGATTGCCCAGGCAGGAAACCATAGGGGTGATTTTGTCTTCTTTTTCTCTCAACCCAGATCCAGTAGGTATCAGGACCTTTAAGGTAAGATCTGAAATTCAAACCTGTTGTATCTGCCCTCCTCTGCTTCCACTGCTGGACCCTGCTTCCAGACCTCATCGAAACTTTGGCACAGATAATCTGATTAATCTCTTAATTACCTTACTTTCTCATATCCCCTATATCAGTCCATTTTATATCCTCAAGCCAAGGTTGACTTCCTACATCATAATTCTGCTTCTGTTTCTCTGTCTCTCTCACTTTTTTTTTTAACAGGCTTTGGCTGTGCCACCAAGGCTGAGTGCAGAGGAATGATCTCTGCTCACTGCCACCTTTACCTCCTGGGCTCCATCCATCCTCCTTCCTCAGCCTCCTGAGCATCTGGGACTATAGGCAGGCACCACTATGCCCGGCTAATTTTTGTATTTTTAGTAGAGATGAGGTTTCATGAGGCTGTCCAGGCTGGTCCTGACCTCCTGGGTGCAAGCAGTCAGCCCACCTCAGCCTCCCAAAGTGCTAGAATTACAGATGTGAGCCACCATGCTCTGCCTAGTTCTCTACTTATTCCAAATATAAATAAGGGATTTTCTTTGACGTGGTGCTGGAGACCCAAAATCATGATCCCGCATCACCTGCAGAATTAAATTCGAATTTTCCCTCTTACACCCAACTCTCCACAATCACCCTACTCTCTTTCAATATTTTAGTGAGTTTCCCATGACTCTAGAAATGCTTATATTCCAGGTACACCTGACAGCTCATTGCTCAGATTACTTTGCTGAAATGAGATGGGGTAGAAACAGATGTTTGCTCTTTCCCAATAAATTGCTACACATTCTGACTTCTGTGTCTTTGTTTACTTGTTCCTTCCATGGAATGTACACCCTCCACCCCAACACCATGACTCTAACCATCCCCGAACACCTCTGTAACATCATCTTTATCAAGAAACTTCCAAGCCAGTTTCAGAAATGTTCCAATCACCTGACCCGTGTTCACACAGAGCTCCAGAACAAGACCAAGCTGACAGTGCTGGAAGGAGACATTCTGGATGAGTCATGCCTGAAGAGAGCCTGCCAGGACATCTTGGTCATCATCCACACCACCTCTGTCATAGACGTCATCGGTGTCACTCACAGAGAGTCTGTCATGAACATCAATGTGAAAGGTACAGTAGCCTGGGGAGGAGATGAAGCAAGGTAGGGGATTAAGGATCACAAAGAAGGACAAGAAAGGAAAAGAAGTCCCTCCACTGAACACCTGCTGTGCTCTGGGCCAAGTGTCTTTGCTAATCACTACCAACTGGGGGAGTTCAAAGCTGCTATCTTCAGCTTTTTACATGAGGAAACCAGTGCTAGAGATGGCAAGTAACTTGTGCAGGGTCCCCCAGGTAAGTAAGTAAGTAGGAGAGTTAGACTTTAAACTCACTCCTGTGTGACTCCAAAGGCTGTGGACACTTTTTCTATTACGGCTCCAGTCAAAAGTCGACTAAACTCTGACTTCAGATTCTTGATATCCAGCCACTCTTTGCCTCTGGGACAGCATCAAACCTTCCAGGTGCCACCATAGTCATCATTTTAAACTTTGTGTGTAGGCTGATGATAATGAAATGGGAAAAATCCCCTCGTCCCCCTCAGCAGGCATGCAATGGGGGTGTGGCTTGCTTCTTCAGTGCCTCACTGCTCAAACCTCTACAGGAGCATACAGAGAGGCAGGCTGTGGGACTCCGACACCATGGCAGTGTCAGGGGTGAATGTTTACAGCTCCTGAAACCCCAGTAGGTGTGTGTTACATGTGCTCTTTTAGTTTTGCTCGTTTAGTTTTTTTTTTTTTTTTTTTTTTTTTTTTTTTTTTTGAGGCGGAGTCTCGCTCTGTCGCCCGGACTGGAGTGCAGTGGCCAGATCTCAGCTCACTGCAAGCTCCGCCTCCCGGGTTTACGCCATTCTCCTGCCTCAGCCTCCCGAGTAGCTGGGACTACAGGCGCCCGCCACCTCGCCCGGCTAGTTTTTTGTATTTTTAGTAGAGACGGGGTTTCACCATGTTAGCCAGGATGGTCTCGATCTCCTGACCTCGTGATCCGCCCGTCTCGGCCTCCCAAAGTGCTGGGATTACAGGCTTGAGCCACCGCGCCCGGCCTGCTCGTTTAGTTTTGACATCTATAGGTGGCTTGTTTTATTTTATTTTATTTTATTTTATTTTATTTTATTTTATTTTATTTTTTTTGAGGCGGAGTCTCACTCTGTCGCCCGGACTGGAGTGCAGTGGCCAGATCTCAGCTCACTGCAAGCTCCGCCTCCTGGGTTTACGCCATTCTCCTGCCTCAGCCTCCCGAGTAGCTGGGACTACAGGCGCCCGCCACCTCGCCCGGCTAGTTTTTTGTATTTTTTAGTAGAGACGGGGTTTCACCATGTTAGCCAGGATGGTCTCGATCTCCTGACCTCGTGATCCGCCCGTCTCGGCCTCCCAAAGTGCTGGGATTACAGGCTTGAGCCACCGCGCCCGGCCTGGTGGCTTGTTTTAACCAGCTAAATTAGACCCTCTACCTTGTCGGAAATTCAGAGGGCTTTCTGTATCTCGGGTTGTTGCTTTGGTTACCAGAGGAATTGGATCACACCTGGGCTGGGAGAATGAGTGCCAGGTTTTGTTGAGTGGAGGTAGCTCTCAGCAGCTGGGGGATGCCAGAAGGGGAAGGTTTGCCCATGGAGTTGGCAGCTCAACTGCCCAACTCTTCTCCGACTATCCCAGGAAAACTCCACATCACTCTGCTGGGCAGTGTGTTCCTCCCAACGTCCAGTTGCCCATGTGTTCCTCTGCTGATGTGTTCGTCCGTTGATGTGCCCCTTCTGACATCCAGCCCCTTCTGTCTTCTTCTGCCAATCGGCTCCTCTCATTGTCTGGCAGCTTGTGTGTGTCCTGCTAGGGTCTTGGGGGTTTTTATAGGCACAGAATGGGGGCATGACAGGCCAGGGTGGTCGTGGGAAATGCAACATTTGGGCAGAAAATGCTTGTCCTCATCTACGTCCCTGGGAGTGGAGCCCTAGCCAGGGACTACACCCTCCTTCACCCAGCACTTCCCTTCCCCACTCCCATATCATTTAAAGGGACCACGCTCTTCCCCTCCCAGCACTCCCATATCAAGAACATTCAGAGCCCTGCTGCCCACCTCAAAGAAGTTTTCTCAAGAGAACTAGCAAAGCTGGTTCACAGTGGTCTGTCAGGACAGAATTATCCAGCACATGCTTTCTCACAATATTTTCTTAACAAAAAGGGTTTCCAGGTGTCCAGAATACACAATCTCTTCAGCTCACCACAGGGCCTGCTCTTACAGAGCCATTCCCAGCCAGGTGTCCAAAGTGCACCTTCATTCAATCCTTATCCCTTAAAGTCTTGATGGTCTTCCTGAATTGCAGCTTTCCAAACCACTTTAAATCCAGACACATTTCCTTAAGGAATCTTGTCATGCAGTCTCACCATCTGTTTCCCAGAGCCTAGTCTCTTCAGCACCACAGCACCCAACCGCGGGCCTGGCCCTCCACATTCAGTCTATTCCGACACCTTTTCTAAAGCAGCTAATTGCTTTTGGGTATCCAGCACCATCTCAATAAAAAATCTTTCCAGTTTCTACTTACGCATACCTTTAAGTACCTCTACAGTGCAAGGAGGGTGTTAAGAGTAACCAGTTTTTCATTTGAATTCTTAACTCTCCACAGCTCCCAACAACAAGAAATGCGAAATGACAGAGGAAGTGTTAGAGGCATCTGTTTCCTAAACCATTATCACTCCAAGGCTTAGAAAACATTTCACAATGTTGGTCATTTCCCTCTTGAAGGTAAACTACTTCCACATTTTCTCTACCACCAGATTAATTGTTGAAAACATGAGGCTGTCTCTCCAGAAACTCAAATTCCACAGAAACTTCAAACTGGGACAAAAAAAAAAGAAGAAAAAATAATAATCCTTACCTACGAAATTCCTTCCTTCTTCAAGGGAAGGCACTCTGAGCACCTCCATGAGCTTCACTTCCACACAGCTCAGGGGATGCTACCAGGTCCTCCCAGTGCAGGTGTTACCAGCAGAGGGCACACTCCTCTCCCCAGTCCTCCACCAGGCTCCACAGGAAACACCAGGGCAGGGTTTAAGGGAAGGTTTATCACCCCGACTTTACATAATCAGGTAAACAGAGTCACAGCCAGAATTGGAAGCAGCTTTCCCAGCGAACACACAATCAGGAAAAGAGTGTGAGTTTCCAGCATCTCCCCACAAGCCATTCTTTGCTCAATGACTCCAGGAATGGTCCTTGTGACTAAGTTTTATCAGTCCACTCAAAATGAGAAAAATACCAGAAATTGCATGTATATTTAAGAGTGTATATTGCTTATATACAACTGTGTATGGGTATGTGTGTGACATAATTTCTTCCACTGCCCTTTTCTGCCTAAGGACTGGGACTGTCCATATTCTCAGAGTATATCTTCCTGATTTTTTAGTTTTTCAATAACCTGCCTTTAATGGTATTGATGTCACATTATAATTTTCAACATCCTTACTTTGCAAAATATAAAGTGATAACCCTAGGTCCTTTGCCAAAATTAAAGTACACACACACACACACACACACACACACATCCATACACCCAAAAGTCTAGAAATTCTTGCTCTCCAGAACCCATATGTCAGTTTCTTTTCATTTTAGTGTTTTTCCTATGGCTGTAGCATGGCCCAGTCTCAGTCAGAATCACAGAAGAAAGGACCCCGAGTCTGTTATAACCACTGCACTAGGGAGTGGAGATACATGCATGTGGTTGGGGCCCCTTAGTTGTATTTCCTGACACTGACAGCATGCTTTTCGTTGGTAGGTACCCAGCTTCTGTTGGAGGCCTGTGTCCAAGCTACTGTGCCAATATTCATCTACACCAGTACCCTAGACGTAGTCAGGCCCAACTCCTACAAGGAAATCATCCAGAATGGCCATGAAGAGCCTCTGGAAAACACATGATCTGCTCCATATCCATATAGCAAAAAGCTTGCCGAGAAGGCTGTGCTGGTGGCCAATGGGTGGACTCTGAAAAATGGTGGCACCTGGTACACTTGTGCCTTAAGACCAATGTTTATCTGTGGGGAAGGAAGCCCAATCCTTTCTGCTGGTATAGATGAGGCGCTAAACAACAATAGGATCCTGTCAAGTTTCAGCAAGTTCCCCAGAGTCAACCCAGTCTATGTTGGCAACGTGGCCTGGGCCCACATTCTGGCCTTGAGGGCCCTGCAGGACCCCAGGAAGGCCCCAAGTGTCCAAGGACAGTTCTACTATATCTCAGATGACACGCCTCACCAAAGCTATGATAACCGTAATTACACCCTGAGCAAAGAGTTCGGCCTCCGCCTTGATTCCAGATGGAGCCTTCCTTTATCCCTGATGTACTGGATTGGCTTCCTGCTGGAAATAGTGAGCTTCCTTCTCAGACCCATTTACACCTATGGACTGCCCTTCAACTGCCACATAGTGACATTGTCAAATAGCGTGTTCACCTTCGCTTACAAGAAGGCTCAGCGAGATCTGGCCTATGAGCCACTCTACAGCTGGTAGGAAGCCAATCAGAAAACCGTGGAGTGGGTTGGTTCCTTTGTGGACCAGCACAAGGAGACCCTGAAGTCCAAGACTCAGTGATTTAAGGATGACAGAGATGTGCATGTGGGTATTGTTAGGAGATGTCATCAAGCTCCACCCTCCTGGCTTCGTACAGAAGGTGACAAGGGCACAAGCCCAGGTCCTGCCTCCTCCCTTTCACACAATGCCCAACTTATTGTCTTCCTCATGTCATCAAAACCTGCCCAGTCCCTGGCCCAACTAGCAGCTTTCTGTCCTAATCATATACCAGAGGAAAGACAATGTGATTTGCTTTTTCCAAACCTCAGTGACTGATTCTGAAAAATTGTGGTCCTTTTTTTTTTTTTTTTTTTTTTTGAGACGGAGTCTTGCTCTGTCTCCCAGGCTGGAGTGCAATGGTGCGATCTCAGCTCACTGCAAGCTCCGCCTCCTGGGTTCACGCCATTCTCCAGCCTCAGCATCCCGAGTAGCTGGGACTACAGGTGCCCACTACCACAACACCCGGCTGATTTTTTGTATTTTTAGTAGAAACGGGGTTTCACCGTGTTAGCCAGGATGGTCTCAATCTCCTGAGCTCGTGATCTGCCCTCTTCGGCCTCCCAAAGTGCTGGGATTACAGGTGTGATCCACTGTGTGAGCCACTGCGCCCAGCTTGTGGTCTCTTTTAACTTGAGGGTCGCTTTTAACTACTAGAGCTCCAATTTTCCTCTTAAATGAGAAAGGATTTCATTTCTTTTCTTTTAAATCTCCTATTTCTTCACACGGTTCAATGTAAAGAGCAATAAATGTTTTAATGCCTAACCTGGAGAGAGGCATGGTTTTTGTTAATATATACTTTCCTCGTTCCTTTTCATTTCCAGGTATCACCATCTTTTACCTAGGAGAGTAGCATGAAGTTGGGGATGCGGGGTGGGCAGAGTAGCGGGAGGGTCAGGAAGGGCAGTGAAGACTGAATGAGTTCTACTATGTTTCAGGCATGTACAACATGACCTACATATGACATATATTCCCTCACTGAATACTCATCAGAAACCTATCAGGTGGGGGTGACTATTCCCATTTTACTGGTGAGGAAACTTGTTCACAGTCACACTAACTGATTAATGGCTAGGCCTTCTACCAGGGACTTGGCCTTGAAAGTCCTTATCTTTCCACGGAATCAGACAGCCTGAACTCATCTTGTTGGTGGTACAGCAGAGCACTGGAGCATGGGGTGGTGATACTTGGGAGAGCCCCAGCTTTTTTGGGTTACCTCTTTCTTGCCCAGTCCACATGCAGGGGATTCTCTAGAACCCAGGAGAATCCCTAAGGGGCATCTGAAAGAGTTTGCATGCCTTTCCTAATGGACCTGAGCAGGGCTGAGAGAAACAAAAAATGCATCCAGCCTCTATCAGATTCAGTGCCAATTTTGTAGAAGGTCTCTAGAACACTCCTGGCTATACGTGTGTTGACCATTCTGATCATACATAACCCTGCATTTCACCCTTTCAAATCACACAATGAGCCACACCATGGGTTCCTGGGCAAGTAAAGAAAACAAGTGTGAACTTCCCCCAAAATATACCTTCTACTCAGCCCAAAATTAGAAGTCTACTATCCCACATGCCGAGATTTAACTGCCTCTCTCTCTTCTTTCTCCTTCTCTTCTTTAAATCATATCCTTTCTCCCTTTATTCTTCCATATCCTTAGCCTCTTTCTTCCCTCCATCTCCTCTTTAATCACTGGCTCTCTCATTCTTCTCAATTCCCCTGAAGAGAGGAGGCCAATAAAGACAAGTTTGGTGACTTCAGTGATGACATAGTAATTAACCAATCAGTGAAAACACTGTCAGGGGCATCAGGGACAGAGCTGAACTGAAGCAGGTGTGGAGGTTGCTGTGGGTCCAGAGTGTGGGGACAGAAGCTGTCTCCCTCTGGACCTGGGTGTATCACAGCAATGATGAGAGTCACACCCAACATCAAAATGGCTTCTTTCTTACACAGGAAATTAACAGATCATTAATCAGTTGAATTTGATTACCATAATGGAGTTAGTTTCAGTGTTCATTCTGAAGAGAAAAGGGAACCATATTCTGGCCCAGATCAACAGGTTTCCACCACTTTCAAAACCCCAAGGAACAGATAATCAGCACTAGCATCGGGGGGAGTGGCCCTAGGCAGTTGGGTAAGGTGAAAAAGGCAACATCCCTCCTTCCCCAGCCGTGCACAAAATGCAAGAGCCAGCATCTCTCCAGCTCTTGTAAGGTGTGCTCACGATCCATATGTTAATGTCAAGCACCATGGGAATCAACGGAGGGTGGTAGAATCAGGGACAAGAGCCCTTCCCCTGGTTTTTCAGTCTAGTGAAACCCTACACTTATGAAACCGCCAGGGCAATTTTCACAGGGAAAGGAAGGAAAAGGACAGAGCTCCAACGGGCAGTGAGGGGAGTTCGAAGAAAGAGACGAGGGGGCCGGATGAGTCAACAGTCTCAACTGAACAAGCACAAAGGCCTCGGAGTGTTGTGGCCAACAAAATATGCCATCCCTTCTTACACCTGAGGGTGCCAAGCAGGCAGAGCTCCTGCACCAAGCCTCGCTGCACTTCACGTGATGCACCACACGGAGGCAGCAAAGGCTAGGAGGGAAGAACAAGAAAGCCTGACCTTGCTGGGATTTTCAAGTCCTTTTTCTCCACCAAGGTGACTTCGCAGGGTACCTAACACAGGATTGAATGAAAGCACGGGCCAGTACTCAGCCACCGGCTTAAGGGCTACGTGTATATGAGTACTGAGAATGGAGCTGAGCCGAATTCACTGGGAAAAGCCACAGGAGCCAGTGGGTCTTGAATGAGGCCTTGAATTCCTCGGTCCAGACAGTGGGCATAGCCCAAGCAGTGGTGCAGAGGACAGGGGGCATGAGGAGTCCCCTCGCCTCCTGGGAAGCATGTACAGAGGGCAGATGAGAGAGCTCGGGTGCCAGACCAAGCCACAGATTGGATAGGCAGGGTCGAAGGGCCGGGATGGGCCCCAGAACCTGTGATGGACTGGTGAGAACTGGCAGGAAAGTGGCTGGAGGCCAACTCTTATGATGTGAAATCCTGTGATTTCTAAATATTAGTGACTAACTCTAAATTTGGAACAGCAGTGTGAAGATCTGCTTCGGGAGAGGGATGTGTGGGCTAGTGTTCAAAGTGTATCTGCAATAATTTATATCTTAAAACGTGGTGGCGAGGTGTCAGCAGCAAATCTGTTCATTCTTGGTGATAAGTCCCAAATATACATTATTATATCATATTCTCTGCTTTCCTGTATGGTTAACATAGGTTATAATTTTTTAATAAATTAAATTTGGTGGGGGAAAAATAAGCAAACTAAGAAATCACATTCACAGGCTGGCCCCAGGATTTAAGGCCTCTGATTTTCCACTTCTGCTCCCAGTCTAGTGGTCCAGTGTGGGAGATAAAATAGGAGACATGTTAGGTGCTGTGCACAGTAAATGTGAAGAGTGCCATAAGAAAGGAAAATGCTTTCGGGAGATCCATTCCCAAAGGGGATTCATGGGGTCCTTGCATTTGGGCTAAATATCAGAAGATGGGTAGGATTTCTACAGACAGGAATGCAAGGAAAAGTATTCCAGATAGAGACAATGGAGTCTGCAAAGACCCAGGATGGGAAAGGGGTCACTTATAGGGAACAATGAGACCAGACCAGACAGCACTACGCCAAGGGAGAAATGGAAGATACACCTAGAAAGACATGCTGGGCACACACAGGATCACCCAGGGCCACCCCTGGAGATGCCCTGCCTGCTTCCCTCACTGACCTCAGAGTAAGAGTTCTGGGTCCCCATTAAGGAAGACTTGGGCCAGACACAGTGGCTCACGCCTGTAATCCCAGCAATTTGGGAGGCTGAGGCAGGTGAATCACCTGAGGTCAGGAGTTCGAGACCAGCCTGGCCAACATGGCAAAAGCCCCTCTCTACTAAAAATGCAAAAAAATTAGCCAGGCAAGGCGTTGGCGCCTATAATCCCAGCTACTTGGGAGGCAGAGGCAGGAGAAGTGCTTGAATCCAGGAGGCAGAGGTTGCAGTGAGCCAAGATTGCGCTAATATACTCCAGCCTGGGTGACAGAGTGAGACTGTCTCAAAAAAAAAAAAAAAAGACAACTTGACATTCAATTACTTCACACATACAACATGCCTCATGTTCTCTCAAAAATTGGACTCCACGGGAAAAGAATGTCTCCTTTAGCAATGAATATTGATGGTGATGCAAAAAGCTGGGACATCATTCACTATGAATGGGAATTGTTCAGCTGTCCCTGGAAGATTACCTTGGCAGCATTTTGTAGGAGGAACTGAAAGAAATAAACAGGATATTTCAAAAATCTAGGTAAGAAATGAAGGCCTGATTTATGTGTTGGTAACAAAACGGAAGACAGGGGCAACTGAGGAAGACCTGAGGCAGAATGGCTGCTAGTTTAGACAGCACTGGGTGTGGGCACAGAATTCCCATGCATGCACATTTTCAAGCCGGACACCTGGATGGCAGCCCCGAACTCCTTCCACCTATCATTCAGCTCTACCAACTTTACCTCCACAACACCTCTTGCATGTGTCCTCTTCCTCCCTGGTAACATCATTCTGACTTTTACTCCCCACAGGCCTCCCTGTCTTGGAGAGTCACCCATGAAACCTATCCTCAGCAGTGTTGCCAGAGTGCTCTCCAAACTAGTCTCACCATGTCATGCCCTTTCTAAAAGTAACCACTAGGGAGAGCCCCAGGACTGTCAGGACTGTCAGGGTGAGCCTGAGCGCCTCAGCATAACATAGAGGGCCTCTGAAGACCTGGGCACTGCCTAACACTCCAGACTAATTCTCATCAATCCCTGCCCTATCACCAGATTCTCCTACTTTGTGCCTCAACAATTTTCCAAACTCAGGGCTTCCTGCATGCAGCATGCTTTTATATCAACCCAGGCCAGTGCATGGCATTCCTTCTGCTTAGAGGGTCCCCAGCTCTCCTGCCAGTGCATCCTTCCCAGCTCCTTATTCACCATCCAAAGCACCTCTTTTTACACCCTCCATGCTTTGTGCATATCTAGTTGCCCTGCCACTAATTTTTCATTTATATGTCCTGTTCCTCACCCCTACACTGACATGTCCTGAGGACAGTAACTCACATGTCATCTCTCTGTCCCCAGTGACTGCCACAAAACAGACACATGGGCTGATGGATGGAAGGATGAAACACAAGTAAACTCAACTGTTAGGATGGAGAGAGGAGGTGATGGGGAGTCGGGCAGCAGAATGCTTTGAATGAAAAAGCAAGAAATAATTCAAAGATGAATTTCAAGGTGTCGATGAAACTGAAGAAGCTGGAGCATCATGGTGAGAGCTGGGAAAGAGAAAAGCCACACAGTGGGTATGGTGCTGAGAATGAACTCATTTGTGTGATATGAAAAGTGAGTGGGGTTGTGAGAGGCCCGTGAGCAGGGAAAGGGAAAGGCTGATGAAGGCGAAGCCCAGCTGCCAAGGTTATAAAGGGACTGGGAATTAGGTCCAAAACCTGAAATTGTGCAATGCCTAGAGCATTTTTATACTACAAAAAAAGGAAAATCTGCTTTTGAAAATTGAATTCAGAAGAGAATCTCCCACTCTTAGTTGACTCAAGTGAGGACCATGCAACCTCTCCGTCTTCATGTGCTTCTTAAGACATCGGGGGACTCTGGTGGAAATTGGAGGGGAGTTCTTTTCCTTTATCTTGGCCCAGGATCCCACCCAATGGGAATGAGCAGGGAATGGAGTCGGCGATCTGAGGCATGAAAGAGGTTCATTATGAAGTGGAGGGGGAAGGCTGGATGAAAAGAAAGTGGCTTGGCCACTCTGTCCCCAAAGGCAGGGGGCACTGGGGTCAGTTGCAGACTCCAAAACAGTCAGTAATCTGTTCTGGAAACATGAAGCTCCCTATTGAACAGCACAATCTTTCCTCAAGAAATGGAAGAACCAGCACTAATGAAGTCAGCCCTTCTTCCAAAACAGGTACTGGTGACAGAGGGGTGGGCGTGAGATGGGCTCTGGGCCTATTGTCATCTTAGCATGAACCCTGGCCACTGAAGTAGGAATACCCTTCTCATGAGCCTGGCCCTAACTCCCTCTCGCACCAGCTGGAGTCTGTCAAATCCCTGGTGTAGCTCTGAGCAGAGTAGCTCTCTAGGCACACGGCTGGTGAGGTCACCCAGGACGTGTGCTTGGCTTAAGGCGCTGCCATGGGACCCCACATTTCATTTTGCACTGATCCCTGTAAAATATGCAGTGAATACTGAATATGAGAACTTCTTTCAGCAGCAGGCAAAATACCTATTGCTGACCTATCGTGGGTAAATGAAAAAAGCTCCCTGGTTCCTACAGGGCACCTCAACATCTTTGCGGAGTTCAGATTTTCGAACAAAGAAAGCTTCATCAGGCATGACGTGGCACACCTGTATTCCCAGCCACTGGGAGGCTGAAGGGGAAGATCACTCGAATGCAGGAATTCAATGCCGGACAAGACTTCATCTCTACAATTTTTATTAAATTGAAGTTAAAGAAGGATCTAGGGACCTTTATTCCAGCTTTAACTGTGGACTCCTTTCCTTCTTTCATTTTACCAATGAGGAAAGTGAGGCCTGGGAAGTGAGATGACTTTCCCAATGTTCACCTAGGCCACTGTCTGTAATGGTGACCTAAGATTTGCTACCTTTCAGATGAAAAGCGGGGGTGAAGGCATAGAACTAGGAGGTTGCCCTACCAACATATTTATAAAGGGCGGGGAGGACCTGGGATGAGACACATTTAGAAAGAGGGCAGAGGGCAGGTTTAACCAGAAGTCAGCTGTCTAATCCATTTGTCTGGTCCATACAGCCCAACCTCCCATCTGAACGTCAGCTTGTGGACGTGGGTGCTGCATACCTTAAGACAGGCAGAGGCTTCGTGGCATAGAAATAAAAGTAGCTGGGGGTGAGAGGAACTAAGCAAAGGGGTCAGGAGGGCAAAAAACAAGCAAGTATTCTTTTGTTTTAGAAGCAGAATATTTTTGCAAATAAGAGTGAAGAGTGAAAATCCTGCGTTCTCATTTCAATTTTGCCATTGAAGTGAAGCAAATCTCTTCACCTTCCTGGGTCTGTTTCCTTTCCTGCAAAATGAAGGTTATGGCTCGTTTCTAAGGTCTGTTGCCAGTGACACTGGACTGTGAAAGTGTAAGATGATTTGCATCCTCTGGCACCTGCCCACTTCCGCAGCTAAACTTCATAATAACACAAGCCTCCATGTGCTTATTTGTTTGTGTGAAGCCAAAGTTATTTGAGAAAGTGGTTTCCCAGCCTTTCCCTGGCTCTAGTGGCACCTGGCACCTCACTGGGAAAGGGGCATCATACCTCTCCTAGGGTTGTAAAGGATCAAGAAGTGGGGCCAAGTAGGAACCGATTCCCTCCCTCCCTGATATCTGATGACCACTAAATTGCAGAACTTAATGCTGACTTAAATATGTCCTTTTATTTTGGCATTAAGCTATGGATGTTTCCAAGTAGGTTTTAAAATTCTTTGACAATCACTAGAAATTAAAATGGGCAGGGCCAATAAAGACAGTGCCTAGTGAAGAGGAAACAGAAGCCCAGAAAAGTCATGTCTTGCTCAACACCACTGCCAGTTCGTGCCAAAGCTCTGCCCTGCACACTCCACTCACAGCACACCCTCAAAGGAGATGCAGAACTAGTTACTTCTTTCTTCGTGTTCTCAGGAAAGGGAGGCCACGCCTTGTCACTCCCTTATCACCCTGCCCCAGGAGCTGGAAATCCCAGAAGATTCAGTCCATGTGCACAGCAACTGCCTCTGTCCTCCTTCTGGGATCCCAGGAGCTATGATACAAGAGTTTAGGACGCCCCTCAGCAGCCCCTTCTCTGCAGCACTGAGCATGAACACCTTGTAACTACCTTGCTTCCTAACATTCACCCAAGTCCCTGAATCTTACAAGAGCCTTCATGCTTGTTATTTTGTTTGATTTTCCCACACCTTACACCTGCATCTTTCCATGCACAGATGAGAGCAAGATCAAGAATACCTATAGGGCTTGGTCTAGGCTGCAGCAGCACTGAACAGTGGCTGTGTCAGTCCAGTGAATCTCAGGCTGTGAAGTCATGTCTGTGATTTCTACCAAATCTACTAACTTCAACACAGAAATCAGCAGAGCTACTTCAGCTGAAACCTTGAGGTGACCCTCATTTCAGACAATCGCTAATGCTACCCTTGACAAGAGACATGTCTAGCCAGATCCTTTTCCAGCCCCTTGACAAAGTGAGCTAGCTTTTTCAAGGTCACACACTGTCCTTTCCCTCACCCAACAAAGCCAGCTAAAGTGGACACTGCCTGATTTGCAGCAGTGGTGGGGACTCTGACTTAGAGTTCCAGAGTCCTTGGCAGAGAATCTGCTTAACGCTGAGCCTTTGTTGAATGTACCATCTTGCCGTAGCATAACATGTGAAGTCTTGACATGAAATTCCCCCCTGTCCACCTCCCACCCCCTGCAGCCCCAGAGGCCAAATCCTTAAATTCATACTTATAGTTGGCAAAATCATTCACCCCAAGCAGGTTGGGCTGGCAGGAAACAAAATCAGCCTTCACCTTCGCCCTTAAATGGTGTTGGAATGTGTAAGCATCTGTACCTCTCTCATGCCTGTCTCCCTAGCACTGAGCACTATATCCGGCACTTGCCCACTCAGCTGAGGGGTGAAATTCCCAGGGTCTCCGCTCTTAATGAGACACAGCCCTGGGGCCTGTGGAAGGCCAGTCATACACAGATGGTATCAGACACCCAAGCGGGGCTGGGCACGGTGGCTCACGCCTGTAATCCCAGCACTTTGGGAGGCCAAGGCGGGCGGATCACAAGGTCAGGAGATCGAGACCATCCTGGCTAACACGGTGATACCCCATCTCTACTAAAAATACAAAAAATTTGCTGGGCGTGGTGGCAGGGGCCTGTAGTCCCAGCTACTCAGGAGGCTGAGACAGGAGAATGGCGTGAACCTCAGGGATGAAGCCTGCAGTGAGCCGAGATCATGCCACTGCACTCCAGCCTGGGCGACAGAGGGAGACTCCATCTCAAAAAAACAAAACAAAACAAGAACACCCAGGTAGAACCACTCCCTACCTCAGCCCCTGATGCTTTCAGAAAAGCATCTCAGTGGAGTGTCTTCAGTGAATAAAAGAATGCATGGAACCGCTTCCAGTGAATCCCTGGTCTCCAGGAACTGGCGTCTGGCAATTCCTTTACTCAGGTTGGAAATCCTTCAAATATATGTGTCGGAATGCCAACTAGAACACTGCACGTACACTGACACCTTTTTCAACTTTCTTAAAATCATGGGGCAACGTGGTATCTGGAACACCTTGCCGCCCACCTCACCGGCTTCCAAAGCTGAGCATTCCTGACTGCTGAAATGAGGCAGGGCACCGGCTGGATGCAGAGAACATTGTGAACAGTGGCCTGGATCTCAAGGGAGCAGCTGGAAATTGAAACCTATTGGAATGTGCTTTGGGTTAGCAGAGATGACCTTGAAACCACAGTCTAGCAGCAGAAATCTGCAATCTACGGGGTACTTGCAGCTGTGACAGGGAGAGAGGAGCAATCACTAGGCAATTCGTGCTGGAGACTGGCCAGCTGTGCCCCTCCCCTCCCACAGGGGCAGAGAGGACGGAAATTATGTGAATGCCAAGGGCAGCTGAGCAAAGGAGTCATGCCTGGCGTTTTGCTTTATTAAGTGAGCTGAGTTGGGGGAATGAAGATCTGAGAGAAGCGGAAGAAGGCTGACTGAGTGGCGAAGACGGTGAAGGCTAGCTGCAGCCTTCCACACTCATTCCATTGTCATCAGATGGACAGCCAAGACAGGTACTTTTCCTGGCTCTTACTTATTATAGTCATTATTTGGAGCAGCTGTGTGAAAGGTGGCCCACCAGGAGCAAACAAAGTATGTTGCACCTTGCATTGCCCTTTGCCTCCATACTCCCCAGCAGAGGAGAAGATTTGAGCCTTACGTATTATTATACTTACTATAATTCCCAAGAAAGAATGGGGGGGTCTCTAATTGGTCCTACAGAGTTCTCAACCCTGTTTGCCCATTAAAATCACCTGGGGAGTTTCTATAAAACTACAGGAACTTAGGCCTCACTCCAATTAATCGCTCTCTTCATTTAAAAGGCAAACAATCCAAAAAGCTCTCCAAGGTTAAGAAAATCTGTAGCTTAAACTAATCAAACCTCAAGAATTCCAGGTTGACCAGGTATAGTTTTTCTAATCGGAATGTGGGCAGAGGCCCACTCACAGCAAATTCAGGGTGAAGTAGCACAGATACTATGCAAATGTGCCTGGGTATGGGTATGACTGTATTCTAACGTAACTTTATGTACAAAAATATGCGGGGCAGATGTGGTAGTTTGTCAACCCTTGTTCTACGGGAACATAGCTTCCATAGGTAGAGCTGAGTGGCATTTAATGTGTGTCAAAGAAGAATGACATGGTAAAAGACTGATATGGATTTAATGACAAATATTCCATATTGGTTGCTGAACACCAGAATGCTGTCCAAGGAACCATCATTAAATAAAACAACCTGAAAATAAGGCAATTCTCACATATACAAGCACACTCACACAAAACCTGTTACTTTTAGGATCATTAAATTATTCACTATTTTAACAAACAGCTGTAAAATAACATTACAGTGAAGAAAAATGTGCACAAACTTCAGAAACACAGTTTAGATTGTCTATGAACACCGTTCCTTAATTTGCATTTTTTCACATATGTACAGTCTCTTGATTGTAAAGAGACCACATGGCTCAAGGGGTTAACTTCTCATTTTCTCCTTCCAACTCGGAGCTCAAGATTTAATCAAAACCATTTAGCCTATTTAAACTGCTCCAGGTTTTGCTTAGTAAAGAGCAGCAGCAGAAGACTGCTCTTCACCAAATTCTCCAGGAAACAAATAATACACTTGCTTCCACCATCATTAACGAGTTGGTGGGAAAAGTCCTCAGGTGAACGTTTTCAAGGGTGAACCGCAGTTAACAGGGTTTGCCAAAGAAATATTATTCTAAAACTAGATAGAAGAAACAACCTCCTGAATGCATTTAACCTCACTTAATGCAGATAAGTTCCCTGAAGAACTGTAAGAAAAAATGGAATCACATTTTAAATGCACCAATAGAGTCGGGTGTTGGTAGCTGGATTGTTTTCTTCTGCTAAGAATTTGCTCATAGAAGGGATATCAAAGTAGCAGCTGACTCTCTTATCCATGGTAATAGAAATAACGAGAGAGGTAAACGAAGTCCAAAGATTCCCACTGCCACTAAACTATTTTACATTAGCTTCACTCTCCACTCCCTGTTGAACCCATTCTCTAAAGTTGCTGATATGTAGTATATTTGATGCAGACGAGACCAGGCATAGCAGTGGCAGCAAACAAAAAACAAAAAACAAACAAAAAAAAACAAAACAAAACGGATAATCAATCCATGAATAATCAAAAGGTGGATGAGATTTCATAGGCACAGACTTAAGAGAACTTAAAACAGCTGGAAGAGGTAGATGTACATGGAAAGAAACCCACGAAGCAGTAAGATTACCTAAAAATTGGCTATATTATTTTCAGGTGGGTCTAATATGCTTAGTATTCAGATTACAAATCAGAATTCAAAACGGACACTTGCTTTGCTTGTATTACTCCTGACTAAAAGAAAACGAGAATTAATGTCATTCAAAACTGTCTACAGTTTGAAAACCTATTTGCATTTGTGAATAACAATAAATTGATTCAGAGGGCAAGATCAACAGGCATTATACAAGCCCAGAATTATCAGGATTTTTAAGTGTTTTTATAACCACAAAAACATGCTTTCCTACAGTCCCCAAAGAGGTTCTTTACTAGAATACAACTGATCAAGTATAAATTACTAGCATCCACAGAAACTTTGCTAAAACTGTAAAAACAATCTCGTAGCTTTTTTCCCCCCTTCAACTGTGTCCAATATTTTGTGAAGATGCTTCCATGAAATGTGTAGGGTAACAATCACTAGTGAAGAAAACAATACCGCTTTCCACAACTCTAACTTCTAAAGGCTAACCTGGGGCAGGGCTCTTCAGCATAAGTAACTGAAATCTACACAAGAGTCATCTAACTACAGCCCCCTACTAGAAATAGAACACAGCTAGGATACCCTAATTAGGCGACAAAGACCAGCTTTGTCAATAAGGACATGTTTGGCCCTTCTAGGCTAGCCTTAAGTTTTTCATCAAGCATAAGAATTTTCAGTGTCCTTATTTTATTATATAAATCATGACAGGCAAGTCTTTCTAGCAGCTGAGCTGGAGAATGCAAAAGGTCAGGCTACAATTATTCACAACTGTCCTCAGCCTCTCTTCAGGACAGCCTGCACGCTCCTGTTCCCAGGCCTTCCCTAAGACAGGGGTCATAATACTGATCTAACTCACAATGATGTGAGAAACAACTAACAATTATTAAAAAGCATAAAGCACTTTGCAAATATCAAAGTGCTATTTTGGCATCTATATAACAACCAGAAAACATTCATTGTTTGTGCTATTTGGCAATTTTGCATTTACACCTCTCCCTGACTGGGCTCTCCTGGGTAGAGCCTTGAGATTTCTACTGTGCCTCCACATGCAGGAAAAAGACATTCTTACTTAGACTAGATCCCTCATATGCACGGAGGTGGGGGTTAGTGGAAGTCACTAACAAATGCTAAGCGAAGGCAAATGAGACCAAGGAGTTTTGCATCCCAACAATGTCAACACTTTCCTGGATTTCTCACATAAAGGCCAGCAAAACTGCGAGCTAGTTGACTTTTTAGCAGGTCACTGGGTAACTGTTGATGGTCTAAAGTTCACTTGAAACACCTACATCAAGGTGAGGTGCAAAAAGGAAAGTCACACATAGCTGTGATTGTTCCTTTTCCCTGCACTTAGAAGACCACAGTTGAGACCTGAAAGAAATACTGGGTGTGGCACACACCTGGGATGGGGCGAGGGCGGGGAAGGGGGGTCATCCAGGTAAACCACCTTGACCCAGCATGAAGCTAGATTATTTTCAAGGGAGTAGCAAAGAACCCAGAACAAAATCAGGATTTCCCACATCTGAGAACCAGTTATAAATGAATTTGTAAACCCCAGACATTGCCCCTTAAAATGAGAGTGCAGCGTTTTTCAGCCCACTTTCCCTTGGATGCTTCAAAATAGCAGCTAACTGTGGCTCAGAGAAAGGAAAAGTACATTAAATATCCTTTCCTGTGTGACAAGGTTCCCCTACTTTTTGTGAGACAACAGGTGATGTGCGGAGACCGGGCAAACTCTGGCTTACCACTTGGTGGAACCAAGATAGAATCACTTATACTTGGTTTTATTTTGTCCCATAGCCCTCATTTACACCCTCTCCCTGCAGACTCCTACAGGCCATCGCGGCCTACCCTAGTCTATTGCCCGCCATCCTGTTCCCGCCCCAGCCCACGAACTACCCTTCCTCAAGGTCCTCAAAGCGCCTGGTCCTCCAAGCTCTTCACCCCCTACAGCGTGTATTTAAGGAAGTCATCATCCCAAGCGCATCTCCTGAACATTTCTTCCATGGAGAGGAGGCAAGTATAGCACCGGGAAAGAACAACTCTTACTCAACCCTCCTCCCACTTCAGGAAACCCCGAACACCAAAGGCTCCCCAGTCACTCTCAGATTGTCCCTCCCGCCCCTTCCCCATTTCCTTCCCCTGGGTCAGTCCCAGGACATCTACCCCCTAAAGGCTCCCCAGAGGGCAGCCTCCCTTGGACCCAGACCCTAGCACAGGTGCAGCTTCTGGTGCTGCGCGAGGTGCGTTTTGTAGCGGAAGCCTTTGCCGCAGCCCGCGCACTTGTGCGGCTTGTTGCCCGTGTGGATGCGGCGGTGGCGGATCAGGTGGGAGCTCTGGATAAAGCTCTTGCCGCACTCGATGCACGTGTAAGGCTTCTCGCCCGTGTGCGTGCGCTGGTGCTGGGTGAGCGTGGAGAAGTCGCTGAAGCGCTTCTCGCACTGGCCGCAGCGGAAGGGCTTCTCGCCGGTGTGCACACGCAGGTGGTTCACCAGGTGCGAGTTACGCCCGAAGCCCTTCCCGCACTCGCGGCACACGTAGGGTCGCTCACCCGAGTGCGTGCGCTTGTGCGTGAAGAGGTGCGAGCTGACGCTGAAGGTCTCGCCGCACTCGGAGCACATGTAGGGCTTCTCGCCCGTGTGCACGCGCTGGTGCTTCACCAAGTCCGAGCGCCAGCTGAAGCGCTTGCCGCACTCGCCACAACCGTGGGGCTTCTCGCCCGTGTGGATGCGCTGGTGGTTGGCCAGGTGCGAACGGCGCACGAAGCCCTTGCCGCACTCCCCGCAGGCGAAGGGCCGCAGCGCTGCCGCCCCCGCGCCGCTGGCAGCAGCGTGCGCGCGCCGGTGGCTCAGCAGATGCGAGCTGAGGCTGAAGGCCTCGCCACACTCGGGGCACGGGTAGGGCTTCTCGCCCGTGTGCAGGCGCCGGTGCTTGAGCAGGTCGGCGCGCCAGCTGAAGCTCTTGCCGCAGTCGGCGCACAGGTTGGGCCGCTCGCCCGTGTGCAAGCGCAGGTGGTTGGTCAGGTAGGTGTTGCGGCTGAAGCCCTTGCCGCACTCCCCGCAGCGGAAGGGCTTTTCGCGCGGTGGCCGGGCCAGCGGGGACCCGGCTCCGAAGCCCCCCGCCACACCCACCCCCATCATGCCCACCATCGCGTCGCACTCGCCAGCCAGGCCGAAGGGCTCCAGGCTGGCGGCAGCAGCGGCCTCCGCCAGGCGGTGAATGCGCTGGTGCTGCAGGAAGGCGGCACCGGGACTGAAGCTCTCCCCGCAGTCGGGGCAGATGGTGGGCGCGTCCATGATGCTGGCCACCAGGCTATCCAGCTCCCCGAGGTCCATAGCCATGGGGTGGTGGAGCCGGTGGAAGCGGCGGTGGGCGGGCTTGTCACCTCGGTGCCGAGTCCCCAGGGAGAGGTGTCGCCTCCAGGGAAGTACGGGAGGGGCCGGCTGCTCCTCTTCCTCCTCCTGCCGGTTCTTCCCAGCACTCTCGTCCACCTCCTGGAGGCTCCGGGATATGCTGTCAGACTCAGACAGTCCTGGGAACATCGCCATGTCAGCTACACCAGATTGGGCATCCTCTTCCCCACGGACAGGAACGCCTTCTTCCTCACTCAGCTGCCCCCCTGCAACAGAAAAAGGTGGCAGTGGGGGATTACGATATTTGGCATTCAAAAGGTAAGCCCAGAGGAAACCTCAGTAATAAAACTGTGATACCCTTCCCCAGGCACTTAGGATCCCTGCCCCTTCAAGGCCCCCTGAGAGTGGAGCCTCTCTCAACTGGATCCTGCAGGGAAAGGCCTAAAGGAAAGTGCACTCATTGACCCCTCTGCCCACCAGTTCTTCAGGCAGCTGCCTCAGGCCCAGGCCCCACTAGCTGGACCCGAGGCACTGCCTAGCAGAGCCATCTGAAGGCCTGACTGCCTGTGTTCAGGATAGTCAAGTCTGTGCCAGGTGGGACACTCCCTAAGAGCTCAGGAGAAAAGGTTTACTCACTCCAAGAGCTACCAATGCCTTTTCAGATTCTAGTCTCAAAAGACAAGAACAGTCTGCCAACCTGAGAAAGACCACCTGGCCTAACCAGGCCCTGGACTAATTTTTTCTTTTTTTCTTTCTTTTTGAGACGGAGTCTTGCTCTGTCGTCCAGGCTGGAGTGCAGTGGGGCGATCTCGGCTCACTGCAACCTCTGCCTCCTGGGTTCAAGCGATTCTCCTGCCTCAGCCTCCTGAGTAGCTGGGATTACAGGCTCATGCCACCACACTTGGCTAATTTTTGTTAGTAGAGATGGGGTTTCACCATGTTGGTCAGGCTGGCCTCAATCTGCTGACCTCGTTTTCCACCCACCCCGGCCTCCAAAGCGCTGGGATTACAGGCGTGAACCATCGCGCCCGGCCCCCTGGACTAATTTTTAAAGTACATTTGGTCAGTCTGAAACAGCTTATGGTGGACCAAAAAACTGAACTCACCTTCAGGACTTTACTATGGGTCGGGGAGGAGGATAATAGTAGGGAATAGAGAAAGAGATTACAGAACCTAGAGCTGGTGAGCCCAGGTTAGAGGCTGGTCCAGGACACACACCTGTTGGTCTCTGGCTGCGTATCCCCAAGCAGAGGGAAGATGCTGAGATGTGAACGGCCTCACATGTGCCCTCCTTCACATGCTTGTGTGCACTGCGGAGGAGGGCAGCAGGGAGTCTGGGACTGTGTCACAGGGGAAGGAATGTAACCTCGCAGTCCTAGCCATAAAGTATTTTAGCTCATTTCTGTCCCCAGAGCATGCACTGAGCAGTAATGAATGCCCAAAGACGGAAACAAGGGGGTGGGTGGAGGCCCAGCGTTCTCTCTTTCAGGTCAGTAAGAGTAAGGCATTTAGCAGAGGCCATGGGCACTTTGGGAATTAGCCACATGAACCTAGGCAGGTCACTTACCACTGAGTTGACTTATCTGCAAAGGGAGATGAGAACATAACTGTAAACATCTGGATACTTCCTATTTGCACAGTACTGTGCTTAGTAACTCTATACACAGCAACTCATTTAACTCCCAGAAACCCTGTGAGGTGGATTCTAATACTACCTGGTTAATTCTACTGTAGTGTTGTTCCAGGGGTTAATTTATAGCCGCATTCTCTACACTGTAAAGTACTATGCCACTGAGTGAGCCTCTTCACAGCTCACCTCAGACTGGGCTGAAGAAAAGGATCTCTTCAGGCTAACACAAGAAAGGCAAGTCAGTACAGAATCCCGCTTAATGGTCCTCTCTAGGTAACTCCCTTACAGAGAATGCTGTCCCTGGTTAGGATTCTAGAGGAGCTAGAAGTAAGTGTAAATGGGGCAAGTTGCATAGAAATCCCAGCTTTCTCCTCACCTGTGCAGGTGTCAGGCACTGCTTCCCTGTGCCTTGAGTCCTGTGGGTTAGAGCCCATCTCTGGCTCCAGATGGCCTTCTCTCTTGTTTGTGTCCTGTGGATTAGAGCCCATTTCTCTTTCTTCTGGGTCCCCTTCCCTGTCCTCAGAGTCCTCAAAATCGGAACCCATCCCTTTGTCTTCCGAGTCCTGGTGTGCACAGACGCCCTGATTATCTTCTTGTTTCATCCAGGAAGAAAAGGGCAAGGGAGGTGACCAGGAATCCCTGCTCCAGAAAAACACAAAGAAAGGTCATGTCAGTCTGGTCTCATCCCCTCACCACGTCTAGTCTTAATTTCCAAGTCAAATAAAATGTATAGAGTTCCAAGCCCCAGATGGCAAACCTCCACTTCACTCCACATTTTAAAATAAACAAGTGAGTGCAAAGGAGGGTGGACTGGGTGGCAGGAGAACAGTGACAACCTCACTATGAGGTTGGATGCCAACTCTCACTGGACCAAATCTTGATCTTCTGGGTATGATATGGATGTCTATTAGTGTGGTTTTATAGTTTAACAGTGAAGTAGCTGTTCCCATTTGTACAGGTGAGAAAACGCAAAACTCAAAAAGAAGAGGCCACTAACTAGCCCAAGGCTACATAACTTATAAGCACTAGAGTGGGGATTAAGCAATTGTGCTGCCTCAAAGTTCCATGCTTTTCATACTCTTATTAAGCTTGTTCTCCAGCCCACAGCAACCTTGCAAGTATTTTGGTTATCATGCAAGTATGTTGGCTCATTTAAGAAGCCAGAGAAAAAGTACATCAAGACACAAGGATAACAGAAGCATCAAGTATAGTAACTTCTTGTCTAAGACCATGTCACCAACAGCACCACCAACCTGGCTTTGTAGTAAGGATCTGCTTTGCAGGGAGGAGTGAGCCAAGATGATTCAAGTAGGCCTGGTGGGGTCAGGAATAAGAGGTACAGGTGACCCTCTATATTAGAAGCCATCTCTATCATCCTAATTACGTATTTTACAGTATCCTAATTGCAGAGAACCCTTAACAGGAACATGCACCAGAGATAACTGGTAACCCCTCTACAGAAAAGGCCAACATGTGAATCATAGGGAGAAAATGACATCAGATTCCTAAGCCTTTTGTAGATGTCAGGATAACATTTCAAATTTAAAGGGCCCCCTGCCAAGACTGAGCAGTTGAGCCAAAAATAAGTTATTTCTGCCATCCATCACTCCTACAGCTTAGCTCCAGGCAGCCAAACAGTTTCTAGGTCGAGGATCTTGGACTATAACTTTGAAGAGACTAGCTCTCTGCCTCAGCAGTCCCCAAACAGCAAGAACATGGCTGAGCAAGATGCCCCTTTCTTGGCTGGGAGCTTTTCCTGCCTCTGCGGAGGCCTTCTCTGAGGTGGCCCTGGTTCTACAGAGCCTTTGGAATGGTAAGCTGGAGTTCCAGGCAGCGGAAGTTGGAAATTCCAGCTGGGTCAGCCTCACTGTAGAGAGCCCAAAGCAAGTCAATTAACCTCTCATTGTTCCAGTGTCCTCATGAGTGGAAGAAGGGTAATGCTACTTAACCTTTCTCACAGGGAGAGTGTTAGAAGGAAACTAATGAAAAAGCACTTTGGAAAATATTGCAGAGAGTAACTGATGCTTTGAGTTTTACAAGCATGTAATACACACATTTTTCCTCTTAAGTCCTGATGCCATTCCAGCATACCCCAAAGACGTGCCACCCACTCTGTAATTTTGGCAGATGCATCACCATATTAGACTCTTTCTGAGAGACGATGATATACTCCCTAAATTAGAGGGAACATCAAGCCCTTTCCTTTAATGTCTTAGGATATGACTGTGTCTGAGTCAGGTCAGTCAACAGGTCCTGAAATGCAGTTGAATTCCTTTAGAATGTATACTGTTTAAAATGCCAAGTTTCCAACATTTGGAGATTTCTTGTCTAAGACAGTAGGAGAAAAATCTCATTAAAGCTGTAAACATTTTAAGAGGTATACTCCGTGACTACTGACCCCAAATCACTTCTGCCCATCAATCTTGCCTCTTTGGAGCTCAGACACAATGGACAAGTACATCCCTTGAGTCTGCATATATAATACACCTGCAAGTGGATAGGCAAGAGTAGGGTCATCAAACATGACCTATTGATTTGCTAGTAGTGAAAAACTGCAGGCGTTGGCAGGGTGGGGGGCAGGGGACAGGGGGAGTTAAGAGGGGACCAATCAATGGTTTCTACTAATCTGAGACCAGCAGGAGGGTTCTGTGTCAATTAAGTTAAATAATCATGTCATCAGAAACTCATAAAACTAAAACGGCAAGGTACAGTACCCAGCATGGCACAAAAGGGACTGCAGCACTCCATCCTGAGGGACAGGATTTAGGAGTCCAATCTGGGAAACAGGGAGCAGGGCTTCACTTCTAAGCCCTTTTAGGGACAGGCTTCTTAGGGGGCACCTCAGACATAGCAATAATGGAACACCAGAACGTTCTGATTTGTGATTTATTGGGAACCGAGATATCAGATATTAAATGTGGAAACATGGT
The DNA here is from genome assembly GCF_007565055.1 of Rhinopithecus roxellana. Classification (NCBI taxonomy): domain Eukaryota; kingdom Metazoa; phylum Chordata; class Mammalia; order Primates; family Cercopithecidae; genus Rhinopithecus; species Rhinopithecus roxellana. The sequence continues at coordinate 51,037,474 of NC_044556.1, read as the reverse complement.
TTGCTAGATTTAAAGGCAGGGAAAGGGGAGAGCCAGAGTGAGTTCCCCACTTACGGCTGACATATGAAGAGTTCACAGTGCTGCCTCAGAGTTAAGGCAGGTTCTGAGCTCCAAAGGGAGTACTTCCTGATCCTTATTTTCATTTAGACTAGGGGAGGGAGGATTAAGTGTGCTCTGAAAAGAGCTTGAAGTTCCTGTCACCCAGATACCATTCATAGGACAACAACTAAAATTTGTTTAAAAATGCATTATGTTAGTGCAAATCTGGAAATCTGCATGCCCCGTAACACGGATTCAGTTCCATTCACACTAGCACATCATGGGTTTTAGGCAGTTGTCAGGTAATGGAGAAGGTTATTTAGAGGTTAGGAAAGGTGATCACGATACAATTATATGAAAAGCAGCTGGTTTGAAAAATATTTAATTTTGGCTTATATGCATACTAACATGTATACTTACACACATATACACAGATCAGAGAGGAAGATCAGAAGTTTATTAAAATACTAAGCATCTCGGTCACTTTGGGGGCTTTGCAGCTATTAACTCATTTGATGTTAACGTAATAAAGTAGGATATTTCCAACTTCACAGATAGGAAACGGGCACAGAAGTGACTAGTCCGAAGTCATACACATTATAAACTGCAGAGCTGGGATACATACTTTTGCAAGTCTAGCTCCCGTACACACATTCTTAACCAGAAGCTGGTATATAGTTTGAGAAGACTTGTCCTCTTTGTACATCTGTATTTTCTACATAAACAGGTATTTTTTAATCAGAAAAATAACCAACTTTGTTTTTAACATGATAGAAGATGTTAAAACTACAATTACTCTAGAAGTAATAAAAAGGAAGACAAGGGCAGGAGTTGTGATAACCTCAGTCTAGAAAACTTAATATTCAAAAACACCAGACACCATGGTATAAAGTGTCAGATATTCAGGCATATTTTGTTCCAGCTCCTTTCCCATTCACTCTCAAAAACTAGCAATATGTTTTCCTAGGCAAGGCTGGAGCTGGATATCCAATGGGCAGCGGGGCAGTGTGATCGCTTTGTGGCCAGATTGACCTGGGTCTGAATCCTCTGCTCTTTGCCAGCCACTTTACCTTGTACAAGTTTCTCAGCCTCACTGAATCTCAGATTCTGCATCCATAAGAACAAGGATGCTGCCTCCTACCTTGCAGGGTTGTTTCTCGAGCCACAGAAATTAATGTTTATAAAAGCTGCTGGCATGTTAGAGACACAATAAATGGTAGTTATAACTATGATGAAACTTCAACCAGCTTCTTAAGAAAATTATACACACCCCCATTCTAAACTGGGGGTCACCTATTCACAGCTATGTTCATGGAGAATGGCCTTTGGCAAGTACAAACGGCTTCCCCCAGCCTTGCTGCTAAAGGTTCTATTAATGAACAACTCACAACGTGGATTCAAGAACCAGGGAGAGACTAGTTGCTTAAGGGAGCTAGGTAGAGGGAGAAAGGTTTAATTCCAAATTCAGTTAGTTTTCAGCTGCTGATTGCCCATACTGTAAACAGAGTATAGGCCTAAAGCTAAATAGGGTGTGGGTGCCTGGTTCAGTAAACTCTGACTTACACCATCTGTAAGGGAGCCCTCCTTCCCCCAATAAGAAGAAATAGAAGTTTAAGGGGGGGAAAGCAATAGCGTGGTGGGCATACAAAACTTAGTTCTACATCTAGTTGTAATCACTGAGGGAGACAATTCTGGTTTATGGCCAACACAACCATTGTGCTGTGTGACTTTAAGCGTTTGCCCCCTTCGGGCTTCTGTTCCATGAGAAGGTTGGGTTTGAATGTTCCTGAGTCCTCTTCAAGCTTGTCATATGACACACAGGTGAGTTGATCCAGGAAGGCATCATTGTCAGTTTCATTAGACATTTCCAGCTCCAGCTTGTTAATCCACACAGCAAACTCTTAATCCCCAAACATTCCACCACCACCATCACAAAACCTTTTTCTTGGATGCAGATCACTTCAGGGTGGGATTGGGCAACTTCAACAAGACTGCTCAAATCCTGGTTTCTAGAACTTGTGATATTTTCATGTCCCTTTCCCCACCTCCATTTCAAAAAAGTAAGACCTATCACCAGGAAAATGCTCAAGAGCCTTCTAGATAAAATCAACCCCACTTGAAAGAAAAATCAGATCACTTTGAAGACACTGCTACAGAGCAGAGGTGAATGTGATCAAGTATCTCTAAAAAGAGAAAAAGTCTCCAGCCTGGGCAATAGAGCAAGGTCCCTTCTCTACAAAAACTTTTTACAAAATAGCTGAGTGTGGTGTCACATATCTTTAGTCCCAGCTACTTGGGAAGCTGCGGCAGGAGGATCACTTGAGCCCAGGAGTTCCAGGCTGCAGTGAGCTAAGACTGCCCCCAGCTTCCCCCGCACTCCAGCCTGAGAAACAGAGCAAGACCCCATCTCAAAAAAAAAAAAGAGGAAGGGAGGGAATGAGGTGGGAAGATGGGGGAGGGTAACTGAAGCCAGTAGCAGAGCCAGAATTACAATTTAAACCAAGTTCATTGGCACATTCTCCAAATCCCCCACTTTGGGGCTACTTGTAAAATCTATCCCTATTGAACAAGAGCCCCACCACTTTGTGGATTTAACCTAACTTCCTATGAAGAGGTTAGGGCAGAGGAGTATACACATCTCCCCCGCCTTCCTAAATTTTACATAGAAACCAAGGCCAAAAATAGTACCAAGTCTCCCAGCCTTTAAAAGATAAAGCAGGGGCGCAGCTCCTGCCTCGCTGGAGCAGCCTTCTGCGCCGACCCCACGCGGTCACGCGGCCCCTGGCCTGGATGGCGCCGCGGAGGCGGTGTCGCCTTGGAGCGGACCTAAGCACCTTCCAATGCACTGCAGTGGGTCCATCTCCTTTGACTCCAGTAACTGAGAGGTAAATCAGGGTGACCCATTTGGCGTGTAAAGAACACCGAGGCCAGAGAAACTGAACCCCAGACGGCGTCTCTCTCAGGTAGAGGCAGCGGGTGTTCCCCTCCGCTGGCTCCTAGAAGGGACAAATGGCCAGCGCGTTAGGACTGGAAGAGGAAGGTCAGTCCCCAGCGAAGCAGCGCGGGCCGCACCTGGCAGCCTCGACCAGCAGGGACGGCCAGTTCCAGAGCAGATCACTCCCCGCCCCCGCTTGGGCCCCGCCAGCCCCCAGGGCAGAGGGCGGAAGAGTCATGTGCCGCGGAGGCCGCTGCCAGGTGGCGGGGAGCCAGGCCTGCAGGGCTGTCATGTCAGTGGAAGGAAGCAGCCCGGCCGGCGGCGGGCCAGGAGCTGCTCCCACTCGGGCCTCCAGACTGCACCTCGTTTCCTGTCTCCCACTCATTTCGAGGGTCCTTTCCCTACCTCCTCAGAGGGACGCAGGGCCGGCCAGCAGCAGCTGGAGGCTTCCTCCCTCCTATTCCCACGCCCCCCTGCCCACCACTATTTCCCAAGGGAGAGCTTCCCTAGCAGAATCCAGGCGGGGACACCCGATTGGGTAGAGTGCTGGAAAAACAGTTTCAGCCTGCGGTTTCAAAAGGCTGAACTCATGACCACAACTGGGGTCTAACCAGAGATTCCAGGGGGTTAATCATTTGTCCATCTTCAGCACCAACTGGGTGAAAAGTCAGCTAACCTCTCAGGGGATATGATCATCAGGGTCCTGCCTCCTCACTGGGAAGTTTATGGTCAAAAGGAACCCAAAGGGCAAAGAAAGCCACCTCGCCTTATTTGCAGGGGATGCGTCTACTGAGCAAGGGGTAAGCACCTTAGGCAGAATGTGTCCACAGCCAAACGTGGCAGGCGAACTTCCCCTCAGCTGACTTTGTCAAGCACAAACCCAGACTGCCCAACCCAAAATGCCAGCCACCCAAGTGGCAGACTGCTGCATGAGGGTGAACATTAATTCCAGACAGGGACAGCCAAAAGATTACTGCACCGAAGTGTTGCCCACTCTCCAGACAAGAGAAGCTAAAATAATATGGTTTCTGCCTTGTGGTTACTGCTTTTTTACCTGGAGAAGGAAGCCCAAGTTGGAAAAAGAAGGCTTAAAACGAAGGCAACAGAGAAATCAACCTGCATCCCCATGGGTCAGCACTAGTCTGAGGCTCCTTCCCATCTCTGTGATCAGGAATAGCACAAATGCCCTTGGGGTCAGGCATTTCCTGTCCATCGGTTGGGTTAGGGCCCCTCAGTTTGACCTGAGGGCCTCAGCTTATCACAAATGCCAATCCTCCACCACCACCCTATTCCTCCTGCACAAAATAAGAATTAGTACAGTGCAGACACAGATCCTAAGAGCCCTCAAAGTTAGACTATCTGCCCTCAGCTGAGAAGTCACAAAAGCTAAAGGTTTTCCTGTTGGCATTTACTGTCCATGTTTTACATTTAACTGATTAGAATCTTCTGCGACATAAATCGGTGATCCATTTTCCTGTATATTTTTCTTATATACAGGAAATCCTTCTGTTCATGGTTTTTTATTTCCTGTGCTCCACCACCACTACTGTTTTACACCCTCAGCTGTTTTATTTCGTAAGAGAAACTTTGGGCAGCCCTCAGACTTATTATCTCTAGACACTTTCTCAGCAGCTGGCTCAAATGTTCCATGTTTGCATTTCAGCAAATCACAGACCTTGGAAATTCCTTCGTCCAACCTTCTTTTACAGAGATGAAACTAAGGCTAAAAAGGGAAAGTGACTGAAAGTCAGGTTTTACTAGAAGAGTTGTGGCCAGACTCTCAATTTTGCTGATGGTGTTCTCCAATGATCTTTGCATCACTTTAATATAAAACACATCTTCAAAAAAGAGCCAGATAAATCGAGGACATATACTTGTCTTTTTTTTTTTTTTTTTTTTTTTTTTTTTTTTTTTTTTTTTGCACACTGATTAATCAGGGTCCTCCTGAGAAAGAGAACCAATAGGATGTGTGTGTGCGTGTGTGCGTGTGTGTGTATAGAGAGAGAGAGAGAGAGAGAGAGATTGATTTATCATAAAGAACTGGCTCATGCCATTATGAGGTCTGGCAAGTCCAAAATCTGTAGGGTGGGCTGACAGGCTGGAAACCCAGGAGAGCAGATGCAGAAAATTCCTCTGAATATCAGTCTGTTTGTTCTATTCAGGCTTTCAACTGATTAGATGAGGCCTACCCACATTATGGTGGGTAATCTACTCAAAGTCCACTGATTTATATGTTATCCTCATCTAAAAAACATCCTCACAAAAACACCCAAAATAATATTTGACCACAAATCTTGGCATTCTGTGGCCCAGCCAAACTGACACATAAAATTAACCGTCATACATACTGTAGCTTAAAAGTGTAGTCTGCAGTAATTGCATCATATTTCAAAATTTACCCATATAAACGTTTTTCATGAAAACCATTACTACATACAGATAGTCAAATAGAGTCTCAGGGTATATGTGCTCTAGAGGACAGCAGGGAAAAATCAAGATTAATCTTAAAGATCTGCACAGCCACATGTGTGTATTGTCTGGATTGGGGTCCTAGTTGTGTAACACTCCTACAGCAGAAAGACATGCAATTTAATCATGTATTTCACTGAAGGACAAAAGAGAAAACAGGCTAAGACTGCACCAGGGATTTATGTGAGATATGGGAGTTGTTAACAAACAGCCTTGTTCTGGGAAAGTTGATGCTGGAATCCCATATTAATGTTGCCAGATGGGGCCAGGTGACCTCAGGAAGTCTTTTCCAACCCAGATGATTTTGCGATCATATTTCCACTGTAATGCATAGCCCTCAAGAGAATGCTTATCATAGCAAATAAGGAGAGAGGGGTGTTGAGGCCAAAGGACTTGAGGCATACATTCAATCACCCCAGCTTCCCACTGTAGATTCAACAACAACAAAAAAAACTGCTCTTCCAATTCTTTGCCCAAAATAACTGTTTGGTGTTGTTGATGAAGAATGGCTGGCGTGTTCCAGCCCAGCGCATTTCAGCAGTGGGTAAGTGACACCTCTCCTTATAATCTGCCAAGATATCTTCCAAAAAGAAAAAACAGGAATAAAAACGTAAAGAAGTCACCTGATGCCTGAATTTTCCTGCCTACCTGTTAACCTCTACAGCTAGTTTTTGGCATGAAGTAAAACTTTGCATACACTTAAAAACATGTTTTAAGTAATTACATACCTGTTACTCTTATTTCCTTAAAAATTACAGATTATCAGCAAAAACCAGATCATAGGAAAGTATGTAACACACATGATCCACTTTCTTCAATAACAATGCAACAGTGACAAAAATGGCAAAGAAAGGGGAAAGTAGAGAGAACTGTAGGTCAAAAAACATAAACAATATCAACCAACCCCAATATATTGACCTTATTTGAATGCCAACTCAAACAAACAAATTACAGAAACAAATTATAAGATAACTGAGGAACTGTGAATATTAATTAGATATTTGATATCAAGAAACTTCATTTTGTCAGGTGTTGGTACTGAGATTAAGTGTACAAAGAGTTCTTATATCTTTAAGAGACATATAATGAAATATTTACAAGTGAAATGGTATGTCTAGAATTTGCTTCACCATAATTCCTGGGCAAAGGGGAATGGGCGGGGGTACAGATTAAGCAATATTGGTCATATATTGACCACCATTGAAGCTGGGTGGTGGTATATGTAGGCTTATTATACTACTCCATCTATTTTTATATATTTACTAGAAAACCTACTAATACAAAGTTTTAAAATGAATAATTATATTTTTTTCTGAAATTTTGGGTTATTTATGTTCATTTAAGTTCTGGCCAGAACATAATAAAATATAAGTGATTTCCATAAAAGGAGTAGCCTGCTTTTATAAATCATGCCGAAACAAGAGTGGTTACGAGGCTTAATACTGAATAAAGCTCATGGGAACTGGGAGAAGGGGCAATGGAGCAAAGATACTAATGGAAACTTAAATTTGATGCTTTTTGCTCTTTTTTAAAATGAGATAAAGGAATAGCTGTTATGTTCAAAATAGAATCAGATTCTGTTTCCATTTTCATCTACTTTTATATTTCCAAACAACTAAAAAAGGATCCTGCCCACCAGAACTTGTTTATTTCCACCATTGATGCAGCAACTCTACACTCCAAACCAAGAAGGAATAAACTGGATTAGGAGTCCTAGTTGTGACAATTCTATGAGGGGAATGCTTTATCCCCAGGACAGACAAAGTAATGAAAGGATGTGAGTATCCAGTAGGTTAAGTACTTCAATAATTGGTCCTCCCTGGAATCACCTTCTAAGGGGATGAAAAATGGAAGAGTGTGTACAGATGAAAAGGAAGATAACACAATAGTGATTTATGAAAATATGATCTCCACGAGATGAACTCTGAGAGGAACAGAATTACTTTACTAGCTCAAACTGAGACCTTTTAAATTTAGATAGTGTCCTCAGACAATGGTCAGAGAAACTCTGAGGATGCCAGTCAAATTGCTTCATACCACAGTATAGAGAGCAACTAGAAGATATTATGCTCCTACTTTACATGAGAACTGAAAGCTCACAGGTATTTTCTGTTTCAGCCAATGGTGCACAGTAAATCTAGGATGCACACACCCAGTCACAGGACACAGCTTTCCTCCAGGAAGTGATGCATCTGTCTCAAGAAGGAGGCTTGTGTGTCTGGGACTCATTCATAACTGGAACATCACGTTACTAAGTCATTCATCAGGTTCAGTCTGGGTTCCTTACCTTTAGTTCCTAACATTTCCCAAAGAGAGCAACAGTACTATACAAACTTGCAAATAGAATAACGGCATTTTTCTTGAGCACGAGTTCTTAGTCTGAGAACCTTCAGAATCCGTGAACTCCCTGCAACCTTATGGAAATGTGTCTGTAGGCACTTTCTCCTGATGAGAAGGCCCAAAGCTATTTCTTGGACTCTGAAAGGATCCATGGAACAGAAACAAAAACCCTGTTATAAACCACTATTACAAAGGACTCATGATATATTTCCTTATCATAACAATTCAAAAATCATCCAGAGTGGTTTTGGGTAAGGGGGAGAAGAGCAATTTCACCACTGTATGCCACAAGATCTTTTGGTGTGCTGGTGGAGAAGAGAAGATAACGGCAGTATGTCCAAAAGCAGGCAGTAGCGCAGACAAAAATATCAGTAAATTTCAAACACATATGGAGGGTGAGGGACCCAGCAAATGTAACCTGCCTGATCCAGTTTGGTGACCTCACCTAACACCCTATTTTACAGATAAGTCAGGCAATGGAAACCAAGAAAGGTTAAGTAAATTCCCCATGAACACACCAGTTAAGGGCAGACAGGAGCCTAAATCACTGGCATATTAACCTTTGTTCCAATCCCCCCTTGCTACTCAATCCAACATAACCTACGGTGCTTGGCTAATTCACACTTGCAATTTAGGTCTCCCAGCATCATTAGTTCACCTGCTTTTCACTTCCTAGTCACTCAGGTTATGTGATAGGTGCACTAAGAGGGAGGGAAGTTGTTCCTCAAGACTGTAACACCCTGCCTCTCTTGGATGTATCTAATTTATAATCTTGACCCCAGGTTCATGGCTCCTGTCAGCTGCTTACTTGGGCAGTGAGTAAAATCACATTAATCAAGCCATAACCTAGCCAGTACACAAAATGCTTTGTTAGTTAATCCTTCTCCTCTCAAAGGAAAAAGAATTAAAATCTGGACAAAGTCACAACTCATTCCTAACAAATCTTCAAAATGTTAGCAAAGTCATCTTGCCTGCAAAGAATAACATGCAAATACCCGGATAAAGAAGGGCATTCTGGGAGTTACACAAAACTGCAACATAAGGAGGCCTAATTCACATTTAACTGCACCATGGGATCAAGGACTCAGTTCATCCAATGTGACCCATTACTACAAATACAGTTTCTCAGCTCCACCCTGTGCTTTAACAGCTTTGTAGTCCCCATATGGGAAGTTATATAGATGTGTGCCTGGTGGCAGGGAAAGCACCACTCCAAGTACATTTTGCTGTAGAGAATGTATCCACAGATAATGAGCAAATCTCACAACTTGAATTCACAAAGGTGTCAAGTTGGTAGAGGATGGGGCCACCCTTCAGATTACTGGATTCCTTTTAGGTACAATCTCCCTTGCACCAGATTCTCCCAACCCGCTCTGTCATATTCATGAGTTTAGTGCTCTGGCTTTAGTGACAGCATTTCACTGACTTCATTTTTCCTGTTTTATTCCAGACTCCTGATAATTTTTTTCCTATTGTAGTTTCAATTATTTTTTCTCTAGAAAAAACATAGAAAATGTTCTTCAAACTTAACTTCATGTGATCCTCAGAAATGATCTCTGACTTAACAGGTTTTGGATTCTCTGCTGTTTTTACTAGAGGAAAACAGAACATCTTGTTGGCTTGAAAAAAAAGCAGTTGTTTGAATTAACATTGACTTAATGGAATGTTAGAGTAAACACTGAATAATACGGAGTCCTTTGTACAGTATTTGAAAAAAAAAATCATCATCTGTGTGTGTGTATGTGTGAGAGAGAGAAAGAGAGACAGAGAGAGAGAGGAAAGAGAGAGAAAGGAGAGGGGAAGACCATGAAGCCTCAAAAGTACTGGTTATACCGTTTAAAAAACTCTTTGAAGACATTTTTCTATTCAAACTATGAAACTTATTAAAAGGGGAGACTGCTTCATTCTGCAGTATCATTTTTAAATTACTAAAACCAATTATCAACCTATATTATATTTTCTCCTGCAATGCCATTTTTTGGCCAAATAAATCTTACAGGCTATTGGGAAAAGGACGAATAAGTATTAGTGAGCCCCAGTTAAAAACTTAACGTCACCACGACACTCTCACAGTTTCCCAGTGAACTTGGGCTTCCAGATGGGACAACCTCAGCAGACAATGTTAATTGCTAACATTTAGTTAGCAATTATCAGCTATATTATTTCTACCTTCCAAATTCAGTGGTCTCTTCTCCTTTGATCTCACCATCAACACTGTAAAGTGCTTGGCATTTAATAGGAGTTCAATAAATGGCTGCGGAAATCTTGCTGAGACACTCTCCTTGGAAATTCTCTTTGCTTAGCACCCACAGTATTGCACTGTCCTAGTCCTCCTCATACTTCGCTGACCGCCGTCTCCTCTTAACTCCTAAAATAGGTCAGCCTTCAAGGGTTTTTTTACATTTTCTTCTCCCTCTCCCTCAACTGTTTTGCCTCTTCCTGTAGCTTTATACAGCTCTTCTATCCAAAGACCTCACAAATTTGAATCTCTCACCCAACCCCTGACCTGCACTCCAGATCCACATTTCTCGTGATGCCCCAAGCATTACAGCTGAGGAGCCTGAATGTCCCTTCCAGTCCTGAGGTGCTGTCCCGCATGTCCCATGTGATAAGGGACAGGAGGCAGCAGAAACAGGAAAATCACATGCAAAGAAGTCAACAGCACGGATTCAAGTAGAAGTCTGTCACTGACACATGGTGTGCCCAGGACAGTTATTTCACCTCTTTGAGTCTTAGTTTAATCATCTACACAATAGGGGAAAACAAGCTACCTTGAAAGGATGCTATAAAGACTCAATGAATTTCCATTTGTAATGTATCTGGCCCAAGTCAGTTTTAAAAACAAGTATTAGTTCTTTTCTTGAATCTTTGCTACAAATCAGCTCCTCCTGGCAGTGTCCATTTCTGTTAAAGCCGTCTTTGTTCTTACTCAGAAGCTCAAAACCCTGGACTCAACTTTGACCTGTCCCTCACCCCTTTCAATCAAATCAGTTGCCATGTTCTTTTTACTTTTCTCTTTTTTCAGTTGCCACTATCACTGCAGTACATACTTTTACTAGTTACATGCACCTACGTGTCAGTACTGCATCAATCTTAAAACCTAATTGTCACTTTACTATTCTGCTCAGAAACCCCTAAGTGACTTTGTCATATAAGCACAGACTCAAGTCGTTAACAATGTAGCCCAAGGCTCTCTTACCTCATCTTAACCTCTGTCCCCTAACCCCAGCCCAAAAGGGTTGCTATAAATCCCCCAGAAGGAACCCGGTTTTCCCTTCCTCAGATGCTTTTCCTCCTCAAAGCATGGGTTACAGTCTGTCCTTTCCTGGAGGGAGCGGCACCTGTAATGGTTAAAAGTTCAGATTCTTGCCAGGCGGGGTGGCTCACGCCTGTAATCCCAGCACTTTTGGGGGCCGTAGCCAGTGGATCGCTTAAGCTCCGGAGTACAAGATCAGCCTGGGCGACAGGGCAAAACCCCGTCTCTACAAAAAAAAAATTAGCCAGAATTGGTGGCATACACGTGTGATCCCAGCTACTTGGAGGGCTGAGGTAGGAGGATTGCTTGTGCCCAGAAGGTATTCACACCACTGAACTTCAGCCTGGATGACAGAGCGAGATCCTGTCTCAAAAAAACCAAAAACCAAACGAGATTCTGGAGCCATAGACCTGTGTCTAGCTGTTAGCCTTAAGTAAATTATTCAACCTCTTTCAGCCTTAGTTTTCTTCATCTATAAAATGGAGAGAACAACTGAACCTACCTTATAGGGATATTAAGTGCTCAGATAGAATTATCATTATTTTTTCACTTTGTATGACTTAAGATACTTTTTCTTATCTTATTCTGCCTAGTATTAGTTTTTAAAATAGAATCATACTCACAATAATTCATATCTTATTTTTGGCTCTCCTTTTTCTCCTACCACCTCCCAACTGTAAGTTCCTCATGGGAACAAACATTTTATTCACTTTGATAATTCCCTCACACCATGGACCTTCAAATAGTTCTTGAAATGGATAAAATCAGGAGTAATTATTTCTTCCCCTCAGTCTCAAAAGGAAGACCTAAAAAGACTAGGAAATCTAGTGATTCGGCAAAATCACATCAGGTAAGGTAGAGTCATAGAGACAACCTAACTCTCCTAACTGGATCTAATAACCTGTTAGCACCAGGAGCCAAGCATGCTTCATTACCCTGATAAACAGGTAGCCATGACAGGAAATGGCAATTAACCTCAAAAGTTAGGCAGACCATTCTCAAAAAAGAATTCTGCATCTCTTGGCCCAAATGCCAGCATGCTTTGTTTGTATCAAATGGCCCTGTGTGGGTCCTCCCTCCACTCCAAGAGTTTAACCCTTGATTCAGCTGTGCAAACAGAGATGGCACGGGGCTGTTTATGTTCACTGTGGGGAATGCTACTAGACTGCCCCCCCATGACAGGACAACTGCTTCTGTCCCACCCAAGGAAAGCTAGGACTAGCAGTCACAGAAATTAAATGAAGAATGAAGAAAGACCAACATTTAACCTTCAAAGTAATTTCGAGACTAAAGAAGTTGCTGGGTGAGGCAGGGCAGGGAGTACATTCAAATACCCAGGAGATTTGCATTTAACATTATCACAAGAAGAGAAAACCAAACACCGCATGTTCTCACTCATAGGTGGGAACTGAACAATGAGATCACTTGGACTCGGGAAGGGGAACATCACGCACTGGGGCCTATCATGGGGAGGGGGGAGGGGGGAGGAGGGAGGGGTTGCATTGGGGAGTTATACATGATATAAATGATGAATTGATGGGTGCTGACGAGTTGATGGGTGCAGCACACCAACATGGCATAAGTATACATATGTAACAAACCTGCACGTTATGCACATGTACCCTAGAACTTAAAGTATAATAAAAAATAAAAAATAAAAAATAAAAAAAATAAAAAAAAATAAAAAAAAAAAACATTAAGAGTGGCTATTCAGACTAAAGTTTTATTCTCTGGCAGTTTTCAAGGGTTTCACGTTTTGTTTTGTTTAATCTTACTACAACAAGAAAGGCATGGATTTCTCGATTTCTCTTCTCACCTACATAGAATCATCAGCCTAGAAAACCCTTTTCCTAAAGGCCCAGAATTTGGCTGGGAAACAAATGAAGGCCCTTAAGAAAGTTAGTAAAGATCACATGCCATATAGGAAGTGTTGACCAGGAATACTCACCACACCACCAATTCAATCAATAAACACAAGCATGTATTAGGAAGTGGAGAAACAGAAACAAAGGATGTCCTGTGACAACTGCCCCCCAGACTAGTGTATGCTGTGGCTGCAGTCTGGTTAAATTCAACTAACACTTATTGTTATAAGGGGGGGTGGTAAAAGGGGAGTGTGTCTTCAAGTTAACTCCACATTTTGGTTTCTCAGTTCTGGAGTAAACTAGTTTTATATTAAATTAAATCTGGCACACACACACCCACCTACCCCGCCCCCCCCCCCAAAAAAAGAAACGATGGAGAAACCTCGTATACAAAAAATAAATAAATAAATAAAAACCAAGAAAACGAGTCACAGGTGGGGAGAAAATATTTGCAAAAAATATATATATGATAAAAGACTGTTAACCAAGATATAGAAAGAACTCTTAAAACTCAATGAGAAACAACCGAATTAAAAAATGGGCAAAAGATCTGAATAGACACCTCACCAAAGAAAATATACAGATGGCAAACAGGCACATGAAAAGATTTTTAACATTGATATGGTTTGGCTGTATCCCCACCCAAATCTCATCTTGAATTGTAGTTCCCATAATCCCCATGTGTCATGGAAGGGACCAGTGAGAGGTAATTGAATCATGGGGGCGGTTGCCCTCAGGCTGTTCTCACGATAGTGAGAGTTCTCAGAAGATCTGATGGTTTTATAAGGAGCTTGTCCCCCTTTGCTCAGCACTTCTCTCTTCTGCTGCCACGTGAAGAAGGACATGTTTGCTTCACCTTCTGCCATGATTATAAGTTTCCCGAGGCCTCCCCAGCCATGCAGAACTGTGAGTCAATTAAACCTTTTTTCCTTATAAATTACCCTGTTTGGGGTATTTCTTCATAGGAGCATGAGAACAAACTAATACAAACATCAATGTCATTTGAGAATTTCAAGTTAAAACAAGATGCCACTACTCGCTTATTAGAATGGCCAAAATCCAAAACACAACACCACCATAGAGTTATCAAGCTGTGAAAAAACATGGAGAAACCTTAAAACGTATACTACTGAATGATAGAAGCCAACATGAAAAGGTCACATACTGTATGATTCCAACCATATGACATTCTGTAAAAGGCAAACTACGGAGACAGTAAAAAGATCAGTGGTTGCCAAAGGTTAGGGGAAGGGAGGGATAAATAAGTGAAGGACAGAAGGTGTCTAGGACAGTGAAATTATTCTGTACTACTCTATAATGGTAGATACCTGTCATTATACATTTATCAGAACCATAGAATATACACCAAGAGTGAACCCTGAAGTAAATTATGGATTTTGGGTGATAATGATTACCAATATAGGTTCATAAGTTGTACCAAATGTATCACGCTGGAGCAGGATGCTGAGAGTGGGGGAGGCTGTACATGTGTGAGGGCAGGAGGCAGACAGGAACTCTACTTTCTCATTTTTGCTGTGAACCTAAAACTGCTCTAAAATATTTTTGAAATTTTATATATATACACACACACATAATGTACATATATGTAAGATATCTTCCCCAGCTTATATAATTTATAAGCATACAACCTTATCCATACCTCATTGTAAAAAATGGTTTGTGCCATCATTTTAGGAACAAATTTAAATGAAATTTTAAAAATACATAACACATTCATTCAACAAATATTTATCAAACCCTTACCATGTACTACCCATTATTCTAGATTCTCTGTTGTAGAAATTACATTCTAATGAACTTTCTATCCTATCTTCTATTTCTAAACCACCTTCTAAACCACCTCTACTTTCTAAACCACCTTCTATTATCAGAAATCATTGTCAGTACCTGCCTGAAGGATTATTTTCAAAACTAGCAAAACAAAAATAAAGTGATTCTTTGAAATTCACAAAAGTTCCCAGGTATGGGGGACAAAAAAGTTCAACAACTGGAAAAGTCTTCCAATAGTGCCCTGCTAAACTTCATCAAGCATCAAAGATGTGCTAAGCACATGAAATAGCTCTGAGGTGATGAGCCAAAGCAAAACATTTCTTAGCAAATAAAACCCAGAAACTTTATTCTTCTTTTATAATTATGGTAAGATCCTGATAAACTTCTCAGAAGACCATGTATATCTGAAGTAGCTCTCTGAATAAAAGTAGGCCCTTTCCCTTTAACTACCCATAGCAAATTTAGCCTCCACAGGAAGGAGAAACCTGAAGTATCGCATGTGACCCTCCCACACACCTGCTGGAACACTGTTGCTGGCCTGGGGATGCACAAAACATGACTTGCTGAATAGAATCAGTGATCCCAAGAACTGTCCTATTCTCCTTTAACATGACTAATGTGCTTATAACAACCCACAGCACGCTGTGTTTATACCAGGGCTTTCAAAATTGTGTGCACCCTTGAGGTCAGAGAAAAAGAACGTTTAGTCAACCTAAAGAAATGGGTTCAATCTTGTGATAGGTGAAACCCTCTTCCACCCAAAGAGGAGATGCTACTGATCTTTTAACCATCCCTTATCAATACATGATGAAATGAATGCCAAATCTGTGCCCCACACAAATCTTGCTGCTCTGATGAAAACAGAATGAATTATCTTCCTTCCTCTCACCAGCCTTCTTTTCCCCCAGTAAGTGCAGCCAGTGAAACCCCTCTGATTTTCTCAGATGTGCATGACATCTGAGAGATTTGGCATGACAGCAAAGGGAAAGGTACTAAACAATGCCCCACCCCATTACCCAAAATCATTAAAGACTATAAATCATTCAGTGCCCATGTTAGTCAAGCTAAGAAAACTCAGCTTACAGTGGTTTGCTCTGGCATATTTCCAGAAGGTACTTTCCTCTTTTGGAAGTTACATGAAAAGGGTGAAAATTAACTAAGAAAATAATTATCCTCTCTCCCTCTTCTACAATATAAGCAAACTATCAACATGCAAATAATATTTCATGCCTCCATTTCTGCATTTTAGTCATTACCAATTCATCATTAACTCAGTTTCTGAAAGTCTACCATATGCCAGATCGTGTTCTGGACATAAAGTCCCTGTCACGTGTGGGAACCCACTCAAGTCTACTTTCATTAAGAAAACACTGAACTGCAGAATTTTAAACGATGCAAGAGATTAGGGGAGAGGCTGAGGGTGGCCTGGTGTAGTTGAAAAAGGCTACCCAAAAGAAGTGAGACTTGGCCTGGCAAGAGGAATTCAGACAGGCTGGGAGAAAAAAGAAAAGAATTCCAAACACACACAGTTCTGTACCCAAAGGTCTTATTAGGGGTTCTGAACCTGGCCTTTCCAACTGATGGTCACGAGAGTTTGAGGACATAAAAATACAAAATCTATGAAAAAAACAGTACTTCTCAGAATAAGATCCATTAGGATGATTTCAGAAGCACAACGTTACTAGTAGGAAATCTGGGAAGTGAAGGACTTCAGGAGAAGAAGGAATAAAGAACTGTCCATTTTCTCCCATGGAAAGCAAATTCTGAACAGGCTTGGCAGTCAGGAGACCTAAATTCCAATCTACACTCAGTTCAGAATCTGGGACTCCAGGCAAGTTTCTTACCTTCTCTCCAAGCCCTAGTTTCCTCATTTTTAGAATGGGGCTAACGGCCGGGCGCGGTGGCTCAAGCCTGTAATCCCAGCACTTTGGGAGGCCGAGACGGGCGGATCACGAGGTCAGGAGATCGAGACCATCCTGGCTAACACGGTGAAACCCCGTCTCTACTAAAAATACAAAAACTAGCCGGACGAGGTGGCGGGCGCCTGTAGTCCCAGCTACTGGGGAGGCTGAGGCAGGAGAATGGCGGGAACCCGGGAGGCGGAGCTTGCAGTGAGCTGAGATCCGGCCACTGCACTCCAGCCCGGGCGACAGAGCGAGACTCCGTCTCAAAAAAAAAAAAAAAAAAAAAAAAAAAAAAAAAAAAAAAAGAATGGGGCTAACAATATGTAAGTCATCAGATTAAATAAGTCATCAGAATAAACATGTAAATCACCTAGTTTAGTAGCTGATAAACAGATGTTCAATAAGTGGCAACTATTATTGTAATCACATAAAAAGAAGCATGAAAAATTGCCCAGTTCAAGATAACTGAGGGACTACTAAATTGTAGTGTCTTTGGGGAAAGTTTGAAAGTCTGATTTGTTTTCTATTTCTATATGCTACATTTTAATCCTGGTACATTGCTTGGGCTATACAAATAAAAATGACATGGTAAATGTCTGGCTTACTTGCCAATAGCAGGACAGTCTTCGTAGTGCTGCTTTTCTAATGAGCACTTTGCACCTTCATAATTGAATGGAAACAGTTACCTTCTTCAGTCTAGGATAATGACAAGCATTGTTGATTATTTGCTTGGGATTAATCCACTCCATATTCTGCCTGAGAGTTTAAAATGTAGGCTGGCAAAGAACTTATTCAACAAACTTTTTGTCAGTGTCCTTGTACTAGACATTATGATAGGTACTTTTAGGGTCTCTCAATCCAGGAGCAAAAGGAAAAGCCTCAGTCTGACATGTCCTAGACACTTTATTTTCACAATTGCAATGAATCCTCACAGGTCTATGAGAAAGGCTCCATCCCCTTTTCTAAGGAAAGGCAAGAGAATTCAGATATTTTCATCCTTTCACTCATTCTTTGATTTATTCGTGTTTTCAAGTCAAACATCCTTTGAGCACTTGTTAGGTATTAACTTCTAAAGCAGGTGTCATTGAAATAATACAAATTACCAAGGGGTAAGATTAATTTTGACTGCAAAGGTTGGCAAGAGTTCTATAAGGGAGCTAATCAACTGGGCCAGGATATGTACCAAAAATAATTAGCGACAGGTGCAGGGATGTCCAGCAAGCATGGGGTTCAACCTGGCAGTCACAGAGGTACAAGAATGTCTGTTGCATCTTCAAGGATTGGGGAGTTATTTGCTCCAAGGATGGGGAGGTAAATTGGGGTGGGCAGGTCCACTGAAAGACAGAGGTAGGTAGGCACTGAATTGTGAAGAATTTTAAATCCCAAAGTAAGGAGTTACTTTTGTTGATTATATTAACTCTACATAGTGTGTGGTACTGAGAAACCTGTTAAGGGGCAGGTGAAAGAAAAGAAAGAAGAACTAGGATCTTAGATACAAAGAAAAGCCCATATGGTACTGACATAGGTTCAAGCTCCAAAATAACTCCAAAAATAATTGACACTGCAGCTATTTTTTTCTTTCTACATAACAGACAAGCTCCTTCTTGCCTTAGTTTATCATCCTTGCAACCAACCTTTACCCTTTCTCCTTCCCTTCACAGGACACTAGTAATTAGGCAAAAAAAAAAAAAAAAAAAAAAAAAAAAATGTAGATTCTGAGGAAATTCAAAGAGTTTTTGTTGGGGGAGGGAGAGGAAATGTGATGCAACTCCATGAGCCTTAGTCATGCTCTGATGTGAGGTCATCATTTACCACTTCAATCCAGCCACATCAGCTGGTTCTTCTGTCTGACTAGCATCCATTTACCCCTCTATCCCAGTAGTTCTGAAAGGCCATCTATGTGTTCCTTTGTGTAATGTAAAGGGCAGCCTGACTTCACATTTATGATCTTGTTCAATCGGATGCCATCTTATTCTCTGTTGGGCATGGCTGAACTTTTGACATCAACTTTCCCTTAACAACAACCCCCACTTCACACACACACACACACACACACACACACACACACAGCCAATATGTTCTAACTAGAAATCATCTGAATTCACAGAGCCTCTTCCCTTCACTTCATTATCCTCATGCCCTCATCCTAAAGAGCTGGGTTTTTTGTTTGTTTTTTTTTCTCAATCCCATTCTTTATCTCAGTTCAAATGCCTCATCTCTCCTAAAGAAGCCAGGGAAGAAATGTTTTGTTTCTCCTCGAAAGCCATTTATATCAGGCTCAGGGCTCTCTCCATGCCCTACAGCATCATTCTTCCAACCATGAGCCTTGCATACTCCTGCCTGGCCACATAAGTGGCATTCTTAAAGGTCCATTTGGCTCCTCAAATGTATTCCACATTAAATAATATCCACATGTTGGCTTGTTGAGAGAAGAAGGTAAACAGTTGGGAACATCAACAAAAACTCAGGGAAGGGGAGAAAGGAGAGATAGTGAGTGTGGCCCCTTAGGCATGCTGAGTTCAGTTACAACAGTCACACTTGGACTGTGTTCAAAGTTGCCCACTCATCCACCGCAGCTCCTCAAAGACATTTAACTTGCTAGCCATTATCCGACCGCATTTACCAGACGCTCAGTCTTGAGGGAGGAGGGTAAGGCAGTAGGGGATGCGGAGTATTGGTGTCATCCTACAGGTTAAGGACAAACATGCCCGCTACAAGGACAGGGATACATCACCAACTTCAATTCAGCCTAGGGTTCATGTAGTAAGGGGTGGGTGATTCACTCCTGTAGGGGAGGCAGGGCGGTGGGGGTGCGGTTAGGAAAAAGGAAAACCGTGGCAAGTCCCAGAGGAAGTGGTAGTCGATTTCCGATGCATGGTCATAAGGTACTCTCAGCGCCTCTGTGTCGCTGCTCCCCCTCAACCTTTTACTCACCCACTCCTCCCAACACGCGCCTCACCCGTGTCTCCATGCACAATCCTGAGCCTCGGCATCCCCGTGAGGTGTGCAGGTTCCAGCTTTGCCCACCACCCCACCACCTGCCGACATGGACATTTGTGGTTGGAATGCCTCCCGGGGCTAGACGGCGACCCCTCTTGGGCTGCGAGCTGCTGTCCATCTCTCCACCCACTCGTCCTTATTGTGTCATTTGCCCGGTCTGATGGCAGCCCCAAAGCCGCTCATCTGAGTGGGCTAGAATGGAGAAGAGAGGAAAAGGGAGGCACACATTTCATTCACTAGTACCCAAGATGACCTGCCGCTTCTCTTCTGCCCCTTCTCGGAGCCCCCCACCCTCCCTTAGCCCCAGTGGGGCTGGGGACACGGACAGACAAGGCAAGGAGAGCGCAGTCCGTCAAGGTCCACAGCTGCACACAAAGCCCTTCACCTTCTCCTTGCCTTCCAAGCTCCTCCCTGGGCTTGGTTTCTCCGAGGGTCTCTGATGCCCCCTTCGGTGGTCGGCGGGACGGTCCTATTCCCTCTTGCATCGCTGTCTCCTCCCTCATGTCTCAGCCTCCTCCTTCCCGCCCCTCGCCACATACCCCTGAGGGAGCTCAGCCCCGGATTTGCGGGCGCGAGAGCACCCCATAAGCCCGGGGGCCTGCGCCCCAGGGGAGCGGACAACGGTCCACTTTACGAGGCACAACTTCGCCCAGCCGTTCCGCCACCGCACTCGAACACACACCCCATCCCCGCAGCGGTCGAGTCTGGTCCCGATCAGCCCCATCCCCGAGAGGCGGTTGAGCCCAGCCACAGCCAAGCTCCTACCTGCGCGGCGGCTGGCGCGGCGAAGAGCTAGGGCACCGAGCGCCCCGGCCCGAGCCCCGCACCGCAGCGCGTCTGCCCTTGTGCGGCGGCGGCGGCGGCGGCGGCTGCAGCGGCCGCTGGCTGGCCCGCTGTATGGTTGGTTGGTTGGTTGGCTGGCTGGCTGGCTGGCTGGCTGGCTCGCTGGCTGGCTGCCCGGCTGACTCCTCACTGGGGCTTCCTGTAGGGCTGGACAAAGGACATTTCCTGGGAGGAGCGGGAGAATGCTCCCAGCATGCCTCGATTTGTAGTTCCCGGGGACTTCCTGCCATCGCAGCAGCGGGTGCCCTGGAGGTAGCTCCGGCCAGGCTAGGACTCCGGGACAGGATGAAAGGCGCTCGCTGTTTCCCTAAGCGCCGTGGGGAGGGGAGCGGCCGGCAGGTCCTGCCCCACGCCCCGCCCCGCGGCGCTCATGGAGCCGGCTGCCCCGGAGGGCGCGAGATCCCAGCCCAGCACTCCGAGCTAGCGGCACCGGTTACGGGCGGCCGGAGGACGCTGCCACTGAGCTGTCCCATGGTGCGGGAGGGCTCTGCGGTGGGAGAGGCCCTTTCTTTAAAACACCGGGAAGTTTGTGATGGGTTCGCTTTTTTAAAATTAATCAAAAAATATAAAATCTATCTTTTAAAATAGATTTTCTTTTTGTCTTTTAAGCCGTTGACATCCTGCTGGGGGCCGATTAAAGAACTTGATTGCTCACCAGGAATTCAAGTTCCTTAAGATCTTGGAGCTTCATCTTTAAAACCATACAGAGCTGATTGTTTCCAGATCCCGACCCGGTGACATTCCTCCCTCCACTGTTGGCCTTGTCCCAAACATCTTTTCAAGAAAAGCAATTAAATTGAAATTGAAAATAAATTACGTAAAATAAATATTAGACATGTGAAAACCTGTGTGCTTCTGAATTAAGAAAGTGCTGGACTTTCTACATATCTTTCTTTCATTAACCTTTAGGATTCAGCTTAGTTGGTCCTATAAAACATGTGATGGCCACTGTATATTGAGTGTGTGTATTTCGGGAAGTGGAAGGGTGAGGAGAAGAAGACATTGGCTACAAGAGGGGTAGCCTAGCAAGAGTCTATGATGCCCTGCACACGTTTTTGTCTATTTCTGGGACCACAGACTCAGGACCCTTAGAAAATCAAGGAAGGACCACATAGAGACTAAATGAGTAAAAGCTGTATTCTCTCCAGGAGCATGAGCAGAATGTAATAAACTGAACTAGGAAAGGACAAGTTCTAGGATGTTCTAGAATGTGTTTGAAAAGTAATCAGATAGAAAAGTCTATGGGAGGCCGGGTGCCGTGGCTCATGCCTGTAATCCCAGCACTTTGGGAGGCTGAGGCGGGCGGATCACGAGGTCAAGAGATTGAGACCATACTGGCTAACACGGTGAAACCCCGTCTCTACTAAAAAAAAAAAAAAAAAAAAATTCAAAAATTAGCTGGGCGTGGTGGCGGGCACCTGTAGTCCCAGCTACTCAGGAGACTGAGGCAGGAGAATGGCGTGAACCCGGGAGGCAGAGCTTACAGTGAGCTGAGATCATGCCACTGCACTCCAGCCTGGGCGACAAAGTGAGACTCCGTCTCAAAAAAAAAGAAAAGAAAGAAAAGTCTGGGCTTGGTGGCTCATGCCTGTAATCACGGCACTTTTGGAGGCCGAGGTGGGAGGATCAGTTGAGCCCAGGAGTTCAAGACCAGCCTGGGCAACATAGTGAGACCCTGTTTCTACCAAAAATAAAATAAAATAAAATAATAAAATAGAAATGAAATGTGGGTGTGGTGGCGCATACTTGTAGTCCCAGCTACTGAGTCATTTAAGTGAAAGGGTCATTTGAGACTGGAAGTTTGAGGCTGCAGTGAGCCGTGATTGCACTCCAGCCTGGGTGACAGATTGAGACTCTGTTTCAAAAAATAAAGTCATAATTACCTGTCACCTCCACTTGTCGTTTCACATTTTAAATCCATATGATTAAAACATTTGGGCAAAGGGTTTAGCTTACATGTAAGTAAAGTTTATCCACTAGTAGAATGCTAGAGTTCTCTTTCTCTAGAGATCCTTAACCACAGGAATAAGATGGGCTGGATTAAAATGTAGAATTAATGAGAAGCATGCAGATAGGACTGTCCATCTCCCAAAAGTTCCTGTTGTATGCCCACTCTGTTGACTGTCCGCCTAAATTAATTGTGCTGTGATCCTTGCATTTTCTGGACCGTACAAATTACTGCTCCTTCACATTCTCAACCTGGTAACGTTCCAGTGAAACTAATTCCCCCATGTCCACCCCAAAGAATTGATTATTGGTTTCGCAAATCAAGTAGCCTCTAATAGTGTTCAATTTGAAAAACATGATATACTTGCTTGTAGCACTTAACATGTAACATTGCCCATTGAAGCTATTTTTTGCCTTGCTTTTAATACAACACACTCTCCCCCTTCTCCTACACTTCTAACTTAAGCTCAGGATAGTTAAACTTTCATTATTTCATTATTTCCCTCATTATTCCACCCCGTTCCAAACCTGTCCCTTCCTTTTGTTTCCAATTCCAGTTATTTCGTTCCTTCAACAAAGTTTTATTTAACACTTATTCATGCTAGTCTCCATGCCTTGAGTAGACATGTAACATTCATCAGTAAGATATTTTACTGAGTAACTACCAGCTATGTCTTACCCCCGAGAAGCCCACACTCCAGTTGAAAAGACAGATGTCACACAATTACTTCACGGTGTTTAAGGGCTATAACGTTGCCTTATACTGGGGTTCGTGTTCTCTAAAAGTGGGGCTCTTTCCATAAGCCTTCTGTTCCAGTGAGTGACAGGAGTGGACAGGAGTGGCCGGAGGCAGGCTTGGGAGGGAGGAAATACAGACGGTAAAGAAGACGCGTAGTGTGTGAAATTTGGTTGTGAATGGGGTAGTAGCTGAGAAGGAAGTGGGATCAAAGGACATTTTTCTGTTTGTGGGAGTTTTACGCATTTGGTTTTTAAGATGAGAGAGCTTGGGGATGTTTAAATGCTGATGAGAAAAGTCTTGGAGAGAAGCAAAGGGTAACAAAGAGGAGAGAGGATAAGGGATTCTTTTTTTTTTTTTTTTTTTTGAGACGGAGTCTCGCTCTGTCGCCCAGGCTGGAGTGCAGTGGCCGGATCTCAGCTCACTGCAAGCTCCGCCTCCCGGGTTTACGCCATTCTCCTGCCTCAGCCTCCCGAGTAGCTGGGACTACAGGCGCCCGCCACCTCGCCCGGCTAGTTTTTTGTATTTTTTTAGTAGAGACGGGGTTTCACCGTGTTAGCCAGGATGGTCTCGATCTCCTGACCTCGTGATCCGCCCGTCTCGGCCTCCCAAAGTGCTGGGATTACAGGCTTGAGCCACCGCGCCCGGCCGGATAAGGGATTCTTATTCAACAAATACTTGTTGAATTAACTAATTCCTGCAACTTAGTGTTGAAAATGTTAAGACTGAAATGAACAAACTGCACATTCCCAGCTAAGATACATAGAGTCTGAGAACAGAAGGAAATGGCATTTCTTTCCTCCTTGTCATATGCTCTCTCCTGCCCTTGAGGCCCTCAGGGGAAGGTGACAGACAAGTAAATGAAAGGAGAGAATAGAGGCTTCCTCCACTGTTGAAGATTAAGTCTTTTCCAAGTTGACAATAGGTTGGAAAGGCACACCGCAACTTCAGGAAAGTCTAAACTTTCAAGCCTGTGGATTTTTATTTCATTTTTAAACTAAAAAAAAAAAATTTACCCTTGTCCTTTTCTTCTTCTTCTTCACCACTTTGAGGCAAAGTAAATAATGATTCTCATCCTCATCTGTCAAACAGATAGTTGAGCCTGGACAGATTTGCTTACATTTTTTAAGCTTTCAAGTATAAAATGGATGGACCTCTGTTGTTTTTCTTAACCTAGCAAGCATCCGTTTCCCTTTTTTTCGGTAACATCACCTTTGGGAAATACCCCCATTTCCACCCTTCGGTCTTGTGGTTTAGAGAAGGGCAGAGCCCATCTTCACCTCCACTTCATTGGCAGGTAGTGATCAAGACCCGCCAATTAGCCAACTCAGTGTTGTATGAGGGATAAGCTATTAAAGGAAGCAAAACTGAGAAAAGGGGTGTGGGAAGGGATGTATGCATAAGCAAATTATGACTTGTTTGATCATGCCTGAAGCCAAGTTACCCTTAGACTTTTTAGTTACATGAGCCAAAACATTCCCTTTTGGGTTTAAGCTATTTTGAGTTAAGTTCTATCTCTTGCAGCCAAAAGAGTTCTATACAGCTGGAAGTGGGATGCTGTAGTGCAGATCCTTAAATGTAAGATTGGCTGAGTTGAGGAGTGGTGAAAGTAGGAAAGATCCCTCTCTGCCAAGCTAGAGAACTGGAAATTCTTGTGATATGATAGTCGAGAAACTGAGTGAGAGGTCTCAGACCCCAACATTTCCAGGGTGGAGTTTGAGAGGTCTTGATTGACAAATGTCAGGGTTTTAGAGAGTTTGGTCTGCTTATAGTTTTTGTAAATGTTCCAAAGAAAAAGGCATGCTAATGTTGAAACTGGTCTATGTGGTAGCAGAGAGGAAAAAATTACAGTGTGATTAAAAGATTCCCTTTCTACCAGTAGCTAGCAAACTCAAATGGTCCAGAGTCAGATATACTGAGCCATGCCATGTTGGAAAACTGAAATCCTCTGCCTCTTGCACAGTGACAGCAAAGGCATAAGGTAAAAAACTCATAATAGAAAGACTATCTCCTGAGTCTACATCAAACTCCTCCTGCTGTGCTGTTCCTGTCAGAGGAAGGGAAGAATTAACCCCATTTTAATTGGGTGACCATATAATTTCTTAACAAAATGGGACAATTCTGAGTGTAAGTATGGGTGCTATTAATAATTATACCTAGGCCGGGCGCGGTGGCTCAAGCCTGTAATCCCAGCACTTTGGGAGGCCGAGACGGGCGGATCACAAGGTCAGGAGATCGAGACCATCCTGGCTAACACAGTGAAACCCCGTCTCTACTAAAAATACAAAAAACTAGCCGGGCGAGGTGGCGGGCGCCTGTAGTCCCAGCTACTCGGGAGGCTGAGGCAGGAGAATGGCGTGAACCTGGGAGGCGGAGCTTGCAGTGAGCTGAGATCTGGCCACTGCACTCCAGCCCGGGTGACAGAGCAAGACTCCGTCTCAAAAAAAAAAATAATAATAATAATAATAATAATAATAATAATTATACCTAGATGACAGCTCTAAAGCAGGTCACCCTAATTAAAAGAGCTATCCACTAGGACACCACCTTGCATCAAAAGGCCACGCCATTAGTCCTCCTCACCTGCAGATAGTCATTTCAAATTGCCCTAGGCAGAGGCCAAGATGGTGGCTGTTAAACTGAAGACTGTTAAAATGAATCAGCTCTTAAGGCTTTTCCTTAAAAGACAGAAACTCCCAGGACAGGGTCTAGAGCGTAGAAAGACTTCATACCTCTGAAATACAAGAGAAGGCAGTGGGTGGCTAAAACAACTCAGTCCCAAGAAAAGGAATCCTCCTCAATTCCCTTTACAGTTGTGATCATGGAGGAAAACAGTCAACAGGAATCCTTTCTGAGAGTAAAGCTGAAGGTAGCTAAATTGGCCAAAGAACGCAATTCCCTGTGAGGCAGGTGATTCTTGCTATTTCTAATTAGCAGAACGTAATACATCCTATGGTACAGTCTCCATACTGATTATTTACTCTTTCCTTGCTTTTCTGTAGGAGTTACTCCATTTTCCCCTCTACTGTTTTATATTGACTATGTGGGGAGTGATCAGATTTGTAGTTTAGTCATAGGATGTCAGAAAGAGAGCATGAAAATCACTTAAAGGTCATGGACTAGGAGCTAGACACAAAGAAAAAACAAGACAAATGAAACGAGTTAGACATGTGAAAATGAATTTGCCTTTTGGAGAGTGGGTGAATGCATTTTCATGCATATGTAGAATAATTGCATGCTGTTAAACGGGGGCATTTTGAAAACCGTATGGAAGAAGGGAAGCCAAGAGATGGACTATAGAGTGCGGCTACTGTTTTTTGACGGCTCAGCATTCCTTCCCACTTTCTTGTAACAGCACTCTAATTTTCCTTCTGAGGAACCACCCCTCCTTCAACTTTAGTCTTGTCTGGAAGAGGGTCTATCTTTCCCTACCTCTACCACTTCATTGCCCAGTTCTGGGGCTGGATCTGTAACCCAGGCCTGGCCAATCAGTGCCTCCCATAGCTTACAGATCAGTAATTGTGTCAGAGACAGATATGACCCAGAAGATAAAAATCAAAGAAACCCTCTTTCTCTGTTGGAATTGCTAGTTGAAAAAAGTAACCCATTAAGTTGAACATGCTGGAATGTATAGACTGAATGTGAGTCAATACAGAGAGTGGAAGGGCTGAGAGAGGGAGACACAGAAAAAGAGAAATTGACTTGAGCTCTTCATTCCAAGCATTCCAAAATCTATCCTTGCACTTTTTAGTTCTGGGAACCATTAAATTCTCCTCCCCCACCATTTTATTTATCTGATTTGAATTGGATTTTTGCCTAGTACAACAGAAATAGTTCTGAGCAAACTCAGAATTTTAATGTTTTTTTGGAATTTTTCATGGTGAGATTACTCAGGAAAGAGGGATATGAGAACAAGCCAGGGGAAAAGGGGTAGGTTCACATGAAAAACAGCTTTCAATGAAATGTTCTTTTCCTTAGTAGAGACACTGTTGTTCCCACCGCCTACTCTCTAACTCCATAATCCAGGCTGGAGAATTAGGACTATGTGTGGTAGATTGACCAATTTCTAGGACATAAATGATGGGGACACATGGATCAGTCAGTGCCTATTAGGAGAATCCAGCCATGTTTTCATTCTTGTATCGGTTCTTTCAAAAAAAAAAAAAAAAAAAAAGGCTGGGCATGGTGGCTCATACCTATAATCCCAGCACTTTGGGAAGCCAAGGTAGGAGGATCCCATGATCCCTAGGAGTTTGAGACCAGCCTAGGCAACATAGTGAGACCCCATCTCTGCAAAAAATAATAAAAAAAAGAATTTAGCTGGACATGGTAGTGCATTCTTGTAGTCCCAGCTACTTGGGAGGCTGGGGCAGAAGGATTTGCTTTAGCCAGGAGGTTAAGGCTACAGGGAGCTCTAATCATACCACCACACTATAACCTGGGTGACAAAGTGAGACTTGGTCTCTATCAAAAACAAGCAAGCAAACAAATTCAATCCTTGAAGTGATTATTTAGCCTGGTTGGTTTATTAGTAGGTAGCATACAGCTTGGCTTTCCAATCTTATGTTTTGTTTTGTGTCCTGGTGGCATTTAGCTGCTTCACCTTAAGTCCTAAGACTTGTATTCTACTCCCACCCAGATCAGGGCCTCTCCCCCGTTTCTACCTAGAGTCAACACTCCACCTCCAGCCCCAGCCTTTCTGTGGGTAGCTCCTTCTCATCTTAAACCTAAATGTCACCTCCTTATAGCAATTTTCTCTGGCCACTCTATCCAAAGTAACCTCCTTTATTTTCTTCCAGTCCTTTATTTTCTTCTATTCAAAATGATTTCAATTTTGTTTACCTAGTTTGTTTTCTCTCTTGAAACTAGCTGGAAACTCCACAGGAGTAGGGATCTCTATGTCTGTATCCTTCCTACATTTGTCTCAAGAGTCCAACTCGTAAAAGCTGAGCTTTTACGGTAGGAGCTCATAAGAAATTTGCTGAAGACAATGAATATTTTTAAAGCAGTTGTGAGGAACATCCTTGTTCATTTGTGGACTACTGCTCTTGGATATACTTTTTCAAAGTCAATTTTTATTGAAATGTAATGTATAAAAGTGCATATTTCATTAATACGTTCAGATTTTGAAGTATATCTTATTCCCCAGAGGAGAATTTAGGGAAGGGGAAAGTGAAAGT
The DNA here is from genome assembly GCF_007565055.1 of Rhinopithecus roxellana. Taxonomy (NCBI): domain Eukaryota; kingdom Metazoa; phylum Chordata; class Mammalia; order Primates; family Cercopithecidae; genus Rhinopithecus; species Rhinopithecus roxellana. The sequence continues at coordinate 51,009,169 of NC_044556.1, read as the reverse complement.
ATTTCCCAAAGGAAGTGGAAGGAGGAGGAAGGGATGTTATCACTGAGATTAGCTGGGCTGAAGACTGGCTCTAAAACAGCCTGCCTTCTACAAATGTTTCTCCTAGCTAAAAGCCAAGACACTGTTTCCTTGCTGGGCTTCACATAGCCTGGAACCTCTAATCCCTCAAGGTTGGGAAGAGAAGGAAAATCAATTGTGCATTACAGGAAAAGTAGGTAACACAGATCAAGGTGCAGATTTTACTCATCTCTACACTCCAAAAACTAGAAAGATATTTCGTTCACGAAGTTTTTAAAACACATCTGTATCTGATTTAATGGAGTTTTTGATGCTCTCTCTCTCTCAGATTAAATACAGGAAAAGGATGCCCAGTATCACTGCTACTCTTCCACTTAGCACTGGAAATCTATTCCATCCCAATAAGAAAAGACAGTTAAATGTATAAAGATTAGAAATGAAGAAACAAAACTGTTATTTGCAGGTGGTCTGATCATTTACATGAAATTTATTATAAACCAGGAGCCATCTAATTTGTTTAATATTCACATAATCTCTATTTCACAAATAAGGAAAATAGGGCTCTGAGAGGCTGCATTTGCCCAAGATCGTTCAGCAGTCAGATTCAGAGGCTGAGTTTAAGTCTATGTGACAAGAAGAAAAAATGGAAACATTCAGAGTGAGAGCGTGAAGGGGAGAGCCAGGAAGCCCTAACCATCCATCCATCCCTTCAACAGTGAACAAATATGGTTGTATCCAGTTATTCATTCAATAGTAGGAAACTTACTGTGTTTATTTGCACCTGCTCTCTTCCCTGCACAGTGCTCAGCACGAGGGACACCAAAACGAAGACACAAGCTATGAGCGCAATCCAGTGAAAGAATGATAACCAGGCAAGGAGACAAGCTCTGTTATCACTGAGCTTGCATAGCAGATAATGGGTGCTGAAGAAATGGGGGGTGTCAGAGATCGCTTCTCTGGTGGTGACGCCTGAGCTGAGTCTTAAACGTAGAGGTAAGTTTTCTGAGGGAGGAGCTGGGTGCTTCAGGTGACGGCAAAGACCTGCAATGCTGTGAAGGGTACAGGGCAGCTGAAATGAAGGACAGTGCATGAGACTGGAGAAGTATGAACGGACCCAGAATGCCCGTGTAGACAGTGAACACAGCGTCACGGGAATGACATACAGACTGTCTATACCAGTAGATAGACTAAAAGTAAATGACCCATCCCTGTAGGCTGAATGAGGCAGTAAACTGTTTGGTTTTGTTTTGTTTTGTTTGAGAAGGAGTCTCATTCTGTCACCCAGGCTGGAGTGCAGTGGCACGATCTCAGCTTACTGCAGGCTCCACCTCCTGGGTTCACGCCATTCTCCTGCCTCAGCCTCCCGAGTAGCTGGGACTACAGGCATCTGCCACCACGCCTGGCTAATTTTTTTGTGTTTTTGGTAGAGACGGGGTTTCACTGTGTTAGCCAGGATGGTCTCGATCTCCTGACCTCATGATCTGCCCACCTCGGCCTCCCAAAGTGCTGGGATTGCAGGCATGAGCCACCATGCCCGGCCTGCTTTGTTTTCTTTTACTATGTCTACACTCAGTAGTCTCAATTTCACTTCCGTTGGCATGCTAATTTTCTTATAATGTATCACCAGTCACAGCTTTTTAAGTGGTGTCACCAAAACTTTCTCCTATTCTCAATAAAACTGCTTTGGCATCTAAGTGACTTGACTAGTACTCCCCACCTACTCCTCTTTTCTCTGGAAGCATTGTGACTTCATCACCAGGTTTATTGTTTCTGATCAACTAGGGGATATGGCTTCAGTGAAGGAGAAAAGATAAATCTATTTATTCAATATATGTTAGGAATACAACAGTAAATAAAATATGGTTTCTACTCTCAAAGAGCTTGTAGACTCGAGCTGACCAAACAGGTAATAATAATATTTAGTGCCAGAATCAGAATCTCAGATATTCTGGTATTTGCTGATTCTGATACTCTGTGCTAAGTCTTGTTAAATATGCTTTGTATATGAACCCTTTAGTCATTCAATACTCTTGACAAGCTTATGAGGCAGGTACTGTTGTTATCACCCTCACCCAATTTACCTTCCTTGCCCCTTTCATCTTCTAGTTGGCTCAGAACCCAAGCAGTGTAGCTTCAGTGTCTGTGCTCTGACCTTCTTCACATTAATTGCTTAATGACAATCTCATGTGATAAATGACCTGATATAGACACACTACGTTAGAAAAATGTCCAGGGTGCTACTGGCACCTACCATAGTCTTAGGGGTGAAGAAACGTTTTCTGACAAAGTTTCTAGCTGAGCCTGGAAGGGGGAGGAGTTAGCCAGGTACAGAGGAAGGAGGGAAGTAATTTGGGGTCAAAGGAATCTTAAGTGTAAAGATCCTGAGCCTAGAAACAGCTTTTCACTCAGAAGAGCTACAGAGCATTTCGGAAGGCCAAAATGGGTCCAGGATGAGGGGGTGACGGTGAGGGTAGGAAGGAGTAAAAATAAAGTTGGCTGTTTCAGATCTTAACATTTTACTGCTAGAAGAAATTGCATAGACAAGGCAATAGAGCCAAGTTCCAGAAAATCCTGAATTTAAATATTACATCCCTTTTAAGGCATGCTGGCCTTTTTTCTTCAAACCAAAATCAGAATCATTTTTTGGACTTGTTGACTTACTTAGGTAATAAGTCTCAGAAAAATAGCTCTTATTACTTACGTGGAGTTTGATATTTAACCATTCACCTTTGTTGAAAGAAACAAAAGTACATTAAATTACATAAAATTACCCCATAAATGAGTTGATACAATGATTGAACTGTCATTCTTATATTCAACGTGTATTTTTACTGAGCACTGCTATATATCAGGCCTAGTGTATGACACTATAGGATACATCAATGAAGAAGAAGAAGACAGGTGCTTGGGCTTGCAGTATGCATATTGCAGCAAATCCTGAGTATCTCAGTCTGAAAAGCATGCTATCCATACTTCTAGAATATGTAAGGGTTTTAATCCAAACATCTAATTTTACAAATGAAGAAAATAAAGAGGTTAAGTGATTTACCCAAATTCATGCACTTCAGTTTAGTAAGGTGCTGGAGACTTGACCTAGTGTTACACACTGGCAAGCCATTGCTCTCTCCAATAACACCCCACTCCCTCATATGTTATGAACCATGGATTTAAGAGAGTTGTTTGACAAGAAGTCAAGGAGTCTTGTAAGTCAGGATTCTCACTGTAATATTTCTTTAATAATTTCATATTCTCCTTCACTAGTGAAATAATAACCTACACATGTCCAACATCGTCCTCTTTGCAAAACTGTTTTCACATTCATTATCTCATTTGAGCTTTGAGTGGCCCTATGAAGTAGGTTCTGTAGATATTAATATCCACATTTTACAGATGCAAAAACTGAGTTTAGGGAGTCGTTTCAGTGACATGAGCATGGTTACAAAGTGAGGACCAGACTAAGGGCAGACTCAGCTGCCCCAGGCCTCAATTCATGGAGGCACTAAAATATTACTGGAATTAATCAGAGATTCAGTGCTATTTAACTCAAGCTTCTACCAACACTGCAACACAAGTGATGAAATGTAAATTAGTTTTACTCCCACTCAAGAAGGAAGTGTCTTTGGATAGAAATGTAAAAACACTCCTAGGGCTGCAGATTTATCTGCGATATATACATGCATGTTTCTTGATGTAATTAGAGTCCTATCGCAATCCCAAGAAGACCAGAAGCTAGCAGCTGAATTCTGAAACTGAACAATGTGTGGCATAGCAGGAGGAATAAGATACTTTTTAGACTATTAATTTTAATCCCTTTAGTATATCTCCCATTGAGATTATCTAATTGGACAATTGAAATGAAAACTGAAGAGAGAACAAAAACTATAGAAATGTGGCAAATGTTTTATTGGTATGAGAGCCAATAAGCAAATAACTAATACAGGAGAAATTGTAAAAACATATTCCTGTGTATAGATTCTGCAAGTGATCTGTGAATACATTTTTGCTATTAAGGAATTACCATTAAGTTTTTAGATTAAAAAGTAAAGTTCGGCCGGGCGTGGTGGCTCAAGCCTGTAATCCCAGCACTTTGGGAATCCCGAGGCGGGCGGATCACGAGGTCAGGAGATCGAGACCATCTTGGCTAACACGGTGAAACCCCGTTCTACTAAAAAATACACCGTGTCTACTAAAAAATACAAAAACTAGCCGGGCAAGGTGGCGGGCGCCTGTAGTCCCAGCTACTCGGGAGGCTGAGGCAGGAGAATGGTGTGAACTCGGGAGGCGGAGCTTGCAGTGAGCTGAGATCTGGCCACTGCACTCCAGCCTGGGCAACAGAGCGAGACTCTGTCTCAAAAAAAAAAAAAAAGTAAAGTTCACTTTTCATATGCCACCAGTGGCCTTGCTATCCTCATAGCACTTTCAGAAAAAATATTTTGACCAAGCCTGGGTAACTATGCCAAGTCAGTTATCTTTGCCCTTGGTGAGCGTGAGTGACTAAAGCTTTCTAGTTATGAGCACTAGAAAAATTGTGAAACAAAGGATAATTCCAAATAAGTAGAATGTTCTGCTCTAGTTAGTGCATACAGCAAATCCCCTATTTGAGCATAAAGAGAGATTTTATTTTATTAATGAAAATAATCATCAATTTTCACATCTTGCTGTTAAAGGACATTAATTTGAAGGGACAGCAAATTATCCAGGGACTGGATCTCGCTCTTAAGGCTTCTATTCAGTGGCTGGGGCTCAGCTTTCCATTTGACAGGTTTTTTGTTTTTGTTTTGTTTGTTTGTTTTTTCTCTAAATTCCCCTTTTACTACTATGTATTTCCCAACCCTGTGAATGCCTATCATTCTGATAAACTGGACCACAAAACACTCGTGTGTCATTTTATACTGTTTTCATTGGCTCTTGGGATGCTTCATGCCATGTATTGCTTCTGTCTCCCCAATTTGAAGCTCTTTGGCACAGGGGTCTTGCCTCGTGCTTTGCCTGTCCCACCAAGTGCTTCCAGCTGCGCTGCACACAGAGCAGTTCAGGAGTCCCTCCAGGAATGTAGCCCTCCCCTCTCTCTTCTACAAAACTCAGAGGGACTCTTCAGAAGCCACACGCTCTCATCCAGCAGAAACTTTTTAAGAGGTGGACAACAACCCAGAGTAGACACAGAGCTGGTGCTCGTCCAGTAGAGGTAAAGTCTCGGCTGGCTCTCGGTGCCCTGAGGCTTCACAGATGAGCCTCCCTCCCCACAACCTCGCTGAGCCTCTTCCTGGGCCTGATTCCCAAAATAGACTTTCTCTTGTCGTGTAGTTAGTACTCCAGCTTCACTCACTTCCCAACTTAACTTCCTGACTCTTCTCAACCAGCAATCCTTTCTGGTTCACAACTTTAACTATATTAGCTCTCTTATTTCTCAAACTTCGTTTCCCTTTCCTACTGTAGGACTCACTATGACAGCTTCAGTTTCTCCTGGCTGCTTCCAGAGGCACTTAGCCATTAGCAATGGATTATTTCATAGTTGCTTTAATTATCAACGCTTACAGTTATGTATAGAGATTTCCCAGACCAGGCTATAAAATGTTTCCCTCCATCCATGTCCATGCAATAGGGACTTCTGTCCCGTATAATTGTGTCTTATGGGCTTAAATTATACCAGCATGTTCTCCATGCATGTTTTTCCCCTGTGAGATTTTATTCATGGCCATTTGTTTCAGCTGTTGATATAGAGAAACCAGTTTAACAGCTTCAAAAGGTCAACTGAAAAAGGAACCAGTCACCCTGTGTACTCATTAAAAATAAATGGAAGCATTATGGAGAGTTATTGTATATCTTATATCAAGGCTTTTTTGGAGGGGAAATGGAATGCAGGGCCAGGTGGGAGATGGATAATTACCTGGGATTATATTCTTAGGTACATCTGTTAGGATATTTGGGATTCCTCCATGTGAAGAAGCTAGAAAACCAGAACAAGAATTGATACCAGGCTGGGATCTCTAGAGATAAGGATTATGTGACAGGCTTTGTAAGCACAGAATCCAGGGGAGTAACTATTGTAAGAGTTCAGACAGCTATTAAGAACAATGTTGAAAAATTAGACCAAGTGGAAAGAGACAGAGATACAAACTGTCAAGCCAGAGTTCAGCTAAGCAAGCTGGTTAATGGTTAATACCAGTAGCTTCTCTATCTTTGTGCTGCTTACATCAACCCCAATTCCTCATCCTGTTGTAGAGTTGGTACTTAAATCTGAAAACTCAGGTGTGCCCTGAACTGATATCCAGCTGAGAAAGTGTAGGGAAGAAAGGAATGGGTGGGCAGGGCTAAAGATAACAGTAGAGCAAAGCAGAGATACTGGGTTCTCTAGAAGGTGGCCGATGAAGGAACCTATTGTTACCAAAGAGAGTTTACCCAAGAGACCCTAAGACATTGCATTAGCAGACCAGGACACATGACTGTTTCTTAATTCTATCTCCAGTTTAGAACTACATGTTAGGTAGAGTTGACAGAAGCAAAAGAAAAAGAACAAAACAAAACAAACAAACAAACAAACGAAATCTAACACTAAAGAAGGAACTACATGCCTGCTATAAATGGTGTTCAGAGGGCAGGGAAAGAGATGAAATGTATTTTCCTGCTTCTCATGTCTCATTGAAATATAGATGCTGTGGGTAGGGCATTCATCATCCCCTTCCTTGGTAAGTCCTCAGATTGCAGTGGGCCACCTTGTAGTCATATTGTTGGATGACACAGTCAGGAAAGATGGTTAATGCATGGCAGTAGGTGGACAGAGTTCAGTTGGTCTTAAATATTTAGATCTAGTGCCCCTCTAGGGATGGTGCTATGGAAAAATAATAACTGGTAATTATTAAGAGTGTAATATATTCCAGAGACTGAGCTAAAAGTCTTGAGGGTATTCCCTCATTTGCTTCTCCCTTCAATCTGATTAGATAGTTATTACTTTCTTTATTGTACATATGAGGACACTGAAGCTTAGAGAGGTTCAGTAACTTGCCCAAGGTACACAGCCAATAAGTAGCAGAGATTTTCCAACCCAGGCCTGCCTCCAGATCTCATGCTGGAAATCACCTTGCTGTCCTAGGAAAGGCACTGTTAGCTCACATGGCTGAAAGAAAAGTTAATGCTACATTTTTTTTTAACCCTGCATGTTAAAGAGTTAAAAATAGAGGTGAGATGCTTATTTCCTTACCCTTTTTCCTGCATTTTTCTCATTTCATCACGCATTATACCCCATATCCAGATGCTGGTCTTGTGCTTTCCGTTACATGCTAAGTTGTGTGGAAGGGCAAGCCAGGTTTATTTCAATGAAAGAGTGTTCATTCACCAAATTGACCTACCATTATATAACAGCAATGCAGAGGACACACTCTACGGGGGTGTGGAGAGCAGCGTGCACAGTCCTCACACTCAGGAAATTTACAACCTCCTTTGGAAGATAAGACATGCCTGTAAAAAGGTAATCCAAGGCAGCATATGATAAGCACTAAACCACCAGGAAGAATAACTGCTCTTCACATTGGAAGAGGGAGAGAGAGCGCTTCTCAGTGGGTGGTCAAGGTAGGATTCCTGGAGGACATGGCTGGTTCTGAAAACTGAGAGAGCTATTTATTTTTGGGTAGTGGAATCATGAAATGAATCACAGAGAGAGGAAGTGAAAGGTGTGTTTGGGAACAGCAACAGCACCAGGCTGACTTTAGCTAGGCCCACTAGGGGAGGAGTAGGAGATGGGGCAGGAAAGGCAAGCTGAAATTGGATTGTGCAGATCCTTGAAAACAATGCACAGCAGTTTGAATTCATCAAAAAAGATTCACAACGTAAAACACCAGGCCTACGTAGGCACTTAATAAACCGGGGAGGTTTGTGTGCAACAAGAGCAGAAAGAGTGAGAGCTTTGGAAATAAGGTCAGCCTGAGTCAAATTCTAGCTCTGCCATTTATTAGCAGTGTGACTTTGGGCTACTGAATTTCTCTGAGTTTCAGTTTATTCATCCATAAAATGTAAATACTTCCTATCTCACACAGCTATAGAGCAGGGATCAGCAACCCTTTTCTGTAATGAGCCAAATTGTAAAGATTTTAATCTATGGACCACGTGGTCTCTGCCGTTGTATGGTGAAAGCACATTGACAATACATCAACGAAAATGAGCATGCCTGTGTTCCAATAAGACTTTATTTACAAAAAGTCAGCTAGCTGAATTTGATCTTTGGGCCACAGTTTACCAACCCCTGTTACGGAAGATTAAATTAAACATCTATGAAACACCTAGCACAAAATAGACTTTCCATAAGCATTCCAACCTTTGACAATTTCTTTTGTCCCCCCCATGAAGTGGCTTCTATCTCCATTCCCACACTCTGTTGTAGTTGAGACTTATGCGTATATTATCACTTGTTTGTCTGTAGTGCGGCCATAATATTGCCCCATAAAAATGGATTTCAAAACCGACAGAGTTTTTGAGGTTCTTAAGAATATTATTTGCTAAAGACATACAGAAAAGGGACTTTTGTTAGTCATAATCTTAAGTGAGAACCATGTCCAATTTCTGGGCTGAGGGGATATGAGGCAACATGCTGTGTCCCCTCCCTTCACTTAAGGCTATAAGAAAAAAGCACTGGACCTCTACACACTGAATTTGGAATAGAACGGTGCAGGGAATTTGGAATGAAAGGGAGCCCCCTCATGGAAGTTTACAAAACACAGTTGAATTCTGTTTCACTACTCCAACTAGGATTAACCAGGATGAATTTAACTTGTGAGCAGTTTACTCTTTCCAAGCCTCTCGCGTTACCTTTCTCTCTCTCTCTCTTTTATTTTTAGTTTTAGTTTTAGTTTTTTTGAGACAGGGTCTCATTGTGTCCTCCAGGATGAAGTGCAATGGCATGATCATGGTTCACTGCAGCCTTGAACTTCTGGGCTCGACTGATCCTCCTGCCTCAGCCTCCTGAGTAGCTGGGACCACAGGTGTGCACCACTATGCCTATATAAATTTTTCTATTTTTAGTAGAGACAAAGTCTCGCTATGTTGCCCAGGCTGGCCTCCAACTCCTGACCTCAAGCATCCTCCCATCTTGGCCTCCCAAAGTGTTAGGATTATAGGCATGAGCCACCATCCCTCACCATCCCAGTTGTGTTACCTCATTTGGTCAACAACTGCATTGCGAGATAATTTTGCGCCTGAGGAATTGAAAAAGAAGTAGTTACGAATTGGGCGAAGGCTGCCCTTCATAAGGCAAAGCAATTGAGAGAGAGCAGACTAGGTGTTGGAGGTGGACACAGTGGAGAAGGCTTACCAGGGTCAATAGTGGGATGCTTTGCCAGGCCCCACAATTTTATGTAGGACCTGTTGTCAACACCATATCACGCTGAAATACAGTAAGATATCATCAGCCCTTCTCACTGAAGCCTCTCCCACTGCAAAAGAGTTGTAATTGAGCTTGCTAAGCTCTAGGCACAGCAGCCCTCCAGCTGGTAAGCCAAGCTAGCCAACAGGATGACCTTAATGGCTCTTTACCAACAACACCGTCCTTTGGAGTCACAGGACACTCATTTGCAACTGGCTGTTCTTCATCCCCTCTCCCTGCGCCAGTAAATCACCTCCTTAGTTGCTGAATGAGGCTTGTTGGCTATGGGACCACATCCCTGGGCTCTGCATTGCAGCAAGTATACACAGTCACCCAGGAGCCCTCTGTCGTCACCTGGGAATACTGGAAGCCTGAGGATAAGAAGTAAGTCCAACCATGCTGAGGAAGGGGAAACTGGAGTAAAACCTCAATAAATTGACCATCTGATTCCTCTCTGAACTGTATAAATAATAGAATTTGTAAGGTAAATTAAGAGCAAAACCAAGACTGTGGTAGGAAGTATTTTATTAGCTTAAGAAAACAGATAGATCTGAAGCAAACCCAAGCAAAATCCTAAGGAATTTTGTTCTTTAAAGCAGTAGTTCTCAAACTCAGCCTCTACTTATTCTGTAAATCGGAATTTTTTTTAACTGAATTTGAATCAAATAATGGTATTTCTCCAGGAAAAAAAAAATGGGAAAATTTTCTCAGTTCTATCTATAATTGTTTGCCATTTACTTACAACAAATCTAGTGTGAGCACTAACATATTCTTTTAGTGGACGTTTAACATAGCAGTATCCTATTTTCATTTTGTTTTATTTTTGGTGAAGAGCACTTTCACCTCAGACTGTTTTTCACCTGAACATGTTTAAGGACCATTAAGATCAACACTACTCCCAGAGTGTCATCTAAGAACAACAGGCTAGGTCGTATTTCATTATTCTTCTGTTTTAATGACAAAACAAATTTCCAACTTGAATGCAATTTTACCATATCAATCTCTTATTTACTTCAGTCTGCAGCCCATTAGAATGAGAATTTTCTCTCGTTGGTTGATACTCATTCTAAAGGCTTGGGCTCTCTCCTTGATGCATCTCCAGGATATTCAGTGTCCAATTACCTCCCTCTGTTGCTGATCTCTGATAATCCTTATCATAGGGCTGACTTCCCTGTGAGCCTTGTCTTTATGCAAGGGACCTAACCTGGAAAGCCAGAAGACAAGAACTGGCTAGAAATGTTAGATGTGCTGGCTAGATATGTTGAACAGGAAGAATTAGGTTTGCCATGTTTAGGTTAGAATCTTCAATTGATTGTGGGTCCAAGTTCTTTTTTTTTTTTTTAATTCTCAGTTTCCTAATTTGCTTGTCCAGGCCTCACCAACAGTCATTCATGTGGACATGAGCAACACTGTTCCTGAAGGACCTGTGTGTGCTCTGGGCATATCAGCCTCCTAACTACCATGGAGATTTGGGAAAAATCAAGTAGATGTTGACCGGGCGCGGTGGCTCACGCCTGTAATCCCAGCACTTTGGGAGGCCGAGGCGGGCAGATCATGAGGTCAGGAGATAGAGACCATCCTGACTAACACGGTGAAACCCCGTCTCTATTAAAAAAAAATACAAAAAATTAGCCAGGCATGGCGGCTGGCACCTGTAGTCCCAGCTGCTCAGGAGGCTGAGGCAGGAGAATGGCGTGAACCCAGGAGGCAGAGCTTGCAGTGAGCCGAGATTGTCCCACTGCACTCCAGCCTGGGCGACAGAGCGAGACTCCGTCTCAAAAAAAAAAAAAAAAAAAAAAAAAAAAAAAAAAAAAATGAACTAGATGTCCAGCTGTCTCTAGTGGGGCCCATTCTGGGACCCAGAAGCCAGATTAGTAGGGTGACCAATCATCCTGATTTGCCTGGAACTGAGGGGCTCATGGGACTTTGAGTTCCAAAGCTGGTGAAGTCCTGGGTACAAGAGGCTCGCTGATCTCTTTGCTGGTTAGAAAGGACTAGAGCCTTGTCTGTAATTGTGGTTCAGAGATCTACTGAGCTATCTAAAGAACTGGAGAACCCTGAGGGATGTGGGACACTAGGGACTCTCAACTGGTCCCCTGAGAGCAGATGACCAGGAATAAAGAAAGGTATCTGGAGTGGGTCAACTGAGCAGTAGCATCTGGAGTCAGAGGGGCAGGAGCTCCAGGCATAATGCCCAGTGGTACTTGCTACCCTTCCATGCAGCCCCCCTTTGGTCCCAGGGTACCTGTGAGCTCTGGGAGGGTAAGGCATTGGTAGAAATGCTAGAATTGTATCTAAGAGCTCACATGGCAGAACTGAGGGAGTCCTCTCTGAAAGAACTGGACATGTGGATGTACCGGCCAGAGAGAAGTGGGCACAGGAGACTGGGAGAGAGAAAGAGATGTCAAGAGAAGGACGGCAGTGCCAAGACCAGCACCGGAAATGATGAAAGTAACAGTGGACAACAGAGGAGAAGGTCCGCAGAGCCCCTGATTATACATGAGGAAGAGATCACCAAAAACCGATGGTTCCCCCAAATTATGTATTTTCTGGGAATTCTCAGATATAGCTGGAGAATTGAACACTGAAAAAATAAAAGCCTACTGATCAGCAGTTATGGGCAGCATGAAGGATTGAGATTTGGATTATTATTGCAAATATGATCCTGGGCTATAATTACATAAAACTGCCCAGTAAACATGCAGACTATAATTACATTAAACCATTTTATGTAAATTTCCTATTGAAGTAAAAGTACACAGAGAAAAGCACACTAATCACAGGTGCACAGCTCACTGAATTTTCCCAAAGAGAACATACCTGTGTACCCAAAATCTAGATGAAGAATCTAGTATCATCCCAGAGGCCCACCTCATGCCCTTCCCAGTCACTGCCTCCTCCCAAGGGTAACAAGTATCCTGATTTATAACACCATACGTTAGTTGTTGTATTTGTCTGTTTTTGAACTTTATATAAATGGCAACATATATAACTCCTTCATGTGCCTTTTTTCACTCAACATTATGAGATTCATTTTTATTGCTACGTGAGGTTGTAATTTATTTTTTGTTATTGCTGTATGGAATCCCATTACAAAAATACCACTATCTATTTATCCATTCTACTTCTGTTAGACATTTGTGTTATTTCTAGTTTGAAGCTCTTTTGAATAGTGCTGCCATGGGCTTTCTACTATGTGAAATATGGTAAATATATGATCCATTTCTGCTAGGCATATACCTAAGAGTGGAAATGCTATGTCATAGGGCATACATATGCTCAGCTTTGGAAGATACTGTCTAACAGTTTTCTGAAGTGATCATGCAATTTATATTCCCCCAAATAATGTTTGAGAGTTTCAATTGCTTTACATTTTCTTCAACACTTGCATTTTGGCCATTCTAGTGGGTGTGAATTATATATAAAACTTTAAGTTTTGGCCAGGTGCAGTGGCTCACACCGGTAATCCTAACACTTTGGGAGGCCGAGGCAGGAGAATTGCCTGAGCCCAGGAGTTCGAGACCAGCCTGGGCAACATGGCGAAACCTCATCTCTGCAAAAAATACAAAACTTAGTCGGGTGTGGTAGCACACTCCTGTAGTCCCAGCTACTCGACATGCTGAGGTGGGAGGATGACCTGAGCCCGGGAGGTTGAGGCTGCAGTGAGATGTGACTGCAGGCTCACAACTATAGCTATGGAAGGGTAGCTATACACTGTACAAAAACATTTCCTTTTCCTCCTGAGCTAATTCTTTATTTTATTTTTTTGAGACAGGGTCTCACTCTGTCACCCTGGTTGGCGTGCAGTGGCCCGATCTCGGCTCAAGCAGTCCTCCCACCTCAGCCTCCTGAGTAGCTGGGATTACAGTCTGTGCCACCATGCCTGGCTAGTTTTTTGTATTTTGGGTAGAAACAGGGTTTCACTATGTTGCCCAGGCGGGTCTTGAACTCCTGAACTCAAGCGATCTGCCCACCTCAGCCTCCCAAAGTGCTGAGATTACAGGCATGAGCCACCAAGCCTGGCCTTACTGAGCTGGTTCTTTAATACACTACAGTAAGGCTTGATGCTTACACCCTTTCTAATAGATGCATGTTGTCTCTGTAGATGTCTGGCCACAATACCACAACGTATGAACCTTTCATTTAATCTACACATCCCAAAGTAGAGAATATAATTGCTGGAGACCTACAGGCACTATTAGCAGGGGAACTGCAAGGCTTTTCATATATTTGCTCTCACAAGGGAAGACTGTTTTCTCATAGACCATTTCTCTAGGGGCCGCTGTGTGACTATAAGTGGAAGGAATCTATCATAACCAAATTGTAGACAATAAAGCAAATCTGGCGGTGGCATGGGAGTTTCTTTGATTTCTACCCTAGAGATCAATGTGTAAAATATGCATGATTGGTTTTCTCTGTTTAATGTCATCCTTGGGATGCCTAGGGATTTTGAATTCTGCAGAGTCATTTTTGCCTTTAAATGGATCATTGACCTAGCTGTCCCCAATGCGTTAGCATACTTGCATTGAAAAGATTGAAAGGGAATGAGGGAGTCTCAAATTCTATTAGTAACTTTCTCTGTTCTATGAACTTACTGATCTCAGTTGGCTTGAAAGAAAGGATCTCCCCCACTGACCTGAAAATAATTAAAAAAAAAAAAAAAAAAAAAAAACTAAAACTAAATTGTGCCGGTGTGCAAAATGGGCTTCATTCTTCAGGGCTGATAACAAGTACAGTTAAGAAACCACGGAGCCAGGTGCAGTATTGCATACCCGTAATCCCAGCTACTCTGGAAGCTGAGATAGGAGGATAGTTTAAGCCCAGGAGTTCAAGGCTATAGTGCACCATGATGGTGTCTGTGTACTCCAGCCTGGGTGACATAGTGAGACCATGTTTCTGCTTTTTTTGTTGTTTTTTTTTTAGTTGGAGTTTCACTCTTGTTGCCCAGGCTGGCGTGCAATGGTGTGATCTTGGCTTACTGAAACCTCCGCCTCCCAGGTTCAAGCAATTCTCCTGCCTCAGCCTCCCAAGTAGCTGGGATTACAGATGCCTACCACCACGCCCGGCTAATTTTATTTATTTATTTATTTATTTATTTATTTATTTATTTAGATTTTTAGTAGAGATGGGGTTTCACCATGTTGGCCAAGCTGATCTGAAACTCCTGACCTCAAGTGATCCACCCTCCTTGGACTCCCAAAGTGCTGGAGTTATAGGCATGAGTCACCGTGCCCAGTCAGTGAGACCACGTTTCTAGAAGAAAAAAGAAAAGAAACGACAAACTGGCCAGGTGCGGTGGCTCAAGTCTGTGATTCCAGCACTTTTGGAGGCCGAGGCGGGCGGATCACAAGGTCAGGAGACCGAGACCATCGTGGCTAACACGGTGAAACCCCGTCTCTACTAAAAATATTTTAAAAATTAGCTGGGCATGGTGGCAGGCGCCTGTCGTCCCAGCTACTCGGGAGGCTGAGGCAGGAGAATGGCGTGAACCCGGGAGGCGGAGCTTGCAGTGAACCGAGATCACGCCACTGCACTCCAGCCTGGGTGACAGAGTGAGACTCTGTCTCAAAAAAAAAAAAAAAAAAAAAAAAAAAACCAAGAAAGAAAGAAATGACAAACTAAAATACATGACTGTGTAGACGAGGAAGGACATGAAATGAAACAGGAAAAAGGTGACCTGAAAACTTTTAAGAATTTTATGTTATCATTGGTATTTTCCTCAAAATCACTTAAGTATCATAAAGCTTTGCAGGAAACCTTTGGTTTGGCTGAAAGGAGAGAATTCAGGACATACTCACCCAGTTGTTATCTGAGGGACTTCCTCTTAACAGCTCTTAATTTCAAAGATTATGTATCATAGCCTTGTTCCTCAACCAGACTGTAATCCTCTGGAGGGCAGGGACCACCGATTCACTCAAACATTTTTGTTAGGCACCTGCTAGATGCTGGGGATGGTAAGTTGATACTTCCTGCCATCAAATCTTCCTACACCAGCCACCTGCCTGCATCCCTGAATAGCGCCTGTTCGCCAGCTCCTGGGAACTACACTCTCCTCTTCTAGAGACACCCTGTACTTTTTGCTGAGCCCTCATGATGCCAACTGTCTGTTTGGATTAGCACCTGTTGTTTGCCTCAACGTATGTTCTGCCTAATAGACCTTTCTCCCCGTCCTTGGAGCCAGTCTACCACCCCCACTTCTAACTGCCCCTCTCTATTGGTGTGTCTCCTTCAAGGTTCTAGACCCTATTAGGCTTCCCATCCAACTCCTTTCTGGGCTATGTTACTTCACTCATAAAGATTTTCATTCCATAAGTGTTCATTGAGCTTCTGCTTAGTGCCAGGAGCTGTGCCAGGTGATAAAGATACATGTTAATGGTTATCAGGCTGCTAAGAAAAATATAGGCATGTGAATAAGAATGTATAAGAAAATTCTACAAATGCCTCAAGAGATGTGTGAATGAGATAGAGGGGCACCAAAACGCAGGTGATCAATTTTTCCATGAGGTTAGGGGTGGGCAGGTAAGATTTCATGAGTAAACATTAGATAAAGTAGCTTCAACTAGATCTCTGCTTCTACAGCAGTTCTTGACATTCTCACTTGACCACACTGCATTGCTGGTTAGAGATCCGGCAGCACTGGACAGAAGAGAGGGCAAGACAAGCTATCTGAGGGTATCTAGGTCTCATCTCCAAATTGGGTTATTTATTCTTGTATTGTTGAGTAGTAAGGGTTCATTATGTGCTATGGGTACATGTAATGAACTATTATTTCATTATGTGTTTTCCTCCAAATTAGCGGGGTTTTTTTGTTTTTTGTTTTTGACAGGGTCTCACTGTGTTGCTGAGGCTGGAGTGCACTGGTGTGATCATGGCTCACTGCAGCCTCAACCTCCTGGTCTCAAGCCATCCTCCTGCTTCAGCCTCCCATGTAGCTGGGATTACAGGTGCACTCCACCACAGGTGGCTAATTTTTGTATTTTTAGTAGAGACAGAGTTTCACCATATTGCCCAGGCTGGTCTTAAACTCCTGGGGTCTAGCCTCCTAAAGTACTGGGATTACAGGCATGAGCCACCATGCCAGGGCCTTCTAATTTAGTCTTGATGTCTCTCTTAGGATAGAGGCTATAAACTCTAGCCCTGGGCTTTGGGGAATTTGGTCATGACTGCTTACAGTGTACCTTTCATGAGATACTTCTTTATCCTGACAGATGCTTTTGTTGCTGTCTGATCTGTGTCCAGTTTATTCCTGCCAAGATGGCCACTCTCTAGGAGATCCCTGTCTAGTAAAGAAGTTAGATTTGAGTGTGTCAGTCAGGGGAGCCATGTAAGAGGCAGCACAGTAAAATGCATGAAGTAGCAGAAGCAGTGTATTGCTCATAGGTCCCAGTGGGAGGAGGGGAGCATACCAATAGGAATGGAGAGCCACCTGGTACAAAAAAGCCCAACTTGTATTTAAAATGGATGCTGAGACAACATAAAACTATAAGAATTCAGTACCATCCCTTACAAATTATGATTTGTAAATATTTTCTCCCATTATGTAAGCTATCTTTTTACTTTCTTGATGATATTCTTTGAAACACAAAATTTTTTATTTAAAGAAGTCTAATTTATTTTTGTTGCTGTTGTTGCTTATACTTTGAATGTTGTATGTAAGAAGGGTTTGCCTGCACCAAAGTCACAAAGATTTTCTCCTATATTTTCTCCTAAGAGTTTTATAGTTTTAGCTCTTAAATTTAGATCTCTGGTCTGTTTTAATAAACTTTTATAAATGGTATGAGGAAGGGTCCAACTTCGCTCTTTTACATGTAGGTACCCAGCAGTTCCAGCATCAGTTTTTGAAAAGATTATTCTTTCTCTCATTGAATTGTCTTGACTCCCTTGTTGAAAATCAGTTGAACATAATTATAAGGGGTTATATCTGAACTCTTAATTCTGCGCTATTGATTTATAAGTCTGTCTTTAGGCCAGCACCACACTGTCTTAATTACTATAGTTCCGTAGTAGGTTTTAAAATCAGGAAGTGTGGATCCTCTAACTTTTTCCTTTATTTCAAGATTATTTTGGCTATTCTGGGTGCCTCCCATTTGTACATGAATTTGTGTTTAGTTTGTCGATTTTTGCATTTAAGCCAGCTGGGATTTTTAGGGATTGTGTTGAATCTGTAAATCAATTTAGGGAAAATTGTCATTTTAACAATATCTAGTCTTCTGATCCATGAGCATGTATGTCTTTCCATTTATTTGGATCTTCTTTAAGTTATTTCAAAAATGTTTTATAATTTTTAGAGTACAAGATTTACCCTACTTTGGGAGGCTGGGGCTGGAGAATCACTTGAGCCCCATAGTTCGAGGCTACAGTGAGTTATGATCATGCCACTGTACTCCAGCCTGGGTGACAGAGAGAGACTCTGTCTCTAAAACAACAACAGGCCGGGCGCGGTGGCTCAAGCCTGTAATCCCAGCACTTTGGGAGGCCGAGACGGGTGGATCACGAGGTCAGGAGATCGAGACCATCCTGGCGAACACGGTGAAACCCCGTCTCTACTAAAAAATACAAAAAACTAGCAGGGCGAGGTGGCGGGCGCCTGTAGTCCCAGCTACTCGGAGGCTGAGGCAGGAGAATGGCATAAACCCGGGAGGCAGAGCTTGCAGTGAGCTGAGAACCAGCCACTGCACCCCAGCCCGGGCGACAGAGCGAGACTCCGTCTCAAAAAAAAAAACAACAACAACAACAACAACAAAAATGACTTACTTTTCTCTTACTAAATTTATTCCTATTTCTATTTTATAATTCCTGTTTTCTTGATGCTGCTGTCAATGGAATTATTTTCTAATTTTTTCAGATTTTTAATAAAGCATACAGAAGTACAATTCATTTTGTGTATTAATCTTTTTATTTTTATTTCCTTTTTTTGTTTTTAGAGACATGAGCTCACTATGTTGCCCAGGCTGCTCTCAAATTTGTGGCCTCAAGAGATCATCCTGCCTTGGCCTTCCAAAGCTCTGGGATTACAGGCACAAACTAATATACCTGGCCCATTTTGTGTCTTAATCTTAAATCTTAAAACTTTTCTGAACTCATTTATTAGTTCTAATAGTTTAAGTAAATTTATTAGTATTTTCTATATGCAAGATCATGTCATCTGCAGAAAGAGTCAGTTTTACTTCTTCCTTTCCGATCTGGATGCATTTTATTTTATTTTATTGCCTACTTGCCCTTTCAGCACACTGCTGAATAGAAGTGGTGAGAGCAGACATTCTTGTCTTATTCCCGAGCTTAGAGGGAAAGCTTTCAATCTTCCATTATTAAATATGGTGTTAACAATTGTGGGTTTTGCATGGATTCCCTTTATCAGGTTGAGGAAGTTCCCCAGTACTCCTATCATGAAAGGATATTGGATTCTATCAAATGCTTTTCCTGCATCTTCTGAGATATCATATGATTTTTGTCCTTTAGTCTATTGATGTAGTATATTACATTAATTACATTTTGGATGTTAAACTGACTGTATTCCAGGAATAAATCCCACTTGGTCATGGTATATAATTCTTTTTACATGTTGTTGGATTCAGGTTTTCAGTACTTTGCAGAGGATTTTTGTGTATATCATCATAGAGAATATTGGTTTGGCTTTTAGTGTTGAAAAATGAGTTGGGAAGTATTTACTCATCTTCTTTTTTTTTCTGTTGGAAGAATATGTGAATAATTGATACTAATTCTTTTTAAAAGGGTTTGCCAGAACCATGAGAAAAGCTGAAAGACAATATTCTCTGTAACCTGAAAGGGATAAACTAATTGTTTTCTAGAAACTGATGTTTTTAATAGACAGAGTCCCCACTGAAATTTTAGGAGAGTGTCTCGGCGTGTTTGGAAGGCTCTGATGAACAATCTTCATAATCTGACAAGAGAGATTACAATTAAACATTGCAGCCCAACCCATTCATGAGCTTGCATATGACAATCTTGACCAAAAATACCAGTGAATCAGAAGTGACCAAAAAAATCACAATGATACAGTAGGTTTATTTCAGGAATGCAAGGACAAAGTACTATTTTTTAAATTGTTTTTAACGTTTAATTGACAGATAATACTTTTATATATTTGTGGGGTACAATATTGTGATACATGTATACATTGTGGAATTATTAAGTCATGCTAATTAACATATTAATCACCTCACATACTTATTTATCTGTGATGAGAATGTTTAAAATCCACTTTTAACAATTTTGGTATATACAACAATTGTTATCAACTGTAGCCACCATTCTGTGCAATAGATCACTAGAACTTATTCCTCCTAACTGAATTTTGTATCCTTTAATCAACATCTTCTCTTTTCTCTTCCACCTCTCCTCCCTGCCCTCTAGCCTCTGGTAACCACTAGTCTCACCTTCTCTATTTCTATGAGTTTGACCGATTTATTTACGTATTTGTTTTTGAGACAGAGTCTCACTGTGTCACCCAGGCTGGAGTACAGTGGCACAATCTTGGCTCACTGCAACTTCTGCCTCCCAGGTTCAAGCCATTGTCCTGCCTCAGCCTCCCAAGTAGCTGGAAGTATAGGCACCCACCACCACACCTGGCTGATTTTTGTATTTTTAGTAGAGACAGGGTTTCACCTTGTTGGCTAGGCTGGTCTCAAACTCCTGACCACAGGTGATCTATCTGCCTTGGCCTCCCAAAGTGATGGGATTACAGGCGTGAGCCACCGCACCCAGTCGTGTTTGACTTTTTTGGATTCCACAAATAAGTGAGATCATGTAGTGTGTGTCTTTCCGTGCTGCCTTATTTCACTTAGCATAATGAAGGAGAAAGTAATACTAAATTGTCTATTAATATCAATAATAGGCCAAAAAAGAAAATCATACAAACTCAAATGATGCCGAAACAGTATTTGATAGACTATTCATTCTGATACAGGCTTTAAAAACTTACTCATAGGAGAATGCTTCCTTAAAAATGGAAAAGAATATATACTTCAAACCAAGAGGCAACATTGTACTCAATGGTGAATCATTGAAAGTCATCCCATTGTGATGCCTGTTATCTCTATTATTATTTATTGTCATTTGAGAAGTCCTGGCTAATACGTTAAGATATGACACACAAATAAAAGGGGTGACATTTAGGAAGCAGAGCACAAATAATTGCTGTTTACAAGTGATAGTATCCACTAGGAACCTCAAAGAAACAAACTGAAAAACAAGTTAAAATTAATACAAACAGAAGGTACAGTGGCCAGATCCAAGGTAAATATAATTTGATAGTTTATTTTGCAAATAATAATAAAACCCATTTTACATGAGCACATGTTGTGTGGTAGGCACTGTGCCAAATACTTTACATGTACCATCTGATTTAACCTTCTTAAAGTCCTTCAGCCATTAATTAATGAAACTTTACAACAAATCTTATGAGGTATGTGTTACCATTATCTCCACTTTATAGAAGAGGAAACTGGGGCTTCGGGATACAACTTAACTTGCTTAAGGCCACAAAGCTAGTATAAAACAAAGCTAGAATCCACTAAGCTTCACTCTTCATTATTCTTTTTTCATACCAATAATCATTGTTATTATTATCATGACTGATATTATTATATGTTGAAAGCGTGGGGGCAATTTTTTATGGGTCTCTCCCATTGCTCATCTTGTGAGCAGGGGCACCACTGATAGCCTTTGTTCCTGACTGTCTTTTCCAGGCTGTTTGTATAATGAATAGCCTTGGAAGCTAGAAGTGGTATCTCTATCTGTATCAGGACAAGCCACAGACAAAACCCCTCAGACACCGAGATAGAAAAGGGAGTGGCTTTAATCAGCTGGGAGCATCGGCAGGCTAGCGTCTTAAAATCCCAGCTCATCAGGTGCTCCACTTCTATCCCTTTTAAGGGCTCACAACTCTAAGGGGGTCAGTGTGAGAGGGTCCTGAGGGTTCTCACTCTTATTTTTGCTACTTATGTCTTCTTGTGCAACAGATTGATAATGATTCATATAGTACACTTGTGCTGAAGCATTTTGGTGAACTAAGGTAGTGATGAAACTTTTTATCATTTGAAGAAGTACAGGTAGCAAACAAGGGAGCAGTAAGCAGGTTTCTATTACTATTATAACTCCTATTATAAGAGTTTTAAATCCTCCTAGTGCTGGGAACCGCCTTCTAAACATGGCTTCAGGGTCGAATCCGTGCTATACTTGTACGTGCACATGTGCCAGTTTTGTCATATTTCTAATTATGTCTTTAACTACTTGCCTTTGATTATCTATGTGTAGACAGTAATTAGTAAGGTTAAATTTTTTATAGACCTTTCCTTCAGCTGCTAGCAAGCAGTCAAGAGCTAGTCAATTTTGATAGATAGCATTCCTCATCTGAGTTTCTTGCCAGGCTAGAACAGTCAAGGCTTGACAGGTTTTATTAGTGATGAGTTCTGAAACAGCTTGCAATCGTATGATTCGATTGAGCGTGTAAATGGGGGTCTGGTATCCCCATGAGCCGTCTTGTGCCTAAGTAGCAGGCCTATTATATTGTATGATTCTCTTGGGGAGCTATTCATTATTTTTCAATTTTTTTATAGCTATGCTTTTCTTTTTGTGGGAAGCATAGACAGGGAAGCCCAGGAGTTCACCTGTTTTTATGGGCAGTAGGAAGAAAGATGGTTTAATAGTACCAATAACACAATTACCTGTCCAGTGGTCAGGCAGCTTAGTGTAGGTTCTATGTCCACATATCTAGTATAGCCTAGTGGGGGCCGTCTAGTCCTGGTGGGATTCTGGTTGAGTTTAAGTGGTCTGCAACTTTGGAAATTTACTGAATGGATTTTTATCTGTGTGGTTTGAACTCCACCATGTAACTGCTTTGTGGTACTATTATACAATTTTTGTTCTAGGCAACTAAGTTGTCCTACAGAATGAGTGAATTCTTTCCTTTTTTTAGCTATGCAATATTGTCTAATAATTGAGAATTTTAGAACCTAGAAATGATCAGGGTGATTCTTTTGGGCCGGGAATTTATCAGGAACTGGGTCTGTAGGCACTGATTTTCAGACTTCTTATGGCCATTGATCTCCTATTACAGTTCCTCCACAAACATAACATTGTGGCCTACATAGCATTATACAAACAAGTTTCTTTTAGAGTCCTGGTACACTTATAATAACTGTAAAATAATAGGACTGTAGCAATCTTTTGTCCTACCTCAGTGACTTGATATATATACTGGGAACCTTCTCAGTCTGAGGAAGGTCAGTTGAAGTCCTTACTGTACCAGTCCAAATTTTAAGGAAAATGAGTCCCGTGATGAGTTTTCTCATGCTTCGGCCATGTGTGGACCAGTCAGCTTCCGCGTGTTACTGGAGCAGGGCTTGTCGTTTTCTTCAGAGTCACTTTGCAGGGGTTGGCGAAGCTGCTCCCATCCACGTACAGCTTCCAATCTACTGATGTTTAAGGATGGTCTCGGAGATTGGGCCCACTAGAATAAACTGAGTCCAATACCTCTACACAGTTATGTTTAACTGGGCTCTCTGATACCAGGAGCAAGGTGGCGGGGTTCAGGGTGTTGCAAACTTCAATGGTTATGCGGGGATTTTCACAGAGCAAGCTTTGGTATCTAGTTAGTCTAGTATTCGTTAGCTAAGGATGTCCTTTTTAAAGTCACCACAGCATGGGGGCACTTTACGTTTAGATTTTGCCTAAGCGTTAGCTTATCTGCTTCTTGTGCTAACAGGGCCATTGCTGCCAGGGCCCTTAGATATGGGGGCCAGCTTTGGAAACCCCATCTAGTTGTTTTCAGAGATAGGCCACTGGCTTTGGCCAGGGCTCTACAGTCAGGGTTAAAACTCCATCTGCCATTTTTTTTTTTTTAGACCCATAGAATGCAAAAAGTTTTGTCAGGTCAGGTAGCCCCAGGGCTGGGGCCGACCTGAGTTTTCCTTTTAACTCATGAAAAGCTTGTTGCTGTTGGTTGTAATAGATGTAGTTTATCTAATTTACATTTTTATTAACTATCACCCACTAAAATATTGACTTAAATTCTGTAGCTACTTGATTTCAAGCTTTAAACTGAGCTGGTATTCCTCGTGGGACTCCAATTGCATCTAAATGGACGTGAGAGTCGAAAGACCTGTAAGGGGGCTTCTCTCGCTTTATGATGTCTTACTATTCCTCCCTCTGGATGATGAAATGCCAGGGTGAAAGGGATATCCAATTGGACTAAAGTATAAGTGCCACTCCACTTATTCAGCAGAGTGCCCAGTAAAGGTAAATTTTTACCACCACACATCTGCTCGGGGATGAACAAGGGCTGATTGATAAGCTCTTGAAAATTCTTAAGCTCGTCGTATCCCTTCAGGTCTCCAAGGAATGCTAAGTTTCCTCCCTGTCGTGAGAGACACGAAGTGAATTTAGTGTTGGGAGATGGAGGCCGGATGGCCCTTGGGGGCTGACCCGCAAGGTGCTGGACTTTGGGATAGAGCAGAGAGAGCTTGGCACGACTGATTACTCCAGGCTGTAGAATCCTGAAAAAGAGCTACCATGGAGCCCATGTTAGGTTGACTGGAGGACCACCTTAGTGGAAAGGGGACAATCTGGGCCTCTGGCCTGCCATGTGCACAAACATAATAATTGCTTTTGTTTAACGCGCAGATGGAATATTTGATCCATTCCCACCAGGCGTTTGCATCTTGGTGTGCTGTCTTAATTGCCAAAGTTTGTTTTAAGTCTTTAACTTCTATGATCCTCTAGTAAAATGAATATTTCCTTTAGCACCTATTTTTATTAGTCTTTAGACCACAGAAAGCTAAACACCATTTTATATTTAATAATGCTTCTTGTATGATTTTTATACCAGATAAGCTAAATTTCACCTTTATATTAGTGTGCTATTAAGGTTAATCTTAGTTTTAATAAAGCTTTGTGTACATATTTATCCAATTTTTAATGTTTGACCATAAGGTAAGATTTTATAGACTCTTTTTAACCTTTTATAATTTTTGTTAAAGAGCAGGTTGGTGCTTTAAGAAAAGCCTGCTATGCTCTTATTTTAATGTCCAATTTACAGAAAAACTGGATTATACCTCTTTAACTTTAGCCAATGTTTATACACAGAATTTTCTTTCCAATTAACATTTTAAAACTTGATTAAACCTTTAAAACAAATATACATATTTTTAACCTTTTAATGTAGGTAAAAATTTATATTCTTATGCCTCCTTATAATTCTTTTATCAAAGGTGTATTTTATTTTCCTTATACGCCTTGCACATAAACTGTTCCTTCAATAGTACTCAGGAGGCCTTATTACTTTTAAATTATACAACATTTTTTGCATAAAAATTTTTTTATAACATTTTTTTCTTTCACGACTTTCGCAGAGAATTCTTCGACATGTCTCAACTTTCTGACCTATTACAAACATTTCTTTCTTTAAACAACCAGTTAATTTATTTCAGGACAAGAATTTACTATATGACACTCTTCTCTTTTTATGTAAATTCTGCCTCCCCGCTTTCCCCCCCCCTTTTTTTTCTTGAAGATAACCATTCTTTTTTTTTTTTTTTTTTTTTTTTTTTTTTTTTTTTTTTTTTTTGAGACGGAGTCTCGCTCTGCCGCCCAGGCTGGAGTGCAGTGGCCGGATCTCAGCTCACTGCAAGTTCCGCCTCCCGGGTTCACGCCATTCTCCTGCCTCAGCCTCCCGAGTAGCTGGGACTACAGGCGCCCGCCACCTCGCCCGGCTAGTTTTTTGTATTTTTTAGTAGAGACGGGGTTTCACCGTGTTCGCCAGGATGGTCTCGATCTCCTGACCTCGTGATCCGCCCGTCTCGGCCTCCCAAAGTGCTGGGATTACAGGCTTGAGCCACCGCGCCTGGCCTTTTTTTTTTTTTTAAAGCAAACTTTCTTTATGTCTGTGGACTAGACTGTCTAAGGCCACAAGATTAAAAGTTACTATAATACATGTTACCCTGTTAACTTTTAGCAAACTTCACTTTTGTTGAAAACCTTGTAAGTTTGGGATTTCAATTATCCTTTGCTATTAATAAGACCTTGTTTAGTCCAAATTAACTTAGAATTGGTATAGATGGCCCTTTTTTTTCTCTCTCTCTCTTTGACTTTCTGTCTCTCTCTCTCTCTTTGACTTTCCTTTTGCCTCTGTCTCTTCTTCTCCTTCTGCTTCTTTCTTTTTCTGTCTCTCTCTTTTCTTGACTCCTTCTTTGTCTCTCTGTCTCTTCCTCTCTGTCTTTTCCTCTCTCTCTTTGCCTCTTTTTCTCTCTGTTTCTTTCTTCTCTTTCTCTCTGCTGGTCTTTCCTTGCCTCTTCCAGTCGCTTATGTTGCTGTTCTCTTAACTACTGTCGGGGTGGGGAAGGGAGTCTAAAATCGGCTGTAACTGTCTATGTAGGGAAACTGGTCTGGGTGCCTTGGCTTACAGGTTACCTTGTGCCATACCTTTGAAACAAGGGACCTGTCCAGGCTTCCTTCTGATGTCCAACCCACCTCTAATGCTGGTCAGTCTATTTCACAAAACGTTCTAAGTGTTCCTGGTGTCATAGTAACAACGTAATCTCCCTTAAATCCTTTCTTGAAATTTTTCAACATAGTTCCTAATGGGATGGGCTTACTTTGTGCCTGACCCATGTCTCCTCAAAACAAAACACCATGCTCACACCACACGCACACTACAAAACAAAGAACAGGTAAAAAGAGGTGGGTTGGACATCAGAAGGAAGCCTGGACAGGTCCCTTGTTTCAAAGGTATGGCACAAGGTAACCTGTAAGCCAAGGCACCCAGACCAGTTTCCCTACATAGACAGTTACAGTTTTACAGTTGATGCCAAACCAGAATCAAAACCAAAATCAGAGTATCAAGAAATCTAAGCCAGGTCAAAACCAAAACCAAAGTATCAAGCAATCCAAGTCAAGTCAAATACAAAAACCAAAGAGCCAGTACAGGCACACGGTGGGTGATCAGGCCACGCTTCCACTCAAATGGAGTGGGCAAGTTCCTAAGACCAGTCCTGTCAAGCAATCCAAAACAAGTCAAAACCAAAACCAAAGTGCCGATAAAGGCACGCCATGGGTGTTCAGGCCACACTTCCACTCAAATGGAGTGGGCAAGTTCCAAAAACTAGCCTTACCAAGTTTTAGATGTCCGAACTCCAAGTGCCAGTTCCTTCCGGTGTTCAGCCACTGCGTTGATCCTCCATGGGGGCCTGCCACACACTGCTCTGGCGAGCTGTCCCACCGGGGCACATACCTACCGGGGAGCGCTCTCAGGGTCCGCGTCGGTCCGACTGGTTGGAGTCTCCCGCAGGGATGTTCCACAGGGCAGGCTAAAGCCGCCTAAGGAACTGCCTCGATGGTCTGATGGTCCGTTAATCACCTCGCTTCCTGGTCAGGCAACCAAGAAATGTAGCAGGATGAGCTGCAGACAAAACCCCTCAGACGCCGAGATAGTGAAGGGAGTGGCTTTAATCAGCTGGGAGCATCAGCAGGCTAGCGTCTTAAAATCCGAGCTCCTCAGATGCTCAACTTCTGTCCCTTTTAAGGGCTCACAACTCTAAGGGTTCCGCGTGAGAGGGTCGTGATCGATTGAGCAAGCCGGGGGTACGTGACAGGGGCTGCAAGCACTGGTGGTCAGAGTGAAACAGAACAGAACGGGAGGTTTCACAATGTCTTTCCATACAATGTCTGGAATCTATACATAACATCAGTTGCTAGGTCAGGGGTCAAATTTTAACTACCAGGCGTAGGTCAGGCAGGCCCAGGCCTGGTTTCAAGTCTGGTTCCTAGGCACCGGGCTACCTGCCTTTAGTTTCGCTTCTCTTTCCTTTTCGGAGTATAAAACAATATAAAACAATAGGAGAGGGTTTCTCTCTTCCCTCATTTCCAGAACAAAGGACAGGTTTGTTTACTGTCCAGTATAATAAAGATAATGTCTCCCTTAAGGAAAATTTTCTTTAAAAAATATTTTAAAAATAGAAAAATGCTCAGGGCTCTTCTCATGTAATGGCAGGTTTCTACTGGAACAATACATTGCCAAGAATCACTAAGTTTTTTTAAAGCAGAAAAAGGAAAGAGGAAGTACTTGCTTTAGCAGATGTTAAATTAGTCATAAAGCTATAATAGCTAAAACAATAATTGTGGTTCTGGCATAAGAAAAGATAGGCAAATCAATGAAATAGAAAGAATAGCTCAGAAGCAGATTCTAAAACACAGAAGTTAAAATATCATGAGGGAAGTGTTACAAATCAATGGTGAAAGGTTGAACTACTGGATAAATTGTGGCTATAAAAAACTAGTTGGATGTTTTGGGGGAAAATCAATTTAGGGATTCACATGATACGTCACTATACAATTCTGATGGATAAGAATTAAATATAGAGAAATACATCAAACCATTAGTAAATATAAAAGCAACGCCTGGATGAAAATCAAATCTCCAGGTAAGAAAGAACATTTCGAAATGGCTTTCAGAATTTTTAAGTTATCGTGTTTTTTGACTCGGCAATTTAACTAAAAGAATGTAAACATCATTTTTATGGATCTCAGACAATTGACTGACTTGCTCATTGCTACATTTGCGGGTGGTAAAAAGTCAATAAATATGAATTTAAAAAGAAGTTGTACAAAAGCTTAAAGGTATACGTTCAGAAAGGATGTCATAGCGATGCCGTTTGTGTGAGTCAGTAGCCAATAGTCACCCTAGGCCTTGAGATTTAAAAGAAGTTCACCTGGGAATCCTAACCCTGTGGAATGTACATGGCCCTCCCTGTGATTTCTGTGAGTTTTGGCAGTTTTATTTTCTCACAGTTCTTTCTATCTTGCTCAGAGTTCTGGTTCTGTTTCAAGCCTACTTGCATCTCACCTCTTTTAGCCTATGTTGTCTTTTTGATTTGAACCAATGTCCATGTGAAATTTAACCCTCTTTCCTTACCATTCTATTTTTTCAAGACGAAACGAGACAAAGCAGAACAACAAAAACCCCTCCCAAGCCATGTGAATGTGGATTTTTTACAACCACACAAACTGACTCATTCAAAAATTAATATTAGACCTTCTTATACATAAAGGCATTTTGTTATCTTTCCCATGAAGAATTTCTCACTGACCACTTTTGTCCATGGGCTCTGGTATCCTGCTTTGTCACTTGACCTTCTCTCTCTACCTCAGGCATTTCCTGACGTCTTATCAGTTCTGTGTTTTCAGGATTTGCTTTCCCATGGACTATTTAGGGACAGTTAAAATACCCAAGGGGGAAAAAAATCAAGCTTTTAAAGAATTAAAATAAATTTTATTCACGATTCTTACTGAGGACTGTAGACTGAGGCCCATAGCTCAGGAGGAGTCTTTTAGGGAAGTCTATCGGACTCCTTCCTCTAAAGCAGTGTTTCAGCTCATTGTTTAGGTAGGTGGTGGAGGTTAAGGATGTGCAAAATCACATCTAAGTTTGGGTGCAAGAGTACATTTGAATACAGTTTACTAAAGTACATTTGGTTATAGGTAGTAGAAGCATAATGACTAACCCCATGAGATGTTATCGTGTGTAAGAAAAAGCAAGGACTAGAGTCACTTAACTTTTAAGAAATATAGTGACTCAGGCAAGAGGCATGGAGGATCATGTGCTCTATCCTGTTTTGTCAAAGTATCTTTCTGGAAAGCTGCAGGCCTCACAGTCAGGGGCTTTGTAAAATTACCCTGGCAAGCAGAAACAGGCAAACAGGCTCCTTCCGTTTGCTACTTTGTCTCGCGGTATGCAGAACAATTCTGCTTTCTAACCCTCTCCATTCCTCGACCTTCTTTGCATTTCTAAAGCTTTGATAACATCTAGACTACTGGAGGGACCATTAATTTGGCCTCAAGCTTTAACAGTACAGAAAATCGGTAGAGGTTTCCATATTTCAGA
Source organism: Rhinopithecus roxellana (assembly GCF_007565055.1). Taxonomy (NCBI): domain Eukaryota; kingdom Metazoa; phylum Chordata; class Mammalia; order Primates; family Cercopithecidae; genus Rhinopithecus; species Rhinopithecus roxellana. The sequence continues at coordinate 50,979,902 of NC_044556.1, read as the reverse complement.
CTTCTTTTTCTCTTTTACCCACCAAGATTTATAAGTAAAAGGAAGCAATATGGATACTCGTTTTCCCTCTGTTGTGAAATATGCCTTTCCTCTTCCCTTACAAATGGCCACAGTTTGGATTTTAAATATTTTTTTTCACCAAGCTACATTTGTAAAAGTAAGAAAATTAAAAATGATCCAAATGATCATCAATAGAAGATACCAGGTTAATAAATCATGATACAGTAGATTGAAGAATGTAATAGGTCCAGATGTTCTGAAATGGAAAGATGACCAAATCTATTGTTAAGATACAACAACAACAACAACAAAATGTAAGTTAAAAAGCCAGTTGCCCGAAAGTATGTGTAATATGAAGCCATTTGCAATGTCTGAATACATTATTGGTTGTCACAACTAGGCGGTGGTGGTGGTGAGGCTACTACTGGCCTCTAGTGGGCAGAGGTCAGGGTTGCTGCTAATCATTCCACAGTCCACAGGGCAGCTTTCCAAAGAATTTGCTGGCCGCAAATACCAATAGGTCTGAGATTAAGAAACCCTGTTCTAGATGAATATACACCAAACTCTTAACAGTGGTTATCTCCAAGAGTTGAATTACACTTTTTCTAAATTTTAATCTATTTGCATTTCTTGTAATGAGCTTATTATAATCAGGAAAAAAATGTGAAAAGCTATAAACAGTTGGAAGAGCTTGCACATAAAAAAAATATATTTATAATCAAATTACACAGAAGATGAGCAGATAGGGAGAGAGCAGTACCACAGAATCTAGGAGAGGAGAGACGTCCTCTCCCAGAGACACCCAGTTGGGAGGGAACTAAAGTAAGAAACAGCCTTTCATTCAAACGGAGGAATTTCCTCCTGAGAGCACATCTCACCGATAGCCAGTTCTTTCCTAGTCTCACGAGGCAGTGCTCTGTCTTCGGAGATTACGGGTGGTTGAAGGGGTAGAGAGGCCAGGTGTGGAAGCTTGTGTTCCTCCCTGTCTGAACATCACACCCAGAGTCCAGGGGTTTGGAGAATGTAACTGTTAGGTGTTTAATAGAACATAAAAGTACACGTGAAATAGAAGTCATAGCGCTATTTATTCTTCCACAGGGCAAATTTACCTTTTTAATTTTTCTGTAGTTGTTTTGTTACACTGGAGTCTCTTGAGCGCCGTCTGGTGGACAGATTTCCATCACCCAATCGGACTGGTCAGCCTTCCCCACAAACATTTTAGTCACACTGTGTCACTGTCTGGCAGGATCATGTCTTGTCTTCAATTCCCCAGCACTTTGTGCAGTTGACACATTATGGGTAACCAGAGTCTGTTTGTTGAAGTAGTAAACATTGGTCCATTAGAAACTGTGAGTGAATACTGAAGTCATGTATGAACTGGCATTTGGAAGAAGGAACTGAAAACCAGGAGTAAGCTGTCCTGATTGCAAAGGGTGAGTGCAATGCCGGACTGAGGAATAAAACCAACTCCAAGCCAAAGAGCGTTGAAGATTCCCAACAGGCTCCCCAAGGACACACAGGGAGCCCAGTAGAATTTTCCTGGAGCCTACTGAACTTCTGCTCGGAGTGGACTCGGCCCTCTGCCCAGATGAGGTGCCATGAGGTACACAAAGGCTCTAAGATGTAATTTGACACTTCCCTGGGTAAAATAGAAAGTACAGTGGCCAGACCCCAAAGTAAACTTAGGTGCTTCCTCTTTACCCCTTTTTTTCTGCTTTAAAAAATCTCAGCGATTCTTTCCTGCCTTTCAGCTCTGCTCCTCTCAATTCCACAATAACACAAATCCCTGGTCTCCTAAGAGTGGGCCCCAGGAGAGTCTGCAAACTCATCACCTTCTAACGGGGACTGCTGTCACTGAGTGGTCCCAAGTGGGCACTAGAGGCCAGTGTTGCAATGCTTTCAGACTTTTCAAAAGAAACAGAAATCTTCATTATCTTGTGAAATCCCTTAATTTGGAGCCAATACTGGCTCCAATTACTTTTGAAACACTCCATGGGCCAAAAAGCACTTGTGGTTATGGCCAACAATTAATGACCCATCAAAGAGGCTCCCTGGACCGAGTGTGGTGGCTGATGCCTGTAATCCCAGCACCTTGGGAGGCCAAGGTAGGAGGATTACTTGAGCCCAGGACTTTGGTACCAGCCTGGGCAACATAGCAAGACCCTGTCTTTACAAAATTTAAAAAATTAGCTGGGTGTAGTGGCATGGGTCTGCGGTCCCAGCTACTTGGGAGGCTGAGGTGAGAGGATTGGTTAACCCAGAAGGTTGAGGCTTCAGTGAGCTGTATTCTTGGCACTGCACTCCAGTGTAAGTGATAGAATGAGACTCTGCCTCAAGAATTTAAAAAAGTAAAAAATTAAAAACAGAAGATTTCTAAGCTTCTTCCCAATGTTTCTGCCACACTGTGACTCTGACCTCTGCCCACATTTCTACATGGCTAATTTTTAAATCGGGTCAATTGCTGATCCTAGGTCAGCAGGAACCACAGGGTCAGGAGTGTTCTTTCTTTGAAGTTTCAGATTCATCAGTTTATCTTTAGGAAAAAGAACAAAACTTCTCTTTAGGTAAGGTATCTACCAGAGCAGCCCCCACTCCCACCCAAAAGTCACCTGAATACAGCTATTTCCTGTGCTTCTGTCTGCTACAAATTTCTGCAGCATGTTTTGTTTTATGCATCAAAACCAGATCGACCTCTGCATTCTGATCATTTCCCCATGGTGTTGTCTTTTTCCAAACTTTCTGTTTTCATTAACTTAAAAAGTCTATGATGCTCTCAAACTGATTAAACTCATTCCAATCAAGCACTATATGCTGAAGGTAGTGAATTGCATTGCCAGTTGGGCTTTAAAAAGAACAGGTTTGAATGTACATCCTAACGTATTCCATAATATATTGTGAATATGGGTTGTGTTGAATCTATACGAGGGATTCAATACATTGGGGTCTACATTCAACCCCGATATACACATACTTATATATATGTAAAATGTTTGGCCCCTTAACTTAGCCTTGCTGACAGTTATGGGAAAGTTTCTAGAGTTGTCAGACACAAGCTCCTATGAGAATCTGATCTAAGCAACTCAGCCTTCCCTCAAGAAAAAAACACTCATAAACAAACAGTTTCCCAAAGTCTGTGCATAGACCCTTAGGCATACCTGGGCCCCAGGTAAGAACTCCTGTTATATCAGTGAGGGGCAAGGCAACTGCTCAGAGCCTGTAGGTCTCATTTGATTTGAAGGTGGCTTGTTGACCATAAGCTCTTTCTCAGTACATCACACCTTCCAGTAGAACTGAACAAAACTCTAAGATACCCTTTTTATGCTCCCTTGGGAATTTAGGGCCCTTACCATGTATAGCTTCTCTGGGGTGGTTTCTGATGCTCATCAATTCTCTGATATCAACTGGGTATGTTACCAGTGGAAGATATCCCAGTTATCAGTGGCAAATTCATATGTCTCTGCAGCAACCTCAATTCTTGCCTCCTCAGAAGAAAGAATTCAACTGAGGGGCATAAGGCAGGAAAAAGACTGAGGCAAGTTTCATTGTAGGAGTGGAAGTTTATTAAAAAGCTTTAGAGCAGGAAAGGAAAGAAAGTGCTTTTGGAACAGATGCAAGTGGGCACTGAGAAGGTCGAGTGCCCCGTTTAACAATCATCCTAGGACTTTATAGGCCAGCAAACTCTGGCATCTTGCGCCCCCTTTCCATGATTCTTCCCTTAGGTTGGGTTGCCTGCATGCACAGTGCCCTCCTTACCCTTGGGAAGTGAGCACATGCGGTGTGTTTAGGAAGTTGTACGCATGCCTATCTGAGGCTTTCTTCCCTTTTCCTGTGGAGTGCCCCCAGAAGGTCATACTCCACCATTTTGTCTCTTAATGCGCATGCCTGGGAAGTTGCCTCTCTTGCCGTCTTCAGTCAGTCAACACTTTAGTGCAATGGTTGTGGACCATCGAGAAATGGCCTCTCTCCGGAGGCTGGCTGCCAATTTATCACTTAGAAAGACAACGTGATAGTCATCGAACCATCACCTGACATTCCTGGTGGGTGGAGGAGAGCCCTTTCCTGCCCCAGTCACACCTGTCTAACTACTTATAACAGGTATCCAAAAATTGAATTATGACACTATCTGGAGTTAGTGCAGATCTCACAGATTAAGGGCTCAGTCCTATCAGACTTCCCTCACTTCAAATGTCAGTCTCATCTGGGCCAGGCCACCCATAGTTCTGACCTACCAGCTATAAATCAAGGATTCCCAAGATCCCCTCCTCAAGTTCAATAATTGGCTAGAAGAGCTCACAGAACTCAGAAAAACAGTTTACTTACATTTACTGACTTATTATAAAAGATACAACTCAGGAACAGCCAAATGGAAGAGATGCAGAGGGCAAGGAATGGGGGGATAGGGTGAGGGTGGCACAGAGCTTCAATGCCCTCTCTGGGTGTGTCACCTCCCGGCACCTAGTAGCTCTCTGAATCTGTTGTTCAAGAGTTTATAGAGCTCAAATCTGTATAATACCACTTCCTAGAGGTCAGAGGGTGGGGCTGAAAGTTCCAACCCTCCAATCACTTGGTCTTTTTAGTGACCATCCTGTTCTGAAGCTATCTAGGGACCCCATCTTAAGTTACCTTGTTAACACAAGCTTCAGTGTGATCTAACAGGGCTCATTATGAATAACAAAAGGTAATCCTATCATTCATGAAATTCAAAGCATTTTAGGAGCTCTGTGCCAGGAACCCAGGAAGAAGACCAAATACATTTTTAAAATGATCGCACAGCTTCTCTGTGCTTACTAAGATCATAACTGATTACTCAGTGTTCCCACCTCTAACTTTTTGCTTGACTGCCGTCTCCTCCATTCATCTGTATTTCTCTGTCTTCAACTGGATTAGGACTGGGCTTAGGGTCAGAACCAGGGTTCTTTTGGCGTTGGTGATGGATCAACCAAGAGAAGGCTAAAACCTCCAAACCTCATCATTCTATCAAATTGGGACTGGCTCCAGTGGTAGGTAACACAACGATGTCCAGGGAGATGCAGGAAATAAATAACCAGGCATGTGGGCAGTGCAGAGCCCCCCAAAAGCCAAGCAGGATAGCAGGTGGCATTAGAGATGACTAGAAGTAGGAACCTAGCCAGAGGACTGCAATTCAGGGCCAGGACTTTAATCTCTGGAATTGGGAAGAGCAAGACAGGAAACAGAGTATGAAGCCAGGAGTCAAGGCAGGAAATTGACACAAGGGAAAAGCGGGCACCCCGTTACCAATGTTGTGGTATAAGCATTGTATTTAAGATAAGGAAGATGGGCACGGTGGCAAATGCCTGTAACCCCAGCTACATGGGAGACTGAGGTAGGAAGATTGCTTGAGCCTAGGAGTTCAAAACCAGCCTGTGCAACACAGCGCAAACCCATATCGATAAATGAATAAATACATAAATAAAATTTAAAATAACACAAGGAAATAATCCATAAACAAAGTACATCTAAGCTGAGCTAGCAGTAAGGTGGCTTGATTCCAAGTCAATGAGCTTTGACCCTATAGTTCTTAATACGTTTCTTAGGGATCAATTTATCTCTGAATCAAGATGAGCTGAACCTGCAAGTGGGGACCAAATGGATCTAGTAGGGGGTTTTAGAGGTCTTCAGGTGGTAGAGAGCCAGGTGGGAAACAAGAGGGATGCCATCAGCATCCTCATCTTTGGTAATATTTTAAATAACAATTAATATGAGAAGTCAGTGCTGAACATTTCCTGGGCCAGAGGCAGATAGTCCAGGGATATTTTCTTGTTTACCTTAAAGCAAGTAGAAAGACGACAGAGTATTGTGGTTATAATTGAATTTGGAGTCAGACTGCCTGGATTCGAATCTCATCACTGCTAGGAGGTCAGCTGCCTAAAATTGGCTTTTTAAATCTCTTTAAATTGTCTTAAAATCTCTGTATTACTCATTTAGAGATTGAATATAATTTATATTATGTTATGGATGCTAATAATAGAACACACCTCCTAGGGTTCTTAGGAGTAATGAATAAATTCTATAGAAGTGCTTGTGACAATGCTTGGAATACAATAAACACTATATGTTGAAATATAAATAGTGGTTGAAAACATTTTATGATTCAGGCTACCTCAATATGAATCCTGAGTCTCAAGTGAAATCTCTGTGGACAAGGAGATAGTGAGGAAATTGTCCAGAATGGATAGTGCTAGAGTGGCAAGAAGTGATAACCACAAGACTCAGGCTCCTGTTGAGACTTGGCCCTAATATAGTTGGGTCTTGCTTTTCTGGAATTCAAAAGTGTGCCCAAGAGTGAAGAATTACAGTCAATACATCAATGGGTAGAATCAACTGTCTAGGAAAATTCATAAGGTAATGGAATTAATGCTATTTGTCTCACGCAATACAATCCACTTGGACCTGCCAAATTTTAGACCTGTGAAAAAGAAACACCAGATTTATCCAAATACCATTTAATCCCACTTGATCTCAGTTTCTCCAGGTCTAGAACAATGTTCAGTTCCTGTTTGTATTCCCTGTCAATAAGAAAAGGACTTTGATTCAATGAATCTGTGTTAAATAGCATGTTGTTAAGCAGAGTAGCATTGGATTTGGTATTAGTCAAGGTTCTCCAGAGAAGCAGAACCAATAAGATGTGAATATATACATATAGAGATTATTATAAGGAATTGCTCACATGATTATAGAGACTGGCAAGTCCAAAATCTGCAGAGTGGCTGACAAGGTAGAGACCCAGGAGAGCCGGTGGTGCAGATGAAGCTGGAAGGCAGTGTGCTGGGGAATTCTTGCTTGCTCAGGGAGGCCAGCCTTTGTGTTCTATTTGGCTTCAATTGATTGGATGAGGCTCACCCACATTACGGAGGGCAATGCACTTACTCAAAAATTCACAGATTTAAATGTTAATCTTATCCATAAACACACTCCAGGTTTTAAATGTTAATCTCATCCAACAACATCCTCCAAGTTAACACAAAAAATGAACCATCACAGACTCTAAGCCCCCTTTAAGATCAAAGATAATCTACTGTTCTTATACCCTTATTTTGAAGGAAAATGAGCACGTTTAGTATCTTTCCACTGTTCTTTCCTATTTTTTTAAAGAGATAGGGGTATCACTCTGTTGTCCAGGCTACAGTACCATGGCATGATCAAAGCTCACCGCAGCCTCAAACTCCTCGGCTCGAGTGATCCTCCTGCCTTAGCCTCTCAAGTAGCTGGGGTTACAAGTGCACACCACTGTGCCTGCCTCCACTGTTCTTTTCTAACACATACTTTTAGTGTACTTGTGTTGGAAAAAATGGGCATTATTTGAGAAAGAACAATAAATTCTTACAGCAAAAGCAATTTTAATTATAAAAATAACGGTGGTACTAAAGGAGATGGTGCAACAGTAACGTGGAAAGACATGAGTCTTGTATTACCTCATGGAGTAGGGCTGCCTACCAATTTAAGACTGCTCATGGCGAGATCACTATGTGTGTAAGAAAAAATCCTCAATTTTATTATTATTATCTATTTATTGATTTATTTGTTTTGAGACAGAGTCTTGCTGTATCGCCTCGGCTGGAGTGCAGTGGTGCAATCTCGGCTCACTGCAAGCTCCACCTCCCGGGTTCTCGCCATTCTCCTGCCTCAGCCTCTTGAGTAGCTGGGACTACAAGCACCCGCCACCACGCCCAGCTAATTTTTTGTATTTTTAGTAGAGACAGGGTTTCACTGTTTTAGCCAGGATGGTCTCAATCTCCTGACCTCGTGATCCGCCCACCTCCGTCTCCCAAAATGCTGGGATTACAGGCGTGAGCCACCGCGCCTGGCCCCAATTTTTTTTTTTTTTTTTTTTTTTTTTTGAGACGGAGTCTAGCTCTGTCGCCCAGGCTGGAGTGCAGGTGGCGCGATCTCGGCTCACTGCAAGCTCCGCCTTCCCGGGTTTACGCCATTCTCCTGCCTCAGCCTCCCGAGTAGCTGGGACTACATGCGCCCGCCATCTCGCCCGGCTAGTTTTTTGTATTTTTTAGTAGAGACGGGGTTTCACCGTGTAGACCAGGATGGTCTCGATCTCCTGACCTCGTGATCCACCCATCTCGGCCTCCCAAAGTGCTGGGATTACAGGCTTGAGCCACCGCGCCCGGCCAGTTTTTTAAGTACTATATTTGATTAGTAAATAATATAAACCACTGATACCTGGACATGGATGCAGCCATAAAATGACCTTAAATATATAGCATCATCCTAGCAGTCAGGGATAGGCAATAAGAACAGATATTGTAGCCCAGAAAACTGGTGACCCTTGTGGAAGACAGACCACTGTCCTTTCTTTTCCCCTAGGGAAAGTTAATGTCTCTCTCAGCTATGTTTCACAACACACATGAAATACTTTGGATACCTAGTTATTTCTGTATGTTTCCTCAGAACATTTACTTTATGGAGCTGTTTATCCCCAGCATCTAACAGAATGTCAGGCCCGGAAATATGGGTTGGATGAATGAGTGAATAAATGCCCAATGAATGAATGAATGAATGGTCAGGGAATTCTTTTCTGAGACTTCATCTAAATAGGACTGGCTATAAACACATGGCATCTCTAAAGGTTGTGAGAGCCTTTCCTTCCCTCTGAGTGAAGAGATTCATGTTAGTTGTTCATCAAGGTAAGTCACTGGTGAGCCAGGGCTTCAAGACACACTGGAAATGATATGTAATAAATTCTAAGCTTTGCTTACTCACAATGTCCCTGCTGGCCAATGAAAAGTTTCCTTTATTCGATGCATCAGATTTATTTCTATAAAAAGGGCCATAATCAAACTCCAGGAGAATGGTAAATTGCTACTGAGATGATATACAGGATACAAAAAAATACAAAAATAAGCCCAAAATATTCTTTGTAATAGATCTGTGTTTATTGTAGAACATAAGCGATCCCAATGTCTTATTCTTCCTGTTCTTGTAATGCCTATGCTATGAGAGCAGAAAACAGAAGGAATCACTTATTCAGTAATTATAGAACAAATAACTGGAGGATTGAATTCTGTATCACATTTGGTTCTATTAAAACAATGAGGCTGGGCACGGTGGCTCACACCTATAATCCTGGGAGGCAGAGGCAGGAGGATCCCTGGAGCACAAAAATTCAAGACCAGTCTGGGCAACATGGTGAGACCCTGTCTCTACAAAACAAAAGAAAGAAAAAAAAAAAAACCTTAAAAAATTAACTGGGCCTGGTGGTGCACCTCTGTGGTCCCAGCTACTCAGGAGGCTTGCTTGAGCCCTGGAGGTCGAAGCTGCAGTAAGCTGCAAAAAGCAATGATAATATGTGCAGAAATCAAAAGAAAAAATTATCTATAATGCTACCATCTTACAATGTTTTAAATTTTTTTTTTCAAGACAGGGTTTCACTCTGTCACCTAAGCTGGAGTGCAGTGGTACAATCACAGCTCACTGCAGCCTCAGTCTCCTGGGTTCAAATGGTCCTCCTGCCTCAGCTTCCAGAGTAGCTGGGACTATAGGCTCGTGCTTCCATACTGGCTAATTTTTTTATTTTTTGCAGATGAGGTCTCACTATGTTGTGCAGACTGGTCTTGAGCTCCTGGCCTCAAGCAATCCTCCAGTCTGTCCTCCCAAAATGTTGGGATTACAGGCATGAGCTACTGCACCTGGCCTGTTTTAATTTTTATATAGTCTGTTTTACGCTTTATATGTTTGTCTGTATTTTTCAAACACATAAAGAAAAGAACTCATGCACGCAAAACATGCACAGACGGATTTTATGTGTATACGAGCTAGGCCAGCCTGGGGGTAGACATCAGGTCACACTAGCAGTAATCAGACAATGTTTCTCTGATTCTAGCCCTACTCATTCTGCAGAAATTCCAGTTCTCCTCACATCCTTCCTAACTAGTTTTTGAATTCTCAGGAACTAATCCTCTCAGCTATCATGTGTCATCTCTGATTTTCCTCTCCTTTTTAGCATCTCCCTTTCAGCATGTCTCCTGTTGCTGGTGCTGCGGCAGAAACTTCAAAAGCTGCCCGGTTCCTCTGCCCTAGTGTTATGCCCTCTTCCATTCTTCTTCCAGCAGCCAGCAAAGGCTGATTTGACTCCTTGGTTAGCTTGCTTGTGATCAGCAAGTCCACTGTGTTGGAATCAGGGACATGGGCTATCAAGCAGTGCAAACGTGGAGATTTTAATGGAATTGCCCTTGTGGTTTTTACAGGCTTTTTATTGCAGCCCATATTCCTTTGAGCATCTGTGAGTCCACAGTTTGAGGGAGAGAAAATTAAATGGCTGACAGTCTTTTTAGGACCACCTATTTCTTTTTTTTTGCTGATTCTATTCCTAAGCTGAGCTTATAATACTTGATTCTCTTTTCCTTATAATGAATTTTTTCTCAATAGGTTCCTCAGTACCACATGCAGATATATGCCAGGTAGGTCTCTTCAGACAGGCCTAAATATGCTCAAAGTCTTGCGTGAATGCAGTTTGAGGTGTCTGGGCATCCTAATGCAATAGCAAAGATAGAATTCGGAGTTTTGCTTTGTTCATTTCACATTGTGAGTGTGTTTGCAGGTTACTAGAGAGTTCTCATAATTACTAAGTAAGTGGTTATATAATAAATATTATATAGGATGGACATGCCGTAATTTACCTAATTGTTCTCTTAATTTGGACATTTATGTTATCACTGATTTATCTCTAGTTAAATAATGTGAGTTGAGCAAGGACAAATTAGGTGGTCTTGACTGTGTGTTTTATTTTGGAGACATACATATCAGTTAAGGGAATTCTTGGTTCTGTAACCCCCCAGATTTCAAGAGCACAAAACTCTAACCATGTATTTCTCAGCCATGTACCAGTCCGGTGTGGGGATTTTTATCAGCAATGTTGGGGAGAGCTCTGCCCTACACATTCATTAAGAGACCCAGGGGATGGGGGCGCCACCATCATCAGCACATGGTTTTCAAGGTCTCTCCGGGCACCATAATCAGCCAGCAGATGAGTAGAAGAGACAGGTTTGTGTGAGAGTTTTTTAAGTTAAATTCACCCATTTTAATGGTACAGTTTGATTTACTTTTGCTAATTGTGTATAGTTGTATAACCACCATGAAAATAAAAATATAGGCTTTCTAACACCCTAAAAATTTCCTGTTGCCTTTTTATACCTGATCCCCTCTTATAAACCCCTAGCCCCAGGCAACTTTCTGTCAATACAGATAAACTTTGCCTGTTCTCTAATCTCATACAAATGGAACACAAGATTATTATTTTGTGTTATGTTTCCTTTGTTTAGCATAATCCATGTTGATTATTGTATTAGTTCTTCATTGATTTTTGTTGCTGTGTAGTATTTCATACGGATACACAATGATTTGTTTATTCATTCACTGTTTTTTGATGTTTGGATAAGCCCTAGGTATTAGCTATTATGAATAATGGTGCTATGATTTGCATATATGCCCTTTTGTGTACATATACTTTAACTTTTCTCAAGTGGAATTACTGGGTCGTATGACAAGTGGATGCTTAACTTCGTAAGATACTGCCCTACTATTTACCAAAATTGCTGACCATCTTGCACTGTCACCAGCAATATCTGGGAGTTCCAGTTGTTCCAAATTTTGTCAATGCTTGGCATTGTCAGTGTTGTTAATTTTAGCCATATCAGTGTATGTGTAGTAGAATCTTATTTCTCATTTGCATGATCCTAACTAGTGAGGTGAGCATCTTTTCACATATTTATTGGCTATTTGTATATTTTATTCTGTGACATGCCTGTTCAAATATTTTGCCCATTTCAAAAATAGGGTTATCCATCTTATTATTGAGTTGTAAGAGTTCTTTAAACATTCTAGATATGAGCAAAGAGTGTACTCTTCTCTATCTAGTACTTACCAGTACATTCGTTATTGCTTTTTGCCTTATGTCCAGATTTGATAGGTGTTTTGTATGAAGCAGTTGGTCTTGCAGAATCTTACTGTATCATTACAGGAAATGTAAACTATGACAGAGGTTTTAAGAGCCAGGACTAGAACTGGCCCTCATCAGTTCTGCTTACACCCTATTGGCTAGAATTTAGTCATGTGACAATACCCAACACCAAGGAAGGGTAGCAAATGTGATCTATCTGTGCCCACAGGGTAGTGTGCCCTGGAGAGGAACAGGGTTAGTGATCAGCCAGCACTATCAGCTAGAAGGAACCTAGCAGGGCCTAGAAGGGCCTAGAAGGAACATGGAGTGGCAGAAGTTTTGGCCCAGGGACATGGTAACTATTTCTAGATCCCTTCCATGATAAACAATCATGGTGCCTATCATATGCTAGACATTGAGCAATAATAACTAAGGCTAGCATTTATTGAGCACTTACTATGTGTCAAGCATATATAGACTCTATAAATGTTTACTGACTGTTGAATGGACCTGATTTCTTGGAGTGGCCTGGGGAAGACTACCCACTATATGTGTTTAACGATATCTCCGGATCTTGCCAGCCCAGCAGAAGCAGGGTTGTGAGTAATGAGGCTGCTTGCCAAGCACTGCCAGTTCCCCTGAGGGAAGGGATCACTGGAGAAACAGAGCATTGTTGATGTCCTCCAAACTTCAACAAACCAGTTTTTCCACTCTCTGGGTAATTATTTATGGACTCCAGGGTTTGGGTAAGATGCTAACTTGCAAGCTCTCTCTTTGTCTCTGCTCTGCTTCTACACCAAACTCATGACTATTTACAGCATTCCATTCTAGAGCTGTTCACAAACCAATGCTTCTGATTTTTTAGTGAATTTCCTGCTTCCCTAAATGGTGCTGCCAGATTTATTGGTAATAGTTCTTTGAGTATTAAGAGGATTGAAAATGCTGCCTATGTTATCATTTCTCTGTTGAAAGCAGCTAGACACAAAACATACATAATAACAGCTAGCCCTTGTTGGGCACTGGTGCACACAAATTGCCTTCACATACATAATTCTATTTGGTCTACCCCCTCACATGATTCATTTGGATGACCCACTTGTTCACATGCTTATTAGAGTAATATGTTCAAAGTTAATTGATCTTTTTCCCCGTCCTACTCTTGTTACAAAGGTAATTGACATTGAAATGGTCAAAAGACGTTCAATAGGCATGGCCAGTAAGAGAAGTAAAAGGACCACACAATACAAATAGGATAAAAAGTTCCTCAATATGTAATAATCCAATGACTGTAAACACATCCACACCTGGACTCTTTCTTACATATCATAGACGAAACCGCACCACCTTATTGTACCATCTATTCCTTCACTGCTGCACTTTTTTCCCCCTGACTGTGCATACTCCTCTGCACAGCTCTTCTTGACCAGGCTCATGTCCATTATCCTGTATGGACGTCATCACTACTCCCTTATAACCTATACTCTGAAATTACTAATCTTATTGCAGTTTCCTGGATATGTTATGGCTTGTCATGTTTTAATCCTTTTAGGCATCCCATTCCCTCTGCACAAAGCCTGATTTACTTACTAGATTGCTCCAGTGGTCCCTGGCATTGGAAGCTTCCTCAGCCCAGCCCTGCCTCCCAGCCAATCTGATTTCTGTTAGAGCATCTGGGAGCACCCTCCTCCAAAGCCCTTTTGACATTCTTTTGGATAGTGTTTATTTACATGACTATGTGGCCCTCCTACTGTGAGCTCCTTAAGGATGTAGATTTTTTTTCTTATTTGCATAATTTCTGGACTATTTCAATTGAACAATTAGTGTGAATAAACACATAGTTAAATAAATGTTCATACCACACACTTCAACTCTTTCATTTGTTTGACTGGCATTCGATGTACATTTTATAATCTTGTATAGATGGACGAAGCAAGAAGAGACACTGTAGAAAAGGAAAGATCAATATATAAAATGACTGCAAGAAAAACAGGTTCAACGACAATGGTGTATAATAACAGAAAAATGGTCATCTTTGAGTATATTTGCCTTCTTTATATCAAGCATATACTCTTCAAACTTATACAGAAGAATAAATGATGAATGGGTGTGGAATCATGTCTCTTAGTCCTCATCACTGTATAATAATAACAAATAACAGTTGTTTAGGAACTATGTTTTCAAAGCATTTTCACGTCCATTTTTTTTTTCAGGACATCTTTACAACAACTATTTTTCAGATGAAGACATTGAGACACATAGAGGAGAAGCGATTGATCAAAGACCGTAAAGCCGCTGTAGCCTAACTGAATGGATAACATCTCAGTCTGTAAGTCAACATGGAGTCGAGTCATTGGGATGGCTTCTGATTACTAGATTGCTAATTTATACCTTATCTGCCAATCTAATTTCCTTAGAGTCCCTTTTTGCCCTCTGCAGAATAAAAAACGTATTGCTTACTATATAGATTATACATTGTCTAATAACTGGTTATAGTTGAAGCAAGTTACCAATGAATATGTAATCTTGGATTTGCTTCTAGAATTTGCCCGTTAGTTTATCTTTTCTTCCCCTATTAATAGCCTGAGCCCCCTGTCAATCTCTACATTAAAAGCTTCTCCATAGCCTACTCTTTCAAACTACTCTCCTTTCTTTCCTTTTTCAACGGGCAGACTAGGGTCCTTCACTTCCACCAACCTCCTGTGCACATTGTTGCTTCCACACCTGTGCTCAGAAACCCCTGGACTGGTACATCCTGCTTCACTGCCTGTTCTAGTCTATCCTTCTTAAGGCTCAGCTCATAGAGCCTTCCAGGAATGCTAGCCCCCAGTGATTTAGCCCTCCTCTGAACTAACCAGCTGACATGTGGCCCATTCCACTTTGTTGATGCTTGATAATACTGATCGTAGTAACACTGTGCCTTGTTCCAGTTTTTACATTCTCAGCATTCTTTACAGCCCATGGCAATAAATGTCTGTCAAATGAAAGAATAGGTGTTGTGTTTTTATTTAAATCTTCTAATGCCAGAATCAGCTTCAATTGTCAATGAGTAGTGTTTTAAGATCATCACAGATCTTGGGCTCTCGGACCTGTAATCCCTAATGGATGAAATGGCCCTGCTCTCGATTTGAAAGTAGACTCACTTTATCAGCATTCTAATTTTGATGGTGGAGTTGCACTCTCAGGACATATTCAGAACTTCCCACACTCTTCCCTAAACTTCCCTTTCCTTTTTATCTCTGATTCTCCAAATAGAAGATAAGCTCCTTTGAGAGCAGAACATGCACTTCATTTACTCTTAGATTTCCCCCACAACACTACCAATATTGTACCAACTTTGTATAGAATAAGAATGTAATTAGTGTTTGTTAATTTAAATTAATGGCAGAGTTACACGCAGCTGCAGTGTAGTGGGTTAAGATTGACCTTCGTGTCAAAAGCCCTGCACTCAAGTCCCAGTTCTACCACTTTCTGACTTTGGGCAAGTCATCTTTGTATTTGCTCACATAGATAGCATTCCTGGGACTCTTCATTTCTTTGTGTGGATCTAGATCTCCATTTGGTATCATTTTACTTTGCTGAAGGGCTTCCTTTAAGATTTTTTTAAATAGTGAAAGTATGCTGGTGATTAATTCCTTCAACATTTGTAGTTTGAAAAAGTTACCTTTATTTTTGAAAGGTGTTTTTGCTGGTTATAGAATACTTGTTGATAGATTTTTTTTCCCTTTTCAGTACTTTAAGGATGTTGCTCCACTTTCCTCTGGCTTGCATTGATGAGAAATCTGCAATCATTCTTATCTTTATTCTTCTATATTTACCATGTTTTTTTGTTTTGTCTTGTTTTGTTGTTTTTAGTCCCTGGCTGCTTTTAAGATTTTTCTTTGTCCTTATTTGAATTTTTGTTTTCTTTTTAGCAATTTTATTATGTGATACTTGGTGTCTTTTTTCCTATATTTTATGCTTGGGGTTTACTGAGATTCTGGATTTGTTGATTTACAATTTTCAACAAACTTGAAAAACTTTTGGCTATTGTTACTTCAAATTTTTTTTCTCCTACTTTGTCCCCTGATCTCTTTTGGGGACTTCAATTGCATTGATATTAGGCCACTTGATATTTTCCAGCAACTCACTGATCCTCTGTTTATTTTTTCTCAACACTTTCTCGAAGTGTTTCATTTTGGGTCATTTATATTAATATATCTTTAAGTTCACCAGCCTTTTCTTCCATAATGTCTAATCTGCAGTTATCCCCTCTCCAGTGATTTTTTCATCACAGGCATTGTAACTTCCATCTCTAGAAGTTTGAGTCTTTTATATATCTTTCATGTCTGTACTTAACATGTTCAATAATTCTTTTTCTTTTCTTTTCTTTTCTTTTCTTTTTTTTTGAGACAGAGTTCTGCTCTTGTCGCCCAGGCTGGAGCTGGAGTACAGTAGTGCAATCTTGGCTCACTGCAACCTCCGCCTCCCAGGTTCAAGTGATTCTCCGGCCTCAGTCCCCTGAGTAGCTGGGATTACAGGTGCCCAACACCACAACCGGCTAATTTTTTGTATTTTTAGTAGAGATGGGGTTTTTCCAAGTTGGCTAGGCTGGTCTCGAACCCCTGACCTCATGTGATCCACACGCCTCGGCTTCCCAAAGTGCTGGGATTACAGGCGTGAGCCACTGCGCCTGGCCCAATATTCCTTTTAGTATTTTAAATATATGAAATATGGTTATCATAATCATTTTTATGTTCTTGCCTACTCATTCTGTCATCTGTGCCAAGTTCTAGGTTGATTTCCGTCTATTGATTTTTTTCTCTTCATTATGGGTCACATGTTCCTGCTTCTTTGCATGTTTGGTAAATTTATTATTATTATTATTATACTTTAAGTTCTAGGGTACACGTGGTGCACAACGTGCAGGTTTGTTACATAGGTATACATGTGCCATGTTGGTTCGCTGCATCCATCAACTTGTCATTTACATTAGGTATTTCTCCTAATGCTATCCCTCCCCCAGACCCCCACCCCACCGACAGGCCCCAGTGTGTGATGTTCCCCACCCTGTGTCCAAGTGATCTCATTGTTCAATTCCCACCTATGAGTGAGAATATGCGGTGTTTGGTTTTCTGTCCTTGTGATAGTTTGCTGAAAATGATGGTTTCCAGCTTCATCCATGTCCCTGCAAAGGACATGAACTCATCCTTTTTTATGGCTGCATAGTATTCCATAGTGTGTATGTGCCACATTTTCTTAATCCAGTCCATCATTGATGGGCATTTGGGTTGGTTCCAAGTCTTTGCTATTGTGAATAGTGTCACAATAAACATCAATAAACATACGAATGTATGTGTCTTTATAGTAGCATGATTTATAATTCTTTGGGTATATATAAAGTAATGGGATTGCTGGGTCAAATGATATTTTTAGTTCTAGATCCTTGAGGGATTGCCACACTGTCTTCCACAATGGTTGAACTTATTTACACTCCCACCAACAGTGTAAAAGAGTTCCTATTTCTCCACATCCTCTCTAGCATCTGTTGTTTCCTGACTCTTTAATGATTGCCATTCAAATTGATGTGAGACAAGATCCCATTGTGGTTTTGATTTGCATTTCTCTGATGGCCAGTGATGATGAGCATTTTTTCATGTGTCTGTTGGCTGCACAGATGTCTTCTTTTGAGAAGTGTCTGTTCATATCCTTTGCCCACTTTTTGATGGGGTTGTTTGTTTTTTTCTTGTAAATTTGTTTGAGTTCTTTGTAGACTCTGGATATTAGCCCTTTGTCAGATGGGTAGAGTGCAAAGATTTTCTCCCATTCTGTACTTTGCCTGTTCACTCTGATGATAGTTTCTTTTGCTGTGCAGAAGCTCTTTAGTTTAATTAGATCCCACTTGTCTATTTTGGCTTTTGTTGCCATTGCTTTGGTGTTTTAGTCATGAAGTGCTTGCCCATGCTTATATCCTGAATGGTATTGCCTAGGTTTTCTTCTAGGGTTTTTAATGGTTTTAGGTCTAACATTTAAGTCTTTAGTCCTGAATTAATTTTTGTATAAGGTGTAAGGAAGCGATCCAGTTGCAGCTTTCTATATATGGCTAGCCAGTTTTCCTCGCACCATTTATTAAGTAGGGAATCCTTTCCCCATTTCTTGTTTTTGTCAGGTTTGTGAAAGATCACATGGTTGTAGATGTGTGGTGTTATTTCTGAGGCCTCTGTTCTGTTCCCTTGGTCTATATCTCCATTTTGGTACCAGTACCATGCTGTTTTGGTTACTGTAGCCTTATAGTATAGTTTGAAGGTTTAGGTAGCGTGATGCCTCCAGCTTTGTTCTTTTGGCTTAGGATTGTCTTGGCAATGCAGGCTCTTTTTTGGTTCCATATGAACTTTAAAGTAGTTTTTTCCAATTCTGTGAAGAAAATCATTGGTAGCTTGATGAGAATGGCATTGAATCTATAAATTACCTCGGGAAGTATGGCTATTTTCACGAGATTGATTCTTCCTATCCATGAACATGGAACGTTCTTCCATTTGTTTGTGTCCTCTTTTATTTTGTTGAGCAGTCATTTGTAGTTCTCCTTGAAGAAGTCCTTCATATCCCTTGTAAGTTGGATTCCTAGGTATTTTATTCTCTTTGTAGGAATTGTGAATGGGAGTTCATTCATGATTTGGCTCTCTGTTTGTCTGTTATTGGTGTATAGGAATGCTTGTGATTTTTGCACATTGATTTTGTATCACTTTGCTGAAGTTGCTTATCAGCTTAAGGAGATTTTGGGCTGAGAGGATGGGGTTTTCCAAATATACAATCATGTCATCTGCAAACAGAAACAATTTGACTTCGTCTTTTCCTAATTGAATACCCTTTATTTCTTTCTCTTTCCTGATTGCCCTGGCCAGAACTTCCAACTCTATGTTGAATAGGAGTGGTGAGAGAGGGCATCCCTGTCTTGTGCCAGTTTTCAAAGGGAATGCTTCCAGCTTTTGCCCATTCAGTATGATATTGGCTGTGGGTTTGTCATAAACAGCTCTTATTATTTTGAGATATGTTCCATCAATACCTAGTTTATTGAGAGTTTTTAGCATGAAGGGCTGTTGAATTTTGTCAAAGGCCTTTTCTGCATCTATTGAGATAATCATGTGGTTTTTGTCATTGTTTCTGTTTATGTGATGGATTTTGTTTATTGATTTGTGTATGTTGAACCAGCCTTGCATCCCAGAGATTAAGCCGACTTGATCATAGTGGATAAGCTTTTTGATGTGCTGCTGGATTCGGTTTGCCAGTATTTTATTGAGGATTTTCACACTGATGTTCATCAGGGATATTGGTCTAAAATTCTCTTTTTTTGTTGTGTCTTTACCAGGCTTTGGTATCAGGATGAAGTTGGCCTCATACAATGAGTTAGGGAGGATTCCTTCTTTTTCTTTCGATTGGAATAGTTTCAGAAGGAATGGTACCAGCTCTTCTTTGTACCTCTGATAGAATGCAGCTGTGAATCCGTCTGGTCCTGGCCTTTTGTTGGTTGGTAGGTTATTAGTTATTGCCTTAATTTCAGAGCCTGTTATTGGCCTATTCAGAGATTCAACTTCTTCCTGGTTTAGTCTTAGGAGGGTGTATGTGTCCAGGAAATTATCCATTTCTTTTTTTTTTTTTTTTTTGAGACAGTCTCGCTCTGTCACCCAGGCTGGAGTGTAGTGGCCAGATCTCAGCTCACTGCAAGCTCCGCTCCCGGGTTTACGCCATTCTCCTGCCTCAGCCTCCCGAGTAGCTGAGACTACAGGCGCCCATCACCTCGCCTGGCTAGTTTTTTGTATTTTTTTAGTAGAGACGGGGTTTCATCATGTTAGCCAGGATGGTCTCAATCTCCTGACCTAGTGATCCACCCGTCTCGGCCTCCCAAAGTGCGGGGATTACAGGCTTGAGCCACCGCACCTGGCGAATTTATCCATTTCTTCTAGATTTTCTAGTTTATTTGCGTAGAGGTGTTTATAGTATTTTCTGATGGTAGTTTGTATTTCTGTGGGGTCGGTGGTGACATCCCCTTTATCACTTTTTATTGCATCTATTTGATTCTTTTCTCTTTTCTTCTTTATTAGTCTTCCTAGTAGTCTATTAATTTTGTTGATCCTTTCAAAAAAACAGCTCCTGGATTCTTTGATTTTTTGAAGGGTCTTTGTGTCTCTATCTCTTTCAGTTCTGCTCTGATCTTAGTTATTTCTTGCCTTCTGCTAGCTTTTGAATGTGTTTGCTCTTGCTTCTCTAGTTCTTTTAATTGTGATGTTAGGGTGTTGATTTTAGATCTTTCCTGCTTTCTCTTGGGGGCATTTAGTGCTATAAATTTCCCTCTACACACTGCTTTAAATGTGTCCCAGAGATTTGGTATGTTGTGTCTTTGTTCTCATTGGTTTCAAAGAACATCTTTATTTCTGCCTTCATTTCGTTATTTACCCAGTAGTCATTCAGGAGCAAATTGTTCAGTTTCCATGTAGTTGTGTGGTTTTGAGGGAGTTTCTTAATCCTGAGTTCTAATTTGATTGAGAGACAGTTTGTTGTGATTTCTGTTCTTTTACATTTGCTGAGGAGTGCTTTACTTCCAATTATGTGGTCAATGTTAGAATAAGTGTGATGTGGTACCGGGAAGAATGTATATTCTGTTTATCTGGGGTGGAGAGTTCTGTAGATGTCTATTAGGTCTGCTTGGTGCAGAGCTGAGTTCAAGTCTTGGATATCCTTGTTAATCTTCTGTCTTATTGATCTGCCTAATATTGACAGTGAGGTGTTAAAGTCTCCCATTATTATTGTATGGGAGTCTAAGTCTCTTTGTAAGTCTCTAAGGACTTGCTTTATGAATCTGGGTGCTCCTGTACTGGGTGCATATATATTTAGGACAGTTGCCTCTTCTTGTTGAATTGATCCATTTACCATTATGTAATGGCCTTCTTTGTCTCTTTCGATCTTTGTTGGTTTAAAGTCTGTTTTATCAGAGACTAGGATTGCAACCCCTGCTTTATTTTTGCTTTCCATTTTCTTGGTAGATCTTCCTCTATCTCTTTATTTTGAGCCTATGTGCGTCTTTGCACATGAGATGGGTCGCCTGAATATAGCACACTGATGGGTCTTGACTCTTTATCCAATTTGCCATTCTATGTCTTTTCATTGGGACATTTAGCCTATTTACATTTAAGGTTAATATTGTTATGTGCGAATTTGATCTTGTCATTACGATGTTCGCTGGTTATTTTGCCCATTAATTGATGCAGTTTGTTCATAGCATTGATGGTCTTTACAATTTTGCATGTTTTTGCAGTGTCTGGTACCGGTTTTTCCTTTCCATGTTTAGTGCTTCCTTCAGGAGCTCTTGTAAGGCAGGCCTGCTGGTGACAGAATCTCTTAGCATTTGCTTGTCTGTAAAGGATTTTATTTCTCCTTCACTTATGAAGCTTAGTTTGGCTGGATATGAAATTCTAGGTTAAATATTTTTTTCTTTAAGAATGTTGAATATTGGCCCCCACTCTCTTCTGGCCTGTAGGATTTCTGCTGAGAAATCTGCCATTAGTCTCATGGGCTTCCCTTTTTGGGTAACTCGACCTTTCTCTCTGGCTGCCCTTAACATTTTTTCCTTCATTTCAACCTTGTTGAATCTAACAATTATGTGTCTTGGGGTTGCTCTTCTCGAGGAGTATCTTTGTGGTATTCTCTGTATTTCCTGAATTTGAATGTTGGCCTGCCTTGCTAGGTTGGGGAAGTTCTCCTGGATAATACCCTGAAGAGTGTTTCCCAACTTGGTTCCATTCTCCCCATCACTTTCAGCTACACCAATCAAACATAGATTTGGTCTTTTCACATAGTCCCATATTTCTTGGAGGCTTTGTTTGTTTCTTTTTACTCTTTTCTCTCTAACCTTGTCTTCTCACTTTATTTCATTAATTTCATCTTCAATCACTGATACCCTTTCTTCCACTTGATCTAATCGGCTATTGAAGCTTGTGCATGCATCATGAAGTTCTCGTGCCATGGTTTTCAGCTCCATCAGGTCATTTAAGGTCTTCTCTACACTGTTTATTCTAGTTAGTCATTCGTCTAACCTTTTTTCAAGGTTTGTTAGCTTCCTTGCGATGGGTTCAAACATGCTTCTGAAGCCTAGTACTGTCAACTTGTCAAAGTCATTCTCCATCCGGCTTGTTGATGCTATTCCTTTCTGTTTGTTAGTTTTCCTTCTTTTTTTTTTTTTTTTTTTTTTTTTGAGACGCAGTCTGGCTCTGTCGCCCAGGCTGGAGTGCAGTGGCGCGATCTCAGCTCACTGCAAGCTCCGCCTCCCGGGTTTACGCTATTCTCCTGCCTCAGCCTCCCGAGTAGCTGGGACTACAGGTGCCCGCCATCTATCCCGGCTAATTTTTTGTATTTTTTTAGTAGAGATGGGGTTTCACCGTGTTAGCCAGGATGGTCTCGATCTCCTGACATCGTGATCCACCCGTCTCGGCCTCCCAAAGTGCTGGGATTACAGGCTTGAGCCACGGCGCCCAGCCTAGTTTTCCTTCTAACATTCAGGTCTCTCAGCTGCAGGTCTGTTGGAATTTGCTAGAGGTCCACTCCAGACCCCGTTTGCCTGGGTATCACCAGCGTAGGCTGCAGAACAGCAAATATTGCTGCCTGATCCTTCCTCTGGAAGCTTCATCCTAGAGGGTCACTGTCCTATATGAGGAGTCTGTTGGCCCTTACTGGGAGATATCTCCCAGTTAGGCTACAGGGGCGTCAGGGACCCACTTAAGGAGGCAGTCTGTCTGTTCTCAGAGCTCAAACGCCATGCTGGGAGAACCACTGCTCTCTTCAGAGCTGTTAGACAGGGGCATTTACATCTGCAGAAGTTGTCTGCTGCCTTTTTTTCAGCTAAGCCCTGCCCGCAGAGGTGGAGTCTGGAGGAGTAGGTCTTGCTGAGCTGCAGTGGGCTCCACCCTGTTCGAGCTTCCTGGCTGCTTTGTTTACTTACTCAAGCCTCAGCAATGGTGGATACCCCTCCCCCAGCCAGGCTGCCACTTCGCAGTAGGATCTCAGTTTGCTGAGATAGCAGTGAGCAAGGCTCCGTGGTCTGGTGACCCACTGAGAGGGGCATAGGAGAGAATATCCTTGTCTGCTGGTTGCTAAGACCTTGGGAAAAGCACAGTATTTGGGTGGAAGTGTTCTGTTTTTCCAGGTACAATCTGTCACAGCTTCCCTTGGCTTGGAAAGAGAAATCCCCTGACCCCTTGCACTTCCCGGGTGAGGCAACACCCGGCCCTGCTTCAGCTCACCCTCCATGGGCTGCGCCCACTGTCCAACCAGTCCCAATGAGATGAACCAGGTACCTCAGTTGGAAACGCAAAAATCACCCACCTTCTGGGTCAATCACGCTGGGAGCTGCAGACTGGAGCTGTTCCTATTTGGCCATCTTGGAACTTCATGTTTGGTAATTTTAAAAATATATATTCTATATATTGAGAATTTTACCTTGTTGCATGCTGGCTTTCGTTGTGTGTGTGTGTGTGTGTGTGTGTGTGTGTGTATAAATTTTTTTTTTTTTTGTTCTATTCTCAAGTTGTTCTGGGACATGGTCAAGTTAATTGGGAACAGTTTGATCCTTTCAAGAATTTCTTTTAAGCTTTTTTAGATGGGAAGTAAGCCATGCTTAGTTTGGAGCTAATTTTTCCCTTTTACTGAAGCAAGGCCCAGTGGCCCATAAATTATGAAGGTTTTAGTTTTCAGTCTGGCTGGTGAGAATAGGAATGATTCCTGGCCTGTGTGAGCTTTAGAGATTGCTCCCTCTAATCCTCACAGGTTTTTCCTTTTCCTCCAGTAGTGTTAACACATGCATGCCATGGCCAGTCTCAGCTAAAAATTCTAAGGGACTCCTCTGCTGATCTCCAGAATTATCTCAATTTTTACCTCTCTTCTCTGCAGCATTCTCTGTCACACAGCTTGATTTCCTTAAGTCAGGGAGACCACTGGACTCCACCAGGTTTCCTCATGCCTGCCCTGTAACCTACTCTCTCTATACAGTAAGCTTGGGCAATCATAGGATACACCCTGTGTATTTCTTGTGTCTCAGAGATCACTGTCTTTTGTCACCCAATGACCAGTATCTCCAAAGACCATTGCTTCATGCATTTTGTCCATTGTTTTAGTTGTTTCAGGTAGGAGGGTACATCTGGACTCTGTTACTCTATTTGGCCGGAAGCAGAAGTCCTATGCAGGTTCTTTGTGCCCCAATTTTCTCATTTTGGAAATGGCGCTGATAATATCACTCTGTTCTACATTACCAAGTTATTGTTATTTTATGAAATATATAATTCA
Organism: Rhinopithecus roxellana; assembly: GCF_007565055.1. Classification (NCBI taxonomy): domain Eukaryota; kingdom Metazoa; phylum Chordata; class Mammalia; order Primates; family Cercopithecidae; genus Rhinopithecus; species Rhinopithecus roxellana. The sequence goes on along the minus strand of NC_044556.1, from coordinate 50,955,688 downwards.
TACATAAATATAAGATCTTATTTGAATAAATGGAATGTGCATACAAATAAGTGTGAGAGAAGTTATATTAAAATTGTATCAGTCATTTGTACTTTAGTGAGAATGTGTTAGTTAGAGCATTTACTGAAACAGATTCAAAGTTGGTAGTAGAATTGCAGGTAGCTATCCTTTTTTGCCCCAGGCCTTTTCACTCCCCAAAATACAAGTAAGAGATTAGGGCTCCAATACAGAAGAATGAGCCTAGATGATAGTAGGTTGGTCAAGGAATTATTACAGATTGCCCTAAAATGTAATGTTGAATGTTTTATCAGAAGTCACTGAACAGGACCTGGAGCCTGGTTAGAAAAGGATGCTGCCTCTTTGAGGACATGAAGGCTTAGAGAGAGGGCAACTGTGGCCTGAAAGTATGAGAAGGCAACCTAAAAAGAGACAAGAGTAATTCCAAGATCAAGATAAGGAATGAAGAGGAGAGTTTGCTGTCTGGAAAAGCAGTAAAATTAGAAGAACTTGGAAAAAAGAAAGATTAATGCCTCCAGTACAATCAATGCAAACAATAAATGGGGACTATGAATTTATAACTAATTTCATCCATATATATAATATTTGTATATATATATATTTGTATTCTGAAATCTCATGTGTACTGAGCTATAGAAGTATCTTGGACTTGATATGTGTCCAGGAAACCTGACTTTAGAACCTGGAATTTTTGGGGGTGGGGGCGTGGGATGGTAAAGGTTTTGCAGGAAAGTACCTTTTGCTGCAAGTACCTCTGTTCTCCATAGATCTTTCTGATTCATCTTGAGGAATGGCAGGAATGGAATGGGAAGAAACTTTCTGGCTGGTGTTTTCTTAGAGATGCTCATTTTGTCTTGAATTCCACTTTCTATGTGCATGGCAATTATCAAAGGAGTGACAGTGGCAGGGCCCTCTTCCAACCCAGTCCTGCCTAAGATTCTAGTGGCATCAAGGGATCAGACTGCATCTTCTCTATGCATTGATGACAATGATTGAGTCTTCAATGCTGTGACAGAGGACTACACCTCAAACTACAGAAGATTCTTTCATTTGGATGTAACTTCCATGTTCTTACATTATATTAACAGTGAAAGTCTGAATTTCCTGGTTCTTGCCCTACTTGCCTACACAACTGAGTTTGCCTCCTTTCTGCTTCTCTGCTGATGATCACTGTGATGATACAACGATCTCTGTCAGTGACACAGTCACCAGTCCTGGAGATAGTAGAATGACAGTCGTTGCATACCTGTGCATACCCTGCTCTCTGGACTCTGGCCACACTGGCCTTCTTTCAGTTTCATGAACATTCCATGATCACTTCCCATTCTCCCACCCCAAAGTATCTGCATTCACTCTGTTTCCTCTGCCTGGAGCACTCTTTCCCCGTTTGTGTCTCTTCCCCATGAAAGATTCAGAGGGCTAGTTTATATCTCAGCTTTCTCCAGATATCATCTGGATATTCATTCCCTCAAAGAAACCTCAATTCTCTTCTTCCTCCTTCTTCCACAAGTCTTGATTAAGTTCTTTTGTTAAAAACTCTCAAAGAACCAATTCTATGGTACATTTATCCTAGGCTACAAATATATTCTCATTTGTGTGATTATTTGATTAATTTCACTTTAATCTGTCTCTCAGGCTCATTCGCATTCTATAAGTTAATTTCTGTTTCCTGGGTCCATTCATTCTCTCTAATAATCATTGACTGTACCTCAAAAGAATTGCCTACATTCTCCATCTCTTCCCATTAGGTTATTGGATAATAATTTTCCTGCTTTTTCACTGTGCTTTGTTAATAAGATTGTATGCCTTTTTTCCCTATTACTCCGTCTATTGTCAATTAACTTCAACAGACTTAGACTAGAACCTTCAGAGGGAAAATCTGAACTTCCCTCCAGTGGAAAGAATGAATGGAAGAGTGGGGACAATGCCTCCCCTCACTTCTCTCCTCTCTACTACCTAGGTGCACCTAAGCAGCATTCCATGTGTCTCAGGGGCACCTCCTTAAATAGCTCTTTCAAATTTTTTGTCTATAGTACCAAGCTCCAAAGACTAGAAATCCAGCCCCTTGAACTGGTTGGAGAATAGGAAACATTTTCTATCTTGCTCAACTTTGGCCTCAGGCATCCTTAATCAGTTAATCATTCCAGGAAATAGATACTTGATGATATGGTTTGGCTCTGTGCCCCTACCCAAATCTCATGTCAAACTGCAATCCCCATGTTTTGGAGGAGGTGCCTGGTGGGGGGTAATTGAATCATGGGGGCAGACTTACCCCTTGCTGTTCTCAAGATAGTGAATTAGTTCTCACAAGAGCTGGTTGTTTAAAAGTGTGCAGTGCTTTCTTCTTCATTCTCTCTCTCTCCTGATATCATGTGAAGGTGTTTGCCTCCCTTTCACCTTCCACCATGATTGTAAGTTTCCTGAGGCCTCCCAGTCATGCTTCCTGTTAGGCATGCGAAACTATGAGTCATTAAGCCTCTTTTCTTTATAAATCATCAAGTCTCAGGTAGTTCTTTATAGCAGTGTGAAAGTGGACTACTACAGTAAATTGGTACCAGGAGTGGGACACTGCTATAAAGATACCTGAAAATGTGGAAAAGACTTTGGAACTTGAACTTGGTAAGAGGCAGAGGTTGGAACAGTTTGGAGGGCTCAAAGAAGATGAGAAGCTGTGGGAAAGTTTGGAACGTCCTAGAGACTTGTTGAATAAATTTGACCAAAATGCTGATAGTGATATGGATAATGAAGTCCAGACTGAGGTGGTCTCAGATGGAGATGAGGACCTTCTTGGGAACTGGAATAAAGGTGACCCTTGCTATGTTTTAGCAAAGAGACTGAAGGCATTTTGCCCCTGCCCTAGAGATATATGGAATTTTGAACTTGAGAGAAATGATTTAAGGTATCTGATGGAAGAAATTTCTAAGCACCAAAGCATTCAAGAGGTGACTTGACTGCTGTTAAAAGCATTCTGTTTTATGTATTCACAGATACATGGTTTGGAATTGGAACTTATATTTAAAAGGGAAACAGAGCATAAAAGTTCCAAAACTTTGCAGCCCAACAATGTGATAGAAAAGAAAAACCAATTTTCTGAGGCGAAATTCAAGTTGACTCCAGAAATTTCACAAGTAATGAGGAACCAAATGTTAATTGCCAAGACAATGGGAAAAAATGTCTCCAGGGCATGTCAGAGGTCTTCACAGCAGCCCCTCCCATCCAAAAACCAAAGGCCTAGGACACAGGGCACCAGGGCCTTGCTACTTTATGCGATCTTGGGACTTGGTGCCCTGTGTCTCAGCCATGGCTAAAAGGGACCAAGGTACATCTCAGGCCATGACTTCAGAAGGTGCAAGCCCCAAACTTTGGCAGCTTCCACAGGGTGTTGTGTCTGTAGGTACACAGAAGTCAAGAGTTGAGGCTTAGGAATCTCCACCTAGATTTCAGAGGATGTATGGAAATGCCTGGATGTTCAGGCAGAAGTTTGCTGCAAAGGCAGAGCCCTCATGGAGAACCTCTGATTAGAGCAATGCAGAAGGGAAATGTGGGGTTGGACCTTCCACACAGAGTCACCACTGGGCACTGCCTAGTGGAGCTTTGAGAAGCAGGCCATTGTCCTCCAGACCCCAGAATGGTAGATCCACCAACAGCTTGCACCATGCTCCTGGAAAAGTCACAGACACTCAATGACAGCCTGTGCAAACTGCCACTAGGGCTGTATCCTGCAGAGCAACAGGTGTAGAGCTAGCTGCCCAAGGCCTTGGGAGCCCACCCCTTGTGTCATTGTGGCCTGGATGTGAGACATGAAGTCAAAGGAGATAATTTTGGAGCTTTAAGATTTAATGACTGTCCTGCTGGATTTTGGATTTGCAGGGGGCCTGTAACCGCTTTGTTTTGGGCAATTTCCCCCAATTTGGAATGGGAGCATTTATGCAATGCCTATATCCCCATTGTATCTTGAAAGTAAGTAACTTGTTTTTGATTTTACAGGCTCATAGGCAGAAGGGACTTGCCTTGTCTCAGATGAGACTTTGGACTTGGATTTTTGAATTAATGCTGGAATGAGTTAAGACTTTGGACGACTGCTGGGAAGGCATGACTGTGTTTTGAAATGTGAGAAGGACATGAGATTTGGGAGGGGCCAGGGGCAGGATGATATGGTTTGGCTTTGTGCCCCCACCAAGATCTCATGTCGAATTGTAATCCCCATGTGTTGGAGGAGACGCCTGGTGGGAGATGACTGAATCACAGGGTGGACTTCCCCCTTGCTGTTCTCATGATAGTGAATTACTTCTCACAAGAGCTGGTTGTTTAAAGTGTGTAGCACTTTCCCCTTCACTCTCTCTGTCTCTCTCCTGCCATCATGTTAAGAAGGTGCTTCTAATTGTGTTGTTGTCCTTTGAATCTTTCAAAATGTAGTCTAAAATCCTTCAATCTCTAAACTATTATGTTAAGTTTAGAAACAAAAAGGCTTGAATGTCATATTAATGACAGACAGAAATCAAGGATATGTGTTGCCTGTTGTGCATTTACTGGGTGCCAGATGTAAACAGAATTGACTCTTCCCCTCCCTGCTCTTTTTCTCTTGCAGCATGTAGATTACCATACCCTCCCTCTTCCCCCTCCAGTCCACTTTTCCCGGCTAAATATCAAAGCCCTCGAAATAATCTTGGGAGAAAGGCACAAACTACAGACTGTTTCTTCGTTTCCATGTTCTTGTAATCTGGACATGTCCTTAACCTTGGCAAAATAATCTTCCAAATTGATTGAGAACTGTCTCAGATACTTTTTGGTTTACATATTATTAGGCCTACTTTGCACTTGTTACCATGCCTAAACCATATAACACATATGGAATTCCAATAAAAGGTTCATGGGATCCTAGGAGGCCCATGAGCAGGTTTCAGGAGGTATATGTATCCTCAAAACTGAGTGCACAGCTTAGAAGTGAGAAGGTTTGTAGCTTTCATTAGATTCTTGTTGGTAACCATAACAGGTTTGGAGGCACAATGGTTGAAGGGAAGAACTTCAACTTGAGATATCAGAGGAAAGCTCTCTGATTATGAGACTTCCAAGGCAACAGCTCAGGTTTCATCCTCAGATCAATAAATTTAAGAATGTGATCCTATCAGAGCCCTTCGTGTTGAGCAGAGTTTCAGACTAACTCACATGAGATTCGTATACAAACCAAAAAAGCCACCATGTTCAGTGGTGTGAGGGTGGAGCTTGCCCATCTAGTGACCATGCTACCAGTTCCCCTCTCCGGTACTGGCTGGCTGGGGTGTCTGAGCAGCATTTCCCTGCAGACAGGGAGCCCTTAAACCATCTTGTAGCTCTGCCTGTTTTCTCCTTTTGCCACAAGACTTGAAGACAACAGGAACTGGTGGGAAACAGATCACCCAGCAGTTCTTTACTGGCATCAGAATATCTGGAAAACAAAATAACCACTCAGAAGCGTGGCAAAGAAAGGGAGTTGTAGAATCAGAAGGCATGTTTTTGTACAGACTATGATAACATCTGATGAATTCCCTCTGTACCACATCAAAGTACAACTCACTAATGACTACAGGACCCCTGTCTGCCACACGCACGATCTTCCTCTCTCTCTCGGAACAGTTCTCAGTAAAAGTCAAGACTTTCCTTGGCTCGTTTTTGTTGAATATGCTAACTAGCCCTTTCTATTAGTATATTCTTTCCACAGAAAAATTATAATTCATTATGTTACAGTGTTTTGTTTTTTTTTTTAATGTTCAATTATATTTTGATGAAACAGTCTCTTTTGATCTGGTGTCTCCTCAATCCCTTTTCCTGCATCTGCCTTCTCTCAGGATAGGTGACTTTCTTGGATGGTTAACTTCCTTCACGATTCATTGATTCTTAGTTTTCACTATCAGAGAGTTGCCTTTTCAAGTTATAGGTGTGCCTTATCCTGTCCCTTCCTGTGCCCCACAAGGGAATCACCTCCCTGCTCACCATCATCATCACTGTCATTGTGATAACGAAAACACTAAAACACTGTGAAATGTAGCTTCTGTGTTAATGTAGAGTGCTCTTTAAAAAACTTAGTATTAGTCCCCTCCTTATAACTAACGCATCAGTTGTTTCTTGTCTACTCGGAATTAAATCTAAACTTCTTACCCATGGTGGAGTAGTCACTGTTGGTGTTCCTAGCTTGTCCTCCAATCCCCATTTCCTTTCTTTCAGCTCAGCACCCTGAATTTTCCTCTGGGGACCCACTTTTCTTACAATTTTAGTGTATACTTCAGATAGAATGAATTCTTTCCTCAGATCTGAAATGGTTGCTTTATTCAGGACTGACAAATCGCATATCCATCCTCCTGGGCACTGTGACTAATCCAAGGACAGATATGTGGCCCAGGGAAGTCTGATGAGGATAAGGTCTGGACATTTTGTGGCAATTATTAGAAAACCAGTGCAATCTTTTAGGATTGCTAAACTGCTAGACTATATGGCTGAATTTTATGTTCTTTACTAACTTGTGACATTCTTGCTACATTTTGCCTTTCTGGAAATTAAGCAAGCCAGAGGAAAATAGACAGGTGAGGGAGACGTAGATTGCCAATGACACTATCTGGGCATGTTTTTGTCCACACTTGATCTTTTTGGACACCTGAGCCAATACATTCCCTTTTTTCCCTTGAACCAGTTTACATTGGGTTTCTGATACTAGCATCTCTCAAAGTCCAGACTATTCCCATGGCCTCAATGGTGTAGCCCCTGCTGATGTCTCCCTCCTCGTCTTCTGCCACGTTCCCCCATGTTCTCTATATCATTGCTGTTCTGACTTCTGTCAGTTCCTAGAAAAATCCATGTACTTTCCTACCAAGGGACTTTGTTTTTATTGTTCTCTTTCCTCTAAATGGTCTTCACTGGCTGTCTTCACCTTCAGATCTCTGCCTAAGTGTTACCTTCTCCGAGGCTTTTCTGACACAGACTACACACATAGCACATATATGCTCACACTAGACTGCAAGGTCCCTCTGGCCAGGGACTACATGTGACTTGTTCAGCATTGTTATTCCAGTGCCTGGCACATAGTAAGTACTACAGAAATATTTGGGCAGGTTTCTTGAATGTGCCACACTTGTTCTGCTTTTCCTTCTGCTTAGAATTCTTTTTCTTTAATTCTTTGCATAGCCAGTTTCTTCTTATTTCAGTCTCAACCCAAGCTCCACCTTTTCAGGAAGGCCTTTCCTGATCATAAAGTCTATGATTCCTCTCCCCGATCCTGTCTCTCACATCATCTGGTTTTACATTATTCATTATATATGCCCTGAGATTATCCAGTTCAATTTTTTTGTTTATTTATTTATTTTCTATCCTCAAACACAATGTAAGCTCCATGAGAGCAGAGACGGTCTTAATCAAAGCTTCATTTCCAACCCCCTCAGCAGTGCCTGATACATTACGGTTTCAATAAATATACACTGATTGAGTGAATGAGTGAAGGAAAGTCAAGCACTAGAGATTACACTCATTTGCATGCTTTGCCTTATTTAATCCCTACAAAAGCCTTATGAAGTAAGCACTATCATACTATTCATTCCATATTACAGAGGAGAAAACTAAGTCTTAGAGGGGCAATGTAATTTGCCCAAAATCACATTGTTCATAACTTGAGAAGCTGTAATTCAAATCAAGATATGCCTGCTTTGTGAATGACAGTTCATTTTCTACATCTTAAAATATCTGTTTTATTTCTCATGATTTGAGTTTGGATATCATAGCTGGTCTCCAAGTAGAAAAACAGAGTTCCTACTCTCCTTCCTTTAACCCCATTAACTTTATCCTCAGAGTTACAGGCAGAGCAGCTGGACAGCTTGCAACCTTAGGTAGGGGTGGGTCCTGCCTTGACAGATTCGCTACAAACAAGGAAGCAGGAGCGTGTACATTATCTTAGGCTTCCAGCTTCGAAAGAGAGAGCCAAAAGGGGCTGGCCCGGGCACACACAAGGAACTTTTCCCCAAACTTCACTAATCAGAATGGTTTTCTCTTTAGTTTTCTCTTCACTCGTCAGAATGGGGTTGGGGCCAGAGGAAGGGAGAGAAGGAGGGGTCTGAGGAGAAGGACAGAACTGTTTTCCTAATACTTCCAAGTGGGCCAAAGTTCCTGTTTTATGGATGGATGCAGTAACACAGGGAGAGGGAGAAATTTCCCCAACTCCAATCCTCAATTAGCAAAGAAAAACCCTCAGTTTGCAATTGATGTTGGAGATTCTGGGATGTAGTGGTGAGGGATATATCTGTATTGGCAGTATGAGGTCTCAGCCTGGCCAGCAACACAATTAATGATATCGCTTCTAAAACTCACTCGATACCTCTGTACTAACTTTGGAGTCAAGTTTAAACTCCTCCTCAGGGCAAGGCCCTTCGTAAGCAACCCCTGGCCCCTCTGCAGTCTCACCTCCTGGTGTCCCACTGGCATCCCCCAACAGCCATGGTAGAGAAGACATGAACATGTTGCAACTCCTCACAACTTTAAGTCTTTGGAAATGTCATTTCTTCTCCTCCTGGCTAATTCATATTCAGCTCTCAAGATTAGGTGGTTAACCGTGAGCAGCTTCAAGGCAGGTTATGTTTTACCTATCTCTGTATCCTTGAGCCTCTCAAAGTAGCTGCCTTGAATGAGTTTCAAAATGTTAGCTGAAAGGCAACCTTGCTTGGAAATCTTCCTGGCACCTCAGGAGGTGGTTCTCCTCTTTGCTCCCAAAGCACTCCAGCACACCTGTATTTATAATTCTTAAACTATACCTTTTTAATTTTATTATTATTATTTTTTAGAGACAGGTCTCACTCTGTTGCCCAGGTTGGAGAGCAGTGGCACAATCATGGTTCACTGCAGCCTCGAACTCCTGGGCTCAAGCGATCCTCCTGTCTCAGCCTCCCAAGTAGATAGGAGTATAGCAGTGTGCCACCATGCCGGGGTACTCTTCTTAAAATGTTATTTTTTTTTTTCTTTTTGAGGAAAGAGTTTGTGTCTTATGTGTCACAGGGCCTAGCACATAGGAGACACCGGATAAATTAATTTTTGAATCAAACCTCTTCTGAGCCTTTGTGATGTGGAAGGCATGCTGCTAGGTACTACTGGGGGTATACAAAGTCGTGTCTCTGATCTTAAGGAAATGAGAGTCCATGGGGAACAAGACATGAAAAGTTCATAAATATATTCCTTAAGGCACTGTGAGATAACTTGAAGTTAATTCTACAGAAATTTAAAAGGAGAGAACATTTCTGACTTATGTAACAATTATCACACACCCTCCTTTTCACTTGGAAATGGACTCTTATCTGTTAATTATTTTCTTAATGGTTTAGAAGTGTCTTTTATTGTGTGTCTTGGATCTGTTTTAAAATAGGTGAGTCGTTAATAATAAATAAAGAAAACAGGTGATCAGGCTTAGGAGGCCCTCTGGGTTGTGCATTCAGACAGTATCCAAGAAGTTTGACTTGGTGTGAAGGGGTGGGATTACATGTTAGAGATAGCAGGGTTTAGATTCTACATAGAAAGGAAGCAGGCAGTGAGCCCTGGGAGGAGTTGAAGGAAAGCGGTTACAAAAATGGATGCTTCCCAAAGGCCCTCCATTAAGCCTCCTGGGATAGGTCTCCTGTCTGTCCTAGACCCCAGGGTACTGCTGGGCACTTCAAGGGAGGCAGATAATTTGAATACTCATGAGTCTTGGAATGTAGGAATAACAATTCATCTGAACAAGTAAACAAGATAGACAATTTTTCCCCCATTGGGAACATTGGGTCTAAAAATCTGATTTGTGCCTAGGAATTATCAGTATAGAATTTTCATTACTTTATAGAATTGATATCGCATAGTTATGTAGGATAAGGATCTAGCACTTGAGTTATGAATAGCTCAGGATGACACGACCCACAGTGGTTAGTTGGACTGAATATGTCCATAAAGCTGAATTCTAATTCAACTATGAGCATCTCTGATTCTGCTTCTAATTCTAGGTGACTTTAATCCCAAATTGAATTTTCTGACGTTTCTGTAAAATTGGACATAAGAGAGCACGTCGGTTATGGGGTTTAAACTAAAAGCAAAGTTTGCTTCTCCAGGGCAACGGAGAAGTGCCTCCTTGGTCAATTAAACCACACTGACATCCCGTTTTCCTTTTCTTCTTTTTCATAATTAGATAGGAAGTGGAGGGAAAGGAAATACATAACTTTAACAAAGTATGCCTAGTTTAAGTGTACCGGGTCCCCGCTCTTTTTATAAACTCATAATTCTCGTTGCCTCACTAATTTGAAATTAATCACAGCTCCGTGGTGTCTCAGAAAGCTTCCTATTGCTTTTCACTACCTAACTTTCCACGTCTGTGTGCTTGGTACTCTAGGATGTCAGGTCACCAGAGGAAAGAGGATATATCTTTTTGATAGTCGAATTCCCTTCAACGTCTAGCACAGAGCCTTGCACATTTACCCACCCAAAAAAAAAAAAAAAAATGCTTCTTAAGGAATTAATAAATGAATCCTTAGGAGGAAAAGTGAAAATGAAGGTTTTCTCTCACGATGAGAAGGTGTATTTCTCCGTTCATTTCAGATATGCATCAGCTAGTCAGCGTAAATTGTGCTTTTTATACGCTCACCAGGTGTAGGTAAGAGCTTTGGCTGAGATGGAGAAATTCATCGCGGGAGGATAATAAAGCGGGAGGGGATTTGGCAAGCTCAGAGCCGCGAGGAGGAGGCGGAGTCGCGGAGAGTTTGAGTATTTCCGTCCAATCAAAAGGAGACTGTAGGAGGAGGAGCGGGAGATGACGGGGGAGCGGGAGCTCAAGAATACTGCCCAGTTACTCCAGCTCGCCAGGCCGAACCGCAACTTCTTGACTTAGGTACTTCTACTCACAGCGGCAGATTCCGAGGCCAACTACAACAATGGCTTTTGCAAATCTGCGGAAAGTGCTCATCAGTGACAGCCTGGACCCTTGCTGCCGGAAAATCTTGCAAGATGGAGGGCTGCAGGTGGTGGAAAAGCAGAACCTTAGCAAAGAGGAGCTGATAGCCGAGCTGCAGGTAAGGCGAGCGAGAGAAAATTGAGGTCTCCACGGCAACCTCCACGGGAAAAGGCTGACTGCGCCCTGGCCATGGCGCTCCCCTCACGTGCCCCTGTATCAGTTAGTTCCGGGGCCTCCTGAGATTGGAGGGTAGAGGGGAACGGCGGCGGGGGGAGGCAGAAAGAGGGAAGAACAAACGGCGGCGAGAAGCAAACTTTGCTTTTAGTTTGCAACCGCGTCTTCCATGTTGGCATGCCCCTGCTAGCATTGCGAAGTGCAGGCTGCTCCAGCCGGTCCTGCAGGCTGCTCGCGGATGCCAGCGCGGGATGCCAGCGCGGCGCCCCAGTGCCTTCGCGCGCAGCTGTTCTGGCAGCCTCGGGCCGCCTCTTCCCCCACCCCCCCCAACCGCTTCCTCGCGGGGGGATCGGGAGAGGAGGGCCAAAGTGGCTTCCTTGCGGAGAACCCAGGGACTGGCGATTCTTCCCAGCCAAGTTTTGGGCGACCCCGCCGATTCCAGCCTTCCTTGGCGGTGGGGGAGTCGGGGGACGGGGGGACGCTGGCAGAGTCCCAGCCAGTCTCGTGGCTGCTGGGGCAGCTGCAGGGGAAGGCAGCCCTCGTAAAGCAGCAAACACGTACCCGCCTCTCGTCTGATGCAAGACTGCTCCGTGCTTTCGCCGCCCCTCTGCCTCCTGGGAGCCTTCGGAGGAAAGGGGGACGGGCGGGGAGCGCTGGAGTCCAGATTTAGCCTCCTCCCCACCTTTGGTTTATCGCTGGTTGGGAGTGACCAGACTCGACTAGAATCCAATCCCAAACGCTCCCAGATGATTTATAGTCTTAGCAAATTTTTATCTCCGTTTGTTGTGATATATAATTAATCTACTTCCAGTCTTTATCTACCGTGTTTGAAAAGGCCTGCTGGGCTTGGTGGCCTTGTTCAGGATATTTATTTTGTGAACTCTTCACTCCAGTGCCTGCACTTTCGACCTCTGTAGTCGACCCAGCTGCCCAGTCTCTACCTCACCTCATCCGGTATATTCTCCCCCACCCTCCAAATCGCACAGCCGCCTTCTGCCAGCCTCAGCTCTGTCCACCACCTTCAGCCATCTCCTCCTCCGAGGACCCCTTAGACTGCAGAGGCTGCTGCTTTTGCTTTAGCTGTGCCACAACCACGTGGTCCTGGAAACTGCTTGGCTCTCTTTGTCTGCCTTTGTATCTGCTGGCATGGATGCTGTCACCATGGCATGGCACTATATCCAAGTATCCAGTCCTGCCCTGTACTCAGAAGAGTTTGGTCCCTGCCTTCAAAAAGTTTGTAGCCTGGTTAGGGAGCATGGCTAACACGCAGGAGACCGTTGAGCAGATGACACAGAGCATAGCCCCGAATTAGACCATCCAGCTCCCTAACCTCTGCCTGCTCCCCTGCTGGAAAAGAGAGAGAAGGGGCGGATCATCATGCACCGAATTGGTGGGCAAGAGCTCAGCACCTGAGTAGGCAGGCTCCTCACATCTGTCACCTCATTTCTTGTGTGAAATGGTATCAGTGGCTCTGGGGAACTACCAGAAAAGATAGTGGGGTGTCCTCCAGAACAGCCTCTGACTCTCACCTCCACCAGAGCTCCAAGTTGGGGAGAGGGTGGCAATCAAGGGCTTTCACCTCTCTAAAGGAAATTAGAAACTTGATACCCCGATGAGGGGGTGGGGATAGGGAGGGAGGAGGGCAGAATTGAGAGGATTGGGAGGCCTCTTCCATAATGAGGGGTTGTTCCACGAAGTCAGGAATCAGCTGGGTGGATGCTGGGAATCTGGTGCTGAAACTTGGAGAACACTTTAAAGGCACTGAAAACTCTTGGCAGGAGAGGAGGGGTGTTTGTTGGCGAACTTGACTGCTGGGCATTGTTGGACTGTTTGGTGGGAGGGCTCAGCTTTGGTGTCTGTCTTTGCAACACGTTTGGTTCAGAATGCCAATTAATCTCCTTGGTCAGTCCACTGAAGGGCCCTCATTTCTACACTATGCCCTTTTATTCTGCATGAAGAGGTGTCTGGCATAGTGTTTCCTGCCCTCCCCCACTGAAATCTCTTTAATGCTGAAGGAAGCTTTGGCACCATTGCTAGAACCCGGCGTGGTGCTGGTTCCCACTGCCTTGTATTCTGGGCAGGCAGTCTCCTCTCACTCACCCCCTGGTCAGGAAGTATAATCATTCCTCCCTGCCCTTTCAGTGGTGCTTTTCAGACTTGAAGCAAGTCATAGTTCAGTTTAATGGGTCATGACTAGCATTTTAAAAAACAAAGTAGGAAATATGAGACAGCAATGCAGATAGTAAGGCCATAAGTATTGTTTCATGAATTTTGTTTCAATTATGTGTGTAGTTGTATGTGTGTGGTATGTGAGTATGAAATGACAACTTAAAAATGTGTTTCTTGGCCGGGCGTGGTGGTCCACGCCTGTAATCCCAGTGCTTTGTGGGGACCAAAGGAGGCAGGTCATTTGAACCCAGGAGGTTGAGATCAGACAGGGTAACATGGCAAAACCCTGTCTCTACACAAATACAAACATTAGCTAAGTGTCGTGCCACAAGCCTGTAGTCTCAGCTACTGGGGAGCAGGGTGGAGGGCTGAGGCCCTGGTTGGTGTCACTCTTCCCAACCTGGTGCTTTGGTGGGAGGATCACTTGAGCATAGGAGGTTGAGGCTGCAGTGAGCCATGATCTCGCCATGCAGTCCATCCTGGGCAACAGAACTAGACCCTGTCCTGTCCCTCCACCAAAAAAGATGTGTTTCTTTCAATGAGTCTGAGTGAAAAAAGTTTGGAAAACGTTGGCTTAAAATAATAAAGCATCTTGTTTGGAACTCACGTCTTAAATATACCTAATATGCAGGAAAATATTTAAATAATATTACCATGTATCATTAGCTTTTAAACTTTGACTGTGGCCCACAATAAGAAATTTGTTTTATGTCATAACAAACACTCATACATATGTGTACACACAGACACACAAATTTTATGAAATACTCTTTTTACATATGATGCATTCTGGTATTTTCTTCTGTTTCATTAAGTAGCATTGCTGGTCAGGACCACTAAACTAAACACTGGTAATGGTATTTAATTTACTGAAGCACATCCATATCTTCATATCAGAACTTTAAGAAAGATTAAGAAGGGAATAAATCTTTCCATGCAAGATTTCTTTTCAAAGCCTACTTAAAATAGCAAGTTCCCAGACTTTACACAGGATTTAGTTTGCAGAAGTTAAATAACCATCAAATTAATCAGGATCACACATCTTGTGCAGAACAGGGTAGACCTGCCTCCCCTATAGCTGGGGAACATGACCTGGACAGTGTCATTGTCTTGTCCTATGATTTAAGTCAGAGGCACAGCCATGCTAGAATTACTCCCAGGCCAAGCTTGTCCTCTTGGGAAAGGAAGCATGTGTGAACTTGAGGAATGGGAATGGGTTCCCACTGCTGAGTTAGCAGTTTGTCTGGAATAGCCATAAATCAAGCAGTTTTCTAGCTGAATAGCAGCTAAGGACAGGGGAGTGGGAGGACCTGTAGGAAGTATGGGAAGTGCCTGTTCCAGCCACAGTGCAGACACAGAAGCCACACGCAGAGGGCAGTGAACATCAGAATTTGGTGCTATGTAGAGAGAGACTTGCTTCCTCACCCAGGGAACGACAAAGAGGAGGAAGGATCTCTGGGCGCTGGAGAAGTTTTAATCGCAAACTGCAGAGGATGTGAGCGGATGCGTGCCTTTGGTTAGGGCTGTAGTTTGCATAAGTAGAGGACAGGAGCAGGCAGCTTGGGGGTGAGTTGTGGCATGAGGAGGGAAGGGGCCTGGGTGCAGGGGGTTTGAGGGTTCAGCAGGAGGTAGGTTGGATTCAGGCTGTCTGTGAATATGTGCTGATTGAATGAGTGGATAGAGTGGGTAGTTGAGGTTGTAAGAGGTCTTGGGAGCTCATTAATTCTGACTGGTGTGGGATATCTGGTTCTAATGTGGGACCAGGGTCTCCTGAGTGACAGTTTCTGCCCTTGGGACAGGTGAGACCTGATGCTCATCTGTAGGAGTCTGACTGGGGACTCCTAGATTCCCTGGCACCAAAGAAAGCTGGTTTCAGGGAAAAGTCCAGAGACTACAGCGTAAATCTTCACAAGGGAGATCCATCCAGAGAGGCCGTGCTCATGAAAGGAAAAATAGTGCTGTTTCTGTGCTTGTTCGGGGGCTACAAGAGTGGGTGGACTTTGAGGAGTTTGCATGCTCTCCAGCTAGTGTTGTCAGTGGGGAGTAGGTTTGCAAGGTTTGAGGAGCATTGTGGCAGCTTTGGAGAGAGCATTGAAGAAGGCTGGACCCTTAAGGCCCAACGGAATGATCGGGTAGAGCCTCTGGAGCAGGACTGGGCCTGAGATGTGGGCTCTGGAACTTGATGCTAAAGAGACAAAATGACAAGATAGATGACTCTGGGTGGTCCCTTCTCCTCTTGCTCCATGCCTGCTTCTTGTCGGTTGAACTTTGACTTTTGGTCCTGGCTGACCACTTGAAAGGAGGTTGTGTTTCCTCAGTGTGTTACCAATTATCTAAGGTGTCATTGCTGGCTGCAAAGAAATGCCCATTAAAAATGTGCGTACCCACTTTTTGTCCAGTTGCCCTCCAAAAAGGCCGTGCAGTGTACACTCCTGTTTCCCTCCATGCTCACCAATGTTGAATATTATTCATTTTCTTTTTGCCAAAATGATGCCCGAAAATATCACATTTAAAAATGTATATTGCCTTGATATCTAGTGTTGAAGAGTCTGTAAACTAGTGAGACTAGTGACCACTTTGTAGTTCTTCTGTGCATTGCCTATTTATAGATTTACCTACTTTTTATTGTGTTCTTTATCCTTTAAAAAAGTTGATTTGTGGCACATGCCTATAATCCCAACTACCCGGGAGGCTGAAGCAGGAGAATCACTTGAACCTGGGAGGCGGAGGTTGCAGTGAGCCGAGATCGTGCCATTGCACTCCAGCCCGGGCAATAAGAGCGAAACTCTGTCTCAAAAAAAAAAAAAAAAAAAAAAAAAAAAAAAAAAAAAAAGTTGATTTGTAGGAATTCCTTCACTTTTGGCAATGAATCTGTTCTGTTACATATGGTGAAAGGCGTTTTCTCCGCATATCAGGACCACCTACTTGCCTTTGTTTATGGGATCTTTTTCCATGCAGAAGTGTAAAATTTGAATGTAACTGAATTCATCAATATTTTCTTCCAGTGTTTCTGGGATTTGTGCCTTGTTTATGAAAGGTTTACCCAATCCCAGTCATAAAAATATCCCGACATTTTCTTCTAATGCTTGTATTTTTAAAAATTCTTTAATTCATCTGGATTTTTAAACATCTGAAGTGAGGTAGCCATCTATTATTTTTCTTCCTGAATTTTCGTAACACTATTTCTTGTTTAGTTCTTCCTTTCCCCATCAGTTTGAGTTCTACTTTTTATTTTCTAAATTCTCACCTATTCTGTCTGGTGTCTATTTAGTTCTGTTGACTGATTTGTCAATTTCTGAACATGTTTTTCCTGCTTTTTTTCAACTTCTTTTAATAAGATTTTTGAAAATCCTTGAGCACTCTTGGAAATAGAGCTTATGCCTCCTTATCGCAGTCAAAGGAAGGGATTTCTGATGGGCGATATTCAGGCATGTGAAGTGTTAAAGTTATTTGGGAAGGAGGGTGAAGGTGTGAGGATGGGGGACTGATGAGGGTGGTTTCTATGGGCCTCTCGTCACTGAATTCATTTATTCAATGGAAGTGTATAAAACACTTCATTGAGAAGTACCAACTGTGAGCTTGCCTACAGGCCACAGGCAACTTGCTCTTCTTGACACAGGCATTTGTGCCTATTTCTATTATCCCTCAGTAGGCAGGCTGGCTGGGAGGAGCAGGTCACCAGAAGATCCAGGGACCTTTGTTAGGGAGCTTCTGCCATCTTGGAGAAGCCACATGATTTCTGGCAGTGTCTCTCCTGGTTTAGGTGTCTAAATGCTGTTTTTGGAAGGTAGTTGGAACTTGGACTTTGGTACTCAACAGATTTGGACTTGATTCCAGCTTCTGCCATATGCTAGCCAAATGACTTCAGCAAGTTCTCTAAATTCTTTGTCAATTTGCTTGTCTGTACTATAGGGATAATTGCAATGTCTGTCCTAGGATTGTTGTGAAGCACAGTAAAGCTGGACGTAAAGTACTTGCTCAAAAACTGGTAGCTATTGTTACTAGTAAATCTCTCCAACGGATTTTACGGTTTGGTTTTTGCACCTAACTGGCCATTGCCTTGGCTCTGGCCTTATCTTCTTGACATCTTGGCAGGTCCACCCACTCTTCTTCAGTTACAGACTCAGAGTTAGTCAGTGGCAATGACTTTCCAGTTCTTGGCTGGTTTTTGATCTGTAAGAGTGACCTTGGGCAGGTTACCTCTCAAAGCCTCTGTTTCCTCATCTGGAAAGTGGGATAATTATACCCCTTCTCCTTGGAGTTGTGGAGAGAATAATGTAAAGCAACTACTGGTGTAATGCCTGGTACCCAGCAGGGGCTCGATAAATGGTTTATGTGCTGGTGAGGCTGGTACTATGGATATGTGGTATAGAGTAGATAAAGTTTTAATACAAAATCCCTGCATTAGGCATAGAAGATATAACTAAGGAGACCAAACTGCAGGTCTAAGAGAGGACAACTAGATATAAAACATATATTGGTGATCACAAGAAAAATGGTGGGGTGTAGGGGCAGTAACAGTTAGTTCAGGGTTGTTGGCAAATGTTTCCTGAAAGATAACTTTATTGCGCCTTAAAAAGTCAGTAAAGTGTGTCCAGGCAGGGAAATCCTTTTCTTTGGAGCCTGTGTGGTGGACCTGAATGTGAAAAAGATGTCAGTATCCTGTTTTCTGCCTGGCTTGGCTGATACTTAACTAGACTGCTATCAGGGGAAATCAGAGTACCTCCAGGTGCTCACCTGGTATTGGCCTCAGTATTGGGGCAGTCAGCACTGAGGTGGCTTCTGTTTGGTTCCTCTAAGCCCTGGGGGCCCATGTGACTTGTATAAACCTAGGTCATAATTAGTTTAGCATAATGCCAGATACATACATAGCAGGCATCCAATAAAATGAAGAAAGAGAAGTACCAGGGAGGGGAAGGGGAAGTGGGCGGGCTTAACTCTGTTGGCTTTCAGTTTTTCTTCTGTAAAATGGGGTTGGACCAGATGCTGGGGAACATTTCTTCGAATCTCCCACTCTGAGGTTCTACTTGGAGGTGCTTGGAGTGTCTTCCAGGTAGCCTGCATGTTTCTCTCTGCTGGTAGGCACAGCCCCCAAGCAGTGAGGATACGTGATGCATAAACACCTGCGGAGGAATCGTTCTACTATTGCCCTTGAACAATTATTCCAGTATTTAGAAGCTCTTAAGGCTTAAATATTCTATGCAGTAGCCTAAGCATCATTCCTCTTCTCTTCTCAGTGGAGGTAAAATTACCCACGGCTCTCCTTACATTTACTGTGTCCATATCTGCTCCTGTGCTCTAGGTTTCTGCACGACAAACACAATGTGGGCCCTTACCCTAGGAGCCAACTTCTCATGGCCTTTCCCTGTCTCCAGAATCCATGCAGTGGGAATGAAGGGAAAAGAAGGTTTTCATGGGATCCAGCTGAGAGCTCTATGGGGAAAATGGATCTGAGGAGCCATTTCTTTTATTTTACAGATAAGAGAGTAGGGGTATAGAAGGAGGTGAATTACGACAGTGAGCCACCCATTGTTGGCAGACTTAGGATTAGAACTCTGTTTTCCTGATTCCTAGCTTGGTGCTTTTGCAAGTACACTTGCTGCTTTCTCACTGGCCTGGGGTCTGCCACTTTGGGACAGAGTGTGGACTTGCTCACCTGCTCCATTTCTTAGAGATTCTCATTCTTTGAGCAAGAATATTCTTATTCTGGAAAGAACCACATACCACAGGATTCTGGGTGAACGTAAGGAAGATGGTCTTGGGGATCTAACTCTGCTCACGTATAGTGGCTGTGATGAATTCAGTGTCTTATTTTTCGCATATGTATATTTTTAGTCTAATATTGCCTGGGTGTCTAAGCAAGCCTAGATGAATTTAATTGCTCTCCTTCTTCCCCTGCCCCTCTTCCTTTGGTCTCTTTTTTAGGAAATGTTTTTCTTTCAACATTTCATTTCATTCATTATTTACTCATTCAGCCAACCAACATTTATTGAGTGCCTTCCCTGTGTCAGAGACAGGGGCTTACAAGGTAGAATTTGATCCCACCTCTGCCCTTCAGTAGCTTAGTGTCTAATGGAAGCAGTGATGTTCATTAAGCATGGCCAGATACTGTGCTAGGTGCTATACCTGTTCTCTCTTGCTTCCTCCTCACACACTTGAGGAAGCCAAAGCTGATTCATAGCTGGGAAGGCAGGGGCCTTGGATATGAACCCAGGCCTGACCAATGGCAGAACCTATCAGATGTGTGCACTGATGACATTGCCTTTCTTTCTTTGGATATATCAAAATCAGTCAGCATATAGGAACTCCCATTTTGAGCAAGCAGTGTGCAGGAATGATAGGGTATACAGAGAGGAACAGGAAATGGCCCCTGACTTCCAGCATGTGTCTGATGGACATCCAGGCTACAGGCATCATGGTGCTGTCTAGAGAGATGAGCCAGGTGCCCAGAGCCCATGGGCCAACGCTGCCCTTTCCTGAGCATGCCAAACAAAGCACTTGGTGTGTTAGAGGCACAGTCTCCTCCACTCTTAGTAAAAATCAGCATGAGTCCTAGCCCACATTTCCCTAGTGAATATACCAAAGATGTCTGTGAGCTGGCAGTCATCAGTGACTTCCTAAGGTTCTGGGAATGCATCTCTTACTTAGGAGTAAGCAATGATGTGCCTGAGGCTTTAGGAGTTCTCACAGAATGACTTTCTGGACCCACATGTTTTTCTGCTTCAGGACTGTGAAGGCCTTATTGTTCGCTCTGCCACCAAGGTGACCGCTGATGTCATCAACGCAGCTGAGAAACTCCAGGTGGTGGGCAGGGCTGGCACAGGTGTGGACAATGTGGATCTGGAGGCTGCAACAAGGAAGGGCGTCTTGGTTATGAAGTAAGTCATGGAAGCTGCGGGGGGCGGGGGGGGCGGTGGTGAGTGAGGAGACTGACCACACCACGGGAGAAAAAACTCACTTGAGAGAAAGCTGAGTCCATTGGAAGGGCTTCCAGAAGGATGCCTGGTCTAGGGCCTGCATGGTCAACACACACAGCATAGTGATTCCAAGGTTTTTGGAAGGCAGCTATGCTCACCACTACATCACCAATACCATCAGGGGGTTCCAGAGTTTTTGAAATTGAGAGTCCCTGCATAATCTCAAAATGTTTCACGGACCCACTCCATGCGCAGTGCTTGCACCTCTGCGACCTGGTTCAGGAATCGGAAAGTCAGTGAATTCATCTGCATTTCCTGCTCCCACCCAGCCCCCTCTGCCTCTCTTAATGCTGTTTGTGGCAGGTTTTTGTCAGCTCTACTGTACTGTGCTTGTACAGAGGCACAACTTTTGCTAGTAGACTAATGACTAGAATCCTTGCCCTCCCCACTTCCCTGCCACCTTCTGGAGCTAAGACACTAGTTTCTCTTTCAGTGCTCTAGGGCAAGAGGAGAAGGGTCCCCTTTAAAGCTGTTTCAGCAAAAGCACAGGGGCAGTGGTCATCAGCACGCCAGTGCTGTACTGTACCTGTCTGTCACTTAGAAGGTATGGCAAGGCCATCCGCAGGCTTCTTTGTCCTTAAGACTTTTCTCTTCTCTTGGGGACTTCATTGTCCTTAAGACCTTTCCCCTCCCCTGCGCTGCACTTGCCCCTGTAGGGTAGAGGTTAATTGGTCACCTGACTGAGATCAATATTCAACAGTAGAAATGTTAAACGATAACCCATCCCACATTCTTGCCTTGGACCCAGAGGCAGCCGGGCCCCAGCCTCTGCACCTCTCCTTGCTCCCCCATACAGCCTGTCCTCTGTGGGAGGATGAGAAGCCAGGTGGTTTTGCAGACAGACAACTCTGAGAGTCCCTTTATCTTATACAGGATCTCTTGACTTTTTCGTCTTGTAACCTTATTAGCCTTCGTTCCAGAGATGAAAAAGACAGACTCAGCAGGGGAATAATCAGGGTGAACACATATACGAAGTTCTTTCAAAAACCGAAAAAGCCTTTGAGAAAAGAAAAATAGTTTTGTGGGTTGCCACCTCTATTCTTTTTTCTATAAAATGGGCGGAGTCTGCATTGCCCTGTGACTTAGGGTGTGAGGAGGCTTTCTCGGTTCAGAACTTGTTGAGAAATAGAAAGAGTAGTCAGACAGGCGGAGATTACTAATAAAAGCTAGGTTGGGGCTGGGTGTGGGGGCTCACACCTGTAATCCCAGCACTTTGGAAGGCTAAGGTGGGAGGATCACTTGGGCCCAGGAGTTCGAGACCAGCCTGGGCAACAAAGTGAGACCCGCCCCCATCTCTACAAAAATACAAAAAAAAAAAAAAAAAAAAAATAGCTAGGTATGTTGGCACCAGCCTGTAGTCTCAGCAACTAAGAAGGCTGAGCTGGAAGGATCGCTTGAGCCCTGGGAAGTCAAGACTGCAGTGAGCTGTGAACATGCCAGTGCACTCCAGCCTGGGTGACAGAGTGAGGCCCTGTCAAAAAAAAAAAAAAAAGAAGAAAAAAAAAAAAGTCAGGTTGGGTAACTTGATGAAGATATGCAAGCAATGGGCTGAGCCCTGAATTTAAGAGACTCGGCCTTGGTAAGATCAATGGTAAGAGCAGCAGGGAATTTGTGCTTTCTGGAGGCAGGTAAATCCTAAAATAGGACAAAGAAAAGGGCTAAACCACACACAAATCTGATCATATGGGACACTTCTCTGCCTTGGGAGAAGTGAGTGTTTGGGTAGAGAGAAGCCAGATATGTTTCTGTAATGGCAGTCCCTCTGCAGGGAAACATGAAGCCAGGGGAAGGGGGTTTCTTTCCAGCCCTTATCTTAAAACAAGAGTACATCAGAGAGCTCTGGACAGTGGACAGTGGCGTGGTCAGCTCATGGAGCAGGAGAGAGCAAGCACAGCCCGTACTCAAGGCTTTCTCGTGGGGCAGGAGTGGGAATGCTGGGTCTGTGACCATTGATGTCCCCCTTATTTTTTATCGTTAGCACCCCCAATGGGAACAGCCTCAGTGCCGCAGAACTCACTTGTGGGATGATCATGTGCCTGGCCAGGTAAGTCCCTGACTTCTCAGCAAAACTCGTCTCTCTGATATGCCAATTATTACCATTTGCCAAGCAAACAGACCCAGAAAAACTTAGAAACATTTTATCTCGGCGACGTGCAGACTGCTAAGAAAGTGACATGCAGACTGCAAAGAACCTTTAAGGCCATCAGGTCCTCTATTCAACACTCATTACACAGGTTCCCTAGCGCACAAAGGTGCACTTCTCTTTACTCATGTTCTATTCTCCGTGCAGCAGACACTCTGCCTTCTCTAGCCTCCAACTCTTGCAAATGTTCTCCATACCCTGCTGCTTGGAGATAACAAGGAAGGATGCTCCAGGCAGCAGGGTATGGACAGCTTCTAGGTACCCTCTGCTTACTTTTCAAGATTAAACTTCAATATTAATTTATCCAAGAAGCTCTCTGGCTTCCCCAGCTAGACTATGTCCCTCTCTGATTCCCCTGGCCCTCAGGGCTTATCTCTGCAACTGCCCTTACAAATCTGTATTGTAATAGACTGGAGTAAGAACCTGCTTCAGGGTCCCTGTGTGTTCCTGTGGGTTCATAACGCAATGGAACTCAAATGGGCAAGACTCTTGCTCTTCTAGCAGGAGTCCCAGGCCTCTTGAGTGGATGGGGCAGCCTAGAAATCAAATGGATATGGCACAGAATGTGCTTGAGTCTCAGTATGTCGGTTAGTAATTTGGCAAAATTGATTGCATGGAGCACTTCTGTTGAACAGGCAATTCAAGCATTTATGTGGTCAAGGGGAAGAACAAGCCTCCCAATAAACAGGGGAGGAAGCTGTTCTAGATCCCTTTGAAGCTCCACGGATTCCCTCCACCAGGGGACATAGGCATCAAGCACTCCTTGTTTGTCTCCCCGGTCCTGAAACTTTCTGGGACCAAGAAATTACTTTTCCCACGGCAAGACCTGCTTTCCCTCCTGCTGGAGGAGGATCTGGAGGAGTTTACCTCTGCTCTAACTCCTCCCCACAGTTTCCATCTGAGCTATCTGGTATTCACTGATATTCACTGGTAGGTGAAGGGAGGCAGTAGGGGGAAAGGAGAAACAGGGATAGCTTACACAGCAGTAGGGTCTCAGCCTAGAAGGGGCTCCCAAGCTGGCAGCCTGGTTCTCCCAGAACACCTAGGCTGAGTGTCTCTGCCCCTGGAGAAGTATAGAAACCTGGTGTCCTGGCTTCACTTTAGCTATTACCTTCAGTGATTGTTTTTGTTTGTTTGTTTGTTTGTTTGTTTGTTTTGTTTTGTTTTGTTTTTTGTTTTTTTTTTTTGAGTAAGGGAAAAGATCTCAGTGTGGCTTTCTAATTAATTACCTCAATTTTTTTCTGGAGTTGGAAGGAAAGGATTGGGAGCCAGCAATACTTTCCCTCCTTTTCCAGGACGAGCTTTGTTTAAAGGAATCGGTGAAGTGCTGTGGTTTAAAAGAAGCTCCCCATTGTCAACGGCTTACCATGCCTTCACTCATCAAAGGTGCATCAAAACTAGGAAATACACACACCCTATTGGGAGGGAATATGTTCGTTTCATCAGGCTGTTCCTAGCAGGGAGGACTGTAGGAGAGAGTGGATGCTATATGTAGACTGTACAGGGTTGGGCAATGTGGGTGGAGAGCAGGCGTGGCCGGGCCCCACAGTAGGGACTTTTGAGCTGATGGTGGAGGCTCGTGAGGTGCAGAAGAACAGCACACAGAAAAGAAGGAAGGAGAGAATCAACAAATGTAGATTTCACCATTTTTGCCTGCTTTACCATCTCTTCCTCTAGTAAGTCAGGCCAGCAACCATTTAATTGTTGTGAGGCCCCTCGCCCACATTAGAGTCCTCTCCAGTCTGGCCTGATAAGGATTCCGAAGTGTTGAAACCTGGAGAGGCTCCATGATCAGCTGGGGGCAGCAGCCAGAGAAAGGGTTTAGGGATTTCTTGTGTTCTGTGGTGTCGCATTTATACATCTTAGATAGCACTGTGGAGTCTGCTGGGAAGAAAATAGGATGTGAGGGAGAGGAGAGAGGGGCCAGGTAGGGGCTCTATCTCACTAGGTCAAAGGCATTTTATCAGACAAGCTTTCCCAAAAAGTGAATGGTTTCTCAAGGCAAGTCCCTGTCCTTATTATCCACCTGGTGGGTCAGAGCAGTGAGGTGAATGTAGCTTGTCCCCCATGTGGCTTGGTACTGAAGTTCTTCTGAGTTTACCCATTAAGATGGTGCGCCTCTGTGATTGAGGAGGACAGACTCCACCTTCAGCCTTACCCTCAGATGGAGATCGATGTCCTGGTGATGTGTAGAGATGAGAGAATGTTTTTGTGTTAGAAGTTAGTGAAGTGAAAGCACAGAAGTAGCGTCTTGAGATTTCTCTTTACCCACGCTCGCTCACTCCGAGGTTTTTGGCAGCAGGTTAAAGGCCTACATTTAAGTATTCAGGAGACTGGCCGTGCTGGGGTTGACTTTGCTGGCTTTGAATCTGTTCACGTGCCTCCAGTTGGGTGATCTGGAGTGAATTGTTTAACGCTCAGTGCCTCCCTCCATGCAGCTGTGAATATTAGAGGAGTTAATGTGTGTCTAAACATTTACTTTAGGATGTCTAAAATAGAGAAAGTGCTCCTTCAACATTCTCATTTCTTCCTTTGGCCTCCAGAGATGTGTTGATGACCCATGCCCACAGGACATATATCGCCCTTTCACCTCTAACGTTGCCCTAATTGCCACTTCCTCTGTCTCCTCCAGAAAACACAGACTTCCATCTGAACTAATAGGAGACGGGCTGTGAAGTGTGTGTGTGTGTGTGTGTGTGTGTGTGTGTGTGTGTGTGTGTGTGTGTTTTGGTGGTGGTGGGACAGGAAGGTGGTGTGGATGTTTAAAAATGTTGGGACCGGCCGGGCGCGGTGGCTCAAGCCTGTAATCCCAGCACTTTGGGAGGCCGAGACGGGCGGATCACGAGGTCAGGAGATCGAGACCATCCTGGCTAACACGGTGAAACCCCGTCTCTACTAAAAATACAAAAAAAAAAAACCTAGCCGGGCGAGGTGGCGGGCGCCTTGTAGTCCCAGCTACTCGGAGGCTGAGGCAGGAGAATGGCGTAAAACCCGGGAGGCGGAGCTTGCAGTGAGCTGAGATCCGGCCACTGCACTCCAGCCCGGGCGACAGAGCAAGACTCCGTCTCAAAAAAAAAAAAAAAAAAAAAAAAAAAAAAATGTTGGGACCACGCGTTCAGGACAGAATGGAAGTGTCTAAGCTTTGGCATCCACCCACCCACTCCAGACTAGTCTAAGACCCTCGGAGTTAAGAAACTCTCAAGGAAGCATAGGTCATTAGGTGTTCTCTTCATAATAATAGAAGACGTCTTAGGTTATGGTGCTGGATGAGATTGGAAGATGAAAATAATTCCTTGAGCTTCTGGAGTACTCGATGTCATCAGAGTTGCCCAGTACCCCACTCAGTTATCCCTACAGACCCTGGAGGATTGGCAATCGCTTAAAGTAAAACACTCTTTCTGATTGATGCCTCAGTGGCTGAGGTGGAATCCGTACCTCCTCCCAGACGCCTGACTGGTCACAGAAATCCCAGGCTTTCTAAGGCAGATCTTGCCAAGGGTTTCTCTCTTCTGTTTTCCCTTTACCCCACATCAGTGTTCCTGAACCTGAACCCCCAGACCCAGTTCTTGGGGGAGTGGCTGTTAAGGGCAGTGACTGCGCAAACCTGTTGCTGTGTCTCCTTCCTGGGCTGGCGGGAGTCCAAGTGGACCCTCTGAACCTGTGTCTATCCTTGCAGGCAGATTCCCCAGGCAACGGCTTCGATGAAGGATGGCAAATGGGAGCGGAAGAAGGTGAGCAGCGGCCTTGACTCGCCCCACCTGGGCTCAGGGCCCAGGGTCCACTCATGTTGCTGACTTCAGCTTCTTTCCTTTTGCCTGTTTGGTTGCAGTTCATGGGAACAGAGCTGAATGGAAAGACCCTGGGAATTCTTGGCCTGGGCAGGATTGGGAGAGAGGTGGCTACCCGGATGCAGTCCTTTGGGATGAAGGTAGGATGTTGCTGGAACCCTGTGATGTGGGACTTTCTGCAGCAATTTTGGAAAAGGCAGCATGTCTGGGCAGAAGTCAGAAGCTTTGTTCTAGGAGGGTCTGATCCTCTCTTGGAGCCCCCATCTAAATAAGCGTTAAAGCCAAGGAGGGAGAGAACACTGGGCTGCTGATCTGGACTCAAAAGCTGGGAATACTTGGTGGGGGTCCTGTAGCTCTCTGGTGAATGAATAGCCCTGAGTCCCAGTGAACCAGATGTTGATAGCTGTTTTGAGACCTTGGTTCTTGTCTTCTTAGTTTAAAAGAATTTAAACAAGAGACGCGGTGTAGCATTGAGGAGTTTATTGCAAAGGAAAAATAATATTTTGAAAGTTCAGTGCAGAGCAGACAGTACACCTTGAGAGAGAGAGAATTTAGGGTGGGCTGCTCATAAGAATGAGGCAGTGTTGATTATTGCTGGAGAAACTCCCTTTATGGGAGTTTTACGTGATTATTCATAAGGAGGTGGGAAGAGCTGTTACTAGGAAGCATGTTTCGGGTGGTCCTCTGGGTGCACATGAGTAGTAGCTGTACATGCTTGTTCATTCGGCACATGTCTTATCAGCATCTTAAATCTCCACCCAGGAGTGTGTTTTTTACTATTATAATGAGCAGGGGTCAGTTTGAGGACAGGAAAAATCAAAGTGCACAGGCTGTCTAGATGGGAAGTTCCCTACTGAAGACAGCTTTGCTTGAATGAGCTCACTTATAATATGAATTCCAAGGCTTATTGTGTTGACTGTAGGATCACCAAGGTTGCTGCACTTCCTTGATTACCTATCCTACATCACAGGCAGGGTGCTTGTGTCCTGCCCCTTCTTTCTTTCCTTCCTGGTTTTGTTGTGTCTGCTTTCCTGTGATAATTTAGAAAACGGGAACAAGTTTATGGCCTCACAGTAGAGCCTTACATCCATTGTCCATCGGTCCTTCCAGTTTCCCTCCGTATTTCAGAAAAGATTTAAAAATGCTTGTATATACACTGTGATATGATGGTAGAGCCTATGGTGGCTGGAAGACCTCACACTTGTCTCAGAAATCACACCTGACTCCTGTCTTCCCCCAGGCCTCTTCCTTTTCCTACTCTGGGAGCTCAGTAGGCTTCTGGTTAAGGGAGAGTTGCAATTTGTAGCAGTACCATCCACCTGGGCTAATCCAGCAGCCCCTGCAAATGAGAGAGGCAGTTCAGCTAAGAGAGGGGATCTGCAGGGCTTCCCAGATAGGCCAAAGAGATGAACCCACTAAGGCTGCTATTGGACATCTCTCTGTTCACTTTCTGTTTTAGGGAATTACAGGGATTATGGGGTCAAACGGCAGCCAGGGAGTCTTTATTTAAACATTAGGAAATTCGTTTTGACAACCAGATCATGTCAGATCTAGAAAAGTGTACATAGAGCTGCTATGGAGCTCTCCCTTTTTCTACATCCCTCCTACCTTCTTAGAGTTAGAAGGGATCTTAATAGATTAACCTTTCATTTTACATTGACATCTAGAATTTGTAAGCTTATGCCTAAGGACTCATAGCAAATGGACAGTAGCCTAGAGCCTGGTGCGCATCGCATTGTACACATTGAATATTATCCTCTCCCTCCTGCCTCCACTCCCTACCTTATTCATTTAAGTCAGCAAGATATCTTTCCTAAGCCTCTGCACTGAGAAGGGCCAGATGTATTCTTGACCTCTGGACTCCTGAGAGAGGCAAATGTAGCCCAGCAGGATCACTGATCATGTAAACAAACCACAACCTTGCCCTCTGTGCAGGGATGGTGGGATGCCATAAGCCACAAAGAGCACTCCCTCCTCCATCCTCTTTTGTAAGGGATCAAGGGTCAAGGTTTAGCCCATGGAGAATATTGATCTAAAAGGCAGAGGTCAGGGGTTAAGTAAACCTAAGAGCACTCATAGCCAAATGGGTGAGCATTTCATTGATGAAGCAGTAACTTGGAGACAGGCTCCAAACCAGTGGCCGTTCCAAGGCTCCTGCTCCCTTCCCCTGGGGGTCCTCTTCCCCATGACTCCCCTTCCCAGGCCTTCCTTCTCCGTGGCACCACTACCCATCAAATTCCTGGCTCAGCAACATTCTTCATCATGGAGACTTCGGCAGTGACTTAAACCAAATGAAAAGCCCCACCTCATTCCTGAATGATTGAGGTGATAGGTAAGCTTGTCTCTCCATCTGGCACTGCCCAGCTCTCTACCCTGGGCTGCTTCCGAGAGGTGCAGGAGTATCTGGGACCTTGAGCATCAGTGTCAGGAAATGTCTGACACCTCTCGGGCATGTGTTTGATTGAAAGAGATGCCTACGGCCTGCTTATTTCAGTGTTAATCTGTGCCTCAGGGCAGATTAATGTTTAATTCCCATTCCCAGCATGGTATGGAGGGTGCCGGTGCCTTCACTTTGCATTTCTTCTGTCCAGATGTCTCTGGAGGGTCATTCTTAACTCTCTTGCTTCCAGAACATGCTCTTTGTAAAGCCCTGAAACATGGCTGGGATCATTCTGCCTCCCACCTCAGCCCCTCCGGGGCTGCCTGGACCTCATCATTCCGGAGGGCCTAAGTGGCCTCTCCTCATGCTCAGCTGCTTACCTCGACCACGTCATTATCATACTTTTGAGTCTGGATGAATTTTGTCTCAGGGCGGAGAGCTCACCAGTCCTAGTGGTCTTGGAGAACAAGATTTTCTAAAAGGAAAGGAAGATTCTTGAACATATTGTGAAAGAGATGTATAAGCATCCAGACAGGAAAAGAGGATAAGTGTTTATTAAACACAAGTTATTTCAAACTAACCTCATTCTGCCTTTGGAAACCATTATTAAACTGGTAAAGTATGGAAATCCGTAGGTGTCATATACCTAGACTATTTAAAATTATATTTTAATCATGTAATAAAGGAATGCATTCTCATATAAATTAAAACATAGACAAGGCTATACTTGATTACCACCTGAACGGTAAACATCAGTTTAGCATGTCATCCCAGACTTTTCTATGCATTTGCACAGAATGCATACAGTTCCATGCCTGTGGAAGGATTCTATGGCTGCAAAGAATAGAATATTGTTTAATGATGTTAAGAAAAAAACATGTTTATCTCAGAACAACTAAGTCTAGCATATTTTTAAACAGTTGTGTGGAATTTTGTTGTGCAGATAAATTGCTTTTTATTTGGCCAGTCTCTCAATCATGGGCATTTAGATTGTTTATAGATGTGGACTTCGGTAAAACATCTTTCATGATTCCCTCGGGGTTCAGATGGAGCCCCTTGAGCTTGGTGCTATTGAAGGGATTAGTGCTTGGTGCTTTGTGGAATGGGCCACCTCAGTTTGGAAGGAGATTGTATGTGATAGTGCCAGGCTCTGTCTTGCCCACCATTCTCATCAACAGCCTGAACCATGTGTCATTTGTGGATGGCAGGAAGCAAGGAGAGGTAGTTAATACTTCAAGGATGTAGACTCAGGTTCGAAAAGACCTGTGAAGGCTACAATGCGTGGGCACTCTCACAGGAAATTTAGCTAGATTGCACTTCTGCACCCTACTTGTGGGTCCAAAAAGCAGCTAGACAAGTTTTAGGTGTAGAAGCACTTGTCAAAATCTTTTCTAGGGGAGCAGGACTTTGGTTTACAAAAGAGCAGTGTGGTTATCAGTTGAAGGGGTGGCCTGTCCCTCCACACCTGTGGGTGCTTTTCGTTAGGTGGAACGAGAGACTTGAGAAAAAGAATAATACACAGAGACAAAGTATAGAGAAAGAAAAGCGGGGCCTAGGGGACCAGTGCTGTGCTTACAGAGGACCCACACCGGCACCAGCCCCTGAGTTCCCTCAGTATTTATTGCTCAAAAGATAAGGGAGTAAATCAGCAGTAAGACATACAGATACACGGAGATGTTCCATTTGCCCAGGGACGGGCAGGAGACAGATGTTTTTCTTTTACTGAGATTTAAGAGAATGGTACTGACCTTCAACCACAAGCAGGCTTTAAGCATTTGCCTAACAAAGCACATTCCTTACAGCCCAAAATCTTTTCAACCTTAATTACCACAGCGATGTCTCTAGCAAGGACAGGATCGGGGGTAGAGTCACAGATTAACAGCATCTCAAATACAGAGCCAAATGGAGTCTCTTAAATTTACTTCTTTCTATATAAACACACTAACAAGCTGACCTCTCTTTTCCCCACATTTCCCCCTTTTCTTTTCAACAAAACTACCTTTGTCATCATGACACTGACATTATATATTTCACAAAGTAATAGAATATTACAAAGTAAGTGGAGGCAGGATGAGATCACAGGATGGTGTTAAAATTAAAATTGCTGACGAAATTTTGGGCACGCATAGTCATTGATAACATTTCATCAGGAAATAGGGTTTGAGAGCAGACAACCTGACTGGCCAAAAATCTATTAGGTGGGAATTTCCTCTTCCTAATAAGCCTGAGAGCACTACAGGAGGCCGGGGCTTATTTCATCCCTTCGGCTTCAACTGTAAAAGGCGGCACGCCTCCAAGGGGGTCGTTTATAGGCCTACCCTTAGAGCGCATTCTCTTTCTCAGGGATATTCCTTGCTGAGAAAAAGAATTCAGCGATATCTCTCCTATTTGTGTGCAAAAGGAGAAAAGATATGGCTCTGTTCCGTCCGGCTCACCGGCGGCCAGTTCAAGGTTACCTCCCTTGTTTCCTGAACACCGCTGTTATCTCGTTCTTTTTTCAAGATGCCCAGATTTCATATTGATCAAACACACATGTTTTACAAACAATTTGTGTAGATAAGACAATCATCACATGGTCCTGAGGTGACATATATCCTCCTTATCTTACAAAGAAAATGATGGGATTAAGAGATTCAAGACAGACATAAGAAATTACAAAAGTATAAATTTTGGAGAACTAATAAAATGTCCATGAAATCTTTATATTTTATGTTTTTCTGCTGTGGCTTTAGCCAGTCCCTCCGTTCAAGGTCCCTGACTTCCCGCAACGTTTTCTCTCCCTTTTCCTCTATATAAATGTGCCATGGCGATGAAGGCTTGTTCGTTTTCTCGATTTTGGCGCAGGATTCTTCGACTGGTCCAGCACACTAAAAACAAACCGATTAAACAGAGACACATAATTCCAAAATTTATTGCAGTAGAGTTTCCAATAGACTCAATCCAAGTCGTGGGGTTTAATCCATAAAGATTTTTTGCCACTTGATCTAACGCCTCAGCTCCAGGCACAATATTTAAGTGACTCTGAGAGGCTTCAAAAATTTGTTGTTTTAATTTAGAAATGTCTAAAGTGAGATTATCTTCTCTCCCCTGTAAATGGCGTCTAACCATGTCCCAGTGATGTTTAGACTCATTATAAATTTGGGGTGTAATACAAAAATCTGAAGTATTCCAGTCACACTGTAACTGGAAACGATGTTCCAAGCTCATGAGTCTATCTCCCATCCAAATGACAGTTTGTCTAAGATCATTAATTTGATTTGCCAATTTTTGATCAATACCAGATTGTGAATTCCACAACCTTGTGGAATTCTTTTGCCAATTGTTAACAAAGCTTACTGTCTGAACAGAAGAGTGCAATGCGACTCCTGCCACAGCGGCTGTAGATGTGACTGCAATTAATCCCATAACCACTGCAATTAAAGTAAAAATGAATCTTTTGGATCTATTTAAAATGCCTTTTAATACTTCAGTTAAAATATGGATAGATGGCGAGGCCTCCCATGGTCGATCCATGGACACAGGGATCCACACGCCTTCTCTTGCTCTCACTAGCAGAATACGGTGCTGCCAATCAAAAGTCGAATCAATGCAAGTAAACAGTCTGCAATTTTCACACGTTATAGTTTGGGAGTCTGGTTTAATAACTATATTTCCTATGACTAACATATAAGGGGGTTTTACACAACTTTGTAAAGGAACTGTTAGACTGGAATTTAGGTTGATGGAGTAAAATGTCTTATAATCTCTTGTTTCTATAGTTTGGTTTCCAGACCAAATTCTAAGGTGGTATGAAGCCACAGTAAGCCTCCATAATTCTGGATGTTTAGGACCAAAAACAGGACTTATTATTTTTGGTCTTGGAGTAGAGATTCCCTTTTCTCCCCATTTCCAAGGGTAGAAAGACTGTAATTTTTTGTGCTTATGTTTGTCTACATTTCCTGTTAAGTCACTATCAACAGTTGGACTCACTAGTGCACTGGGACAGAATTGAGTTTGTCCTGTGCAATCGTGGTAGAATTGACCTCGAGGTGCCCAATCTATAACAGTTCCAAATGTATTATTTTGTAAAATTACGGCACTATCGGCCACACATTCTTCCCAAACTAAATCTCTTGTTTCTATAGAAATCTCCTTGGGGCAAGGTTTTCCTTTTGGCCTAAATTTTAATGATCTTTGATAAGAGAAGTCTTGTAAATAGTTCATCTGTGGTTTGAGTGACATTCCGCTTACCATGTGATAAGTAAATTTACAGGTGGGATTGAGAGTAGGTACTTCTACCAACCAATTTTGGATATCAGGCATTAAACATCCTGGTGCTTTCCCTAGACATATAGGAGGATAACGATACCCAATGGAAATATTTATCATCATTCCTTTTTCCTCCGGTTTGGCAGGGCAACGATCATCTGTGGGACCAGGTACCCACACACTATTATTAACATATACTTCAATAGGATTATCCATCCATGTGACTGCCCGAATTAAGGGCGGGAAAGGCACATAGGCCCAGTAGGTATAATTAGCTGCAGCTGCTCCTGCAGGCATGGAGAGACTTACCACCGTTGATACAACCATTAAAGCTGTAAGCAGCATTTTTTCTGAGGTTTGTGTCACCTTTGTGCTAGCTAGGCTTTTTCTAGCTAACAGTGTCAGCTTCTTTAACTGTGCCCAGGTCGGCAGCTCCGCCTTCTTGGTGTGTGGTGACTTCATCTGTTTTTTTAATATCACCACTTGACTCTTCATGCGAGTCAATGGTGCTCGATTGCGGTGTTTCCGTCTCCGTGGAGGCGCTTTTCTTTGCATCTCCGATGGGTTCATTGTAGAACTTCAAATGTCTAGTGGGTATCCAAATAGGAAGCTGATTTTCTCCTGGTGAAACACAAGCAAAACCTCTTCCCCAGGTTATCACCTTCCCTATTTCCCATATCCTATTTTTGTTGTCTTTCCACCAAATCAGTTTTCCTTCATGTGGACTGTTCTTTTTACCAGTAAGATGTTGTTCTGCAGAAGTAGTAGTCTGATTTCTATAAATGTTTAAAAAATTTAAAGTATAGAGTGCTAGATTAAGCTGCATCTGAGGAGAGGTACACTCCTTACTGTCTCCCCCTTCTTTTTGTTTAACTAACTGAGTTTTGAGTGTTCTATTAGTTCTTTGAACTATGGCCTGTCCTTGGGAATTATAAGGAATTTTTGTTGTATGTGTAATATTGCACTGATTTAAGAATTTTTGGAAAGTTTTACTACAATAACCTGGTCCATTGTCAGTTTTAATTTTTTGTGGAACTCCCATTACAGCAAAACAAGATAATAAATGTTTTTTAACATGGGAAGTACTTTCTCCTGTCTGGCAGGTTGCCCATATGCAATGTGAATAAGTATCAACTGTTACATGAACACATGATAATTTATTCAATGTACAAATGAAGGTACATGAGTAACATCCATTTGCCATAATGCATTAGGACACAGACCTCTGGGATTAACTCCTGCCTCTTGAGTGGGCAGGTGTAGTACTTGACACTGGGTACAATGTTGTACAATATTTTTTGCCTGTTTCCATGTAACATCAAATTTGTTTTTTAACCCTGCTGCATTTACATGAGTCAAAGCATGAAGTTCTTGTGCTTTTACGAATGTAGAGGATACCAGTAAGTCAGCTTGTTCATTTGCTTTAGTTAAAGGTCCTGGTAACTTAGTATGTGCTCGAATATGAGTAATATAAAATGGGAAATTCCTTTTTCTTACAGTTTGTTGTAACAAATTGAACAGTTGGTTTAACTGATCATCCATGCTATATTTAATTAGAGTTGTCTCAACATCCCTTGTAGCCTGTACTACATATGCAGAATCTGATATAATATTAACAGGTTGATTAAAATCTTCTAACACTGTAATGACTGTAACCAACTCTGCCCTTTGAGCTGATTGATACTGAGTTTTGACTACTCGCTCCTTTGGCCCTGTGTAAGCCGCTTTTCCATTGCTGGAACCATCAGTAAATACTGTCAGAGCATTTTCTAAAGGTTTATGTCTGGTAATTTTAGGTAAAATCCAAGTAGTCAATTTTAAAAATTGGAAGATTTTTGTTTTGGGGTAATGATTATCAATAATTTCCACAAAATCAGCAAGGCCAATTTGCCATGCACCAGAATTGATAAAGGCTTGTTTAACTTGTTCCTTGGTTAAAGGAACAACTATTTTGTCTGGGTCATTACCACACAATTTTATTATTCGTAATCTTGTCTGACCAATTAATGTAGCTATTTGATCCAAGTACAATGTAAAAGTTTTAATTGTACTGTGGGGAAGGAATGACCACTCCACAAGATCAGTATTTTGAACAATGATGCCTGTTGGAGAATGTGCAGTAGCAAAAATCAAAAGTTGGAGTGGGGCTAAAGAATCTATTCTACTTATTTGTGCTGACCGAATTTTTTCTTCACTAATTTAATTTCTTTTGTTGCCTCTGGGGTTAATATTCTTCTACTGTTTAAGTCTGGATCTCCTCTTAGGATAGAGAACAAATTTGACATGGCATAAGTAGGAATGCCTAGAGTTGGCCGAATCCAATTAATATCGCCTAACAATTTTTGAAAGTCATTTAATGTTTTTAATGTGTCTTTTCTTATTTCTATTTTTTGTGGCTTAATTTTTCTATTTTCTATTTGCATCCCTAAATAATGAAAAGGAGCAGAGGTTTGGATCTTATCAGATGTTATTGTTAGTCCTGCGTTGGCCACCTCTGCTTGCAGAAATGTGTAACAGTCAATTAATTTGTCTCTTGTTTCTGCAGCACATAAAATATCATCAATATAGTGAATGATATAACAATCTGAAAATTTGTCTCTAACTGGTTGAAGGACTTGACTTACGAAAGTTTGACAAATAGTTGGACTATTAAGCATTCCCTGAGGTAACACTTTCCACTGAAACCTGGTGGCTGGTCCTTTATTATTTATGGCTGGTAAAGTAAAGGCAAATTTTTCACAATCTTGCTCTGTCAGAGGAATGGTAAAAAAGCAATTCTTAAGATCAATTATAATTAAAGGCCAGTCTTTTGGGATCATGGCCAGAGAGGGCAATCCAGGTTGGAGAGGCCCCATGGGTTGAATTACAGCGTTTATGGCTCTTAAGTCCATTAACATACGCCATTTGCCTGACTTTTTCTGAATTACAAATACAGGAGAATTCCAGGGTGAGAATGAAGGCTCAATGTGTCCCTTTTCTAATTGTTTCTTTGCTAATAAGTGTAAAGCCTCCAGTTTTTGCTTTGGTAGCGGCCACTGATTTACCCATACCGGTTTTTCTGTTTTCCAAGTTAATGGAATGGGTTTAGGAGGCTCTACAGTGGCCGCCCCTAAAAAGGATACCCTATTCCTTTCCTTTCTTGATTTTTTTTAGTCGCAATTGGGACTTTAATGCCATTTTCATTTTTTCCTAATCCCTTTCCTGGTACATATCCCATTTCAGTCATGATTTTTTGACTCATGGGGCTGTATAATGGAGTAGGCATAATGATTTTTGCACCCCATTGTTGTAACAAATCTCGACCCCATAGATTAACAGGAATTGAAGTAATCATTGGCTGAACAGTACTTTCTTGATTATCTGGCCCTAAACAATGTAAAATCATTGTACTTTCATACACTTCTGAAGCTGTGCCTACGCCGACAAGTCTTGTAACAGCCTTTTGTTTAGGCCAATTTTTTGGCCACTGATTTAAAGCAATGACAGAGATATCTGCTCCTGTGTCTACCAACCCTTCAAACTGTTTTCCTTGAATAATGGCCTTACACACAGGTCTGCTCTCAGAGACCAGACTTGCCCAATATGCAGCCTTTCCTGCCAGATCAGTGCTTCCGAACCCTCCTGTTCTTTTTTTTTTTTTTTTTTTTTTGAGGCGGAGTCTCGCTCTGTCGCCCCGTCTGGAGTGCAGTGGCCCGATCTCAGCTCACTGCAAGCTCCGCCTCCTGGGTTTGCGCCATTCTCCCGCCTCAGCCTCTCGAGTAGCTGGGACTACAGGCGCCCGCCACCTCGCCCGGCTAGTTTTTGTATTTTTAGTAGAGACGGGGTTTCCCTGTGTTAGCCAGGATGGTCTCGATCTCCTGACCTCGTGATCCGCCCGTCTCGGCCTCCCAAAGTGCTGGGATTACAGGCTTGAGCCACCGCGCCCGGCCCCTCCTGTTCTTTTTATCTCACTGTTTTTAACTTTAACATAAGGTAGGAGTAATAATTGAGCGATCCTGTCTCCTGGACTGGCACTCCAAGGAATTGAGGAACTAATAACCAATTGAATTTTTCCTTTATAGTTTGAATCAACCACACCAGTATGAATTTGAACTCCTTTTAGATTTAAACTTGATCTTCCTAAAATTAGTCCTACAGTCCCCTCAGGCAATGGGCCGTATACCCCTGTGGGGATTTTTTGTGGAGGCTCCCCTGGAAGCAGAGAGACTGCTTGTAAAGTACATAGATCTACTGCTGCACTGCCACTTGTGACGGGGGATAATTGCTGTATTGTGATAACTGGCTTATTTCCTGAGACACTTGTGACAGTGGGGGTTGTTGTTCCTGAAAACCCTGGGGAACAAAGGGTTGAATTTTGAATGCCCCAGTTTGTTGCGGGGCCTGAGGCTGGCCCCTCCCCTCGTTTCCCGACAGTGGTTGCCCATTTTTATCAAATTTAGAACGACATTGATTACCCCAATGTTTTCCCCTTTTACATCTTGGACATAGGCCAGGTGGCCCTTTATCTGTTGTTGTAGTAACTTGAGTAGTTACATTTTGTTTATTTGTGACTATGCAATTTTTTTTTATATGACCAATTTGACCACAATTATAGCATTTTCCCCCAAACGTCTTTACTTGTCCTCCTAAAGCAACTCCTGTGATTGCTTGAGCCATAAGCATAGCTTTATGCATAGCTCCTCCAATTCCATCGCAGGCTTTCACGTACTCTGAGATTACATCTGATCCTGCGGGAACCCTTCCTTTTAATGGCTTAATGGCTGATTGACAATCTGGATTGGCGTTTTCATATGCCATCAACTCCACTATGACTTTACGGGCATTGTCATCAGTGATTGACTTTTGAGCAGCATCTTGAAGTCTTGCTACAAAATCAGGGTAGGGCTCTTTTGAGCCTTGTCTTACTGTATTAAAGGAAGGGCAGGCAGTTCCTGGGTCTTGGATTTTTTCCCAGGCCCTAAGGCAGATAGCCCTGATTTGCTCAATGGCCTCATTTGGCATTATTGCTTGTTGGTCAACAGTGCTCCAATTTTGACCTATTCCTAATAGTTGATCTGCATCTATGTTAATTGGAGGATTGGCAGTCCTATTTCTTCGGACCTGCACTTGTGCCCCATCAATCCACCAAGTCTTAAATTGTAAAAATTGAGAGGGTGAGAGTGATGATTTTGCCAGAATCTCCCAATCATAAGGAATGAGTCTATGTCCATGAGCAATGGAATCTAATAATGTTCTCATGTAAGGAGAGTTGGGTCCATACTGTTTTACTCCTTCTTTCATCTCTTTTAGTATTTTTATAGAAAAGGACTGATATCTGGCTTCAGCTACGGGAGGTTCTCCCTCTTGGGCCCCTTCTCCAGGTGGTCTTGCTTCTAATATTACTGGGAATTGCCACGCCTCAATATCTCCCTGTTTTCTTGCCTCATCAATAATTTTATGTATTGCACTACCTTGTGTACTAGGCGGTGCCATAGGATTAAGTCTCATGGTGGGCGGCTGAGGATATGGCGCCCTGCCCTGTGGCACTGGCAATGCTCCTGGCTGTCCATACAGATTTTCTGGAGGCTGCAGATACTGCAGTTCAGCTGGCGGCCAGTATTGATAGGCTACTGGCGGCTGAATCTTACTTTCTACCTGTTGATATTGTGGACACTGTATTTGGATTGGCATTGCCATGACAGAGACTCTATCTTTTTTTATTTGATCTTCTTTTGGAGTTTGTACTTGTTTAACCTGCATTTGAGGTTCTAACGTTGCAGGCATCTGAGCTGTTGTAAGAGTTGGCCATCGTGGTTTAGACTCTGATGGCTCTACTAATTCTGGATCTTTTTCCCCTAATTTTAACGTTTCAGGATATATTACCTCCTGTAATTGATTATTGTCAACATTTTGCGTTGACCGAGCCATTACCGGCTCTGCTACACATTTACAGTGTGAACTTTCTTTTCCTTTCCGGGATTCTATCCCTGCCTCTTTTTCACAATCTACTGCACAGCTTTTAGGGACATCAGAAATTGAAATGTTATCTTCTTCTGTTTGCAACGGTTCTAAAGCTACTTTAACAATGACCCAATCATTCCATACTGTAAGTGGGATGATTTTACCTTCCCTACTTGCTTGTTTTAACTCTTTGCCAATTTTTTCCCAATCTTTTAGATCTAAAGTTCCTTGTTCTGGAAACCATGGACAAAACTGTTCTATTGTTTGAAAGAGCGTAATTAGATTTTTGGTAGACACTTTAACTCCCCCTCTTTTTAAGAGAATTTTTATAAAGCTGCGATAAGAGGCATATTTACTTTTAGTTTGCCCCATTGTTACCCTAGGTTCTTCCGAGCGCACAAGCTTACCGCAAGGCTGACTGTAGACGTACTCGGGAGTCTCTCGTCGACTTGTCCTCAATGACCACGCTCCAGCGTACCTTCACCTTAGAGAAAAGCCCCACGTTGGGCGCCAGATGAAGGGGTGGCCTGCCCCTCCACACCTGTGGGTGCTTCTCGTTAGGTGGAACGAGAGACTTG
This sequence comes from Rhinopithecus roxellana, assembly GCF_007565055.1. NCBI lineage: Eukaryota > Metazoa > Chordata > Mammalia > Primates > Cercopithecidae > Rhinopithecus > Rhinopithecus roxellana. The sequence continues at coordinate 50,916,349 of NC_044556.1, read as the reverse complement.
AGAAAAAGAATAATACACAGAGACAAAGTATAGAGAAAGAAAAGCGGGGCCTAGGGGACCGGTGCTGTGCTTACAGAGGACCCACACCGGCACCAGCCCCTGAGTTCCCTCAGTATTTATTGCTCAAAAGATAAGGGAGTAAATCAGCAGTAAGACATACAGATACACGGAGATGTTCCATTTGCCCAGGGACGGGCAGGAGACAGATGTTTTTCTTTTACTGAGATTTAAGAGAATGGTACTGACCTTCAACCACAAGCAGGCTTTAAGCATTTGCCTAACAAAGCACATTCCTTACAGCCCAAAATCTTTTCAACCTTAATTACCACAGCGATGTCTCTAGCAAGGACAGGATCAGGGGTAGAGTCACAGATTAACAGCATCTCAAATACAGAGCCAAATGGAGTCTCTTAAATTTACTTCTTTCTATATAAACACACTAACAAGCTGACCTCTCTTTTCCCCACAATCAGTGGCATAGCTGATAGAAAAGGTAACCTGACGTTTGGCAGCATTGAAAGAAGTATGGCTCCCGGAGCAGGGGAAGTGACATTCTTCACGCTCTGGCCTGATCAGCCTGCAGCCTGCCCGTGGTCTGAGTCATACAGGTCTTACGCTCTATACTGTTCTGTCTGCGTGAGACTTTTTCTCAGTAGTGTTGCTGAATAACAGGTTGTGACCTCAAGACGCAACTCATTCATGCTGGTGTGTTCCTTAGAATGTGTTAAGAGGCACAAACCAATCAAGAAGCAAGCCTTGTGCTTTCTTATCAAGGTGTTTGGAGAGGGAACAGACAAGCATCTCTTAACAGTTTCTTTGTAGCCAGCATTGTGATGAATCCAGCTTTAGCCCAGAAGGATGGATGTTGAACCTGAGGCACCACTTATCACAGATTCTTTCAGGTCCAGCTAATGTTTGCTGAGGTCTGCTGTGTCAGTTCCTGTGCTTGAAATGACTCTGCGGGGTCAGAATTATTATCCCAGGGTTATAGATAAAGAAACTGAGGCCCATGAAGGTTCTATGATATGCTGAAGATAAGCGACTACTAACTGGTGAATTCTGGCTCAGCCTTCCAGGCTGGCATTCTTTGCCCAGTACCACTTGACTTTATTCTTGATCCATTGTAGGTAAACAGTCCCTGTGCCATGCCAGTATGCTTAGCTATTCCAAGGACAGACACTCTTCAGGATAGGCAGCTCCTATGTGTTACCTGGAATGCTTACTGCCTGTGTGTTACCTGGAATGCTTACTGCCCAGAGCAGTGATTCTCAAACTCAGAGCCTCAGGTTCTGGCAAGGTGCCTTCAGGACACAGGTGGGAGCAAGGAGGGGCCCCGGGAGACAGCAGGTGGTGGCACTTTGAGCCTTCACCTCTGCAGCTTTGAATTGACCTGTTTTTATATTTGGGTCTCTGTTTAAGATTTCGTTGCCCTGGTAGGGAGAGTTCCCATGCTAAACTAAAAATTCAGCTATGGGGCAGAGACAGCAGGTGACGGTGAGGGTTCTTCTTCAGAGCCTCTTGAACTGGGAGGCCTCCTTGCTCTCCTCTTTGCTCTGCTAAGCCAGCAAGGCCCTGCAGCCAGCATAGCAGCCTCTCAGGGCTGCCTTCTGTGGCCTCAGGCAGGTAGGCGCCATCAGCTGCCCTGGAGTCCTGCTTAGAATGTGAGGGTTCCTCTGTTGCTCCAACATCAGGAGTCTGGCCTGGGGCTGGGATTGAGGTGAGGGGACTCCTTCATGTTTCTCCCCAAGGCTTCCCTCCGGGAGTAGTCTTTGAATTGTGTGTACCCAGAGGTGCTCCAATGTCTGTATATTAGGACATCTGACCCTTTCCAGCACACATCAGGACCCTGGCAGGCACGTGTGTCCTGGGCCTATTGTCACCCTTTCCATCCCCTCAACATTGTCTCCTAGTGTCAGAACCCCAACCCCCAGCTGAGTTCAGCTCTTCTCTGCCCTGGTTATCTGAAATGGAGAATGAGAACAGAGGTTTGCTCAGCCAGATTCCTTCCTTGCAGTCATCTGCAGATAAATGAGATACTCTCTGTGAAAGAAGGAAGCTGGGTCAGTGCTTCGCTGACCACTGAGGAAGATGCTCACCTGCTCCTCTCCCCAGCCCCCTCCCTCCAGCCCCAGGCACCTGTCTGTGGAGGAGGTCAGGCTCAGCCTGCAGGGTCCTTCCTCCTGCCAGCCCCCAGGTTGTTCTTGGCTCCTGAGCATGGAGTAGACGTCAGTCAGGCTGGACCTTGTGATCTCTATTGGTGTTCCCTTCCTCTCCCCACTCCACATGAGAAAAAAAAAAATACATCTGGGTTAGAGATGAACAGGGCCATTGTTCAGGCCGGCCTCAGGACCAGCAGACAAAGAAGACTTGTGACAATGATGGCAGGGGATGGCAGGGATCCCATCTCCTCCCCTGGACACTGTCTCCTCCCACCAGAAATGAGTAGCTTAGAGCTGAGGGAAGCCACAGTGTCTGAAAAAGACCACCAGCGTTCCGAGCTGAACGTTCTTATAGGGCATGGGCGAGGCAGCATCTTTCCGCCAAACCTACCTGATGGTTGGTGTGGGGTCACTTGGCTTTCCTTATTCCACAAGGCTAATGATGAAAAAAAGGATCCAGAGGCTTCACCTTAATCATAACCATTTTAGCTTCTGCCTTAGAATTACTGAATTTGAAGTCTTCTTTCCTATTATGTTCTTTTTTATTTTATTTTATTTTATTTATTTTTTCTGAGACATCTTGTCTGTCACCCAGGCTAGAGTGCAGTGGCTCAATCTTGGCTCACTGCAGCCTCAACCTCCTAGGCCCAAGTGATCCTCCTGCCTCAGCCTTCTGAGTGGCACAGGTGCGTGCCACCACACTTGGCTAATTTTTTAAATTTTTTGTAGAGGTGGGATCTCACTATGTTGCCCCAGCTAGTCTCCGACTCCCGGGGTCAAATGATCCTCCTGCCTCAGCCTCCCAAAGTGCTGGGATTATAAGCATGAGCCATAGCACCCAGCTTTCCCATTATGTTCTAAAGTATCTATTCTGTATCCCTAATTTCAAAAGTAATTTATGAATAATGTAGTAGAGAACTTGAAAGCACAGGAAAGCATAAAGGAGAAAAATAATTCCACTACCCAGAGACAATGCTGTGTGTTCTTTGTTTTCGTCTAATCCTGGGCTCACTCTTTATATTCTCTCTCGGGGTTAAGGGGGATTTCTCTTCAAATAATTCCCAGTGATTGCACGTGAGAGTAAGGGATGGCTGCAATGATCCGCCCAGCTCCTTCATTTAGGATTGACGACCCAGGTCCAGGGGAACTGACCTGTACCTTTCCACACAGTGGGCAGTGACTGGGGGAGGACACAGGCCAGGCTTCCTGGTTTAGAGGGCATGCAGTCTCACTCCCGCTCCGGGTCCTGCCTTGTACCACTGTTGCCCTCCTCCTTCGCCTCTGCTCACTTTGTTTTAGTACCTGATGCACCTGTCTGTTTTCTGGACTGGACCCTCCAGCTGCAGCTGCCATTTCTCCTCCTCCCTTTCCTGGCTGTCCGCTCCCCACATGACTGCCCTCCCTCCCTCAGGGCTCCCCGATTTCTAAGGACTTCCAAGCTCCAACTTGTCCAGACATACATGAGCTATTGTTGCATCTGTGTGTGGTCAGAGCATGGAGGCAGACGCACCTTCTTTTGAGCTCTGGTTGTGCCCCTCCTCATTGTGGAAGCCCTGCTTCCCTCAGCTCTCAAGCAGACAAGAACAGTCCCAGCATCGTTGTGTTGTCATGAGAGTTAATTAAGCTGAGCATGGTACTTAGTATATGGCAGATGGTGCTTAGTATATGGAGCATGGTACTTAGTGCATGGTAAATTAACTGGAGAATTAATTAAGCTGAGCATGGTACTTAGTATATGGTAATGCTCAAAAAAATGTTTGCCATTCTTAATAATAACACTGCTAATAATTAAGAATGACACTCTCCCTCTCTCTTGCTTCCTACTAGACTATAGGGTATGACCCCATCATTTCCCCAGAGGTCTCGGCCTCCTTTGGTGTTCAGCAGCTGCCCCTGGAGGAGATCTGGCCTCTCTGTGATTTCATCACTGTGCACACTCCTCTCCTGCCCTCCACGACAGGTAGGTGTGTCCTTACATTGTGGATTGGTCACAGAAGCCACAGACCAGTTAACAAATGGGCCCTCCATCTGGGCCTTCTCCAGACAGTGGTAATGAGCTGCAGGGAGAGGTCCACCTGGGTCCTGCAGAGCGTGATGCTTTGTTAGACACCCCTGCATCCGATAGGGGAGAGTGAGCCAGCTAGAAGTGCTTGGGGTCTAGGTGAGCTGGGCACAGGGATGACCAGTGACCCCCATGGATGCTTTCTGCAGCCCCTGCAGGGCTTTCTGATTCCCAGACCCACTTGAAACAGTAATATCTCAAGAATTTCTAAGATGTTTCTAAACTGAGTCTGGCCCAGATCCATAACAGGGACTCCTGCCCCAGAGCATCTGAGGAGGAAGAGATGAGAGCAAAGAAGCTGCCATCCTGCAGGAGAGAGGCTCTGAGAAAGAGCTGGCTCGAGGAAAGGGAAGACCTCTGGGAGCCAGGGATGAGCGTGGGGATCCTGGTGCTGCCCCAGCAGGAAGATGCTTCACTTTCTTCCAGGCTTGCTGAATGACAACACTTTTGCCCAGTGCAAGAAGGGGGTGCGTGTGGTGAACTGTGCCCGTGGAGGGATCGTGGATGAAGGCGCCCTGCTCCGGGCCCTGCAGTCTGGCCAGTGTGCCGGGGCTGCACTGGACGTGTTTACGGAAGTAAGTGCCTGGCAGCCTCAGAGTCAGGAGGAGGGGAGAGATAGGGAGCAGAGAGGACCATGGCAGGAAAGCCTGGCGTTTTACAGAAGGCCTCTAGCTTATAGTCTCTTTCATCCATGGTAAACAGGTGAAAGCTGTGTTGCCGAAAACACACCTTTGTGGTTTGAGGAGTTCTTGCGGAGCCTGGTATGGAGGCAGCTATGTGGTTTTCTGCAAAACTCAGGTTTTAAAGCGGACCCAATTCCTGGTTCCAGGCTTCTCAGACTGCTAACATATTGATAAAGATAGAGCCACAAATCAGTTCTGAGGTCGAGGGTCTGGAGCAGGGAGAGAGGGGGCTTTAGCGTATAGTTAAGGGACACTGATGGATATGCAGTCCCATTGCCAAGATGTCCTTTTCAGTGTCCATGGGCACTCCTTTTTCCTTCTTCTCTTCCTGGGTGGACAGAAGCCTGAGGATACTGGCAGTATTCCCCCAGGGTCCTCAAGGTGGGCTGCTCTCCCAGCGGGAGCAGAGGCTCAGCCTCACACCGGATCCAATAGGGAAGAGTGCATTTGCACTTGAATCCTGTTGGCTCCTCTCCTGAAAGATCCTGCCCCCAACATTGAATCTTCCCTCAGTAAGGAATGGGAAAGGGCATGGACTTTGGATTAGGTAGTTGTGGTTTGCAGGTTACTAGCTGTGTGTCCTTGGAAGGTCACTGGCCCTCTCTGAGCCCCTGTAGCCCTCGTTGTGTACTCCCAGCCCAGGGCACACAGTGCCTTTTGGTTTGTAACCTTGGTCATCTTTCTCAACTCTTAGACCATAAGCTCCCTGAAGGCAGGGCAAGCCTTGTCCATCTTTGTATCACCATCCTCCCTAATATAGCATCTTCTCCTGCTCTCTTCAGCATCCTTGTACCATTTGCTGGTGGTACAGGACTCACAGGGTTACATGGTTACATGTGGCCAGGACTCACAGGTTTAAATGGTCAAAATTCAATGGGACCAACAGAGCCCTGAGGAGAATGGCCAGAAGATGCCTAAATAACATTCCCAAGGGCAATCTTCTCAGTGAGCAGAAGGGTGGAAAAGACCCTGGGGGGGGGGCGGGTGGAAGTGCCACAGTTGGACAACCTGTTCTGATGACAGCCAAGATGCAGTTACCTGCGTAGAGTGTCTGGGAAGAGCAGGACACTGTGCTAAAAGTCCAGCAACGCACATCGACAGCAAGTGCTGCATGGATGCAGGGGGGTGAGTTTCAGGGAAAAGCCCAGTAACAACAACAGTAGCTCCCATTGGTTGACAACTTCCCATGTTAAACGTGCATAATCCCCACAGTAATGTTATGAGGGAGATAGGATCAACCCATTTCACAGATAAAGAAACTGAAGCTTAGATCAAGGTTCACCCCCAAGGCACCTAGGTGGTTAAGTGGTGACGGTGAGATTTGAATCTGGTTCACACTTTCTGCTCTGTCCACTCTGCTGAGATGGAACATTCATGAGGAAACCCATTATTGAGTCCATTGACCACCCTGACAAAATAGAAGTGGAAGGCACCAGCACTCCTGACTGCCTTCCCTCCAACCTTCCCTGGGGTGGTCCAAGAGGGTGTGACAAGTCTGTGGCAGCCAGCCTAGAGGTATCTCTTTCTGGGCAGGAGCCACCACGGGACCGGGCCTTGGTGGACCATGAGAATGTCATCAGCTGTCCCCACCTGGGTGCCAGCACCAAGGAGGCGCAGAGCCGCTGTGGGGAGGAGATAGCTGTGCAGTTCGTGGACATGGTGAAGGGGAAATCTCTCATGGGGGTTGTAAGTATCACCACCTGGGGCTGGGGGCCAGCAGTCAGAGGGAGGAGAGGAAGGACGGCATCTTGTAGGGGCTGGTAGCAGCGTGGGTGAACAGATTCAGCCCTGGGAGCTAAAGATAAGGGAAATCTGCTTGAGTCAGCACTCTCTGCAGTGGATGGGCGGGAGCCTCCCGTCTCCAGCCTTGATAGCAGAGGCCTTGGCAGCAGAGAGCCCGGCTCAGGCCTGTTATATCGTAGTCTTGCTGCAGAGATTGTGGCCCTTCCCAGGCCCAGCCTCTAGAGAAAGGCTCCTTTGTTCTCTACTTGCCTTGGGAATGAAGGAGTGCTGTTTGGGTGCCAGCTGGACGCAGCAGGTGGGGACGTGGTTGGGGGGATGGCCTGTGTAGAAAATTTGCACCCTGTAAGCTCCTCAGACCCTGCCTTGACAGCCTGCCCTTCCTACTCCCAAATGAACCCTCCATGCTGGCTGACCCCCTTGTTTTCCCCAAATCATGGCATAAGATGTCTTTGCTTCCGTCAAGCCTTTCCTGGCGTGTGCGTCTCCTACGAGCTTAACCTGACCTACACTTCAAGTCCTGTCTCATTCATTCAGTCTGTGGATATTCCTTAAGTTTCACTGGGTACCAGATGTTGTCATAGCTCTTGGGAGACACAGGTGCATGAGGGAGGCATAGCTCTCCTTCCAGGGGCTTGCTGCTTCCTTTTGAAGTCTTGCTTGGCCTTTCCAGCCCCTTCTCAATTCTGAGAACCACGTTCTTTCTTGTTATTAAGGTTCAGTCCCATGGGGTGTTTGTTTTCTTTTGTTTTGTTTTATCCTAATCTTCCTACTTAACCTAAATTCTAAGTTCCCTGAGGACAGAAAAACATGACGCAAGCCTCTCTGCAGCTTGTGTGGGTGGGCCGAGGCCATGGAGTCAAAGAATCAGGGAAATGGGCTCGGTGTTCTCAGCTGTCTTGGCTGACCCTCAGCTGGGCAATTTTTGCCGGTGAGGACAGCACTGTGGCAGGAGAGGCAGGGATTTTGGTTCTGCTCTCCCACCTCTGGATTGAGAGCCCAGCCCTCCAGGCCTCTCTGCCCCGCCCAGCCCTCCAGGCCTCTCTGCCCCCTCCATCCTGAGGAAGCCTACACAGCAGAGAGGACAGAGGATGCAGACAGGTCAGCGTCTTTGCTGACCTCCTCACATGCTGCTGGTCCTAGCCCTGCTGACTTCCATGGATTTCCCCCGCTGCCCCACCACTTCCATGGAGGGGGCTGGGGTGGACACAGTTCGGCAAAAGGAACAATTTTGAGTGGTTGTGGCCTTCTGTGTCCATTGCTGGCTCTCCAGCTCTCCTCATCTGTAGGAACAAGTCCTTGTCCTGTTGTTAGTGACTGGTGGAAGTTGTCACCCACCAGGCACCAAGCATGAGTGACCCTAGACTGTCTTTCTTGTGGAGCTGGGTCTTGGCAGCCAGATCTTGATTCAGGCTCTGCAATGCCTCTTCCAGACCACAGTCCCGCTCCTCCATCCTCTGCAGGTTAATGCCCAGGCGCTTACCAGTGCCTTCTCTCCACACACCAAGCCTTGGATTGGTCTGGCAGAAGCTCTGGGGACACTGATGCGAGCCTGGGCTGGGTCCCCCAAAGGGACCATCCAGGTGATAACACAGGGTGAGCTGGGGACCTTGCAGAAGGAGAGGGAGGAGGGGATGAGGGGGTGTGAGATCTGCCCTGCTGGGTGTATCTGCTACAGGACACAGGGTTAGTGAGAGGCAGTAGGGGTGGCTTAGACCCTGAGTATAGCTCCCTTACTACTGGTGAGAGAGTGGTAAAGGGAGGGGTAGAAAAAGTCATTGGAAAGATGTACTGAATATTCAAAAATCATGTTTATGTAGCATTTTAAGACGTAGATATTTTGGGTACAAGAGAGACCTCTACAAGAGATAGAGTTTCGTGTGAGAGGGCGTAGGATAGCTGGAGGGAGGCCCTCATTAAGCAGCAGTATGCTGGATTCTGGTTTTGGGCCCTGTCTCTTGCCTGCTGTGTGACTCTCCCTTCTGGGGCTTGGATTCTTCAGTTGTAAAGTGAGAGTTAGGGGCAGATGAACCAGGAGGCGGGAGGACACTTTGTGCTCTGTGACTAACCAAGGTGGTCCCTTGGGCCGTCTGACAGCCCTTGAGGGTGTTTGCTCAGCTGTGGAGTGGGAATGAGAGCAGTGCCCTCTGTCCTTCTCTCGGGCTGCTGAGCAGGCTGTGGTCACCTTTGCAATGGATCCAGTACTGTGCGGATGTGGTTGAGTGACCAAGGAGGGCTCCAGTTGCCTTAACCCTGTAGAGGTGTATCTTCCCCCATGGACTGTTGGGCATCTCACTCTTGGAGAGAGATTGCAGGGTGAGGGCAGCTAAACCCCAGGCATTGACAATACCAGGGAAGGGCAGAGCCAGGGGGTCCCCACTGGCCTGGGTGTCTGAGCCCTGAAGGAAACAAGGCAGGGAGCTGGGCAGCAGTTGCTTCGGTTGCTTCTTTCTGCTTCGATTTCCTGAGGCTGGCAAGGCTCTGAGTGTCAGGGAGGGGTAAGAGTAGGGAATTTTCCAGTGTCCCCTGGGAGAATAATAGGTAGGCCAGGATAGCCAAGCCAGGTGCAGGGTTGGGGAGCGGAGTGGAGTTGGACTGAGTTTTGGAGAGGAGTTTCTCAGGGTGGTTAAAACATCCTGGGTTTCCTGGCTTGGGCCCAGATTATGCCTCCTTTGAGCCCACCGAAGGGCAAGTGGACCTGCCTGGAGCAGGCTGCCCTTGGGGTCCCCAGGGTAGCGAGGAGCCCATCGTCCAGAGCTAGGTGCCAGTGGCTTCCTGCCCCCTCCTGTGGTGCTCAACAAACAGTAACCTCATGGTGGCTTCTCTCTGTCCCCAGGAACATCCCTGAAGAATGCTGGGAACTGCCTAAGCCCTGCAGTCATTGTCGGCCTCCTGAAAGAGGCTTCCAAGCAGGCAGATGTGAATTTGGTTAACGCCAAGCTGCTGGTGAAAGAGGCTGGCCTCGATGTGCGCCCCCCTCCCTGACACTACCTCCCCATCCCTGTCAGCACTAGCCTTCTCCCCGACATTTCCAGAGCCCATCTGCTGAGCGGAGGAGGCCTAGGTGCCAGCCTTGCATCGGCCTGTCTACCTGTGAGGGGTAGCTGCAGTTTCTTCATCTGCAAAATGGAGACACTGCCTGGCCCCGAGTGTTGCTAATGGCACTGCTTTGTGTATGAGTGCTGTGGGAATGGAGGCAGTAGCAGCGTCCCCATTTCACAGCCAAAGAAAATGATGAGCCAGTGTGTTTGCCACTGCCCGACATGGCTGCCAGGCCGTGTTTGACTCTGCCTAACTCATGCCGTAGCACCCGGGTTCTTGATTCACTTGCAAGCTCTGGGAGCAAGCAGCATGTCCTACTGCCTCGCACGGCTTCCTATTGGCACCTTCCCCTCTGGTTCCCTGTTTAGATCAAAGTCTGTTTCAAAGCCTGTTGCTCAGCCAGTGGGAGCTGGCAGAAGGGATAGGCAGTAAAACTTCCATGTCCTCACCCATCTGCTCCACTCTACTCCTGCATGCCAGTCATGCCACTGATGCTATGCAGGAAGCTGTGTCAGAGCCGGAGGGGCCAGAGTGGAGTCTCCTCATAGCCCTGCCTCCCTCCTTTTCTTTCCTCCCTATTTCCCTCCAAGCCTTCATCCGTGCCTGGCAGATCTCTTTGCCCGCTCTTTAAGGAGATCATTGGATGTTCCAGGAAGCTGATGCCGAAGGGCACACAGCTTGGCCCATTTGCCCTCTCCCTTCTGGTCCTGAATTACTGAGCACATTATCCGTGCTGGAGCCCTACATCCTACCAATAGGTGATTCGGCCAAGAGAGGAGGGTGGGCGTGGTGCAACCAGGAAGAGTAACTGTCACCTTGCCTTCTCCACACAGGTCACCACCTCTCACAGCCCTGCTGCACCAGGGGAGCAAGGCTTCGGGGAATGCCTCCTGGCCGTGGCCCTGGCAGGCGCCCCTTACCAGGCTGTGGGCTTGGTCCAGGGCACTACACCTGTACTGCAGGGGCTCAATGGAGCTGTCTTCAGGCCAGAAGTGCCTCTCCGCAGGGGCCTGCCCCTGCTCCTATTCCGAACTCAGACCTCTGACCCTGCAATGCTGCCTACCATGATTGGTGAGGAGGGCCTTGTAGGGCTGGCTGGTGTCTTTGAGGCTGGGGTGGAGTCTGCCCTGGAATTGGATCCTACCCACCTTCCTTTAGCCCCTCTTCATGCCCCAGGGTGTCTCTGGATCTGCACCATACTGGGGAGTTTGTCATGCCAGTTTCCAGAACATTCAGGGAGTGGATACTCAGTTCAAAGAGGGAAAGTGCCTTATCCAGGGTCATAGAGCAGCATGGCAGGGGTGGGGCCAGAGACTCTATTCCTGCCCAGTTGTGGGTTCCCAGCTCGCCGTGTTAAGCACACTGGACCTGCCTATGGAGCCATAGCCCAGGAGTTCAGGGACATTGAGAGCAGGTTTCTTACTCCTGCCTGCTGGCCCCATGGCCGTCCCTGGTGGCCAGCCCAGCTGCAGCAAAGCCTACAAAGCTTCTAGCCATGGTGGGCATCTCGGACCTGCCCCATTCCGCGGGGACTTGGGCTGCTAGGCGTTTTGGAGCACATCCATGTTTGGCGGAGGGTGTGCCTTCAAACCCTGAAGGGCCTAATTTCACTATTCTTGCTGGCTGCCCAAGGGAACTTTCCTGCTTTTCTCCCTTGCTGTTGGCTGGCTAAAACTGGCAATCAGAAAGTCAAGAGCTACAGCTGATGGTCACGGTGTTCTCAGAGAGTCAGGAATATCCATGGAAGCTGGGCAGATGCCCTCTGGCTGTCCCATCTCAGCTCTTTGACTCTGAGACCATCGTCCGCTCATTGCACCTTTGATCACAGAAGCTTAGAACTTCTGACTCTGTTCCCAATCCCTCGCTCCTTTTTCCCCTATGCCCTGTGCCATCCAGGAGTTTCTTCTATTTCCAGGCCTCCTGGCAGAGGCAGGCGTGCGGCTGCTGTCCTACCAGACATCACTGGTGTCAGATGGGGAGACCTGGCACGTCATGGGCATCTCCTCCTTGCTGCCCAGCCTGGAAGCTTGGAAGCCGCACGTGACCGAGGCCTTCCAGTTCCACTTCTAACCTTGGGGCTGACTCACTGGTCCCCGCCTCTGGGGCTTTTCTGAAGAAACCTACCCACTGTGATCAACAGGGAGAGAAGATCCATATTCTTGGGCTGAACACGGGCCTCTGACACTGCTTACACTGCACTCTGACCCTGTGATACAGCAGTAACTGTCCAATAAAGAGCCAACCCCCAACTCCTCCTGCGTCTTTGTGTGGTCATTATCCTAAAGAGCCACCAGAGGGCGTCCAAAGGCAGAGGTAGGGTTCGGTTTAGACTGGGGGAGGGTAGAGGGTGTGGGGGAAGACTAGGATGGGCAAATGGCTTGGTTGTGAGTTCTTTGAAGATGACCCCTCTCTTGTCTGTCTAAGGCTACTCAGAGGCACTTTTACACAGCTCAATGTATTTCACAGTGCTATGGTATTTCAGATCCCTTCCATCTGGGAATGTACATGCACATTAGTAAGTAAGATACAACACACAAGCCCAGCATTATGTACCAGGCACTGGGCTAGGTGATGCTTTACTAAGAGGAGAATTCAAACCTGACCCTTTTTCCATAGAAGTCTGGTGGGAGGGACAGAGCATGCAGAAGTCACTGGAAGCAGTGAGTGATGCTACAACAGAGGTGTATAGGAAATTCTCTTGAGTCCAGAGGAGGAAGTTATTTGAGCTGAGGATATTGGTGTCTTGGGAGATGTTTAGAAGGATTTCATAAGGGAAAGAAAGCGTAAAATCATGGGAATATGAGAATATTTGGCAAGTTCACAAAGCAAGTTCAGTGTGGGTTGATGAACATGTCACTTTTTTTTGAAAGATTATTTTCATGAAAAATACAGCTAAACAGCACTCTACCCAAAAGATTCACTTCAGGGAGTGTTTTCCCCCATTTATAAGGGATGATCCATTCTTAGTGTGTGCCCAGTAGTGTCTGTTTCTGAGATTCCTGGCCTGGCTAAGAAAGCTTGACATGGAGCAGCTGCTTGGCACTGGCAGGGGTGAGTCCAGCACTCTGGCCTCCTTCGTTTTGTGATGGAGCTAGGCGTCAGTAAGAACTCCAGCATTAAGGGCTGTGTTAGCATCTGCAGTGAGCTCAGAGGGGTTGTCCTTGCTGTAGCTAACTTTGAAGGGAATGGGCCTGGGTGTGAATGCCACGGTCAACTTTGGAAGCTGTCTGACCATGAGTTCAGTGTTTAATTCTCCTAAGCCTTTGTTTCCTCACCTGTGGGAGGGCTAATGGTGCCTCTCACAGAACTGCAATGAGAATTTACTGGATTAAACAGTGACTTATGGGAAGTGCCAGGAGCACTTGGTGAACGTTGGTTTCTTCGTCCTATGCTAGTCTGAGAGCAGACAGGCAGGTCTCAATTCCTTACATAGAACCAACCCCATGAACCAAAGAGTTCTCTACGTGACCTCATTACAATTATGTTCAGCCAGATCTAGATACTGGGTGTCCTGACATCAGACAACCCATTCTCTCCAACTGGAAAAATACCTGTGCCTCACATGGTATCTGCCGAGGTCACTTGAGTGCAATGATGGGTAGAAAAACAGGCTGAAATTGATGAAGTTAAAAATTCAGTTAAAAACTGAGCTCATTGTCTAGCCTCTCAGCCTCCTTCCTCATCAGCCCCTAAACAAATCATGCTCTGTACACTAACGTGGTCGGAACACTACTAGAAACCCAGATTACTTGAGCATCTCAAAATATCTTCCTAGACTGGGTCATGAACGAGGGTATGGGATGATCTCATGGTATCACGTGCCCCATGGCTGTCCACATGACCTCTCCCAAAGTTAAAGGGCAGGAATCATTGTAAAATTCAGCTGGTTTCTTCAGGAACCTCCGTGATATTTTTCATAATAGCTGCATCAATTTATATTCCCATCAACAGTCCGGAAACGTTCTCCTTTTCTCCACATCTTTACCAACACTTGCTATCTCTTGTCTTTTTGGTAATAGCCATCTTAACAGATAGGAGGTGGTATCTCACTGTGGTTTTGATTTGCATTTCCCTGATGACTAAGTAAATAGGCCAGACACAAAAAGAAAATTATTACATGTACTCACTTATATGTGGAATCAAAAAAAAAAAAAAAGTCACATATATTGACATGGGGACTGGAAAAGCAGTTGAGGGGGGTGTCTAGGGAGATACAGGTCAAAGAATGTAAAGTAGAAAATACGTAGGGTGAGTAAGTCAAAAGATCTAATGTACAACATGAGGACTATAGTTAATAATATTGTATTCTACTGAAGATTTTTCCTAAATTAGTAGATTGCAGCTGCTTTTGCCATGGTGGCAGTGGGGATGGGTAACTTTGTAAAATAATGAACATGTTAATTTGTTCCATTACAGTAACCATTTTACTACATATATGTATCTTACAACATCATGTTCTATCCCTCAAATATATACAATGAAATTTTTGAAAAATCCAGCTAGTGCTACAGGAAGGGTGCCATGGACTCCCTCGTGCTCTCTGTGGCATGCGGCATCTCTTCACTGCCCCTTTAGAGTAGAAGTTCATTCTTGTGCACACTGGCTGGGAAGCAGAAGGCTGGCTGTGAGCTCAGGGTGGAGGCAGGGCAAAAGCTGGGCCACTGCAGAATCTGCCTCAGCGTGCTGACTCCTGAAGGTGTGATCAGTGTGTCTCCCTAGAGCCTGCACTTGTCTCACAGTCAGTGGCGCGGGGCCATTCTTTGCATCAGTTTTAACATCACATGTTGAGTATTCCCGTTTGAATGAGTGTATCATAGCCCAATTCTTGCCCAATCTGCCATCCTCTTTCCTGCCCTAGGTCACCCTGCGTGAATTTTTGCCCACAGGCAAAGTCTTTATTTGCAGGATATCTGTAGACTTTAGGGTGAAAATGTTGACAGAGTCATTGGCAACTCATTCCCTTGTGTGCTAACCTTACATAGGGGAGAGGGCTTTGCTCAGAGCAGGCAGGCATCAGTGTCCCAGAGCTGCCAGAGGAAGGCCTCGGGCTCAGTATAAAAGATGGTGAATAAGGGAAGTTGGAGGGAGCCAGGGGCCTCTGCACATGCAATGGTGGCAAAGACTAATGCCCTGCGGGTGAACCAGTGCTGATGCCCAGCTGGTGTGCGGGGTGTGGGCAGTGTCCATTCAGTTGGTCAGCCCTTGACAACCTGGTTGTCGAATATGTTTAATATCCTATTTGTGCTCAAATGCTTCCCTAGTGGAGACAGGCCTGGCCTCTGATGCAGGACGTATGGGAAGTTCTGGTTGCTGAGGCTGACTGAGGCTGAGGGAGGCAGTTTCAGCACCAACACCCCACAGTGAGCTCCCGTGTGGATAGAAGGCCAGGCCCAAGGCCTCTTGTCTCCAGAGCTAAGATGAATGCTGGCTTTTCTCCCCTGCACACGGACACCGAAAGGCACATGTTGTTCTGCTAGGGATGCCAACCAGGTTGAGGGCCCCTAAACATCTTGCTGAGAAGGTGCAGGCAGCAGGAGGGAAGCAAAGAGAGGCTGTTAAGTGGTGGCCGCAGCTGGTGTGATGAGTAGAGTTTTGCAGGCACCTTGAGAGAGGCCTGGGAAGGCAGTCAGCTGATGCCGGATTCGCTGAACAAATTGGGGCTTATCCGGGATTTGTTGTGGCACGAACAGCCTTGAGAAAAACAGTGAAGGGAACAGACCCAGCTTCTCATTCCCATGGGGCCGTTTTTAAGCGCTCCCTGAAGGCTTCTCCCCTGCCCCCACCAGGTCTGCTCCCCTCCAATGGAAAAGATCCTCTCTCTTTTCCACGGTGCTCTTTCCTCACGGGGCTGGCGGAGGAAACTTTCTAAAAGAAAGTGATGACAACACCCTGATACTTTCCCTCTCCTCCCACTCCCCTCCTCAATTCAATCCCCACCTCCCTGAACCATTATAAGAGGACCCTAGAAGAAGCAGTGCACTCCCCGAAGGGGGAAAGATCCTGTAATGGAATAATTTCCTGCCAGGTATCAAAATTTATTGATTTTTTTACTTTTGGCTGTAGAAGGCAAAAATTTGTTAACCTTTGCCCTGTGTTTATTTGTTCAAATAACAGCAGCAAGGAATGACCAAGAAGATCTTAACTACAGCTCCTGCTGGCCCCTGTCTGCTGCTCTCTGTCTATGCAGTGTCTTTAGATCAGGGCTGGGGGAAGCTATGTTCTACCATTCTTATTTGCCTTGTCTCTGTCATAGTACTTGGCATGTGGCAGAAATAGAATGGAATTGCAAGGGGACAGAGGCAGCCTGTGAGGCAAGGACCCAGCCCTCTGACCCAGGAGGTCTAGTAGGCTTGCTGCCTGTTAGCTGGGTTTGTATTCTGGGTTCCAAGAAACACAGGAATCATTTCCTCTTTCTCTCTTTTTAATTGCCCTATATTAGCTTAGAACAAGATACAAAATTTGGAGATTCACAGGAATGGCACAGAAGTTTAACAATATTCATAACAATAAAGTTATAACACATGACAGGAAAGTTTATCTGGATCTTGAAGGCAACAGCTGATCTGCATGCACATTTCTGGAGGCCAGTGACTCAGGAAGAGGTCTTCGCTCCATTGCTCCATCTTGCTCTTTCACAAAGGACCCCTAGTCCTTAGCACCACAAGCCCAGGACAGTGATTACAGCATGGAGAAGAATGAAGGGGCTGCTAGGGATAGCTCCTCACTCTACAGGGCTGATGCTTATGGAGCTACTATGTCGATTCAAATTCATTTACCAGCTAAGAGTGGGATCTTAAAAATATGATTCACGGGCAGAAGCTCTGCTAGCATACGTTTCCCAGGAAGCTCTCCACGGATCTATAGAACTTAAATAAACAAAAGATCACTCAATTATGGGTCTCCTCTTGGGCACCCTGCCCCCAGTGCCTGCTTCTTGCCCGAGGTGTGGCTGTACAGAGGGGCTCTCCTAAATGTATCCTGAGGGTGCTCCCACTATGCACCCAGGGCCAAGCCTGAACACCTGAAGGATCTGTGCCCAATGCTACTGGAGCCAAGGCTGGGGTAGGCAATGTCCCCATTGCACATCTGCCTGTGATACGAAAGCAGAAGGGGCAGGCTAGGGCAGTGCAGAGAACTGTAGCGCTCCACCACGAGCTCTGCATCGACAGCAGCCCTTCATTTCTGCTAAAATCTCATTGTTGGAAATTCACTGCTCATATTAATAATCAACATGAGAAAAGTTCAAGAGTTCCAGCTTCTCTTTTCAGGTATAATGCTGCCTAAGCACTTGTGAGAAGCTTGTCTACCATGAGAGGGAGGGAGCCCGATGTGGAAATTCTCCTTTAAAAATTCCAAATTTCTCTTTCTCTCTCCCCCTCCCTCTGAGTCTCTCCCCAACCTTTCTCTCTCCCTTTCCCCACTCCCTCCCTATTTCTCCCACTCTTCTTCTGATAAATGAACTAAGTCGACACATTTAACAGCCCCTTTGCTACTGACCTGCCCTTAAGAACCATATTTCCAACACGCACACAGGCTCCCAGGCAGTACCACAGTCTTCAGGGCCTGCTAACTGAGCTCGCCCTCTCAACGGCATCCTGCGGCCCCCAGCCCGCTTGTCCACCTCTCCTAGCCCTAACAACACCTGGGCTGCAGCAGCCTAGCACCTGCGAATATCCCAGCGGTGAGGAATGAAACCAGGATCCCTCCAGCT
The DNA here is from genome assembly GCF_007565055.1 of Rhinopithecus roxellana. Classification (NCBI taxonomy): domain Eukaryota; kingdom Metazoa; phylum Chordata; class Mammalia; order Primates; family Cercopithecidae; genus Rhinopithecus; species Rhinopithecus roxellana. Next base: position 50,898,952 of record NC_044556.1, on the reverse strand, counting down.
GCACTTCTGCTTCCTCTCAGGTGGCTGTATCTGTGCATCTCCGCCTCCCACTGACTTCTTCCCTCTCTTCCTCTGCTCCATCCCTGCCTCGACACACCTTTTTCTTCTTCCCTCTCCATCTACCAAAAGGAGGGGAAAATCTTAAAAACTTGAGCATGGAGACTGCACTAATTAAAATTTACGGATGTAAAATAAATCTCTTCTCACTCTATCATTCTATTTATCCTACCTATTTGGTCAACTGAAGGCAGCTACCTGGGTTCATACAAGATTCTTATTTTGAATGTTTGCTTTCCTTTTAAAACGATCATAAAGCATTCTCCCATTTCTCCTCTCCCCACAATCCTCTTTCATTTTGCTCTCTTCTCCCTATCCTTGTGTCCATGAATTTCCTGAACCTCACTGCTTCTCCCCAGAAGGAATCCCATGATGTAAGAATTGTTACACGACCCTTAGCCTAAAACTCCCTCCAGCGGAAGTGCCTGGCTTTAAGGGACTCTTCAACCAAGTCATTTCCTTATGAATTTGCCTCCCACACATTGGTGTGTACCATTTCTGAGGCTTTGGTGCTGCTCATCTTGGTTGTTCCGTTGCTCATCAGATCTGTTGATCTCATCCCCCTAGAGTAATGATTTCTGTAGGTTCAGGTTCATAGCCTGTTCACTCAACAGATGCTCTGAATGCTAATCTGTCAAGCTTCTTCTAGGAGAGCTTCGTATCTTCAGCAGATCAGGAAAACAAATCCCACTCTTATTTCTCACATTCAAGATTTCAGAACATGTTTCTCCCCTCAAGCTTTTGCCTTCCAAGGCAAAGAACCTCAAGAGTTTTAATTGGTCTTTATGGTGCAAATCTCCACTTCTGATTAGTTTGAAAGCTATGAACCCTCCCTGGCCTGGTTAATGTTCCCAAACTACAAGATTCCTATTCTGAATACTTGCTTTTCCTTTTAAAAATACCACAAATAATGCTCCCATTTCTCCTCTCACTCCAATCCTCTTCCATTAAACTCTCTTCTCCCTGCACAAGTCCCCACCCTCTCTCTCTGTGTTGTTACCCAGAGGAAGACTTTAGGGTTTTATGCCACCAACTCTGCAAACTCTCACTCACCACCTTTAGATGGGACGCCGGGCATACTTTCGGCGATGCAGCTCGTCCACTCGCTCCAGGTACCAAGTACCTGGGAAAAGGCTGTTTATGTCACCAGGTGGGGAGAAATTCACTGTGGAATGAGGAGAAGAGGCAGTACTCACAAAGAGTTGTATGAGTTTTTGGAAGAGAAAATGGTAATGAAAATGTCTGCACCTCCACAGTGAAGCTCTCTTGGCTGTGCTGAAAGGGGCTGCAAGGTCACCCTTAGTCCACCAAATAGAACACTGGACCCGCAGAACCAGAGGAGTGGCCATCTTGAATCTAGCACTTAAGGCCTTAATAAAAGGCTACTAAGACTTTTATTGTAAGAGTACAACATTTTCCCACAGTAAACATAGCCTTCCTCCACTGAAATCTTCATCCCATCCTTTTGCCAATAGTTCCTACTTTGAGATGTAATTCCCAGCTTCCTGTTTCCTAATAGACACTTCCTTCTAAACTAAATTTTCTGGTTCTGATTCATTGCAGTATTTCAGTGCTTTGTCCATTAATGTTTGTCTTAGAGGTCCTATTTTTCTTTTCTTTCTTTCTTTTTTTTTTTTGTTTTGAGACGCAAGTCTCACTCTGTCACCCAGGCTAGAGTGTGGTGGTGTGATCTCAGCTCACTGCAGCCTCTGCCTCCTGGGTTCAAGCAGTTCTCCTCAGCCTCCCACGTAGCTGAGATTACAGGTGTGTGCTACCACGTCCGTCTAATTTTTATATAATTTTTATTTTTTCATATTATATTCATATGGTTATATTTTTTATATTTTTGGTAGAGATGGGGTTTCACCATGTTGGCCAGACTGGTCTCGAACTCCTGGCCTCAAGTGATCCACCTGCCTCTCCCTCCCAAAGGGCTAGCGTTACAGATGTGAGTCACTGCGCCTGGGTCTATTTTTATTTTCATTGTCTTTCTTTGCTATAACATATCCATTGGTCCAGAAGAGATCAGTGACCATTAGGTCTAGGTTTTCTGGAACATTTCCAATTCCATATATTCTGTCTTCTTTTGAGACCATGCTACAAACATGTATCTCAAGTTTTGCTTGAGAATATATATAAAACCTATAGAAACCATGGTAAAACTGTGCAGTACCATGGTTTTAAAACCACTAACTAATCTCTCTAGTATTACCTTTGGGTTTCATTTTCCTTTTATTTGTCACTTTTGGGGCAATATTTTGTTTTTATGTTTGGTGGAGAAAGAGGGCAATTTGGAGGAGACAGTAATATTAGTTGATAACATATTTATGTAGAGCAATTCATTTAATTTGTTTGGAAATCCTGCAAAATCAGTATGATTTTAGAAATAAGACTATTGAGAAAAGTTTAACAATTTTTGCAAAGATAAACAGCTAGTGAGTGGCACAGCTCAGGGTTAGATTTGGATATCTAGCTCCAAAGTCTGCACTCTTTCTTTTTTTTTTTTTTTTTTTTTTGAGACGGAGTCTCGCTCTATCACCCGGGCTAATTTTGTATTTTTTTTTTTTTTTTTTGAGACGGAGTATCGCTCTGTCACCCAGGCTGGAGTGCTGTGGCCGCATCTCAGCTCACTGCCAGCTCCGCCTCCCGGGTTTACGCCATTCTCCTGCCTCAGCCTCCTGAGTAGCTGGGACTACAGGCGCCCGCCACCTCGCCCGGCTAGCTTTTTGTATTTTTTAGTAGAGACGGGGTTTCACCGTGTTAGCCAGGATGGTCTCGATCTCCTGACCTCATGATCCGCCCATCTTGGCCTCCCAAAGTGCTGGGATTACAGGCTTAAGCCACCGCGCCCGGCCAGTCTGCACTCTTTCAACTGTTGCAGACAGTATTTTCAAAGACTATACTTCTGGTTTCCATGGGACTACACATTCTGGGTGTTTAGCTATATTCTATACTAGGAAGCTGCATCCTGCCTCCCTCTTCCCAACTCTATCCTCTATTTTCGCAACCACTTATTGCCCCTTTGGACAACAGATCTTCTAGCAAATCTTCTCCCAACCATATCTCATAGAAGTCTTGACCCTGGACTACTACATTCTAGATTTCTGAGGAATCCCTGACTCCCAGCTACTGGAATGGAGTCTGAGATGAGTTACCTTCTCTTCCTCTCTTCCTGCCCCTTTTCTTACCCTTATGGTAGAATTGCTCTCTTTGGTTCATTATTTCTGTGAACTCCTCAGGAGACATACACTTTCGGGAGTCTAGGCGCTTTGGCAGGTCTGATGTACTGGACACCAACTTGTCCAGGGGAGAGCCTGGTAAGCAAAAGCAAGATTGTTATACCTTCTTCATTGTCATTATCACTATTGCCAATCACGAGTCCAACAGAGAGTCAGGTTCTGTGGGAGGTTACACCCTGGAGGACCGTGCAGTGTGGTGTGTGTGGCTTAGAATACCAAGAAATGATAAGCAAACATACTTGTTAGCAAAACGGGCAGGCAGACACACTGATTTAGTCAAGGTGTATGCCACATAGTACTTAGATGCATGTCCTTAATCACATCAATCACAAAATAATCAATAAATTCTTATTAGGTATCTCAAATCCATCAACTTCTCTTTAATCAATTGCAACCAAGCAACCATTACCTCTTGCCTGAACTATTTACTGGAACAATCTAAGTGGTTTCCCCATATCCACCTTTGTTCCTTTTCAATCTAGTCTCTAAGTAGTAGCCAAAGAAGTGCTTTAAACACATAAATTAAACCAACTTCCTCCATGCTTAAATCCCTTCAGTGATTTACTTTGCTATTAATAATAACATTAACTCTGTCAAGATGGCAGCCTCGGCAACGGTGGGGAAGAAGATGGTTATTCTACCAAATGAATCTTGTCAGGAATGCCTACTAGAAAGATGAGACTCACCTGGAGAAGCATCCTGGGACACTCGAAATGAAAAGAAACTTGCTGCTAAACCAGAGCCATAAGAGAAGGCACCAATCCTGGACCCAGCCAGTTCTTGGGCAGAGTGGCTATGGGGAAAAAAATCAAATAAAAAACACATTATATATATATATATATATTTAATATATATATATATAAAATATATTCTGCGCTGCAAATAGAAAAACAGCCTATCATCCCTATATTCTCCCTGTCTACCTCACACAACTAAAAATGGGTTCCAGGTACCCTACATAAAGAGGGACTTCTGGTAGACCTCAGGGACAGGCCTATGTGTAGGAAACCTTGCCAAAAGGAAAGCAGCTAATATCCCAGCTATATAAGGCAGAGGAAACACAAGATAATTTTTGGTGTACATAGAGCTTCTACCCTCTCGTGAGGACAGGATAAATTCAGCACCTTCTGAAGGTACCTCCAAGTGGAGATCAGACCACTGGACTCACCCTTTAGGCTCACATGTTGACTGGTAATGGTTCAGCAGTCATAACTTTTTGATCATCCCCTGTGAGTAATAATTTGATCAAGTTCACCCATAAGCATTGTTTCCTGCTTTTTTTTTTTTTTTTTTTTTTTTTTTTTTTTAGCAGAATCTTGCTTTGTTGCCCAGCCTGGAGTGCCTGGAGTGCAGTGGTGTGATCATGGCTCACTGTAGCCTTTGCCTCCTGGGCTCAAGTGATCCTGCCACCTCAGGATTCAGGATCCTGAGTAGCTGAGACTACAGGTACAAGCTGCCACACTCAGCTATTTTTTTCTTTTTTGAGACAAGTCTCACTCTGTCACCTGGGCTAGGGTGCAGTAGCTCGATCTCAGCTCACTGCAACCTCTGCCTCCCGGGTTCAAGCAATTCTCATGCCTCAGCTTCTCGAATTGCTGGGACTACAGGCGCGAACCACCATGCCTGGTTAATTTTTGTATTTTTAGTAGAGAAGAGGTTTTGCCGTGTTGGCCAGGTTGGTCTCAAACTCCTGACCTCAGATGATCTTCCCACCTTGGCCTCCCAAAGTGTTGGTATCACAGGCGTGAGCCACCGCAAACATCCACGGCTAATTGTTTTAAACAATTTTTGTAGAGATGGGGTCTCCCTGTGTTCCCAAGGCTGGTCTCAAACTCCCGAGCTCAAGAGATCCTCCTGCCTCAGCCTTCCAAAGCTCTGGGATTACAGACATGAGCCACCTCACCTAGCCCTTTCCTATGTTATATGCAGCACTTCCTTATAAAACCCACACAACAGAAAATGAATAGAAATAACATCCAACATTTGAGCACCCGCTGAGCACTGCTATTTTCATTCAGATCCTTAATGCTCATAAAAACAGTAGAACACAGGTATCGTGATTGCACATATGCTACAGATAAGGAATGTGAGGTGCATTGAGGTTAAGTATTGTCCCAGGTCAACCCTAATAAGTGGTTAAAAAAATTTGAACCCAAGTTGTGGGCTCTAACGTCAGACCCATTTAACCACCATGCTCTACTAAGTAGAGAGATTTTAAATAAATGAGACAAAAATATGCATACAAAAGCTACAGTTTTCTTCATGCACCTGAACAGATCTTGCCCATCCCTTGACATCATGTACTTCACTTTGGAGACCACTGTCTGATACAGACCGTAAATCCGCCTATACATACACCTTTGGTACGAGTTTCTTTCATCTTCCTTCCTTTTCCTGCCTTCTCCCTCCCCTCCTTTCTTTTATATTTATTTATTTATTTATGACAGGGTCTCATTCTGTCATCCAGGTTGGAGTCCAATGGCACAATCATGGCTCACTGCAACCTTCCACTCCTGAGCTCAAACCATCCTCCCACTTCAGCCTCCCGAGCAGCTGGGACCACACGTGCACACAACCATGCTCAGCTAATTTTTGTAGAGATGAGGTTTCACCACTTTACCCAGGCGGATCTCGAACTCCTAGGCTCAGGCAATCTGCCCGCCTAAACCTCCCCAAATGCTGAGATTACAGGCATGAGCCACCATACTAGTCCCCTTCCTTTCTTTTAAATTTCTGAGCCAGAAGAGAAACCCAACTTTTTTGACCCCGCAGACCATGGTGGTGGAGGCTGGGGGTGTGCATGTAGGACACAGAGCCAGACACAGTACTCACTGGGACAGAAGTGAGGCCAGGCACCCATACAAGGATGAGGTGTACATGTTCCCATTGTGCGTGGAGAGGTAAAGGGAGGCCTTGGTTTTCTTGTCGAATATGTCCTGAGAGGCCTTTAGAAGTGCTTTATCCAGGTCCTTGTTGGTGTAGGTGTCTTCCAGCTTTAGCCCCCTGTGAGGCAGCCAGAGGTAGCCATGTGAGAGGCCAGGGGAGGAGAGGGAGGGAGCAAGGGGGAAAAGTAACAGCTTCTGGAGAGAAGACTTTTGGCGCATGTTTTTTTCTACAATATTTGGAAATACAGAACAGCCCAAAGGAGAACATACCACTAATGGACTTACCATTCAGAGAGAGCACTTAATAGCATATTTTTCTGGTGGAATCCATCCCTACTTTTATACAGTTTACTAGAAAATTAGAAAGAAAATCATGCTATGTGTTGTGGTTAGCATACTTCCTTAACTGTGTGTGTGTGTGTGTGTGTGTGTGTGTGCGCGCGCGCACGCCTGTGTTTTCCCATGACATTCTATAACATTATTTGTAAAGGCCGAAGAATAGTCCATGACAGGATGTACCCCACGTTAACCTATCTTCCTGCTCCTGTTCCTTGCTAGTTAAAACACTATAGTGAATAGGTAGGTGTTCTTTTAAACACGTGGGATTACTGAGCCCAAAGGTTGCACATCTTTAAGGCTTTGGCTTCATGCTTTTCTGTTACTCCTCAAAACACCTGATCCATTTACACATCCACTACTGCCCATTTTCCCATAGCCTTGACAATTCTGGGTATTCACATTTTAAAAAGACTATCTGGAGAAAATGGTAACTTGAGTAAACATTTTATTAATCAACATGCATATTTAAAATGTGATCATACACATTTCTTCTTTGAGAAAATTTTCCGTTCATATCGTTTGCTCATTTTTCTATTAGGGTATTTATTTTATTATTGATAATATCTTTATATATTAAAGATATTAAACTAGTGTATTTGGTATACGTTATACTTTTTGTTTCAATAGGGCCGGTCTTACAAGCAGTGTTTGTGCTAATTTTGACGTTTTAGTTAGTGGCAGGGTTAGGAGTACTAGTTAGTAACAGGGGCTACACTTGGTAGCCTATTCTACTGTTGATAAAATTGACCGAAATTTGAAATAAACAGGTACCAAGAAGAAAGGGAAAGATTCCTTTCCCAGTGGAAACTATATTGAAGATATTTCTTTGTAAATATTAGTGATTAGTGTGGTGAGTCAATATACAGCATTCCTTCTGCTTTTTCATATCTAAGGGGGTGAGCTGGAATATCCCCATTTTATAGATGGAAGAAAGTGAAGCAAAAAGCAGGACATGAATTAAGACAATGACAAGTGAGAATGGGACCTGACATTTCGCAAATTGCTACCCCTAGTGTGATCATTTACTTCTACGTTTTTGTGTCTGTTTAGACTGTGAGATCCTCTAGGGCAGGGATCATGGAGTCACATTCATTTTAGTATCCTCAGAGGTTAGTACGATGTCTAGCACATAACATGTTCAGAAAATGTGTATTGACTGAATGATTTAGCTATTCTTTCTTTCTCCCTTCCTCCTTTTCTCCCTTTCTGCCTTTCTCTCTTTCTTTCTTTCTTCTCTGTAGTTTCTTACTGTCCCTTTATCCTGCAGTGCTGCCAGATCTCCTGTGTTTCCCTGCATTAACTCATGGAGGGCCCTACCCAGGCAATAACCCACTACCCCGCAGAAGGACCTAGGATCGTTCCTGTTTAGCTGGAGGATTGCCATTTGTCCGCCACAAGGGTGCTGGTGGTCCAGACTCAAGGCATGAAGAAGCCTCCTTCTTGCTCACCCCTTACCAGCCTCTAGGATCCCCAAGAAGAGGACTCACCTGAAAGCCTCCAGCCCCTTGTATAAGCTGGTTTGTGTGTCGCTGCTGGCTGACAGGAAGTCATTGAACATCAGGCGAGCCAGAGACTTCTGGACCATCTTGCAAAAGGGTGTATGAAAGATCATGTACTGTAAATCATCAAGGGTGAAGGGTCGATCGCTACCAGCTGGAAGAGGAAGCGTGAAGGCAAGGATGGGGCATGAGGGGCGAGCCATTTAGATCTCCTCCCTGAGATTTAACTGTGCCAAGTTTCTCCAGGCCTCCCACCTCCTGCAAATGCATGTAAGCTTTATTTATTCATTTTACATGCACTTACTAAGCACTCTCTACTAACAAGGAAAGAGGGGAAAGAAGCAAAGTCTTTGTGTCTACTATTACCAGTCTCTATGATACTCATCTCAAATCAACCTTGTGTTATATAATTTTCTTCATTTTCCAGAGGAGGAACCAGTCTCCAAAACATTGTCATCTGTCCAAGGTAACCCAACTTTAAAAAGGCTAGTTTGGGATTCAGGTTCAGATGTCTCTGACTCTACTCTACAGACTGTCTCTCTCACTCTGAAGAGGAATGCAATGCAATCTTTGCCCTTAGGAAAGATTACATTTTAGTGCTGGGATCCAAAGCCTCATCTGTCACATTACATATGCAAATAAGGAGTAAAATTTAAATGCCACAAGAATTCAGAGGAGTTAAGAGCAAATAACCAATTACAGAAGACAGACAGAGGCAGAGAGGCCCAAGGCAACTTCTTACCCATAAGGTTCACCTCTAGTAGGTGGTCTCCCACCCACTGCAGTGGAAAGAGACAAGAGGTAGCTCTTTATGCCACCCCCAAGGCATCCATGCCTTCTCCCACACTGCAGTCTGTCTTTTGCGGATGCCCATCTGGGCATGCCTGAGCAGGCGAGAATACTATTTATTTCTTTAAAGTGGGTTTAACTGTATTTATTTTTATTTAGTCATATGTTCTTAGAGACAGGGTTTGTTTCACTCTGTAGTCCAGGCTGGAGGGCAGTCGCTTGATCATAGCTCACTGTATGGGCTCCTGTTCTCAAGCAATTACCCCCATCTCAGCCTTCTGAGTAGCTGGGACTACAGGCTCATGCCACCATGCCTGGCTAACTTTTGTATTTTTTTTTTTTTTTTTTTTTTTTTTTTTTTTTTTTAGAGACAGGGTCTTGCTTTGTTGCCGACATTGGTCTCAAATTCCTGGATTCAAGCGATCCTCCTGCCTCAGCTTCCCAAAGTGCTGGGATTACAGGCATAAACCACCACTCCCTGCTTCTCTGTATTTTAAAAGGAAGATTTATTTGCTTCTTTTCTGCTTATGAAAGCAGTACATATTTCTCAGCAGGGAAATTGCAAAACTAAAGGTGAAAATAAAATCAACCTGCAATAGCACCACAAAGAGAAAAATCACTGACAACACTTTAGCATATAGAAAATATAGGTACGATTTCTCAACGTCAGACTTTAAAAGATGGTAAACTACAAACCAAACACCAAACCATGCCTGACTTAACCAGAAACAAATGCCAACCACTGTAGAATGTGGTTGCCCGGCCTCTTAATGCCGTCTCCCCAAGTGGCTGACACCCCTTGGTTTCATACTGGGGGCCTTGCCCTGGATTGTTTACTTTCTTTTATTTAGCTCAAGTTAGAAGCCATTTTACATCTGAACTTGAATGACATCCAAATGGATTTTAGCATAGACCCAGGGAAGAGTGTAAGAAAGAGGACAGGAAACAATTCTCTTGACATTATTTTCAAGGCAGGAGAGAAGAGACCTTGCCATGGCCTTTGGGTACAAACTCTTGGCCTATGTAAATAGAGCCCCCACTGTCTGCCCTCTGAATCGCATACCTTGCTTCCACTGATTCTGGATTTTTTTACGGTATGAGGTGTAACATCGATCCAAGGCCCGCAAGTAGCACTGGATGGAAAGCTTCCCATCCACCAATGGGTACTCCGAGGCCAAATTTGGTTTGTAGAAGTCATACACATTCTCCATATGGGTTCCTCTCAGTCCTGGAAAGGCACACAGGGGGTTTCAGAGACCACACAATGCAGCCTACCTTGAGCGCAAAGGATGACAGAACCATGTAAAAAGAGCTTTCTGGTCATTATCTGTGTCCCATGTCCAAGTTCGAGCCCATTCAACATCCCTCGCATATTCAAAAGGAGTTGGACAGGTTGTTGGTATTACACAAATGAGATGTACATTTGCCTTTCCTCACCTACATGGGCTTAACAAAACCTGGAATAGAAGCCAAGAGTCTCAAAGGAAAGACTTGTGCTTTATATCCAGTTATCTATTTTAATCTTCGATTGCCAGTTCCCTAAGGTTCCTCACCAGTATCTGCACCACTCATTTCATGCATCATTATCCCAATGCCTGATGACACAGGAGAGGAAACCTGGTGGATTCCCCTCTCCTATTTCTCCTCTCCTCCCTCTGCTCCATAGATCAGCCCTTTTTAGAGGCAAGCAATACCATCCTCAAACCCATACCCTAGCCCTGAGTAGCAGGTGTGCCAATATGGGATTAGGATCTATGTTCTTGGCTATGCCATGCACAGCCTCTTGGTAATGGTTTACTACAAACCTCGCTCCAGGGCCAAAGGGGCCTTGGGCCCAATCAGCATAGCCACAGCTCCGGCCCCACCTGTGGGACGAGCATTACCACTGGGATAGACGGCAATGTCTCCACAGACCACCATGGCATAACGACCTATAAAGAGAAACAAGAAATAATTACCATCACAACGAAATCTGGAGTAGACTGAGTGCCTACTGTGTACCAGGCACAATTCTAGGTCCTAGATATAGAGTGATAAACAAAATTAAAAATCCCAGTCCTATGGAGCTTATGTTCTAGTGCAATTCGTGATACATTTGAAATGTAAAGTCAAAATTTAGCATCCTGACACTCTGTAAAATGCTCATTTATACAGAATTCTGTCTCTGATTCCAGTGAAACATGTGTTAATTGACACTTTTGGAGAAAATTCAGGTTTGTGTTTGTACTCATCTCCTTATAGCACTCCATGATCCTGAAATTATATCCTAAATCATAGAAGGTAAAGGACAGGGAGGGAAACTAACACTAGTAGGACACTAGTTATCCTTAAACAATTCTTCAAACAATCCAGTGAGGTAGGTAACATCCACATTCATAAGTGAAGACATTGCCTTCCTGAGAGACTGAGTAACTAGTATAAGGTCACATACCTAGTTAATATGGATTTTGATATTCAAACCCAGTTCTGACTGGATCCTGAGCCATGTGCCTTGAATTGCATGGCACTACTTTCAGTGTGAAAAGAGTTTATGTAGAGTAAATGATTCATAGTCACTAACTTTATGATAATCAGACTAGTATTCAATAAATAATTGTGGTCTTGACTATTATGTGTTCCACTTTCATCTGTCAGAAGTACTGTCCCAAAAACTCGAGTTTGTGGGTGAGATATTGTGGTAATTTTAGTATTCTGACCTGTGAGGAAGCTCCCAGTATTCACCCACAGCACTGCTTTGGGAGATATATTTCCATATAATTTAATCCTCATGATAAATCTATATAGCAGATACAGTTATCCCCATCCTACAGATGAAGAAACTGAGGCCTAAAGAATCTAAGCCACTTGCCCAAAAACCACATAGCTAATAAATGGTAGGATAAGGATTCAGAGTCAGGACTCCAACCCAAATTCACTGAAATCCAGGAACCTTCTCTTAAGAATTATAATAATCCCAACTCCAACATCAATGAAAAAGTATTGTTTTCTTCCCCAATGTTATGTGCACGTGTGTGTATATACATATGTGTGTGTATATATATAAATATATATAATAATTCATATAAAAAATATGTATAAAATACGTATAAAAATAATTCATACAAAATATATAAATGTAAATATATATTTAGTATATATAAATATATTAGTATATGTATATTGGTATATTTAATATATATAATATATATTTAAGTATATATAATTTTATATACATAAAATTAAGGGAAAACAATACTTTTTTCTACCTGTATACACACACACACACACACACACACACACACACATTTTGAAAATTTTAGAAATGATAGAATAGTATTTAGAATCCATTTAGGAAAAGACCAGTAAATTTGATTACCAAAAAATCAAAGCCTTCTATCAGAAACAAAGTCAAAAGACAAATTGGGGAAGTATTTACAGTACTTACGATCAACAAAAAGCAGTTTATCTTCATTTATAAAAGTTTCACTAAAAAGGCAAACTAGGCCGGGCATGGTGGCTCACGCCTGTAATCCCAGCACTTTGGGAGGCCGAGGAGGGAGGATCAGGAGGTCAGGAGATCGAGACCATCCTGGCTAACACGGTGAAACCCTATCTCTACTGAAAATACAAAAAATGAGCCGGTCACGGTGGTGGGCACCTGTAGTCCCAGCTACTCAGGAGGCTGAGGCAGGAGAATTGCTTGAACCTGGGAGGCAGAGGTTGCAGTGAGCGGAGATTACTGCCACTGTACTTCAGCCTGGCAACAGAGCGAGACTCTGTCTAAAAAAATTAAAAAATGTTTTTAAAAAGGCAAACTATATAATAGAAAAACAGCCAATAAACAACATAGAAATATTCAAGATTTCTTATGATAAAAGAAAAGCAAATCAAAAACATTATAATTTTACTTGTTAAATTAACAAAGATTGGAAAGTTTGATAATATATACATTGTAGTAATGTAAGTTAGTACAACATTTTGGAGAAGAATTTGGCATACTTTATCAAACTTTTAGATCAACCTATCCTGAGATTCCACTTCTAGGAATTTATTCTTATAATACAATGCCAAAAGCATACAAAGCTGTTGTACAATGTTCATTAAAACCTTATTTATCATTGCAAAAAAACTAAATATTCAACAATATGGGACTAATTAAATAAAATTTGGCATATCCATCAAAGAATATTGTGGTTTTAAAAATAATCAGATGGACCTTATATATGTTGATACAGAATTATCTCTAAGACCTAAGAGATGAGGAATATTTTATACAAGGTTTAAAATGGAATAAATACGTGTATACTTGTAGGACCTAGAAAAAAATATTGGAAGAATACAAAGAAACCACTAGTGTTAAATTTTGGGAAGTGGTAACGGTGGGGGGGTGGTCAAATGAGGAGTTTTTCTTCACTTTTTTTTTTTGTTTTTGAGACGGAGTCTCACTGTCGCCCAGGCTGGACTGCAGTGGCGTGATCTCGGCTCACTGCAAGCTCCACCTCCCGGGCTCATGCCATTCTCCTGCCTCAGCCTCCCGAGTAGCTGGGACTACAGGCACCCACCACCACGCCCGGCTAATTTTTTATATTTTTAGTTGAGACGGGGTTTCCCCGTGTTAGCCAGGATGGTCTCGATCTCCTGACCTTGTGATCCGCCCTCCTTGGCTTCCCAAAGTGCTGGGATTACAGGCATGAGCCACCGCGACCGGCTGAGTTTTTCTTCACTTTATATACTTTTGTGTATGGGTATGTTTTTTTCCAAATACAAATTTTAATTACTTTCATTTTTTTAAAAAAAGACAAGAAAACATGGGGACTCCCAGCTAATCTGAGCCAGAAATACTCTTCTCTTTCCTCATGCCCTCCTCTTTTCTCTGGAGTGATTCAGAACTCCCTGAGTCTCAGAGCCACTCCCTCCCACCTGAGGGTCCCCAGGTGAATGATTGGTTAGGTCAGAAGCAGAGTTCTCATTCACACTGGCATCCTCTGGTCCTGGTGGTTGCTGTCACCTGCAGGGTATATAGTCCGAGAGTCCAGGCTCAAGCTTAGGTGTTTTCGTTTTAAATACAAACTAAAAATTCACATTTCAATAACTTATTTTTAAAACTTTTACTTTTATACCAAGATACCATATTTGTTTTAAAAGATGCATTTGCGGCCGGGCGCGGTGGCTCAAGCCTGTAATCCCAGCACTTTGGGAGGCCGAGACGGGCGGATCATGAGGTCAGGAGATCGAGACCATCCTGGCTAATACGGTGAAACCCCGTCTCTACTAAAAAATACAAAAAACTAGCCGGGCGACGAGGCGGGCGCCTGTAGTCCCAGCTACTCGGGAGGCTGAGACAGGAGAATGGCGTAAACCCGGGAGGCGGAGCTTGCAGTGAGCTGAGAGCCGGCCACTGCACTCCAGCCTGGGCGGCAGAGCAAGACTCCGTCTCAAAAAAAAAAAAAAAAAAAAAAAAAAAGATGCATTTGCAACCCCATCTGTGGAATACCCAGTCCCTCAGAAGAATCTACTCATTTGAAATGGCATGCTTAAGGCTGACAATGATCTCAAGAATAGGCTCTTTGATTTTAGGTTAAAGGCTGGTGAATGCCCCTTATTTTTCATTTCTACTCCTCAACTAAATAATTGGTTGGACATATCTGGTGGTAACGGTGGTAGGGGTTACTAGACAGGTAGTAATACAAGTACCAAGTAGGAGAGGCACTTTAAGAACAGACTTGATGATGTAGACTGGACCATCCCATGTCAGTGGAATTGTTAATGATGGAGCCAGGTAGGGCAGTTGGAAAAGCATGGAATGGACTTTTGGAATTGCACTGTCTTGCTGCATGAACAGAGATAAACTGTCAAACTCCTTTTGACCTCTTTTTTCTAAGGCAAAAGATATTGAATTAGATAATCTCTGAGGACTCTGCCAATATTAAGGCTTTTTGATTAATTTTATAATTAATGCTCATCATGGTTTCTAAGATTTTTAACCCTAGTTTCAAACTTAGTAAATACAGTGTCTTAACTACTGCCAACACACTTTTTTATATCTTTATGAAAATTTCACATTTCTATGAATTATTTTATTCAGTCCTCTTATGAGTTAAGCAAGGCAGATAGGCATATAAGAACCCTGAGGCTCAAAAGGTTAGGGAATTTATCATTGTTTATTGATAGAGCTATGGCTTCAAACTCTCATATTGTACTGTTTCCCTTGAATTGTTTCTTGCCATAACAACAAGGGTTGTCCTCCAGTATAGCATTGGGAGAAGATATAAGTAAGATACAAGGTAATGTTAATACGTTAAGCAAAAAGCGATATCCGAGGAGCCAGCTAAGGAAGAAAGAGGAGAAATATTCACAGTCTATCCTGTGATTTTCTGGGCCTATTTCTACGAGGGTGTTTTTTTCCTGAACATCTAAACTTGTATAAATCTTTCAACATCACCAATCTCTCTCTCAGAGACTTAGGACATGTTTAAGAGAAACAGGTACAGTAAAATAGGGAATATATCAGATGTGGTTTGGCATTTTTGCCTCTGCCACTCACTCTGTGTAGAATATCAGATCTTCCATGTTCTCAACTATAAATCTGGTATAATACACACTTCCTAGGCTGTTGTAAGAATTAAATGAATGGCCATGTGAACATGCTACCTAACTGTGTAAAGCTATATGAGCCTAAGTGGTTATTGTTGGATGATAGCAGCAGCTGTGTGAATGTATTGTCCTTCCTTCACTAGTTGAAGCCACCTGGGGAACTGAAAAGCAAAACTGGTAATATTCAGCCTCCAATCCCAGCACCTTTCTTACATAAGGCTCGTGGCAGTACATACCATCCCAGGAACTAGACTCCATCCAGTTGGCAGCATTGAAGAGGGAGGCAGTACCACCGTAGCAGGCATTGGTGGTATCTATGCCCTCAATATCAGTATTGCCTGAATCCTGGAAGAGTTCCATGAGCACTGTTTTGACAGCTTTGGACTTGTCAATGATGGTCTCAGTGCCTACTTCCAGCCTGCCCACTGAGTCCCATGGGAGCTGTATGCGCTCCATCAGCCGTTGCACCACCGTCAGGCACAGGGAGTTGATGTCCTCTTGGACTGAGCAGAAGCCCATACGAGTCTGGCCCAAGCCCACCGTATACTTTCCTGCTTCCACATTGTTATACTTCTCCAGGTCAGTTTGGTCCACATATTGGGCTGGGAAGTAGACCTCCAGGGCCAGGATGCCCACGTCTTTTGGCCAAGTATCTGTTTTGGCCAGGGGGACAGCAGAGGCTGTAGAAAACCTGTGATAGACATAACAATCAAACTCCCACTAATGGTCTGTAGACAGTTTCCTCAAAAGACAGTAATATAGCAATCATTTAATTAATTTTCTAGATGTTTTGAAGCTATGTTATCAGATGACTACAAATTTAGTATTGTTACATCTTTTCATTGAATTGACCCCTTTATCCTTATTAAATTTCCCTTTTCACCTTTGTGATATTCTTGGCATAGTTTCCTTTTCTGATATCGATATAGCTACACTAGCTTTTTGCTTACTGTTTGCATGGTATGTCTTTTTCTGTCCCTTTTTACTTTCAACTTCTTAAAGTCTTTATCTTTAACATACTTCTCTTGTAACCAGTGTATATTTTTAGTCCTTTAAAAAAATTTTAATAAGTCTAACAATAGTGGTGTTTTAATTTGAGTATTTCATCCATTTATATTTGTTGTAATTACTGATATAGTTGGAACTAAGTCTTTTTTTTTTCTTTTTTTCTTTTTTTTTTTCTTGAGAGGAGTCTCACTCTGTCACCCAGGGTGGAGTGCAGTGGCGTGATCTCTGCTTATTGCAAGCTCTGCCTCCTAGGTTCATGCCAATCTCCTGCCTCAGCCTCCCAAGTAGCTGGGACTACAGGTGCCTGCCAACACGCCCAGCTAATTTTTTGTAGTTTTAGTAGAGATGGGTTAGCCAGGATGATCTCAATCTCCTGGCCTCGTGATCAGCCCACCTCGGTCTCCCAAAGTGCTGGCATGAGCCACCACCCGGAACTAAGTCTATTTTTTCATTTGTTTCTATTTGTCTCATTTGTTCTTTGTTCTTTTATTCCTCCTTTTCCCTATCCTTTTTGGTTAAGTAAATATTTATTATTCATCTTATACCCTCTTTTCCTTTTACTGATGACCTTAAAGATTATAACATGCTTAATTGGCTTGTTGAAATCTTACTTAAATTAATACTTCTTACATCTGGAACACTGCAAAAACTTTAGGTTGCCTTTATTTACTCTCTGCATCCTTTTGAACTATTATTGTCATATACTTTACTTCTACATGTTATAAGCCCTTATAGGGCTTGTATAAATCTTTCAACATCACCATGAGTAAAGATACAATCTTTACTCATTTTTAAAGTATACCTCTAATTATATGCCTTTCTCTTTCTTCTTTCTTTTTTTCTACACAAGAATATACCCACTGTTTTCCTACTTATAAGTAAGTTTTCTGCTAGCTGATTTTTCTGATTGGGCCTTCCAATGCTTATTGAGCACACCCAACACAGTTCTAGTCCAAACACACAGTAGTAAATAAGACATGCATTGTGCCCATAAAGAGAGCAGAGCCCAGTGAAAGAGGCAGACATTTTTACAGCTAAATATACAGGGAACACAGAGAGCAGAAAGAGCAATTCTAAATGAGAGCAGAGGGAAAAAAGGCAGGGAAAAGGGGTCAGCAGAAGAGGGGAGAGATGATCTATTTCTTTTCTGGACCAATCCACATTTCTTCAACCCAGATTCTTAACATCCCCGGTGAAAATCTATGTTCCCTTTTGTATGGGAGCATATGGGAGGTGAACTTGGTGATCTCTGTACTGCTCCCATACAAAAGTACTTCCTACCTTCTGTTCACTTCAGCAACATTCTTCATTTTATAGATAGTAAAACCAAGGCACACACTGGTAAAGTGATGCGCTCAGGTAACTTCATAGTTTATCACGTGTTAGAAATATTCTGTCCCTTCACTGCCTTGGGTGCCAGGCTTACAAATTTAGCTCCATTCTACAGGAGCTGAAACTCAGATTGAATGTGTCTATCAATCACCTTTGGGATTCTGAGCCTCTGGTAGCCCCAATTCTCCCAGCAGGAAGGTCACTTTTAAGGACAGCTGTCAGGCAAAAGTGGATCATATGATCACAAGATAGTGAAGCAAAGTGATAAATACACATTATATCTGACAGGAGAGGTTTGGAGTTTATTTATCTGCCCTGTTTATTTGACGCCCTCCAAATAACTGGAGTTTGTACTCTCAAATATTTACAGACGAGCTTCCCCAGTACCTAGGAGCTAATGGTTAGCCAGTGCTTGTACTGCCAGCTTGGCTGCCTTTCTCTCAGCCTCGTTCTCACTCTGCCTTCTCTGGGCTGACTCCCTCCCTTTCTTCCCAGTTAGAAATCTAAGCTTGCAAGAAGCTTAGAATGGGTCAGTTGGTAACTTTTGTAGCTGTCTTGGTGGGGAGCTATTTCTAGAAATGGATTATAAAGCCTTGAAGAAAATTAACACATAGAGGCTTCGGAAGCTTCAGCCCACCGTAGTTAAGAGTATCCTTCTCATCTTGTGCTTTCTCTAAAGAACGATCACTTTGTGTAATTTTAAATCATTTTCTCCTGGTGTTGCCCACTTCAAGAACATGTACCACATCTTTCCTTCTGTGTTCCATCTTGCCTCCTTCTTTGTGTTTCAAAATTATTACTACATTTCAGGCACTGTGCTGGGAAGGGGTTGTGAGGGTTGAACAAAGAGGTTGGACAAAGAAAAGAAGAGGGCGAGGTTCTTGAGACCTCCTTGACCAGTGTGAGGAATGATAAGCACACATATAACCCAACTTCAAGGCAGAATGTGGTCAGGGCCACAAGAGGGATGTGGGCAAAATCCACAGGAGTTCAAAGGAAGCAGAGATTTCAGTGGGTTGGAGGATCAGGGAAGCTTCATGGAAGAGACTGCATTTGAGGCAATGCAGACTTCTGCCAGTGAAGAACTGGAGGGGAATGAAGGGGCAGTGGCCACAGCGGGGGGTGACTGAACAACTAAGGAACCCTGGAGATGCAGATATGTAGGGGAGCAGGGAGACAATACGTGAGAAATACAGGACGTGGAGGGCACAAGTCTTGCTAATTTTGAAGACAGCAAAGCAGATGCTGAGATGGAAGTCACTTTTAGATTGGAGTTAGAGCCAATGTGGGTTGGATTAAAGGCGATTAGACATAGAGAGAAAAGATGACTCATGAAAAGCAATATTAGTTCAAGCCATGCCTAATGGGATGAACTGTAAATATACCAGAAGGGAAATGTGAATGATTCCAAGAGTTTGAACCAAGGAAGTCAGAATGTCGGGGAGGATTGATGTGTGTCTTTTGGCTGATGGCCAACTATTGCTATCGAAACAAGCAAACCCACATCAATCTCTTCTTCACAAATATAGAAACAGGTTAAATCCTGAGCTGGGACATTTAACCAACATGCAGGGCTTGGCAGTGCATGGGGAGAGTGAGGTGATGGTAGCACAGTGAAGAATATAAGAAAGCTACATGTATCAGCCCCTACCATGCACATCTATACACCCAGGTTCCCTGGGTATTTGGCAAGGAAAGACACTAGATCAAAATCATTTTTCTAAATATTTAGTAGTCATAGAATATAAAACCAGTCCCAATGTGTAGTGAATTGTTTGGGGACTAGACAGCAACACATAGGTGGCTGGGAGCTGGAGACACTAACGATAGCTGTATTACCATCATCCCTGACTATGGAAAACATAAGCACTTGGGCCACATTCAGGGAGTATTTACAAAGAAAAGGGGTGTGCCTGTTCTTGCAAAGAACATGTACACATACACACATAAACACACATTTCCCCTTTTCATAAAATTGGAACACAAGACAAACATAGCTTCTTATCCTCGGTCCATTTTTGATCCTGCTGCAGTGATTTAAAGTCACTGGTTTTACTAACACTGCAGTTGGCACAGGGTCCTGAGGGTCTTGGCAGAGGCTAGGGGTAAAGGTTGGAATGGTAGTGGAGAGAGGAGAGCTGTGGCCCTGGTACTGATATTTCTACTGCTTCGTGCAGTTGATGGAGTAAAAGATGCCATTGCTCACAAACACAGCATGTGTCAGAGGTTTGGGCTCCTCTCATTCTACAGCTGAAAGAGATTGTCTGTTTAGAGATGAGGCAACTGAGACCCTGTAAAGTTAACTTGCTTGTCTAAGGCCTCTGTGCACAAGCCTTGCCAAATTTTGAGTGGGATTCTAGTCAGTTTTCCCCAAGAGCAGGCCCTCTGTCTCTTTTACTGGTTACAAAATGCTTATCAAAAAGTGACTCACGTTTGGTGGGCTGCTGGGAGCAGGCGAGCAGGTGTGAGGGAGGCTTCCTGCATCACTCTTGTCAGTTGCAGAATGTTCTTCACTGGAGTCAACAGACGCTGCATCTCCAGAGGAGCAAGGAGAAAGCCAGCAGTTCACAGACCTTGAAAGAGATGCCCAGCGGTGCCCAACAGGGCTTTATAAAGCCCCAGGACTCCTGCCTCCTTAAGCCCCGCCTCTACTCACCGTGGCTCAGTCTGCTTCTAAAACTGGGCCAAAGGGCTCACTCAGAACATGGGCGAGTCAAAGACAAACAGCATCTCTCCAACATGTACATAGTTGCCCTGCTCTTGAGCATGTGTGGCTGGGCGTGGTTCCTCCTACTCCATCAGGCTCTGTGACAGCCTTGTTTCTGCCCTACCATCTAAGCAGGGAGGTTATGATGTTCCCTGTTGTATCACGTCCCAAGGTAATCCTATGTGGCTTGTTTTAGACCCTGGCTCCTTATCTGTATTACTCTCACTGGGTGTTCCACACTCCTCTCTGTGGTGTTAGTTGTTATTATTTTAAAGTGCTATGCATTATAAGAAACATCTTTCAAAACCAAAGGGAAACTCTTTTTAATAGTAGCTTTTCAAGGAGTTGGGAGTGAGTGCTGGCACACAGGCCAAGGGCTGGGTATTAGAGTATGTGGAACCTACTATATTTCTCCTGTTTATTGTCCACCCTTTTATTTGTACAGCTCTACACAATTTCCAAGTGGATACAATTACTGTTATAGTAAAGGGACAGGAGCCTCAAAGAGGTGACAGTTTGAAGCTCAATCTCCTAAGGAGGAAAGGTTTACTTTATAGATGAGGTCAGAGTTATGTATAAAGGAGTCATTTTCCCAAAGACCTACAGCTAGGAAGTTGCAGAATGAGAACTCAACCATGTCTTTTGACTCCAGATTCTGGTCTTTCTGCTTTGCTCTTCTATTACTCAATAAAAAGGCTCTTGCCATCTGATTTTCCAAATGAATGTCTCCCTCCACTCCTCCCACAGCACCAATCTTCCTCTACCTTTTACGAGAATCATGCATTCACTCCTTAGTTCATTCAATTATCCCTACCACCAACCCCCTGTCTAATATGAGCCTGTAGAGAACACAGAAAAGAGCTGGAGTGGTTCCTGCTTTAGGGGGATATGGTTGACTTCATGTTCCTACAGACAGAGAATGTCTAGGTGCCCCCAGCAGTCCAGGATATCTAAGTCTTCCGTCTTATCTTTAAATTCTTATCTCCATATATCTTGGTGTGGTGGTGTTCTAACTCAATCTCCTACCTTGCTCTGTCACCTCCTGCTCTTACACTGAGCCTTTTGCAAAGTTCTGTCATCAGTGAAATTCTTCATTTCCAATCTCTTCTCTGAAATACCTGTTGCTTCTTGTCAATCCAACACACTTTAAGTGCTTACAACAAGGCCTGTATCCTCTTTGCTTCATACTATTACTTCCAGGGTATATCTCTACTTCCTCCTCTCAAAAACCCTGCTGTCTTAAAGCACATGCTGCAGTCTGTGCCACCCAGTGCCCTTTATTCTTGCAGCCAACTAACTGTCATGTTCCACTGTCCCTCAGTCATAAAATTTAAGCACATAGATCACCACTTTCCTCTTCACCATCTGTCATCGCAATGGATGTGAGATGTCAGTCTCCACATAAGATAATTCACCTGCCCTAGCCTCTCATTGAAGCTCCCATGTCCATGTCCATGTTGATGGACATGACTTTAGCCTCCCACTCTACAGTCATAATGTGGACTTTGTTATTACAGTGTTTATGCCACCTCCAACATTTTAATTTCATGCATTGCAATTTCCAACCACCTCTATCTTCCCAGCTCCTGTTTAAAGTACCCCCACACCTTTTTCTCCCACTGAGACCACCACTGACTCCTCTACATTTTTACCATTTATTACACCTCATCACCTCTTTTCTCTCCTTACCCAGCTCAGATTAACCATGGTGCCTCACCATAAGCAATCCCTTGCACACACTTTGCCATTTGTGCTCTCTGTTGGACTGGCCTACCAAACCTTCAATTTTGGTTAAACCCAACTCTTAATCTACTCTACGCCTGCATCTGAGCAGCTAAACATAGATGAAGAAAATCACAACTTTGTACTAACTTGTTAGCTTTAAATGTACAAACATACATCTCAAGTCGACCCTCACCATGGCCTCGTAACTCTACTACCTTTTGCCAGTCCATTTGGTCTCCCGTCCCAAGAGGGCTAGTCACAACTTCTCTTCTGCCATAGTCCCTTTCTACTCATTCTCAGCTAATCACTTTGACTCTCAATTCACTGAGAAAATAGAAACAATCAGAAAAGAACAGCTCCATTTTCCATTAGCAAATTTGGCAGATTGCCTGCCTTTATACCCCACACACTGCCTTGTCACTGCCTTCTCACTATGTGGAGGAACAGTCCCTGCTCTGGCCCTGGGGCCAGCACCACCATGCATGCACTGGTTGTACTGCTTATTTCTCACATAAGGCTGTGCTCCTGCAGTTTTCCCCTCTCTTTCTCGTGATCTATTTCCCCTTTCTACTATATTCTTCTTATTGTTCTTATACAATTCCATCTTTAAATACCTCCTCTTGACCCTATATGTCTTACTGAATGCCACCAAATCTATGCTGTCATCTATAGCGAAATTTATTTAAAATGTCTGCTCTCGGCCGGGCGCGGTGGCTCAAGCCTGTAATCCCAGCACTTTGGGAGGCCGAGACGGGCGGATCACGAGGTCGGGAGATCAAGACCATCCTGGCTAACACGGTGAAACCCCGTCTCTACTAAAAAATACAAAAATCTAGCCGGGCGAGGTGGCGGGCGCCTGTAGTCCCAGCTACTCGGGAGGCTGAGGCAGGAGAATGGCGTGAACCCGGGAGGCGGAGCTTGCAGTGAGCTGAGATCCGGCCACTGCACTCCAGCCTGGGCGACAGAGCGAGACTCCATCTCAAAAAAAATAAATAAAAATAAAATAAAATAAAATGTCTGCTTTCAGTGTTGTACATGCTTACCTCTCATTCTGTCTTTAATTGACCACTTAGGCTTTTGCCCCCAGTGCTCCAAGGAAATCCCTCTCATCAAGGTCACCAGTGGCTTCCTTATTGCCAAATGCAGTGTTTGGTCTTGAACCTTCAGCAGCAAATGGCAAAGCTGCTCTCCCTTCTTCTCAAAGCACCTTTTTCACTTTGCCCTTAGACCTGACAATCCCATAGTTTTCCTCCAAATCCCTGGTCACTCCACACAGGTGCTCCCCTCTTTCTGATCTCTAAATTTTGGAGTACTCGGGTAGTCTCCACAAGTTCATTATTCCACTAAGAAAATGGATAAAACTCAATAGCATTAAAGTAAATTTAATGTGGCCCCAAACTGCCTAGGTAGGTAGGGTACTTAACCTAATATATAAACAATCTGCAACTTAACCTGAGAGTATATTCGTGTAACAAGTAACTGAGTCTTGACCAATCATAGTAGCCATGCTTTCAGTCAATCACAGGCTGCAAACTGCCAAAACATGTTCCTCAAAGGCAAATGCCAGCTGTAACCAATCAAGCTATTTTTGTCTCTAAATACTGACAGTCCAGTATTTATATTGGAGCTCTCTAAATCTTTACTAATTCAGGGTGCTGACTTATTCATGAATGGTTTCTTTGCTCAAATAAATTCAACGAAATTTAATTTGTTTAAGGTTTTTCTTTCAACACTAGAAACATTAAACTCTTACACAATGTCACACGTGATTATGGATACATCATGGCTCAGTTTGATAGAATTGAAGACCAAAACCATCCAATCCAATACAAATTTTAATTAGTGTATAGAACGAATTAGGCACTGTGATAAGCATTGGGAATACAGATAGATGGATCAATTTCGTTCCCTTTTCTCTTTTAA
Source organism: Rhinopithecus roxellana (assembly GCF_007565055.1). Taxonomy (NCBI): domain Eukaryota; kingdom Metazoa; phylum Chordata; class Mammalia; order Primates; family Cercopithecidae; genus Rhinopithecus; species Rhinopithecus roxellana. The sequence continues at coordinate 50,874,876 of NC_044556.1, read as the reverse complement.
GCTGACATGTACTAAGTAATTACTGTGTGCTAGGCACTGTGCTAAGTACTTTCTGTTCATCATCTCATTTAATTTTTACAACTGTCTGAAGTTGGCACTATTGTTAAGCCCATTTTACAGATGAGGAAACTGAGGTTCAGAAAAATCATATAACCATTTGCGGTTTGAGACCTAGGAAATGACTTGAATGGGCTTTGAATCCAGAAATCTGGCTCTACACAAAACCTGAGTCAATCATGAACCATTTTTGACTCGGAAAGGCAGAAATTTTATATGGCCAATCTAATATTAAGTTGATCCTTTGGGATAAGGGAACTTGTAGATTGAGGAAGCACCAGGAATGTATTATGTAAAGTACAAATTGAGGGAAATAATAGTAAAACACCATTAGGTGGTAGTTTTTCATACTGAAGGAAATGTATATGACTTAATCAAGTAATTGTTTCAAGTACAATCAAGTAATTGGTTTGTCTACTAATTGCTCAAAGTGTTGAAGAAAATGGAACACAACATTTGTGTCTGAAGAAGATACTACCTCCAAATACTTAAATAAACCCACATTTTGACACTTCTTAAATGAAAACAGACATACTTATTTTTGCTTTGAGACTTTAGGGTCCTTCAACTCCCAGACTTCAGTTTTTCGGCTGAAGTGTTGATACAAGGATTAATTTAAAATGCATGTTACCTGTTAGATAAGCATTCAAAGTCAGAAAAATTGATTGTTAGGGATTTTAGAAGTTTAGACATCTAGGGTGAGGTCTTGCAAAAACAATGTTTGTTTTTTAAGCAATTCTGACAAAAGAGCTGGTGTAGGACAGCAAAACTATAAACAAGGTTCCCAGGCACCTGGATTTGCCTCTTTTAGCCCACATAAAGATTGCAATTCTTCTACCTCAGAAGCCCACTGCTCTCCTTTCAATAAATGCTCTGAAAATGCGTTTACCCCAGGTTCCCACGACTGATAAATTGAAGCAATCTTTTCCCATGCAGATTTGCCCTTTACATCTCAACCTAAGGGAAAAGAACTTTCAAAATTCTCGGCATCAGAAAGTGGATAGGAAAGTTATTTCTATGGAAAGTCTAGACCTAGGAAGAAGTCTTTATACTTGCCGGGTCTTTGTACCTTTGGAAATGAGCCCTGTTTATTTCACGATAGTAATGCAGTACTAGCATATCTGGTGCTTTATCAGTTTTCAGTTGCTTTTGCATACAGTCTTTTCTCATGAAAGTTCCACGGAGTTAACCTGAATTTTTAGCCCCATTTGGAAGATATGTACTTTGAGGCTTTGAGAGATTAAGTGACCTGGCTTGTGGATATGTGATTAGTGACAATCGCTGGGAGGGCATCTGATGGCCTTGGCTTCAAATCTAGGGCTCTTTCACTGCACCTACTTGTGGATTCTGTGGAAGGGGAAGAGCACATGTTGTCTGTGATTTTGTCACTGGTTAGTACAATCTCTTATTTGCCAGGTCTTGCCGTTTCTGATTGCCTGGGGAGATATTCAGACCTTTGATTTCAAAGCCTGCAGAGTGTGGTGGGGGAGGAGTCCTGAACCCTGTGACTAGTATATATAAATTCCTAGCTAATTAGGTGAAAGGTCCAGAGGAAAGTAGGGGAAAGGACATGGAGTCTGATGCGATCTCCCCGAACAAAAGCAACGAGTACTGGTGTTTTGATGCTTCTCAAGTTTCACCCTTCCAGGTGTTCCCTAGTGTATGTGCATCTTCTAGGGAGCAAACCTAACAAGCTAATTGGAGTCTCAGGTGGGAATTAAGTATTTGCATGAGGTGACCTAGTGTGCAGCTGCCCATGGCTCTCGAGGACCTGACCCTGGCATCACTCCGTGTCAGTCCTTCTTGGTGTCTATTGTCAAGCTTTCATCTTCACAGACACTTAAACAATTAAAAAAAAAATCTGTTCTCACAGCCATTTTATGTCAAACAAATAATGTCACAAAGATACCCAAAACTAACTTCCTTTTCTTTTTTTGTTTTTGAGCTCTAGAAGTTGATTGATAGATAATTATCAAGTATTTGTCCTAGTTCTTACAGTTTCTATTTGCATAACATTTTATCATGTCATCACTTTTCTACCTGGCAATATGGCAAACTGTCATAGGCTGTGTAGTGCTTCTTCCAAAATCAAACTGGAAGACACTTATAAAAAAAAGGAAGGCCGGGAGCGGTGGCTCAAGCCTGTAATCCCAGCACTTTGGGAGGCCGAGATGAGCGGATCACGAGGTCAGGAGATCGAGACCATCCTGATTAACACGTTGAAACCCCGTCTCTACTAAAAAAAAATACAAAAAACTAGCCGGGCGAGGTGGCGGGCGCCTGTAGTCCCAGCTACTCGGGAGGCTGAGGCAGGAGAATGGCCTAAGCCTGGGAGGCGGAGCTTGCAGTGAGCTGAGATCCGGCCACTGCACTCCAGCCTGGGCGACAGAGCCAGACTCCTGTCTCAAAAAAAAAAAAAAAAAAAAAAGAAGAAGTATTAATTTGAAAAACAATTTATTTAAAAATCTGAGAGAAATTGTTCCTGGACCAAACGGAAGGTTGGGCTGTTTATTCTTGCGGCCCAATAACGAGATGCTGGTGAACTGGGAAAGAAGAGAGTTTATTTCTGTAACCGGGTACAGGGAGAAGGCCTGGGAAATATTGCCAGATCAGCTCAAAATTACAAACTTTTCCAGGGCTTACATACCTTCAAAGCTATATGTCAACGTGTAAGTGTGCATTCATCTAAAGACATCAGTGATTAACTTCTTCTAATCTAGGTCTGAGTCCTGAAGACCTTCCTCAGGAGCCTCGTAAATTTACTTAATCTAAATGGGTCCAGGTGCTGGGTTGATTAACCTTATCTTGTCTCCTGCTAAATCATGGAGACTTGGGGAGTTCCTTCAGACCCCCAGTAAACTTGTTTGTAGAGGCCTGGGAGGATTTTTTTCAGACCCCCAATAAAACTTGTTTAATCCTAAAAGGGTCCTGTTAAGAATTCCTTGGTTATCTTGCAATGCTTCAAGGCCCAGGAGAGGCCTGGGCAAAACTCTTGGTGGGCTTTTGTTACAATCTAGCCTTTGTAGAAGAGCACTGGCTCAATCAGCTTTTAATATTTAACTGAACCACTCCGTCAGTACAGAAGCAGTTGTTACTGAGACCTGCGTTAATGACACCTGACTTGCCACAAAATCTCTGAGGAGTTGGATGTGTAAAGGTCAGAGGCAGGGCTGGGAATAGGAAGGGCTGGAGCCTGAGGTGGAGGATGGCTAGGGGTGGCGGGGAGTGACAGTGAGAGGAGGAACATTGTAAAAGCCCTACAGTGGGGCCTCGTTGATGACAAGAGTTGCGGACTGAGCAATCACACTCTGACAATCACTCCAACAAACCTCCATTTCCAACCCCCAGATGGGTGTCCCAGCAATAATTTCCTCCTGGTACTCTTGCCTTCTAGCAGCTTAAATGTGAAATCTTGGTCACAGGAATCTCCAGCTGAAGAGGCAGCAAACAGGGATGGTCTGCTGCCATGTCTAGGGCTCTCCACTGTGGGTTTCCTCCCCGTCCCTCACCTTAAATATGCCTAGAGGGACATAGGCTGGGACCAGGCCTTCTGTACTTCCCCAGAAGCACCAGCCATGACCGCCAAGGAACATGAACCCACACACCAACATAATCAGACGCCTGAGGATTGGTAAAGGAAGACAGCACCCTGAACAACAGGCACCACCTGAAACAGCCCAAGAACATGGAATAATCTAGTACATTTACTCAAGGACACAAAGAAAGATTTCCTACTATAATGCACTAAAAAGAAATCATAACTAAGAATTTCATGTATAAATACTTAAATATAATGTTGAAATAAAGAATATGCTAAATGAGAAATATTACAGGATGGATGTAACTAAAAATAATTAGTGAGGAGGCATATTTGATTGGGGAACTCTCACAAAAAAGGAAAGAGCAAAGAGAGAAAACATTTAAAGAAGTGCTAAGATGTTGGGAGACTAGATATAAAAGTATCAGGAATATTTGAATAATGGGATCCCCACAGGGGAAAAATTAGAACTAATAAAGATGTATTTCCATTTTTAAAGAAAGATGACACAGCTCATTAAAAAAAAAGAAAAGAAAAGAAAAAGAAAAATGAAAAAAAAGACTGGGCAGAGTGGCTCATGCTTGTAATCCCAGCACTTTGGGAGGCCAAGATGGGCAGATCACTTGAGGCCAGGAGTTCCAGACAAGTGTGGGCAACATGGAGAAACCCTGCTCTACTAAAACTACAAGAAACACCTGGGTGTTGTGGGGCACACCTATAATCCCAGCTACTTGGGAGGCTGAGGCAGGAGAATCGCTGGAACCTGGGAGGTGGAGGTTGCAGTGAGCCGACATCACACCACTGCACTGCAGCCTGGGTGACAGAACAAGACTCAGTCAAAGAAAACAAAAAAAAACTCATCAAGGAACAAACAAGAGTTAAGGAGAAAATGGACCTAGAGTACGCAAAGAGAAAGAGGACATTCTAAAAGCTGCTAGAGAGAAAGATCACCTAAAAAGAAAAAAGTCAAGTGGCATTGTACTACGCATCAGCAACACTGGACTCAGTTAGACAATGAAGTAATATATTTAAAGAACTGATGAAGACGACACATCAAACTGTCATTCAAATATAGGGGCATAACAAATATGTCCTCAGGCACTCAAAGACTCATAATGGAAACAGAATCGGAGGAAGAAGCTAAATCTCTTTACATTTGTAGAGAAAAACAAATTCAGGAGGATGCAGTACTAAGTACAGAAGAAACATGGGTGATCAAATACTTTGGTAAATGTATTGCTGATGCAGCAAAGTTCCAACAGACAACATCAATTTATAAAAATCAGTAGGATTTCCTTACATTTGCATTAATCAACTAGAAAATTTAATGAAAAAATGAACCAACAAGAGCAATTCGCAATAACAACAAAAACTGGTGTCTAGAAATTATTTTAATCAAGGCTATAAAAGACCTCTATGAAAAACTTTTAAAACTTGAACAAGTAATAGAGAAAATAATTTTACTTTTTTATTTTATTTTATTTTATTTTATTTTATTTTATTTTATTTTAATTTATTTTATTTTATTTGTAGAGACAAGGGTCTTCCTATGTTGCCCAGGCTGGTCTCGAATTCCTGGGCTAAAGCGATCCTCCCACCTCGGCCTCCTAAAGTGCTGAGACTATAGGCGTGAGCCACTATGCCCAGTTGATTTTAAAATAATAGAAAAACATTCTGTGCTCTTGGATGGCACAATTTACTATTTTAAAGGTATTTGTTCTTCCCGAATTAATCCAAAAATTCAATGCAATCCCCATACAAATTCTAGTTGGATTTTTTGAGGAACTTGAGTTATTATTCTGAACTACACTGAAAAGAAATAATAAATATTCAGAAATAAGTTAAAATTGAAAAATAGGAATAATGAGGGAGATTTCTTTTACCAGTCACTGTAACTTAGTACAAATCTCTAGTAATAGAAACAGTGTGGTTTTGGTGCAAAAAAAAATATATTAGGCCGGGTACAGTGGCTCATGCCTGTAATCCCAGACTTTTGGAGGCCCAGGCAGATGGATTACTTGAGGCCAGAAGTTCGAGCCCAGCCCGGCCAACATGGAAAAACCCTAGCTCAACTAAAAATTCAAAAATTAGCCCAGTGTGGTGGTGGGTGCCTGCAATCCCAGCTACTCGGGAGGCTGAGGCATAAGAATTGCTTGAACCCAGGAGTCGGAGGTTGCAGTGAGCTGTGATAGAGCCACTGCACTCCAGCCTGGGAGACAGCGCCAGACCTTGTCCCCACCTCCGAAAAAAAAAAAAAAAAAATCACTGGAGTAGAACAGAGAGATCAAAAGGAAATTCATGTGTAGACGGACATTTTAACAACAAATATCGTACCCAAAGTCAGTTGGCAGAAAATTGAATGGATTATTTAATAAATAATGTAAAGAAAACTAAAATCGAGCTCAAACAAGGCGATGGGGGTAATTGGGCGTCTATCTTTGGGGAGAGATGGGTATAATGTGGTTGGAGGTATGACACGGAGTGCTATGAAATCGTTAGAAAAAGCACTTCAAATGTACAAATGATGACATGGATGCATCTTAAAGGCAATGCTAAAGTAATGCAAAGTAACATTTATGTAAGTTTAAAATAAAGATCCACAAAACAAAAATATGCGTTTCATAAAAACAGATAAAAATAAGAATAGTTGCCACAGTGGGATCAGGGAGGGAACTGGAAATGGAAAAATAAATAATCATAAAAACATAAAGTTTATATCTATGGCTGTATGATTTGATAGTATAGTGATAAAGAATACATTTTGTGTGTGCTTATTGGCGTTTCTTTTCCCCTTCCTTTTGAACTCAGGACGTGTTTGGTTATGGGGAGATGGGATCTGAAGGAAAAGTCAGGTATTAAAGCCATTGGACAGAGCACACAGCCTCAGAAAAATGAAATGCTTTGTACAAGTGCATGTAGCTGGTTAAGTGGTGGTGCCAGGGACTCTGGACTCCTACTCTTGTGAAAACTCTTGTGCCTGCAAATGTTTGTAAAATATCTGGAATTCTTAGTAAAAACATCTGGACAGCAAAAGTTTCCTTGTTTGCTTCTCAATCTAAAGACAAAACTCATTTCAGAAAAATGTAAATAAGCAAACAGAAAACACACCATGATTCTAGCACAACCCCCCCCACCCCCACTTTTTTTTTAATTTGCAAAGTGAGAAACCTGACACTAAGTCTGAGGAGAAATTTCCTGACCATGAGTCTTGGAACCTTCTTTTTTGGAGGAGACAATTCCAGAAAAATGGTTGTTCTGGAGGTAAAGACTTTAAACCCTGTTTTGTTTTTGTTTTAAATTACTTTGGCATCTGCTGAGTTAAACAGTGACCAGAAAGTCAAGAGAATATCAGAGGCTGCGTGAAGCAGGCAAAAGGGCATCAAGTTTAATGGTGGAACCTGCAGGGCCCCAGAGAGCTGATAGCTAAGGGGAAGTATCTTCTATAAAAATTTAACAGAAGGCCTTTTCTATGAAAAATCACTAGTACTGCAGTCCTGACCCCCAGGAGGGCTTCGCAGGCCTCATGAGAGGTCAGCTACAGCTGTAGTCCAACTCACTGTTTCACAAGAGTTGTCAGGGATTTGAACCTAGACAATTTCAGAACGGGAACAAAGCTTAGAACAAATCTATAAGTCATCCATCTTATAGATTCTGGGAAGACGGTGGTGACATAGTTTTCAAATCTCTGAATCCCCACATAAAAACACAAGAAAACAAAAATTTGCAAATCAATATTTGCAATAAAGCTAAGTGATAGCGTGTCTCGTTAGTAGAAGCCCCGCAAAAACAAGTGGATGAGGATAAACCAACAGTCATGAAACCTGCAGCAGCATCTGAGAGGGAGGAAGCAGAGGGCAGCAATGATACGTCTACGGAATCTGAATCTCTGAATAGCCAGAGAACTCACTGGAGAGCAGGCAGACGGATTCAGCAGCAGTAGCTCAAATCAGAAGTAGTTTTGCCTACCCCAATGCTGATGAGTTTAAGCTCCACTCTCCAACCCCAAATAAGATCCAAAGGGCTGGCACAGCATAAACAGTGGTGTGTTGATAACTGTTGAACAACCTGATTTGTAGTATTTACTGATTTCCATGATGTAAACACTCTCATCATGGGCGATTGCAGGTTACTGACATGAACACGACACTGGGAAGTGTTGTACATGATTTGTTTTTCTAAGACCACCAGAGCGGGCACAAAAGAACCAGCGAGCAGGCAAGGGTAGGAGCAAAACTGCAAATTTATTTTTGGTCACCTAGCTTCAGAGAAGGAGGTGGGTAGGGAGAGGTCTGTCGGCCTCTGGCAAAGGTGGCCGACAGAGTCCCCAGGTGGGGCTCTCGGGCGGGGTTCCTGATGCAGTCCCGACATCCCGACAGGAGTGGGGGGCTGGGAAGTCCGCGCGCGGGGCTGGCCGGGAGCGGCTTTTCTGGGAGTGGGAGGGCAATAGGCGGGGCACGGGCGTGTCGGGGGCATTCTGCAGGTGCAACCAGGTAAATCTTGGTCTCTTCGGATTGACGTCACCTGGTGCATGCCCGGTTGGTCTGCACCTTCCCGGGCGCCGGCTGCATTTTCGCGCCGCTGGAAAAGTTGGTGATGAAGAACCCGGAAGTGCACCATCTTGCCTCCGTTCCTCCAAACAGTACACAGTTGACTCTTGCAAGGTTGGAGCCAGCTGTGAACTCTGGGAAGAGCCAGGGCTCTTTTCCAGGACTGGCTGGACCTTTGGGAGTCAAATAAAAACTGAGCAGGAATAGGAACAACAGCAATGAAGGGAAGAGAAGGTTGAGATAAAAAGTGGGGATGGAACAGAGCCAGGGCATTTCAGAGAGCAAGTGGCTATGCTTCACAACACTACCCACAAAACAAAGAATAGGGAGCTCTGCAAAGTTGGATGAGTGGTCTCTAACCACCCCACCTTCTAGAAGTTCAGGAACGGCAATGTTACATAACAATATACCGAGGTAAAATCCCAAGCAAAGTTATTATAAAGCATTTAACTCCATGGTTCCCAGACTTGTAGCACATGAGAATCACTGGAAACAAAAATGAAAAAAGAGAATACTCTTTCTGTGCCATTTATTGTGGGTAGGAGGCCACACTCCTAACTACCTACAATAGGTTAAACTGACCTAACCAAAGCCATGACATTGACAGCTGTTGTCTTCAACAGCCTCCTTCCACCCACTCAACTCTCTGCATCCTCCTAACTTTCTCCCAGTTTTCTAGCGATTTTCAGCCACAGGGATATCATGACAACTAATATTAATTTTAGCTGAGTAAAGTTTCCTTCCCCAATACTTTCATACAATAGCTGTAGTATTGTATGTTTTCATTGTATGACTCTCAAGAAGTCACTAATGTGGGGATTTCAAAAAAAGGTTATGCTAGGGTAATGGGGAAGAGATTTGGGGTCAGAAGAGCTTCAGCAGTTCCAGTTCTTTGGCAGACTAGAAAGAAGGGCTGTTCATGTTCTTAGGAGGGGCAGGAACCAGGGGCAGGCAGGCAGGGAATTGCAGTAGCAGTTATTCGAGAACCATCTGCTCTGAGTGTGCACTCGGTAATTCAGGTTCAAAAACATTTGATTCTCAAGATTCAAATTCCTGGGTGTGGTAGCACATGACTATAATCCCAACTACACCAGAGGCTGATGTGGGAATATCCCTTAAACCCAGGAGTTCAAGACCAGTCTCGAAACCATCGTGAGATCCTCCTGTCTCGTTAAACAAATAAACAAACAAAACAACTAAGAAAGTCACACACACAAAATTAAAATTTCTGAGAACGAAACTTTAATTGTTCTATTTTGGGTCACATGTCCATTCTCTTGGTATGTAAGTGGGATTTTATAATCAACAGCTCTGGACTACATGGAATTTCTCAAGAAGGGAAGCAAAAGAGCAAAATTATACAAGATGTCCACTGGAGGCATTTGTTTAAATTGGCCTGGTTCCAGTCAGCCTGGTTAGGTAACTTGATGCACTTTTGTTGAATGAAATCTAATAAGTAACCCAAGAAATTAAAACCGACTTGATGTGGCTGGTTCACACGTTGCTTCTGTTCCATGCCACACTATCCCTGACACTGGACTTGGCACTTCTTTGCATTAACTTTACAAAATCCTCTCATGCCACACATTATTGATTAAAGATTTTGTGTTGAGACAGAGAAAATGATTATATTGTATGCCACAGAGCAAACAAACTCGACCAAACTCAAATCCTATTAAGAAACTATCCCAATGCCCACCAACAATAGAACGAACAATTAAAATGTGTATATTTGCAGAATGAAATATGACATAGCATGAAAATAAATGCTCTAGAACTATGCAATGACATGGATGATGTAACAAACAATATTGTCAGACAAAAACGAGTATATGTTATATGATTCCGTGTACATGAAAACAGGCAAAGCGAGTCCACATTGTGCTGAGTCAGGATAATGGTTGCCTTCTGGGCGGAGGCATCAAGAGTGGAAGGGCGCACAAAGGCAGCTTCTGGGGTGTTGCTCAGGTTCTGCTTCTTGATCTGGGTCTGGTTCCATGGGTGTGTCCTGTCTGTGAAAATTGATTCAGGTGTGTACTTATGATATGTGCACATTTCTGTTTGCATATTATATACTCAATAAAAAGTTAAAGCAACTTTGACGGTCCTGCTCTTCCCACAGCGCCTCCTTGGTGGTCAGGCCAATCAGGGATGCTTCTGCTGTCATCCGTCAGCTGTGTCCCCACTGCACCCCTCATGCTCAGGCATCCTGCTTTAAACGTGTGCCCACCTCTGCTCTGTACAGCTCCCTGGCAGGTGCAGTCTTCTGCTGTAACCGCTTCTCTGTGGGAGGGCAGCCCTGCCCTGCCTTCTGGCTTCCCTGGTTCTTCCACAGTTCTTGTAAATGAAATGTTCTTCATCTCATGACGTTTTCAACCTGAGGAAAGTATTTGAAAATATTTGCAATTTTGGATTCAAAAATTATCTCCCTATGGGATAGATTAGGAGAAGAGACCTAGTAGTCCACCGACTTACAGTACAAACACATTTCTTCATCTTCCTTCTCTCGAGGAAGTTACATGCTAAGTACCAGTGCTGATAGTCTAGTCATCGCCCTTGTGATATTTGTGCTCATGGAGTCGCTCTCAGGCCTCTGCCTGTATCCTCTCAGTTCCGCTGTTTTCAGTACCTGCTGCTGGGGGATAAACACTGCAGCCCCCAGCCCTCAGATAATACTCTGATGCATGTGTATTGTGTGGGCTTCTTGAGTTACCAGAGGGATGAAAGCTCCAGAAGTCCACAGTTTATAATTTATTAACACATCTTTTCTTAGCTGCCTCTCTTCACAATCGCAATTTCCGATTCCCCTGCAGCCCTGCAGGCATTTCCTAGGATCAGCTCCCAAATAGACCAGTTCCACATGAATTCCTGCCTCAGAGTCTGAGCCTGGGGGAACTCAAAACCAAGGCAGAGATCTGCCTTTCCCATAAACAGACACATGTGCCAGTGTGCACGGGTACACATGCACACACAATGAATTTTATTGGTGCGTGGCAGACATACCTTAACGGTGTCCCCAGTGAGTCATGCCCTTTGTTTACTTCTTTCCCCTTTAGAGTGGAGGGAACCTGGGACTTACCTGTAGCCAAGTGAATATAAGATGATTCCCCCTGTGACTATGTTCCATTACAGCAGACTAGAGGCAGAGATTCTCTCCAGTTTTGAAGAAGGCAGCTATGTTTGAACTGTCTATGGGGTTCACAGGATAAGAACTGTGGCTGGCCTCTAGGAGCAGGGTCTGGTTTCTAGCCAACAGCCAGTGAGAAATAGGGACCTCTGTCCCACAACCGTCAGGAGATGAATTCTGTCAAAACCCAAGTCTGGAGCGGATTCTTAAAGCCTCTGATGAAAACACAGCCTTGCTGACACCCTGACAGCATCTTTACAAGACCTCGGACAAGAGAACCCAGCTAGGTCATGTGTACACCTCGGATGCACAGAAATTCAGAGATGATAAATGTGCATTGCTTGAAGCCGCTAAGTTTGTGGTAATTTGTTATGCAACATAGAAAACTGTTCTCTATGGGAACTTCTGAACACAGCTGGGGCATTATTTCTTTCTACTCTTTAGGAATTTGTTGGCAAGGATGTGACCTCAAGGTGCCTTTAGTGCCGTTCTTTCTTTCTCTCTCTCTCTTTCTTTCTTTCTCTCTCTCCCTTCTTTGCTTCCTTCCTTCCTTCCTTTTTTCCTTCCTTCCTTCCTTCCTTCCTTCCTTCCTTCCTTCCTTCCTTCCTTCCTTCCTTCCTTCTTTCTTTCAAGATAGGGCCTCACTCTGTTGCTCAGGTTGAGTGTAGTGGCATGATCATAACTCACTGCAGCCTTGAACTCCTGCCTTTCAGCCATCCTCCTGCCTTGGCCTCCTCCCAAGAAGCCGGGACTACATGTGCCAACCACCAGGCACAGCCCACTTTGCTCTTTGATTTGTTTTGAGAACAGCCAATATTGCCACCCTTTCTTGTTCCTCCTGAATGATTTTTCCTGAAAGTAAATATTAGGATGGCCCAACAATTCCCTGGTGAATACGTATGTCTTCAATAATGCTTCTCCATCATTGCTTCTTCAGGGCTTGCCAGCACAGCCTGATTTTTCCAATGTCAGGACCAGGTCAAGGCTCACAGGACCTTGTTCCATGGCTCGTTTCACAAGTCTGTGGGATAAAGTTCTGTCCTTCCTGAACACGAATGTCAGATATTGAACTTATGAATTTGTGCAATCCTCTAAAACGCTGTAAAGCTGAAGCGCTCTCCTCTGCTATGAGGAATTTGCCAGCATTATTCGGCAGCTCTGCGTATTTCCAAACACTGTTTTACAGGCTTCCAAGAACTTCCCTGCAGCTGTGGAGGCATTTTCTGGAGTGGAACCACGTTAGCCTCCTCTTGTTCTTCCTTTCTGACATCTGCACTCTTTCCAGTCAAGATTCAAATATTTCTTCCTAGAGAGAGTGATGGGGGAAGCTTCTTCTGTCATCTCAGCATTTCAATCTGGCTAAAGAGAGCTGCCCCTTGGCTGTCCCACACGCCAGCCCTCATCTCTGTTGGCTGTTCCCAGCTTGGGCAATAGGCACACTTGTGTAAACGAGGTCAGGGTTGGGCCTCCATATCAGCAGTCTCCACACCTGCGGATTCAACCAAATGTGATAGAAAATATTGAATATTATATTATTAATAAAAATAACAATATAGCAGTAAAAATTAATACAAATAAAAAACAATAGAGCATAACAATTATTTACATTGTGTTAGGTATTATAAGTAATCTAGAGATGATTTAAAGCATTTGGGAGGATGTAAGAAGGTTATATGCAAATACTACACCATTTTGTATAAGGGACTCAGGTATCTGAGGATTTCGGTGTCCGATAAGGGCCTAGAACCGATCGCCCACAGGATACTGGGGGATGACTGTACTGGGTTCTCTCATGCCTCAAAAACATTAGTCTTTTGAGAAATTTAGACAAAGTTAGGATCTTTAAAAATCACTTTCTAGTTATTTCCCTTCTCTATTATCACACTGGAAGTCAGAAAAATTAATATCCTATTAAAGCTGTAGTCACTTTGTCTTCTCCTGTGAATAATTTTTCAAACTATTTTATATTTGCCCTCATTTTTTAAAAGTCTGCAAGTAGGATCCTTTCAAACTCTGGCTCATCACAGTTCGCGGGTGTTCCTAATACCTGAGCATCCACACCGCCCACGAACCTTTCACAGGAGCAGGTTGCTCTCTCTAGTGCTGGACTACTGCTACTGTCACTCTTGATTCTGATTATCGGAGTCTGGTCAGGTACATTCACTTGATGCCTTTGTTCACTGACACAGGACGGGGACATCTGGTCAAGGTGTTTGCCCATGCTTGGGATCTAAGCCCGTCGCCCCTTCAGGTCCCCCTTTCATGCTCAGCCAGTATTCCCTGAAGCCCAGTCATTGTGCTGGGAGAGCTTGTTCCCAGTAGTTTGCAGAATCAGCCATGGGCTGAGCTGACGGCACCATACCCTCCCATTCTACAGAGCGCAGGGCGCTCCTCCTGCTCTGGAGCTGCTTAGGCAGACGATCCATCTCTCCCTGTGACAACTTTGCTTACTGTGACTCTCAGGAATTTTAATCAAGCCTCAAAACTTTCTGTTAAATCCTTATCTCAGGACAAAGACTGCCTGAGACAATACATAGTTGCCATAGATTGACAGCAGCCATTCAAATGTTTCTTTCTTGAAAGGGGAGACTCCCTACAGGAGTCTAGGGACACATGTTACTGTGCTCCTAATTTAATACCTGTGTTGACACATAATTTCATGTCATCCGTTCCACAATCATAAAAAAGTCATTCCCTCCATGCCCCCACCCCATCCATTTTTTAGATGGGAAAACAGCCTCAAAGAGGTTAGTGAGCTGTTTAAAATCACAGAGCTCTTAGTTGCCAGGCCTAGGATTGTAACCCGAGTGCATTTGACAACAAAATCCATACTTTTTCCTTGTCCTCTGCCATGAAGAAAGAGAACATAAAGACTTGCCTCATGAGCCTAAACACCCCAAACTGGAGCCCGTGCACCCTTTGTGCTCTGTAGAAATATGTTGGGGAGTTTGCTTTGCTACTGGTTCTCTGGAAAAATATTTATTTAAAAAAAATTTTGTGGGTATATAGTTAGGTGTATATATTTATGGGGTACGTGAGATATTTTGGTACAGGCATACAGCGTGTAATCATTACATCATGGAAAACTGGATATCTATCCCCCTCAAGCATTTATCCTTTGTGTTACAAACAATCCAATTACACTCTTTTAGTTATTTTAAAATGTGCAATTAAATCGTTATCGACTGTATTCCCCCCGTTATGCTATCAAATAGTAGGTCTTATTTATTCTTTCTAACTGAAAAAAAAAAATCTTAAAATGTATTTTCTTTCTTTTATTTTTTCTTTTCTTTTTTTTTTTTTTTTTTTTTTAGAGACTACAGACAGGGTCTTACCTGTCACCCAGGCTAGTGCAGCATTGTGATCTTAGCTCACTGCAGCCTCCAGCTCCTGGGCTCTAGTGATCCTCCCACCTGAGCCTCCCAAAATGCTGGGATTACATGCATATACCACCACTCTCGGCCTGTAATTTTTTTTTAACTACTTTATTGAGGTATTACTGATATTAAAAAGCTGTAGATATTTAATCTATACAACTTAATGTGTTTGGAGAAAAGCGTACACCTGTGAAACCATCATCACATCAACTCAATAAACTTAGCCTTCACCTCCAAAAGTTTCCACCTGCCCGCTTTGTTTTTTTGAACGTGTATTTTCATTTGGATAATAATGTGTATTTTAAAACAGAGTTTTCTAGATAACATGCTTGATTACTTTCTGAGAAATGTCTTGGGATTTCCATGCTGCATTTTGCATTTATGTTAAAGTTCATTGGCATCAAGTTCTACAGTAACTGAGATAATGGGAGAGAACATAGGCTGACTTCCTCTGGAACAGGGTGTGGAGTAGAGGCCAAGTGTTGCAGGGCTCTCAAAGAACAAAGGCCTTGCGCCACTTCACCTTTAAATAAAGAAAAGTAAAGTAATATTTCAGCCAAAAAGTGACTGTCAAACCCCCAAAGAACCTGAACCATAGCAAGGCATTCCAGGCTTGTTTTGTAAGCCAAGTTTAGTTGCAACAAACCCACATTCTCCATTAAATCAAACTTATGTGAGTTTGAAGTTTATTAGATATATAGTTTATTTCTATTTAATATGTCATTTTCTCGGTTTTATAAGAGCTACAAGCATAAAGGACATATACTTACTTTAAGGTTTGTATGAATTTAACATAAGAAGATAATTTTCTTATACACTGGGGAGCCACAAGAATTTTTCATTATAAAAACTCTCATCATTACTCACATTTGAAAACAATATTTTTATTAAAGTACAATAGCCTTATTGTCTTTTTAGAAACAAAATATGCATGTTATAAAAAGTTAACTCTAAAAAATGTAAAGAGTAAATTTAAAAGAGGTTACCTCAATCCCATCACTGCAAAAATAAACATTGTTAACAATGGTGACATAGCTTTAAATATCTATTTACATACATGCAGATGGAAGGAGAGAGAAAAATAATTTTAGATATGGGGATATAGCAGATGCAGCATTTTAAGATAAAAGTATCAGCTTTGATTTTTGTATAAAATAGGCACCTATAGTCAAACTAAAGGAATTGCCTTTCTTCAGATAAATGTTTGCAGTAGAAAATATTAGTATCTGAAGAAGCATTTTTTTTTTCTTTTGAGACAGAGTCTCGCTCTGCTGCCCAGGCTGGAGCGCAGTGGGGTGGATCTCGGCTCACTGCAAGCACCGCCTCCCAGGTTCACGGCATTCTCCTGCCTCAGCTGGGACTACAGATGCCCACCACCACACCCGGTTAATTTTTTTTTTCTTTTGTATTTTTTTAGTAGAGATGGGGTTTCACCGTGTTAGCCAGGATGGTCTCCATCTCCTGACCTCGTGATCCATCTGCCTCAGCCTCCCAAAGTGCTGGGATTACAGGTGTCAGCCACTGTGCCCGGCCCTGAAGAAGCATTGTTTAATCTTAAAAACCTCAGCTACTTTTATTAGTATAAGTAATACATGTTTCAACTTTAGAGAGTATCTATTAATTCCTTACTTCAAAATTAGAAAATTCATGCATTTATACTTTATTCTGTTTTCTCCCCCTTCATATTTCCAATATTATAATCTTTTTTTATGTTGTCATGGTTTAAAACATTCGCATTCCATTCCATTATCATAAATCTCAGTTACTCAGCCTTAACTCTGTAATTAATTAGTCACCAATAATTTTAACTTTTGTTATACCCAGACCGTTTATTCCCCAAAGAAGACCACCAGAGTCCAGAGTCAAAGCCAAGTGGCAAGGATCTTTACTGCAAGTTCAAACTTGGTCCCTCCGTTCCACAGCATACAAGAGGGCCCCGAACGATGCATGTGCTCGCTTTTTATAGCTCGATGTAAACAGGATATGTAAGGTTACAAAGGAACAGGGGAATTCTTTTGGTTACAGCAATACAATTGGTTAACATTTTAAGTTATACATTTAGCAGTTTTTTTATTGGTTCCCACGCTTTCAGTAAAACCACTCCACAAACGGTTGTGACCTTATCGGGGACTCTCCAGGTGGTGTTTTTCTAAAGTTGAGACAAATGGAGGAATGTTTGTACTGGGCCCAGGAAGTTGAGACAATTGGAGGAATGTTTGTACTGGGCCCAGGAAGTTGAGACAAATGGAGGAATGTTTGTACTGGGCCCAGGAAGTTGAGACAATTGGAGGAATGTTTGTACTGGGCTCAGGACTGAGATATATGTTTGATTTCTTACGTTCCCCCCTTTCCCAGGTACCTCTGGAGCCAATCTTGGGTCTTATAAGTCTGATTCTGTTTCCACGTCTACAGGTTGGTATTGGGCTCTGAGGACCATGAGCTGTATGGTGTCAAACCTTTTTCTGACAAACTGCAAAATTCGGTTAATAACACAGGGTCCTACGGTAAACAGAAATAGTAGGTTTAGCAGGGATCCAAGGAAGGGAGCTGAGAAAACATAAAGGAATTCCACCATTGGTTTGCAGCTGAGGCAAATTGCTGTTTTTTCATTTCTATGCTTAACTTGCATAACTGTTGGACCTGGTTCTCTACAAGCCCTGATTCATTTATGTAAAAACAATAGTCTTCCCTCAGGAACATACATGTACCACCTTTTTCAGCAGTGAGTAGGTCTAGGGCCCTCCGGTTCTGCAAGGTTACCTGAGCTAGGGATGTGAGCTGTCGCTGAAGGGAGGCAAGGGACTCAGCTGACTCCTCCATCGCAACGGCAAATTGTTGGTACAACTTGTTGCTTTCTATGAGGGTGTGACCTAGGGCTCCCCCTGCCAGTCTGGCCGCAATGAGGGATGTGGTGAGGGAGATTCCTGCAATGAGTGGGAGAAATATGGCTCGTGCAGGTCTTGGTCTAGGGGCTGGGTGAATAGCAGTGCTAGTCCAGTTACCGGTGTACCCCAGGAACTCGCTGGCAGTTAGTAGAGTTAACAGGGGGACTAGTGTGACAGGGAGACACAGTAGGTTGATAACAGAGGGACCAGATAGGGTCTTAGATAATGTTCCATTACACCAAAAGAATATGCCCGGTGGGGCCCTCAGGTTGGTATTAGGGGGCGTTACAGTGATGTTGCAGAGGCTAGAGTTAGTGCCTGAAAAACAGTAGGGAAACTTCTCCTGACTGGGGTTCCGATACAGTGACACATTAAGAATAGGGGCATTCGGAGATTCCGAAGGTTGTTAGTTTGGGTAAAGGATTCCCATGGCAGAGGGACAGCGGTTAGCGGTGGACACCCTAGGGTGGCACACAGAAAGCAGCCAGACAAGCTGTGAAGTTCCGTAAGGTTAGCAAGTTCTAATCCTTCTTGTAATAATTCTAACCAGGAGAAAGGACGTAAATCTTGTGTTAGTCTGTCTTCCTGTCATTGGATATCCCCATGGACCAGGGGCCGTACCTGAACTAGGCCACGCCACAGATAGAGGTGACTGCTAGGCCACGTGGAGGAAGAGGAATAGTATACAGCCCCATGTTGAGGCGTGGGCCAGCGGGAGTTCCAAGGGTCCTTAACTATCCAAGTATAGATGCCGCCTCTACCCTGCTGGTAGAAGTTCCACCCGGATTGCTCGTTCCACCCTCTGACTGAGTGCATTTTACAATAACTGTAGGGGCAGCCCGCGTTTTGGTGCCACCAACAGTGTTTACAATTGTATTTAGTTTGATCAAACTCAAAACATATCATTGGTACCACTGGTTTGGCTATCTGAAAACCAGTAAAATTTAGCAAAATTGGGTCACTGCACCCTGTGGAGGGGCAATCAGCACTGGCCAATAACTTCCCGGGCTTACAAGGTTGCCCAGGGTGGGTTCGGTTTTCATAAAGCCAGAATCTCCAGACAAAGGGGTTAGGAACTGGTTTTGTGTTTGCCCCAGCAGCCACTAGGGCGACTATCGTTAGGGTTAGACTACCTAGCTGCATGTTTGCGGTGAGCTATGCTGCCGGTGCAGGGTGAGTTTTAAGGGGTTGTTCTTAGCTCTGTCCACAGTCCACGTGGCCGGCGCTTCAGTCGCTGCCGTGATTGGTCCAAGAAGGTTGGAGGTTGGGTCCACTGATTTGACGTGGGTGTAGTGGATCCACGACGCGATGCCTTCTACCTTCAGGGCGGTGGGTGTGGTTAGGAGTACCTGGAGCGGTCCTTTCCACCTGGGTTCTAGGGTCTCTTGTCGGTGTCGCTTAACCAGGACCCAGTCTCCCGGCTGGTACAGATGGGCTGTTGGTGGGGGACTGGTCTCATATAGTTCCTTCAGCTTGGGCCAGATTTCCTGATGAATTTTCTGCAAGGCTTGTAGGGAAAATAAGAGTTCAGAGACATTTTCTGTTTCAGATTTGAGCAGATCACCTTTTAGGCTGGGAACCAGGGGTGGGGGTCTGCCATACATGATTTCGTAAGGGGTAAGGCCCAGTCTGTAAGGGGTATTACGGGCCCAGAACAGAGCGTAGGGGAGAAGGACCACCCAATTAGCGCCAGTCTCCATAGTCAATTTAGTTAAGGTCTCCTTTAAGGTCCGATTCATCCTCTCTACCTGTCCTGAACTTTGGGGCCTATAAGCGCAATGTAGTTTCCAATTTGCCCCAAGGATGGAAGCCAAACCCTGACTTACCTTAGCAACGAAGGCCGGCCCATTATCTGACCTTATCTGGATGGGGAAACCACACCTGGGGAGGATATCTTCCAGAATTGGCCGTCTCGGCTATATGTCTGATTTTGAGCTTGGAGCGTCTGATCAGGTCTATCATCCGCCGGGCACCCAGGTGGGTGGTTCGGTGGATGTGTTCTAACACTTGTTGTCCTAATTTTTCTGGTAGGATGGTTTGGACATTAGTATCAGTCCACCACCTATTCTGGATCTGTTTCAAGGGAAGTTTGTCGATCCACTGGAGATCTCGTTCCGAATAGTCAGGGAGATATGGCAAGTCCCGGGGGCCCGGATCAGGGAGCTGGAGTGCAAGGAGTTGGCTGGGAGCCTTTGCTACACTCCTTGCAGTTTGGTCTGCCAGAAAGTTGCCTTGAGCAATTGGAGTGGTTGGTTTCTGATGCCCTGGGCAATGTACAATAGCCAATTTTTCTGGTCTCCATAGGGCTGTTAACAGGGCTAGGATTTCTTGCTTGTTTTTTATCTCTTTTCCTTCAGCCGTTAGCAACCCTCGCTCCCTGTAAATGGCCCCATGTATGTGCGCCGTAGCAAAAGCATATCGGCTGTCTGTGTATACTGTCAGTTTCTTCCCTGCCCCTAAGGTAAGAGCTTGGATGAGTGCTATCAGTTCGGCCTTCTGGGCCGATGTCCCCGGGGGCAGGGGTTCTGCCCAGATTACCTCAGTCTCTGAAGTTACTGCTGCTCCAGCGTACCTCTGGCCTTGGTGTATGAAGCTGCTCCTGTCGGTGAACCAGATGAGGTCAGCGTCAGGAAGTGGGCGGTCCTGCAAGTCCTCTCGAACTCCGTGCACCTGAGCTAGTATCTCAGTGCAATCATGGAGTGGGGCGTCCAGGTCCGGGTTGGGCAGCAGCGAGGCAGGGTTTAAGGTTGTTGGGGGCAGGAAAGTTATCCTGAGGGGATTTAGTAGTAGTCCTTGGTAGTGGGTGAGCCGGGCGTTACTTATCCATCGATTAGGTGGCTGTTTGAGTACACCTTAGATGGCATGTGGGGTAACGACCCGTAATTCTTGACCCATGACAAGTTTATCGGCATCTTGTACCATCAGGGCCATGGCTGCAATCATTCGGAGACAAGGGGGCCACCTGGCAGCCACTGGGTCTAATTTCTTTGACAGGTAGGCAACTGGCCTCCACCAGGGGCCTAAGTTCTGAGTTATTACCGCCTTGGCAATACCCTTGCTCTCGTCCACATATAAGTGGAAGGGCTTGGTGACACCAGGTAGTCCTAGTGCAGGCGCAGAGAGTAGGGTGGTTTTGATCTGTTGGAAAGCTGACTCGGCTTCTTCTGTCCAATTAAATGGCTGCTGTCCCCGTGTTGCCTGATATAAGGGTTTAGCCAGCTCCGCGAACCCAGGTATCCATAGTCTACAAAATCCCGCCGACCCCAGGAATTCCCTTACTTGCCGGGTGGATTGTGGCCTGGGGATCTGCAGAACAGTCTGCTTCCAGGCATCTGTTAACCAGCGCTGCCCTCCTTTTAGCAGGTACCCCAGATATATTACTTCTGGTTTACAGATTTGAGCTTTCTTTGCCGAGGCTCGGTAGCCCAGATCCCCTAGAGCTTGTAAGAGACCCTTGGTCCCTTGGGTACAAGCTTCCTGGGTCTCGGCAGCAATCAGGAGGTCATCAATATACTGTAGTAAGGTTATTTCAGGGTGTTTGCGTTGGTACTCACCCAGGTCTTCATGGAGGACCTCATCGAACAGGGTAGGAGAGTTTTTAAATCCCTGCGGCAGTCTGGTCCATGTCAGTTGGCCACTTATGCCCCTCTCAGGGTCAGTACACTCGAAGGCGAAGAGCTTTTGGCTCTGAGGGGCTAAAGGCAAACTGAAGAAGGCATCTTTCAAATCTAAAACAGTGTACCATTGATGTTTAGGGCTTAGAGTACTCAGGAGGGTGTATGGGTTAGGCACAGTTGGATGTATGTCCATAACCCTCTTATTGACTTCTCTTAAGTCTTGTACAGGTCTGTACTCTCCGCTATTAGGTTTCCGTACCAGCAACAATGGAGTATTCCAGGGCGAGTGACAGGGGCGAAGGACCCCTTGGTCGAGGAGCCGGCGTATATGTGGTGCAATTCCTTTCTTGGCCTCTAGGGGCATTGGGTATTGATGTACCCGAATGGGGTCTGCCCCAGGCTTGAGTTCAGCAAACAAGGCAGGACGGTGTTTTGCTAGTCCTAAGCCCCCTGTTTCTGCCCAAGCTCCTGGATATTGTTGAAGCCAGGTTGCTATGTCCTGGTCAGGGGCCACTTGCTCCTGGTGGAGCCAGTACTCATCTTCCAAGGTTATAGTCAGGACCGGCATGGGCTGATTTTGGGAATTGGTCACGATGGGCCCCTCAGGGAGGAAATGGATCTGTGCTCCCATTTTAGTCAGCAGGTCTCTCCCTAGTAAGGGACAGGGGCTCTCAGGGATGACCAGGAAAGAATGGGTTACATTCCTGGCTCCGAGGTTTACTGTTCTTTGTGTTGTCCAGGGGTATTTCTTAATTCCTGTGGCCCCTTGTACCCACGAGGACTTGGAGGATAATTTTCCACTAGTTTCAACTAGGACTGAGTGCTGTGCTCCCGTATCGACCAAGAACTGAACTGGGGACCCCTCCACTTGCAAAGTTACCCTAGGTTCGGGGAGGGGGTCCAAACCCCGTCTTCCCTAGTCTTCGTCTTGAGTGACTAGTACGGGTGTAGACCTAGGAGGTCCCTGTCCTCTGCATTGTTTCTTTTTGGGGCAGTCTTTTATCCAGTGGCCAACTTCTTTACAGTATGCACATTGGTCTCTGCCCAGATTATCATGTCTGGGGGACTGCCTAGGTTGGGTGTTCTCTGGCCGTGGATGCTCTTTCTGTACTACTGCTGCCAGGACCTTGGTCATTTTTTCAGTGGCCTTAAATTCCTTTTCCTCTGGAGTATCTCTATTATTGTAAACTCGCTGGGCTATCTGAAGAAGGTCCTGACGCTGTTTTCCCTCTAAGTCTTCTAATTTCTGGAGTTTCTTTTTAATGTCTGGGGCCGCCTGATTTACAAAAGACATTACAACAGCTGCCTGACTCCCTGGGGCCTCTGGGTCTATGGGGGTGTACTGTCTAAAAGCTTCCATTAGTCTTTCTAAGTAGGTAGCTGGGCTTTCTGTCTTTTCCTGCAGAACAGAGTATACTTTAGCCAAATTAGTGGGCTTGCGAGCAGCTGCCCAGAGACCCGCCATTAGAGTCTGGCGATAAAGGTGTAGCCGTCCCCTACCTTCTGCCGTGTTGTAGTCCCACGCTGGCCTGGTCAGGGGAAAAGTTGCATTTATGAGGTCGGGGTTGGCAGTCGGTTGACCGTCGTCCCCCGGGACCAGCTTTCTAGCTTCTACCTGTATTCTCTCTCGCTCCTCCGTTGTGAACAAGATCCGGAGGAGCTGCTGACAATCATCCCAAGTAGGCTGGTGGGTGAACATGACACTATCTAGTAAAGCCATTAAATCTTTGGGGTTGTCCGAAAACCAGGCACTCTGAGTCTTCCAGTTATACAGATCACTGGTGGAGAATGGCCAGTACAGGAGCTTCGGGGTTCCTGTGTCATCTGGGGGTCCTATTTCCTGAAGGGGCAGAGCCACGGTGGAGTCAGGCGGCTGGGAGGGGCTACTCCGCAAAGTGCGCCCTCGTGTCCGCCCCACCGGCCCTCCTGAGCTACTTTCACTTTCAGGGGACTCGGGTGCACCGGTCGCCTCCCGTCCGCCTGCTTCCTCCTGCGACTCCACCCAGGGGGCTGGGGCCTGGGGCCCGGAGGGGTACGGAGGGGGTTCTGTGGACAGCACAGTGGGTCCCCACTATCAGGTAGAACAGGATGGGGGGGGCAGTCGGTTGCTTGGATTTTAGCGGCCGTGCAACCAGTGCCTTACAGGGTTCAGGGGCTAGTAGGAAAGGGGCCAGCCAAGGGGGCGGGTTCTCAACAAGGTCCTGCCAGATGAGGATATAAGGGATCTGGTCCGGGTGTCTGGCGCGTCCTGGCAGGAAAACCTTGGATTTTACTCTGGTGATGACAGGAAGACAGAAAGTCCCTTCAGGTGGCCATCCCACGTTAAAGGTGGGCCATTCAGAGCAGCACAGCGTGTTCAGCTTTCCCCTCCTCACCTCTATACTAAGATCATGGCCCCTCGCCTTAACATCTTTAAAATTATTTATGAGGAGAGATAGAGGTGTGCTTTGGGTATTACCCATCTTAAACAGTAGCGCCCGGAGTGGCGTCTGGAACAGGTCCTGCAAGGGAAAGTGAGTTACTGGAACAGGTCCTGCAAGGGAAAGTGAGTTGCTGAATATCAACAACAAGTTATGTCAGTCGCGAGCGTGCTCCAGAAATCTGGATCAGAATTAATACAGTCAAAAATCAGATGAGAGCCAGGGGACGTCTCCCACCGGTCTCCACTGGCCGTCCTATAGCGCGTCCACCAGGACTATGTCAGCTTTCAGCTTCAGTTACAGACCTCGCAAGTCACAGATACAGGTTCAGAACAGACACAGACAGACAAACAGGGATGAGTCGGCTCACCTATCAGCAGATCGATCCTAGTAGATCCGTTGACCAAGGGTCTGGTGGGCTTGGGGAATCCCAGACGAGCCCCCAGATGTTATGCCCAGACCATTTATTCCCCAAAGAAGACCACCAGAGTCCAGAGTCAAAGCCAAGCGGCAAGGATCTTTACTGCAAGTTCAAACTTGGTCCCTCTGTTCCACAGCATACAAGAGGGCCCCGAACGATGCATGTGCTCGCTTTTTATAGCTCGATGTAAACAGGATATGTAAGGTTACAAAGGAACAAGGGAATTCTTTTGGTTACAGCAATACAATTGGTTAACATTTTAAGTTATACATTTAGCAGTTTTTTTATTGGTTCCCACGCTTTCAGTAAAACCACTCCACAAACGGTTGTGACCTTATCGGGGACTCTCCAGGTGGGGTTTCCTAAAGTTGAGACAAATGGAGGAATGTTTGTACTGGGCCCAGGAAGTTGAGACAATTGGAGGAATGTTTGTACTGGGCCCAGGAAGTTGAGACAATTGGAGGAATGTTTGTACTGGGCCCAGGACTGAGATATATGTTTGATTTCTTACACTTTAATTTTTAATAATTACTATTACTATTTTTAATTATGTTTTTTCATGGCTGAGTCCTTTATTTGCTTCCTTTTCTGATTGTTTGGATTTCATTATTGGATAGTTCGTTTCAGGAGAGATTTTTGGGTTCTTGCATGCTTAACTATTTAGTGCCTTTTTACTCTATTACGTATAAAATTATTGTTCACACTTATTTCTTTCAGAAGTTTGTAAATATTGCTTCACTGTCTTCTGAAATTGAGCATTGCTGTTAAGAAGTCTGAGACTAGGCCGGGCGCGGTGGCTCGAGCCTGTAATCCCAGCACTTTGGGAGGCCGAGACGGGTGGATCACGAGGTCAGGAGATCGAGACCACCCTGGCTAACTCGGTGAAACCCCATCTCTACTAAAAATACAAAAAAAAAAAAAAAAAAAAAAAAAAAAAAAAAAAAAAAAAAAAAGAAGTCTGAGACTGACAAGATATTTATTCCCATGTCTTTGTCTTTATTTTTCCTGTGTACCCAATACATTCTTTACCCATAGAGTTCAGAAACTAAGATAGCATATATCTTGGTGTTTATCATTTTGAATGAATTTTTCCAGGAACGTATGTGTCTTTTCAATCAGCAGATGCAGTTTCAATGAAATTTTCTTATATTTTATCTCTGTATCTTTTTTCTGTTCTGTATGTTCTATTCTCTTCTTCAGGAACAGAAATTACACATTTGTTCTTTTATGTTTTCCATTTCTATCATTTTCTCTTTAACCACTTAAATATAACTGCTATTTTCTTTTTTTGTTGTGATTTTCTCAAGCCAATTCACTATGCCACAAGATTTTCTTTGTAATATTATTTCTCCTTTTAATTATTTCTACTGGCTCATTTCATTGCAATTTCTTTCTTTCTTCTTCTTTCTACAATTCTGCCAGATCCCCTTATTATTTCTTCTCTGAGCTCTTTTTGGGAGAGGGGCATGGTGTGGGGAAAAGAAAGACAGATCAGACTGTTACTGTGTCTATGCAGAAAGAAGTAGACATAAGAAACTCCATTTTGTTCTGTACTAAGAAAAATTCTTCTGCCTTGAGATGCTGCTAATCTGTAACCCTACCCCCAACCCTGTGCTTGCAGAGACATGTGCTCTGTTTACTCAAAGTTTAATTGATTTAGGGCTATGCAGGAAGTGCTTTGTTAAACAAGTGCCTGAAGGCAGTATGCTGGTTAAAAGTCATCACCATTCTCTAATCTCAAGTACCCAGGGACACAAACACTGTGGAAAGCCGCAGGGACCTCTACCTAGGAAAGCCAGGTATTGTCCAAGGTTTCTCCCCATGTGATAGCCTGAAATATGGCCTTGTGGGAAGGGAAAGACCTGATCGTCCCCCAGCCCAACACCCGTAAAGGGTCTGTGCTGAGGAGGATTAATAAAGGGGGCCTCTTTGCAGTTGAGATAGAGGAAGGCATCTGTCTCCTGCTCGTCCCTGGGCAATGAAATGTCTCGGTGTAAAACCCAACTGTATGTTCTATTTACTGAGATAGGAGAAAACCGCCTTAGGGCTGGAGGTGAGACGTGCTAGCGGCAATCCTGCTCCATAATGCATGGAAATGTTTATGGAGATGTTTGCATATGCAAACATCAAGGCACAGCACTTTTCCTTAAACTTATTTATGACACAGAGATCTTTGTTCACATGTTTTCCTGCTGACCCTCTCCCCACTATTACCCTATTGTCCTGCCACATCCCCCTCTTCAAGATGGTGAAGATAATGATCAATAAATACTGAGGGAACTCAGAGACCGGTGTCGGCGCGGGTCCTCCATATGCTGAGCGCCAGTCCCCTGGGCCCACTTTCCTTTCTCTATACTTTGTCTCTGTGTCTTTTTCTTTTCTCAAGTCTCTTGTTCCACCTGACGAGAAACGCCCACAGGCGTGGAAGGGCAGGCCACCCCTTCACATGGAGTGGATATCAGGTTATCTGTAATTTATTTGAATAAATACATCTCCTCCCCTTATTCCCTGGCTTTTCCTATTGAGCTGTCTGTTTGGATGAACGGAGGCAAGATGGCGCACTTCCGGGTTCTTCATCCCCCAACTTTTCCCGCGCGCGCGAAAATCCAGCCGGCGACCCGGGAAGGTGCAGACCAACTAGGCATGCGCCAGGTGATGTCAATCTGAAGAGACCAAGATTTACCTGGTCGCACCTGCGGAACGCCCCCGGACACGCCCGTGCCCCGCCTATCGCCCTCCCACTCCTAGAAAAGCCGCTCCGGAGGATCGCCACGCGCAGACTTCCCAGCTTCCCCACTGCGGTCGGTTCCCCACTGCGGTCGGAACTGTTGGAACTCCGTCCGAGAGCTGTACGGGTGACTCTGGGGGCCCCTTTTGTCGGGGGCCAACAGACCTCTCCCTACCCACCTTCTTCCCTTGAAGCTAGGTGACCAAAATAAACTTGCAGTTTTGCTCCTACCCTTGCCTAGTCGCTGGTTCTTTTGTACCCGCTCTGGTGGTCTTAGAAAAACAAAATAGTTGGTGCCGAAGACCCGGGAGGAGACCCCTCCTCAGGCCTCTAAGGGTTGAGGAACCTCCTCCTGCTCCCACGCAGCAGATGGACCAGGACCTGAGACCCGCTTCCCTCACTCCCACGGCCTCTCTGGGGTAAGTGCCCTTGTCTCCTCTTTACCTCCCTCGGCCAGAAATCCTGCGCAGGTCCGGGGTCCATTTGGAGCCACCACATGGCTCGGGAGACCCGTTCAGGACAGAGACGTCCGCCTGAAGGTAATCTCCACTTCGGCTTCAAGAGCCTCTCGTCTGTCTCTGCTGGTTCCAAAGGACGCTTTGAAGCCAGGCAGGGATCCATTCCCATGTCCATTGGGTCCATTGTGTCGGTAAAGAGGAAACAAATGGGAAACCCCCAGTCCAAATTTCCAAAGAGCACCCCCTTGGGGTGCCTCCTAGCCAATTTAAAAACCTTACAGCTTGAACAAGACCTTAGGAGGAAGCGGTTAATTTTCCTTTCCACTGTGGCGTGGCCCTGATACAAACTAGACAATCAGTCTCAGTGGCCACCAGAGGGCACCCTAGATCGCAATGTTCTGACCGACCTCAGCAATTTCTGCCAGCGGTTAGGCAAGTGGTCTGAAATTAATTACGTACAAGGCTTTTGGGCCTTACACTCTCGTCCCACCTGTGTAGCCGATGCTCTTTGGCCCAAGTTATGCTAGCCAAGGACGCCGGCCCACAGGAACCCGAAAAAGAGGAGTCTTCATTCCTTTCTGTTCAGCCGGAGGATCTAGGCTTTCCCTCACTTCCGCCCTATACTTCTCCTCCCTCCGCTTGGACTCCTCCTTCCTTTTCCTTACCTACTAGTAATCCACTCAGTCCCGTGCTTCCTTCGGGGCCCCCAACTGGCTGTCTTGAGTCTCCTGTCTCTGCACACACCTGCTCTAAGTGCCCTGCTGATGCCTCCACTCCTGCCCCACACCCTCCTACAGTGTTAGCGCCTTTGCGAGAGGTGGCTGGGGTGGAGGGGGTAGTCAGAGTGCATGTCCCTTTTTCATTGGCCGATCTTTCCAAAATTGAGAAGCGTTTAGGGGATTTCTCAGCTAATCCCACCGTCTACATAAAGGAATTTAGATACCTTTGTCAGGTCTATGACTTAACTTGGCATGACCTCCAGGTTATCCTAACCTCCACCCTAAACCCTGAGGAGCAAGAGCGCATCCTAGCGGCCGCCAGGCAGCACGCCAACCAACTACATTTAACTGACGCCACCATCCCACTAGGGGAGCAAGCAGTCCCCTCGGCAGACCCGGACTGGAACTATCAAGCAAACCAGCCTGGGTGCCGTAGGCAAGACATAATGGTTCAGTGTTTGTTGGCTGGTATGCAAACAGCCTCAAACAAAACTGTAAATTTTAACAAATTAAAAGAAATTATTCAAAATCCAGAAGAAAATCCAGCCGCATTCTTAAATAGGCTGACTGAGGTTCTAACCCAATATACCCGGTTAGATCCGGCCTCCCCTACAGGGGCCACCATTTTAGTGTCTTATTTCATTTCTCAATCAGCTCCTGACATTCGTAAGAAACTTCAGAAGGTAGAGGATGGTCCTCAGGCACCAATACAAGACCTGGTTAAATTAGCCTTTAAGGTCTATAACTCCAGAGAGGAGACGGCTGAGGCAGTGCGACAGGCATGCCTCAAACAGAAGGCCCAGCTCCTAGCAGCGGCTTTATGGCCCAGTTGTAACCCCAGACCAGAGAGCACATACTCCGCAGACTCCAAGGCTATGAAAGGAGCCTGCTATAAGTGCGGCAAGGCGGGACACTATGCCAACAGGTGTCCGCAAGGTCCCAGAGCTCCAACGCAGCCTTGCCATAAGTGCAAGGCGTCAGGACATTGGGCCAATGAACGTCCTAAGCCTCGTCCACCAGCAACCCCCTGCCCTGCTTGCCAGCAGGGAGGACACTGGAAGTCTGATTGCCCCACCCTGAGAACAGGTGCTGCGTCTCCACGTGACCCCCTTTCCCAGGATCGTGGGAGCTCCTTCCAGCTCCTACATCTGGACGACGACGACAACTGAAGGTGCTGAGACTCGGGGACCCCCATCACCCTCACCGAGCCGCGGGTAACTCCTTGGTAGTGGGTAAGACAATTGATTTTTTAATAGATAGCGGGGCTACCTATTCTGTTTTGCCGTCCTTCTCTGGACCTAGCCTTCCATCCGATATCTCTGTAGTAGGAGTAGACGGAAAGCCATCCACCCCACGAAAAACTCCACTCCTTAATTGCTGCCTGGCCAACAACTACTTTGCGCACTCGTTCCTCATTATACCCTCATGCCCTACCCCCTTGCTAGGCCGAGACATCCTGAGCACCTTAAAGGCCTCCATATACATTCCCACCAACTCATCCACTCCCCTTCAACCCCCTCATGACCTGTTGCTCTTGCTTTGTGCAAGTGCACAGGCTCCTCCTATGTCGCCCCCACCCCCCATCTTCCCTATTTCTGTACACCCTCAAGTGTGGGACACTTCCACCCCGGTCATAGCTGCTCACCACCCACCAGTTCTCGTCAAGCTCAAAGATCCCACTCGTTTCCCAAACCGCCCCCAATTCTCTCTCTCTCCGACACATCTACAAGGTTTAAAGCCAATTATCACGTGACTACTTAGCCAACATATTCTTGTCCGCACACATTCCCCCTGTAACACTCCAATACTTCCAGTTAAAAAGGCAGATGGAACGTATAGGTTAGTACAGGATCTTCGGCTAGTCAATGAAGCCACCCGTCCCATGCACCCTGTAGTTCCCAACCCTTACACCCTTCTGTCCCATATCCCCACCAATTCTACTTATTTTACTGTGCTAGACCTTAAGGATGCTTTCTTTACCATACCCCTACACACAGACTGCCAGTTCCTTTTTGCTTTCACATGGGAGGACCCAGACACACATACCTCCACTCAACTGACGTGGACAGTCCTCCCACAAGGGTTCCGGGACAGCCCCCATTTCTTTGGTCAGGCCTTAGCAAAAGACCTTGCCTCCTGCCCTCTCACTAATAGCAAAGTTCTGCAGTATGTAGATGATCTCCTAATCTGTAGCCCTACCAAACAAGACTCTCTTCTAGACACTGCAACTCTCCTCAACCATTTAGGCTCATTAGGTTATAGAGTATCTAAACACAAGGCCCAAATTTCTTGCCAAACTGTCATATACTTAGGAATTGAAATCACCCCAACAACCCGGTCACTAACTACCGACCGCATGGCCCTAATACGTAACCTTCTTCCCCCTCAAGATGCAAAAGAAATTCAATCCTTCCTAGGTCTAGTAGGTTTCTTCAGACATTGGATCCCCAATTTTGGAATCCTAGCCAAACCTTTATATGCCGCAGTTAAAGAAATCCCACATGGGCCTTTGTCCAACCCCAAGTTAATCTCGACTCATTTCACCCGCTTAAAAGCTTGCCTTCTCTCACAACCCACTCTCTCACTGCCTGATTTCCAGCGTCCCTTCCAACTCTTTACAGATGAAAGGCAGAAAGTGGCAGTTGGTCTCTTAGCCCAGCCTGTCGGTGACACCCACCGTCCTGTGGCCTATCTATCCAAACAGCTGGACCCAACTGTACAAGGCTGGCAACCCTGTCTGCGTGCGCTAGCAGCGGCAGCCTGCCTGACCCAGGAAGCAAAAAAGCTCATTAGAGGCAGTAACCTAACAGTCCTCTCCACACACCGTCTTCAGGATCTCATCTCTCATAAAAGTATTAGCCACTTAACTCCATCCCGGCTCCAACTTTTCCATCTCTTATTCATAGAAGACCCCACTGTTACTTTAGAAGTTTGCTCCTCTCTAAATCCAGCCACTTTACTGCCAGGCTCTCTTAAACCATCCCATACTAAACATTCTTGTCCTGAGGTTCTGGAGGCTCAGCCCCCCAGCCACCTACACTTGCATGACCAGCCCCTTCAGAATGCACAACTAACCCTATTTGTGGATGGCAGCTCCTTTATCAACCCTCAAGGAAACAGACAGGCAGGATATGCAGTAGTTACCTCTTCCACAGTTTTAGAGGCAAAACCCCTACCACAAGGGACCACATCACAGCAGGCAGAACTCACTGCACTAACCAAGGCACTCCTACTATCAAAAGGAAAAACAGTAAACATATACACAGATTCTAAATATGCTTTTCTAATCGCACACACTCATTCAGTCATCTGGAAAGAGAGAGGGTTTTTAACCACCAGCGGTACCCCTATTATTAACAAAAACCAAATACTCAAACTACTAGATGCACTGTCAGCACCTTCCAAGGTAGCCATTATACATTGTAAAGGGCACCAAACTTCATCTAACCCGGTAGCAGCTGGCAACAATTTCGCTGATGTCACTGCCAAGTCAGCCGCCGGATTTTCCACTCCTAAGCCTCCTTCTGCCTGTTTTCTCTACCCCAGTATGCCCCTAATTACACTCAGGAAGAAAAGGCTAAGCTATTACAAAATCCAACAGCCAAACTAGCTACAGGTGACTGGATCTATATTGATAACAAACTAGTTATTCCTGAAATACAACTCCATACCATTCTAACAGACATACATAATTCTTTACATATAGGACCCAAAGCCTTATATGATTTCCTAAATCCCCTCCTCCACTGTCCAACACTACAAAAACACTTACTTACAATCAACCAGCAGTGCTCTACCTGTCTAAGGGCAAATCCTCAAGGCGCATTGCGTAATCCCCATCCCAGCCATCAACTCAGAGGACACCAACCAGGTGAAGATTGGCAAATTGATTTTACACATATGCCAAGACAAAAAAAAAATCAAATACCTCTTAACCCTTGCGGACACCTTTTCCGGGTGGATCGAGGCCTATCCTACCAGAGGAGAAACCGCTAACATTGTTGCCTCTATACTCACTGAACATATTATTCCTAGGTTTGGCCTCCCGGTCACTCTTCAATCTGACAATGGTCCAGCATTCATCTCTAAGGTAGTCCAACAGGTGGCAGCCCTCCTACACATCACCTGGAAACTCCACATCCCTTATAGGCCTCAGTCTTCTGGTAAGGTAGAAAAGGCTAACGGACTCATCAAACAGCAGCTCACCAAACTCTCAATCGAAACCCGGCAGTCGTGGGTAACTCTCCTTCCCTTAGCCCTGACCCGGCTGCGGGCAGCACCTCGAAGCCCAACAGGCCTCAGTCCATTCGAATTAGTCTACGGACGGCCCCTAACCCTCCAACAAATACCTTCCCTGCCAGCCCCTTTGGCGAACTACCTCCCATATCTCACTCTTCTCAGACAACTCCTAAGACAACACGCTGAGTTAGCACACCCTCCTCCAACAGATGCCTACAACCCACATCTCTCCCTCAGTCTTGGGGACCAAGTATACATAAAAGATATCCAAGCCAAAGACTTACAGCCCAGGTGGAAAGGCCCATACATTGTCCTCCTGTCTACACATACAGCAGCAAAACTCCTAGGACACACACATTGGATTCATATTTCCCAGCTAAAAAGGGCCCCCACTGGGAACAATCAGTGGACATCAGTTCAACTTTCCCCCACTCACCTCAAACTTACAAAACTTTCTTAACTAGTTCATGCTCCCTGACCCCTGGCGCTTAGCTCGCTTTCTCACCCTCCTCTACATAAACCTATCAGACTTTCAATACATAACCCCAGACCCATATCTACCTCCAGACAATAGTCCAGAGCAGTGGTTCTCCCGTCTCCTAACCTTCATCGAACATCTCCACTGCCCAATCCTTCCTTTCCGTTATTCAACTCCAAATTCATCCTGAGGTAATCATACTCAGGCACCCAATGGATGCAAAACGGCCCCCATTGAAGGCTATTTGCTCGTGCAACTGCCCAATCCTTCCTTCCGTTATTCAACTCCAAATTCATCCTGAGGTAATCATACTCAGGCACCCAATGGAGGCCAAAATGGCCCCCATTGAAGGCTATTTCTCATGAAAACTCTTAACCATACAGCCACTAACTGATCCCTCTATGTCCCCGTGTCCTTGGTCCCCAGTCTAACTCTATACAGCCAGGCAGAAGTAGCAGAGCTTTTTCAAGCAACTTTCCATGCCACTACGCCACTCCCGTCAAAACGGGCTGTTTTTCTCCCTCTAGTTATTGGAATCAGCTGAAAGCCTGGCCTCCCTGCAGCCCGAACTACCTCAATAGCCTAAGTAGCTGCCCAAAACAGGCAAGCCTAGGCTTGTTACAGCTGAAAAGGAGGCACTTGTCTCTTCCTTAGAGAAGAGTGCTGCTATTATGTTAGCAAGTCAGGCCTAGCAGACACTAACATTCAAACCCTCAAATGCTTCCATACCTCGTCCCTATACTAATACTGTGCTTTATTTTATTCTTCATCCGTACGTCCAAATGCCAACCATGGGCCCCGACCTTAACAGCGCCCCTTAACAGCAGGAAGTAGCCAGACAGACCACGGCGCCCCTTTATCACTATTATCAATAAAAGGTTGGACTGTTTGGATGAACGGAGGCAAGATGGCGCACTTCCGGGTTCTTCATCCCCCCAACTTTTCCCGCGCGCGCGAAAATCCAGCCGGCGACCCGGGAAGGTGCAGACCAGCTAGGCATGCGCCAGGTGATGTCAATCTGAAGAGACCAAGATTTACCTGGTCGCACCTGCGGAACGCCCCCGGACACGCCCGTGCCCCGCCTATCGCCCTCCCACTCCTAGAAAAGCCGCTCCGGAGGATCGCCACGCGCGGACTTCCCAGCTTCCCCACTGCGGTTGGTTCCCCACTGCGGTCGGAACTGTTGGAACTCCGTCCGAGAGCTGTACGGGTGACTCTGGGGGCCCCTTTTGTCAGGGGCCAACAGACCTCTCCCTACCCACCTTCTTCCCTTGAAGCTAGGTGACCAAAATAAACTTGCAGTTTTGCTCCTACCCTTGCCTAGTCGCTGGTTCTTTTGTACCCGCTCTGGTGGTCTTAGAAAAACAAAACACTGTCTGTCTGCTTTCCTTTTTTCTATGCTAATCCTCCCCTTATTTTTGGAAGGTTTATTAATAGGTATTGTGATGATTCCATTTTAATGCAAAATACAAAAAAAGTTTGTGTTTCAATGAAAATTGATGCATTGTTTCTTTCTTTCTTTCTTTTTCTTTCTTTTCTTCTTTTTTTTTGGGGGGGGGGACAGAGTCTCTGTCACCGAGGCCATCTCAGCTCGGCTCACTGCAACCTCTGCCTCCCAGGATCAAGTAATTCTCATGCTTCAGCCTCCCAAGTAGCTGGGATTACAGGCACCAGCCACTACACCTGGCTAATTTTTGTATTTTTAGTAGAGATGGGGTTTCACTATGTTGGCCAGGCTGGTCTCGAACTCCTGACCTCAGGTGATCCACCTGCCTCGGCCTCCCAAAGTGCTGGGATTACAGACGTGAGCTACTGCACCCAGTCACAGTCCTTCTAAGTTAACAGATTCTAGTTGTGTTCGTTGTCTTAATTCTATCTTCTGAAGTTTTTGGAAGCAATAATAGTTTTAAATAAGATATGATCAATCAATCATGTATTTACTATTGACTATAAATTTACTATGATATAATACTATATTCTAGAACCTTAAAAAGGTTTAAAGTCAGTCAGTCATTACTCCCAAATCCAGAATTCCACCTGCAGGTTTCTTTTTGCTCCACCTTGTCCCTAAAATTTCCTCTCCAGCTGTCTTTCATGGGGTCCTTGGGCAGCAGGGCAGGGCTTTGAGGTTGCTCATAATCTTCTACTTTCATAACCTGTTTATATGTCTATACTGTCTGTTCCTTGGTTCCAACATAGCCTGAAATGACTGTCCTCAAGTAGGATACATATCTGATCCCTTATTATTGTGCATATTCTTTTGTTTCATATTCACTTACTTTTGTAAAAGTTCTCAGTGACTTTAGAGACTGATTCTTGACTTAGGGAAGTACAGGATCCAGATATAAACAGAACAAGATAATGCTGGAGCTGAAAGGGATTGTTTATTCCAGGGTTGTCAACTGGCCCCATGGGCAAAGGTCAACAGACCTGCTTTGTTTGGCTCTCACATGGTTGAAAGGAATTGATTTGCATTCTCATTTCCCAGTTCAAATTGCCCTTCACTTATTCACATCTAAGGAAACCCTATAAGCATTGGGATTTAGTTTAAGGCCCCCATTTTATAGATAAACAAACTGTGGTTTGGAAGAGAGACATATATTCGAGATCACAAAGATTTAAAATGGTGACAATAACATTTGCTAAGCATTTATGGCAGGCCCCATTCCAAATGCATTACATATCTTATTTAAATTAATCCTCAAATCCTGGAGAAAAGAAAACAAAGGCTCAGACACTGTAGGCGCAATGTCACACAGCCAGTGTGAGGCAGAGTCAGACAGTTCTAGTGTGGCTTAACTCTTAACCCTTTGCTCTTCCCATCATAATAAACTGCCATGAGCCATGGCTGGAGTCATATAAATAGGCACATCTCAGGAAACAATACTTACCTGAATTTTATTTCTCACATCAGATGCTTCCCCAGTCTCAGTTGAGACTCCTGGTTCTAAATTCTTGCAGTAAGGCGTTAGGATAAAATTTCCCAAAGCATGGTCCTTGGTCCCCTGTGTTGAGAACTATGCTGTCCTACTCCCCTTCCATGTACAGTGGGCCACAGAATAGGATTGTCTAGTTTGTGCACTGCACAAAAGTACACAACTAAGAGGGCAAGAAGGGGCTAAATTCCAGCCTGTCTTAATTCTGAGAGTCCATGGGGCTATGTCTTCTTACAAAGAAGGGGCATCTTTTTTTAAATCTATTTCTACAAAGGCACCATATGGCTGAGAAGTGGTCCTGCCCTTCAGGTGAAGCTGCATAAACTCATGGGCTCTAGAGGAGTAACAGGTGATGACTTCGCTAAGTTAATCATCACATTCTATCCTCCTTGCTACCTTAATTGGTTGGAGAATGAGCACATAACTCATGTAGGGCCTTTCCTGGCCAATGAGGCTTCATTTCGAGGCTCCTGTTTAAGGGTTGTGGATCTCTTTCCTGGTAGAGGTGAGGCTGGACCTGCTTCAGCCACCTTGCACTAGATGGGGCCAGATAATGAAGCTAATCCCCAGCAAAAATGGTCACAAAATAGAGAAAACTCCCATCTGGCAACTTTGTTGAGCTGTTGGTCAAGTTATACCTGAAGCTCAAATATACTTACGGACTGTGGAGTGACATAAACCCATACATTTTTTTTTTCTTATGCTGAAACAGTCTGGCTGTCAGTTGTGACCAAAGGAGCAGGGGAAGCATAGCACCCATTCCATACACACTCCAACACATCCCTGCTCCCTGTGCCCCTTCCTGGCTTTATGTTTTCACCACAGCTCTTGTCATCATCCCATACTCTGTCCTTTACTTATTTAGTTTGTTGTTTGTCTAGATCCACTCTCCATCCCTGATGAAAGGGATGGGGAGTAGATGATTGCAAGGAATTTTATCTGTTTTGCTCACTGATGGATTTTCAGCTTCTAAAATGAGTTCTTGGAACACAGTATGCATTAAATAAAGATGTGCTGAATGATATATCCACTCAGTGAATTATTGAGGATTATTAAAATTTTACATACATAAATGAAAGTCATGACAGTTCTAGAATTAACTCCGTACTATCCCAGCCTTCCAATAAGATGGGTGACTTCTTATCCATGCCTTTCCCAGCATATGCGCACATGCAGACTGTTAGCATTTCAGCAATTTCAGGGAAGGATCCTTGTTATTATTACATCACCAAGATGATCTTAAGTTGGTGATGCTCTTTAATTGGAACTATTTTTAAATATATTGTAAATATTTTTATAGATTGTAAATATTTATAGAATGACTTGACTTTATTTTGTCTTGGTAGATTTGCTATCTGTAATTTTTTGGATTTTTATTCTGTTCATCTCTACTTCTTTGCTATCATGAGGAATTTTTCCTCTTGAAAAAGCAAATAAATTAGGAGAGGGAGGTGGGCCATGGTGTTTTTTTTTTGTTTGTTTTTTTTGTTTTTTTTTTTTAACTTTCATATGTGCCATAGTCAGAAAAAACTGAGAGCTTCTACCTTTCTGAAATATTCTCAGCCATATTTCCTTTGCATTTTTTTCGGTTCTTACAGGTAATACTGCAGAATCTGGCACTTGTTCCAACAGGGTTCTATTGTTGTTCTTAATAGTCTGGTATTCCCAATTTATCTTTTATCTCTATCATGCAGTCTGATACTTTTGTTTGTTTCTCTGACAGTGACTTGCCCAGACCCCCTTGGGAGTTGGTGGTTTCAGTTTTGGTGAAGGTAACTATATGCTTTGAAAGAACGAGCCTTTTCCATTTGCCTGTCACCTTCTCTGAAATATCACTATTAGGAGAGTTATCTTTTGGATTATCCAGTCTTTTTATACTTGAGAGGAGCAATACATTCTTTCTGGTGTTTTCCTCTTTGACAACCAGAAGAATGACAAGGGCGTGATGGATGAAGGAAGAAGAAAGGAAGGGAGAGTAGAAGGAGAACTGGTTAGGGCCGAGGCTCTGTGTCTTCCATTTCCCTTTTCTTTTTACTCTTCTTTCAGCCAGCACTCAGTAGCTGGTCTTAGCCTGCTAATATGAGAGGGGAGTGTTCTCAGACTAGGGAATAAGACTCGGTGTGTTTACCAGTTGGCAGCACATCATGAATAAAGCAAGTGGCGATCCACACAGCCTGAACTGCAGGGCCAACCCACGTGGCCTCTCCTGTCTGGTGGCATTTCCCTCTAAGGAATGCGAATGTGATCATACCGCAGCCATACGCTGTAATCATTGAGTCCATATTTGTTTCTTTTTACATGACCATGCAGATTTGTGACCTAGGGAGTCATATATCTGTTTGTAGGCAAAATCACCTCCTCATTATTGAAGTAAGCACCCCGTAAGCCATTCCAAACCTCACAGGGCAAAGAGAGTCACACAAGGCCACACAGGTTGTCAGTGGCAGTGGGGGAGATGAGTGTCCAGGGTCCAGGTCAGCTCCACCATACCTGCTGTGACTGTCATCCCCCTCATAAGCTGAGAAGCACTCACAATTAAATAGCACCCACTTGCCCAACCCTGCTCAGAAGTTGGCAGGCAGGTCACCTGCATCTCTCCTCTCCTTGAACCAGTGCTGTTGCTGGGGTGGAGGAGGCAGAGACTCAGATGAAGGAGACGAAGAAGCACATGGGTGTATTTCTTGGTCTTATTTCACTTTTCCACTTTCACCACTACTGAACTGGAACACAGCAACCTCTTATATACACAGTGGTTTATTAAAGGAATGTATGGCCCACATCAGCCTAGCAAGGATTCTACTGGTAAACCTTCCCATGGCCAAAGGAAAAAAAAGCAGGAGTTGAGTGGCTGGGGTGGGGTATAGGCAATGGAGAGAGGGCAGAGGAGTGTAGAAGCTGAATGCAGCTAGAAGCTTGCTCCTGAGTTTCTTCTTCTGTCTTCAAATCTTTACTTCTTATGGTCAAAGACCCAGCTGTTTCAATTGGCTGGAGATGCACTCTTCTAGACTGCTCAAGACAGCCAGAGAGAGGGGAGGAGGGAAGAAGGATACTGTGGAAAGGGATGGCGGGGCAAACATTTAGAGCTAGAAGCCACTACTGCGCCATTGCTAAAGTTTCTGTCACTAAGCCTAAAAAAGCCAGTGCAGTAGGGGCCTTATCGCTCTTAGTTTGCTAGGTTTCCCCTCTGAAATAATGAGCAGATTTAACCAGGCTAGCAGAAAACAGAAAGGAAGAGCACGGGGCTATGCAGGAGTTAACAGAATCTTGATTCTTGCTCTATGGTCGGTACTTGCACAGGAAGTGTTGGTGCTTGTTGCATTCCTTGCTGCTCCAAGTTAAAAAGTCTGTAAGAAAATAAACAGACATTTAAATCCATTCAGTCCTGTACTGAGCTTGCCAGAGTTATCCGGGTGTTTTTCTTGGAGTTATAGATAAGGCGATATGACAGTTGACTTTTGGTGTCAACTTGGCTAGGCTATGGTGTACAGTTGTTTGATTGCTATGAAGATGTTTTTTAGATGTGATTAATGTTTAAATATCAGTAGACTTTGAGTAAAGCAGATGACCCTCCATCATGTGGGTGGGCCTCCTCCAATCAATTGAAGGCCTTAAGAGAAAAGCCTGGTCTCCCAAAGAGGAAGAAATTTTGCCTCCAGACTGTCTTTGGACTCAAGACCACAACATTAACTCCTGCAAGAATTTCCAGGCTGCTGGCCTGCCCTGTGGTTTTCAGACTTGACAGCCCCCACAACTGCGTGAGCAAATTCCTCAAAGTAAATCTTTGTCTCTCTATATATACATCCAACTACTTCTGTTTCCCTGGAGAACCTTAAGACAGATACTAACTTTCCCAATGAAAGAAAAACACTTTAAATGTCACACACCATGGCAAAAGCTCCACTCCAGCACTGCTTTTGAGGAAAGGCAGGGGTTGACATGAATCAACTGAGAACGAGGGGCTCTTGTGTTGAAGCAGGACACAGTGAGGATCTGAGGGTGGCCTTTCCTAGGCTCTAAGAAGCTCCTGTTCAAAGTTAAAAGAACTGAAAGCTGCTAAAGCCATTCACATCCCAACAGGCCATCTGGTTATGAAAAAGGACTGAGCCCAAGGCGGAGGTGGCCTTTTGAAGGACTGAAGTATTTTTGAGGCAAGATCCAGCTATTTCCCTCCCAGAAGCCAAGTTCCACAGCGTCACTTGTCATCCATGGGTGTCTGCAGCAGAGTGAGGAGTTGTTCCCTGGCTAGGTGTCTGCTTGGGCCCTGACCTGCAGATCTGACCCTGTTCCCAGTGTGTGTGGGGTGGGTGAGAGCTCTGGGGAGAGGAAGAGGTGAGATGTGCCCCTCCCACTCCTAGTTCTCAGAAGCCACAGAGGATGGGGCCTGCCCATGCCTGCATCCATAGTGCTCAGCGCAGGGGCCACAGAGTGTAAATGAAATGGGCCCTGCAAGCTTGTGGGTACTTTCACAGTGTGGGGCAAAGAAAATACGGCACAAGGCCATGGGCTGGGCTTGAGACTGACTCATCAGCCGGTCCTTTTGAGGTTGCTGCCCATTCAGCCTGTGGATAAGCTAGTACAGCAACTTCAAACAATCAAGCACAGCACAGCTCACCATGGGCACTAAGCTAGAGAGGTCTACTTTTCCCACCTCACCAGAGGCGGAGTGCAGGGAAAGGTGAGTGAGGGACCTTACTTTCCCTCTCCTCCAGGCCACGGAGCCATGAGCCCAGCTTGCACATGATAAACACGCCACATGTATTCAGATGATTAGGACGATTATTTCCTCCTTTTTATAAAGAGGCATTTGAGGCACAGAGAAGTAAGAGATCTGCACAGGGTCACACAGCTCAGTTAGGAGGAGCTGGGATTCTACCCTGGGCATTCAGAATGCAGAACCCATGCTCTTGACCTCAATGTATACTGAATATGAAATTTCTTTGCAAACTGCAAAATCCCACTTATCATTATTAAATGTCTCAAAGTGGACCAGCAAAACATCAGGAAAAATTGCAAGCTGCAATTTTCCGGAGTCACAAAACACGTTCTGATGTAAAGGGGAGGGTCAGAAAGGGTGAGAAAGAAACACACCAAGTAAAATACTCTGAAAATCTTTCTAAAGAGATATAAAAAAGGAATAGCTCTGTCACAGAGACAGAACAAGAATGTGTGTGTGGCTGTGTATTGGGGCATTAATATTATATACATTTTGAATGTAAAAAAATTAGAAACAGAGTGGGGAGCAAAATCCATTGTACTGATGTGGCTGAGGGGGATGTGCTTTTAAACTCTACCTTCCACCAGTTTTCCTCAAATCCTTGCTTCATTCCTTGTGCTTTTCTGCCTTGAGAGCCAGTGTTCTGATAGCCACGAGCTGGGTGAGTAACCGTGGGAAAGGAAAGGAACCCAAAGACGTGCTGTTCCCAGAGAGCTTCAGTCTTCTGGTTCCCATCCACACACACAACAGAGGCAACTTCGCTACTGAAGTTTGCTGATGTGATCATCGACTCACAGGGAAAGGACTTTTGTTTGAGAACTTTGTCCAGTGGGAATGTCAAAATCTGGGGAATGTGAGGGACTTGGGGAGGCATCTGGTCTACTGCTCCCAAACCAAGTCTGGCCTCCAGCCCCGGAGAGTCTGATGTTGCAGGTCTGAAAAGCGAATCCCTGATATTGGTATTTTTACAATTGTTCCTCATTTGATTCTTTTGTGCCATGGAGCCTCGCTTCTAACACTTTCAATGTGTCAACTGCAATAAAAACTACAATGTCCACCTTTTGCTTGGTTAACTCTGGCTATAAAGTTTCTCACTGCTTCCTGGGGTAGCTCGTTATGTGTTTGAGCAGTGCTAACTGTTCAACATTGTTTTCCTTGATTAGAATAAAAATCCACTTGTTGGTAGCCTCTGCCTATTGGTTTTGATTCTCTTCTTTCCATCTGAGCTGACTTCTGCCTTGAACAGCAGCAGCTGTGCTCTCACCGGTCTGTGAAAATCCCTTCTCTGGCTGTTGATCCCTGAGGGTTTTCCTCAGAGTGTGTCTCATCATGTCTGCTCTTCGCCTCGTGCTGTTAGAAAGTTTTCTCACTCTCTTTTTCCTTCTTATAAGTTTATTCCTCAGAAAACATTAAACTTCCCCTATGTCCTGCTGGGGGTGGCGGAGTCCCTCCCTTCCCCAGCCCAATAGCTGAGACCTCAGCCCAGGCCTGCCCCAGGCTGACTTCTTGACTGGCAGGGGGTCCTGGTGTCACCATGATGGCCTATTAGACCCACTGGGATATTCTCAAGTGTATGACCTTTGGCGTTGAGTATTCTTTAATATTCTGTGATCTTGTACAGCTGAAGTTTTCTACACCGCTTATTTGTCATGGTTCTCACCAGGGGGGGAATTTGCCCTCCACAGGAAACACTTGGTCATTCCTGGAGATATTTTTCACGACCTGGGAGGAAGAGTGCTGCTGGCTCCTACCGATTAGAGACCAGGGATGCTGCTCAACCTCCTGCAAAGTACAGGATAGCCCCCACAACCAAGAAGTACCCAGCCCAAGGTGTCACCAGTATGAATGCTGAAAAGT
Source organism: Rhinopithecus roxellana (assembly GCF_007565055.1). Taxonomy (NCBI): domain Eukaryota; kingdom Metazoa; phylum Chordata; class Mammalia; order Primates; family Cercopithecidae; genus Rhinopithecus; species Rhinopithecus roxellana. Next base: position 50,832,758 of record NC_044556.1, on the reverse strand, counting down.
CTAACTCATGAGCATAAAGACAAAGAATGAAAGCAGGCCAAGGAAAGGAGGAGGCTCATGCAAGTGTGTGCAGCCTGCACTGAGTTTCGGGCCACTGCATTCTGGGGACAGGATTCAGGGAAACAGGAGGGAAGAACTGAGGCAAAGCCCGGCTTTCCAGGGCTCATGGCAAACCCTCATTTTAAAGAAGTCAGAAGAGATTTATCTGTTTTCACCGTATATATTTACTCCCTGTGGTCTGGGTTTCCCAAAATGGGATCTATATCCCCCTCGTGGTATAGAATGTGATTTTAAAATAAGTGTATTTCAGAAAAAAATTGAATGGATTTAAAGAAAATATTGAGTAAATAGCAACAGCTGGAACATTGATATGACAAAGACTGTAAAGTGATCACACAGGACTGAAAGTTGGTAACCAACGTCTGTGGCAAAGCCACTGCCCTGCTGGAGAAGAGTTGTTGGTGTGGAATGGGGAGGGCAGAGTCCCCTGTGTCTATTTTTGCTCTGACTAGGTAAAGGGAAGGGTCTGCGCATTGAGGAGTGGTGAGGGGTGGCGCATTAGAACTTACTGTTATTGGAGCTCATCTCAGCACAGTGCTTGTTGCCACCCATGGACTTGCCAGACCAGGATCTGTACAGATACGTGGCCCCATCAATCCACTGCCACCGCTGCCTCGGCAACAACAGGAGATGGAGAGGCGTACAGCTCAGCAACCCACCTGCCACAGCCAAGGAAGTCCCTTCAGTCCCCTTTAAAACATGTTTTCATTGCAAACGTTGGGAAAGTGCAGAAATGCTTAAAGAAGGAAGAAAAGAAAGTCATTCCACTCAGCCACTAAAAGGAAAACGTTACCAATGTTACTGCAAGAAATAGAAATAGATGTAAGTATTTATTCCATCTGAATGACAGGGTTCTGACTGATAGCTATGTGAATACATAAAAATGCAAAATTTCTGATAGTCAAATAAATGACCTTAAAAATGAAATAATTGTATAAAATATTTGTAACAACTACGGTAAAGGATTATTCATTTTTCTGGAACATAATATTTAAAAAGAGAAAAAGCCATAAGATATTTATAGACAAATACTAAGGGATGAACACATGCATATTCATGAAAGAGGGTGATGAATGTGTGGTATCTTCAGAGTTTTATTAAGAAGCAGGAAGTATGGGGGTTCCCGCTTTATGTTCCCTGTGTTTGTTTGAGTCAACTAAAGAAGCCCCACCAAGAACCTATTAACTAAGACCCCACACCTAGACCTCAACAACAGCTGTTCCTTACAAAGACCGCTCATGTCAGTTCTTACAATAAGGTATTGATGAAAAGAACAGGAAGTTACAGTGAAAAGCATCAAGGATAACATAAAGAAAATTAGAGCATCAAAAACAAACAAACAAAAAAAGGCTAGCTGAAAGTTTTCAACTTTAACTCAAGATCCAATGGAGATTTGATTGATCTGTCTCATAATAGGCCTGTGTGTACACACACACACACACACAAACTTGTTAAGGCTTTAGAAAGCTGATAATTAGGCCGGGCGCGGTGGCTCAAGCCTGTAATCCCAGCACTTTGGGAGGCCGAGACGGGCGGATCACGAGGTCAGGAGATCGAGACCATCCTGGCTAACACGGTGAAACCCCGTCTCTACTAAAAAAATACAAAAAACTAGCCGGGCGAGGTGGCGGGCGCCTGTAGTCCCAGCTACTCGGGAGGTTGAGCCAGGAGAATGGCGTGAACCCAGGAGGCGGAGCTTGCAGTGAGCTGAGATCCGGCCACTGCACTCCAGCCCCGGGTGACAGAGCAAGACTCTGTCTCAAAAAAAAAAAAAAAAGAAAAAGAAAAAAAAAAGAAAGAAAGCTGATAATTTTGTGTTCTGCCTTTCAGGAGGGCCTGAATTAGACAAAGGTCTATACGTTTAAATCATATCCTCCACCTAGGGCCAGAACTGGGCCCCTGACCTTGAGGCCTTGGTCTCTGTCAGCTGGAGGCGCATCTGGAGAAGATCCACCCACTGTGTGCCCGTTATAGGCTGGGAGGCCATTCCTCAAAAAAGAGGATGCCAGCCTGGCTTTCCCAAGAGGGCCTTTGTGGCCAAGTCTGAGGTTACCTTCTGTGGGTCATGCAGGCCAGTCCACACGGGCTGGCTTCTCTGATAGCCACTTATGTACTTTGCTATGGTGCTGGCTTCCTTTACATTCAGGATAGATGCCAGGTGGGCTCCGTTTTCGTAAGACTGACACTCGAGCTACGTACAAGGAGAGGTCCTGTTAATGATGCCTGCATGTTTAAAGCACAGCCCTCTCCTCAGAAAGCTAGTGTGCCAAGCAGGAGGGACTCACGCAGCCCCCACTTCCTCCACACAGAGTGCTCTAAACCCCGCAGAAGGCTTCCTGCCAGCCTGGGAGATAACACAACTACCGCAGCGTTCGGTCTCGAGAAAGAGGCAGTGCAAGGCCAGGGCGAGAGATTGGGGGTCTAAGGACGTGCCCGGGGTCCTGGTCTTGCATCTCAGGGGCGTATGTGACCTTGACAAGTCACTTCACCTCTCTGAGGCTCAGTTTCTTCATCTGTAAAATAATTACTGCTACCTAGGACCTGTCATGAGACCTATTGTGTTATAAGACTGCATTTTGACAGATCTAAGAAACTGCTGATTGTAAAATGTGGCATTATTTTATGTCCCATGAAGAAAGAAAATAAAATCCCTGTCAATGAATCTGTGATACACTGTGACACAGCGTGTTGGTAGCACACACCTGATTTCAGAAGTGTCAGAACGTGAACACAATGTGCATCAGAGAACAGACGTTACGGCAGTGCTCTTTGCGGGACACCTCCAATACACTGGGCACCCCACCATTCCATCCTAACAGCAGCCCAAGGAGACGGGGCCCACCTTTAGTTTACAGATGGGTAGACAGAGGATCAGGAAAGGGCAACTGGACACAGGAAGAGAGCCCAGCTCTCCCTAATTCCTAAGCCTACATTGTGTTTATTTTAAATTATTATTAGCCTATGTTACATAAGAATACCACATTGTAAATTGTAAGCAGTAGTCTGTAACTTATTTTGACTTGCTAGTGAATGGGCATGGATCAATTGCCTAAACATGTGAGGTGATCCTCCAGAGGAGAGGAGACGGCTCCCGGTGCTGGTGGAGAATTCCTGCCGATTGAAGGTGAATGTGCCCACCCCTTTGCCTTTCCTCAACAATAACCATGCCACCAAATCTGGTTGGATTTGGGGGTTTCCTGGGCACTAGAGGCAGATATGTAACTATCCGCTTTGCTGCAACTTTTAAAACTTTCAGCTCTAATCCCAAATCTGTCTTACTCCTGTATGTCTGCATATCGATCCCAAATTTTTCCTTCTGAGGTCCTTTGCAAAAGTGCTGTCTTCTTTCACATCCAAGGCCATGCAATCTGAATTTTTCTTGTGGGTGAATAAATGGTAATCACTCACTGTTTTAAGGATTGTATGAAACACATGGCATGACAAATTCTTGTTCTGTAACCAGAAACCTAATTGTTCAATTAAACAAGGTAAATGTTTATATATATGGGCATGTGTATATAAACTTTATTTTATTCTCTTCTGAGGTTGTGTTACATGACAAGAAATTGAATTAATTCAATACAGTTTTAGTTTGGGTTGCTTAGGTTTTTACTGCTCCCATTCTTGCTTTTACTAATTTACCCAAGATTAGATCTGGTTACTATTTAATAATAATTTAGTCCGCACACTTACAAACCACTTACAATACCAGCATGCTTCACTGTAATTCTGTTTAATTCTCAGGCCCATGAGGCATGCCAGTCAGATGACCAGACAGCATTTATTGAGTGCCCACTGGGTACCAGCCACAAAAGATCCTGTGTCAGAAGGGGAAACAGGCTTGGAGTATGTACGTGATAGCCTCCCTCCCAGTCCACACAACTGGTACTGCTGGAGCTGTAACTAGAACTCAGGCCTCTGCCTCTCAAGCTCAGGGTCGCATGTCCATGTGCTTCTCACGTTGCCTCTATCAGCTTCCAGGGGTCTCAAGAGCCAAGGGCAGTAGCAACCCTGGTGAGGAATCAGGGAGCCTCATAGCCCTTGTTGGGTTTGAGGGGTCCCCTTTGGCCTCACCGTCCCAGCAGCCCCTCTGCATCCTGGTCCTGTTAACTTTGTTAAGGTTCAGTGTCAATCCTGTGGGCTGTTCTTTCTTGAGACCCTGAATTGGCATCTACCATGTGCCATAGGCTTTATGCAAGTTGTTTTAATGAATCCTCCTGACAAGTCCATGAAGTAAAAAGTATTATCCCACTTTCCAGTAGGGAAACAGGTAAAGGGAGGTACCTAGTGAATTGCAGAGTAGTGATGTAAACTCAGGTCTCTATTACTCCACGGTTCCCAGACATCTTCCTCTTTGTTCTCTTTGTTTTCACAGAGAAAGGCTATTCCTCTCCACGAGCTCATTTTCTTTCCAGGGACAGAGTCCGGGAAGCCCTTTCTTCGCTCCGTCTCTCTTCCCTTTTTATACAATTATTTAGGACTCAGCTCAGACTCTGCTGGGGTTGCTGCGTCAGTTATTCTCAGTGTAAACTTGGGCAAGTCATTTATACTCATGCTGCATTGAAATGTTCTGTTTCAATGTCACATTAACCCTGGGCTTTCTGAGGCCAGAGAATACGTTCATAGCCTCAGTAGCTGGCATGTGGTAGGTACTTCATTCTTGTTTTTGTTTGTTTGTTTTCTGTTTTTCGTTGTCTAGTTTTATACAGAGATTCTAAGACCGCATGGGCCCAGATCATGCCAAATGTACCCATATGACTCCCCTAATTAATCACAATTCGGCAGCATTGACTCCCCACACGTGGCTGAGATAACTTACTTTGACTGTCTATTTGGTTATCTCTCAGACAAAACTTCAATGAAATAAAATGGACACGTTTGTGGACTGTGTAGAGCAGTGGAGAAGTTTCCACAGTTTCTTGGACTGCTTCACCTTCTGTTGGCGGCTCCAAGGTGTCTGCTCCAGGCGTGTCTACACACCCCTCTCTCTGGTAAATCTCTTATAGCAACTCCATTATCCTTTCTGTGAATTCCTCATCTTCTCGTCCTCCTTTGATTGATGTGTTTCTGTCTCCTTTACTGACAGTGAGCTTGCTGAGGGTAGGGGCTATTTCCTATGTATCCGTATGTGCTTGTAGCCCACCTAGGGTCTGGCATACAGCACCTGCTTCAGCAATGCTTATGGAATTGAATGAGTGAACACACAACCCTCTTCTCTCCATTTCACCAGCCAAAGGGGCTTCTCTTCATAGTGCCCAGGAAGGACACTTGATCCTGAATCAAATGAGATCTGAGGCTCTGGCTGGTCCTTTGCTCTAGAAAGCCCAGGCCAAGCAGGCAGGCAAATTTCTTACCTCGGCATCAGACCAGTTCCTCAGCTTCCTGAAGTAACCATAGCAATTGGACTTGTGGTAAAACCATCCAGGAGCACAGCTGGGTCTCACGATGATATCTGCACATAAACAAAAGGCAATTGCACGTTATGATAGCAAAAACAATCAATTCCCAGACTTGATACAGTTCGCAATCAGGAACCCCTTGAATGAAGAGAGTCCCTTCATGAAGATTCCTGCTACACTGCCAAAAATGTATACACTTTACCCTTCTTCTGGCTTTTCCCAAAGGGCCCTAAGGCCTTTTACTAGTGTGACTGTGTTTCTGCGATTACTGGACACTGCCTCTGAACTGACACTAATTCCAAGAAAATGTCACTGCGGCCCACCAGTCAGAGTAGGGGTTATGGAAGTCAGGTGATCAATGCAGTTTTAGCTTGATCTGCCTCACAGTGGGTCCAGCGAGTCCAGTGGGTCCCCTGAACCCATGCTGTGGTTATCTCCCCAGTTCTGGAATGCATAATTGGAATAGACACACGTACATAATTGGACTAGATAGACACACATAACTGGAATAGATTCTCAGCAGCTGACGGAATCTTGTATGAATAGTGAAGGTCAGACAACTATGATTTAAGGCATCACAAGAGTGGATGAGGGACATAAATTGGTAGTTTGGGGCATTCCAAGGAGGGAGAAGTCACTTTGGCCTGGGAGACAAGGGATGGGTTACATGGCAACTTGATTGGAACTTGAGCATAGGTGGGCTATGTGTCAGTACTGGGGGAGGGAACATTTTAGGCAAAGGAAGCAGGAATGTGAGGGCATGCATAGAAACAGCAAGCACTTAAGTCTGCCTTAAGGGCTTAAGATACAGGGTGTCCTTCAGGCAACCAGTGGCAGAAATAGGAAAGAGCCAGGGCTTAGAAGCAAAGGAATCCATGATTCAGGGAGGCACATGATTTTCCTGCTAGTCAACTGGTGAATGGGCAATGTTGCTGTATCTGAAGGTTTATAAAGAGGGGGAGATGACTGGATGTACAGAGGCACCAGGTGATCAAGGGGATGTCAAGCTAGCAAGTGTAGGCTTTGTGACCATGTGGCTACCTTCTGACACCATGATGGGTGCAAAAGTGTTTCCTTCCATAAGGGACGTCCACAGACTGCAGCTGTCATAACAGTATTTTTTCTCTCCTCATTCAAATGATACTACTGTCTCTTATTTGCCCCACTCTTCTGTTTTATTTCAGCCCCTGCCCGTACATCTCCCAGGGCTCCCCATTGCTTTCAGAGGAGCTCTCTGCTCATCTAGCATGTAAGAGATTTTATAACCTGGCTGTATGCCCCTATCCAGCCACATGCTTCTATGCCACAGTCCCAGCTCCATCTTGGAACATGAATGCTCAGTGTAGCTTTAGATCCTTTGTATGTGCTATTCCTGGTATCTGTGAATAATGAATAATGACCAACCTAGCTAAGGCAAGGCAGGAAAGGTTTCAGTGAGTATGTCAAATATACTACAAACAAACAGCAAAGATATTCATGTATTTAAATGCTTCATCTTCTACTACATTCAGAAATATGAATATAATTTTATGATAAATAAAATGCAGCCTTTATGCCATTGCTATTACTACTAGTACCACTATCACCAGCTTTTGTAAATAAGATGCTTGACTTTCTATCACCTCTCTGTTCTCTCCCTGTCTTTGTAGTCTCCATCTCTGTCTCTTTTGTCTCTGTGTCTTTGTGTGTCCCTCCTTGTCTACGACTGTCTGTTTTCTGCTCTCCTTCTTTTTTCTCCCCCTTCTTGCTCATTTTCTATCTCTCTCCACTCCCCTTTCTGCCCCTCACCCTGCGAGGTGCTTTCTTGGTGCCAGGCACCATGTTAAGTGTTTTATCCGTATTGTATTTTTATCAAGATTGCTTGAGGAGGTGAGGGAACAGGCTCAGGGTGGTCATCTGCCCAAGAAAGATACAAAAGCTGCTTTGCAGATCCCGTTCTCTATGACTTCAAAATCTATATTACTGCTACCAGCCCTCCCAACCTTTATAAAAATAAGAAATTCAAAACTTAGAAACAGAAATAATTAACTGGGCTGCCTTGATTATTTTGTCAGGAGGAAAAGAAATCCTTGCACTTCAAGGAAAAATTGATCTTCTTAAGAGAAGGCTGGCCATTGATTACCAGAGGGCAGATATGACATGGGCTTGAATTTCAGAAAGGGACAGCTGCGAAAACATGCCTTCCGTTGTAATACCGGTGAGACTGTTCTGAAAGAGGTGGCAAAGAGGAACCCAAATCTCTGACCTTTGGCCCGAGGACAAAGACCCCTGGCATCACACCTGGGGCTCCTGGTTTGGTCTTGTGCCCTCTGAAGCAACTCTCCTTGGCATTCTGTGAGCAAACATATTAGGACAGACCCTCTACCACCATGGTCCTTGTTTCCCTGGATCCAAGCCGTGAAAGCAGAGGGCCTAGGGACACACGCGGAGGACTTGGAGGGTCAGAGTGGTCAGAGTGAAGAAGACCCAAGACCATGCTGGAGCCCAGACAATCACGACTCTATCTCTTCTCTTTCTCTCCTTTCTCTGACTCTCTTTGTGTTTCTCTGAGTGTTGCTCTCTGTCTGACCATCTCTCTGTGTTCAATTTTCTGTTTGTGCATCTCCGTCTTTGATTTTCTATGCATCTCTCAGTTCTCTCCCTGTCTTTGTACTCTCTGTCTCTTTTGTCTCTCTGCCTATGTGTGTCCCTCCTTGCCTATGACTGTCTGTTCCCTGCTTCTCATTCTTTTTCTCCCCCTCCTCCTTCCTCCCTTCATCTCTCTCCCCTCCCCTCTGCCCCACACTCTGCAATGTTGCAGCTATGGCTGTGAGCCCCCTGGTGGAGACATTTTAGCTCCTAGATATGCAACTAACAGCTGCTCTGCTGTGCTGTGGCTCTGCCTTCTGCTACCCCACTCCCATTGCCCAGGTTGGAGTGCAGCGATACCATCTCAGCTCACTGCATCCTCGACTTCCTGGGCTCAGGTGGTCCTCCCACCTCAGCCTCCCGAGTAGCTGGGAGCACCCACCATACCAAGCTAGTTTTTTGTACTTTTTTTAGTAGAGACAGAGTTTCACCACGTTGCCCAGGCTGATCTCGAACTTCTGGGCTCAAGTGATCTACCTGCCTTGGTGTCTCAAAGTTCTGGGATTACAGGCATGAGCCACCGCACACGGCCTTACTCCACACATTTATTGAGCATTTACTATGTACCCGAGGCAGGTCCAGACCATTTACATATATTCTAATCATCTTCATAATGACCTTGTCATTATTCCTATGTTCCAGATGAAGAAGCAAAGGCAGAAAGAAGTCATCATGTCCCAGGATCCTACAGCAAATAAATGATAAAAGCAAGATTTGACCCCAGGCAGACAGTCTGACTCCAAGTCTTAGTCATCTTAGTAATGATGCTCAAGTTAATGCTTTAAATCCTATATGGGTCAAGCACATTCGTTGAGATTATTTTGTTTAATTACCAGAGCCTCCCTGAGAGATAGGTGTGGATAACCATTTCCATTGTACAGAGAAGGGAACCTCCTCACAGGGGTGAGTAAACTACTGAGGTTATCCAGATGTGGAGTGCGGTGGAAACTGGGAGAGAAGTCAATGTTTCCTCAGAACCTTGACCCCACCTTACATGGTGCTAGAGCCCCTCATCTCTACACATGCATTGTCAAGAGGTTTCAGCTTCCAGCGTCTTGCCTGGACGACTCTAATACTCTTTCTACTCCATCACTTATTACATGTGTGACCTTAGAAACGTGATTTAATCTCTTTTAGCTTTACTTTTCTTGTCTGTACTAGTGGGATCAACAATATATGCCTTCTTCACACAGTTGTTGGGAGGATTAATTAAGATAACTCACGTACGGTGATTAGCACAGAGCTTAGTGTATAGGAATTGTTCGATAAACAGTAGCTAGTTAAAACCTGAAACTATTAACACCCATCATCATTATTATGTAATAGTTTTGAAAAGATAAGCCAGATGAAGTTATTTTAGTGTCCATAAATGATGTTGCTCTATGTCTCCCCGCTCACTGAATTAATGCCATGAATTACTTCAGGTGAAGGGCAGGTATCAGGACAAAGAACTCACTGTGGAAGCAACAAGAGTCTAATATTCACTGAGAGAGAAAATCAATTTCTAAGTCCCCTCTATTTCTCTTAAGTAGGGCAGTGCAAAGAACATTTAGGATATGTCATAAGGGAGGATCCACCAAGATAGTAAAAATAAGTAGAACGTCCTTCTACAGCTGGGAGGGAGATCTACCTGGAAAAGAGAAATTGAAGGATCTGTAGTGAGTGTTGTGTCTACATTTCCTCCTCAGGAGAGAAGCCAGAGAGGTTAGTGAGATCCCCAGGGGTGGGAAGAGGGTTGTATCACATTCCCCAGGATGTAGCTTGGGCAAATTTCAAGTTTCATTAAGGAGGCCTGAAGTCAGCACAGAACAAGAGTGGCAGGGAACCACCTGGCCATGTAGAAATGGCCACAGAAGACAGCTCTGCAGGAGGGACTCAAAAGCAGCCCCTCAGAGCCTTGCACTCTCTTGTACTGTTTCTCTCACATGGCTGAGTTCCACAGGTCCTGAGAAGCCTGAGATAGTTCAGCGAATGGGTGTAGGGTTGGCAAATAGCCATGGAGGACATATTAAGGATAAGCTATGACTAGGACCACCGACTGCAGCCGTAGGGGCCAAGACGATGCCCAAAGAACCTTGCTTCTCTTCGTATGTCCTTCCAAACCATCCTACCATTGGCCGAGGGCATTCCCCAGCAGTAGCAGTGCTAAGTAACAGACAGCACTGGACCCCTCTGGAAGCCCTCTTCTCAACAGAGGCAATGCTCAAACATGGATTCTTCACTCACTCTTGCATGCCCAACACCCAGCAAGGCCACATGAGACTGTGAAAGGCACTAGAAGCCCAAACATCACTTAGTCTTACTGTGTGACGTTGGGCAAATCTCTACCCTTTTCTGGAATCCATTTTCCTTGTGAATAGAACAAAGAAACTACACCAGATGAGATCACATTTCATTTCCTTCCATTTCTGGTATTCTGTGACATTCCTTCTTAGCTCACTTGTACAATGTTCCTCCCCTGCTTTCTCTATTGGTGGATTCTACAATATTGCTACTCACTTTGTTGCCATGTTACTTTGCACTTGATGTGTGATCTATAAATGTTTAAGCGCCATCTCTCCAACTCGACTGTAGGTCCCTTGCAAACTGGAATCCCTAATAATGCTCAAATGGTAAACCAGTGCATAAGCATTGAGGAATTCTGATTATGGCTATGACTTATTGACAATCTGCTAGGCAACAGGTGTTTTAAACACATTATCTCTGCCCTTCACAATAAACTTGCTAAATTAATGTTATAACTTACACTTAACTGATGATTTAAGTATGGGTTATAATCATATGGAATTGGGTTTTGTTGGATTCTAGAGCCCTTGAATTTTTTAGTACTTGTCTTTGTTTTTCATCTCCATGTTTAAAAACCTATTTCCTGCAGTTCCTACATGTTTTTGTGGGTGAATGGAAGGGTGTCCCACGTGGGCTGTGTGAACACTGGCTGTGGCTCAGTTCCAGCTACGTGATGGATACTCACCGCCCGGGACTCCTATTTTGGCCAGGCAGCTCAGCAATAGGAGCAACCGCATGCTTCTGGAAGCCATCTTCCTCCTCCCTTGAGGATGTAGCTACTGCAAGGATCTCAGAGACCTTACTAGCACTTCTTTAAAACTCCTGGGTTCTCCTTGATCTGCAAATCTGAACACATTTGCACAGGTGAGAAGGACCCAGGAATCTAGATGCCGACTCACATATGGAGGAAAATAATACAATATTTTCCTGGCTAAATCCAGACTTTATAATGAAGGGAATCTCAAGTTAGATGTACAGGTTAGAAACTTTTAAGAGATTTTGTTCTTACCTGCAAGACCTCCTGGGCCGGTGCCAGAGATTTAACTATAGCAGGCTGAACAGTTTCACAGTCTGAATAGAGGCAATTTGTAAACCACCGAGCACTCGCCCCTGTTAGCTTCAGGAGAGCCAGCAGAGGGCGCCCAAGGCAAGCTTCCTCACGGATAAGGCAGATATGGGCATTTTGTGTCAAGAAAATCCAATAGAGTGGCTCCGACATTGAATTTTTTTTTTTTTTTTTTTTTTTTGAGGCGGAGTCTCGCTCTGTCGCCCAGGCTGGAGTGCAGTGGCGCGATCTCGGCTCACTGCAAGCTCTGCCTCCCGGGTTCACGCCATTCTCCTGCCTCAGCCTCCCGAGTAGCTGGGACGACAGGCGCCCGCCACTGCGCCGGCTAATTTTTTGTATTTTTAGTAGAGACGGGGTTTCACCGTGGTCTCGATCTCCTGACCTTGTGATCCGCCCGCCTCGGCCTCCCAAAGAGCTGGGATTACAGGCGTGAGCCACCGCGCCCGGCCGACATTGAATTTTTAAATGTTAAAATTAAACGTGAGCACAGTGTCCAATACCCACATTTTACAGAAGAGAAAACCTGAGGTCAGTAAGTATGAAGTCATTTGTTCATGGACACCAGCTACAAGCGGATCTGACTCCATCAGCACTCTTTCCTTTACACTTAGTTGACATCATTTTTAAAAATAAAGAACATGGCTTTATCTTTTCCCCATTAGCAAACAACACATGAGCTATTAGAAAATTAATGCAAAACTAGAAAATAAGAAGTAAACCCCACGTCCAGGAGATAAATAATTTGGTAAGTAGCTTACAGATATCTTTCGTGTACAATTTTATATAAATAGGATCATATCGTCCTATAACCTGGTTTTGTTTCTCAGAAAAAGATTGATTGTAATACATTTTCTTGCACTCACATAACTTTAATGCATTTTTAATTTTTTCTTTAGTATAAATTCTCGTATGTAGGGTTGTGGCATCACACAGCATGCACATTGTCATTTTAATACCCTTTGTTAAATGTGGGGGCTGTGCCATTTACCTCATTAATAGAGCACTAAAAGGATTGGTTCCCTAAGCTCCCAGTGAATGCTTAATTTTGTCAAATTTTTGGTTAATTTTGGTATATTAAAGAATCTTAGTGATTTAAAATATTTTACAATTACTAATGAAGTTGAACATCTTTTTATATAATGATTTGCTTTTTGTATTTGGTGAATTTTCAGTTTACAGTTTTGCGCATTTTTCTATTTCATTGTTTTTTTCTCCAATTCGTGAGATCCTTTTTGTATGTTTATTGCATTTCACGTGTTACTAATAGGATTTCTCAGTTTGTATTTTTCTCTTATAATTTTTGCCATTCTGAAATTTTCAAAAAAATTTTTTTTATGTTTTTAAAAATATTTTTTAAATTTATATCAAAAGACTGCCCATTACTGTCCCATAAGGTTAAACTATTTATCAGTGTTCTCTTCTATTTTCATCTGTCTGGGCTTTGTTTTAATATAAGTATGAAACTGAGTTCTGGATTTCCCTCCCAAATAATTATTAAAATGAGTTAATTCATTGAATCCACATTTAATCATACTTTATGATTAAAAAATCTGAACATACAATCTAACTCTCAAATAAAGTGAACTGGCATTCATCGAATGCCTACATGTCATGTTCATAAGTAAGCTGCACTGGGCCGGGCGTACTGGCTCATGGCTGAAATCCCAGCACTTTGAGAGGCCGAGGCGGGTGGATCACCTGAGGTCAGGAGTTCGAGACCAGCCTGGCCAACATGGCAAAACCCTGTCTCTATTAAAAAATACAAAAATTAGCTGGGTGCGGTGGTGTAATCGCAGCTACTCAGGAGGCTGAGGCAGGAGAATCACTTGAACCGGGGAGGCAGAGGTTACAGTGACCTACCAGACTGCAGAGCCAAGATTTAACCCAACAGCTTGACACTAAAGCCAATGCTCTTTACAGTGAAGGAAGAAAAGAAGGTAAATAATTTAAAACAAACAACACAGCAACAGAAAGCCTGACAAGCCTCGCTAGAAATACAATTTTTCATTTCCGGCCTGGCTAATAGCTGACAGAGGAAAACAGATGTTTAAAGAAAGCCCCCCATCAACAACCGCAAAGAGGATTACCTGTTTGGCAGCCAAGACTCTGAGGGCCCCTGCCTTCTTCAGTGTCTCCAGTGGTCCCTGTCACAGTTTCCAGAGCTTTTATATCTTCTTGCCTCAGGAGTTAATAATCTTTACTTTAATCATAAAGCAATAATATTATTTGAGAAAAATAATCCATCCATAAAAGCCTTATCTACAGTGAAAAAAATGAATCATATGAGAGACGACTTGAGAATGTACATAAGGTGTGCTCTGACTAGCCAGGAAAAGAACTTCTCCCTGTGTGCAAACAGAATCTTTTCTTTACATCCCGTTATTAAAACTGACAACATCCTGTAATCTGTTATAAGCCCATCTTCCTCTCCCCTTAAGTTACTTTTTCATGGCTGTCTTTTCATCCCTTGGTATTGTGGATTTCTTTTATTTCTCTTTTACTTCTAGAAGGATTTTCTATCAGGGTCAGGCATGGGTTATGACCCATGCGGTGGGACTTGAGGCCCACACACAGATTTTCCTCCTAAAGCACCAACTCCACTCCCTCAACATGCATGGGTTTCCTCAGAGATCTGCTATTTGAGCTTCTCCTGCGGAACAAGGGTGATCATGTCAAAATAGCTTACATCAACAGAGTGTGTTACAGTAAAGGGTTTTCCCTTAAGTCATGAAATATCCTTGTGAGCAGCATAGGACAGACATCCCCATTACACACTCAAGAAACCCGACCTTGAGAGAGATTAGAAACCTTCCAAGGTTCACATCGCTGGTCAGCAGTGGACCTGGACACTGAAACTTGTCCTTCTGACTCCAAATCTAGCCTTTTGCTGAAATACAGTCCTACTGAAAAATAAGCTATTTGAAAAAAGTAACAAGATTTTCTTTTCCAGTGTAGATGGCAAAGGATTAGGTTGTAGGTGCCAGAGATGACTCAACTTCAAACTACAGATTTAAGTCTGTAAAGGACCGGTATGTCTGGAAACTTTAAGTCTGGAAGGGACCATAGTAGTTATCGAATCTTACTCTTTTGTTCTACTGGTGAGGAAAATGAGGCCTAGGGAAACACTGTGACTAGTTTACTGCACAGACAGTTGTGGGTGAAGCTGATATCAGAAGCCAGCTTCCTTGCTCCCAGCTCAATGTTGTTTGAAAAATGCTACTCAGTCTTTGTTATTAGATTTTTCCATCAGGTGCATAAATTCATGGTAGGACATGAGAAAGTAATGCTTTCATGGTTTACAAAGAGCATTTTCGAGAATCTCTCCCATTCTGATGATGCTCTGGGAGAAGAGCACACGGCTTGGCCTCCTATGGCTATTGGTTCAGGTCCACATTCTGTTATGCACTCACTGTGTGACACCGGGCACGATACTGAGCCTTTTGGACCCTCAGATTAGATAGATCTTCTGTGTTCTCACCAGCTATTGCAACCCTCAGTCTGCTACCTCCATGCCATTATATAAAGATTTAAAGCCTTTAGGACCCTGAGGTTCCTAATCTGTACATGGAATGATGGTATTACTAGATCAATTTATTTGCTGCACTACTTGTTTGACACAAACCTCTTTCTCTTTAGGCAGCTGGATGGGAATCATCATTGCTTCATGGCACAGTCGTGTACAAAGATGTTAACTCCAAGTCTTTCAACTTCGGAAGTCCTGGTCCAGATGTAAGACAGAAAAGTTCTGACAAAATGGTTGATTAGCTAGATCTCCTGTGCTTCCACCAGCCATCCCAACCCTTAGTCTGCTACCCCCACACCATTATATAGATTGAAAGACTTGAGATGGGAGAGAAGAGAGTAGAACAGATGAGAAAACTATATGTTCATAGGTTCTCTCACTGAACCCTCACATTGACTAGCTCCAAATGAAGGCATTGATAGGACTCACATAAACCTTTGAGATGTAAGAATATAAAGGACCAGAAAAATATCTGAATCAAAAAGGTCCACTGAATGGTAAGTTTATTTTTAAAAAATGTCTACATATAGACACCTCATACATGAAATGTACAAAGTGAGAATCCTCAAAGTCCCAAATCAGCAACAATCACTTTCAAAGTAACAAGGATGGGGATGGCACCATAATGGAGAGAGAAAGTGGAAGCCAGGCAGCTTTCACATACTAACTTTACTTGTTTATTTATTTATTATTTTTAATTTCAGTAGGTTTTTGGGGGAACAGGTGGTGTTCGATTACATGAATAAGTTCTTCAGCAGTGATTTCTGAGATTTTGGGGCACCCATCACCCAAGCGGTATATACTATACCCAATATGTAGCCTTTTATCTCCTGCCACCCCGACCCTTTTGTCTGAGTCCCCAAAGTCCAGTGGATCGTTCTTGTGCCTTTGTATCCTAATAACTCCCACATATGACTGAGAACATACAACGTTTGGTTTTCCATTCCTGAGTTACTTCACTTAGAATAAGAGTCTCCAATTCCATCCAGGTTGTTGCAAATGCCATTATTTCATTCCTTTTTATGGCTGGGTAGTATGGAACTCTAGCTTTAAAGTGCAAAGGAAAACAACTTTCAACCTGGAATTCTGTACCCAGCCAACCAACCATTAAGGGTTAGTATGACAAAAAGATATGTTAAAGTTATAAGAACGTAGTTAAGATTGCTATCCATAGACTCATGGAAATTACTGCCTAAGCATGCCCTTTGTCAAAAAATAAAAGAATCCCAGAAGATGTGTTACAATAAAGAAATAAGTGTTGACTGTATTAAATAGCTATAACAATGTTTAAAATAAAATTAATAATACCTTTATTTTATTTTTAATATAAGTGGAAACAAAAATACCAGAAAATAACAATTGAGATTAAAGAGAGTTAGGAATGAAGTGAAAATATTCTAAGATCTGGCCAGGCACGGTGGCTCATGCCTGTAATCCCAGCACTTTGGAAGGCCGAGGCGGGCAGATCACGAGGTCAGGAGATCGAGACCATCCTGGCTAACATGGTGAAACCCCGTCTCTACTACAAATACAAAAAATGAGCCGGGCATGGTGGCGGGCGCCTGTAGTCCCAGCTACTCAGGAGGCTGAGGCAGGAGAATGGCATGAACCGAGGAGGCGGAGCTTACAGTGAGCCGAAATGGCACCACTGCACACTGCACTCCAGCCTGGGCAACAGAGCGAGACTCTGTCTCAAAAAAAAAAAAAAAGTGATCCTGATTAAATTGAGACTTCATTAGAAAATATTAATTTAAGTATATGTGTTATCAGAGGCCTTTTTTGATAATGCAAACTTGATGTTGCTGCACTTACGATGAAATATTACAATTGAGCCCCACATTCACCAAGACTTCCAGTAGAGCAGGAAAGTCTTTCTGAGTCGTACACCTTCACGTCACTCTTGCCTCCAGCACTAATACTCCATCCACTCAAATCTGTGCTCCTTCAACACCACGTGTTGGTACTTCCTGGAACAACCCCATTCGAGGTCACACCTCCATGCCTTTTTTCATGTCATTCCTCTGCTTGCAATGCCCTTTTTCTCATTCCTTGTTTGGGCGTGTTTATTCATCTTTTAATTAATTCATTCAATAAATATTGAATGTGATTAAGTGCAAGAATCTGGGTATATGGGTGTAGGTGTGGTAGGGAAGGGGACAGGAGGTGAGAAAAAGTTGAAGAACAGCCATCTGGTTTCTGTCCTGCAGGATCTTACCACAATGACAACTTGGTTTGGTTTACAGCATTACTTTGGAGGCTTTTCCTTATTCTACTCTCTGACAGCAGAAATGCCTTCCGTTGTGCTCACATACCCCACGCCTGGCACTTAAGAGTCTCTGTTTTCTGGTTGGCTACCTGATATTTCACTAAGCTACTTTAGGTCAGGGATCATACCTCCTTCCTCTCTCTCACCTTATGCTCAGCAATTTTTAGTAGCAAAACTAACCCAAAGAAGAGTAGTTGCTTCAAAATCTGCCTCTTTTCTTCTTACGTATTTCCATCTAGCGGTTCTAGGGAACAAACAAGCTCACTCATATCTTTCTTTTTCCCACAGAGTAAACTTCACTTTATTTTTATTTTTTTCTTTTGAGATGAGTCTCGCTCTGTTGCCCAGGCTGGAGTGCAGTAGTATGAGCAGCCTCCTATGCAGCCTCTACCTCCCAGGTTCAAGTGATTCTCCTGCCTCAGCCCCCCAAATGATTGGGATTTTAGGTACCCACCGCCATGCCCAGCTAAGTTTTTTATTTTTAGCAGATGGGCTTTCACCATATTGGTCAGGCTGGTCTGGAACTCCTGACCTCAGGCGATCTGCCTGCTTCGGCTTCCCAAAGTGCTAGGATTACAGGCATGAACCACTGCATCCAGCCCAGGAAAGCTTCACTGAACATATTTTTGGAGAAGATATTCACTTCTTTGCCAGGGAGAAATGCCTTATTTCCTCTCTTGAAAGAATTCATGCTCTAAGCCCACTTGAAACAATTAAAATTCCTCTATGAGGTGATTTAACTTGGCTTCCTAGAAGACTCCAAATGGAAACCTGTGCATTAGTACATCCCTACAGGTAGATAGTACATTTCTCAAAAGTGGTATGTGATTAAACATGCTTAGATAAAAGTGAATATTCTGATAAAAAATTAAAATGTGATCTCTCTCCATAAGTCCGCAGATATTCAGTAAGCTCTCATCAGTTTGTGACATGCTGGTACAGCTGTCAAACAGAATTCCCTAAGATAATGGACGTATTCTAATCTGTGGTGTCAGTGAGGTAGTCACTAGGCACACACGGCTATCAAGCACTCAAAATACGATGACTCAGAATGGGGAGTTGAATTGTGAACTTCATTTAATTCCAATTAGTTAAACTTAAGTTTAAACAGTTATGTGCGGCTAGTGGCTGCCATATTGTACAGCACAAACCAAGAAGACGGGGGCAAATTTTTTTGTGGAAACAAGTTGATGTGGAACAGAAGATGAATTGTTCCTGTTTGCAGGGAAGCTTAGAGACAGAGGGAAACTCATGGAAGTAGGTTCTGAGTACCTAAGGAATTGTGGGGAGTTTGGGGGAAAGCTGTAGAACTTGTATTTGAGCCAAATGTAATTAGGTCGCCAAGCAGGAGTGTCTCAGCTGGCACCTAGGGTACACTTTAGAAAGAAATCGTTGTCATTCTCTGCGATGTGATAGACTGAGTCTGGGGTTCTTTTGTTACATCTACAGCACAGTTTTCTTCCTCTGCTTTCCCTGATTCAAGCTTGGATGTGGTTCCTTTCCCTTCCTCTTCAAATGACTGATGAACTTCATTTTGAGTTGAATAGAGGAACTTCTCAATATTTCTTCATTTGAGGTCACGGGTAAATTGTCTACAGCTTCAGTCTGACAGTTACTTACTTAGGATCCATTTTAACTAATGAACAGCTTCTGTTTTACTAGTAGTTCATGCCTGTCAGAAGTTTTTTGAAAGGGTGGAAAGAAGAACCTCAGCCCCAGATGGGCAGCAGTGTGGAAAGTATGCATTGAAATGGCGTTAGAAAGAGGTCAAAGAAGATGTATTTTTGGGGGAATGTGAAAAAATGAAGTCTGGTAGAAGGATTTGGAGAAGAACTGACATGACTATATAATACGGAGGTGAGTCTTGTAATTTTTTTTCTAATTTTAAATCCTAAGAAATAGCATGAACTAATCATTATATTTAAAAAGAAGAAAAAAAATACTGTGATTTTGTCCCTGCTTCCACAGGGTGCAGACTTTTATGGCCCTGGACTTTGTCCCTTCATATTTTACAGAGCTATTGACTATGATCACTGATACAAGCAAACCCTTAATATCTCCTTATATTGAAAGCAAATCCTATCAGCAGGAGAGAGGAAATGAATCACTGTGGAGATGCCCATTAACTTTTACAGCCAGTTTGAAGAAACTCTTGTCTTGAGAGCAGCAGGATTCATCCCCACTCACTCATCCCACAGTGGGAGACACGTGGCATGGAACTAACTCTCCTTCTCCACCACTTCATGAACAACCTATTATCTATTTTCATGATAAACTCTCCAGCTAGAAAGTATCAGTTGATTTGCCCAAGAGGCGCAATGGAAGTTCCACTCCCAAGAAGTAAAATAAAAAGCTTTCATCTGTCAAGGTTTTCAACTCAGACTTAATCTCCTTCACGGATCCTGTCCTAAACCAGCCCCCTCCTCTATAACATTTCCCACAGTCTATGTAAATTATTTGCTTATGGGCCTAATGTCCTTAATAAGATATCTTTTCTCAAGAATAGAGATGTGACTTTTCATATTTGTCTATATGTCTGGCACTTCAGTTGTGTTTAACAAGTGCTCACTGGACACGTCTCAGTGTATTGAAATCCCCAGGATAGCGCTTGACACATAGAAGGCCCACAATACATGTTAGTTTCTTTATTCTATATCTTCTTCTAAAGATTTTCACAGATGGGCCGGGCGCGGTGGCTCAAGCCTGTAATCCCAGCACTTTGGGAGGCCGAGACGGGCGGATCACGAGGTCAGGAGATCCAGACCATCCTGGCTAACCTGGTGAAACCCTGTCTCTACTAAAAAAATACAAAAAAACTAGCCGGGCGAGGTGGCGGGCGCCTGTGGTCCCAGCTACTTGGGAGGCTGAGGCAGGAGAATGGCGTGAACCCAGGAGGCGGAGCTTGCAGTGAGCTGAGATCCGGCCACTGCACTCCAGCCTGGGTGACAGAGCGAGACTCCGTCTCAAAAAAAAAAAAAAAAAAAAAAAAAAAAAAAAAAAAGATTTCACAGACTAGATTGAGCTTTTTATCTCAATAATTCATGTACATTTTACAGACGCATATGTAGAGGTGTAAAAGGCTATTATAATAACAGGCACTATAATTCATTTGGAGGGGAATTGTCTTTGATAGGGAAAATACCTTGGTAAATAAATTGGGGTGGAAAGTGAGACTCTAAGAATATTGATTAGGAAAATGCAAGGCAGTAAAACGTACTTAAATTGTTCTGCTTTTGAGCAATAAACTGGAAATTTAATGGAGGGGAGCAGGAGAGAAAGGTGAAGAGAGGGAGAGAAAGGAGACAGCAGAGTAGTAAAGCACTGCAATGTGTTCCAAAGGGCTTTTAAAAACATGTCTGTCTAATATTAAGCTAAATTTTTGTTTACTCTTTTGTAAATTGTAAGCTTTCCAAATTCTACTATATTCACAGAGGCCTTGTAAGAGTGGAGATTTTGGTTTGCTTTGCTTTTATTTTTCTATTAGAATTTCAAAGTGTTGTGTTTATTAAAAAGCACCATATTATACGTAGACCACAATTTCATTTTTGTAAAAAAAAAAAAAAAAAAAAAAAAAGCTGTATAAGTATTCACGGGTGTATTAATTTGTACACATAGAAAATCACACTGATATGTGATTATTCTCGGGGAATGAGACGGGAATGGAAAAAGAGAAGAACTTTGACATTTTTTTTTGGAGACGGAGTCTCGCTCTGTCGCCCAGGCTGGAGTGCAGTGGCCGGATCTCAGCTCACTGCAAGCTCCGCCTCCCAAGTTTACGCCATTCTCCTGCCTCAGTCTCCCAAGTAACTGGGACTACAGGTGCCCGCCACCTCGCCCGGCTAGTTTTTTTTTTTTTGTTTTTTTGTTTTTTTGTTTTTTATACTTTAAGTTCTAGGGTACATGTGCATAACGTGCAGGTTTGTTACATATGTATATTTGTGCCATGTTGGTGTGCTGCACCCATCAACTCGTCAGCACCCATCAATTCATCATTTATATCATGTATAACTCCCCAGTGCAATCCCTCCCCCCTCCCCCCTCCCCATGATAGGCCCCAGTGTGTGATGTTCCCCTTCCCGAGTCCAAGTGATCTCATTGTTCAGTTCCCACCTATGAGTGAGAACATGCGGTGTTTGGTTTTCTCTTCTTGTGATAGTTTGCTAAGAATGATGGTTTCCAGCTGCATCCATGTCCTACAAAGGACGCAAACTCATCCTTTTTTATGGCTGCATAGTATTCCATGGTGTATATGTGCCACATTTTCTTAATCCAGTCTGTCACAGGTGGACATTTGGGTTGATTCCAAGTCTTTGCTATTGTGAATAGTGCTGCAATAAACATACGTGTGCATGTGTCTTTGTAGTAGAATAATTTATAATCCTTTGGGTATATACCCAGTAGTGGGATGGCTGGGTCATATGGTACATCTAGTTCTAGATCCTTGAGGAGTTGCCATACTGTTTTCCATAATGGTTGAACTAGTTTACAATCCCATCAACAGTGTAAAAGTGTTCCTATTTCTCCACATCCTCTCCAACAACTGTTGTTTCCTGATTTTTTAATGATTGCCATTCTAACTGGTGTGAGATGGTATCTCATTATGGTTTTGATTTGCATTTCTCTGATGGCCAGTGATGATGAGCATTTTTTCATGTGTCTGTTGGCTGTATGAATGTCTTCTTTTGAGAAATGTCTGTTCATATCCTTTCCCCACTTTTTGATGGGGTTCTTTGTTTTTTTCTTGTATATTTGTTTGAGTTCTTTGTAGATTCTGGATATTAGCCCTTTGTCAGATGAGTAGATTGCAAAAATTTTCTCCCATTCTGTAGGTTGCCTGTTCACTCTGATGGTAGTTTCTTTTGCTGTGCAGAAGCTCTTTAGTTTAATTAGATCCCATTTGTCAATTTTGGCTTTTGCTGCCGTTGCTTATTTTTTAGTAGAGACGGGGTTTCACCGTGTTAGCCAGGATGGTCTGGATCTCCTGACCTCGTGATCCGCCCGTCTCGGCCTCCCAAAGTGCTGGGATTACAGGCTTGAGCCACCGCGCCCGGCGAACTTTGACTTTTTATGTAAGTCTGTATTGTTTGAAAATGATCGCTAGCATGTTTTATTTTGTAATTAGCCAAACAAATAAATACATGAAATAATCCCTTTTCCAGCCTCCTCACCAGGCTGCTGGGAAGATCAATTATGATAATCTATGTGAAAATTGTTTAAAACTATAAAGTGCTCTGAAAGCTCAGAAGTGCTATGAACACATAAGGGATTATCTATGTCATTGAGAAAAATGTGCCATGACTTTGGTTTCTCAATTCCTTGTTATTAAAATAAAGGAGCTGGACTACATGGTTTCTTAAACTCCTGCCAGGTTCAGATTCTCTGTGGTGTGTCTCTGTTCCTTGCTTTTCAATCTCCAAGCTCTCAAAATCGCATCCTCCTGCCTTATGGGCTTCCATAGCATGTCTTCAGGGCTCACCTGGTCTGTAACCTTGGCCTTTGTGAGTGCCTGAAGATTATTCAGCCTGCTTTCAAGGAGGGCTGCTCTCCAGCACTATATGTACAGAAAGCCTGCCTGTTTGCTGACTTCACTCGGTTGCCATAAAGCTGGATTAGATATCTGTAAACATCTTTAATGACCAGGATTATTTGAGAACTTGTCATACCTCTTCTGGCTTGGAGAAAGCTATTTAACCAGAAGACCATGGCCTGTGATTTTTTTTTTCTTTTCTTTTCTTTTTTCATTATACTTTAAGTTCTAGGGTACAAGTGCACAACGTGCAGGTTTTTTCCATAGGTATACATGTGCCATGTGGGTTTGCTGCATCCATCAACTCATCATTTACGGTAGGTATTTCTCCTAATGCTATCCCTCCCCCAGGCCCCCAGCCCCTGACAAGCCCCAGTGTGTGATGTTCCCCAACCTGTGTCCAAGTGATCTCATTGTTCAGTTCTCACCTATGAGTGAGAACATATGGTGTTTGGTTTTCTGTCCTTGTGATAGCTTGCTGGGAATGATGGTTTCCAGCTTCATCAAAGTCCCTGAAAGGACATGAACTCATCCTTTTTTATGGCTGCATAGTATTCCATGGTGTGTATGTGTCACATTTTCTTAATCCAGTCTATTATTGATGGACATTTGGGTTGGTTCAAGTCTTTGCTGTTGTGAATAGTGCTGCAATAAACATACATGTGCATGTGTCTTTATAGTAGCATGATTTATAATCCTTTGGGTATATACCCAGTAATGGGATTGCTGGGACAAATGGTAATTCTAGTTCTAGATCCTTGAGCAATCGCCACACTGTCTTCCACAATGGTTGAACTAATTTACACTCCCACCAACAGTGTAAAAGCATTCCTATTTCTCCACATCCTCTCCAGCATCTGTTGTTTCCTGACTTTTTAATGATCGCCATTCTAACTGGTGTGAGATGGTATCTCATTGTGGTTTTGATTTGCATTTCTCTGATGACCAGTGATGATGAGCATTTTTTCATGTGTCTGTTGGCTGCACAGATGTCTTCTTTTGAGAAGTGTCTGTTCATATCCTTTCCCCACTTTTTGATGGGGTTGTTTGTTTTTTTCTTGTAAATATGTTTGAGTTCTTTGTAGATTCTGGATATTAGCCCTTTGTCAGATGGGTAGATTGCAAAAATTTTCTCCCACTTTGTAAGTTGCCTGTTCACTCTGATGGTAGTTTCTTTTGCCATGCAGAAGCTCTTTAGTTTAATTAAATCCCATTTGTCTATTTTTAGCTCATGATTTTTGGTTATTTGCTTTCTCTCATTTTTCTTTTTATTTCACATTGGATTCTGATGACTTCAAAATTTCTCCCTCCCTCCCTCCTTCTTATCTTTCTCCCTGTATTCTTTTCTTCTCCCCTGATCCTTTAAGCCATTTTCTTTCTATTATGTATCCACTTGTTTCTTATCTGTTGTGT
Source organism: Rhinopithecus roxellana (assembly GCF_007565055.1). Classification (NCBI taxonomy): domain Eukaryota; kingdom Metazoa; phylum Chordata; class Mammalia; order Primates; family Cercopithecidae; genus Rhinopithecus; species Rhinopithecus roxellana. The sequence goes on along the minus strand of NC_044556.1, from coordinate 50,808,590 downwards.
CTTACCATATCGCCTCCTCAAAATGACTAGGTGAAAATATGGATTACTTTATTACCAGATTCCTTGCTTCATTTTGTATTTTATGAAGATTTTTGTGATAGGATTACTTTATTTGGTTTTGTTTATATAGAATAAAATGCACACATCTTAACTATTAAACTAGAAGGATTTTGACATATCTATACACTTGCGTAACATTAATCCAGATCAAGATAGAGAACAGTTTCATCACCTTGGAAAATTCCTCCTGCCCTTTCCCAGTCAGTCTTCCCACCAATGATGCAATATTCTTACTTCTTTCACCATAGATTAGTTTTGGCTTTTTGTCCATTTCATATGAATGAAATCATATAATATGTACTGTTTTATGTCTGGATTTTTTCACTCAATATAATGCTTTTGTAATTCATCGACATTGTTGCCAGTACTAATAGTTTGTTTGTTTTTTATATTGCTAAGTACTATTTCATTATATGAAAATAACACAGGTTATTTATTATCATTGTTGTTCATTCTTGGTTGATGGGCATTTTGGCTATTTCTGGTTTTAGCCTAAAGTTGCTATGAATATTCTTTTTTTTCTTTATTTCTTCTAAAAAAAACAATAACAACGGAATACATGTGCAGAACATGCAGGTTTGCTCCATAGGTATACATGTGCCATGGTGGTTTGCTGCACCTATTGACTCATCCTCTAAGTTCCCTCCCCTCTACCCCCATCCCCCAACAGGCCCTAGTGTGTGTTGTTCCCCTCTCTGTGTGTTTTGGTTACTGTAGCTTTGTAGTATAGTTCGAAGTCAGGTAGCGTGATGCCTCCAGCTTTGTTCTTTTTGCTTAGGATTGTCTTGGCTCTACGGGGTCTTCTTGGATTCCATAGAAATTTAAAATAGTTTTTTCTAATTATGTGAGGAATGTCAATAGTAGTTTGATGGGAATAGCATTTAATCTATAAATTACTTTGGGCAGTATGGCCATTTTCATGATATTGATTCTTCTTATCCATGAGGATGGAATGTTTTTCCATTTGTTTGTGTTCTCTCTTATTTCCTTGAGCAGTGGTTTGTAGTTCTCCTTGAAGAGGTCCTTCACATCCCTCGTTAGCTGTATTCCTAGGTATTTTATTCTCTTTGTAGCAGTTGTGAATGGGAGTTCATTCATGACTTGGCTCTCTGCTTGCCTATTGTTGGTGTAAAGGAATGGTTGTGAGTTTTGCACATTGATTTTGTATGCTGAGACTTTGCTGAAGTTGCTTATCAGTTCAAGAAGTTTTTGGGCTGAGCTGATGGGGTTTTCTAAGTATAAAATCATATCATCTGCAAACAGAGACAACTTGACATCCTCTCTTCCTATCTGAATACCCTTTATTTCTTTTTCTTGCCTGATTTCCCTGGCCAGAACTTCCAATACTATGTTGAGTAGGAGTGGTGAAAGAGGGCATCCTTGTCTTGTGCCAGTTTTCAAAAGGAATGCTTCCAGCTTTTGCTTATTCACTATGATATTGGCTATGTGTTTGTCATAATAGCTCTTATTATTTTGAGATATGTTCCATCAATACCTAGTTTATTGAGAGTTTTTAACATGAAGGGGTGTTGAATTTTATCAGATACCTTTTCTGCATTTATTGAGATAATCATGTGGTTTTTGTCCTTGGTTCTGTTTATGTGATGGATTATGCTTATTGATTTGCATATATTGAGCCAGCCTTGCATCCCAGGGGTGAAGCTGACTTATCTTTCAATAGTCAGGTCCCTCTTCTGTAGGGCATCTGCAGTTTGCTAAGGGTTCACTTCAGGCCCTATTCATCTGGTTTGCTCCCATGCCTGGGGATGTCACTCACGGAGGCTGGAGAACAGCAAAGATGGGTGTTTGCTCCTTCTTCTGGGACCTCTGACGTCCAGGGGCACCAACCTGATTCCACTAGGATCGCTCCTGCATAGGATGTCTGACAACCCCTGTTAGAGGGTCTCATCCAGTTGGGTGGCACAGGGAGCAGGACCCATTTAATAAAGCACTTTATCCCTTGGTGGAGAGGGTGGGCTTTGCTGTGGGGACACCCACTGGTCTGGGCTGCCTGGATTCCTCAGAGCTACCAGGAGGAGAGGCTGAGTCTGCTGGTCTGCAGAGACTGCGTCCACCCCTCCCGCTAGGGGCTCAGGCCCAGGGAGATCCGAATTCTGTCCCTGAGCCTCTGGTTGGAGTTATTGGAGAGAGTGCAGGGAAGCCCCGCCCAATGAGGAAGGATAGGTCAGGTTTAGGCCTGAAGAGGCACGCTGGCGGCAGACTGCCACAGTGTGTTGGGCTGTGGGGACAAGTCTTGGGACCAAGTTGTCCAGCCTCTCTGGCTCCAGCAGGGGAAAAGCCCAGCCTGGAGCTATAGAAATGGGTGCTGCCCTTCTCCCGCGACAGGGAACTTAGCGTGTTAGGCAGTTGCGAGTCCCAGTGCTGGCTGCTGCCCCTTCCCCAAAAAGCTCAAAAGGCTTAGACAGCAGGCAGCTGCAGCAGATGCTGGTCACTCCTCTCCCTGGGAGTTCTGTAGGCTTAAGCAGATTCTAGCTGAGAGGCCACAAGAATCTGCACATTCTGGGATTGGGAGGCTAGGCCCCAGTGGTGTGGGTTTGTGAGTGGGATCTTTCAATCCGTGGGGTTGCCCAGCTCCGTGGAAAAAGTACAGTTTCCCCAGCTGGGTAGCACCTTCACTCACCACCTCCCTTGGCTTGGGGAAGAGGGTTCCCCTTTCCCGTGTGGCTCTCAAGTGGGCCACCACACCACACTGTTCTTTCTCTCTGTGAGTCATGCCAGCCTTCTAGTCAATTCTGATGAGAGAACTTGGGTACCTTGGTTGCCGGTGAAGGATTCACACGGTTATTAAGGTTTTTCTGATAGGAGTCTCTGGTCGCTGCTGCTTCTAGTCAGCCATCTTGGCCCCACCACCCCATGTCTGAAATGTATAGCTGAAATGGATTTATGGAGCCAAACTAAATATAAAAGTAGCGCAGCAGCAGGAAGAGCTATGTAGGCACTCCTGGTCCTCAGCTTGAGCACAGGGAAGCCATTCCTGGCTTTATCTCATGGAGGTCCTTGGGGTATGAATATTCTTACACAAGTCTTCTGGTAGACATATGTTTTAATTTCATGCGAGGAGTGGGATTTTAGTGTCATGTGACAGGTGTATATTTAAGCTTATTGGAAACTGACAAGCTGTCTTTCAGGGCTTTTGAATCATTTTACATTCCCACTAGCAATGCATGAGAGTTCCAAGTGCTCCACATCCTCAGTAATTGTTAGTAATTGTTAATCTGGCATTGTTAGTGTTTTAATACTTTTTGTCTTAATTCAAAAAGTGAGACATTTATTTTGCATGCTATAACTTAACACAAAGTAAGGGATTACAAACTGTTCAACTATCAACATAGCAAAAGGGCAACCCAAAGAATGGGAGACAGTATTTGCAAATTATATATCTGATAAACGAGTAATATCCAGAGTATATAGAGAACTCTTAAAAGTCAACAACAGGCAGGGCGCTGTAATCTCACCAATTTTGGAGGCCAAGGCGGGCAGATCACGAGGTCAGGAGATCGAGACCATCCTGGCTAATACGGTGAAACCCCGTCTCTACTAAAAATACAGAAAATGAGCCAGGCGTGGTGGTGGGCACCTGTAGTCCCAGCTACTCGGAGGCTAAGGCAGGAAAATGGCGTGAACCCAGGAGGCGGAGCTTGCAGTGAGCCGAGATCGCTCCACTGCACTCCAGCCTGGGCAACAGAGTGAGACTCTGTCTCAAAAAAAAAAAAAAGTCAACAACAAAACATAACCCATGTTGAAGTGATAACAGCAATCTGCACTCCCACGTTCATTGCAGCACTATTCACAACAGCTACAAGACATTGAGTCAACCTCAGTGTTCATCAGTAGATGAATGAATAAAGAAAATGTACTGTGTATACACAATGGAATACTATCCAGCCATAAAAAAGAAGGAAATTCTAGCAATTACGACATAAATGAACCTGGAGAATATTAAGTGAAATGAGCCAGGCACAGAAATACAAGTACTATATGATCCCACTCATATGTGGAATCTAAAATAGTTGGTCTCATAGAAATAGGGAATAGAATGGTGGTTCCCCGGGGTGGGGCTGTTTATAGAGGTTGGTGACTAGGGGGATGTTGCTCAAAGGATACAAAATTTCAGTTAGGGAATAAGTTCAAGAGATCTATTGTACAACACGGTGACTATAGCTCATAGTATATTGCATTCTTTAAAAATTCTAAAAAGGTGGGTGTAAAGTGTTCCCATCACTAAAATATAACCTTGTGAGGTAATGCATATGTTATTAGATTTAGTCATTCCACAATGCGTATGTACTTCAAAACATCACATTCTATGTGGTAAATATATACCAATTTATCTGTCAATTCAAAAAAAAAAATCTGATTCAAAAATGAGCAAAAGAGTTGAATAGAAATCTCTCCAGAGAAGATATACTAATGGCCAATAGGTATATGAAAAGATGTTCAACATCACTAATCATTAGGGAAATGCAAATCAACACTGTAAAGAGATAACACCCCACGTCCATTAGAATGGCAACTATCAATAAAACAGAAAATAACCAGTGTTGGCGAGGATGTGGAGAAATCAGAACCCCTGTGTACTATCGGTAGGAATGTAAAATGGTACAGATGTTGTGAAAAACAGTACGGCTATTCCTCAAAAAGCTAGAAATAGAATTACTGTGATCCAGCAGTTCTACTTCTGGGTATATACCCCAAAGAATTGAAAGCAGGGTCTTGAAGACGTATTTGTACACCCATGTTCATAGTAGCATTATTCACAATAACTAAAACATATAAGCAACTTAAGTGTCCATCAGCAGATGAATGGATAAGCAAAATGTGATATATCCATGCAATGGAATATTATTCAGCCTTAAAAGGAAATGAAATTCTGCAATATGGCACAACAGGGATGAACTTTGAAGGCATTATTTTTAATGAAGCAAGTCAGTCACAATAAGACAAAAACAGTATGATTCCACTTCTATGCAATAACTTAGAGCAATCAAAATTATAGAGGCAGACAGTAGAGTAGTGATTGTCAGGAGCTTGGGGAGGTAGACAGGGGGAGTTATTGTTCATTGGGTACAGTGTTTCAGTTGTACAAGACAAAAAGAGTTACAGAGAAAGACAATTGTAATGGTTGCACTTTATGAATGTATTTAATACCACTGAACTCTACATTAAAAAATGGTTAAGATGATATATTTTATGTTATTTGTATATTACCACAATAAAAGAAAAAAACCGAACAGCTACTCAAAGAAAATGTCCCAGTTCTTCTCGAGAAGATAAGTCTTTTGTCGGGGAATCAGTATGCCTTACCAGGCCTCGGTTTTCTCATCTTTAAAACAAAGAGGGTTGGAGTGAGTGATTTCTGGCTTCATTTCTAACTCAAATAATGAATTTAGAGGAAAGCAGATGAGTACGGTTGTCAGTGTCTGGGCTTTGGCATCAGAGACTCAGGTTCTCACGGGGTTCTGCTGCTTATTAGCTGAAGGGTTTTGAGGTAGATAGCCTCAAGAATCCTCTATTTTCCTTCTAATAAAATCAGAGATTAATTACACATCTGCCATAGGGAAGTTGTGAATATTAAATGAGATAATGAATGCAAAGAGTTTAGTATGGTGCTTGACACATAGTAAGAGCTTTATTAAGCTCTTAATATCATTTTTTAAAAGTGGACACTTGGGAGGCCCAGGCGGGCAGATCATGAGGTCAGGAGTTCAAGACCAGCCTGAACAACATGGTGAACCCTCGTCTCTACTAAAAATACAAAAAAATTAACCATACAAGGTGGTGTGCACCTGTAATCCCAGCTACTCTGGAGGCTGAGGCAGGAGAAGCGCTTGAACCTGGGAGGTGGAGGTTGCAGGAGCCGAGATTGCGCCACTGCACTCCAGCCTGGGCAACAGAGCAAGGCACAGTCTCAAAAAAAAAAGAAAGAAAGTTAAAAAAAAAAAAAAGTGGACACTTCCTAAAGTACCCCAGTTGTTCCTGTGACACATACAAGCTGGGAATAAAGAAGAGAATATCATTTACTCCCAAGATTCTAACCAAAGTACTCACATTAGGTGGGATATAAATTTTCATGCACAGAGTTTATGCTTGAAAGTACAGACACCTGTACTAAGCCAAGGCTCAAAGCCACCTGTAGGTCTCGAGTACTTTCTACCTCTCTCAATTTTTGGTTTGCTCAGGTTTCCAACCTCTTTAAGGAAAACAAGAAAGATAGGAAGAAAATTATTATTTACCTTCAGTTCTAAAAATTATTCACATCCTTAAATGCTCTCAGGCTTTTTAATTTTGAATTTCAAAAGTTGTCTTATCCTTCGAAAAGTAATAGATACATTTTATTTTAAAAATAGGAAGTGAATATGAAGAATTTATTTTGAGGGTGATACTATGGATTTATGTGAGTTTCTTCCTTTCTATGCTTTCAAATATTTATAAAAACTTATTTATTTATTTATTTATTGAGACAGAGTCTCGCTCTGTCTCCCAGGCTGGAGTGCAGTGGCCGGATCTCAGCTCACTGCAAGCTCTGCCTCCCGGGTTCACGCCATTCTCCTGCCTCAGCCTCCCAAGTAGCTGGGACTACAGGCGCCCGCCACCTCACCCAGCTCATTTTTTGTATTTTTAGTAGAGATGGAGTTTCAGCGTGTTAGCCAGGATGGTCTCGATCTCCTGACCTCATGATCCGCCTGCCTCGGCCTCCCAAAGTGCTGGGATTACAGGCGTGAGCCACCGCACCCGGCCATATTTATAAAAATTTTAAAAGTCAACAAATAAGTGGACTTCATGCTCTCCAGCTGAGGGAACCTTGAGGCCCTGGTACTGACATCAGGTGAATGAGAGGGCCATGTTTGTTTCAGGTCCTCCGCAACGTGGTGGGGCACTGGAGTTCATATCATGCAGTCCTAGGTACTGAAAGACAGTTCTGCGGCTCATGATTTCAAGTGGGAGCAGTGGGTGTGGTTTGCTCTGGGAGTGGGAACTGCTGGTGATGGGTCCCAGGGTGTCTCTCAGTTGTTTCAGCAATCTTGGCCCTGACCAGCATTGACAAGCCATCTGGAAGCACCAGAGCCTGAAAGTGAAAGCTAAGGAAGTTCCTGTGTGAGGATGTGGCACTACAGATCAACTACAGGGTGTAGCAAAGCTGAGATTGTGACCTTGGTGATAGCAGAGGCTCATTGCTCTGTTTCAGCAACTGCCACAGTGCCCAGCATATAATAAAGGCTCGATGTATGGTTACTGAATACATGAGGGAAACATGGTGGGAATCAATGGGTTTATGAACTAGCTAGGCTAGAATCCCTTTTGGGGCTTTCTCCCCTATAGAGACTCTCAGCCATTTGGAAGAATAGTTTATCCCCCAGTGGTCAGCTTAGGTAACAGAGGCAAATCCACGTCTTCTGCAAGAACGGGTTGGAAGCAGTCAGGACCCATCTTTTCAGTTAGTAGACTGTGTGGCTAGAGCAATTTCATATAAAAACTAGGAAACAGGATTTGTGTTGCTCCACTGAGAAGAGGAACAAGCTATCGATGCTGATGCTCAGCTCCACCCTCCTGCATGATGGGGAGACCAAGTCCCCTGAGGGTCCCTCTGGCCATGGCACTGGCTACTCCTGGACTGGCTTTGACAGTTTCTCTTCAAATCGATGACAAAGAATGGCTTTATTTTGGGCAAGAAATTGGTATTTTAATGAACATGGTCATAATAATAGTTGACAGATTATGTGGATGGCAATTTCCCTCCTTGTGGGGTCTCCAAAGGCTTAAAGTATTTCCTTATTTAAAATTTTGAACGTAAAACAAAATTGAAAGACTTTTACAAAGGTGAGATGTTTTTACCTGTATACCTATCTCTTAGAATCTATCATTAACATTTACTATCTTTGCTTTATCACATATCTATATATTTACCCATCTCCCAATCCATCCATTCATTCATCTTAGGTTTTTGATGCATTTCAAGGTAAACTACAGACATCAGTACACTTCCCACTGATTCCTTCAGCATTCACATCCTTTACTAAAGTTCAATATGTATCTACAGCTTTTTTCCTTTTGAGGTAAAATTTATATACAATTAAATACTCAAATCATAAGTGAATATTAGATGAATTTTGACAAATGCATATGAAGATATGGAACATTCTCATCACCCTAAAAATTTCCTTGTGCTCCTTCACCATCAATTTTGATTCCATCCATAGGAAACTACTGTTCTGTGGGGACTTTTTTCCACCAGAACGTCTGTCAGTGTAGTTAAAGAATATGTACTCTTTTGCATATGGCTCCTTTTGCACTCATTAAAGTATTTTTGAGATTCATCCATGTTGTTTTGTGTGTCAACAGTTTGTTCCTTTAGCCATTCCATGGAATGAATGTATCACAGTTCATTGCTCCATTCTCATGTTGACAGACACTTCAATGTATCTAGTTTTTGCTATTACAAATAAAAGTGCTATAAACATTTTTGTGTAAATCATTTTGTGGACATATGTTTGAATTTCTCTTGGATAAATACTTAAGAATTACTGAGTCATAGAGTGGGTAGTTGTTCAGTTCTATAAGAATCTGCCAGACTTTTTTCCCCCACAGTGTTTATACTATTGTACATTCCAACCATTAATATATGAGAAGGGAGAAACCTTTAGCTACTTCCAAAGAGGCTTTTCTACATATGTGTAAATTTTTCCAACTGGAGACAGGCTGATGACTTCAGGGACATGAGCATGGGATACAGGACGCCTGTCATCACCACCACCATGAAGTTGGGATTCAGGAAGGAAGTTAATCATATAAGAAATCCTGTGACCAGCATGAGCTCCTGTCAGACCACACAGGGCACTCGAGTGAACAGGGCACACGGGGGCCCTGGGGTCATGGTAAGAAAGTGTCTCATTGGTAAAAACCTTTTCCTTTGGGGAGGTAAATAAATTATTTCATCCTTCTTGGTAGCCCTTGAAGATAAGGATGGTCAAACAAAATAATATCATACCTGGGGAAACTCAGATCTTGGTAAGATTTACTAGTAGGGAATCCAATGTTAATGCCAAGAAGCAGCCACCAGTTGGGATCAAATGTGAGCCTATGGATCAAGGTGCGTACTCAGACACAGAGAGCTTTCTGAAAGATGCTACCAGTAGTTTTCCAGGGCAGAGATGGGTCCTCTATCTTTCTCTCTAACCTAGCCCATATGCTTAGCTGAGAAGGTTTCTTCATATCACTTTAAATGATGATGTCCCTTAATTCTTTAGATAAAATTTTTATGGGCATTCTTTATTGCATTCTTTATTGCATTAGGATTAAAATTAATGCATCTTAAGGTTTTATTGCAAAGTCTTGCCTTATTTCCTTTTTAAGATGATACAATTTATAACATGCAAGTTTGCTGTCTGTCCCCTCCCTTTATGTACATAGAAAATGAGCAAACATGTGGCCATGAAACGGATGATCATAGAATTGGTTCAGTGGTTGTGAGTGCAGTAACCCAAGAATGTCTTATCTGAAATACCACCCGGGAGGCCTGGACACAGTAGACAAAGGTGGTTCAACCGGACGCCTTAGGAAACATGCAAAGTAGCCAAAAAGAAACCAGAATAACAGAGTATCAGAGCCAGGGGAACATTTGAAGGTAATTCACTACCTCCTCCTTTTCAACCTACAGGGGAGATGGTGAAACAGAAGCAGGGATGGGCCTGCCTGCTGTGCCCACAATTCATTGGAGATTGTTGTGGTGAAGAATTTCATTTATGATGAAGGAGAAATAAACTCCCATCAGCTTAAATTCAGGCAGGTTTATTGAAAAGCTGAAGAAGCATCTTGCAGAAGCAAAGCATGGCTGAGACTTGTGGACTTTGTCTGGGAAAATGAGCAGCTGACAGTGGCTGATGCTGCCTCTGACTCTGGCGCCTTGTGGTCTGTTGTTCCCTGAGAGCATCTCTTCTATTCTCTTGCATCTTCCCTCAGCCTGGCAGTCTCTGTATACTCTTCAACACATAATTGAGTAAGGCTGTGCCAGCACTTTAGGTCAAATTAGAAAGGCGTGAAATAAACTGGCCTGTTATAATACAGCTGTCGGAATAACAGTTGAAAATACAATATCTTGACTCCTGGTTTAGTGCTTTATGCTGAACTTTCTTTTCTGAAGAGAGCACAGACTTTGGGATATCAGAATACATTATGTTTCTTGGTTAGTTGGGGTTTATGGTTTTCATGAAGCTTTGAAAGCTTTCATCCAGTGTGTTTTAAATATTTTTCTATCCCTCTTATCACTCCATTCCCTTCAGGGATTCCATTTAGTAGAGTGTTTAAAGTTTTCCCACTGATGGGCTTTTTATTTCTTAAATTCATTTTTTCCTGTGTGTTTCATTTGTGTTGGTTTCTATTGCTATTCCCTCTAATTCATTAATTTTTTCCTCTGCAATGTTCAATCCAGTGCATTTTTTAAAAAAATTCAGACAGTAAAATGTAGTTTTCACTTATGGAACTTGATATTTTAAAAACATCTCCCACATCTTCACTTAATTAAAATTATAATAACTGCTGTAATGTTCTTGCCTGCTATTTCTAACATATGTGTCATTTTCAATGAATTATTTCATTCTTCATTATGTCTCATGCTTTCCTGCCACTTTGCCTGTTTGAGATTCTGGGATTTGATGCCACACATTTGATGTCTATGCCTAAATGTGCCCAATGACACAACTCAGCCTCAGTGTCTGTGCACACCCAAGATTGTATAGCAGGAGAGGCAGAGAGAGCAGAGGCGAGTGTGCCACACATGGGGGTAGGGAGTACCTCACTTGTGCTTGGGGCTTTCCTCTGCCTCACTGAAAAATACGTGTTCATTTTCTTTTCCATACGACCTGCCCTACTTCAGGCCCTGTCCCTCCAATGATCAGGACAGTCCTCTCTCCAGTCTCATCTCTCCAATGGACGGACAATGGTTCAAAACAATTCAGGAGAGAAAGCATTGTCTTATCAACGAATTGTGTTGAGAAAACTGGACATCCATAGGCAAAAATAGAAAAAAATTCGCAGATGCTGGTGAGGTTTTGGAGAAAAAAGAATGCTTTTACACTGTTGGTGGGAGTGTAACTGTCAACCATTGTGGCAGACAGTGTGGTGATTCCTTAAAAATATAAAGGCAGAAATACCATTTGACCCAGCAATCACATTACTGGGTATATACCCAAAGAAATATAAATTATTCTGTTATAAAGACATATGCACACATATGTTCACTGCAGCACTATTCACAGTAGCAAAGATATGGAATCAACCTAAATGCCCTTTGATGATAGACTAGATAAAGAAAATGTGGTATATATACACATGGAATACTATGCAGCCATATAATGGAATAAGATTATGTCCTTTTCAGGGACACGGAGGGAGTTGGAAGCCATTAGCCTCAGCAAACTAACACAGGAATAGAAAACAAAACCCTGCATGTTCTCGCTTATAAGTGGGAAATGAATGATGAGAACACATAGACAGATAGGGTAGGGGTGGAGACAACACACTCTTGGCCCTTTCGGGGGGTGGGAAGTGGGGGGAGGGAGAGCATCAGGAAGAGTAGCTAATGGATGCTGGGCTTAATACCTGTAGGTGATGGGATGATCTGTGCAGCAAACCACCATGGCACACATTTACCTACGTAGCAAACCTGCACATCCTGCACATGTACCCCTGAACTTAAAAGAAAAGTGGAAGTAAAAAACAACAAAGAAAGGAAAAAAATCCACTTAAACATCCATACTTGCACAAAAACTAACTCCAAATTGATTATACAACTAAATGTAAACTGCAAATCTAGAAAACTTACAGTAGAAAACGTAAGAGAAAATTTTCATGATGTAGAGTTAGGCACGAAGTATTCTTAGTTATCGTATCAACACAAACTATTAAAGAAAACATTGATACATTCAACTTCATAAAAATTAAAAATCCTTGGTCAGCACAAGACATTGATAATAGAATAAAGCATATGCTACAAATTAGGAGAAAAATATGAAATCCCACATATGATGAAGGACCTGCATAATGGTTAATTGTGTGTGTCACTGTGACCGAGCCCCAGTGTGCCAGGACATTTGTTCCAACATTATTCTGGGTGTGTGCTGGAGGGTGTTTCTGGATGACATTAACACTGGAATAGACAGACTAAGTGAAGCAGACTGTCCTCCCTAATGTGGGTGGACCTCATCCAATCAACCAAAGGTCAGAGGAGAAGCAAAGGGCCTAATAGGAAGGAAATGCTTTCCTGGGTATCCAGCTTTCCATCTTGGGAATTGCAGCCTCCATAATCATATGTCCAAATTTATATGTATATATACACACACACATACATGTACATGCATTATACATATATATATGTATACACACATTTCATAAGTAGGAAGGATTGTATTTTTAAAAGTTCAGTTATTCAGTGACGATTGCTGAGCTAGCCAATGAATATGAGGGAGTTCTATTATATGATTCTGTCTCCTTTTTTTGTACTATTGAAATTCCACATTTGAAGAAGTAGGATAGGATAACAGCTGATTTTCTTAACATACACTTCAAAGCCCTAGGAATTAGCAGGGAGTCAAAAATACCACCCATAACCCTGGCCCTAAACACCAGGGCTAAAGAACCCTATAGCCCTCAGGTGATTTTCTTTAGCAGGGTCTGGGAGCCACACAACTGCAGAGGGAACAGGAAACACTATGCGAATAGAGGCCAGGACAGCAGGGAGGGCCTGTTCATGACAGAACACAGGTAAAACTGTCCTCAGAAAGTGAGTGTGAAGAAAGACAGATCATGCCTGAGACCTGGTAGTAAAAAATATAAGCAAAGAAAGAAAAAAAATCTACCTAAACATCCATACTTGCACTAAAACTAACTCAAAATTGATTATAGAACTAATCAATCCATACTTACACTGGCTACTGGGGAATTGAAAGGAAGGGGCTTCACGGTGCAGAGGACCAGAGGTGGCAAGTTCAGAAACCCAGAACTGCTGGGAGATGGGGAGGCATGGACAGAGGAAGCGTCCTCTGGAGACTTGTGGTGAAAAGAATGAATGAAGTAACTGGCAGAAATTAGAGGTCCTGGTAGAACAAAACAGAATCCCAGAGTGAGAACACATACCATCCCTGTCCCCTAAAGCAAGACATTTTCTAAAAACTCAAGAAAAATCATTTTTGGCAAGTACCTTATATCTAGTCATGTGCACCATGTACCAAGGCAGTGGGAAAACGTTATTAAACAAAACTCAGCGAGACCCTATTCTCTCATGAGGGCTCTCCCAAAAATAAATTCCCTTCAACAAGTGATGCCCAGGACACTCACTTTTGAATAGTTCATGAGCATCAGCATGTTTAATTGTGGACCTAAACCAAAAGCCAAGGTGGAGACAAGGTGGGAAACACAGGCTGTCACTGGTGTATGCTTGGGTTGAACTAACACTATAAGAAATGGCAGGTTAAGAGGTCAGAGAAGAGGAAAATAATATCTTTGGTTGTCATAGTGGTAAAAATTTAAATTCAAAAGATATGATTAAAAATTTATAAACCGGCCGGGCGCGGTGGCTCAAGCCTGTAATCCCAGCACTTTGGGAGGCCAAGACGGGCGGATCACAAGGTCAGGAGATCGAGACCATCCTGGCTAACACGGTGAAACCCCGTCTCTACTAAAAAATACAAAAAACTAGCCGGGCGAGGTGGCGGGCGCCTATAGTCCCAGCTACTCGGGAGGCTGAGACAGAAGAACGGCGTGAACCTGAAAGGCGGAGCTTGCAGTGAGCTGAGATCCGGCCACTGCACTCCAGTTTGGGTGACAGAGCGAGACTCTGTATCAAAAAAAAAAAAAAAAAAAAAAAAATTATAAACCAAATATTAGAAGTGTATCAAGTTAAAAGGGGACTAGTGATGTCAAAACATTGTTAGTTTAAACATGAGCAATGTTAAACATGAGCTACACAACCCTTCCTAAATAAAAAACAAAACGCACACACACACACACAAAGAAAAAATAACATTGATAAAGAAATGTAGTAAATACCATCTACTACTGCATATGATAAATGTAGACTAAAATATGGAAGAGTTTAAAATGTAAACAGGGAAATAAGAATGTTTTTATTAATCTGTATACTTATCCACCAAAACCAATCACAATAAAAGCTTAAAACATTGTATGTAAAAAAAATCTACTAGTCCAGAATGATAGGCAAGAATATTTTAATTAAACAGATTTAAAACAAAAACATTTTAACTTTAATAGACTAAAATTAGTCCTGGATGAAAGTTAAAATTTGGGCAGGGAATATTCTTTTTCACAACAGAATGCCAACAGAAATAAGTTCATAGTAAGAACTGAGATAGAAATTTCCAATGTACAAACATAAGTATAATAACTGACACAGCCAGGGGTGATTAATTGATGATGAAATTCTCAGAGGAAGATTGTTAGAATACAGGGTATTTATCCTTTTTCAAACCACTTTCCAAATTAATTATAAATAAGGTGTCTTTATAAAGGACAGATCTCCCAGACCCCTCCTTAACCACGTAACCAGTCCTGATGTAACAATAATGGTGACAGACAAACCGGACCTTCTCTGCCTGCAGATGAGCTGAGGTTGGAAACTCATAGCATTGACTCTGCAGTGTTCCTGGCAAAATGTTTAGGCTGAATTTAATCATAAGGAAATTTTCTGACAACTTCAGAATGAAGACCATTGAGCCAGACAGCTGACCTGTCCTCTACAAACAAGTCCATGTCACCACCATCAATGACAACAACAAAAAGATGAGGAGATACTTTGGGTTCAAAATAACTAAAGAAGTGTAGCTACATTATCTTTCTACCCAAAATGTCTCTTCTCCTTTTTGTTGTGTGATTTGTGGTGACGTGGACTGTGTGAAGGAGACACGTCAGTCGTCCTGCTCAGTGTTCTATATTCTGCAGTTGTCTGGTGATTACCTCCTATGAAACTCAGGCTAAGCGTTTTCAGCAAGAACATGGCATTGTTCATATTCTGCACTGGCAGAGTCTCGGGTGACATACTGTCTCCTGCCAGCAGCTCCTGACTCCTGTTCTCTACAGGATGGAATTGAGAGGCACAGGGCTAAAGCCTCTCAGTGCTGTTTGTCCATCTGGGAATTAGTCTCCTTGGGTATTCATCACAAGTGGAAATGGGACGGATTGTGGTTTCTCAAATCAATGGATCCTAGTGGGTTGAAATCATCAAGAGCATTCTGTGTCTAAAATTCAGTCCTCAGCAAAGGACCCCTGCAGTGTTGTATTTGAACTTCAACTTGCTTTGCTGTTTTAGTTTTTTTCATCAAGTGGAAAAGCTACTTTTTGTGACATCTTTTCATCCTTCCAGCAGTATTTGGTATCTGTAGGAGAGAGAAAAGAAAAAATGAAAAGAGCATCTATGTCAAGTCCTGCTGATGGCTGAGTCTGGAGGGATTGTTAAGTTGTGATAGCCCAGGGGCAAACTGAGCTCCTGCTGGGAGGATGAGCTGAAGCCTCAGCCTCTGGCTAGCTGAAGGGGCAAGTGCCATCCACAAGTGAGAAGAAAACACCCCTGAACTTCCAGTCAGCCTGGAGTGCAGATATGAGGACCTGCCTATGCCCAACCAGCAGCCGATGACCCCTTCATTCTGATCCCCTTTGTCCGGAGCAGAGTGATGGCTTTTCACACCTCCCAGAGAGGATGTGCTCAGCGTCAACCATGCACACTCAGAAGCAGAGGGCTGTAGAAGGAGAGGGCCCTTTGCAGAGAAACCCACTCCCTTACAACTCCATGTCCCAGTCTTTTGGGAAGGAGCGGGAGAGCAGACTATGGGAAGAACCTGGATGTGAAAAGCAGCAGGAGCCTCAGACAATACTCACAAATAGGGAAGAGAAAAGCAGTGGGAGGATGAGCTATCATCATAAACAGACAGAAATAAGGAGTGAGTGCAGCTAAGAGCCGTAGATGTGATTACCTTCGTACCCTAAGCTTGCAGGCCAGGGAATCTGCATGCCAGTCTCCACTTGCTGAATGGCAGTTTTCTTTTGATCATTTTTGGTTTTAGGACACTTGAGGCATGAATGTGGCCAATGACTTGATGCCCATGTGTGTTGTCAGTTGAGCCTTCAAGAGCATCACCTTCCAGCTGGGGAGGGTTCTTCATTCCAAGTGAAGGCTCCGAACCCAGCTCTGAAAATAAAACCACAGACAATGGGATCCACTGGCATCCATGTTCTCACTGTGACTTTCCTTCTACTCAAAGAATGTCAAATAAGGAAAAGTGGCGTCCAAAGCCAATGGAGTCACTTTGACATTTTCTTTTTGTTGATCTTTCTTACATTACCCAGTAATGACAAGATTGCCAGGAAGCAAAGACACTCCCAATTCACAAAAATATTCAAACAACAGAGGATTAAGAAACACAAATAGATTACAGGTAGATAAGGCAAGGAAATCACACTGTATATAGACTGTGCTTTTGGGAAGGAAGAGATTATAAAACTCAAGCAAAATCAAAGTGAAATCAGAACTGAACTCAAACAGGAGAAGGCGATGGCAGGGCCTGACAGGGCAGCAGCCCATGGGGCACAGAGGTGAGATCAGACAGAGGTGACAGCAGCTGATGAGAGAAAAGAACCAGGAAGACTAAACATGGAGAAGTTACAAAACTTGCATCATTATATGATCTACTGCATGTATATATACCCTATATAACATACACACCAAATATGCTTAATATATATGATAAATGACACAAATGTATATACCTATATATACATATTAATCTAATAAAAATATTATACAGGGATTTGGAAGCTATTGAATGTAACAGTATAACCATTCTTCTCATCCATAAAAATTGGAAAAAAAATAGAAACATGAGAATATAGAGAAGAAAAAGTATGGTGAGAAACAAAATGACCAGTTGGAAAGCCAGGAGAAATCACCAGGTGAAGGAAAATAAAACAAAAGGCATTCATTCTGTCCCCTTACCTGGAGCCTGGTTCATGCTCTAGACTCCAGGGAAAATGAGCAAGAGAGGGCGTGTCTGAGCCAGTGGGGTGAGTCTTGGCTGGGGGTGTGGGAATCCATGGAGAAACAAAAGAGATTCCAGTGGGAAGAAATATGTTTAAATATTCGAAGTTATCACGGCGCATGTCAGGGACTACACATTCCCTGACACTCACTGAGCACCTTCCGTGTGTCCTCTCCAGGGATCCAGATGGTGCTCGTTACGTCACATGACCCTCCCTCCTGAGGACATGGGTCTCCGTATTCCTCAGCTGAGGGCATCGCCTGACAGATGAGCACCAGGCAGCCCCAGGGGATCCAGGAGAAGATATTGAGTGGGACGGAGGGTAAGGATGAACACGACCCAGGGTTTTAAGGAAATCTGAGCAGAAGTGGATCCCTGGGAGAAGGAAACGGAGGACGTGGCTGTGGACGTAGTAGAGATGATGAACTAAATGGAGTTTCATGAAAGAGACTGATTTGTACACTTTCCATGAGAAGGTTGCCCTTTTATTTCAAAAAAAAAACTGAAAAAGCAGAAGCTGGATACGTCGGGAGACTGACTTGTGGGCCAGGATTTACACTTATACTGAATGTGCCTAACAGGTTATTATTGAAAGTGTCTGGTAAAGGAAAATTGGCCTCATAAGGGATGGGTAATGAGAGGAAGAAAGCTGGCAAAGGAGACTTTCTAAGAAAGAAATGGAAGAGGGGTCCCCAGAAAGCAGAGATCCTAACAATTGCTCTACCGCAGACGAAACACCGCATGTGAAGTCACTTTCTAAGTGCAAATTGCCAGAAAGAGAAAAGGATTCGATATCATCTATTCATAGGTTTATTGAGCAATTGTTATTGAATCCAGCCCTCTGGAAATTATCATAATTAATACTCTCAATAATGATTACAGGTAGATACGATTTTTCAGGTATCTCACATGAGGGAACTGAGACACAAATAGCAAAAAGACAAAAACCTTGGTCAAAGTGAACAACCAGAAAGTGGCAAAGCCAGGGCCTGACAGCAAATTTGATCCTAAACCCCAGGCTCTTGCTCACCTCACTGGGTTGGAGCATCGTGGATTTCAACTTGACTCTGAGAGAGCATGAAGAGGCCCCACTGTCTCCTCCCCTCACAGCACCATGACCACCAACACCCGGATTAGAGCTTCCTGGTCCCCTTTCCTTCCCTACCTTGGAAGGGCCATTGCTTCCCAGGATCAGCGTTGGCTGTGAAGCTACAGGTGGTGGAGGAAACACCCTGCCTGGCTAAGCCATAGCCACAGTCAAACCCTTGATCCAGTTGCAGTTGCAGACAATTGGGCACCAGGGTTCTCAGCTCCGGCTGTGCCTGTGAAGCCTGCACCTCTGACAGGTGGTGGTTGATGTCTCCACTCCAAGGCCCGTGGGGACAAGCTGCCTGGGTGGGAGCTGAAAGAGAAGGGTGTTCAGTAGGAACAACCTCAGTTTTCCATTGGTTACGCATGCCCAGAATGCCTATCCTTGATGTCCCTGCCTCTCAGTAAAGCCACCCAGTGACCCAGGCCACATAGACAGACATCATGTAAATGCAGGCATGGTCACCTTTCCTGTTTGTGCCTGGGGATGCTGAGATGGCAGGTGCCCAGGCTGGGCGTCCCTGAAATGAAATACCCCTGTTTCAGCCCAGAGGGCTTTGGATTGGCTAACAAGGTCATGCTAATTATTCTGTCATTATTGATCTCTTTCTGGTGGCCTAGAGGGAAAGTTCTAGAGAGCCCTCAGAGCATAAGAGAGGAGGAGTTGTTTCTCTCCACACACAGGGGTATAAGAACAGGGCAAGAGTTAGAGCCGCCAGGCTTCGAGAAAGAACCATGGAAAAGGGGCCTGGGATCCTATACACCAAATACTATATGAGGAAAGCTCTTCAGGGTTCCGGGACATTTTGAATTTCCTATTGCCTATAATGGTTTTACCACCTGCCACACATATACATCTTATTGCCATATAGAGGGTCTCAGCAGCCATAAGCAAAGTATTAAAGGGGCCAGTCCCCTCACGGACACTTAGGGGCCACAGGTATTACCTATCAGCATGTGTGGTTCTGTAGGGAGATAACACCGAGCACAGTCCTCATCTTACCTGCTCCACCAGTGGGGTCCAGGCGGCACCCCTCATAAAAATTATCGCTATTTCCACAGGAAGAGGAAATCACACTCTCAGAAAGTGGACTAAGGAAAGACTTCCAGTGGCGTCACGCTAGTCCAGATCTGCCTCAGAAGAGGGAAGGGGCGCGCAGGGCCTGATCCACATTGCTGCAGGGCTCCTCTCTCCTCCCCTCTGCACATTCTCATTCTCACCAAGATTTCTCTAAGTTTTCTTAAAAATGCCTTCCGTGTATCTGTTCTCCTTCGTCTTCCTGAGAGAACAGTGTATCAGACTCATCACTAATGCCTGACTTCATACACCCCTGCAACTGCTTTCTCTGATTCTGCCATCTCCACACGAGCAATTATACCACAAGCAATTTATCACCCAAAAGCCCTGTTCTTTTCACGTTCGTACTCTGCTTCTGAAAACTCTCCACCGCCCACTGCGCCCCTCTCCCCTCTCACTCTGCCTGTGTCCTCCTTCTGTCTTCTGCCCCATGATCCTATCCAGCATCACCTCCCACCACTCCCTCACACAGAGTCTCCCCTGGGGTCAGGCTGGCTGCTCCCTGGCCCAGCCCTGCACAGGGTGCCTTCCAGTTTCTGGGTCTTTGTCCAGGAGCACTTCTCTTGGCTTGGTGTGGCCTCCTTAGTTACTCAGGGCACAGTTTACTGATCGTTAACCATCAGTCACTTAGGACACTCTAAGATTTTAAGATAGTTCATATTGGGCAAATGAGAACAACATGCTGAAGCGACACATCTCATGGGTGAAGACGGGGCAAACACAGGTCTCTCTTTCTGATCCGCTGCACTTGCTATTTAGAATCAATGTCTAGAAATGTTTTTAATTATCACTACTTAATTTTGTCATGTCGTTTTGTCCCTCTTCGCTAGACTACTGAGTCTTATTAAACTTATACTTTGAATATTCTTTGCATTTTCAGGAGAAAAGGGAAAACATTTTCTCAAGCTTCTAAAATACGGTAGTATTGTGAGTTGGGCAGGTGGGAAAAAGTGCTCAATAATAGATCAAGTGATCATTTAGATTGTATCCTCCTTGGTTCTACCAAGCTTTCCTCTGTAGGGAGAGGATGGATGGAGCAGACCACCTGTGGAAACCACTGCTGGGGTCAGGGCTGTGCACTGTGCACACTATTCACACACTATTGTCATGAACCCACACACAGGATGCATCCTTGTGTAATTTGAAAGGTGCATTCATTCATCTCCACTCATCTGCATGGAGGATTGTCGCCTCCCCAGGCCCCTGTTTCATGATGCTCTGGCAGAGCCGGCCCATATCAGAGGCATGTCACCTCTGAGACATGTGTCTGAGCACTTCCCTTCCTCCTTGTAGAAGCCCTGTCCTGGTTGAGGTGTTCCTCAGACAGAGCCCTGCAGATTTACAGGGGCTCAAGGATGGCCAAGTTGAGAGTAGAAACCCTGGGGACAGGGGCTGGGGAGAGACTAAGACCTTTCATCCCCTGTGTGATTTTCCAAGGAGAGCCCCATGGAGCTGTAGGTCCCCCTGGAGGGACTGGAGGAGCCACTAGCTCTGCTCCCAGACAAAGTGCACAGAGGCATTCCTCCTAGGGGAATCTGCGCCAGGGGCTGAGGAGTTGTTTATACCAGGCTAGCAACTTTTCTGTTTCAACTTGAAATCACTACAAATTAATTTCTACAAAAGAAAAAAGGGTGAGCACCCATGTCGGCTCAGCCCTGACATGTTCTCTCGGCAACACAGAAATAACAGCGACTGCGCTCTGGAGTCAGGTAGATATGGGGCTTATGTTCCCACCGCAACTAGTGAAGACATCCTGGGCAAGTGAGTGGACCTTTCTGAGCCTCGGCGTCCTCAGCTCTAACATGGAGATGCCACCGCAAACTTGGGAGTGTCCCTGGAGCACTGAACGAGTTACAGCAAGGACAGAGCTTGCTTAGCCAGGGGCCTGGCATACAGCCGATGCAAAGTCAATGTGTATTTTATTTCTGTTTCATGAATTGCTGTGATCCTAAAAAAGTCTTTGCTTCTTTGAAAGCTTCGGCAGCACATATACTAAAATTGGAACGATACAGAGAAGATTAGCATGGCCCCTGCGCAAGGATGACACGCAAATTCGTGAAGCATTCCATATTTAAAAAAAAAAAAAAAAAAAAAAAACTCAGGGAGAAATGGAAAACAGGAAAGGGGATGGTCCCAACATCAAAGGCACTTACCAAAATAGGATAGAGGCCAACATTTTTGTTGCTAGTTTCTTTTCTCTCTTTCTTTCTTTCTTTCTTTTTTTTTTTTTTTTTCTTTTTTCTTTTTTTGAGACAAGGTCTCCTTGTTGCTCAGGCTGGAGTGTGGTGGTACAATCACAGCTCCCTGCAGCCTCAACTTCCCAGGCTCAGATGATCCTTCCACCTCAGCCCCCCGAGTAGTAACTGGGACTACAGGTGTGTGTCACCATGTCCTGCTAATTTTTTGTAGAGACAGTGTTTTGCCATGTTGCCCACACTGGTCTCAATCTCTTGAGCACAAGCAAGCCCCCTCCCTCGACCTCTCAAAGTGCTAGAATTACTGGTGAGTCACTGCACCTGGCATTGTTGCTAATTTCATTATAAAATATTCATATATTTTGGGGGACATCACAGAGTTCCTTGCTCTTACTAGAAGATGATTTGATGGGTAAAATCCCCAACAATCAGGCCAGGCATGGTGGCACATGCTTGTAATTCTAGCACTTTGGGAGGCCGAGTCAGGCAGGTCACCTGAGGCCAGGAGTTGGAGACCAGCCTCACTAACATAGTAAAGTCCCATTTCCACTAAAAAGGCAAAATGAGGCCAGGCACGGTGGCTCATGCCTTTAATCCCAGCATTTTGTGAGCCCAAGGTGGGTGGATCACCTGAAGTAAGGAGTTCGAGACCAGCCTGGCCAACATGGTGAAACCCATCTCTACTAAAAATACAAATATCAGCCAGGCATGATTGTGGGCACCTATAATCCCAGCTACTTGGGAGGTTCAGTAACAAGAATCACTTGAACCTGGGAGGTGGATGTTGCAGTGAGACAAGACCGTGACACTGCATTCCTGCCTGGGTAACAAGAGCAAGACTCCATCTCAAAAGGCAAAAATTAGCTGGGCGTGGTGGCAGGCACCTGTAATCCCAGCGATGCAGGAGGCTGAGGCACAATAATTGCTTGAACCTGGGAGGTGGAGGTTGCAGTGAGCCAATACCATGTCATTGCACTCCAGCCTGGGTGACACAGTGACTGCGTTTCAAAAAAAAAAAAAAAAAAATAGAATGAGCGAGAAGAAATGAATGTTGGATATTTTTCTCTACACATCCTGTGAAGCTGCTGTCTCAAGGGGAAGTTGCTAAGAGGAAGGGTTTTCTGAAGACCATGGGGACGGGAACCACTCTGCTTTGTTCATCAATTAGGCCAGCACCTCATCAGATATACTAGTTGTCCATGGCTTCTGTGAGAATATAGCACTGAGACCAACACGTGGTTGAAACTACAATCCCATTGTAAAATCTACTAGCGCTCTACAGAGGATGCAAGCTATGGCCTTGCATGGAGGAAAGGACACTAGACTGCTTCAGTGGAGGGTAGCTACCACAGAGGAAGTAGAAGAGCGGTCACCAACCTTTTTGGAACCAGGGACCAGTTTCAAGGAAGATAATTTTCCATGGAGCAGGGTAGGGGGGATGGTTTTGTGATGATTCAAGCACATTACATTTATTGTGCACTTTATTTCTATTATTATCACATTGTAATACATAATGAAACAATTATACAACTCACCGTAATATAGAATTATTGGGATCCCTGAGCTTGTTTTCCTGCAACTAGTTGGTCCCATCTGAAGGTGATGGGAGACAGTGACAGATCATCAGGCATCAGATTCTCATATGGAGTGCACAACCTAGACTCCTCAAATGCACAATTCACGATAGGGTTCAAGCTCCTATGAGAATCCAGTGCTGCTGATGATCTGGCAGGAGGCAGAGCTCAGGCGGTAATGCTTGCCCACTGCTCACCTCCTGTGCGTCATGAACCAACACAGGTCCATGGCCCCAGGGATTGGGGACCCCTAAAGTAGAGAATCTTCCTTGGGACACAGAAATCATGAAACAGACCTCCAAAATAATTGAGCAAGACTGCAAGCACGTGTGGGTGGCCAGAAAAGAGATAAGGGCACTGCTCAGGGCATGCAGTTAGCAATATAATTTCAGAAAAGAGAGATGCCCTATCTTAAAGAATGACACCATCTGATCTTTGACAAACCTCACCAAACAAGCAATGGGGAAAGGATTCCCTATTTAATAAATGGTGCTGGGAAACCTGGTTAGCCATATCCAGAAAACTGAAACTGGACCCCTTCCTTACACCTTCCTTACACCAGCTATAAAAAAGATTGAGATCATGTCCTTTGCAGGGTGAATGACATGGATGAAGCTAGAAACCATCATTCTGGGCAAACTAACAAAGGAATAGAAAACCAAACACCGCATGTTCTCACCCATAAGTGGGAGTTAAACAATGAGAACACATGGACACTGCGAGGGGAACAACACATGCCAGGGCCTGTTGGGAGTTGAGGGGAAAGGGGAGGGAGAGCATTAGGAGAAATGCCTAATGTATGCGTGGCTTAAAACCTAGATGACGAGTTGATAGGTGCAGCAAATCACCATGGCACATGTATACCTATGTCACAAACATGCACATTCTACACATATATCCCAGAACTTAAAGTAAAATAAAATGAAATAATAAAATAAAACAAGAAGGTCTGTTATACAGATTTCTCCAGGTGAGCTACTGTTGTCAAGATTTTGCAATGATCCCTCACCATCCCCCTCTCTGGTCTGTTTGGATACGCACAGCCTGCTCTTGTGAGAAGATGCCAGGTGACAGATGAGCCAGTTGGGACAGAAGAAGAGGAAGTTTCACCTAGTGGATATCTGTGCTTAAAACTAGATCCAAGAGCCAGATTCAAAACAGGCTCAGTATACAGGGCCTGCCTACAGAGATGAACTGCCTCACCTGCACAAGTTGCACAAAGCAAAACAGATAGAGCCTGCCTGGGAGAACAGTGGAGCTTTGTGACCTTCAGGCTGGAGTATTCACAGGCTATATCTAGAGCAGAGCAGACGAGCTGATCCTCCAGTGAGTACAAAGTGCCACTATAAGCCTGGTGGCAGTCACACAGGTCATGGGGAACCGAAGGAGTCAAGTAAACTTCATCCAGGGAGTTCTCTGGGACCTCCTGCCTCAGTCTGGTGGGTAAAGACGACATAAGGTAAACACCAGAGAGAATCAAAACCACTGTACTCAGCTGGGTCTATAGGGAGGCTCACAGGAGGGACCAGAGGAAGCAAAGGACAGTCCCCTCAGAGAGATACAAGGATGCTTCCCTGTCTTGAGCAGGAGACGGAGAGCAGCAGGTGCTCAGTGCACTGGACAGACAATGAGCTGGGGAGGAAAGAGATGGAACAATCCCTGTGTGAAACAGCCATGACACAGTGCATTCAGCACTTTTGCATACATTTGTTGAAATTAGCATCACTGGCCAAATGAATACAGGCCCTTAAGGCTTCACAGACAGAGTGAGTGCATCCTCAACATCACTTGCTCTCAATATTGTAGCAGGACATGAGTAATTTTCGCTTACTTTCCTGCTATCAAATACTTGCAAACATGGTATTGTCAAAGAGGCAGACATCAGATGTGCACCTCTTCTTCACTTTAAGCAAAAAGGACAGAAAAGAGGACCGCAGAAAATGTCTGTGATTGATCAGTTCAACAGAGTCAACTGAATGCAGACTAGTACAATTTACAGGGATTAATAAGGAGAAAAAACAAATACAGGTATACAATGAACAGAGTCAACATTATGAACATGGCTATTTCACGGTTGGCTGAACAGATGAAACAGGTATATTGAGCACACTCTGATTTTCCCTGCATGTGGAGTCTCCAGATATCAACACTGAATTGACTGTCCATGATTCCTCAGAGTTACCTGCGGCATGGTGGGTCTTGGTCTACTAGCTCCTCTTGATCCTTGTTAATTTCTGCAAATAAATTCAGACAGGGACAGACACATTAAGCAGGTTCCCCTACACACACAAACATTCCACTGTGCAATCCTAACATAGGAACATCGGTTTCCTCAGTGGGAGAACAGGACACTGTGAGAGAAATATTCCAGGAGGCCTGAAGTCCTGTCATGACAGAGGTGCTCTGGGTTTCTTCCCTAAGCCTAGGGGTGAAATCTCCCTGTTGTGGTAGATCATCATCCCAATATCATCACTCCTGATTTTGTGCAAAGAGTTATGCAACATTTTTCACACCAATTTAAAGCAAATACCCCAACTGCTTTCTAGCGGAAATATCTAGCTTTCTATCATTAAATACCCACATTGTTCATGGTTGCGAGGATGTTAGACACTGAAATTAGAATGAAGGGGGGAATCAACAGACTCTTGAATCAAAATGAATCTTTGGTGCTATAAAGAAACATTGGCTATTCGTGGCATCTAGGAGTGACGAGGCCCAGTCTTGCTTCTGCAAACATAACAAAAGGTAATGGACTGCTCTGCTAAGACAGGCCAACATCAAAGACACAGAGAATGAGGCTTGATTCATTGAAATCTGGGTAATATCTCTAATAGAAATGTAGTCAAAAATGCCACTGGCCTTGGGCAGGCGTAGAACCTGAAGGAACATGGTTGGGGAAGGAAGCTTGTAAGGAACACAATAGCTGGCAAGACAAAGTTTATTCAGATTAAGAGGCCTGACAGACACCTGTTGGGCATGTGTTACGTACATTGGTGTGAATTTTTCACACCTGCTTGGGGTCCAGTGTCCTAACAGTTGATCCAGGATGCCACAAGAATGGCCTGAGACTAGGAAGAGGCCAAAGTTCATGGACCCAATCTTACGTCTTTGTTTCAGACTCAATTCTAGAGTGATGCAAATCTACATGTATATCTAGGTCCAGTTCAGTGTTGACAACTCTCAGCCCACCTATGGGTGGGAGGCCCAAGGATTTTGGGGTCTACCTAGGACTTATATCACCTTCACAATGGAGTACTCACTGTCTACGTCAAGAGCCACGCAGGCTTGCTGTTCCTCTAATGAATGCAGGGCACTCCTCATATCAGATTGGTAGGAGCCAGTCAGGTCAGGAGGGATCGGAAGAGTCGAGTCAACTTCATCCCATGACTCCTGAGGGACTTCATGCTCCTCCACCTGTAGTAGTTGCCTATTGAGCCTGTTGGGGTAGGAAGGTCTAAAAATTAATCCATGGAAGATCAGGTGCCACAGAGGTCTATCTGAATTTGGTGGAAGGTTTGAGACAATGGTTGCAGAAATCAGAGATGGGAATCTATTTAAAAGGAGGAAAAGTATCCTCTAATTTGTGGGATAAGTGTGGCTTCCAAGGGAATGTGGTGTGGGATTGTGCTCAGGGAACTGGCCAGATTATAAGGCGATGGGGAGGGAGAAAGGAAGCCCTCTATTATCACCCTCATGACACACAGTATGGAGAGATTACTAAAGCAGTGGCTTCAGTGGTTTTGCATAAAATGAGTTGAAGTTGATATGCAATAGGTACATGATTGCAGCATTAGAGGAAGTGTAGGCTCCAAAACCTTTCACCTTCAGGCAGGCCTCTTATTCTCAATATAGTGACAGGCTATGGTTTTTTTTCTAGTTCCTTTTCCTATTGCCAAAGTCCTAACACATGATGAAGAGAAACAAGCCAAAATCAAGTCTGCATCACACTGGTTGTGGCCTCGCACCCAAGAGAGAAGGGGCAATTGCAGGAACTCCCTAGTCAGGTGTGTTGACCTGAGTAACCAACTGCGGGTTACTAAATGTCAGAGGGAGGAAGTAATGGGATCCTATGCAGGTGCCACCATGAAAACAGACAATCTTATGACTAGGGATAATTTGTGACTTGCTGAAAGGATATATATATGTATATGTGTGTGTGTGTGTGTGTGTATACATATGTATACATATGGCACCTTCTGTTTTACCTAGGTCTAGAGTCTCCAGCTGTCAACAGTGAATGAACAGTCTACAGTTCCTGAGACTTACCTGGGGCACAGTAGTTGTTGGTCTTCCATCTTCTTTTGGTCATTTAGATTTTCTACAAATAAATTCAGACAGGGCTGTCACATTAAGCTGATTCCCCTCCACACATGTCCAATTCACTGTCCAGTCCTAACACAGAGACATCTAACTTTCCAGTATGAGAACAGGATACTATGAGAGACATATTTCAGGAGGCATAAGGTAGTGTCTTGAGAGAAATGGCTTATTGACTTTCCTGAGCCATGGGGCAAAATCTGCCTGTGCTAGTAGGCCATCATCCCAACATCCTCCATTCTGACTCTGGCCAAACAGTGAAGTAATCCTTTTCCCCACAGACTCTAGGCAAATAGCTAAACTGCATTGTATGAGGGAAACTGTAACATTCAGCCTTCTTCACCAAATACTCAGGTTTTGATGATTTAGAACAGGGGCTCCCAATCCCCAGGCCATAGACCAGCACCGATACATGGCCTGTCAGGAACCAGGTCATACAGAAGGAGGTGGGTAGCAGGAGAGCCAACATTACAGCCTAAGGTCCAGCAAATCAACCTGTGTCTATGAGTCATGCCCACATCAATGACACGTCTAAGTCCAGCCAGGAGTGTGAGGTGCGAGGATTACAAAGTCTGCCTGGGGCACCAATTAGAGATTTATCATGTTCACAATGGAGTACTCACTGTCTACAAGAGCCAAGCTGACTTGCTTTTCTTCAAGAGAATACAAAGTTCTCCTATAAGGCTGGCAGGAGTGAGTCAGGTCAGGAAGAACAGAAGCAATCAAATAACATCCATCCAGTAACTCCCGGGGGACTTCATGCTTGTCCACCCTCAGCGGTTCCCTGCTGAGCCTGCAGGGTAGAAAGGACTACAGATTAATCCAAAAAGTTTCAGAGCCCTAGCTGGATTTCAAGTGAGGCATGAAGGAGTGACCACAGAAAGCAAATGGTCAACCCACTAAAGAGTTCAATACTCTCCTCTTCTTGGTGGGTTGCAGTGTGGTTGCCATGGGGTAGGTGAGCAATACAGAGAGGGAAAGAGAGACAAGAGAGAGAGAAGCATCAGGTACTCCATGAATTGGCCAGATTATGATTTTCTGAAGAAGGAGACTGAGTGTTTCTGTATGGTACAGTCAGACTTACTGATTATCATGTCCCATAACAGTGGTTTCATTCTTTTTTCTTAAATTGTATTGAATTTTATATGTATTGGCCAAGTAAGCACAGATTTTGAGGCATTATAATATCCCCAAAATCTCATGTCATCAAGTCCCCTTTCTCTTAATATTGTGGCATGGTATAATAATAATTTTTCTATCAAATTTTCTTGCCGTGGAATACTCACCACTGTGCTAATGCAAAACCAGCAGAAAGCAGATATGCATCTCAGGGTGGCTGAAACCATAAGAAGAACATATCTGCTTGCAGGAAATCTCTGTGACTGATTAGTTGTTCACAAGGTCAACTGGTTTTGTGTACTGAACTTGAGAAGTTAATAAGAAATGGCAAATAAGAAATGGCAAATAGTACAAGTATCACAATGAAAACAGAAAACATTGTTCAAAAGGATCGTTTCTGGTTGGCTGAAGGGATGAATTAGGTGTATTCAGGACTTTCTGGTTCTCTGTGGATATGAGTTGTATCACCCCTGAATTGACAGTTCCTGATTTTTCTCAATTACCTGGGAGCAATCGTTTCTTGTCTTTTCACCTCTTCAAGACCAAGTTGCTTTTCTGCAAATACATTGAGAGAAAACCAGTCACATGAACTTGATCCCATTCATACATGCACAAACTTGTGTCCAAACCTACACAGTGCCATAAATATACTCAGTGTAATAACAGCCTATTGTGAGAGGAACTTTTCAGGAGGCCTCAGCATGAGCCTTGTGAGAAGCCACTAGGTTTACTTTCCTGAGCCATGGAGCAAATCTCCTTAACATAACAGGTCATCATCACAGTCCCTTCTGTCCTGAGCCACAGCAAACTGTTAAACATATCCTTTTTTACTGAGAGATCCTGGGGATCCACTTCAATGCTTTCTAGGAGGGTTACTGCAGTATTTAGCATGTTCCTTCTGATAAGCTACTATTGGTGGTTTTGTAGAATTCACATTTAGATGGATAGATTGCGTCAAAAGAATCTCTCATGCTATGCAGAAACACTGGCCTTTCATCTTGTAGGGAGTTTCAGGGCCCAGCTTTCTTTCAGCGAAACATCAAAAGTCCAATAGTGGTGTTCATGTTCTGGTACTCAGAGACTACTTAGCTAAGACAAGCCAACTAAAAAGAGACAGTGTCTAGCTTGACAGAAGGGAACAAGAGTAATGACAGCCCCAGGAATATAGAAATGGCTGCAATGGCCTTGGACAGCATAAAAACTCAGGCTGTTTGGGAGCGAAAAGTAGAAGATCCCATGTGAGATGATGGATTCAATCTAAATTGGGAGGACTGATGGATAAATCCTGCATCCAGGCCGCAGGGGTGCATATGAATTTGTCAGGTCAACCTTGGGTACAGTGATTTGCTAGTGGGGCAAAGATGAAAGATGACATGCGATTTGGGGCTAGGATGGAGCAAAACTCTCTGACTCATGAGATGCCTTCTTCAAACTCAATCCTAGAGCCTGGTTCTAACCAGTATATGAGTATAGGGTCTGCCTGAAGGTATGGCATCTGTCATTCTAGACCGGTTGTGGGGTGCAAAGAATAGGGAGCCTACCTGGGAAGCCAAGTGGGGTTTCCTCCCCTTTGGAATTGGAGTGTTCGCTGGCTACATCCTGAGCAGAGCAAACTTTCTGTTCGTCTAGTGCCAAGAAAGTGCCTTTGCAAGGCTGGTAAGATTGGGACATATCGTGGTGACTACAGGAAGTCAAAACACTTTCCTCCGGGGAGTCCTGCAGCACTTCCTTCTCTTCAGACTCCTGCAGCTTCCTGATGCGCCAGACAGGAGAGGAGTGACAAGAGGGATTAAACACCACAGCATCTCAGGTGATTTCATGGGACACATAAGGGAGTGGTCACAGAAACCAAAGGGGTAGTCTCCTCCAAGAGAGAAAAATCTATCCTTCTAAATGTGGGGTGGATGTGACTGCCCTGGGGACAGAGCAAACGCAAGCAGCAGGTGCTCAGCGCGTTTGCCACAAACGAGCTGCTGCAGGAGGTCCAGACTCTCCCTGTAAACTGCGATCACGACTTGCAGTGCAGAGAACTGACACAGGGCTTGGCTTCCTATGCCTAAATGTGTTGATGTTTACATGCAGCACCCAAGTAAACACAGCTCTTGAGGCATTCCAGATACACAGATCTTGTCTTTTCAAAGCCCATTTTTAAAATATTTTGACATAAATTACCATTTCCCTGTTTTGTAATGAAATACTTGCCAACACGCTGACATCAAATATGTAGAAAGCATACATGCATCTCACTCTGGATTAACCACATGGGAGAGAACAGGTGACATCCCTGAGTTTGGTTAGTTCACCTGGCTCAACTGATTGCATATTCCTATGCCGGGGGGGATTAAGAAATTGAAACCTGGCTAGGCACGGTGGCTCACACCTGTAATCCCAGCACTTTGGGAGGTAAAGGCAGGCGGATCACAAGGTCAGGAGATCAAGATCATCCTGGCTAACAGGATGATGAAACCCTCTCTCTACTAAAAATACAAAAAAAAAAAAAAAAAATTAGCCCAGCATGGTGGCAGGTGCCTGTATTCCCAGCTATTTGGGAGGCTGAGGCAGGAGAATGGCGTGAACCCAGAAGGCAGAGCTGGCAGTGAGCCGAGATCACGCCACTGCACTCCGGCCTGGGAGACACAGCAAGACTCTGTCTCAAAAAAAAAAGAAAGAAAGAAATTTGTAACTTACTCAAGTACCACAATCAAGAAGACAGCATTGTTAAAACGTATAATTTGCAGCTGGATGAATGGATGAGGCAGTTCTGTTCATCACTTTCTATTTTTCCCTGGATCTGCAGGCTCCAGGTGTCACTGTTGTACTAACACCCCACAAATCTACAGAGTTACCTGGGGGACACTGGCGCTTTCCCTTCCTCTTCCTCATGATCATTTTGATTTTCTGTAAACAAATTCAGAAGAGCAGGTCACATTAAGCAAATCACGCTTCACACAAGACCAAATCAGTGTCCAGTCATAGCACAAGGACATAAATATTCTCAGTGTAAGAATGTGATATTCTGACAGGAACATTCTAATGTGCCCTAGATTAAGTCTTGACAGAAGTAGATGAGCCTGCTTTTCAGATCCGTGGGACAAAATCTCCCTCATCTGGTAGATCTTAATCTTATATCCTCTGACCTGAGTCAGCACAAACAATTAAATCATTTTCCCTAAGATTTTCAAAAATTGCCCTAACTGATTTCCAGAAGTGTTGCTGCAATACTGATTTATCTCTTCATATATCATGGTCAATGAATGGTTAGAGAAATTTATATAGAAAACTGAACTGATAGATTAATTCTAACAACTTTTGCTTAAAAAAGAATCCGTGGGGCCGGCGGGTGACTCATGCCTCTAGTCCCAGCGCTTTGGGAGACCAAGGCAGGCAGATCATTTGATGTCAGGAGTTCAAGATCAGCCTGGCCAACATGGTGAAACCCCACCTCTACTAAAAATACAAAAATTAGCCAGGCGTGGTGGTGCACACTGGAAGTACCAGCTACTTGGGAGGCTGAGGCAAGAGAATCACTTGAACCCTAGAGGCAAAAGTTGTAGTGAGCCAAGATCATGCCACTGTATTCCAGCCTGGGTGACAGAGTGAGACTTCATCACAAGAAAAAAAAAGAAAAAAAGAAAAAGAAAGAAAGAGAAAAGAAAGAAAGAAAATAAATCTGTGGCGCTACACAGAAACAGTGGCCACTCATGGGGTAAAGAACTCAGGACCCAGCCTTGCTTTATGGAAACTTATAAGCAAGATAAGGGTACAAGTGTTGACGTCCTGGTTTCAGTTGACTGAATAGCTGAGACAAGCTGGTTTAAAGGAGATCCAGACTGGAGATGAGGAGAGTGAAACCAGGGAAACAACATCTTCAAATAAATGGACAAGGCTGTCAGTGGCCTCAGACAGGCAAAGAAACTCCATGGACATTGTTCAGAGACACAAATTACACCATTGCAGCTGACAAGAGACATAGGAACCGAGCTAGGAGGCCTGACAGATACCTCCTGTACTCCTTCTGTACATGGGTAGCTATGGCTTTGTCACACCTGCTTCTGTTCCAGTAACCTGATACTGGGGCCAGGATGACAAAGGCATGACATTGGCCAAGGAGGACAGGAAAGCTCTCTGATCGACTGGTATCTGTGTTTAATATTCCATCCTAGTTTCTCATTCTCTCTCTCCTCTTTCACTTCTCTCTCTCTCTCTCTCTTTTTCTTTTTGACACACAGTCTTGCTCTGTCGCCTAGGTTGGAGTGTAGCAGTGCAATCACAGCTCACTGCAGCCTCTACCTCTCAGGCTTGGACAATTCTTCCACCTAAGCCTCTTGAGTAGTTGGGACTATAGGCATGCAGCAGCATGCCTGGCTAATTTTTTATATTTATTGTAAAGATGGGATTCACCATATTGTCCAGGCTGGTCTTGAACTCCTGATCTCAAGTGATCCACCCACCTGAGCCTCCCAAAGTACTGTGATTATACATGTGAGTCACTGCACCTAGCTCCATCCTAGTTTCTGACTCAAACCAATATGTGTGTATACAGCCCATTCTCAGAATTGATCTTCCATAGCTTAGACAGAGGTATGAGACACAAGGAAAATAGAGGTTACCTGGGAGAATGTTTAGAGCATCCTGCCATCCATCTTGAGAGGATTCACCATCTACAATCAGAGTTGAGGTGGCTTTGTCTTCCTCAAATGTGATTTTTGTGTTCCTGTAAGGAGGGTTGGAGTTAGAAGGGCCGTGGCTATTTGAAAAACTGACGGCACATTCCTCCAGTGAGTCTTCAGGGACTTCCTTTTCTTCAGCCTTCTGCGCCTCCCTAACGAGCCAGGTGGGCTAGAGATGACAGAAGATTAAACCGAGGGGGATTGGACCCCAGGGAGTCCTAACTGGTTTTGACAAGAGGCATAAGAGAGTGGTTCCAGAAAGCAAACAAGAGGTTCCCATTAAGAGGGAACAGGCAATCCTCTTCTCTCTGCAATGGAGCATGGCTGCCATGGGAGCCAGAGAGGAAGAGAGCAACCGGTGTTCATTGCACTGGACAGATAGGAGCTGAGGAGGATGAAGACTCAGCTATCCCTGTATAGTACACACAGCACACACAGAGAGACAACAGCTGCCACACCATTTCTAAGCTGGGTTGAATTTCTCATACTGTGGCCAAGGGAATGCAGGCTTTGGACCTATTATAGACTCCAGACATGGTGTGCCTTCTAGGCCTTTTTATTTTAACATTGTGAGATAAAATGTAAATTTTTTGGTCTAGGTACTTTTCCTGGTGTTTAACTTTGCTAGGTACTTCCTAATTCCTCTGCTTATTGCCTCTTTGCTATTTATTGTTCATAACAAGAACCTAAAGACAACCATGGAGAAAGCAGCTTTGCACCTCCTCCCGGTTTTCACAACAGGGTAGAACAGACCTTCTCTGTGTGTGCAAGAAGTCCCTGGGGCTGGTGAGTTTATTGAGGGTCTTGCTTACAGGTACCATGAAGACAATGGACAAACATGTTAACAGGCCTATTTCCTTGTTGGGTGAGTGCAAAAAAATCAGTGCATTCTGCAGCTTTCTTTATCCTGCATCTGGAATCTGTGACTACCTTCATTCCCCTTGTGTTCTTGCTAAGACCTTTTCCATATGTTACCACCCATTACCTGCTCCTGATTATTCAGTCTTACCTGGGGACAGGTGATTCCTGTACTTCATCAACCTCCTCAGCTTTATCATTTTCATCCTCGTCATTTTCTGTAAATACAGAAGTGTTTGTTCAGATATTTCCCACTTCACACTCTGCAAGCACAGTCAGCCCAATGTGCACAGAGACATGAACATCTATGATGGGTCAGCGTTGGACTGAAAGCTCTCATGTTTTATCTTTAACAAAATGCCCTGGCGTGGTTTCCTGATCCATCAGGCAATGCATTTCTGATCTGGAGGGCCACCATCAAGATGTGGCCAAACACTGAAAAGACCGTTTGCTCCCCATATCACTGGAGGCTTATGCAGCCTCTCTCTGGCCTTTGGCAGCTGTCTCCCCCATCCTGCCACAGATCTGATTCCCAGGCATGGGCTTGGTGTCCTGTCACAGTTTGCATTTAGAAACTAATTCTTTCTCTTAGGAGAGGACAAACTTGTCCCACAGTCCTCTATACATCAGGAGACTGCACAGGCCCTCCACGTGGCTTCTGCTGTGTTATTCAGGGACATTCTCTCCATGGGGAGTGCTCCAGTCTGAAGCACTTCCTACCACCAAATGCCCCCACATCAAGTGCCTTCTCCAACACCACACGGTGAGAGGCTTCATCTCATTTTGGAAAGCAATCGTAAGTGTTCCAGCATTTGAATGATAGAGACACTTGCAAGAGATAATGTGTCTGCCTTTGCAGAATGAGATACAGTAACTCAGGAAAGATAAATAAATCACTCACCAACAGTTACTAAGAACATTGCTGAAGAGACAGCCTGGGAACCTTCATTCTTAGTCCAGAGCTCTTTTCACTCTAACAAGCGTCCTCCCGTCACAGCCTCCTTCCTGTCCTTTAAAACTAGACAGATACTGCCTCTTGCTCCAAAGACCACCTTCCATCAAGGAAGGAGGGATATTTGCAATACTGTGACCTCCAACCCCATGGATTTCCCATCTCCGTTCTTACCCAGGAAGTCCTGGTCATGTCATGGCCACATATGTTTAGTGGAAAAAAACCCCACCAATACAACTGTCATTGTGAAAGTGTGGAGGTCTGGAGTCTCTCATAAGCCTGGGGTTTTGGGTCATCAGGGCCAACGGCCACCTTACCTAGGCTGAGCTTTTGGACGAGGTGCCGTGCCAGCCTACACCCCTCAGCCAGCTGTTCTCGGAGGTCCTGCCGCTGGGACTTATCTGGCTCATCCGGAGTGAGGAGGGCCTGGAGATGCTGAGTCAATGAGCGGGAGGCATCTCTCCCTTCCCGTAACCTCTCCCTTAACTGGATCAGCTCTTGTGCCTGAGAGTGAACCAGGACTTTATGTTGCCTAAGGTGAGATGGTAGAGAACATTTAACAGTGGAAAGGGATGAGTGATCAGTTCTAATACTGCAACAGAGATTTCTGAGACAATGTCCTCAAGGAGACCTCCAAGCAGAAGGTCAGCACATGTTTAAAGGAATGTCTGTGGCTAAGAGAAAGAATAGAAAATGGTTTACAGGCTTCCTCTGTATCAGAGAGGACTCCTGTAAGATCCTTGATGATGTTCCATTCATCTTTCTCTTCTGTAAACAAAAGTAGATGTCTTCCTAATTTCGTTTCAAAAAGACATCCTTTCAGTTCCTCACTCTGGCCACGGACATTTCCACGTGTAAATACACATAGTGCATCTTGTGGTGACTAGATACAAAGTCAGGGACAGAAATGAGGCCGAGTGCAGATGGGGCGAATTGAAAAGACGAAAGAAGAAAAGAATGACAGGACCAAGAAGGCAACATTGAGTGGAAGAATGAGATGCCGCAGTCAGTCAGGAGGTGATTCTGACTAAGGATAAGTGCGGTGGTGATGGCGCACCATTTTGAGTACACTGAATGCTGCTGGGTGGTTCCCACTTCTTTGGTTAATTTTGTGTTATGCAAGTTTCACCTCAACAATTACTTGTTTGAAAAAGAGAAAACAAGGCTCTGAGAAACAACTGCAACCCATAACT
The DNA here is from genome assembly GCF_007565055.1 of Rhinopithecus roxellana. Lineage (NCBI taxonomy): Eukaryota > Metazoa > Chordata > Mammalia > Primates > Cercopithecidae > Rhinopithecus > Rhinopithecus roxellana. The sequence goes on along the minus strand of NC_044556.1, from coordinate 50,772,425 downwards.
TATTATTATCCTTGTTCTCTGTTTGATAAATATTTGTGTGTCGTGAGCCTGCCATGGCAATTCCTGCCCTTCCCTCACCCAGCTTAGCTCTTACTTCTCCCCGCTGAGCTGCTGTACGTCAGAGATTTACACACCTGCCCACCTGCCTGCCCCCACAGGGCCCCCTCACCTGAGCTCCTCAGCTTCCTTGAGCTGCTCAGCAAGCTTCTCCCCCTTGACCTGCAGCTCATCCCTCAGCATAGATTTTATGAGGTCTTTGCACTCTTCATACTCTGAGAAAAGACAGACACGCCTGCCTCAGTGGAAGGCTGAACATGCTGCTGTGGTCACTGCCTACAGGGCAGGAGGCAGGTCCATCCCAAGGACAAAACTGTCCCCGCTACCAGGCTCTAGGCAGGGATTTTCACATCTTTACTCTTCAGTCTCCCGACTTTCTGGCATCTGATCCTCCAAAATTTAGAGATGAAGAAAGAGAAACTCAAGGGCACATCAAGGAAGTTGACAAGATGATTCAACCACAACAAAGTGGAGTCAGAATTCACAGCCCCTGAGGTCTGAGTCTGAATGCAGGGCCACTTTCCCAAGCCTTCAGCCTCTCCTCTAAAACACTGCACTGGGCCATGAAGCAGTGATTTCTTGTACAGTCGGGAAGGCCCCTAGGACTATGGGACTGATGGTTTCCCTTTTACTGGGAATTCCAAGGACAAGTATGTCAAAGATTTTTAAATCATATCTTCAGATAAGATTTTAAGAATCATATCTGAAGCATAAAGTATGAGACATAAGACCATAAGGCCATAAAGGAAATATGCCCAAATACTAATAAAGCTTGGGTTAATTTAGAAACAGTACAATGAAGAACTAATAGAGAGTGTTTACTCTGTGCCAGTAACTGTTCCAGGAGATTGGCAAGAAATAGCTTATGTAATTCACTGCAGCAATTTACAGAGGTAGGTATTATTGTAGTACTCTATGATCAAATGATGAAAATGAGGATCAGAAAAGACAAGCAACTTGGATGGAGCGCAGGATACAGGCCCAGGGTCCCTGCTATGCACACCGCACTGCTACTTCCACACATTCTCGGGTGCGATCTTTCTTCCTCTTTAGGAACAAGAGCCTGTGCCGCAGGAAGCAGGACTTCCCTCTCACCAGGGTACTCTCTGCTTTTTTTTTTTTCCTTCGAGTCTTGCCCTGTCCCCAAGGCTGGAGTGCAATGGCACTATCTTGACTCACTGCAACCTCTGCCTCCTGGGTTCAAAGGATCCTCCTGCCTCAGCCTCCCAAGTAGCTGGGGTTACAGGCACCTGCCACCATGCCCAGCTAATCCTTGTATTTTTAGTGGAGACGCAGTTTCACCATGTTGGCCAGGCTGGTCTCAAACTCCTGACCTTGTGATCTGCGTGCCTCAGCCTCCCAAAGTGCTAGGATTACAGGAATGAACCACCACACCCAGCTCCTACTCCCTGCTCTTGATGCTGCCACTTATAGCTACCACAGGTTCTATTAGGAGCAGACTCCTCTTGAAGCCCCTCAGAGCGAGTACTGGGTACTATCACCAACTTTCCTTCAGGGTCACTAGAACAGAGCTTTGCCTTTTGGGCCTCAACAGAATCTTATACTGAATAAAAGTTCACTAGTCCCAGACATTTAGAACAACAGACTAGATGTTACTTGTCTGCAGGATCTTATATGGTACAGAGAGGATTCTTGAAAACATGATTGAGCCTCTTGGAGAAAACAGGTCGTTCTGTGCCTGTGTCAGAAAGCAACAACTGGGATTTGAACTCTAGTCCCACCCCCACCTGACTGCAAACATGGAAAGTTGCTAAATACTTTGGTACCTCTGTCTTCCAACCTTAACAAAATGTTAAAATACCCATTTCTGTTTTCCTAGAAGTACAGGAAGGATGAAATTATTTTTGATGGAGAGAGCATTTAGTTTCTCAGAGAGAAGACAGGACATCATTCATCACTTTCGTGATGGTGAGCCTAGAGATCTTACTGTATTTATTCTGCCGGTTGGCCAGGAAGTAGGCCACTTGAGTTACAAGAAATTTCTCTTTAATGTTTCTGAACTGCTGTTTGTTCTCTGCCAGCTGGGGGCGCAATTTCTCGTTGATTTCTAGAATGTTCATCTCTGCCTTCTCACTGGACCAAGGGCCGGCAGATACCACCATGCTGACGTTTGTGGCAGAAGAAGTGGAGCCAGGGACTGGGGAGAAGAAACACAAATATATGGTGGGTTAAAAATTGGTGAAATCAAATAGGTTTAATCAGGACTGAGGGACGTCAGTAACTGAAATTCTTAACTTACTGTTGAGAAAAACGTGATCACTCCGCAGAGCACTTTAGGATCCTTAACCACAAAAACAAGGTTCGAGGTACCTTAGCTCAGAGCTGAAGGCACTGCCCGTAGCTCAGACTCTAACAAGAGTGAGGGAGATTGTGGCCAGCATGCCGGGTAACGGTCTCCAGTTGCAATAACAGAATTAGAAGGTGGGGGGTGTCATGGAATCTTAGGAGCCCTGCATTCCAATTGCCCAGGCTTTGCTGAAACACAGGCACTCTGGTCTCACTTGAGGGTCACCACCAATGGGGATCATTCCTTCAGCATTCATTCTCAGTATTTGTGTACCCTTGTGACAGTGGCACAGACCCATTTCTTTCCCAATACATCTAAGCATATTCCTCACTGTTTAGCTCTTGTCTGTACAAAATCATCAAGGCAGAAACAGTTTCCCAACAGGTTATATTTTTTAATGGTAGTCATGAAGTCACCCCACCTGCTCTAAGTTAAAAGACATCTTAAGCCTTTTCCACAGGCGTAAGATATCAAACTTTTAGCCTGCCCCGATATCCTCTGGGTCTTCTGCAGTTTTTTTGTGTATCCACTAGAAAGTGAATGAATAATTCATTTTTTAAAAATGTTTTCTTTTCTGTCTCAGTATTCTTCTTGCTGCATCCCATTGTTATGTTGATTTCTTTTATCTTACTGGGGCACCATCTTGGGTTTTCATCACACCCAAGACCAGTTTGGCATCCCTACATCCAAAGCTCTTCCTCTATGTGGGTTGATTTGTTTTTTAATGTCACTGTGCACTACATTTTATACTTGTCACTTATGGATATCATTCTAGTGCCACAAGAGCACTTTTCAAAGTATCAAATGATCAACATCATTTATATAGCGGTCTCCTGAAAACATGTGTGACCATCTATCTTGGGAATTTTTGTAAACCTGACGCTATTTTGTTGTTTCCATTTTGTTTTCCCATATACTGAAAAGAATAGGGCCACGAGCAGTTCTTGTGGAATATGGTTTGATGTATATTTTGTTGAGTTGGACTACCACCATTGATTTTTGGTTGCATCCCACTAACAGAACATGGCAAGATCAAGGTTCTGGTCAGGGTTGGTTGGTGATCCTCAGTGTTGCTGTGCAGTAGAAGGTGAGTTTGAGGTGAGAGGAATGAGTAGGAAAGAGTGACCCCCTGAACCACCTCCTCACTTTCTCAGCTTTCATTCCCACCTAGGTTTTGTGAGCCTGGAACTTGGGAGACTGTCCCATAGCCCAGGTCTCCCAAGATTGGCTGCTGGACTAGCCTGAGTTGAGGGTGCAGTGAGTGTGACCCTGGGCTGCCCAGCATTCATGTGGAAGTGAAGGAAGGAGGACTGGATCAATCCCATTTGAAAGCATCCATCTCTGCAGCCCACACCATCCTCCAGTGACACTGTAAGGATACTGCTTTGAGATGCATCAAAGGCTTTAAGTCAATGCATTTTCTGGGGTCTGGGAGTCCTGACATTCTGTGTCAGAATGAAAATCTGTCATGTATGATAAAACTGCAGGTTCACAACGTTACATGGCTTACATGAGGTCACACAGGGATGAGTTTTCAGCCCTGCCAATAAAAGCAATAACAATAATTATTCAGTAATTATTCATAGGCTCCATATAATTCAGTGAATATTCACATAATTATTTAGTAATTATTTATTGACCAATTCGTACAAGGCATTTTGTTCAAAACTGTGCTCATATTTCGACATTGTATCTTCATCATAATCCTTAAGGTGATGCCATTATCCATAAGTAACAGGTAAGAAACCTGAAGAAGAGGGATAGCAAATCATGTGTTTGGCCATATTTCTATTTTTTGGTTTTTGTGATGCCAGAAGAATGAGCAGAATGAGTCACGGGAAGTGTGTTCATTCCTGTATGGTTTTCCAGGACAGAGGTGTGCCCTCCTAGAGTACTGGACCAAAATTCCCAAGTGTCTGCAACCTAGCTTTAACAGTATGGGAAATAACCTCTATCACCTGGAATTTCCCTGGAACTTTGGAATATGCAAGAGAAGTATGAGACTTGGGTCTTCCCTTGGCTGTGTTTAATTCACTCTTCAATTCACTCACTACCTTCTCCCAGGGTGGGGATTATTCTATTCATGAGGGATCCACTCCCATGCCCCAAACAACTCCCATTAACCCCCTCCTCCAACACTGGGGACCACATTTAAACATGTGATTTCGAGGGGACCAATATCTAAACTATAGCAGCCACCATAGATTAATTTTGCTTATTCATGTGCTTCATAAAAATGGAATCATTGGCCGGGTACGGTGGCTCAAGCCTGTAATCCCAGCACTTTGGGAGGCCGAGACAGGCGGATCACAAGGTCAGGAGATCGAGACCTTCCTGGCTAACACGGTGAAACCCCGTCTCTACTAAAAAACACAAAAAACTAGCCGGGTGAGGTGGCGGGCGCCTGTAGTCCCAGCTAATCGGGAGGCTGAGGCAGGAGAATGGCGTAAACCCGGGAGGCGGAGCTTGCAGTGAGCTGAGATCCGGCCACTGCACTCCAGCCTGGGCGACAGAGCCAGACTCCGTCTTAAAAAAAAAAAAAAAAAAAGAAAAAAGGAATCATTTTGGCTGGGCCTGGTGGTTCATGCCTGTCATTCTAACACATTGTGAGGCCAAGGCGGTCAGATCACCTGAGGTCAGGAGTTCGAGACCAGCCTGGCCAACATGGCAAAACCCTGTCTCTACTGAAAATACAAAAATTAGTCAGGCATGATGGCAGGTGCCTGTAATCCCAGCTACGTGGGAGGCTGAGGCAGGGAGAATTTGTTGAACCCGGGAAGCAGAGCTGAGATCGTGCCACTGCGCTCCATCCAGCCTGGGCAATGGAGCAAGACTCTGTCTCAAAAAAAAAAAAAAAAAAAAAAAAAGGAATCATTTAGTATGTTCTCTTGTTTTGACTTTTCTTACTTAGGTGGTTATATATGCCACTAATTTGTTTGATTGTGTTTTACTCTTGTTTCATTTTGTTTTGGCCAAGTAATATCCTATTGATTGTATGATTATCACACAATTTGATATCCATTTTTCTGATGGAAGAAAGGTTTGCTTGTTGGCTACTGTGCATAAGTAACTATGAATATTCTTGTACAATTATTTTTGTGAATATACATACTTATATTATTTTACTTATTTTCCTGGGTATCTAAACCTAGGGATGAAATTGTTTGGTGAATGGGTAGAAAATGGTCACAGAGTTTTGCAAATAAGTTGTATTATTTTACATTTCTATGAAAGATGTAGGCCATTTCCAGGTGCTCTACATTCCCACACACTTAATATTTTCAGTGTTTTAAATTATAGCCATTCCACCATGTGTATGGAGATATCTTATTTTGGTTTTCTCATACCTATTGTTCATTTAGATAACTTCTTATGGAAAAGACCTTTTCAAATGGGGTGTTTGTCATTTTCTTTGTAATCTATAGGAATTCTGTATATATGTTGAATGAGTCCATTTATATATACATTTTTTGATATTATATAGCAAATATTTATTTCTGGTCTACAGATAGCTTTTAAGTTGTTAAACAAAACATAATAAGCAGAAAGTTTTTAAAAATGAAGGGCAATTCACTTGATTGCTTACTGTGGTGAGTGCTACAGTATCTCGTCTAAGAGTCTAAGAAATATTTTCGTATGTCAAGTTCATGAAACTATTTCCTGTTTTTCCTTCACAAGGTTTCTCATTTTAACTTTCATACCTTAAGTTAATTTCAGTGCATGGTGGAGAGTGGTTGTTTTTGTTTTTTGTTTTTTGTTTTTTTTTTTGAGATGGAGTCTTGCTGTGTCGCCCAGGCTGGAGTGCAGTGGCGTGATCTCGGCTCACTGCAAGCTCCGCCTCCCGGGTTCACGCCATTCTCCCGCCTCAGCCTCCGAGTAGCTGGGACTACAGGCGCCCGCCACCACGCCCGGCTAGTTTTTTGTATTTTTTTTTTTTTAGTAGAGACGGGGTTTCACCATGTTAGCCAGGATGGTCTTGATCTCTTGACCTCGTGATCCACCCGCCTCGGCCTCCCAAAGTGCTGGGATTACAGGCTTGAGCCACCGCGCCCGGCCTGAGAGTGGTTGTTAATATTAACTTTTTAAAACAACAAATATTATTTCACTCAAAAACGTTTTACTTAAAAGTCTTTCATTTCCCCAATGAAGGGCATTGGTGTCTCTGGCAGTGCCAGTGCCTTGGTCAGGACGGCAGCGCCTGCCCTGAGCTCTCCGCCTCTCGCGCCCCCCAGCCACGGCGGCCCCAGCAGCAGCGACCAGAGGAGCCCCTGCAGCAGCGCAATGGCCGGGTGGATGCCTCTATCTACAGCCTGGTGGCAGACGGGACCTGTTAGGACGTGGCCATCGTGGGCTACAAGGACTCGCCCTCTGTCTGGGCCACCGTCCCAGGGGAAACTTTCGTCAACATCACCCCAGCTGAGGCTGGTGTCCTGGTTGGCAAAGACTGCTCAAGCTTTTTCATGAATGGGCTGACACTGGGGGGCCAGAAATGTACTGTGGTCCCGGACTCACTGCTGCAGGATGGGGAATTGACTGTGGATCTTCAAATGAAGAGCATCAGTGGAGCCCCCACCTTCAATGTCATTGTCACCATGACTGTCAAGATACTAGGCCTGCTGATGGGCAAAGAAAGTGTCCACGGCAGTTTCATCAACAAGCAGTGTTATGAAATGGCCTCCCACCTTCAGTGTTCCCAGTACTGACCTCCTTTGTTCCTTCCTCTCCACCGCTTTCCACAGCTTTGCCCCACTTTCTGTCTCATACACACATACACCATTTTAATTCTGGGGGCCGTTACCCCACACCCGTTATTGCTGCCAAAACCACTTGGGCTGGGGGCCAGGACTAGAGGGACAGATACCCCCTGTACCCATACCCTTCCTGTGTGTGGTTGGAAAACTTTTTCATTTTGGGGTTTTGAGTTTTTTTAATGAATAAAAAAGATTCTACTAAAAAAATTAAATAACTGTACATATGTGGGCATATTGTTTGAATCTGTATTCTTTTACTTTGATATATTTATGGATAGGTACACCAAACCACCATTTTTAAATTACTGTAGCTTTAAAATCAGGTTTGAAATCTAGCAGAGTAAGTCCTCCAAGTTATTGCTTCTTCAAGACCGACTTGCCTATTCTAGGTTCTTTGATTTTCAAATACATTTTGAAATTAGCTTTTAAATTTCTCTAAAATCTTTTATTAGAAATACTAATCAGAATTGTGTGGATGTACTATGCTAACAAAATTGAGTCTTCCAGTCAATGAACATGATATATATTTCTCTGTTTATTCTTATTTAATTTTCTTACCAATTGCTTTAGGCCTTGTACCTGCCTCATTGCATGTATTCTTAAGCATGTAATGATTCCAGCTATCAATCTCTATTATATTTTATTGAATTTCATTTTCTAGCTGCTAATTGCTAGTATGGAGAAATTAAGGTGATGAAATCAACTTTATGAAGGTATAATTTAGGTACAACAGACTGTACCACTTTAAAATGTATAATTCAATGCATGTTTACAAATGTATACACTAATGGAACTACTGCCACAACCAAGATAGAGGAATTTCCCTATGCCCCAAAGTTTCTTGTACCCCTTTGCAGTTCATCCGTCTTTCAACCCTCAGTTCCAAGAAGCCGCTGTCATTTCAGGTCCGTTTACATTTTTAACTGTTTTCTATAAGTGAAATGATACCTGTGTTCTTTTGTGTCTGCCTTCTTTCATGCATCAACTTCATTTTAAAATCCATGCATATGAGTATTTGCATCAACAGTGAATGCCTTGTAATTGCAAGTAGTATTCCTTCGTGCATCTATACCATGTTTGTTTATACATTCACTTGTGATTGGACATTACTGTGATTCCAGGTTTGGGCTATTATGAAGCTAACATGAGCATCCATATATGGAAGGCCAGGTCTCACTAATGCAGGCCTCCCTAACTACTGTTTCAGTACCGACTGAGTGGTCAAATTAAATATTTAAGAGCAAAAAATAAGCCACTGACCTTATACAAAGGCTAGAATGTAACAAAAGCCCACTAAGAGTTTTGCCTAGGCTTTTCCTGGGCCTTAAAGCATGACAAAATAACAAAGGAATTCTTAACAGGAATCATTTAGGATTAAACAAGTTTTATTGGAGGTCTGAAGGAACTCCCCAAACCTCTGTGATTTAGCAGGAGACAAGATGAGGGTCCCCACCACCTGGACCCATTAAATTAAGTGAATTTACTGAGGCTCCAGAGGAAGGTGTTCAGGACTCAGACCTCAGTTATGGATTAAAAGAAGTTAATCACTTACGTATTTAGATGAATGCACACTTCCACATACACATATAGCTTAGAAGGTACATAAACTCTGGAAAACTTTGTAGTTTTGAGTTGGTCTGGTGATAATTTCCAGGCCTTCTCCCTGTAACCAGTTGCAGAAGTAAAAATTCTCTTCCTCCTCAGTTCATCTGCATCTCGTTACTGGGCCGTGAGATATAGCAGCCTGCCCCTCAGTTTGGTCTGGAATCACACATACAGATCATTGTGCAGACATAGTGTGTATTTTCCTAGGAATGGAATGACTGTCCGTCTGATTTGTATATGTTTAACCTTTAAGAAACTGTCAAATTTTCAAAGGAGTTGTACCATTGTTCATTCCCACAAGTATAAGACTTCCAAGTGCTTTATATCCTCACCAACATGTACTATTTTCAGCCTTTTTAATTTCAGCCATTCTCATGGATACGTACGGGTATCTCATTGTTGTAATGACTGATCTCCCTGATGACTAAACAATGGAGCATCTTTTCCTATGCTAATTGACCATTCATGTATCTTCTTTTCTGAAGTATCTATTCAAGTCTTTTGAGAAATTGTTTCATTGTGCTGTTTATCTTATCAGACTGCATTATATATATACACACACACTCTAAAAAAACCCTTTGTTGGAGATAAATATGATATGTCCTATATTGTGGCTTCTTTATATGTTCTCTTAATGTTCCCTATTTGGAAATAATGATAGATATTCTTCAAAACGGGGAATATATATATATGTGTGTGTGTGTGTATACATACATTTATGTCCTAAGAATCATTAATTAGACATATATGTGAGTATCTATTTCTGGATTCTCTCTTCTCTTCCACTGATATATGTTTTATTTTTTTCAACAAAACACATGCTCTTGATTTTCTTTTTTTTTTTAATTTTTAAAATTTATTTATTATACTTTAAGTTCTAGGGTACATGTGCATAACGTACAGGTTTGTTACATATGTATACTTGTGCCATGTTGGTGTGCTGCACCCATCAACTCGTCAGCACCCATCAATTCATCATTTATATCAGGTATAACTCCCAATGCAATCCCTCCCCCCTCCCCCCTCCCCATGATAGGCCCCGGTGTGTGATGTTCCCCTTCCCAAGTCCAAGTGATCTCATTGTTCAGTTCCCACCTATGAGTGAGAACATGCGGTGTTTGGTTTTCTGTTCTTGTGATAGTTTGCTAAGAATGATGGTTTCCAGCTACATCCATGTCCCTACAAAGGACGCAAACTCATCCTTTTTTATGGCTGCATAGTATTCCATGGTGTATATGTGCCACATTTTCTTAATCCAGTCTGTCACAGATGGACATTTGGGTTGATTCCAAGTCTTTGCTATTGTGAATAGTGCCGCAATAAACATACGTGTGCATGTGTCTTTATAGCAGCATGATTTATAATCCTTTGGGTATATACCCAGTAGTGGGATGCCTGGGTCATATGGTACATCTAGTTCTAGATCCTTGAGGAGTTGCCATACTGTTTTCCATAATGGTTGAACTAGTTTACAATCCCACCAACAGTGTAAAAGTGTTCCTATTTCTCCACATCCTCTCCAACACCTGTTGTTTCCTGACTTTTTTTTTTTTTTTTTTTTTTTTTTGAGACGGAGTCTTGCTCTGTCGCCCGGGCTGGAGTGCAGTGGCCGGATCTCAGCTCACTGCAAGTTCCGCCTCCTGGGTTTATGCCATTCTCCTGCCTCAGCCTCCGGAGTAGCTGGGACTACAGGCGCCCGCCACTTCGCCTGGCTAGTTTTTTGTATTTTTAGTAGAGACGGGGGTTTCACCATGTTAGCCAGGATGGTCTCGATCTCCTGACCTCGTGATCCACCCGTCTTGGCCTCCCAAAGTGCTGGGATTACAGGCTTGAGCCACCGCGCCCGGCTTCCTGACTTTTTAATGATTGCCATTCTAACTGGTGTGAGATGGTATCTCATTGTGGTTTTGATTTGCATTTCTCTGATGGCCAGTGATGATGAGCATTTTTTCATGTGTCTGTTGGCTGTATGAATGTCTTCTTTTGAGAAATGTCTGTTCATATCCTTTGTCCACTTTTTGATGGGGTTGTTTTTTTCTTGTATATTTGTTTGAGTTATTTGTAGATTCTGGATATTAGCCCTTTGTCAGATGAGTAGATTGCAAAAATTTTCTCCCATTCTGTAGGTTGCCTGTTCACTCTGATGGTAGTTTCTTTTGCTGTGCAGAAGCTCTTTAGTTTAATTAGATCCCATTTGTCAATTTTGGCTTTTGCTGCTGTTGCTTTTGGTGTTTTAGACATGAAGTCCTTGCCCATGCCTATGTCCTGAATGGTACTACCTAGGTTTTCTTCTAGGGTTTTTATGGTATTAGGTCTAACATTTAAGTCTCTAATCCATCTTGAATTAATCTTCATATAAGGAGTAAGGAAAGGATCCAGTTTCAGCTTTCTACTTATGGCTAGCCAATTTTCCCAGCACCATTTATTAAATAGGGAATCCTTTCCCCATTTCTTGTTTCTCTCCGGTTTGTCAAAGATCAGATGGCTGTAGATGTGTGGTATTATTTCTGAGGACTCTGTTCTGTTCCATTGGTCTACATCTCTGTTTTGGTACCAGTACCATGCTGTTTTGGTTACTGTAGCCTTGTAGTAGAGTTTGAAGTCAGGTAGCGTGACGCCTCCAGCTTTGTCCTTTTGACTTAGGATTGTCTTGGCAATGCGGGCTCTTTTTCGGTTCCATATGAACTTTAAAGCAGTTTTTTCCAATTCTGTGAAGAAACTCATTGGTAGTTTGATGGGGATGGCATTGAATCTATAAATAGCCTTGGGCAGTATGACCATTTTCACGATATTGATTCTTCCTAACCATGAGCATGGTATGTTCTTCCATTTGTTTGTGTCCTCTTTTACTTCACTGAGCAGTGGTTTGTAGTTCTCCTTGAAGAGGTCCTTTACATCTCTTGTAAGTTGGATTCCTAGGTATTTTATTCTCTTTGAAGCAATTGTGAATGGAAGTTCATTCATGATTTGGCTCTCTGTCTGTTACTGGTGTATAAGAATGCTTGTGATTTTTGCACATTAATTTTGTATCCTGAGACTTTGCTGAAGTTGCTTATCAGCTTAAGGAGATTTTGGGCTGAGACGATGGGGTTTTCTAAATATACAATCATGTCATCTGCAAACAGGGACAATTTGACTTCTTCTTTTCCTAACTGAATACCCTTGATTTCTTTCTCTTGCCTGATTGCCCTAGCCAGAACTTCCAACACTATGTTGAATAGGAGTGGTGAGAGAGGGCATCCCTGTCTTGTGCCAGTTTTCAAAGGGAATTTTTCCAGTTTTTGCCCATTCAGAATGATATTAGCTGTGGGTTTGTCATAAATAGCTCTTATCATTTTGAGGTACGTTCCATCAATACCGAATTTATTGAGCGTTTTTAGCATGAAGGGCTGTTGAATTTTGTCAAAAGCCTTTTCTGCATCTATTGAGATAATCATGTGGTTCTTGTCTTTGGTTCTGTTTATATGCTGGATTATGTTTATTGACTTGCGAATGTTGAACCAGACTTGCATCCCAGGGATGAAGCCCACTTGATCATGGTGGATAAGCTTTTTGATGTGCTGCTGAATCCGGTTTGCCAGTATTTTATTGAGGATTTTTACATCGATGTTCATCAGGGATATTGGTCTAAAATTTTCTTTTTTTGTTGTGTCTCTGCCAGGCTTTGGCATCAGGATGATGTTGGCCTCATAAAATGAGTTAGGGAGGATTCCCTCTTTTTCTATTGATTGGAATAGTTTCAGAAGGAATGGTACCAGCTCCTCCTTGTACCTCTGGTAGAATTCAGCTGTGAATCCATCTGGTCCTGGACTTTTTTTGGTTGGTAGGCTATTAATTATTGCCTCAATTTCAGAGCCTACTATTGGTCTATTCAGGGATTCAACTTCTTCCTGGTTTAGTCTTGGAAGAGTGTAAGTGTCCAGGAAATTATCCATTTCTTCTAGATTTTCTAGTTGATTTGCGTAGAGGTGTTTATAGTATTCTCTGATGGTAGTTTGTATTTCTGTGGGGTCGGTAGTGATATCCCCTTTATCATTTTTTATTGCGTCTATTTGATTCCTCTCTCTTTTCTTCTTTATTAGTCTTGCTAGCGGTCTGTCAATTTTGTTGATCTTTTCAAAAAACCAACTCCTGGATTCATTGATTTTTTGGAGGGTTTTTTGTGTCTCTATCTCCTTCAGTTCTGCTCTGATCTTAGTTATTTCTTGCCTTCTGCTAGCTTTTGAATGTGTTTGCTCTTGCCTCTCTAGTTCTTTTAATTGTGATGTTAGAGTGTCAATTTTAGATCTTTCCTGCTTTCTCTTGTGGGCATTTAGTGCTATAAATTTCCCTCTACACACTGCTTTAAATGTGTCCCAGAGATTCTGGTATGTTGTATCTTTGTTCTCATTGGTTTCAAAGAACATCTTTATTTCTGCCTTCATTTCGTTATGTACCCAGTAGTCATTCAGGAGCAGGTTGTTCAGTTTCCATGTAGTTGAGCGGTTTTGATTGAGTTTCTTAGTCCTGAGTTCTAGTTTGATTGCACTGTGGTCTGAGAGACAGTTTGTTATAATTTCTTTTCTTTTACATTTGCTGAGGAGTGCTTTACTTCCAATTATGTGGTCAATTTTGGAAGAAGTGCGATGTGGTGCTGAGAAGAATGTATATTCTGTTGATTTGGGGTGGAGAGTTCTATAGATGTCTATTAGGTGCGCTTGGTGCCGAGATGAGTTCAATTCCTGGATATCCTTGTTAACTTTCTGTCTCGTTGATCTGTCTAATGTTGACAGTGGAGTGTTGAAGTCTCCCATTATTATTGTATTGGAGTCTAAGTCTCTTTGTAAGTCTCTAAGGACTTGCTTTATGAATCTGGGTGCTCCTGTATTGGGTGCATATATATTTTTAGGATACATGCTCTTGATTTTCATAGCTGTATAGTAATTCTGGAAATAGGTAGTGAATTTATTTACCATTATTCTTTTATAATATTGCTCTTTTATTCTTGATCATTGACATTTCCATATAAATGGTAGAATCAGCTTGTAAATTTCTACCAGAATGCTGGTTGGAGTTTTTATTAGAATTGTATTGGATCTGGAGATCAATTTGGGAAGAACTGACTTTTTAAATATAACAACTCTTCTGATCCATGACAAGGTTTATCTCCCCACTAATTTAGTTCTTTTATAATTTCTCAAAGCAGTTTTTGTAGTCTTTGGTGTACTGGCCCTTCATAAATTTTGTTGACTTTCTTTCTTCTTTTTTTTTTTCTGAGATGGAGTTACCCAAGCTGGAGTGCCGTGATGCGATCTCGGCTCACTGCCACCTCTGCCTCCCGGGTTCCTGTGATCCTCATGCCTCAGCTTCCTGAGTAGCTGGGACTACAGTCATGTGCCACCACACCCAGCTAATTTTTTGTATTTTTAGTAGAGATGGGATTTCCCCATGTTTTGCTTGATGGTCTTGATCTCCTGACCTCATGATCTGCTCACCTTGCCCTCCCAAAGTGCTGAGATTAGAGGCATGAGCCACCCCACTCGGCCTGTTAAATTTATTTATAAGCACGTCATATATTTAGATGTTACTTTAAATGAAATGGTGTTTTTATTTCGTTTTCCAAATGCTCATTGCTAATATACAAAAGTACAAAAGACTACTTATATTGAGCTTATATTCTGCAACATTACCAAACTCACTAATTAGTTTTGGTAGATTTTATAGATTTCTAGGATTGTTAACATACACAGTCATTATCTGTGAATAAAGACAGCTTCAATTATTTAGTTTTAAACTTTTCAATGCTTTTATTTATTTATTTTCCTTACTTTATTGCATTGGTTTAGATCTCTAGTATAATGCTGGATTGAAAGAGTAACAACAGATATTCTACTTTTTTCTCTGATTTAGAAAATGTCTGGCATATTCTTACAGAACTATACAACTACCTACACTATGACTCAGTAATTCCTAAGTATGTATCCAAGAGAAATTAAAGCATATGTCCAAAAATGATGTGTACAAGAATGTTCATAGCAATTTTATTCATAATAGGAAAAACTGGAAACATTCAAGTATCTGTCAATACAAGAATGGATCAATAAACTGTGATACATTCATTCCATGGAATGGCTAAAGGAACAAACTGTTGACACACAAAACAACATGGATGAATGTCAAAAACATTTTGAGTGCAATAGGAGTCATACACAAAAGAGTACGCACTCTTTAATTCCATTAGTAGATGTTCTGGCAGGAAAAAAAAAAAAAAAAAAGCAGTAGCTTCCTATGGATGAAGTCCAGGAAGAGGCATGAGGAAATTTTAGGGTGATGAGAATATTCTATATGTTCATATGCATTTGTCAAAACTCATCTAATGTTCACTTATGATTTGAGCATTTTATTATATGTAAATTTTACCTCAAAAGCAAAAAAACTGTAGATAAATATTGAACTTTAGGAAAGGACATGAATCCTGAAGGATTCAGTGGAATGTGAATTCAGTATACTGATGTCTGCAGTTTACTTGAAATGCATCAAAAAAGGTAGATGAATGAAGGGGTGGATTGGGAGATGGGTAAATATATGGATATATGATAAAGCAAGGATAGTAAATATTAATAATAGAATATAGGGGATAGGTATATAGGTAAAAGCACCCCAGCTTTGTAAAAATCTTTCAACTTTGCATTATATTTGAAAATTTTAATAATGAAATACTTCAAGCCTTTGGAAACCCCACCACAAGGGAAATTACCATCACTTCATCTGTCAACTATATCATGACCATGTTCATTGGAACACCGACTTCCCGCCCAAAATACAGCCATGTTTGTAATCACTTTAAATGGAGCTGCCAAAGCCGGTCCGGGAGTAACCAGTGCTATGGCCAGAGGGAGTCTCACTGGAGAGAAAATTGTCAAATACTTCAAACTTAATGAAAATAAGAGCAAAACATATTAAAATTTGTGAGATGCAGCTAAAGTGATAGGGAAAAATGTATAACTTTATATGTCTATACTAGAGAAGAAGAAAATTTAAAATCAATGATCTAAATTTATAGTCTTAAGATTCTAGAAAAAGACAAGCAAATTAAACCTAAAGTAAGTAGAACAAAAGAAATCATAAAAAGCAGCAATCAATGAAATAGAAATCAGATAAACAATGAAAAATTAAAGCCAAAAGCTGTTTTTTAAAAGATTAATAAAACTGATAAATACCTACAAAGACAAATTAAAGAAAAGTATAAAGAAAATGCAAATTATCTTTTTATCAGGAATTAAAAAGGTGATATTCATGGATTCTACAGACATTAAAAGGATAATAAAAGATCATGGTAAACAACTTTATGTCCATAAAAGCAATAACTCAGATAAAATGGGCAAATCTCTTGGAAAGTACAATTCACCCGAAATGACAAGAAGAAATAGCAAGAATATCCCTCCACCTATGAAAGAAATTGCATTTATAATTTAAAAATCTGACACTAAGCAAAATCTAAGCCCAGGTGCTTTCAAGTAGAATTCTTTCCTTTATCTACGAATGACATGATACAAATATTAAATAAAGTCTTTCAGAATTTAGAAGAAGAAACTTTTCAACGTTTTTGTGGCAAGCATAACCCTGATGCCAAAACCAAAGCAAGTATAATGCTGCTATCAGAAGATTTTATAAGAAAAAAATTATACACCACTCTTTCTCATAAACATGGATTCAAGAAATCCTACAAAATATTAACAAATCAAACCCAAATACATAACAGGTATAATAAATCCTGACCAAGTCTAGTTTATCCCAGGAATATAAAGTTTCTTCAACATTTGTAAATCAATTAATGTAATTCAGGCCATTAACAGAACAAAGAAAAAAATTATACAATTATTTCAATAAATGCAGAAAAAGTATTTGACAAGATTGAAACTCATTCATGATTTTCAAAAGAAAACAAAACATATGGCACACTAAGAATAGAATAAATTTTCTTTAACTTGCAAAATGCATCTATGAAGAACATAGAGCTAATATCGTGGTTAATCGTGAAATGCTGAATGCTTTCCATCTCAGACAGGGAATAAGGGAATGATGTCAGCTATTCCAACATTTATTCACTAACATCCTGGAGGTCTTAGTCAACAAGTAAGTAGAAAATCCTAAGAAATATTCTTTTTTTTTTTTTTTTTTTTGAGACGGAGTCTCGCAGAAATATTCGTAATATTACTAGTATTAATCTATAAATTTAGCAGGGTTTAAATGGACAAAAGCTAGAAAGCCTCAACAAATGAAGACATGTAACATGTGGAAGAATGAGAAGATTTTTAATGTTATCACGGATGTCATTTTTACTTTGTGTCTCCTGGCTTTCCAGTGTTAGTTGAAAAATGTATCCCTATTGCCAATATTACATATATACTTTCTTAAGTTGTCTTGAAAGATTTTAAATTACAGTAAAATTTTATTTTACATTTTAGGCTTAAATCCATTTAGAAATTACTTTGAGTGAGATGAGATCCAACATTATTTTCTTCCAGATGGACACTAAATTTTGCCAGCATAGACGATTTTTTAAAATTTATTTCCTTCACTGATTTGACATATCATTACTAAGTATTAAATTTTTATAGTCAATGATCTCTAATGAGTTATCTATACTTTTTCACTTATCTATTTATTTGTTGGTTTATATACTGATACCATATAATTGTTCCTAATCAACTTGTGGAGGCTGAGGCAGGAGGATCACTTGAGCCAGGAGTTTGAGGCTGCAGTGAGCTAGGATCGCAGCACTGTACTCCAGCCTGGGTGACAGAACAAAACTCTGTCTCAAAAAAAAAAAAAAAATGCACCTCTTAAGTATACAGCTGAATGCATTTTGACAAATTCATACAATTTTAGTAGACTCATAGAGTTGTGCAGCTATCACCAGAATCCAGTTTTAGAACAGTTTCTTCACCTCTTCAATTTCCCTCCAGCTCCTTTGCAGTCAGTCTCTCCTCCCTCATCTGAACCCACCACTCCAGCCCCAAGCAATCATTAATCTGCTCTGTGCCTCTATAAATGTATCCTTCGTGGCCATTTCATAGAAATAGAATAAGACAATATGTAGTATTTTGCAACCGGCTTCCTTCACTTAACATGTTTTTGAGGTTCATCCATGTTGTAGCATATATGAGATTTTGTTGCTGAATAGAATTCCATTCCACAGATACACTACATTTTGTCTATCTATTTAGCAGCTGATGGACATTGAGATACTTCCAGTTTTTCACTCTTGTGAATAATGCTGCTGTGAACATTCCAGAACAAATCTTGTATAGACATATGTTTTGATTTTTCTTGGATAGATTTCTAGGTGTGGACTTGTTGGATCATATGGTAACCATATGCTTAATTTTTCAAAAAACTGTCAAACTGGTTTCCAAAGTGATTATTATTTGACCTTCCCACAGGCAATATTAGAAGGTTCCAGTTTTCCCACATAATCAGTGAGGTTTGGTATTCTCTGTCTTTTAAAGCATAATCATATTCATGGTGTATGCGGTATATTGGTGTGGTTTAAATTTGCATCTGCCTAAAGACTGATGACATTGAGTACCCTGTGATATGCTTTTTAGCCATTTATATTTCTTCTTTAGTAAAATTGCATCTATACCCTTTTGCTGATTTTTAAAATTAGGTTGCTTCTTATTGAGTTAAAAGAGTTCTTTATATATTGTGAATTCAAGTCCTTTGTAGGATGTATGATTAGCAAACATTTTCCTCCAGTCTATGACTATTTTCTTTGTAATGGTCTCTTTTGAAGCAGAAAGGTTTTTAATTTTAAGAAAGTCCATTTTATTAATGGTTTCTATTATGGCTTGTGCTTCTGGTATATTATCTTAGAACTCGTTGCTTAACCCAAATTCACAAAGATTTTCTCCCATGAATTCCTTCTGAACTTTTATATTTTAGCTCTTACAACTAGGTCTATATCCATTTTGAGTTAATTGCTGTGTATGTGTTATGTCAAGCAAAGTGCCATGAGGGAGCTTTGTCTGGATAGCAGCAGGGGAACTTGGAGTTAAGTTATGTTTAGAAGTTATCCTTCCCCAGCCCATGAAACTGAGATTTCCTGCTGCATCTGTTAGTGATTGGCTAAAGCCTCGAGGGAAGAGAGATAAATGGGATATATGGATTATACACTCCCATATACGTCCCGTTTGGGGAGACTGGGTGCAAAATAGTTACAGTAGCCCAAGGATAGTCCTCCTAGAAGAATCCTTAGGAGCAAAAATGCACCAAAGGCAGGGAAGGATTGTACAGAGGGGCTAACAGGGATCTCAGGTGATGGAGGTTGGGTTCCTAGGAAGTCTCCTCCTGAGATGGATGCAAAGGGGAACTTGCATGTATCAAGTAAACATGTGTAAACTCAGTAAACATGTGTCTTGGGACTTAGGAGCAGATTGAAGGTACTTCTCAGTTTGTAAACATTTTTGTCAACATGAAAATGGCAGGCATCTAGACTTATAATCTCCTAAAGAAAAGATAGAGAAATTTGACAACCAGGGGTTCCATCCATTTAAGAACCAGTGATCTCTGAGACAATCCTAAGTGTTAGCTGATATTATCCTATCCCAGCCCACAGACCCCATACTTTAAAGATTTGTTGGGTTCCCTATGTGTGGCCAAAGGAACGCTAGCCCAATGAAATTGACACTGTGAGTAAATACATAGTTCGGGGAATGTATTACTTACCACTCTCACTGCAGTAGCCTTTCTGAAAATGAAAAATGAAACCCCTGATAGTCAGCTGAAACACATGGTAGTCAAAACAGGGGAGATGGACAAAATTGGAAAGGCTGGGTTTGTAGTTTAAATTATTGTGTCCTCAGCTTGAACGAGGGTAAGTAAAGTGCAGATCCCACTGGAATGTCTTCTAGATTTCTGAAGTGGAATAAGGGATAAAGGGAGAATGCAATTATATAGCTTAGTATAACAAAATATCTTTCCCACCTCAGAATTTTTTTTTATTTTGTCCGATCTCTGGATTCCAGGCCCAAGTCTAGCACCAAAGCCTAACCATGGCAGGGAAGAATCGACTTCCCAGGTACCTTCACGTATTTGGGGGCCTATAAAGGTGGAGATTCTCAAAGGTAGGATTGCTGGCAAGTCCTAGATGTCTCAGAGGCCTTTGGACAGGAAATGCCCAAGTGTGCAGGTGAGGGGATGGTCGCCTTTAAAAGAGTCCAGGAACATAACTTCTGAGGGCACATCCTGTACCAAGAACTTTGTTGTTTTGTTTTGTTTTTGAGATGGAGTATCGCTCCGTCGCCCAGGCTGGAGTGCAGTGGTGCGATCTCGGCTCACTGCAATCTCTGCCTCCTGGGTTCATGCCATTCTCCTGCCTCATCCTCCCCGGTAGCTGGGACTACAGGCATCCGCCACCACGTCCGGCTAATTTTTTGTATTTTTAGTAGAGATGGGGTTTCACCATGTTAGCCAGGATGGGCTCAATCTCCTGACCTCGTGATCCACCCGCCTTGGCCTCCCAAAGTGCTGGGATTGCAGGCCTAGAACTTTGATAACCATCCCAAAGATACCATATCTATACATTTAAATTTGGAATGTGTATTCCTAATAGTATTTTAGGATGGAATTTAACTTCACATCGTGTAGCCTTATGGAAGCCAACTTGGTATGCAACTCAATTACAGGCTTGGTCAGGCTATTTCTTGGCCCCATCCCCAAGTCATACAGTACCTCTAAACCGGTTTCACCACTGGGAAAATGATGTGTGTCCAGGATACAATAAAAAGCATTAGAGACAGATTATTGCACACCATAGGGGTGTTCTTAAGTGTGTAATGATTCCAGATAGGATTGCTATCATGCTATTTCTAAGAATAATACTCTGAACTAATTCTCTGAGATCTGGCACTGACTAATGGCCAATGCTGGAAGAAATCATTGTTCCTTTTCTCAGACAAGGAAAATTGAACTCCTGCTGATTTGGCTAAAATCTCCACAAAATTATTTGGAGAAAAGACACAAAGAACTGTTTATTTCAGTTGCTATGATCTCCCTTTACTGAAGGATAGCCTGGGAAAGGAAAAAAGGTAACCCAGTCAATTTTCATTGTAAACAAATAGTGACAGACTGCTTGGTAAATATACCAGTGGTCCTTGCTATTGGAAACCTTCTTACGTGTGGAATGCTTTTAGTAAGATGTGTCATATCTATATAGGAATCATGGTAGTCAAACCTGGAATCTGTAGATTTACATGCCTTTGTTCCTTGGAAACTGTCACATAATCTATGCGACTATCAGCTTTATCAAATGGAGATGACCAAAAATGGCTCCATATTTATGTAAGTTACAATCTCACGCATCACTTACAGAGTTCTTATGTTACATCTGGGCTACATCATTTCCTAATACGAAAAGGAGGCTCTTTGGGGAGTGATGGTGGTGCTCTCACACTTGTGCTTGATTTGTGTGTGTCTTACAATTAGTTTTCTTCTTGAGTACGACAATATAAATTAATAACATTTGATACTAGGTATGGTTTATGATTCTCATAAGGTTTATTTGCAATCCGATCTTTTGTGTTTTCTCCATTTCAGGTGGATATTCTCTTATGCAATTCCCTGACCTTTCTTAAAATAGAGGTCATGTCCTTTGCAGGAACATGGATGGAGCTGGAGGCCATTATCCTTAGCAAACCAACTCAGAAACAGTAAACCAATACTGCAGGTTGTCGCTTATAAGTGGGAGCTCATTGATGTGAGCACACAGACACAAAGAGGGGAACAGCAGACACTGGGGCTTACCTGAGCGCGGAGGTTGGGAGGAGGGAGAGGAGCAGAAAAAATAACTATTGGATACTAGGTTTAGTACCTGGGTGAGGAAATAATGTATAGAATATGAGCTTATATAACAAACCTGCACATATACTCCTTAACCTAAAATAAAAGTTAAAAAAAAATAGTGACCGTTGGCCAAAGTCAAACCAGAATAATCAGTGTGTAGGGTCATGGTTAGCTTATGGATCAAATACTCAGTGGCCTTTAGGTCCCTATTAAACTAAATACGTTGCCAAAGTTCCTTCCCAAACCATATATTCTTTTGTATGTGCCCATTTACAACTCCAGAAGCATGATGCCATTTTTCACTGCTGTCTTATGATCTTTGTTTTGAACTCCAGTGTTCTTAACTTGCAAATTGAAGCTTTCTGTTTTATTACATGGACTGAGAGGTCAAGATAAGTACAGCTTATTGAAGTGCATAAAGAGACTCTTGTTTCTCTGCAGAACAAGGGAGTTGAGCAGCACTCTTTGTTCTTAATGAATTATCTTTTTTATTTATCAGGAAAGTGGGTGATTTTTCTATTTATTATTAAAAGTTGTATACAGAGTTATTTATACTGCCCCTATTTATCCTATTGAGAAATGAGTTCATATTGTACCAGTAACTTAATTCATCACTCTGAAAACGTACTTTTGCCCACTGAGCAATTACAGGCTAGGACGCCAATGGATCTTAATAAGCTTGGTACATAATTGCTCAATATATGGTAAGTGATAAGCTTAATTTTATTAGCACTCCTGATAAATCATCATAATGTGATTTTCAGAGGGTAGCCAAATCACTTGGAGCTCTGGCATACTGAACTTTGTTTGTGGTCAACAGCTCTATGGTGATGTGGGGTCTTACGAGGCTTCCTGATAGATGAGAGGTATCTCGAGGGACTCTATTTCAACAGGGAGATAATCACAGCTTCCTCATTCCCAGCATAATTTAAAACACCTTTGTTCTCATTTTATTCACTGTTTCTTTTTCTTCTCAGACACTCTTGGGATCCCGCACCTCCCCCTCAAGGCTGTATCTCTCCTTCTCTCCTATCCAAGACAGTCTCTGGGCCCATGGGACTGAGGAAGTAGTTGTCTGTTGGTGGAGCTGAGTTTTTCACTTACGAGCTGCCCTAGTGCTGCCATGTCCCACTGAGGCCTCTTTGGTGACTTGACCTCCTTAAACCATTATTTCACTTCAGCTCATCCATGTAGGTTGGAAGAAAATCGGGTCATTTATAAAATGCATAAGGCAATTCTTCCTCATGTCTCCTAACACAGGTAGCAACTGTGACCTTCAAGAAAACTCTTGCCCTGAGCTCCAAAATCCTCCAGTATGAAAAAGAGAAAAGATAAACTGAATCTGAACTGCAAGGCTGAACTCTGGGTCTTCCAGGTAGGACCCCCTCCCTGGAGGAGGGAAGTTCCTTGCTAGAGGTCACCAAGGACAAAGGACTTGCACTACACCTGCTGATTCCTTCTATTTGCCTCTGATTTTAAAACAAATTAAAACATGCGCAGGTGCCTACTGTATATTAATTTACAATATAAATTAATAAAATTCGATTTAAAGAATAAGTTGGTCTTCCGGGTTAGCACTGCTTCTAGGGTCAGGAGGATCCCTAGGGCTCTCTGTTTGCAGTCCCCACGGGGGCCACAAGAGTGCGCCATGGTGCTTTCCCTTGGAACTCCGCTGGTTTCAGTTTCGGGGAGATTGTGGCAAATATTAGCCCTGCGTATCCAGAGGTTCCTGACTTTTGGTCACACCATTCCAGGAAGCAGCCTAAGATCTGCACTGCCCAGGCCTCGAGAGTTGGCTGTGGAGGCTCAGAGCCTCAGGTGAAGCAATCTTGCTTGATTTCCTCGAAAACAGACCCTGACCGGAGAAAGATGCATTCATGCTACTTCTGCTGGTGGAAAATATTCCCTCGCATTTCTCTCAGACTGGACAAACCTTCCAGTGGTCCGGGGCCTCCTGCTGTGTGCTTTGGGGGGATTCAATTGGGAGAGTGGAGGAGGAGCAGTAACAAGATAGGAGGAGAATGGCAAGAATGGGGAGGTGGAGACAGATGAGAAAAGGGCCAGAGATACACATGTGGAAGAGTGGTTAGGAGCAGGGGGTGGGCGAGCTGACTATCAGGGTGGTTCTCTTGTCATCCCCAGAAGGGCAGACTCTTTCTCTGGAATGCCCCCGACCCTACTGTGTGCCCACACATCCTCCTCTGGTCAAGCATCCCCTAGCCACCTAAAGCTTCCTTTCTCTAGTTCTTCTCTCTTCTCCCTCCTCTGTGCTCCAAAGGCCACAGGTATCTCTGAGAGCGCCTATCACTCTGTGTCATCCCTGCTTGTTTGTTGGAAATCTGCTATCTGTAACTTCCGCAGGGTAGAAGCTATGGCTGTTTATCTTAATAATCCCAGTGTGTGGCAGTGTTTGAAAGAGGAGGACTGCAGGAGCTCTACCGCAGAGGGCTGACTGGGCTGGTGCCTTTAGGGAAAACTCAGGTTTCAGTCAAAGAAGGAAGTTGTGCACCTTAATGTAGAGTTGCCCTTGAGGTGTAGTTGAAGGACTAGTGGGCAAAGGCAAGGTGAATCTGGGTGTGGTACAAATGAGATGGAGTTTAGTGACACAGGAAGGGGACTGGGATGAGGGGTTTGTGTGTGGACTGGTAGTGTAGACAAGGGTGACAGACACTTGGGGTAGGAACAGAATAGAGACACTCTTTGTTGCTATGAGAGGGGTGAGTTGAAAGATGATTATTATTTTGGGATTAGGATAACTTAAATAAGAGAACTTTAAGCAGATAAACATTCATTTCAGGAATATTTATTTAAGCTTGGGACTGTGTTGCATGCTGGGGATTCAGTGATGAGGGAAACAGCTCCCCCCCGTTTCTTCATGGCACTGACAGTCTAGTGAGAAACACAGGCATAGACAATATAATTCTCCGTAAAAGTTTGAACTGTACTAAATGCCTTGCAGGAAACATAGAATGTATCTGGAGAGCATATTAACAGGCAGAACTAGTTGTGTTTAGTGACAGGCAAGTAAGGTGTCTTTGAGAAGGTAACATTTTCGACATAGACAATGAGTAGGAGTTGGGGAGAGAGAGGATAAGACTATCCCAGGCACAAGGAATAACATGTGCTAGCCACTGAGGAGGGAAAGAATGTGATCATTTTGAGAACTGAAAAAAGCCCAGAGTGGCTGGAGCTAGTGGTATTTCATGGTTAGAGCTTAAAGAGATAGGCAGAAAACATAGGGAGGTGTTAGAATTTTATTGTAAATGCAAAATAATTCATCAAAGGATTTGAGCAAGTGAGCGGCACAGTCCACTTTACATGTTAAGATCATCCTGGCAGCTCATTAGAAAATACATTGGTCATGATGCAGGGAAACCAGGCCTTTGAGAAGTCCTGAAAAAGATGATGGTGTCTAGAATTAGTGGAGAAATTTCTTGCGTTTATTCTGTATGAGTATCCTTTCCACAACTACATTATCCCCTTAGTCACATCGATAATCCAGACCATCCTCTCAGTAGGTAGGGCCTGCAGACAGCAGTGTTTATACAGAATGTTTCACCCAACTTTATTCCCTGCAGGTGATGGGACTCTCAAGCTTGTTCTTTGTTCTTCATCTCCAACTTGAGCAGCGTGATAGAAAGTCTCCTGTGTATAGAGCTGAGGTTTTGTAGGATAGAAGTCACAAGAATGATCTTCTCTGATACAGAAAGAGGTGAAACTCCAGAACTCAGAGGCTTGGGTGACTGCTGGTTGGAAGGGTATATTGGAGATAGAACTCTCTTGACTCAGCCATAGAGGAGAAGGTAGCAGGGTCAGGGCAAGGGCCAGCCAAGCTCATTTTTT
Source organism: Rhinopithecus roxellana (assembly GCF_007565055.1). Lineage (NCBI taxonomy): Eukaryota > Metazoa > Chordata > Mammalia > Primates > Cercopithecidae > Rhinopithecus > Rhinopithecus roxellana. The sequence goes on along the minus strand of NC_044556.1, from coordinate 50,747,036 downwards.
ATTTGTTCCTCTTGTAGGGATTGTTTTGCAATGAGAGTTGACCCTTAACAGGACCAGTGATGTGATCAAACTTTTTCCCACAGACCTCACAGTTGAGAGATGACCAGGAAGGTTGAGCACTGTGGCTCAGCAACCTTTCTTTCCTCAATTCCTTTCTCTTTTCTTCTTTCCTTTCTTTCCCTTTGTTGGCCTCCTCTCTTTCTTTCTAATCACTTGTTGCTCCGAGTCAGATTAGTGGTTTGTGGGTGGGGCCCTTGCCTTGAGAGAGCCCTAATGAGCTGTTTGTGTCCCCGCATGTTACAGCTCATAAATGCTGACTGTTTTGTGGTCCTTGGCTCACTTGGCTGAAGCGTGGTGCTAATGAGGCCCAGGTCATGGTTTCTATTTCAGCACAGACCTCTTAGGTTCACCCTGTTATATTTATTGCCACAGGCTGTGCCCATAATCTTACTTGTTCACCCTGAAGCCGGAGGATGGAGCAACAAGAAAAGATCAGCATCCTCCTACAAAACCAAAACAGGATACTTCCTTTGCTAATGGTGGGTTGCTAATGCCATGTTATCTTCACTTGTAGTACTCTGAGCTTCTTCCCCTTTCCCTACGTCCCTCAACAGTCAGCTCAGATTGGCCTTCTTTATTTTGAAAACTAACTTGATCTGCAGCAATCACACACTCTAAAAGCTTTTTCATCACTTAACTATTTTTACTTCTAATTCTTTTGCCAACTAACTATGCAAATTTGGACAAGTTGCTATACCTCTCAGGTCCTAGTTTCCTCATCTGTAAAATGAGCTTGTTAGATTAGATGCTGTCCAAGGTCAGTTTCACCACTGACACCAAGTGTCTAGTACAGTGGCTGGCATAGATACCAAGGTGAATGGCAGACACCGTCCCTGTCCTCCTGGAGCTTATAGTGAAATGGGAAGGAGACTGTAAAGAGTAAATAAATATAAAATCACAGCTTGTGATCCATTCCAGGATGGATTGAATGGAATGATGCAGTGGTGGAGAATCATGAGATGTGCATTTGTAGACCTACTCTCTTGATAAGACAGGTACCCAGCCATGTGAATAAGCAGGGAAAAAATGTTTCAGGTGGACAGAGCAGCTTCTGCAGCAGCACTGAAGCAGGAAAGAACTTAATGTTTAAGGAACCAAGAGGAAATCATTGTGGCTAAAGTAAAAAGTATGAACGGGAGAGTGAGGCTAAATAAGATTGCAGAGAAAGAAGAGTTGGCATCATGCAGGATAATGTGAGTCCAGAAAAGTAGTTTGAATTTTAGTTGAAGGATTGGAAGTTCAAGCAGGAAAAAATATTATCTGATTTATATCTTTCCAATATTTTATGGCCGTTGTATGGATAATAGATTGAAGTAGGGCAGGATTAGAAGAGTGGAGGGGTTCTGATTTCCTAGACAAATGGGCTGGCATGTGAAATGGAAGGAGTTAGGTTTGAAACATATTTAAGAGGCAGAAGTAAACAATCAGAAAGCTATCAGTAGCTGATAGTGACTCCAGTGTCTTAAGGTTAATGTATCAGCCAAGAATTGGGGAGGTTGACATGTCATGCTAGGTTAGCCCAGATTCACTGTGGTGTTAGAGAAGGAAATTTTAAAACACTAGCTGGTTTTTATTTTCTCTTTTGCATTTAGGAAGTGAGATGTATTAGCCCACTGCCATAGTCTGATGTTAAGTGATTCTAGCCTGCAATATCTGGCAGGTGGAAATTACTAAGAGGAATTATTGTTGCCTTCAAAAACATGCCTAGTTGAGCTTCGTAGAACGTGTTTTGGGAGTTCACCAGCAAAGTTTGCGTGTCGACATATATGACAATTCATGCTCAGCCTTGTTGAACTGAAGATTTTGTAACTTGGTAGAGCTGGGGAAAACATAGCTCTCTGTTTCCACCAGGCTTTTATATTTAGGTAACTCATAACTTAGTGCTCTCTCCTCCCTCTCTGCCTATTAACAGTCATTCATCTTTAGTCTCTTCTATGTGCTACTGCCCAACTAACGTTCAAACACATCTTTGATCATATTTTCTCCCACCCATGCACCTATACTCTACTTAGCTTATTGTATCAAGTTCAGAATTGTACTTGATGTCAAATCTCCTAATGATCTCCAACCATTTTCTCCCGTTAAGCCCCTCGCTACCGCCATCAGTAAGCCTTCCTTCGCCAGCTCAGGCTGGTGCTTTCTTGCTATGGAGTAGTGGGATAAGCTCAACGATCTTAGGGCATACACTTAACACCTCTAGGTGATCACCAAGAACTTTTCCCACTCTAATATCTAGTGACCTTCTGCCTTTAGTCCTCTCTAATACGAGTGTTCCTTAACTATCTTATGCACCTGTGCCCTCTCAGGGTGCTGTAAGACCCTGGGATCAGGGACCTCATCTGTGGATTGTGTTGATCACATCCAGGGCTGAATACTCAACTCTGCTGCAGTCAAAGAGCATCAGATTTGCAGTCAGACCGATCCAGGTTTCAATGCAGCACTCTCACTCACCAACCATGTGAACTTGGGAAGATTTTGTTTTTTAATTCCTGAGCCTGAAGTTTCTTATTTTTAGGCTTTTGCATTGGTTTTCTCCTGTGCCGGGAGGGTGGTGACATGAAGGAAGTTGCTGAATCGTAGCAGATGTTCCACTGGGGCTTTTAGAATAAGCAAGTACAATGACTGGCTGCTGTCTCCTCACTCTGAATTTTAGAACTGGTTGATAGAATTTTAATAGGGAGATAAAAATCTGGCAGAAGTGAAGCTGGAAGGGAAAGTGAATCTGAAGAAATGTGCCTGAACCTTAGAGAAGTGTGATCCATTCAGTAGATAATTACTTGCAAGCCAATATCTTCTGAATCTCTAGGTTTTCTGTCTTTAACAAGCACTATCAAACAGATACATGTTCCAAAGGTGTTCAGTGAAAGTAGCTAATCTTCAAAATTCAGTTTCATTCAAAAACCAGCAAACTTTACCTAAAAATGCATTTCCCTTTTAGACAGGAATTTGCAGTCACAAGTGTTTCCAGTAACCGGCTGTTCGAGTCATTATTTGAGTCCTCACCTCCTCCATCCCATCGACTTCCCCATGTCTGTGTGCCCTTGGGAAGCCCAAGACATGCAGAGATGGCTTGATATGGTCAGGTTCTCACCTCAGGTCTTTGTTCAGAATTTGAGAGTGAGGCAGCCCCAGTTTAAATCCCAGCTCTCGCGCACTCACTGCCTCACACAAATACCTTGGGTGTAACTTCAAGTCACACCCTTGGTCCTTGTCATGGGGACTGGGAGCCTTTGCCTTAGACCCCCATCCTTTGCTATTGTAGTGGCCTACCATATAAACACAGGTGGTCTCACACTTTTCATCCTTCGATGTGCTCTTTTTTTCAGGCAGAGCCAAACCTATCCTGTTACATTGTGTGGGCTTCCTGCATCATATTGCATGAATCCACATCCCTGAAACTAGGGTGCGTCTGGGTGAGCACAGTTTGCTCCAGTCTCATCATGCTTGGCTTTACCATTCACAGCAGTACTACACCAGGGCTTTGCGTCTTTAATCATTTCTCTCTATCTTTACTTGCCCTAACAGTTAAAAAGTAAACTTCTTCTTCTGAGATAATTTTAGTTTAATGGGCAGTTATAAGAATACAGAGAGATATGCTGTTTATCAGAAGTTCAAATGCAACTGGACATCCTCTATTTTATTTGCTAAATCTGGCACACTATCTGGAAGATCGCTCCATTTTCCTGTCTCTACCGTCCTATTTTCTGGCCTGTAGATGTCTCTGCCCTGAAGGAGAGGTCTAGCTGAGGACTCAGGGTTAGAGTCTAGGGTTGCAGGTAGGTGTTTGCTGGTAGCCAAGCATGTCCCCAGGGTAAGGTCAGGCAAAGCGGAAGTTGCCTATAAATCTCCACGTTGGATTTTGAGGAACTGATCATGAGGTTTTCCCTCCTGGATGAAAGAAAAAGCTCTTCCCCAAGTGAGAAACATTTCCTTTTAGTTCTCCTTTGCCCCACCCTGTGACTGGTCTCCTGTGTCATCTGGATGATGCATGCATCAGCAATCCTTGCCACAAGGGGGCACTGTGTGACACCAACCCCCTAAATGGGCAGTATATTTGCACTTGCCCAGAAGATGTGGACAAGTGTGTCATGTTGAGTACTCAGAACCTTTCCTATTCCTTGGAGCGTCTATCAAACTCAGCAAGTGTTTAAACAGAAGCACATTTTAGAGCAATTTACACCCAAATCTCGGATTTCTCTTGCTACATCTCCAGTGTTTACAACTAACCTTTCAGCATAACCAAAACTATATATTTCATGCTGGTGATTAAACATATGGAAGGTATGCATTTGATTCTTAATATAAAGCCCCACCTCAGTGACAGTTTGGGTAAAAGAATAGCAGAAATGCACATCTCTCTCTCTCATACACACACACACCTACACACACACACAGCTACACACACACACACACACACACTTCCCCTCTCTTCTAATTAAAGCATAGAATTGGAAATTAAGAATTAAGAATTAGATTATAAAAGGCCTGGCCACTTTGCCAGACTGATATTGATGACTGTTCCAGTACTCCGTGTCTGAATGGGGCAAAGTGTATCGATCACCCGAATGGCTATGAATGCCAGTGTGCCACAGGTAAGATTCTTCTCACTCTTCATCCCCTTGTAGGTCCATTTGAACAAATATAGGGGGACCGTCCTCTGCTAGCTACTCTACCAGTACCACTCCCAGGGGCTACTCTGTGTTTAGAGAGCTTCTTCTGGCAGATTTTTTGCTGCTCTCACTCTTTTCTTCTCCAACAGCTGCTTTCTTCTCCACCACAACGGTGGTCTGGCCCGGATATTTCCAAGTAGTATCCATGTCTTTCTGCGACAAATTTTGGCAGCAATGAGTTTCCAGCTGGCTTGATTTACTCCCTTGAAAAAGAGAAGAATTCCAGTTGAAACGTGTTTTTCACCAGGGCTTCTCAACAAGAGGCCTCTCTCAAGAGTAAAGTGACTGAAAGAAGGCCCAGAAATTTAAGGGCAGAATATGTGCAAGTGTAAAGATTTTCTCTACAAAGGGTTTTGTCTTTCCCTGGACAGATTCTTCTTGTGAAGGATAAGCTTCACTGGAGAGAAATTAAAACCCTTGAATTCATGTTTAAAAGGGATGAAAGGTCAAATGGAGCCTTTTAGCAAAGGTTTAATGTTGATTTATTTAAGCCTTGAAGAAAGGGCCTCTTATTTTCTTTTCCTTCAAAGTTATCGTAACTGGGAGAAGTGAAAAATGGTGGTGGAAGTTCTCAACCCTTCTTCTCCTCACAAACATATGATTCAGCAATAATTTATAGACAAATTCTCTTTGTGAGATATCAGACACACATTGAAAGCATCTTGACCCCTGGGAAAACACAAAATCAAACTTAATGACGGTAATAGGGAGATTCAGGACACTTTTCACAAGACACCCTGTCCCCATTTCATCCCCTTACAGTCAGGAAGAGACCATCTAGCTCCCAGCTTCACCTACGGGAGGGAGGGGGTTGGTGCCAACTTTTCTGAAAGGACTCCATAGAAAACTGGATTTCCACATACTGGTCTTGGAGATCTCATGGATCCAGTGCAGCACAGTCACCTGGAGGCAAACAGAGACAGTCACTTGGTCTAGTGGAAGCCACTGACCTACCCCCCTGCTCAGCACAGAGTGAGCAGGTAAAAACCCAGCTCTAAGATTCTCCCTGGAGAAAGCATTGATCCATGTGTCCAGTGCTCCAACTTTTCCAGGGATCCTCAAAGACCTAGTATCTGTCACAATAGTCTTGAAATTCTAATGGTTTCAGCACTGTCTGTCTGCCAGGGAGAGAATAGAGATAGTGGCTTGAGCCCATAGGTGACATAGTTTCCCTCCTGGCTTAGCACACAGTGAAGAGCCAATAGCTACACCTATCTGCTTCTCTCTGGGGATGGAAAGAGTTGGTAGAGGCCTCAAAAATCTCTGGCTGTGAAGATTGGTACAAACCTTCTCTTGTGTAAGGACAGCCCATAAAGACTGAGAAAGGTGCACGCCCTTTCTGATGTGTAGACACCAACACAGAGGTCAAGAAAGAAAAATTTTAGCAAGGATGTTCTGAATAAAGAAACAAGATAAATATCTAGAAACTGACCCTAATTAAACAGAGTTATATGGTTTGACAGCAAATTAAAAATAATTCTCATAAAGATGCTCACCAAAGCCAAGAGAACAATAAATGAACAAAAGGAGAATTTCAACAAAGGATAGAAAATATTGAAAAGTACTAAATGGGAATCACGAAAGGGAAGAACACAATAACAGAACTGAAAAATTCACTAGAGGGATTTAACAGTACATAGATCAAGCAGAAGTAAGGATCAGTGAACTTGAAACAGGTCACCAAAAATAATTCAGTCAGAGTAACAAAAACAAAATTTAAAGAATAAAGAAAGATAAGGGAATTATGTGAAACTATCAAATGGACCAATATACACATTATGGAAGTTCCAAAAGGAGAATAGAGAGAGAAAGGACCAAAAAGCTTATTGAAAGAAATAATGGCTGAAAGCTCCCCAAATCTGGGGAAAGAAACACACAGATCCAAGAAGCCCAAAGGACACCAAACAAAAGGAACACATTGAGATACATTATAATCAAGTTGTCAAAAGTCAAAGACTGAGAATTTTGAAAGCAGCAAGACAAAAGTGATTTGTCACATAAAAGAAAACCTCCAGAATACTGTCAGAAGATTTTTCAGCAGACATCTTGCAGACTAGAAGGAATTGGGATGATATATCCAAGGTCCTGAAGGAAAAAATAATCCTGATAACCAAGAATGCTATAACTGTCAAAACTCTCCTTCAAATATACAAGATAAAGACTTTAACAGGCAAACAAGAGCTGAGAGGGTTCATCACCACTAGACCTACCTTACAAGAAACACTAAAGGAAGTTTTTCAAGTTGAAATAAAAGGACACAAAACAGCAACCTGAGAGCATAAGAAAGAGTGAAACTCATTGGTAAAGGTAAATACATACACAAATATAGGATACTGTGTTATCATAATGGTGGTGGGTAAATAACTCTTTTGTGTGTGTGTGAGGCGGAGTCTTGCTCTGTAGCCCAGGCTGGAGGGCAATGGCGCAATCTCGGCTCACTGCAAGCTCCGCTTCCAGGGTTCACACCATTCTCCTGCCTCAGCCTCCCGAGTAGCTGTGACTACAGGCGCCCGCCACCACGCCTGGCTAATTTTTTGTATTTTTAGTACAGACGGGGTTTCACCGTGTTAGCCAGGATGGTCTCAATCTCCTGACCTCGTGATCCACCCGCCTTGGCCTCCCAAAGAGCTGAGATTACAGGGTAAATTACTTTTCGCTCTAGTATAAAAAGTTAATAGACAAAGTATTAAAAATATCACTAAAAAATGTTAAGAGACTCACAGTATGAATAGATGTAAATTGTAACAATAATAACATAAAGTATGTGTTTGGGGGGATAATTCAAAGTGTAGTTTTTGTACATGATTAAATTTAAGTTGTTATCAGCTTAAACTGTAATAACAATAATATGTTTTATTTAAGCCCAAGGTAATCACAAAAAAGAAAACCCATAGAGGTTACATTAAAAAAGAGAAAGGAATCAAAGCACACTTATACCAAAAAAAGAAAACAGCCCAACAAAACACAAAGGAAGAGACAAACAGAAGAAAAGACACTGAAAGGAATGGCAAGACTAACAGATAGCAACTTAAAAATGACAATAGTAAATCCTTTTCTATCAATAATAACTTTAAATGTAAATGGGTTAAAATCCTCCCCAATCAAAATACATAGAGTGGCTGGATGGATTTTTTTAAAAAAGCAAGGCCAGCCAGGCATGGTGGTTCACGCCTGTAATCCCAGCATTTGGGGAGGTTAAGGCAGGTGGATAACTTGAGGTCAGGAGTTCAAGACCAGTCTGGCCAACATGGTGAGACCCTGTCTCTACTGAAAATACAAAAATTAGCTGAGCGTGGTGATGGGCGCCTGTAGTCCCAGCTACTCGGGAGGCTGAGGCAGGAGAATCACTTGAATCCAGAAGGTGGAGGTTGCAGTGAGCCGAGATCATGCCACTGCACTCCAGCTCAGTGACAGAACGAGACTCCATCTCAAATAATAATAATAATAATAATAATAATAATAATAATAAAAACCAAGACCCAACCTATGCTGTCTATGACAAAGTCTTTTTAGATTTAATGAAACACATCGGCAGAAAGTAAAGGGGTGGAAAAAGAAATTACATGCAAATGTTAACAAAAAGAGACCAGGAGTGACTATATTTATATCAGACAAACTAAACTTTCAGTCAAAAACTGTCTCAAGAGACAAAAAAGGATTTTTAAATGATAAAATATCAATCCACTAGCAAGATACAACAGTCATAACTATGTATGCATCCAACATTAAAGCACCTAGATATATAAAGCAAACACTGACAAAACTGAAGGGAGAAATAGAAGAAATACCACAATAGTAGAAGATTCCAAAACTAAATATGGACATGCAAAAGAAAAAAGCACTTTACATCACATACAAAAGTTAACTCAAAATGATTCAAAAGCCAAGCATGGTGGTTCATGCCTATAATCCCAACAATTTGGGAGGCTGAGTCAGGAGGATTGCTTGAGCCCAGGAGTTAGAGACAACCTAAGCAACATGTGAAATTTCATCTCTGAAAAAAAAAAAAATAGAAAAAAAATAGCTGGGTGTGGTGGCACATGCCTGTAGTCCCAGCTACTTGGGAGGCTGAGGTGAAAGGATCAGATCACTTGAGCCCAGGAGATTGAGGCTGCAGTGAACTGTGTTCACAGCACTGCAAACTCTAGCTTGGGTGACAGAACATGACCCCATCTCAAAAAAAAAAAAAAAAAAAATGATCAAATACCTGTATGTAAGACCTAAAAGTGTAAAACACTTAGAGAAAAACATACAAATTAGCCAGGCATGGGGGTGCATGCCCTGTATTCCCAGCTACTTGGGAGGCTGAGGCAGAATTGCTTGAGCCCAGGAGGCAGAGGTTGCAGTGAACAGAGATCATGCCACTGCACTCCAGCCTGAGTGAGAGAGCGAGATCCCATCTCAAAAAAAAAAAAAGAAAAGAAAAGAAAAAAATACAGGAAAAAGTGTATTATGATACTGAATTTGGTTAACTGGATTTCTTAGATATGACACTGAAAAACAGGAAGCAAAAGTACAACATAGATAAACTGTACTACATCAAAATTTAAAACTTCTGTGCACCAAAGCACAAAATCAACAGAATGAAAAAGCAACCTACAGAATGGGAGAAAACATTTTCAAGTCATGTATTTGGATACAGGATTAATTTCCAGAATATCTAAAGAACGCCTTCAGTTCAACAAAAAAGAAACCAAACAACTCAAACAATGGACAAAAGATTTGAACACACATTTCTTCAAAAAAGATATCCTTATGGCCAATAAGCACAAGAAAAGATGCACAATATCACTGATATTAGAGAAATACAAATCATAACCACAATGAGACACCATGTTACACCCATTAAGGTGGCTATTATCTGTAAAAACCAGAAAATACTAGTGTTGGGGAGGGTGTAGACAAATTGGAACCTTTGTACACTGCTAGTGGGAATATGAAAAGGTGCAGCTGTTATGGGAAACAGTATGGCAGTTCCTTAAAAAATTAAAAATAGAACTACCCCATGATCTAGCGATTCCACTTCTGGATTTATATCCAAAAGAATTGAAAGCAGAGACATGAACAGATGTTTGTATACCTATGTTCATGGCAGCCTTGCTCACAGTAGGCAAAAGGTGGAAGTAATCCAAGTGGCCCTCAGTGAAGAATGATTAGACACAACGTGGTACACAGAAACATCTAGCTACCATTCAGCCTTACAAAATAAGGAAATTCCAACACAAAATACGACAACATAGATGAACCCTAAAGACATCGCGCTAAGTGAAATAAGCCAATCACAAAAGAGCAAATACTATGAGATTCTATTTATATGAAGTACCTAGATTAGCCAAATTCACACAGATAGAAAGTAGGATATTTGTTGGGAGGCGTAAAGGGATGGACGAATGGAGAATTGTGGTTTAATGGGTATGGGGTTTCAGTTTTGCAAGATGAAAAGAGTTCTGGAGATTATTTGCACAACAATGTAAAATACTTAACACTGCTGAACCACACACATAAAAACGGTTAAGATGGTCCATATTAGAGTATGTGTATTTTATTACAATCAAAGATTTTTTAAAATCCTAATGTGTAAATATCCTTATGATTTTTAAATAAATGATCTCAACTCAATTTTCTAATTTTCATGTAAAGTTTTCTTGAATAATGTCATTACTTATTAGAAGTGTAACTTCAGGCAGGTTATTTAACCTTGCAGTGCCTCAGTTTCTCTTCTGTAAAATGAGAAAACAATGACACCTATCTCATGGAACTGTTTTCAGCAGTATGCATGTTAGTAATACGCATGAAGCTCTTAGAAGGCTGCTGGCACATACGCTGAGAAAAAAACCGTCTGGGGACCAACTTTCCCTGTGAGACTGCTGCAAGTTCATCTTTCATTAGAAGTGTGACTAAGAAGGAGGCCGGGCACAGTGGCTCACACCTGTAAATCCCAGCACTTTGGGAGGCCAAAGTGGGAGGATCACGAGGTCAGCAGATGGAGACCATCCTGGCTAACATGGTGAAACCCTGTCTCTACTAAAAATACAAATAATTAGCCGGGCGAGGTGGCGGGCCCCTGTAGTCCCAGCTACTCGGGAGGCTGAGGCAGGAGAATGGCGTGAACCCGGGAGGCGGAGCTTGCAGTGAGCCGAGATTGCCCCACTGCACTCCAGCCTGGGCTACAGAGCGAGACTCCGCCTCACACACAAAAAAAACAAAAAACAAAAAACAAAAAAAACCCAGGAGATTGAGATGGGGCACTGCAGGCCTGCAGTGTTGCCTGAGGAGGGAGAGGAGCACTGGGGTAAGATGAGAAAACAGCAGGAAGACCCAGCCTAGAACAAAACCAAAAAGCTTGGGCTGACACAAATTGGAGAGGGACGATCCCCCTTTGGATATAAGAAGTGGATACTGACTTCTGCCCAGGCACCTCTCAGTCCTCTCCTCCCACCCAAAGCACTGTGCAAATGGGAAGGAAGATGTGGAGGCAGAGACACGGAGGTCCTTGGGAGTGAAATGCGTTCCTCACTCCTCCTCTGTGCTACTTAGGAGAGTGGTAAACATGGGGCCAGGTGTCACTCAGCACACACGCACTCACAAAAGATCTGCCCCTACAAGCAGACACTGCAAACACAAAATTTTCTTAACAGCCTTGCCCCAGGACACCACTAAGGCCTGGCATCATCTTGTCATCATTGCACTGTGGTGCAATGCAAGAGTTAGGACAGATCGGTGTCGTTAACCCACCTGAGATCACCCCAAATACTGAAAATGCTTCTAGAAGCATTTTTATTCATAAAATATGTTGTCGGCATTTACTCATCAGCATGGGTGCAGGTGCGGATGTTCACATGGACCAAGTTGAGGGAAGAAGAAGGAGAGGCAGACAATTGCTTTGTTCCCTGGGATTCCGAGAAATAAGACTACACCTTGAATACAACAGTAACTCTAGGAAACTCACTACTCAGAGCTTTAGTGTATGGAAAAGCCATTAGAGCAGGATTTTCAAAATACCCGCAACTTGATCGCAAACTGAGGGGCAAGTGAATACTAGAGAAGTAGAATGCACTGGTTTGTTTCCAAAACAAGAATGCCATTTATTTGCTGAGTAAAACTTGTGGGAAAAATTAAAGTAAAAAAATATTGGGAGAAGAATGGAAAGCCTTTGGATAAATGATTAGCTGGTTAAATAAATGAGCGTGTGTTACTGAATGAGTATAGATTAACTGGTTACTTTTTTTCTTTCTTGACACTCTTTGCTTTGGGTCGTTTACTTTCAACGTTTGCTTTAGATGCTTCCTGTCCAGTTTTTGCTTTAGATGCTTCCTGTCCAGTTTTTGCTTTAGATGCTTCCTGTCCAGTTTTTGCTTTAGATTCTTCCTGTTCGGTTTTTGCTTTAGATGCTTCCTGTCCAGTTTTTGCTTTAGAGTCTTCCTGTTCGGTTTTTGCTTTAGATGCTTCCTCTCCAGTTTTTGTTTTAGATGCTTCTTGTTCAGTTTCTGCTTTGGATGGTGGCATTTTTTCCTGTTTGGATTTTAAATGGTTTCCTATCACTTGTCGGAAAAACACAAAGACCGCTGAAAGGATTAATAAAAAAAGGCGAAACATTATGATGGACACAATCCGAATTGACTGGGGAATCTCCCCTCCGAACAGTCCTGGAGGCCCACTGTCAATGCTTCCTCCATACCCCACCTCTTCACAGAATGGAGGTGCCCAGCCATACATGCAGTGGCAGTTTTTTCTGTTGTTGCAAACACCTCGGGTATTGCATTTCTCAGGCAAACAGTCAAACTGCAGGACTGAGCTATTGACGCAATTTTTGTTAAAACATACCCGGTCTTCTCCACAGGAGGTGCCATCATTTATCATACCCAGGTCAGGTATCCCCATGGGTTTCATGGATAGATGATAGCCTGTGCCCCAGCACATGAGATTTTCTGCCCCTAAATGAGTAGAAATTATAGTCGTATGCTCTGGCAAATCAGGGATGGTTTCGACGTTTATACACTGTAGCCTGCCACATATTGAATTTGCACTTTCACACTTTTTAAAATTTCGAATTCCTGTAATCTCACAGTTACCAAATTGATCACCTATTAAGTTAACTGCATCATAGCACTCACTAGGAGCCTCCATGGCATCAGGTCCAAAAATGCTTTGGCACTGCATATATCTGGATCTGCACCCCTTCCTGAAACAACGGCCTTTATACTTGCAAGGAGTTCCATCCTGCTTATAAACATCATTTGGGCAGGAACTTGAATTCCCGTCACAGTACTCTGCAAGGTCACATTCATTTTCTTCCTGCCTACACATGTATCCAGATGGGCGAAACCGACAACCATGACAGCAAAGTCCAGTGCTACAGTTGGCACCTGGTTGCAACTTACAATTTGATTGGCAACACCGATCTTTCTGACACTCCTCTGTGGAACCACAATCACATTCCTCATTGTCTTCCACAATTTTGTTTCCACATCTCTTAAGCACATAACGTAGTCCTGGGATATTATTTAGACATGTTGCTCCCGAAGAGATATGTTTAAAAAAAGAGATATAACTGCAGTTGCTAAACCCACTGCGTCCTGAGCCCATGATGCAATTAAGCCTACCCCTACATTGGCAGTATTGTTCATCATGTAACATCCCTACAGCATGACCCAGTTCATGAGCAGACCAGGTGGCAGGTGCAAGGATATTTGCATCTAGTAAAGTACTCACTGATCCAGCATATTCTAGAGAACACACTTTTCCAAAAGACCATGCAAGAGCATCATTATATTTTCTTTGAAGATATAAATGTGCCCAATCTGATGACAGTCGAGCATTTAATATACTTTTTTTATATATTACAAATCTGCCTAAAACGTCAGCTAACGCTGGATATCCAACGCGTATTTTGTTAAAATCTGTCCATACTTCAAGAGCCTTTAAGTGTATCCTCATACGAACGTCTTGAAAGTAGGTGTCCATAATCGCAGTCAAAATAATGCCATCATGTATGACTTGAGAAAGATTGTTATTCACAAAGCTATACCTACTGTGATCAAAGAGTAGGATCAATTCCATGTACTTTGGGTGTTTATAGGATCCAGGATAGTCCCTTAGCCTCGCCTTATTCTCATAAGGGGCCATCTGCCATTCTATTTCATCATCACTTAAGCCACAAACCTGATTCCCAAACTGCTCTTTCTTCAGGAGATAGACGACATGTTCAAAACTGGGAGAGGCCTTGAGGGGCTCAATTTGGTAATGTTTGCCATCAATGTTAAATACACCTCGGAGGCCCCCCATGCATGTGCTTATAGTAGCTTTAGAGTCCAGAGACTCTTCCACGGAGCCCATGTAGTTGCAGTCCTTGGGTATATAAGGATGATCCTCCAGCAGTTCCCCATGTTCTGTGAAGGAGAAAATGCGCAGATGTCGGGGCAACAGAAATCTCTTGGGCCACAAATGGAGGACATGCTTCTTGCCTTTTAACTGCAGTTGGTAGGACACGGAACTGACCACACCCTGCACCTCTCCCCGGAAGCTCAGCTTCTCGGGAATAGTGATTTCAAACGAGTCAAACTCCCCTTGAGGGTGAAAAATTACATCTTCTCCAAGAGAGTTAAGAAGGAGCACTGTCGGAACTAGTACAAGGAGCAATCGGCATTGGGAGAGTAAGATCTGCACCGACCTCATAGTCTGTTTCCTACTCAGCCTCAGTTTGCTATTCAGTCCCTGCAACTCGGGCCTCGCGAGTCAGACTTCTGGGGGCCGCCGCTAGAGGCGCCGGAGCGCAAAACCCGGCTCCCCTGGCAGGGTTTCCTGGGGACCTCCTTGCCTCCCAGGGCTCGGTCTAGCTGGCGTTCCCAGTGCGCGCGTGCCCTGTCCAACGCATCCAGTTCGTTTTCTGGGCCGTACCGTTGGGCGCAGGTGGAAGAAAGGAGGGAAACTGTGGGCGAGAATAAAAGAGAAAAGAGGGGCTGTTGGCACGTGGGATGGAGAGAGGGTAGTGAACACTATCGGAAATGGAGAAGAAATAGAGAAATAGGAAGAACAAAGGAGAAAGTGTTAAAGGCTCACTATATCTTGTGCCTTTAGTCTGTGTCTTTACACCTTAGGACACAGGTTGAAATCCGATGTTTTATGGGCCACTGTCCTAACTGCATTGCTGGACGTTTCCCAGTTTTCCACTAGGGTTGCTTGCGGCAAAAGAAAGGAGCATCAGAACCAGCAAGAGTGGAAACAGCCTGAGAGCATCAGTGCAGACTCCACACTCCCAGCCCCACTCTGGGCAGTTCCCCTGGCTTCAGCTGCGGCTTCTTTTTAGAGAAGGCCCTGAGCCTCGGTGGTGGGCCCAGGCAACAGAAAGGCTCTGAGCTCATTTTTGCCTGGGGGTGCTTTCTGCTGTGTGTCTTTGGGGTGCCAGGGGTCAGTGTCATTTTCATGTGTCCATGTGCAATGGTGGGGAGAATCTAGAAAAAGTGCCTGTGAGAAGAGCAAACCCAAGTGCTTTCTGAGAAAGGTAGATAGCTGGTTATGTTCCTAGTCGAGTGAGGAGGCTGACTCCACAAAGGCAGAAGCCTCTGGCTCAGAAAATAGAAGGGTTTATCGTCCATAAAAGGGCAAATCAGGTCATGAGCTGATTTTGAGGGATTCTGATAGGAGAAGAATAGTTTCAGTTTTGTTCCTGGGATATTCAATCTGGCTGAACTACAAGGAAAGGTTAAAAAGGACCAGGCTTGAGTCAGGGGGACCAGTTAAAAGCTCTTGTACCAATCTATGTTGTCTGTTGGCAGAAAGCATGGCCTTAGGGCTGATAATAAACAGTGCTTATGGAAGACTGGCTTCTTTCGTGCTACACACTCTGCTATGCTCTGCATAAATCAGCCCATTAAATCTTCACAATGACCCTAGGTTGTAGGTACTACCATTATCACCCATACTTTGCACGCGAGGACGTGAAAACTGTACCATGGTTCAGAAGGTGGTGTCAGCTGAAGCAATCCCTGTGAACATTTGGGCAACTCTACCCGGAGCCTGTGTTCTTTTCCAGTCGACTCTGTTGTCTCTTTGGGGAAGGACAGAAGTTGACAGCTTCAAGAGATTTAAAACCACTTAGACTCTCCTGGACTTAATGCTTGAATGGATTCTCCCAGAATGAAAGAGGCAAAAATGAGAAAGAATGTTGATGTTTCTGGCTTAGGTATATGTGTGTGTCATGGCTCTAACCACTCAAAGAAGAAAAACATCAGAACAAATAGATTTAGATAAAGCAAATAAATATGACAAGCTCTGCTTGCAAAATGTAGATTTCCAGGTGTCAGTAAAGGAGCACTGAAGAAGGGATTTCTCAACTGCAGTCAGATGAGTAGGCAGCTTCCTCTGGACTGAGATGCCTGAGTTAGAGCTGAACTGGAGTTCTCTGCTTAGTGGTGCTGATTGAAGCCATAAAAGCAGATGATGATGCCTCATGGGATGGTGAGGAATGAGCAGAGAAAGACCAGGTTGGAGCGCTCAGGAATAGTAGGATTTAAGGTCGGGCTGAAAGAAAGAAGCTTGCAATGACCTGTGAAGGAGTGGATATTGACATAAAAAGAAAGGCAGGATAACAGGTGATTGCAGAAGCACTTCATGAACTATGTCATGACCAACAGGTGAAATGCTGAGCAGAGTTCCGGAAACACTGCAATGAGCACAAAAGAGGTCATAGAAACTTTAGTGCACACTGTTTCGGGGACCTGCTGAGGAGCAAAGCCACATACCAGGAGGCTGGAATGTAAATTGGAGGTTAGAAAGAGGAGATCACAGACCTAGACTGCACTTTCAATAAATTGGGTGAAGGAGAGAGAAAAGGTAAGAAAGTAGCTTGGGAACCATGTGGTAGAAAGAGGGCTTGTTAGAGGGAAGAGTCCCTGCTGGAGCCTTGCTCAGCCTCTAGGAGAGGTTGGGTGATGACGCAGCGAGATCCTCCTTGGGGGCAGCAGAGCAGGAGGCAGGGGTGGAGCAGACAGCAGGGTAGCAGGCAGTGAAGCTATGAGTGCAGTGAGAAAATAAGGGAGAGCTAGTCAGAAGGCTTTGGCTTTCTCTGTGACGTCAGCTGCTGGGAGTGTAGGGGTGACAGAGCTGAAAGAGATGAAGAAGAGAGCTCAGGAGACAGTGGACTAGGGAAAAATAAAAGTATCACCAAGTGTGTTGAGGGCCTAATTCAGGTTGGAAATGAGAAATTGCAGTTTCCTATCTGTAAATTAATTTGATTTTCTCAAGCAACACCCAGCAGCCTAAATTGGGGAGGGCAATTGGAGTATATCTTCTGGATCTATTCTATTTAATCAAATCATCATTTTCATCTCTGTACCATTTTTCTTTGGGCTGTTGTAGAATTTCTTGAAGAAAAACACCAATTCATCAATTCCCACTGCTACAATACAATCTGTGTGCTAAACACAGATGTCTAGCATCTGAATGTTGGACCCCAAGCCTTGTGTAAATAGCCTGCTTTGACATATTTCTCTTTATTTATGGAAATTATACATGCGTATCACAAAGGATACGAATAACCCTGAATGATAATGGAGTAACAAATGAAAGCCTCCATTATCCTCCAACCCTGCATGCTTGTCTAATACACTCCCCTCCATAGATGTGACTACTAAGTGTAATTCTTTCTCCATTTTTTGATATGTCTTTACAAGTATAGAAACTATGTAATATTTAAAGGCATTACGCCAAGTGAAATAAGCCATACCCAAAAGGATGAATACTGTATCATCTCACTTATATGTGGAATAAAATAGTCAAAGTCATAGAAGCAGAGAGTAGAATGGTAGTTTCCAGGTCCTGGGGGGAGGATGAAATGAGGTGGTGGTCAAAGGGTACAAAGTTTCAGTTGTGCAAGATAAACAACTTCTAGAGATCTATAATATAGTACAGTGCCTGCCTATAGCCAACAATACTGTACTGTATACTTAAAATTTACTAACAGGGTCAATTTCTTGTATACACACACACACACACACACACACACCCCAATAATGATAAAGAGGGTGCAAGGAAAATTTGGAGATGATGGCTATGTTCATGGCCTTGATAATGGTGATATGGTGATGGTTTCACAGGTATATATTTATCCCCAAATTCACTGAGATGTAAATACATTAAATATGTATTTTTTACATGTGAATCATACCTTAATAAAATGGTTCAAATAAAACATAGTGAGACCCTGTCTCTATTTTTTTTAAAAAAGTGAACAACATATTGTAATTAGTTCTCTGATTTAGATTATTGCTTCCAATAGATGCATACTGTTCTATAGTATGGAAGCAAATATTTATTTAACAATTTTCCCCATGTATGGATGATGTAATTATGTTGTTTAAAATATTATAATTATCTTGTTTATAAGGTTTTCTATATTTTGACAGTAAATATATTTACAACAATTTACACACACACACATAATAAATACACATACATTTTCTTTGCCCCTGAAAAGTATTTACATTGTGATAGAGTCCTAGAATTGAAAGTGTTAGAGCCAAGATAATATAGCCTTCCTCTAAACATCTTCTACTTCTTTGCAAACTATCTATAAAACAGTGCTTCCCAATAGAACTTTTTGTGGTGGTGAAAATGTTAATATAGCCCAATACTGTAGCCACTAGCCACTTCTGGCTATCGAGCACTTGAAATGTGGCTAGTGTGAGCAATTGAACTTTATACTTTAAAATTTATTTAATTTAAATTTATTTATTTATTTATTTATTTATTTATTGAGAGGGAAGACTCGCTCTGTCACCAGGCTGGAGGGCAGTGGCGCGATCTCTGCTCACTGCAACCTCCACTTCTGGGTTCCAGCAATTATCCTGCCTTAGCCTCCCGAGTAGCTGGGACTACAGGCGCCCACCACCATACCCAGCTAATTTTTGTATTTTTGGTAGAGATGGGATTTCACCATGTTGGTCAGACTGGTCTCGATATCTTGACCTCATGATCTGCCCACCTTGGCCTCCCAAAGTGCTGGGATTACTGTCGTGAGCCACTGCGCTTGGCCTAATTTAAATTTAAATAACCACTTGTGACCAGTAGCTGCAGTGTTATACAGTGCAGGTATAGAAGGCCCATATTCTCACAACATTTCCAGTAGTATATAATATCCAACTCTTTAATCTACACCTGCATTATAAAAAGAAGGCAACTCACTATTTCAATTTGCATTCTCTGGTTATTAGTGAAGTTGAGCGTATTTAGTAGCTGAAAACCAGTCTACTTTTTTTATTCTTAAATTTGCCTGCTCATTCTTATATTACATGGTTTGTCCTGCTTTTATTGATTTGTTGGAGCTATTTATATTTTGCAAATCTGTTCTTCCAGTCAGTTATTTGTCACTAACTTTTATAGTGTTTTTCACCATGCAGAATATTTTAAACCCACCTGGTTGCAGAGTTTCATGTCATTCTTCTGTCTTTCTTCATTCTATGATTGTAAAAATGTCTGTCTAATATGTGCTTTGATAAATTTATTTTGGTATATCTCTGATTTTTCTTTTATATGGAATATAATTCTGTCTCCCATCTAAGGTAGGAATCTGTCTTATTAGTGAATCAAGATATTGAATAATCCTATAACTGACAAAGGACATTGTAAGTGACTCTGACAAGTCAATGAGAAAAAGACAGATAATCTAACAGAAAAATAAGCAAAAGAGTTTAACAAACACTTCACAAAAGAAAAAATGTATATGGCCAGTAAACAATTGGAAAGGTTCTCAACCACATTACTAAACAGAATACTGCAAATTAAAGCTTCTATCGGATGTCCCTCAGGCTGAAAATGATTCAGGAAGCCGATTAACATGAAGTTTAGGTAAGGACATAGAAGAGTAAGAACTCTTATATCCTTTGGTGGTAATGTAAATCAGCAAAAACACTTTAAAGCCCTGTTTAGCATTTCTTATGTATCTGAAAATATGAAGACCCTGTGATCCAGCAATTCCACTCTAGGTATATATCCTACAGAAATGTGTTTGTATGTACACCAGGATACATGGACATAACAATATTCTCCACACTGATAACAATCCAAATTTCTATCAATAGTGACTGTGGCAATGGAGATGATGAATCAGTTACATGCAACAACATGGAAGAATTTTACAAACATGGAAAACAAAACATAATGAATATAAAGTTCAAAATCTGGCAAAATCTAACTCTGTTTTTAGAGTTTCACTCAGAAATTGGTATTGAAAATAGGCTGTCACTTTAACAAATACCTAAAATGTAAAAGTGGCTTTGGAACTGGGTAATGAGTAGAGGTTAGAAGAGTTTGGGGATACATGATTTCTTTTTAAACTGTACATTGCCATTAATGAAGCATTAAGGATGATTCTGGTGAGGGCTTAGAAGAGAAGAGCTGTAGAGAAAGCCTCAGTCTTCACAGAGATTACCTAAGTGGTCATGGTCAGAATGTTGGTATTAAATAGACATGTGAATGGTAAAGCCTATTCTGATGAGGACATTGTATTAGATGGAAATGAGGAACGTGTTATTGAAAATGAAAGGAAAGAAAATTCTTATTATAGAGTGGCACAAAACATGGCTGAACTGTGTTTTGTGTGAGGTAGAACTTCTAATGATGAAATAGGATATTTGGCAGGAAAAAATCTCTAAGCAAAGTGTTGAGGCTTCTCGTGATTGCTTATGATAAAATGTGAGAAGACAGAAATGAGCTAAAGACAGATAATCAAAAAGGGAAAAGAATGTAATAATATGGAAAATTCTCAGCCGGGTCATGTTCAGAAGAAAATACCACGGGCGTGACCAAGTCACTCTTTGATAAGGAGATCAGCATCACTCAGCCCTGTGTCATTCATCAAGACAATGAAAGAATGACCCTGAACACAATGTGGAGATCTTTGGGACTGCCATTTCCATCACAGGTCCACGATGGCAGAGGCATAAGGGCATAATAGTTTAAAAGGAAGAGCCCAGGACATATGTGGGGCCTTTAACTCACTGCCCAGTACCACTTCAAATCTCTGCTCTTTGATTCAAATGCAGCACTTCTTGGCCACCCCCGGTGTGGCTCCAGTGGGCCCAGTTGTGGTGCCAGCAGCAGTGGTTGGCCCTCCAGAGGTTGCGGGTAGTAAACCTTTGCAGCATTCACATGGTGCCAACTCTCCAGGCACTCAGAATGCAAGAACTGCGGGAGGATGGCCACCTCCACATAGATTTCAAAGGATACTCCAGAGAGCCTTGAAATCTAGGCTGAGAACTGCCACAGGGGAAGGGCCATCACAGAGAGCTCCCACTAGGGCATTGCTCACTGGAACTGTGGGAGTTGGGTCACCACAGAGAGTCCCCAGTAGGGCAATGTCTAATGGAGCCATGGGAGCAGGGCTGTCCCAAAACCCCGGAAGTGTAGAGTCTCCAGTGTGAAACGACAGACTGGGAGAGCCATAGGCACCTGATTCCAACCTCTGAAAGCTGCTGTGTGGGCTGTGCTCATCAATGAAGCCATGGGGGTGAGGTCACCTGGAGCCTTGAGGTTCCAACCTCTGCACCAGTATGTCCGGAAGGCAGGACATCAAGTCAAAGTTGATTGTCAAGACTTCAGATTTACTGTTGTTTACCTTGAGGGGTTATAGACTTACTTGAGACCAGTTAACTCTTTATTCCTTCCTATTTTTCCTTTTTGGAATAGAAACATTTATCATATGCCTTCTCCTCCACTGTATTTTGGAAGCACATAAGTTTAATTAAACAGATTCACAACCAGAGGGCAATTTGCCTCAGGATGAATTCTAACTTGAGTCTCACTCATATCTGATTTAAATGATGTTTAGACAAGACTCTGGACTTTAGATTTCTGTATTAATGCTGAAATTATTTAAGAGTTTTGAGGTTATTGGGATGGAATGTGCATGTGAGAACAAAATAAATTTTGGAACACCAGAGGCAGAATGCTATAGTCTGAATGTTTATGTCTCCTCTAAGTTGAAATGTGAAAACTTAATCCCCAGTGTGGTGGTATTAAGAGGTGGGCTTTTGGGAGGTGATCAGCAGGGTTCCATGAGTCATGAATGGGATTAGTGCCCTTAAAAAGAAGCCTGAGGGGGCTTCTTTGCCCATGCTATCATGTGAGGACCCCGGAAGAAAGCACCGTCTTTGAAGCAAAGAGAGAAATAATCCTCACCAGACACTACATTTGCTGTTGTCTTTATCTTGGATTTCCTAGCCTCCAGAACTGTAAGCAAGATCTGTCTTCTATTTATATATTACCCAGTGTGAAGTATCTTGTCACAGCAGCCCAGATAGTTGGTAAAATAAATTGAGGAAATTATTACTAAACCTGTCAGGGAGTTATTATTTCTAGGGTGAAAGGAAGGGGCTATACTCAGGAAAAGAAAGGAGGGAGGAAGAAGGGTATGCTTGGTGTAGCTTTTGCTGGGGTGTTGGCAATATATTTCTTGACCGCTAGGGTTTGCTGTACATATTTGTTAAAATATTCCTGAAAGTTTTATCCTCGTTTCTTTATATGCTATATTTTACAATTATTAAAGAAAAACCTAAGACAAGTTAAATTTAACAAAGTTTGTGCAGGGAACAGGTTTTAGAACTGGGAAGCATTCTGAACCAAAAATTGTTCAGAATACCCCCACCTCCAACATGGTGAGCTATACTTAAAAATCAGAAAACAAGAAATGACATATAGGGGTTAAATGATTGGTACTGTTTGAGGTTTGTTTTATTTGGGCATAATCTGGCAATTTAAAGCCTGAGATTTGCTGAGGGTTCAGCTACTATAACTGGCTGAGACTCAGTTGGTTTGTTACAAGGGTATACTCCTCGGTTAGTTTACACATCAAGCTAGAATACTTTCACTATGTTTGAAGGCAACATATAGTTGGAGCATGTTTTATTTTGTTTTTTAATCCATTTAGCCAGTCTAGCCAGTCTATATCTTTTACGTGGAAAGTTTAATCTGCTTACATTTAAGATTATTATTGATATGTGAGGACTTATTCCTGTTTTTATTTTATCAATTGATTTTGAGTTTTTTGTATATCCTTTGTTCCTTTCTTTTTCTTTTATCGTTTATTATTGTGGTTTGGTGATTTTCCTTAGTGGTAACATTTGAGTCCTTTCTTTTCTTTATTTGTGTGTTTGCTCTACCAGTGGGCTTTATACACTCACGTGTTTTCATGATGGTAGATATCATCCATTTGTTTCCAGGTATAGAACTTCCTTAATCATTTCTTGTAGAACTTGTTGAGTGGTGATGAATTCCCTCAGCATTTGCTTATTTGGGAAAGACTATTTCTCTTTCATTTATAAATAAATTTTTGGGTATAGTATCTTTGGTTGGCATTTTTTTTTTTCTTTCAACACTTTAAGTATATAATCTAATTATCTTCTGGTCTATAAGGTTTCTGCTGAGAAATGTGCTGTCAGTCTGATGGGGGTTCTCTTATAAGTGACTAAACCATTTCTCTTGCTGTTTTTAGAATTCTCTTTGACTTTTGGCAGTTTGACTATAATGGGCCATGGAGAAGACCTTTTTAAATTGTATCTGTTTGGAGATCTATGAGTTTCCTGTTATCTAGATGTTTAAATCTCTTGCTAGACTTGGAAAATTTCCAGCTATTGTTTTGTTAAATAGGTTTTCGATCTCTTATATTTTCTCTCACTTCTGAGACACCAAAAATTTAAACATTTTATTGCTTAGTAGTGTGCTATATGTCATGTGGGCTTCGCTCATTCTTTTAAATTCTTTTTTCTTTATTTTTGTCTGGCTGGGTTATTTCAAAAGATCTGTCTTCAAGTTCTGAAATTCTTCTGCTTGATCTAGTCTATTATCGACGATAATTTTTTAATATATTTTTTAATTCCATTCAATGAGTTTTCCAGTTTCAGAATCTGTTTGGTTCTTTTATTTACGACCTCTATCTCTTTGGTGAATTTCTCATTCATACCCTGAATTGTTTTTCTGATTTCTTTGTATTGTTTATTTTGTTCTGCTGTATCTCACTAAGCTTTAAAACATTGTTATTTTGAATTCCTTTTTGGGATTTTATAAGTTTATTTTTTATGGGAATCTTTTGCTGGAGAATTATTGTGTTCCTTAGAGGATGCTATATTTCCTTGTTTTTTCATGTTTCTCGTGTCTTTACACTGATATCTGCACATCTGGTATAACAATCACTTCTTCCAATTTTGTGAATTTGATTTCACAAGGGAGGACATTTTTCTGAGGATGTATCTATGGTATTGGTTGTGTAGGGCACTTTGGCTTTGATTCCAGGTGCATGCAGTAGTGTAGTCTCTGTATGATTTCTTTGGCTGTAGCCAGCATCAATAGCAGCGACTTAGGGTGTGGTTGTTAGTGGAGGCTGTGGTGACATTCTGCTAGGGATGGGGACACAAAATGGGCCAGTCCTTGTGTCCCAGTGGTGGCAGTGGCAGGCTGAGAATGCCTGTTGTTGAGCACCAGGGAAATGTGCACTGGCGCCAGTGTTAGCAGGTCTAGACAGGCTGGTTCTTGGGCCTCCAAATGGCTTGCTTTGGTGCTGGCAGTGGCAGTGGTGGGCTGGATAGGTTGATGGGTCTTTGGGCCCCTGCACAGTGAGCATGGCATAGATGATGGCAGTAGCAGTAGTGGGACAGCCTTCTTGTTTCTGAGCAGTCTGCACTGGGGTTGGCAGGGGCTGAAATTTGCTAGTTGGGCCAGTCCTGAAGCCCGTAGGTCAGGCATGCAGGTGGGTGCCAGCTGTGGTGGTAGCAGCAGGTTGGATGGCCCATCCTTAGGCTCCTGGAAGGAGTGCTCACATGCCAAAAGTGGTGGATGAGGCAGGGTGATCCCCAGGTTCCTGGACAGTATGGTTGGGCACTGTGGGAAGAGGCACAGCTGGGCGAGGCAGGCCTGTCTTCAACACCCACTGGCAGTGTGTGCAGGTGCTAGCTGTGGTAGACAGGGGCACAGCGATCATGGATATGATGGTTAACATTGTCAACTTGATTGGATTGAAGGATGCAGAGTATTGTTTCTGGGTGTGTCTGTAAGAGTGTTGCCGGAGGAGATTAACATTTGAGTCAGTGGACTGGGAGAGGAAGACCCACCCTCAATCTGAGTGGGTACCATCCCATCAGCTGCTAGCACAGCTACAGAAAGCAGCTGGGAGAAAGGGGAAGAAGCTGACTTGCTGAGTCTTCTGGCTTTCATCTCTCTCTCCTGTGCTGGATGCTTCCTGCCCTTGAATATCAGGCTCCAGGTTCTTTGGCCTTTGGGCTCTTGGACTTACACCAGTGGTTTGCTGCAGACTCTCAGGCCTTTGACCCACAGGCTGAAGGCTGCAATGTCAGCTTCCCTACTTTTGAGCTTTGGGACTCCAAGTGAGCCACTACTGGGTTCCTAACTCCTAAGCTTGAAGGCAGCCTATTGCGGGATTTCACTTTGTGATCACGTGTATCAATTCTCCTTAATAAACTCCCTTTCATATATACATATATTCTATTAGTTCTGTCCCTTTGGAGAACTCTGACCAATACACCAGGTCCCTGGAAGAATGCTTGGGTGAGGGTGGCAGCAGATGCCCTGTGACCCTGCTGCTAGGGGGTAGGGTTTTCAGTGGCAGCAACCATGGGCAGGTGGTTGGGGAGTGCATGCTTTGGTCCTAAGTGGAAGATGTGCATGAGGTAGCCTGTCCTTAGTTTGCTTGTAAATGTGTGGTGGCCAACTGCTGGGGGTGGGCAGTGTCTCAGCCAATGGCTTACACTTTGGGCCTGGCAGTAGAATCGGGTGGAGGATGTCAACGGGGGACCCAGGATGTGGAGATGCAGAGGCTTTTGGGCCTAATGACAGGTTTCAGTCTGGTGAGGGATGGACTCTTAAAATGAAACCCTGCAGTAGCTGCTTAGGATTTGCCAGGGGTGGTGTGTGCGGGACCCAGCGTGAGCTCCCCTTCTGGAGCAGTAGAGTTGTAGGGTCTTCAGGCAGCTTCCTATGTTAGTTTTAAGGTCCTCAAGGGTCGAGGAGATATCTCATGGTTAGGATTGCGAGAATCTACCGTGGGAATGTGGACTGCTGGGGGTCTCTCACTTACCCTTTCCCCACATTGGGGAGCCTCTCTGGGCTCCCAGCTGGTCATGGCTGAGCAGGTTGCCTCACTTCTCTCTTTCTTTGCCTTAGGTGTTTCCGGGCACTTTTCTGTTGAATTCCTGGGTTCTGTTTTAGATGATCTATTTGAAGTGTGATTATCTTCTTGCTATTTTTGTTCTTCTTTGTAGAAAACACAAGTACCAGATGCCTCTAGTTAGCTATCTTGAAGCGCCTCCACTGGGTTTGAATTTTTTAAAAGTTATTGGGGTGTGTGGCTGTGTGTGCGTGTGCACGTGTGCACTATTGTAAATGTGGTCTTCTTTTCAATTACAGCCTCCAAATGGTTCTGTGAATTGGTTTTACATCATTTTATTTACTGAATCCCTAATAGTTTGTGGTAGTTCTCTGTTTTCTTCAGTTGTCCAGGTATATAGTCATGTTAACCTCCTTTCTAATTATTATATGTAAAACCCTAGTTTTATTTGTAAAACCTAAGCACAGTAACACAGATTCTGATGTAACATGATTAGTGGTTGATGCCTATCCTCTTCAAATCCATGTTCTTAAACCTTTCCTAGGAAGCAAGGAAAAGGGGTCATGGAAGAGAGAAAAAGCAGAGAGACAGAGAAATGTGAGACAATTGCATGACAGAGGGACAGGACTGGGTCCCTACATCTCAGTGCTTGCCCAGCCTAAATTTTCTCAAATAGGCATGTGAAACAGACAGGTGATGTTTTACAATGAGGCTTTTGAAGCTCTTGAAATTCTCAGCCAGGTTACAAAGTCCAGAATCAATCCCACATATACTTATGCTGACGCACACAAGTGCCACCAAGTGGTGCCTAATGGCAGCCATGATTCAGATGGGTATGAATTATTCAGCTGGAGCCCAGAACTCCTGCCTTGCAAGCTGACTCCATTGGCTTGTCTCACTCAGTCAATTAAATTCACAGTTATGGAGTCCCACATTTTATACAATTGCATTTGAAAACAGACTTTTTACATGGACCAACTATTGCAAACAACAATGTTTTCAAGAAGAAAATAATCCCCACAGATCAAATTTATAAAAATAACTAACTAGGAAAGGAAAGAGGAAGGAAAAAACAGGAAGAGAAATGGAATTAGAGGATGAAATATAGGAGTTTTAAGCCATAAGCATTATGCATCTTCAAACATCCGAAATAAGTACAAAATATCAACATTTTATGAATTCTAATATTAGATGCTTGTACATTTCTGTAGGTTATTGTAGATACATTTTATTGAAGTATAATTTACATAAGTCAAACGCATAAATCTCAAGTTAAATTTTACGTGAAGTTTTATGTATGTATACACTCATGTAATCACTACCCAGGTCAAGATACTTTCAGACTCCAGAAAGATTCTTATTTCCCTCACTTCAGTCTAGACCTTTCTCCCAAAAAGTAGCCACTGTTCAGATTATCTATTTACTATTAGTTGGTTTTTCCTAAACTTATATAATGAAATCATACAGAATGTATTACTTGTGTCTGCCTTATTTTGCTCAACATTATTTTGATGAATATACTTCGTGTTGTTGCAAGTGGCTCTTTTTCATTTATGCATAGCATTCATTTCAATGAATGTGCCAGAATTTATCCATCCCACTGCCAATGACCGTCTTCAGCTTGAGTACTCAAAGCCAAAGTAGTGAAGAAACACACTACTAAATCAGAAAAAGAAGTCAGGATTCTAAATACATACTTTTTTTTTAACTTTATGCTTTCTGCCTAGACACATCAATAACAGGGTACCAGTGGAAATTTCTCAGAAATATAGTTGGAGGGAGAATGTTATTTTAGATAGTGATATGTTTGCCCCTTCAGATTCACTCTTTCCTTCTCCACCAAGCTGTCAGCCTGAAAGCTGACTTACATTGATAGATTATAATCAACAGCTCCCACATTTGCAGGTTTCCACTTGGAGTCGGCAAACAGAAAGCCCAGTGAAGCGAATTAGATCAGGGTATTCATTCATTCCCTAGCTTCTTTCTGAGAGGGCTTAAGGCCCACTGTGCTTTGAAGGAAGTCGCAGCTCTTCTTGAGGTAGCCTACTCTACAGCAGCAGTCTCCAACCTTTTTGGCACCAGGAACCAGTTTTGTGGAAGGCAGTATTTCTATGGACTGGAGAGGAGGGAATGGTTTTGGGATGAAACTCTTCCATCTCAGATCATCAGACATTAGATTATCATGAATGCGCAACCTAGATCCCTCACATATGCAGTTCACAATAGGGTTCGTGCTCCTGTGAGAATCTAACACCACTGCTGATCTGACAGTAGGCGGAGCTCAGGCAGTAATGCTTGCTTGCCAGCTGCTCAGCAAGCCAGCCGCTCACCTCCTGCTGTGCAGCCCGGTTCCTAACGGTTCCTAAGAGGCTAAGGTATCCAGTCAGTGGCCCGGGGGTTGGGGACCCCTGCTCTACAGGATTCTGCTTCCGGGTCCTAGTGACTTCTCCTGGCCTTTTGGGCCCAGAAGTGGAAATAGCTCTGCTGATGCTAACACGGGTTTCTGCATTACTGTGTGTTGGTCCCCGACATTGCACATACACTTTTGTAATTAATCCTTTGTAAATAGCCCTCTTTGACATATCCTCATTTGAGTGTGCCCACACTTTGTGGTTGGGACTTGACTGGTACAAATATTTTAAATGTGTTTTGCTAAGCGCTAAGTCAAAAGAAGGAAAGGTTGTATTCTCTTTCACACACACGACACACACACACACACACTTCATATACCCTGTGGCTGAAAGGTGCAGTGGCAGAGGCAGAGGCAGTAACGGGCTCACAGTTCCCCCGTTGCCCACATCCTGAAAAGCATGTGGGCATTAAGGAGGTTGTTCTGATAAAGGAAGCAGCCCCTCTCCTTAGGTGGTGAAGCTTTTTAGTTGCATGACTGAGGCACTAGCCCCTCTCCTGGCATGCTCATGGTCTAGTGTCCAAACCTAGTGTTCCAGCTTTGTGATAGGGTGGCACTTGGCTTCAGCCCTACTATCCTTTTTTGGCTTTCACATCTGGGAGTGTCCCGAGTTCTCCCTGCAAAATCAAAGGCTAGCATTCAAGACTTATAATTGCAGGGGCTGGATGTGGTCAGCCACCCAATGGCCTGCAGCCTGGATCCACTGAAGCAGGTTTTCATTGAGCAATTTAGTTCCCAAACAGTTTGCAAGTGGCAATTTGAGCTCTGAGTGGCCGGCCTGCACAGGTGATCATTCCTTAGCTCTCAAATTCATTTTATTCTTCCACCATTATAAAATCCAGTATGAAGACTTAAGTATGTTTTATATAAAATTAAAACATTCTGAACATAACCAATTAATGCTAAATTACATTAAAACCTTAAGTGTGCAGATCTTGAACAAGGCTCCTTTATCTGCTTAGCAGAAGCATATCCTAATATTTCAAGTCATTTAAAAAAATACTGTTACCATTTATAATTATGCATGTATGATTGATAAGTTTCTGCAAAATAATGGAAAATGGAAATAAGATGCTAGGCTCAATACGAGACTGCTAATGCCATACATATTATCAACATCAAGTATTCATGTTCAAATATCTGACTTTATAAATGTATGAATGTGAACTTACAACAAATTTATACACAAAATATTATTTTATAATCCTGTATATTAAGTTCTACACAAAGTTCACTTAAGGAATATTACAAACTCATTGTTTACATAACAGCATAATTAATATTATTACTTATATCCCAATTCCCAATTCTTGCCATAGCAACTACTTCGCATTTCCATTGGAAGGCACTTGGTCCCTGAGCAACTGTCTGTCACCAGCTATAGCTAGTGCACAGAAGAGTGCTCAGTTTTGTGATGTTTCCTATTTGACAGATGCTTTTTCCCCAGGAGCATTTATTTATGATCTAACTAAAGAAAGAAAAAAAGAAGTTTGATGCTAGGCTTTGTGGGATTCAGAAAGAAAAGAAAATTTGCTCTCTCAGCAAATTATGACATCATGAGGTAACACTGCCAGGCCAGGGATGCAGTACTGGAAAATAAAAAATACACCACCACTGAGCTTGGCAAACCTTTTTTATTTTGTGATAAAAATGCTTTCATATAAATTTCATCTTAACTACCTTTAGAATGAAACGGAAAAGTAAAAACAAAGTGTGCATTTTCCTTACTATGTTTAGTCAGGAATATGCGGTCATTTTATTGGTTATTGGGTTTCTCATACAAACAGATATAATATCACTTTTAAGAGAAATGTACACAAGGAAGTAACCATAGTACCAGTTATTAGTGGGGGCCTCTGGGTACATAAATGTATCCTCCCAAATAGTCATCATACATTCACTGTATTTGTTAGGGCCAAAATCCCTAAACCACTTCTCAACAAAACATTATACCTTTGGTTCTTTATTATGCAAGAATTACAAATTGTCAAATTCAATAAGATGATACAGTGGATTTGAGCATCACAGCCAATTGCTTATACTAAAATCTTTAATTCTCAGACTCTCTTTCCCTCATACCTCTCCCTCCCCCACCTAAGAAAATGATGCTTAAAACAGAGGAAGCAAATAAACAAACAAAAAACCTATCCCCAAAAGCAGGCAGAAGAGGAGTCAAAGAAAGAAAGAATGTATAAAAATAAAAATAAACCAAAAATAACAGGGGAGGATCTATACATGGCATAAAAGATGTATCTCACAAAAACTGAGTCTCCAATTTAGAACCCAAATAAGAAAGTGATTATCCATCTTACCTTCCCTTTTATTAGATACCACACAATTCAAGAGTTCTTAAAATCTAAGAGATCAGTAAAATGTTTGAAAGGCAGTGTTGTCCTCCTCATCACTGAAACCTATTGTCTGTAATGACAGCTTTCACATTCCCTTTCTCCAAACCCAAAGGATCCAAATTAAAGTATTCTAAGAAAAAGAAACAAGCAATTTGGTCTGACATCGTGCTTAGGGAAAAGGGAGGATATAAAATATCCAGTGGCTGGATCAGCAGCTGATATTTTCAGAAGTGGGGCTGGGGCAGGAGGGCAGGAAGGGGCAGGAATGCTGTGGTCCACAGAGGTCCATGCAGATAGGTTTTCCTCATCTATGAATAATAAATGGGTCCAAGGACAGAGAGTCACCATTTAGAATGGTAAAATGTTTGCACACTATGAAAGAGGCTGACAGAATGTTACCACATGGAGAGAATAAAGAGAGAATGAACAAACTTAATCTGCTTATCTCAGGGCAGAACTAATTATTTTTGTTGATTCAATAAATTTGGACAGGACTGAAAAAACCATTTGTAAACTATCATGCCAACAGACACACAGGGTTTCCATATGGGGCTACCAACAGACATATCAGGTAAGTGGGAAGCACTGATGTATACTTGCAGCCATAGAAGGAATGAGAACTGTCATTCAAACCAAAAGAGTCAGGAATTCACCTGTTAATATCTACAAAATGTCCAGGCAGAACTTATTTTGCAGGTGTCATGGGCATCACAGTACCTGACAAAAGTGGCAGTGTAGCCATGGACCAATTATTAACTGGCCCAAGGAGAAGAGGAAGAAAACTATTATTTTTCTACCATTAACTAAAATGCTTCTGCCCTTAAAAGAGAGTCAAGGAAACTGCCAAGAGCATGAATACAGATAGTGGGTTCAGGTGAGGGGCAGTCACAGTCTGAACAATGAGCAAGTCTGTAGTTGTCCATTATCATTCAGAAGGTGACTCTAGGAAAGGAAAACGTTCTGTTGAGTTTCTACGTTAGTTGCCAAAGGGAATGCCATGGCCGCTTCAGAGGAAAAGAAATGGTAGCAGAAAACAGCAATATAGTTCCTCCTTTTCCAATCTTCTTATAGGGCTGTCTTGGACCATAGAAAACAAGTCCAACTTTCCATTTCCTGCATTTGAACACAGAAAGTCCATGTCTTCAGTGAGAACATACTGGGTATACCAGTAACTCAGACCACAAGTGTGAAAGAAAGATTGGTGAGCAGGTCTTTAAGCAGCAAGATAATCAGAAAGTAGAGACTGATCATCCAACAAAAGGAAGACAACTGTCAATGGGTCCCTTGGGCTAAGGAAAGTTCAGTCCTAAAGAGCAAAGGGTACAACATTTGAGACAGTGTCTTCTGTGGAGATGAAAGGAAAGGCTCGACAGTGACGACTAGTTTCATATGCTGGGTGAGTGAGTGAAACAGGCCTAGAGTGCTCAGATCTGGGACAAATATGTTCCATTGCTCAGGCAGTCAGTGGAATGCTTGGTAGGAAGTAGGGGGACCTGTGGGTGGGTAGCCTGGCTCTTGCACAAGTTAGCTTGTCACTTGGTCATTCCAACATTCCAAACCTTTTTCTGGTTTTAAAAAAGTAGGGAGGGTCATAGTAACTAGACTATCAAGGATAAAACTTCACACTGACCAGGCCCATACACAGAAAAACAACAGACTCATACCCTTCTTCCTGGTAAAGTTTATATGAAGACCAGCACACAGCCAAGGAAAATTAAGGTGTAGCCTCTTGAAGGGATCTCCTGCCCCCAAAATTTGTGGAAGAAAAATATTCTGCTACCCTTCTCTCTCCAGGAATGATATATACAGGAGAACCTAATACAGTATGTCCATTTTCTAAAGAAACGTACTTGAAAGGTTTATGCTGAGAACCATACCAAAGTAAACCTTGTGAGACTCCAAGGGATACTGGGAAGACAGGAGGGGAAAGGAGACCAAAGTTGCTTTCATGGGCCAGAATGATTAAAAACACAAAGGTCTTGCCCTATAACATGCTGGTAGGGCTACAATCATGGAGAGGTGCAAAATCGAAAGCACCAAATGAAGACAAAAGAATGTCCAAGGAGGAGAAGATGCATAGGTCAATTCAGGCAGAATTCCAGGGCACAATTCCCAACAGGACTCTAGTGTATAATCTTCTCATGGACATGGCAGAAGCCCGCAGGGCTTAAAACACAGTCAAGGCTGCAAGAATGTCTGGGCTTCAGTAAGCATCCATCTTATGCTCCAAATAGAAGAGAGTAAACATGGACCCAAGGCTTGTATTCATCTTGCATTTCCATAAACTTGTCTTGATTATTAGATTAGAATAATCAATAAGCCTTGCAGATACCCAGTGAAACTGACAAATTGCTTCTCTTGCATTATCTGAATAAAAGCATCTTCTCTTTCCTACCTCTAGAAGCTGGCTCCAGAGATTTCTTCATTTCTCTCCCGGATGACCTTCATTTGTTCCTCAGCAGCATTTACAAAAGGCAGTTATGTCTCTACACTGGAGGCAGACTCTTTCACGCATAAACCTGCATGTTGTTGTGTGGTGGCTCAGACATGTGTGTCCCAGGTCCCCGCTGACCTCCTCCAGCACCCCCAGGGGTAGGGCTGGTGGTCACATCTGACCAGTCAGAAGCAGAGTGGGGTGATGAACTTGACCACTGGTCAGGAGACTCTGGGGATGGTGTCAGGTAGGGATGCTCACCCTGGAGGTGACCACTGTGACTGGGTGTTCGCTCAGCAGCATTTGAGGAAGCATAACTGTGCTGTGAAGGGGGTGTGGGGTACTTTCCCACAGAGGCTGGGAAAGGATGATAGGCTGGGAGAATGGTCTGAGCTACCTGCCCGTCCTGTTGGGGCATCATGGCAGTGGGGAAGGCCACACTGGGCAAACGGGCCATTTCTGGAAGCTGGTACATGGTGGGCAGGGGGCCCGTAACAGCTGGAGGGCAGGTGGACTGAGGCTGGGGAGCCCCTGCTGGTTGGGCAATACTGCCTTTAGGGATGAGCTGGAAAGTCACAATGGGGGGCAAGGGCTCCCGAGGGGTGGTTATGTGCTTCCCTTCAGGTGGCCTGCTCTGGGGAGCTATGCTAGGGTGGGTGCCCTCAGCTGGAGCCAGGACCATGCCAAACATCTCATTGTACTGGGTTTCATTCACCTCCATGCGGTTCATCCAATCTGCTGGGACTGGGACTGGATGGAGCCTACTCAAGCTTCCAGCACTGCCACTGCCTGGGGGCACAATGTGGTGGTGGGATAGCAACTGGCTCACTGAGGGAAGCACAGTGCTGGCCCCATGAGCCAAAGGCTGCATTTCATGAAGGTTAGAAAAAGACAGTGCATGCTGGGCATGAACTGAGGCAGGAGGGGCGGCAGTGGCCAACATAGGGTTGGGTGAGGCCTGTAACATCCCAGGGGATGTAATCATTGGAGAGGATGTGGTATCAGAAACGTATGTGTGAGGAGATTCTAGGGAATCAACAGGAGATAAAGTTACTGAACTCTCAGACAGTTGGACCTTCTCACTCAGAGACTTCTTCCTCCTACTACCCTTGGCATCCTTCGCCTCCTTGGCAAGGTTAGGGAGGCTAGTGGGCATGGTACTCTTGGCACTGGGCCGTCTAGACTTCTTGCCCATTGGGGTGTGCTTCAGGCTGAGGAAAGATCTGTTGGGCCCACAGATGACAGGTGAGAGAGCAGAAGTCAACACAGTGCCTGGAGGGCTTGGGGTCACATTGTATTCATCCAGGAGGCGCACAATGTCATGGTGCATGCGATCTCGAGCCACATCCCGGGGAAGACGATCCATATGGTCTGTGATGTCTCGATTGGCAAAATGGTCTAACAGGATCTTGGCTGCTTCATAGCTCCCCTCCCGGGCAGCAAGAAACAGAGGTGTCTCTTCCTACAGAAAAGGCCCATCACAGAACACGTTAATAACACTCTTGAGAATATAGCAGTTTTTCTCAATCTTTCTTATTATCACCCCCTTAGACATGTGCCTCTACCAGTGTACTGAATGTATATCTGTGATTTATACATAAAAAGAGTAAGATTATTTCACCTCTCCTCAAAAAACAATTTTGCACCTTAGGGGGAACATCTCTTCAGTTGGGAATTCATAAAATAAAGCATGCCCCTGAGCCAGAGACTCACTTAAAAGAGTACTGAGCTTATCAAAATAAGGTTCTAATAGGAAAAGGAGTTAGAAATAAGAAAAGTAGGAAGAGAAAAAACTAAGGCATGCACAGAACTGGGAAAAATAAGGGAAACAGTGAAACAAAGAAGAGACAAAACATGTGCAAGAAAGGACTAAGATGAGGAAAATGAAGAAAACTGAGAGAGGATGAATGACAGAAGGAAGCAGGACAAAAAACTCAGACGGAGAAAAATCAAACAGGAAAACAGGGTGTCCAAGGACAGAAAAAAAAGCAGCAGGAGGGAAAAAAGAAAGAAAACAAGAGAAAAAGAAGTGACTATGAACAGATGAGACAGCTGGAGAAAAGGAAATGTCAGGGAAGAGAAAAGGTTACACCAAGCTATCTATAGCCAGCCTACTGCAAGCTGAATACTGAGAGGGCAAAGAACTCCATCCTGACACATGCCTGGACAAGCCCTATATCCTCATCAAGCTCTCCAAACCCAGTGTCTGCCCAAACTGCTTCCATCTTTGTCTATACATACCACAAGGATATGCAAGGAGAAATGGGAAGGGGCTTATAACTGAGGCACTGCTATGAGCCTCCTCAAGCTCAGCACCCACAAATTGTACCTTGTTGTCCTGCATGTCTCGGTTAGCCCCATTTTTCAACAGCAAAAGAGTCGCCTCCACATTATTGACAGCAGCTGCCCAGTGAAGAGCAGATTTTCCTGAAGGGGAGAAACATTTTTATAAACAGACATATCACACTCTTAGTAAAAAACACCATGACTTATACAATGAAACTTTAAATTCCCCAGAGATCAGCAGGAAGCAGTTCTCTGTAGGAGTCTATAGGAAAAACCAAAGTAATCTCTTCCTTTTCCTCTGTTCTAGAAATACTTCAGTACAGGCTGCCTAGCCTGCGGAAGACCTCTAGGTGAAAGGATCACTTGTATGAGGTATTCATGTCCCCTACATGGCAGAATCTACCCTGTTACATACTGAAGACAAAAACCTATATATTACATGTCAGAATTTATATTGAGAATATTCCACAACTCTCCTAGAGAAGTCAGCTCTCATAAATCCTCAAATCAAGAGTGTTATGCCTAGGAAACTATATGGGAACACCTTTCATGTATCTGCTCTGAGGTCCAAGAACCCTCATTAAAAATCCCTCATTTTAACTAGGGATCTCCCACTGGCTTGGATCTCTGAGTTGCATGTTAAAGGAAGAATGAATAAATGCATGAATGAAAGAATGAGTGAATTTCCTATGTATTTGAATCTCAGACAGTTCTTTAAGGGTCATGTAACCATTCCCCCTCCTCAGAGGCATGCTTTGCAGGTACGAATCCAAATCCCTGCCTTTCATCCCTACCATGGTCATCCACTGCATTCACATCTGCTTGGCAGTTGATCAGTTCTGCCACCATTCCCTCCACAGCCAGGCGGGCAGCCAGGATCAGGGGTGTAGTACCATCATTCATCCTGGCATCTAGATCAGTTACTCGGTTGCGAATCAGAATCTAGAAGAGGAGAAAATACAGAAAAGAGAGTCACCTGGATGAAGGAAAATAATGAAACTCAGTGAAGAAACAAGGGCATCAGAGCTGAGGCTACACTGTAGGTTCCCGGAGGGGAGGGAAAGTCTTGTTATCTTTGTGCCCAAGATTCTATCGTCATCAATCAATAAATAGTTGTTGATTGAATAAATAAAAAAATACGTGCTCAATAAATAATGGCCGATGTAAAGTGAAGAGCCTTCTACTTCCTCAGGAAAGAAGAGGGATGTGGGGAAATATCACAAATTCAGTCAGTATACAGTCTAAGGTGATTCAGAATGCTTCCGATTTCCTCATAAGGATAAACAGGTATCAGGGAATATAATATGAACTCAGGTCAAGAAAACTGCCAATGAGCAGCTGGAAGCCCATACAGTCAGGCCAATCCATAAGCAGTAAAAGATACTAGTCAAAGGCTCCAGACTAGGTATCACTCTCATCTAATCTACGCATTTGGGAAGCATCTTGGCACAACAAATTATCACTAATAATCAGAAAGACTGGTGTTATCTGCAGTTGGCTCTATCACTATCTTCCTATATATGGCTAGGTCAGTTTGCCTGTCTCCCTTCCCACTTTCCCATCTAGCAGGCATGACTCTAATACCTGCCCTAATCTCTCAAATGATTGAATAAATTCAATGAGATATTAGTTCCTTAAAAAAGATAAAACTGTACAGAGCCATAGGAATTATTAATCAAGTGACTCTCCTCATGTTCTTTACCTGGAAGACACCTTGGGCATCAGCTGCCACTGCAGCATGGAGGGGGCAGCGGCCCATGTTGTCCTGGGCATTGGCATCTGCACCTGCATCCAGGAGACGCTTGGCAGCATCAGCCCGTGAGTAGCGGGCTGCAAGGTGCAGGGCCATCTCACCAGTCCGGTCCGTCTGGGCCTGGAGGCTGGCACCTTGGTAGACCAAATCTGTGATGATGTTAGCAGAAGAGTCCTCTGCATCTTCATCTTCATCACTCAAATCTGAGCTGCCTCCTCGGAGAGAAGCCAACATTAATGGGGTGCAGCCATCTGTAGGAATGGAAAATTCCATAAAGTACTCAAGAAGAAGGCAGTTAACCCTATCTTCAGCTTGAAACAGCTCTATTTAAGCTACTCTTAGGGGCAAAGAATTCCCTATACTTCTTGTAGTAACTGGTTATTAGTTTCATATTTGCTACCTTTTCCTCTGATAACATCGTTTCTGTAAAGAATAATGGGAAAGTACAAGTCTTTTTAAGCTGCAGGCTCTTCTCTAAGTAAAACAAGTTTTTCTGTTCAGGTTTAAGTGATACGTTATTTTAATTGGACATTTAAAAATATGTAATGTTAATAGAGCAATTGATATATGCATAAGATATTAACTAACTATCCTCTGCTTTGGGATATTATTTTTCTATCCTACTACAATCTAACCCATTTTATCAGCCTGTTTAGTCTCAACACACTGTACGTGAAGCAATGTAAAATCCTTCCCTTTCTGAGTTGATATTTCTTCACGGCTACATTCCTTAAGCATTCATTTCCTCAAGCTGATTTAGTCTGTGAAATTGGGAAGGGGTGTATGGCTGGATGGGGCAAACACAGGGACAGCAATGTGGAACCACGGGCAGACACAGCCCAGTGAAGAGGGGAAGAGGCCGGGTGCTGACCTGGGCCCCGGACATTCACATCCAACACATCCACCTCCTGCTCTGCCTGAGGAGGGGTGAGGGCCAGTGATGGTGTCCTACGGATGTCTGCGGCTTCAAGGTGTTGCTGTGTCCATGGCCGTCGATCAATGGGGTCGTCTTCTTCTGAGAGTAAGGCTTCATCTTCAGCCTGAAAGGTGAAAACAATGCTCCCTATCAATCTGGCCACCACCAGAAACTGCTAATGAGAAGCTGTCCAGAGCCTCCACCACCCCTGCTTATCTCCCATTGTTTTGTCTCTTCCTACTCCTCCACCCCTCCAGAGGATTACCTCAGCCTTGGCTTCCCACTGCTCTCATGATGTGGCTCCTGCTTACTTTTCCTGCATCATCTAGACAATTCCCTTCCCCCATCCCAAACTCTAGGCTTTAGCCTTTAGATCTCCAGAGCACCCAACTCTCACTTTTCCTACCCTCCACTAGAAAGTAAACTTTAATTCTTCTTGCTGGCCCTAAAAAGCATACTCTGCTTACCTCTGCTTAACTGATCTTGTTTTAAGTGCTTACATAGTATTACACGGCCATCTCCACCACAAGGCTGTAAGCTTCTCGAGAAGGCAAAATAAGCCTTGTTCAACATTGCTTCCTTGTACTCAACATAGCACCCAACATGTAGTAAGCACTCAGGAAAGACTATTCAATAATAATTATGATAATTTAAAAGCAGCTACCCTTTACTGAACACTTAGTACATGACAGGAAAGTAGATAAGGCACATATGCCAACACAACAACCCATAGAGGAAAGGGTTATTATCATCTGCATTTTACAAGGAATGATAATTACAAAGAGGTTAAGTAACTTGCCAGCTACTAAGTGGCAGAGTTTTGGATTTGAATCCAGTTCTGATATTAACTAAAGATTAGTTAATATCATAATTTCTTCATGGCTACATTCCTTAAGCATTCATTTCCTCAAGCTGATTTAGAGTCTGTGAAATTGGGAAGGGGTGCATGGCTGGATGGGGCAAACACAGGGACAACAATGTGGAAGCACGGGCAGACACAGCCCAGCGAAGAGAGGAAGAGGCCGGGTGCTGACCTGGGCCCCGGACATTCACATCCATCACACATCCACCTCCTGCTCTGCCTGAGGAGGGGTGAGGGCCAGCGATAGTCTTCTTAACCATTGTGCTCTACCAGCTCCCAGCAATGCACAGCTGTAGGATGGATGGTCTCCTTTTTCATGTCAGTCTTAGCCCAATCTACCACTTGCTTTTATATGGTTTTAGTTTCCTGGGCTCAAAGTATGGAGCCTCCAATGTCAACGTTTTGCCATGATCACTGGCTTTCGTTTTGCCAGTGTCAATGATCACTGGCTTTCTTCCACTGCTTAATTTCATCTTTTCTTATAAGTACCCACAAAGGATAAGGAAGAGACGTGGCCATGAAGGAATTGCCATCTACACACACCATTCCTGACTTGACTACTGCCAGCACGACACTAAAGGAAAGAGACGTGTTTGTTTTAATATTTTAAAAGAGATATTCTCAAAGAGTATACGTAGGTAACCCAAGGTCATCAATGTCCTAAGGATTCCTGCTGTTTAAAAGAACCTAGGATAGTTACTGTCTGGGTAACATATAAAGACTATCACTCTTTACTTCCATTCAGGACACTCTGGAGCTAAAGGACAGAAATTTGAAATGTAACCAGATAATGTCTGACAATGGTGGTTCTACCAAGGCCACCTCACCTTCACTTTCTTTGGTTGGGGCCCTTCATCATCGACCCAGTGTTCACTTGTTCCAGAACCAATTAGGGTAGCTTCTGAGACTTGCACTGAGAGATTTCTAATATGATTATAAAAATAAAAAATAAGAATGGTGGTTATGTCATAAACTAATACAGTGGTTTTCAACACTTTCCACCGTGACACATTCCCATGGCTCTATTACAATTTTGCAGGGTCTTGGCCCAGAGAAGATGGGCAGTATTTTTGTGACATTCCCTTGGCATTCATCCTTTCCCTTCCCACTGAGCGTGAGCTTACAACAAAAGTGCACCTCAACACAGAAGCTGGGTGGCACTGTGATAATATGCACAGAATAGATGCACCCAGGCTCTGACTGTGGTTTCAGTCACTCACAAGGCATTCAGAATCATGGGCAGTGTGAGTAAATGTCCAGAGCTTAGAATTTAAAATCATGACTCAACAAGATACGCTTTTCTAGTCATCCCTACTTATACTGTGAATAGTGGCTTGTTGGCAACGCCTCTTACTTCAGCCCCACAGCATCCTGTCCCACTGGCTCACGACGCTTGCGATTGCTTGCATCTCGGCGAAGAGTGAAACCTTCAGGCAGCCAGAGAGAGCCATGCTTACGCTTTCGTTTTGCCATGATTACCCCCAGCAGAATAATAAACAGAATGATGACAACAGCAACAGCAAGGAGATAGAGGAGCTGAGTGCGTTCTGGAGTCAGGGATTCACCTGAAAGTCCACAGAGACAGGGAAAGTGCTGAATAAAACATCAACCTCTCAAAGTCAGCATTAGATTCATTTAGAGGGCAACTTTGACCTCAACAATTCTGAAAAAATACAGGGCTACATAATGAAAATTGTTTCCCCAACTGACACTCTCCCCCCGCCACCTTTCCCCTTTACACCACTGCCACTCACTGACGACAGACACGAGAGGGTATGACAGGGTCCCCTGTATGGCGTGAGAGGCCAGGAGAGCTGCTGCTGCATCTGTGTTCTTGAAACAGTGATCTGAGTCTTGAACACACTGGCGGTTGTCAATTTCCAGAAAGACTTTAGAGCTGTGGGATGCCAAGGGAGAAGCGGAGGAGGAGAGATGGGGGTAAAACAGAAGAGTGCAGGTCCGGCAGAATGTGTCATAAAGGGTGATGGGAGCCTCCCTCCCCTTCAGCATCAGGTCCCCACCTCTGGCATGCTGCTTTAAGACATATCTCAGAAATTAGGATACTCTCCCTTGAGATCTTAAACACTAATTCCCACATAGAGGATGTCCCACCTTCCTTAGTCTAGCTGACCAAAGCCTTCTGGCTGAGGCAATGCATGACAAAGTGAGAAGCTGTTTTCCTCCTGAAGGTTTCAGTGGTCTTCTTCCATTCTTTCCTACCTACTCAGTGGTACTTAGTGCTACTCTAAAAATACATCCCTGTGCATTTTTAGTCCTTATTTTCCTTTGTCTCTGCATTGGTATCTCAGCTAGTTGGAGGGTTGAAAGTTTGGGAATATACCAACAAAGAGTGAGGTGTGAATGACAGAGCAACTGAAGATCATTACCTGTGTCAAAGAGACGTATATTCTAAAGAAGGGCCTTGACAATAAGGCAATGATTAATGTAAAAAGGAATGTCACTAATAAAGGGATTTGAGGCAACTCTGGCAAAAGGTTATGGATTCTGGCATCTGAGAAGGCCTCCCAGACATCCTGCCTCCTGGTACCCCAGTCCACTTTTCAGGACCCCAAGATCAAGGCACATCTTTACATTTAAACATAACTACTGGGGTAACGGGTTTATCTTAAGTGGTGGGCCATTCTATTTGTCTGATTCTTGCATTTCTATAGGTTGAGTTATGACTTGTGCTACACATCAAAGTGCTAGGCTTCATAAAATTAGCCTTGAAGTTCAGAAACCAAACACTTACCCAGCCACCTCCTGCTCTTGTTCACCAGGAATGGACCTGCGTGTCATCCTCTGTTTCTTCATGGCAGCTGACTTCTCACCATAATAGGGGTACACCATGAGCTCCCCCTGGGAGTCCCGCTTAATGCGCAGGTTGGTGTGGAGCAGGGTCCCCAGTGCCCGCAAGAAGCTGCGAGCATCCTGGAGCAGCTGTTCAGGTGGCATCAATACCACAATAACCAGGGTACCCTCTGCCAGGTTCTCAGGCTGGTCAGCAGCACAGTCCAGCCCATCCCAACCACACTCCTCACTGTTGCACCCCTGGTCACAGTGGTTGTCTTTGAAGTGGTCTGCACAGTATTTGTCATACCTAGGTAAGGGGAAGCAGAGAACAGGAGAAAGGGGCTCAGATTAGACTGGAGCTCTATTTGCTTTTTCATTTGGAACTATTGTGGATTTTCCTACCCATTTTCTGTGGCCCACACCCAGGACCCAAATGCCCCACAAAACCTTCTTTGCATCTCCTATCCCCGATGTCATAGAGTACGTATAGTCTACGCCACTCATCCTTGTTGTGTACTTCCTAAATGAAGAACATTGTACTCACTATGCTGCAGGAGCTTAGGGACTCCCAGGCAGTTTACAATCCTGTTAAGTCAGGTTTTCAAACAAAGCTGCATATCTGAAACAAAAGTCAGCCTGGTTCATGCTTCCTCTACTTTGTGTCCATTGTCCCCAGTAGGGTAACAACGGGCTTTAGAAAGTGAAAGATGCCTCTAGAAACTTGATAAATGGCCCTGAACCATTGAGAGTTGCCACAGAGAACCATATTAACATGACCCATTTCTTTCCCTTTCAAGAGTGAATCCCAACTACAGAAGGTAAAGGGGGATGGGTATGTCCTTGTAGCACACCAGACCAGACCTTACTTGTACAGGCTCTTTCAACATTTGCAAAAGGAATTAGAACCCTCAAACCTAAATGATGTACAAACTATTTCATCTACACTCTCCTCTCCTTATCCCCTACCCCTTGATATTTATACTATTTGGTACAACTTTTCATGCTATCTCAATCAAAAGATTAGGAGTCAATGAAACAACCTGCTCTGGCAAGTTCTTTAACCCTTGGGCCTAAGTTGTCTCACCTATGAAAGAATGTTAATAATACCTATGCCTCATGGGTTGTTGATAATTAATTGGGAATAAATTAGATGGAATGGCTAATTAATAGGAAAGTTTCTAAGTCAACCATACAGTATCCTACAACTGTAACAATTAAGACCAGGAGGGTTCACAGACCTAATCTAATTCATGCTTCCTGATAAACCTGGGTGGGGAAAAACAGTCTTAGGGAAAGGAATGGGGTGAAGAGAGAGATACAGACCTTTTCATCCATCCTGCAGGCAGGTTATGTGAGAGGCTGCTTGAAGTGGGAAACACCACTTCCAAAAGTTATATCCCCCAGGAGGTCACGAAGGCAGCAGGTGAGAAGGCAGAGATAGGCAGAGAGAGAGGGTCATTATGCAATGAGCATTCCTGGCCCTTTGTCAGCAAGGGAGAGCACAGGGTAGTGTGCGATGGGACAAGGCTGGCACCATCTGAAAAGCAGAAGCAGCTTAGGCTGAAGCACTGGAGTGGTTAGGAGCAAGAACGAGAAACTGAAGTGTGTTAGTGACAGTCCCCTTCAGCTTCTGGAAAACGTGAAGCCCTTACTTGCATGTCTTGCTGTTCCCCTGGCATTCAAAGTTGTCAAACAGGCACTCGGCCGTGTTGCACAGCTCATCACACTGGTTGTTGATATAATCCCAGCAGGGAAGTGGGGAGGAGCAGTTGGCCCAGGGGTTCTCCATGGTGAGAGAACAGTCACCCCCATCCCACTGGCAGGCATGGCTGTTGCAGGCCTCATCACAGACGCCATCACGAGCTTTGTCGGCACAATATTGGCTCAAACAGGTGGCAGGAGGGGTGCTGGGGGGTGCCGTGTAGAGTTCACAGCGGCTACCCCAGAATGGTGGGGCACACTGGCAGGAGTAATAAGGAGGCTGGCGCTGAGGGTGGCAGCTGCCTCCGTGCTGGCAGGGGCTACTGGCACAGCCTGACTCGCAGTCCCGGGGGTTGGGGCAAAAGCAGCGGGGTCCAGAGGCGGTGTGCACACATTGCTCCCCTTTCCTACATTTCACTTGTCCACAGCTGCTCTGGCACCTTGCCCCGGAAAATCCCTGTGGAAATCAGTGAGGAAATAAAAATGGCATTGGTAGGAAAACAGTCATATTGGAAGTTTTAGGTTTCTAGAAAACCTCCACATCTCACTACTCCCTTCTGTACTTCCTGTTCAGCCCAAGCTAAGGTTACTAGACAGGTTTCCTTTTGGTATCTCCCGAGGCATAGGGACCTCTTGTTTTGGGAAGGTTTCAGCCTCTGGCAGTGATAAGAGAATGGGTATAGCAAATAGCTAAAATTAAGCTTCCCTCTACTTTTAAGAGACAACTTGCTTCCAAATGGTTCCTGCTAAAGAATGCAAGCAGAGCAGCATTTCCACCAACTCTGGCCCAACCTGGCCAGTGAGATTACCCTCCAGCATGGGGCCGAGAAGCCACATACATCAGCCCTATTTTCAAGGGGCATTCCACCACTTTTTGTGGTTTTCCCTCAGTTTTTCTTAAGACTAACAGTCATGGATTGGGAAGCTCACTGTTTCTGGGAGTGTCTAAACAGCTTTTATTTACTTTTGTTTTTGTTTTGTTTTGTCACTTGTAAACAGCTTTAAATGGAAGAACCCAAGCACTTTCTTATGAAACAGTAGAACTGAGAAATCTTCCCATTTGGAAGACTGATTAAACCAGGTTTAATCTCAGTTCTGTCACAGATTGTATGGAAGAGACAATGCCCCTTCTTAGATGAGCAACAGGGCACTTACCGAGGGACAACGGCAAATGAAACCATCAGGCATGTTACTGGCCACAGCACAAGTCCCTCCATT
The DNA here is from genome assembly GCF_007565055.1 of Rhinopithecus roxellana. Taxonomy (NCBI): domain Eukaryota; kingdom Metazoa; phylum Chordata; class Mammalia; order Primates; family Cercopithecidae; genus Rhinopithecus; species Rhinopithecus roxellana. Next base: position 50,702,473 of record NC_044556.1, on the reverse strand, counting down.
CAGGCAGGGCATCTGAGGACACACATCGACGAAAGTTTCACAGTGCCGGCCTCAGAAAATAAAAAATGAAAAAAAGTTTTAAAAGGCAGAAGTAGTCACTGCAAGTTATTGAACAAACTTTGCTGGGATGGGAACTAGCCACAGGTGGAGCAAGTGTGAGAGAGTTCAGTTCTAAGCCTGTGGTAATCTGAGCATAGTAAGAAAACACTCACTGCATCTCAGTATGATTGGCCTGTCACTGGCTCAGGCCAGTCCCTTACACTGTCTTGCCTCCACAATAAGTACCAACTCACACGACAAGATGGGTGAGAAAAGTGACTTAAATCCCACCAAAAAAAGAAAAATCACACTTCAGCTTTTTGAAGTCACTTTAGCTTTCACAAATTGCAGGAAACAGTTGAAAAACTATTCACTGCATTTTGTTAATGTCATCTACTTCATAGGAGAGGCTACACCAGGCCAATATATTTAAAAGGTGATTTGCAGTATAGAGAATTTTCATCTGTGATACCTCATTTCAATCACTTTTTGGCCTTTCTGTAACCTAACTCAATTCCTTAAAATGCAGCTTAATTTTCCTAGAGTTAAGTTCCTCTAGGAATAATTCCAAAACAGAAGGTCCCTGGGGGCCACTGCTCCAAGATAAAGCACGAGGCAACTGGAACCACAGAGGAGATGCAGGGCACAGCTGGGACTCCTGGTCGATAGCAGGAGATAGGCCCCATCTGGCCTGTGGTCACTCGGGAAAGAAGAGGTAGCTTTAAAAATGAAATAAAAATATAATGCTTTGGGCCAACAAGATCAAGCAGCAAGAGGTATAAATGTTTGTCTCTTCAAATTACAGCAGCAGCCACTAACCAAGAGCAACTACCACATGGACACAGCTTGGTGGACCACCAGTCCCTTGCTGCTTATCTCTGCAACAGCATCCCACAATAATTGTGCTCAATGTATTCAACAGATTTTTTTTTTCATTCACAAATGTGGAAAATGCACAAACACTACTTCCTGGCTGTGGGACACTACTTCAAAGTGGTCTCCATTCCTTCCTTCTCCTGCTTCCCCCTTACTTTGCAAATGCTTGTCAGTGTTTCCAGAGAAAAAGCCTCAGGGGCAATGAAAGAAACGGGAGCCAGTTTTGCTTCATTGGCTTTCCAACTGCAGTATGGCCAATACGAGGCTGTAGACAGATTGTTCATACTCATTCTGTTCCACATTGCCTCAATAGCTATTATGTTCACAATGGACTACTTCTTTTTGGGTGTTAGTGTATCCAGGCAGCTTCCATATTGCAGAATCCCTATTCTTTATAAAATTCCAAGATGGTAGGGTAGCATATCTTTAAAGTTGGAAGGAAAGATGGCTGAAGATGGGCTCGGGATGTAGCAGAGTTCAGCTTGATGAACTGTTTGTAAATAGACTATTAAAGCCTATTTTCTTACTCCCAAAGAATCTGATCATACCCTCCGTATAAGAAATACAACTATAGACCCCAGGAAATGCATGATAATTTTCAAATCTGAGTATCCTGCCACATCTGGATACAAACAACTATTTTAGTTCCCAACAGTCACCATGCTGCCCTCTCCAGAAGTAACTAGTAAGTTCTTGTGACAAGATCCCTATACTGAGGCAGGGCTTGGTCATCTTCACGCGCTGTAATGAAAGAAAGAAGCTTGGAAACAGAGTAGGAACATGACCAGGCCTTTACTGGGCAGGGCATTACTTGTGACCACTGTAACTTTTCATTTCATACCCACATCAACGATCCTTGGTTAAAGACGCTTGAATTTGGACCTGCTCCCTTTAAGTATCTAAGCAGGGTCCTAAGCTTCTCTGAGTCCTAGGGGTGGAATGATCACGGTGGCAGGAACTACCCTGTAATTCAAGCCTCACATGTCAAAGGAGGCAGGGTGAAGAAACCAGAGTTAGACGTAAGGTTCCTTAAAACATTATTTTGTTCAGATGAAAAGAGTTCTGTGAATGAATGGTGGTGATAGTAGAACAACAATGTCAATGCACTAAACAATGCCACTGAACTGTACACTGTATACTTTAAAATGATTCAGATAGTAAATTTTAGGTTTTGGATATTTTGCCACTATTAAAAAATATTACTTTGTTCAACTACTTTCAATATACACTGTAAAAAATATTGCTGCCATAGCATGATATAATCAATGCGCAACAAAAGAATCTCTCAGGAAAAATTAAAGGTAGACACTGATTGAAACATCCATAGAGTACAGACCAAGAAAAAACTGGCTTTTAAAAATTAAGCTACTGTTGTTTTTCTTATATAAGAAAAGCTTCACTTGGGTCTGGGACAAGTCACAGGGCCCAATTTGTTCACTAAAACCATCTTCCAAGGCAGTGGCCAGGAGGCTAGAGAGCTTCTCACCAGTAAAGGCACTACGGCAAACACACAGGTAGTCATTGGTGAGCTGTATACAGTCCAGACTGCCCTCAGAGCTGCAGGGGTTGGAGAGGCACTCATTGATGTCTCCCTCACATCGCTCCCCAGCAAAGCCAGGCAAGCAGCGACAACTGTAGCCTCCAATCCTATCCACGCACTGACCACCATTAAGGCAATGCGGACCCCTGGCACAGTCATCAATGTTCTCTTCACAGAGTAGGCCTGGAGGAAAGAGAAGAGGTACAGAATTATGAAAATCCTTTTAACTTGCTTTCCAGCAAGGGATAACCACACTTGTTGGCATTTTCACAATGAATCAGAGTATTCTCTTCAACTGGTAGTGGGACCTTGTAGTTGGGCAGGGCAAAGCACATGCTTTATTCATGACAGCTGTCATCCTTTTGGTGAGTTGTACAAGTAAAGGAACAAACACACTAGAGCTCCACATGTACTCTCCCACTCAATCCAGTGAAGTAGCACCCTATGGTGTAGGTCCTATTATTTGTCCCATCTCAAAGACAAGGAAACTGGAGCTCAAGAGAGGCTCAGTAATTTTTCCAAAGTATAATCCAAAATATAAAAACAGTCCAAAAAAGAACATAACAATAAATACAGCATGCAACTGTATAATGACATTTTAGTCAATGCAGGCAGCATACACAACAGTGGTCCCATAATGAAGCTGAAGCTGATAAATTCTTGTTGCCTAGTAACATCATAGCCTTGTAATGTCATCGCACAATTACTTTTTAAATAAATTCAGTGTAGCTTAGGTGTACAGTATTTACAAAGTCTACAGTAGTCTACAGTAATGTCCTAGGCCTTCACATTCACTTACCATTCACTGGCTCACCCAGAGCAAGTTCCAGTCTTGCAAGCTCCTTTCACAGTAAATGCCCTATACAGGTATACTATTTTTTATTTTTTATATTGTATTTTTATTGTACCTTTTAAGTTTTCTACTGTACCTCTTCTTAAATATGTTCAGATACATAAATACTTTCCATTGTGTTATAATTGCCTACAATATTCAGTTCAGTAAAACAAGGTGCAGGTTTGAGCCTAGGTGTGTAGTAAGCCATACTCTCTCTGTTTGTGTAATTACACTCCATGATGATTGTACAACAATGAAATTGCCTAAGGGCATATTTCTCAGAACATATCCCCACTGTTAAGTGACCCATGACTATACATAAGTTATGTAAATATATTTGTAACAATTGGAACTGAATTTTGAATGAAATACATTTTTAAGTTTTATAATCACTGGCTTTTTTCTGTAATAGTGTATACGTGCACCAATGCTTTTTATTTAACAGAAATAGAGGATAAATTTCCTGCTGAGAGTTCAAAAGTTATTCCATTTAAAACAGGACTCATTTAATGTACTATACATATAAATGAGCCATCTAGTATGAATATCTGCATACAGTGTCTTAGAAAGAAACAAAAGAAATCAATGACTATTCTAGAAATTATTCTATGACTAATTCAAAAAGGTACAAAAGAGGCCGGGCGCAGTTGCTCACGCCTGTAATCCCAGCACTTTGGGAGGCTGAGGCGGGCGGATCACTTGAGGTCAGGAGTTCGAGACCAATCTGCCCAACATGGTGAAACCCCATCTCTACGAAATACACAAAAATTAGCTGGGTGTGGTGGCACATGCCTGTAATCTCAGCTACTTGGGAGGCTGAGGCAGGAGAATCACTTGAGCCCTGGAGATGAAGGCTGCAGTGAGCCAAGGTCACGCCACTGCGCTCCAGCCTGGGCAACAGAACGAGACTCTGTCTCAAAAAATCATAATCATAATAAAAATAAAAAAAGGTACAAAAGAAAACAGTTCTGTATTCCTGCCACTTGCATTGTAGCATACACTAACAAAAGCAAGATTATTTTTTAAAAAATGTAAAATAAGGCCCAATTTTCAATAGCAATTACCAAATTACCAAAGACAAAATACCTAGGAACAATCTTAACATGAAATGTGTTACACTTATATGAAGACAACTTTAATACTGTCCTAACAGACACAAAAGAGACTTGAAAAAATGGAAAGACATACCAGGATTTGGTTAGCAAGATTCCTCATCATAAAGTTGTCAGTTTTCTCTATACTGATTTCATAAATTTAATGAGACCCCAATAAAAATTACCAACAGGAATTTATTAAGACAAGCTGATTATAAAATTACGTGAAAAAGAAACTGTAACTATAACCAGGAAAACTATGAAGAAGAAGATCCTTAATTGAAATAGAATGTTATTGGTGAATTAATAGAATAACAGAGAAAATAAAGTCCAGAAGAACACCAAAAATACACATGGGAATTTAGAATCTGGCAAAGGTGCCATCTCAAATCATTACATAAAAAACAAAATATTCAATAAATTGTGTATTAACAAATGAGTAACCATATGGAAAAAGTACTTGAAGAAAATATGGGAGAATGTCTTTACAACCTTCAAGTGTATAAGATGTTGCTAACTACAACTCAAAATCCAGAAGCCATTTTAAAAATGATAAATTCAACTTGATTAAAAAGTAAAAGTGTGCACTGAATATCACTATGAAGAAAATCAAAAGATAAAAAACACCATACTGGGAAAATATTTGTTTTTTTAATATCATAGCCAATTTCCACAAAACATTAAATCAACAACTTAATGGGGGGAAAAAGACATATATATATATATAAACAGAGAAACTGCAAGAAAAGGAAAAGAAAATGATTCTTAAATGAAAATATATTCTCTACCTTAAGAAAAAGCCAGTATGCTGATATACTGCAATTACTGATTAAAATTATAAATGTACATATTACTCAATCCAGCGATTCTATTTCTGAAAATTTATTTTACCAATATACTTTTATGCCTGCAAGATAACTGAAATATCTATCATGATGACACTGGTTAAGTAAAATATGGCATGCCTGTAAAAGGGAATTCTGTGGCTATAAAAAATATTGAAGAAGTTCGGGCCAGGCGTGGTGGCTCACGCCTGTCATCCCAGCACTTTGGGAGGCTGAGGTGGATGGATCGCTTGAGGCCAGGAGTTCGAGACCAGCCTGACCAACATGGAGAAACCCTGTCTCTACTAAAAATACAAAATCAGCTGGGCGTGGTGGCACATGCCTGTAATCCCAGCTACTTGGGGGCTGAGGCAGGAGAATCACTTGAACCCAGGAGGCGGAGGATGTGGTGAGCTGAGATCGTACCATTGTACTCCAGCCTGGGCAACAAGAGCAAAACTCCATCTCAAAAAAAATACATATATATATATTATATATATAGCTATTATATATGCTATATATATAATACATATTCCTACACACATCATAATCAAACTATCAAAAGATAAAGAATCTTAAAGGCATCAATATATATAGAATATATAATATATAGAGAGAGAGAAGGAGAGAGAAGTTCTATATTTTGATATGAAAATATCTCCAATTAAGTAAAAAAAAATCAAGTGCAAAAAATGTGTCTAATATTCTATCTTCAGAGTAAAAAGTAAAGGAAATAAAATATCATTGCATTTGGCTTCTCTCTACATAAAGAAATTTTTGAAGGATACAGTTTTTGAAAAATTCTAGAAAGAAACACAAACAACTAAAAGTGGTGATTACATGTTTGTGGGAGAGGGAAAATTTGCCCACCAGAAGAGAGATGGGAATGAGAAGTATTTTCACTGCATACTTTTTCTACGTGTGAATACATTTTTGGTCTATATGTATATATGCATATCTCACCTTATACATAGAGTAAATTGAAAACAAAAAAGTAAAAACAAAAAAAAATCCAGTATATGCTCCCTATCTCAAAGAATATTTGATATTTAGGGATTGCTAGTAAAATGAGTATAAATGTGTATTTCCCCATCAGAATGGAACCACCAGAAATAAACAGATCAATCAAATGAGAGAGAACTCAACCTCAGCCTGAAGCAAAGTAATAGGAAGAGGCAGAACTGTTACAGTTAGCCCTCGACCTGGGAAACTGGAGGGACATGTAGGCAAAGATCCAAGGCTTAGAAATACAGTGACCAAAACACACATTGTGATGACTCTCACAATGGGGTTATGGGACTTTAGAGTTTCCTGGAATGTTTACCAATGTCCAGAGAAGTTAAGTCAGGATGAAAAAAAAAAATACTGTTCCACATACCTAAACAAGCACACATAGTAAAATAATCCAAGGAACTGTAAGTAGGATAAATTCAAAGAAATTCATACCTACACACATCATAATCAAACTATCAAAAGATAAAGAAAGAATCTTAAAGGCATCAAGAGAGAAGCAATGTATCACATATAAGGGAACTTCAACAAGATTAACTGCATATTTCTCATTAAAAATCATGGATATCAGAAAGCAGTTGGATGACATATTCAAAGTGCTGAAAGAAAAAGACTGTCATGATAATATCGAAACTAGTATTCTAAGCCATCTTTACCACATGGTTAGAAGAGACAAAAATTTTGTTTCCTCCTGAAATGATCCATTCTAGGACTGGACATGTCCTATTAATTAAAAGTTCATGGTATAGCAGTGATTTTAGAGTTTGATGAATACTCATGTATTCTCCTGTATTTCCCAGCCTCCCTTGAAGTCATGGGGACCATTTAATAATTCTGGTCAATATACTGTGAGGGACAGTGATGTGTGTTCCTTCCAGACTGAGCTAGTGAAAGCTGCTGTATGACCCTTCAAGTCTGTCTCTCTTCCCTGTACTGTGGAGGCCTTGGAGGCCAGGTGTTTCAAACTACATATCTAAAACACAGAGAAAGGTAGCCCAACACATATTCGACTTTATCTGAGTGACAAAATCAGTGTTATATTAAGCTCTGAGATTTGAGGTTTAATTAGCTGCTATAGCTTAATGTTTGACTCCTCCAAACCACATGTTAAAATGTGATCTCCAATGTTGGACGTAGGGCCTAATGGGAGGTGTCTGGGTCCCTGGAGCAGACCCCTCACGAATGTCTCAAGGTGCTATCCTTGAGACAATGAGAGCATTCTTGCTCTATTAGTTCCCATGAAAGCTGGTTGTTAAAAAGAGCCTGGGATCTCCCTCCCCTCTCACTTGCTTCATCTCTTGCCATGTGATCTCTGCACACATTGGCTCCTCTTCACTTTTCACCATGAGTGGAAACAGCCTGACACTCACACCAGAGGCAGATGCTGGCACCATGCTTCCTGTACAGCCTATAGAACTGTGAGCCAAATATACCTCTTTCGAAAAATAAATTACTTAGTCTCAGGTATTCTTTTATAGCAACATAAATGAACTACGATAATAGCTATCGCCAGAATCGTAGCTTGTCCTAACCAGTACAATTTCTCAAAGGAACAAACTAACAATGAATTGGAATTAATTTCTACTCAACCACTGATTTCCAGAATAAAGAACAATTCTCCTTTTTGCAGGACAATTCTTCAAATACTTAAAGACCGTTTCTCCTTAGTCTTCTTCTTCCCATTAACCTCATTCCTCAATAACCAGCCTACTAGTAGGGTACTCTCCTATTTTAATTTAGTCAAACTCTGATATCTGGGAAGGCAAATTTTCAAACTTTACTGACACAAAACTCTAAGGCAATATAAATACTTCTCTGGCATTCTGTTCTCTTTGCCACTAACGAGAATGAATTTGTCACCAGTGTGGATGGCCTTTAACATTTTTTTCACAGGCTTCTCAGAGTAGGCCCCATCATAACTACATCTCTTTTGATACACAGTACTCAAAACTCTTTCCAAGGGATGGTTCAAAAGCAGTGTCAATGTCTGCAGCAGAATGATGGCCCTACCACCTAGCTGAAAAGCAGTGGCAATGCCCACAGAAGAATGATGGCCCCGTCACTCACAGTCCATGGCTGCATCTCTCATCAGGCCTTACTGCAATTCCTAAGGTAGAACCTTGCACCGTCAGTATCCTCCCCTGAGGTGATGAAAATAGGCAGATACTTTCATTTCATTCATTCCCCCACCTTATAGAGGTAAGACTTGGCTAATTTAAAAAATACATAAGCAGGTAAATGTAAATTGTTTATTTTAGAGGTCATTAGTTGCTTTTCTGTGAAGCAACAAGAAATCTTACTGACCAGGCTATTTTTGTTATGTTATGCTAATATTGTATCAGTTCCATATTCTGTGTTTCATGGAATATCAAGATGCCAAACAACCAGATAAAACTGAGAACATAAATCACAACATCAGAGTTAGCAAGAGATGGGAGAATAAAATGGCTTGAATTACTAGGATGCAGAACTAAATGCTTGGAATGAAGCTAGTCTTACTATCTTTGATTTTATAAAATCCCCTGAACACTAAGAATGGTTTTATAACTTAGACAATGCCCTCGATGGAAAATGGGTAAGGATGATTTCATACCCCGAGTGCCTGGTGGGCAGGAGCACTTGAAATGGTTCACAAGGTCAATACAGGTGCCTCCATTCTGGCAGGGCTGATTCTGGCACTCATCCACTTCATACTCACAGTTGACACCCTGATAGCCTGGGACACACTGCCATGAGGAAATAAAAAGGACAAGAAATACTGGACCATTACTGGAAACAGACCATGAGAGCAAGTGAGAGCTGGAACATTTCTGTGACTCTCTCCCACCTCCCCACTTAGCTTTTGTATATTTTCTCTGGAGCCATCACAATCTCTGCAAATCATTCTACGCAGGGACAGAAAACCTGCAACTTACCGGCATTTACCTATTCCTCCTCCAGTTGAAAAAGGCACTTTAAAGGGAAGGCAAAGACTGAATACAATGAAGGATATTTCAGATTTGACTTGTGTGCAAACCTTTTGTTCCTCCTGGGTACAGGTTTCCTCATCTTTAAAATACACATTCCTCTGTATGTGATGAGGACCCTATGACTCAGTCAAAAGGCATATGTGGATGGTAGTACAGACATGCAATTATTGATCTCCAGGTTTAGGAAACTGCATATATGTGTGAGAAACTGGTTGAGATAGGGCTGAGGGTAGAGGGAGGTGGGTCTGGCTGGCTGTGGTGGCTATAAGGGTTGGAAGGATTTCAGGGCTGACCAAGAAAAAAGATATGGCTGTGAGGTGGCTTTATTTGGACACTTTGACAGGTTTGCATGTGGGAGAAGTCCCATATAGCATGAGACCTTCCAGAGGGGTAGGTGGGTAAGAGGAAGACAGCAAGTAAACTCTGGGAAAGAAGGATCAGAGAGGGAGTCTAGGTGATGTCACTCAGCAGCCAGTGGCAGGAATCTCTGGGTCAGAGAGCTCTAAAGGCCAGCATCAGTCTGGGGTCTGTATGGCCCCAGGGTTTATCTTGTCCTACTTATACTATGGCTAGCAGATTTTGGCTGCTGTTTTGCAGGCTATGCAAAGCAGGTAAGCTCTAAATAGCTAAAAATCTGCTTATTTGAGCACTATGTTTAAAACAACTGGATGTATCAAAATTTGGGTTTGGCACTGGCAGGCCTTTGAGCTAATGAGTCCCAACCTGCTGTGAAGAAATAAACAACCCAGGGGCCAAAATACAGAAGCTATCATTGGCTCATTCATATAACAATAGAGAAGCAAAGCTTTTCTCAGTGTTGATTGATGGTTTGAATTGGTATCAAATTAATGTCTCAGGCATTTTGCTAATATCTTGCTTGCTCTAACCATTATCAGCCCAGACATTAAAAGAGTGACATGTCCCTTGAAGACACATACTTCCTGAAATATATACATGTAACATTTAGCATGATGCTATGGGGAACAGGATGAGCAACACTTTTTTTGAGAGAAAATTGCTAGTTGACGGATTAATGACTACATACAAAAGTGACAGGGGCCAAAGGAATACTCCACAAAGCAGTTTTTCCTATCTCAGCTGCTATTTAGGGAAGTGTGTACTGCTGTGTTGGGTGGGCCTATAAAATGCACTCTGGTAGTGACTCTTGGCTCCGAATCCTAAAAGCAAGCCTAAGGAGCTGGGATGGTTCCAGACGTCTATAAAAATATCATACTAGGGACATGTTAACTTACTGCATAGAGAAGCTGAAAGAAAACAGTGGTAAACACTATGATGGGGATTGGTAAAAATCTATAAACTATAAATATAAGATACAAGCAGCTAAATTCAATATATCAGTGCTCAAAACAGTTGTCTGATCTCCTGGGAGGTCCATGACCTCTGCTTGCTCAGTGTCCTCACCTCGCATCTGTATCCACCAATGAAGTCACTGCACGTTGCCCCGTGCTGGCAGGGGTTGGACGCACACTCATCGAGCTGTTCCTCACAGTAGCTCCCAGTATAGCCCAGGGGGCACTGACAGTAATGTGTGTTGCCAGCATCGATGCAGACACCTGAGTGCTGGCACAAGTGTTCAACAAGCACACCTGGGAAACCCAGTGAGGAAGAAATGTCACAGAAGAACATGTGACACATGGGGTTCAAATCAACTGATGAGCAAGTAAACCTAAACTCGCTGACACATCAAATCTTATCCTTAGCCAATTCTTCACAGCCCTCAGTACCAGATGCATATTAAAAATAAACCCTGAAAGTGGAATATACCTTAGTTTCATTTCAAATACATTTCTTCCTGGAATCTCTGAACCTATTCCCCTACCCTTACATCTTCTGTCTTGAGCCCTTTCCCCAGAGCCCTGCCCACCCACTACTATCTGCCCTTCCCTTTTATCTGACAAAAAATAACACCTGCTCTAAATGCCACTGGTCAGTCAATACTTCAGTGAATGACCTGAGTCCAAGGGAGCAAAGCTTACCTCTCCTGGAGGCTGCTATGTCACAAGAGACATTGGGCACGTCACAATAAGCACCAGCCCATCCAGATGGACATCGGCACCGGGACTCTGCTTTATCCTGAATGCAAGTACCTTTGTTTTTACATGGAGACCGACTGCAGAGGTTCACCAGGGTCTGAAACAGAGGCAGGGGTGTACATACATCAAAATTCAAATACTAGAAATGAAGAAAAAGAAGTTCTATTGTGTTACAAGAAATCAAAGAAAAGCACACTGATTAAAAAGAAAAGGAGCCTTCATCTGGTAAAAGAGCCCTTAAACCAGATCCAGTGTTCTGAGGTACACCTAAACATTTTTACGTACCATAAGTCTTCACTTAACGTCATCATTAGGTTCCTGGAAACTGCGACTTTAAGGACAACAATATATAATGAAACCAATTTTACCACAGTCTAATTGATATAAAAAAGAGTTAAGTTCCTACACTTATTTCTGGTTAAAAAAGTCACTAAACTTCAAATTAACACCCACCTTTAATATTAAACATTAAAATAAACAAGCTATACATTCATTTAAGAAATATTAATAAAAACAAGTAAGATAATTATTTATCCAATTTTTGGTGAATCCGCGAGTAACGGTAGTCCTAGTGGTGGCCGGTCAAGTCAAGGAATAAATGTTTGCAAAGCAAAACTGTCAGCACCTCTTACCATCACACAGTTCAGAAAGCAACACTAACCAATATGGCAGGCTTGCTGGGTGGTTTTGTACCACATCGTTTATTGTTGTGCACCCGTATGATTATCATAGGCTTTATGAGTTTTCATTTTACAATAATTGGTATATTCATTCATTTATTTTCTTTTTTTTTTCTTTTGAAATGGAGTCTCACTCTGTCGCCCAGGCTGGAGTGCACTGGTGCAATCTTGGCTCACTGCAAGCTCCGCCTCCTGGGTTTATGCTGTTCTTCTGCTTCAGCCTCCCGAGTAGCCAGGACTATAGGTGCCTGCCACCATACCTGGCTAATTTTTTGTATTTTTAGTAGAGATGGGGTTTCACACTGTTAGCCAGGATAGTCTCGATCTCCTGACCTCATGACCCACCATCTCAGCCTCCCAAAGTGCTGGGATTACAGGCGTGAGCCACCGTGCCTGGCCCCATTCATTTATTTTCTAACCCATTTATTCCAGTTCAGGTTCATGAGTGGCCAGAGCCTATTCTGGCACAATGGGACAATGTAGACATGTCCACTTCACCCAACATACATGGCTTTGAGTTGTGGGAAGAAATTGGAGTCCCTGGAGAAAACCCACAAAGACATAGGGAGAACATGCAAACCCCACACAAATAGCAGCTCTGGCCAAAAACAGATTTTTTCCCCACTCAATGTTATAACAAAATGACGATGAAGGAAACAAAGTTATTTGAGGGCCTGCTGTAGTCTAATTCCTTTTAGGTCTTCTATTTAAAAAGCTATTACCAAAAAAGTTTAAAAATTCAAGGAAACCCAACAGGTTAAGCTATTCCCAATGCTCTAGACATGATTTGCCTACATGTATGGCCACCCCCCGCAGTGCTAGAAAGAAAAAGTTAAAGCTGTCAGACAAGTTCACACTTTCTATGCTAATCCTGTGTGAGAAATCCATGTGGGTCTTGACCAAATCTATCTTTGGTGAATATGGGTAAAAGGACTTAATGCCTGTTAATAAGCCTAAAACCGTTTAAGAACTCATTTCTAAGGAAGGCAATCTGAGGCAAAGAGTGCACAAGGACTGGCACCTTTCATCTGAATTCACACACGGAGTGGCTTGGCCCCTTGAGAAGAGGAAGGCCAAATTCACAATATAGACTGTTTGCTGGAAGAAGGGAGGAGTGCTTCGCCAGCACTTCCAATCGACGCTATGAGAACAAATAGGAGCCCAACCAAAAATGCTCTCGGGATCCATGGAATCAGCAACAAGCTGCTTAATTCTGTGGAGGTGGGTACTCGCATGTCTAATACAGCCTAAGCCTTACTTAAGTAAGCGCCCTGTAAGTCAAGCTAAGTTTGGCCATTTATTCCTATGTTCCTTGGAGTTATTATTCTATCACTATTAAAGAGGTGGAATAACATAAAATTAAATACAGTGCTGTTTGGTATGCAACTTTGGAAAAGTTACTTTGCCCCTCTGGGGCTCAGTTTTGCCTTCCATGAAATCAGAGGTTAGATTAGTTGCCTATAAGGGCTCTTTCCATTCTAAAATTTTATGGAAGTGTATATTTACATATTTGAACTTAAAAGATATGTAAATTGTTTGGTTTTGAGAATGTTACCACATTGTAAGATAAAACAATTATCATTATTACCCCCCTAAGATGTTGCATCTGACCTTTAAAAGGTTATTTTGATTATTCTCTATTTTCTTCGGTTCTTTCTGTGCTTCCAATGTAAAACAAAACAAAACAAAACAAAAAACAAAAAAAAAAACTGTGTTTATTTCCCACATGTATTTTTCTGCAGTTCTTGGTTAGCCTCTTTTCAAGATCTTACGTTTGTGAATCTATACCATATTGCCAGCACCATTTTGGAATCTGCAAGCTATTAAGAAGTTACCTAGATTATCTCAGGGACATCCCTGAGATCCACAAAAGTCTCTTTTAGAAGGAACTTATTCAGACTAGAAAGTGAACAGGTATAATATTCAGCTGCTCTAGGGGAGCAGTTTGGTGAATGGGAAGGAAGTCAATTACCTGACAGTTTTTCCCAGTGTAGCCCAGGGGGCAGCTACAGTGGTAGGTACCCAGGCCATCAACACACGTTCCCTCATTCAGGCATGGATGAGAGCTGCATTCATTGATCTCATGGAGGCAGAAGAGTCCAGTGAAACCCACAGGGCACAAGCAAGAGAAGGAGTTAATCCCATCAACACATGTGCCACCATTGAAACAGGAGCTAAGAAGCAAACAGAGAGAGCAACATCAGCTATGCATCTGGTGCCCGTGACTTACTACTAGAAAGTAAGATTTCTGGAATCTAAGATGTTACAGAGGCAAATACCTCTGAGCAACCCATATCCCGTAAACTTTCTTACAAGCTAGATTGGGTGCCAGAAGCTCTGAGGTGCCCACTTCCTTTCTATAATCAAAGGCTTAGAAGTATTTAAAAGACTGAGCTTAGTATAGATACCTAGAGAAAGTGAAGTTTTCTAGGTTTTACCCAGTTCTTCTGTAGTTTTCCCATGTATCACATTTCATTTTATCTCTAAGTCAATTTAATTTATTTGAAAAATCCTCTTCACTATAGATTATTTATAAAAGACAAATAGAACAAATATGTTCATAATATTATAAAAAGAAATGAAACAAAACTCCCAGAAATTTCTTAAAGACTGGTAACAATTCCAATCTCCACAGAGAAAATGGAATTTTTGGATTTCTGAAATGAACAAGAGACCAAGGGAAGAACAGAACAGAATTATAGCTCTTTCTGTTCTCTAAGCAAGAAATAATAAACCATCCCTATAAACTTTGCAACCTCTGACCTTTAACTTTCTAACTATGTATGTTTATCAGGAACCAGTAACTGGGCAATAGATGACTGTGGACTGGGATCCATGTGGACACCTCATCCCTGCTCCACAATTCTGGCACTGTGCTCTGAAGTTTCCTTCCCTTTCTCCCTTTCTCTTGTAAGATGCTAATGCCCGAGTGATTGGTTGCTCACCTCTCAGTGCACTCATCGATGTTGTTCTCACAATGGACTCCATCAAATCCTGCCTGGCACTTGCAAGTGTAACTGTTGACGTAGTCAGAGCAGGTCCCTCCATTCTTACAGGGTTCACTTAGACACTCATTCATGTCTGTCTGGCACTTGTCCCCAGTGAAACCCGGAAGGCAGAGGCAGGAGAAAGTATTCACTCCATCCACACAGGAACCTCCATTCTGGCAAGGATCTAAGCCATTACATAAGAATTAGAGCTCTGAAGAGCAGCATCAATTTAATCTTAGATTCATAAAAGTTAATGACCCGAACTAAGTCACGCCGAGGGCAGCATAATTCTGATTTTCTCATTCAATTCTGCCAACTCCCCCATTTATGAAAATGAATTCAGTAATACTTGCTTGAAGTTTTTAACCTGTTTGTTAATTGGAATAAACTTCATCTATATCACCACCAACAGTTTTGTAAAATCAATAGTCATAAAACTTGCATTGGTCCCTTACACATTTGCAAATCAAATATGTGCCCCAATACACAGAATATCAATCAATCTTTTCAAAAGGTATATGTGATTGTGCAGTGTGGGGGGAGGACAAAATACACATATTCATGTTTTTCCAGGCATATTAACTACATAAATTAATTTTCTCTCTCCCTTTCACTTCTGTCTCCTCTCTCTCTCTTTTTCTCTCTTTTAGATTTCAGTAGCCTTATGAAACAAAGTTTAAATAAAAATTGAAATATCACATAGCTTGATCTTGGAACACTTTATACTCATAGTAAGGAACCAACACATTTTAAGCGACAGTCATGCCACAGCACTCTACAATCATATGGCATACAAATCAGAACAAGAAAAACAAGCTGTAGCTATGGCTCTTAAGGAACTTAAAAATATAATTGCAAAGATGGGTTACACATGTAAAATGAAAACTAAACACTAAACTAATGGGTAATGTGACCCTTATTTTATTAGAGAAACATTTAATATACCTTATTCATCTCTTGAACTAATTCCCTTATAAGACTCATCTGCAGTCTCTATTAAAGCAATTGTAAAAATTGTTTCAGTTAAGAAAAAATTGTTTCTTAACCACAGTACACAGTTACTATAATTTTCATAGCATCTTTCAGGAAACTCACCATCCATAATTTTCTGAATTATTTTAAACTCATTGTAAATACTGTTGGTGCCACTTCATATAGAAAAATTTAAAAATACTCAGTATTTTGAATGACATGTTACTCAATGTGAGAAAGAAATACAAACAGCTTGATCTCACTCCCTAAAGTTCTCCATCAATTGTGCCTTGGATACATACTTTTTCACCATTTGTAATACATCATTAAAATTATTTGTCCATATGTCTGTTTTTTTTTTTTTTTTTTAAGATGAAGTCTCACTCTGTTGCCTGGGCTGGAGGTGCAGTAGCACAATCTTGGCTCACTGCAACCTCCACCTCCTGGGTTCATGAGATTCTCGTGCGTCAGCCTCCCGAGTAGCTGGGACTACAGGTGCCCGCCACCACATCTGGCTAATTTTTGTATTTTAGTTTCACCATGTTGGCCAGGCTGGTCTCAAACTGTATCTATATGTCTTTCTTCCCTAATAGACTATGAGCTTCATGAAAATAGAAACTAAAACTTATTTATCTTATCACTGCCAGCACCTAGCATGGTGGCCTCCCCATGATAATCTGAAGTTATATATCCTGTAAATTAAGGTGCCATTATTAATGCATTGTGATAATCTCATTTGAAGTTTAATGACTTAATCATTACACAAGTAACTATGGATTGGTCAGTACATATGTAATAAAACTATTAAGGCTGGGGGAACAATCACCAGAAAGAAGTAGGCAGTATAATCCCTATAGTTTTCATTGGGCTGAGAATAGCTCATGTTCATTCAATAACAATGAAAAAACCATGTGGCAGTGAGTAGAGTCCCGAGGGACCCCTGTCTTAGTAGTGAGCCATATTAGCCCTCGACTAAAGACTGTTTTGGAACCAATTAACAAACTTGAAGTAAGACTCTGAAGGATTGGACTATGTCCAAATAATTGAATATCTGAATAAAGTTCAAAAATGTTTTTCTAAAAAGATTTTTAAGAAAATTCAGCATGGAACAATGTAAAATGGATGTCTAGCATCCAATAACAAACTACCAGGCAGGCAAAGAAGCAGGAAATACAACTCAAAATGAGTAGAAAAAATATGAACAGAAACATACTCAGGAATTTCTTATATGGTAGAAAAGTAGGTAAGGACAATAAAATATGGTCAATTATTATCAACTATAAAACGCTGATACTCTATATGTTCAAGAAGGAAATAAAAGGATGAACATGACAAAGAGGGAGATAACATTAAAAGAAAGACTTGAATTAAACTTCCACCTATGAAAACATAATATCTGAGGGAAAAATACACTAAATGAGATTAACAGTAAACAAGAAACTATAGAGGAAACCATTAGTGAATTTGGAAGTATAACAAGATATCTTCAAATAATAAAATAATCCAAAATAAAACATTAAGTGGAAAAAATACTGAAAAATAAATGAACCAACCTTGCAGTCTAATAAATGCATAAAGAACATTATAAAGGGGAGAGGCAAAAACTTTTGAAAAAAAAATGGTTAAATATTTTCCAAATAATGGTTAAATGTTTTCCAGACTTGGACCCCTGACCAAAAATATAAGTAAACTCCAGACAGAAGAAACATAAAGAACACTGCACCAACAGGCATTATAATCAAGTTGGTAAAAATCAGTGGAAAGAGGATATCTTAAAAGCAGCCACAGGAGAGAGAATTACATATGAAGGAACAGATAAAAGAATTGTGGAATAACAGCAGATTTCTCCTCAGAAATAATGCAAGGTAGAAGATAATAGGATAGCTTTAAAGTGCTGAAAGAGTAAGTCAATTTAGAATTCTCTTCCCTGTGAAAATATCTTTGAAAACTAAAGCAAAATAAAAACCTTTCTGACACACAAAAACAGAAAGACTTCATCACCAGGAGACAAAGATTACACAAAATATTCAAGGGATTTTTTCAGACAGAAGGAAAATGATACCTGATGGAAACACAAATCTGCATAAAAGAATAAAAACTAACAAGACTTGAAAATATGTGGGTAACCTTAAAGACTTTTAAATTATTTTTCAAATTTCTTGAAAAAATAATTCACCTTTAAATTATATATTTGGTGGGCTTAACGATATATACATTTTATAACAACAATAGAAGAGAGGCCAGGAGGAATGCAAATGTGAGTGTACAGCTCTTCTCCTCTATATGAAGTTGCATGATTGAAGGTACATTATAACAAGTTAAAGTTGCATACCAGTAATCCCTATAATAACTACTAAAAAATATATAACAAATACGGGAGTGAATATAGATAAATTTTTGAAATTTATGTATGTAGATAAAATATAATCATAAAAATATGCAATTATTTCAAAAGATGTCAGAAAAAGAGGAAAATGGAAACAATAAACAGAAAGAACAAAGATAAAGCAAACAGCAAGATGACATATTTTGAAGCCAGCCATATAAAAAACTACATTAAATTTAAACAGTCTAAATACCTGAATTAAAAGATGGATATTGTCATATTGGAGAAAAAAGACAACACCCAATATATGCTCTCTACAAGAAACCCATTTTAGAGAAACAGGTCAGAAGTAAAAGGATTTTTAAAAACACACTCTAATGATAAAATAAAGCTAGAGTAGCTATATCAATATCAGGCAAAGTAGACTTCAGAGAGAGAAATATGACAAGAGTTTAAAAAGGCTATTTCAAAATGATAAATGGGTCAATTCCTCAAAAGGACATAAGAACCCTAAATGTTTATAAGCACTTAAGATTAGAGTTTCAAAATTCATTAAGCCAAAACAAATAGAATTACTAGAGAAATAGATGAACATACAATGAAATGATAGTAGAAGATTTCAATACTCTTGAATAAGAAATAAACAGAAAGCCTACTTACTATACTCTAT
Organism: Rhinopithecus roxellana; assembly: GCF_007565055.1. Classification (NCBI taxonomy): domain Eukaryota; kingdom Metazoa; phylum Chordata; class Mammalia; order Primates; family Cercopithecidae; genus Rhinopithecus; species Rhinopithecus roxellana. Next base: position 50,683,593 of record NC_044556.1, on the reverse strand, counting down.
GAATAATAAGTAGACAGAAAGTCATAGAGGACATAAAAGACCTGAATAACACTATTATCCAATTTGAATTAATAACATTTATAGAACACTCTGAAAAAATCTGCAAAACAGACATTCTTTCCTCTCAAAGAAGAGACAAATTACCAATAGTAGAAACATGAGAAGGAAATCGTCACAGATCTTATAGACTATTAAAGCTCAGTAAGGAAATGTTACAAAACAAATTGATGTTGTGTCAGCAAATCTGACAAAACAGATGAACTGGAAGAATTCTTTGAAAGACAGATATTAGCAAAGCTCGATTAAAAACAGATAACCCATAAGGCAATATATGTATTAGGAAAACCAAACTTATAGTTAAAAACTTTCCCAGAAAGAAGGTTCCATGTCTAGATCTTTGGAAGAAAACACACCAGTTCTACACAAACTCTCCCAGAAAATAGAAAGAAACACTTCCTGATATGTTCTATGAGGACAACATTGCCCTCCTATCACAACCAGACAATGATAGTACAAGAAACCTGGAGAACAATATCCTTCATGAACACAGATATAGAAATCCTTAACAACATTTTGACAAATCAAATCCAATAATACATAAAAGGAATAATACATAATGACCAAATGGAATATAGCCAATAAATTTAAGATTAGTTTAACATTTGCAAAATGTTAAATAATAAAGTTATGACAATTTGCTTATATTAAAAGACCAAAAAATAATTTCACCATGTCAACAGATGTAGAGAAATCAACTGCACACCAAAAAATAAACATTCATTCGTTATAAAAATACAAAAAGACCTCTTAACAAATCAGAAGTACAAGGTCTCTCAATTTGATAAAGAGCCTTTATGAAAACCTATAGGTAACATCTTACTTAATGGTAAAAGACTACATACTTTTCCCCCAGGATATAAAAACAAGGTAAGGCTGGCTTCTCTCACCACTTCTATTCTGCATTTATTGAAGATCTTAGTACAATATCACACAATATGTAAAAATTAACTCAAAATAGATCATACGCCAAAATATAAGAGCTAAAATTATACGACTTTTAGAAGAAACCACAGTAGATAAACCTCGAGTTTGGATTAGGTCAAGATTTGTTAAACAAGATATATGAAGCATGAACTATAAAGAAAAAACATGCATACACTGAATTTCATCAATGTTAACATCTTCATCTTCAAAAGAAATCAAAAGAGAAGCTATAAATTGGAGGGAAGTCATTGGGAAGCAAATACCTGTCAAATAATTCTTATCTAAAAATATAAAGAACTCTTTCAACTCAAGAAGACAAACAACCCAATTATTTCAAATGGGCAAAAGATTTAAATAAACATTTCACCAACGAAGATATGCAGATGGGCGAAAAGCACATGAAATGATGCTTAACATCATTGGCAAAGATAAGAACACAAATTAAAATTACAATGAAATACCACTACACACCAACTAGAAGAGCTAAATTTAAATGACTGATATCACCAAGAGTTTGTGAGCATATGGTTCAAATAGAACTTTCATACAATTCTGGTGAGAATGAAAATAGTACAACCACCTTGGAAAATATTTTGGCAATTTCTTAAAAAGTGAAACCCATGATTCACCAATTCTACTCCTAGGTATTTACTCAAGAGAACTAAAATCATATGTCCACCCAAAGACTCATTCATAGCAACTTCATTTGTAAAATCCCCAAATTGGAAAACACTCAAATGGCCATCAACCAATGAACTGTAATATGTCCATACAATGGAATACCGTGCAACAATAAACTAGAATGTACTATTGGTATAAACAACATGGATGGATCTCAAATACTATGTTCATTAAAACAACTCAGAACTTCTCCTGACTTATGCTTATCTGATTGCATTTATATGAAATGATAAAAACTGCCAACTAATAATCTATAGTGACAGAAGGTAAATCTGTGGCTCCACAGGCAATAAAGAGAAAGAGAAGGTTAAATTGCAATGGGATGAAGATAATTTTAGGGTGATAAATATGTTTATTATTTTGGGTGATAGTTTCAGTTACCGTATGTCAAAAATGTGTCAAACTGTACACTAAAAATATTTGCAGTTCAATGTATATTAATTATACCTCAATAAATCTGTTTTTTAAAAAACACTATCATAGCATTGTCCTCACATTTTCAGTGTTCACAAATTAAAGGGAATGCTTAAAATATATTCCACTGCCTCAACTCCAAGACACTAGCTTCAAAAGAAAGAGTTAAAACACTACTGTTAAATATGCTGGATAAATGACCGGTATGCCCAATGTCAGGCATGAGTGGCAGCAGCCTCTACTGGGCTCTCCTCTGTTCCCTGTGTGCTTTCCTCTCTTCAGGGGGGCTTAAGAGCTGACTGGCATACTCACTGGCAAGGCAGTCATCGATGTCCTCCTCACAGTCCATACCGCTGAAGCCTGGTGGACATTCACACATGTAGCTGCCCTGGGTGTTATGGCAGAGACCATGGTTCATGCAGGGCTTGGAGATACACTCGTCAATGTCAATGGTACACCTCTGACCTAGGAACACAAGGCTAATAAATGACCTAGTCCTTAGAAGGTGATTCCCACAAAACCCTGTGCAGGACCTGAGCTTAAGTTGGGGTGCGTGGAGCTATTCCACAGACAAACTGGTTGGTTCCCTACTTTAGGAAGTTTCAGGAAGGCTTCTGTGGCCTAGGAAGTTGCTGCCAAGGTGCTAAAACTCCCTGAAGAACGAACATCATGGCTTGAGAGTCTGAGGTAGCAGCCTTCCAGCCGCTAGGGGGCCCCAAAGACACGGACAATGGAAAGGCTTTCTAAGCCATTCCAATTAGCAGCTCCTGTGCAAAACCTGTGTGCTCTTGACAAGACGGACAGGCCTCAGAAGACCAGCAGGGCCTTCCCTATGATCTGATAACCTTACCACTTTGTTTAAAGCTCAGAATGCATGTTCTTGACTTCTCCACACCCATGTTGTTACCTTGCCAGCCAGGAGCACACAAGCAGGTGTAACTCTCAAAATTTGGTGACTCTTTGCAAACAGCAGCATTCTCACAAGGGTTTGGGGAACAGGGAGCCAATACTGTCTGACAGTTCTTGCCTGGAAAGTAAATGACAGAGTTTACGACACATAAACAGGTAAGAAAACGAAAATTTTCCCAAGTTGTATCCCAAGGATGTTCTCCGAATTTAAGTAAAAAGTCCTGATTAAGAGGCTTTGAAAATGGAGAAACCCATAGTCTTTTCAGCATTGGCTCTGATACTGCTAACTGTGTAACCTTGGGCAAGATAGTTAGGGATCTCCTACAACTGTGATTTTATGAACTAGGCCTGTTAAACGTAGTTTCCCTACATTACTCTTTTTTTTGAGATGGATTCTCACTCTGTCACCCAGGCTGGAGTGCAGTGGCATGATCTCAGCTTACTGCAACCTCCACCTCCCAGGTTCATGCCATTCTCCTGCCTCTGCCTCCCAAGTAGCTGGGACTACAGGCGCCTGCCACCATGCCTGGCTAATTTTTTATATTTTTAGTAGAGACAGGATTTCACCATGTTAGCCAGGATGGTTGCGATCTCCTAACCTCGTGATCCGCCCACCTTGGCCTCCCAAAGTGCTGGGATTACAGGGTAAGCCACCGCGCCCAGCCTACTATTTCTTCTAGAGGGGAAAAAGTAACAATGTGCTATCAGGTCTTTCAGGTAACACAGTCATGCTATGGCTATTCTGCTACTCTACACAACTTAGCGTCACTATCAACAGCTGCTATCAACAGCTCAAGACTCCAGGGAAGTAATAACTCAGCCATGCTCCTGACTGCATGCCGCAACCTGATGAAACAGACAGTTATTGTCTATGTTTGTGTTTTGTTCCCTCTGAATGAGGAAAATAGACGAAGAGGAGATAAACAAGCCATAGAAATATAACCAAACACAAGAAGGCAATAATAAGCCAGTAGAAAACAAAGAATAAATGTCCCAAGCACACTCCAAATGTAACACCTGAAACAAAGAACAGCTATGTGGCATGCAGTCACACTCACGTCTTCTCAGTTGTAACAGCCGTCAAAGGGGTGACACCTCTGAGTGAGATGTAGCGGTACTGAATGTGGGAAGTAAAAAGGTCATTAAGAAGAAAAACTTCAGATTCAAAGAGACTTACAGGTAAATCCTAGATGTACCACTTACCTATATGACTTTGAGCAAGCAAGCTCCCTTTGCCTCAGCCTCCTCATGTGTAAAATGGCAATAGGAACTTCTACATTGTAGAATTATTGAGGAATACATTAAATAATCCAAAGTACAAAAAGTGTCTGGCATATAGTAAATTACCAATAAATGGTAGCTGTATTATTGAACTAAGACAAATAGCTAATGTCCTGGAAACAGTCAACTGATAGACAACCAAGTAAATTACCAATAAATGGTAGCTGTATTATTGAAACTAAGACAAATAGCTAACATCCTGGAAACAGTCAACTGATAGACAACCATCAGCTATGTGCCTGGTTCCAGACACATACAATTAAAAATTTTTTTCTTTCAAATACGTAAGTACAATGTAGGCAAATGACTGTCTACCACTTGCATTTTAGGAGGCCACAATATTTCCTCAAAGCTCAAGATCCAGTCAGTAAGGGCAGGAAGGACAACTGAGGAGTGAGCCCTTGGAGCAGCACTGCAGCCCCACAGACCTGGGCACTCAGACTCAGGCACTGACAAAGCAAGGCCAAGTATCCCCTCTGGTCCCTGCTAGTACCTCCAGGACCCACCTGTATATGGCAGCACACAGTGGCAAGTGTAGCCACTTATGTCATCAAAGCAGGTTCCTTGGTTCAAGCAAGGATTTGAGGCACATTCATCAATATTCACCTGGCAGTTATAGCCTGTAGACAAAAGGGAAAAACCAAAAACAGTAAAACTTTCTGACAGTCTCATTATCTCAATTTCTAACCAATTCTCTTTGGGGGTAAAAACTGAACACACCAGAAATTGCATTCATTTCTTCGGGCCACTGAAATATCTGTTCATTCATTTCAGCCCCATGTCCCTGATATACAGTCAGTAAATGACAGCAGTCAATTAGTTGAAAAGATGAATGGAAAAACAGTCTGTTCTAATGGTATGAAAGCCTAATGCCCCTCCAACTACAAATAACTTCTCATTAATGAAGTTCTTGGTTCAAAAGCTTGTTGCATGACCTATTTATTATTTATTTATTTTTGAGACAGGGGGTCTCACTCTGACATACAGGTTGGAATGCAGTTGTGTAATCATGGCTCACTGCAGCCTCGACCTCTCCGGCTCAGCAATCCTCCCACCTCAGCCTCCTGAGTAGCTAGAACCACAGGTGCATGCCATCATGCCCACTTGACTTTTTAAATTTCTTGTAGAGATGAGGTCTCATTATGTTGCCCAGGTTGGTCTCAAACTTCTGGGGTCAAGTGATCCTCCCACCTCACCCTCCCAAAATGCTGGGATTACAGGTGTGAGCCATCACACCCAGCCAATAGCCTGCTGCATGATAAACATAAGCCCTTTGTATATAACATTTCTGGTCAGGAAAAGGTATGATGTTTTTGAATACTTTAATCAAAGCCTCTGGTTTACGCCCATTTTTTCATAGGCACAGTGTCTACCACCCATGTGGTACTTCCTGAAGTTACAAAGCTGTTTTCTCCTGATTCAAGGTATAAAACCTTCTCCCACTAAGAAAAGGATAAAAGGAATAAAAGATGAGTGGAGATAGCACTGTACCCAAATACTGCACACCTTTGCATCTGCAATAGGGCCTGGCACAGAGCCTTAAAATAGAGAAACTATGGCACTGTGGAAAAGAAAACATGGTCTAGGAATGCAGAGGTATGGGTTCAAGGAGTATTCTGCTGCTCACTGGGCAATAACTTGGGATCTTATCTTTTGAATTTTATTTTGTTCACTGATAAGCAAGTCTCATAAGATAAAGAAATAAAAGTGTTTTGAAATCTACAAGTTTCTTTGCCAATGTAATACAATATATCAGAAAATTAATGGCTGAAATATGGTCTCAGAAAAGTTTCAAGTAATCAAATAAAGTGGCTCTAAAACATGCTGATGTATGACAACAGCATGGTACAATATTGAGTGAGGAAATCAATGAATAAGTAGACAGATGAGTGCAAATATAATGATTTACCCACACAGGTCTCTTTTGTGAGTTTCCAAGAGAAAACTGATGGTAGAAATACAACAGTGATAACTCAGAAACAGAATTTACCCAACTCCCATGACTATACATTTGTTGGGTAGGCCAGCAGTCCCCCAACTTTTTTGGCACCAGGGACTGGTTTTGTGGAAGACAAATTTTCCATGATCTGGGGTTGGGGGGATGGTTTTAGGATGATGATTCAAGCATATCCCATTCATTGTACATTTTATTTTTATTATTATAATATTACACTGTAATATATAATGAAATAGTTTTACAACTCATAATATAGTAGAATCTACATTATAATGTAGAATTGGTGGGAACCCTGAGCCTGTTTTCCTGCCACTAGAAAGTCCCATCTGGAGGTGATGGGAGACAGTGACAGATCATCAGGCATTAGATTCTTACAAGGAGCACGCAACCTACATCCCTCACATATGCAGTTCCCAATAGGGTTCGTACTCCGATGAGAATCTAAGGCCACCACTGATCTGACAGAGGCAGAGCTCAGGCGGTAATGTGAGTGATGGGGAGTGGCTATAAATACAGATGAAGCTTGGACCCCTTGCTGGCTGCTCACCTCTTGCACTGTGGCCTGGTTCCTAACAGGCCACACACAGGTACTGGTCTGTAGCCTGAGGGTTGAGGACCTCCGGTGTAGACCAAAGATGACTAAGTAACTAAGAATATCTCAATGTGTTAAAAAGTTTGTTGAAAGAGTTCTGAACATGTGGATTCTTCCTTGATATTACTACTATCTTAATTACAGTAAGCATAGTATTTTCATTCTACTTTCATATATCTATTTGAACTATTATAGACTCAAATCTGGACCAGGAAGCTTATAATTAGACACTTGTCCAATGCTGTAAAACTGGAGTCTTAACTGTTCATCTTAAATATGACTATTTCAGGTCGGGCACGGTGGCTCATGCCTGTAATCCCAGCACTTTGAGAGGCCGAGGTGGACGGATCACCTGAGGTCAGGAGTTCGTGACCAGCCTGACCAACATGAAGAAACCCTGTCTCTACTAAAAATACAAAATTAGCCGGGTGTGGTGGCGCATGCCTGTAATCCCAGCTACTAGGGAGGCTGAGGCAGGAGAATCGCTTGAACCCAGGAGGCAGAGCTTGCAGTGAGCCAAGATCACACGCCATTGCACTCCAGCCTGGGCAACAAGAGCGAAACTCCATATCAAAAAAAAAAAAAGAAAAATTACTATTTCAATAGGTTACCTCACTGCTAGGCTGAAGGTAGAAATTGTATCTATTCACGTTTTTATTCCCCAAGTGCCTTAGAAGTTCTAATTGTTCGATATGTTTGTTACATGAACGAATGAAAAAGAGAAAAGGAAACTAAGAAGTGAGTCAAGCAGTATGTAACAAAAAGAAGACAAAGAGCAGACACAGAAAGATGTACTTTTGTTTTCACCTTTAAAGCCCTTCTTGCAAGTACACCTGTATCCATTCACCAGATTGTCACAAGTTCCTCCATTCTGGCATGGATTAGAAAGGCATTCATTTTTGTCCACTTCACAGTTGATGCCAACCCAGCCTGCATCACAGAGGCACTTATATCTGAAGGAAGACAAAACTTTTTACTATAGGAGGTATAAATGTACAATTGAGTCACAGAGTGAAATACAGGACTTGGTGAAGAAATGGGGTAAACTGATCTCATTTCTACTTTCATGGAACTATCCTTGCATCACCTTGCACATGGTGTGTACCATTTGGCCCTATCAGGTGTATCTGATAAAGAAACCTTCTTGGTGCTTTCCTGGCTCACCAAGTTAGTGAAATTACAATGAAATTTCTTATGTAAACAATGGTTTGTACAATATATTGGGCCACTCTGAAGGAAACAATATCATGGATAAATCTGCACAATGTATTTTACTATACATAAAACTAAAGTAAAGCAAACATTAAGATCATTAGTTTTTGGTGCAAAATAGATACCTAGGTCCCTATCAGGGACCCTGAGCCACTCTAAGATGCTCCTGGGATATTTCATATCTTAGTCATGCTTTGTTCTGACCTGAAACTTGGCTTCAGAAAGCACCTAGGGTATTCTGCAAGAAAAGGCACAAGAATGAAGGTATTTGAAATGTAAATATAATCTCCAATTTGAACATCACTAACATTTAGAATGTGATATCAGGAAATGACAGCTTTCTTATCTGGAGAATTTTAAGAAAATGAGAGATGGATAAGGGTGCCTTGAAGGCTGCTATACTCTGAAACAGCAATACTGAGTTAATTCATTTTAAAATAACTATTTACTATTTACCTCTAAACACTTTATTCTTTCATCTTTCAAAGTTTGCAAAGGAAAATGTCCAAAGCCACATCCTATGGCAAACATAGCAAGAGTATAAGAGCGTCTCATGAGACCTAATGTCACTCTATGGTTCTAGAAAATCACTAACACATCACACAAGTCTGCGGGGCTTAAAAATTGCAAATGTTTTATCAGGGACATTTCTAAAGTTGGCTGAAGTGGCCCTACTTCAGAGCACACACTGGCACTGTGACAGAACAGAGCTGAGCTATGTTTAAGCAGCGAAAAAAAAAAAAAACAAAGTCTACGATGTTCTACAGAAATCATTCCAATAATACATACTAAAAACATAATTGCTAAAGATTCACACAATGAGTCTGGGTTCCTCCTATGAGGTCCTTGCTAATGACCCATATAAGGGAGACATTCCTCCTTATGTTCCATCTAGGTCCTCACTTACGGAAGGGAGGGGCCAGCTTCCATGGATTAAGTGGTAATTCAGAAGGCTTTGATGCAGACTACCAAATCTTCAGCAAAGTTTCAGCTCAAGGTCCCATTTGACGACTTCAGGCTGTCACCAGTACTATAATCCAATTGGCTTAATACAGGTCAATAAGAAGCTATTACATGGGGCAGCTACTCACCCACTGAGACCTCCAGTACAGTTTCCATGGATGCAGGGATTACTCAGGCATTCGTTCACCTGTGAGTAGCAGCTGGGGTGATGGGGCCCCTCAGGGCATATACAGCGGAAACCATTCACACCGTTGATACATGTTGCACCCTTGCGACAGGGATTGGAGGCACACTCATCGATGTCAATGTTACATCTCTGCCCTGTGGAGAAGGGGGGACAGTGTTATTTACATCCTAAACGCTCAGGAAATAGACCCAGAACTATAAGACACATTGTGTTTTCACCCTTCATCTGCTCAGGCCATAAGGTGTGTTGGCGCACCAAATGTCAAGATGCAAGGAATTAGATACCCAATAACACTTAATGCCATGCAAAGAAGGAGCAAAGAGCATTGACTTTTGATAATCAAGGAAAGTTAACAAAAGGCTGGAAAAGTGTTATAGCAATTTAGCATTTTCTTTCAACTCAGAAATGGGGAAACTTTACAAGGTTCTAAGAAGAGAACGTCAAATGTCAGCAAAGAAGGCTTCTCTTTTTAATGCTGTCCTGAGTACAACTCAAAGAAGCATTCATTAACATGCTTTGTGCTGGTTTACCACAAATTCATTTTCTCAGTTAGCCTCTTACATTTCTATTTATGGTAAATCCAAATTAACTGGAATGCTTAATGAATGGGATAGTAACTTAATTCAATAATTAAACTGATTGTAAAGAAAAGCTATTTTGTTTTCATTCTTAGAGTCGTATTAATCCATTTTTTTAACCTCAGGAAGTAGAGTCTCAAGGCATAATTTTGTTATCCTCTGATATTGGAGAAAATAATGCAGATTCTGTCACTGTAGACCTATGGTTCTGAAACTTTAATGTGTAAAATCATCACTTTAAGTTGTTATTTTAAGTGGAGATTCCTAGGCCCTATCACCATAGCTTGTGATGAACAGAATCCAGCAAACCACATTTTTAAAAATGTAGGTGGCATAAAAACTAGATTTTGAGAAATTCTGTTCTAGACAATTACTACCTATCATCATATAATGCAGATACTGGGAGTAAGTGAAATTGAAGTGAATATGTTGTTCCTCTAAGACATAGCCAAGATTGCTCTTTAAAAAGATGTCTGTTATAACCTTGGTATTTCTTAGGCTGAATAAAGTAACATGGGCAGTTATACAAGTGTTTCCATTTGCTACATTTTGAGTAACTGAGATTTAACTATATATTCCAAAATGATATGAAATGTTAAAATTACCTATAATTCTATAAATGAGTGGGATCAAGCAACTGCTATGAATTTATAAATTTCAAAGAATACAATGTTCTGATTCAGATTTTGAAAACATGCATTTTTCTCATTTAAGAAAGAGCAATCCTGTATTTAGAACAGGACATTCCAAATGAAATAGATACCCACTCCTATGAAGTATGAGTATTCACATTTTTTCACCCTCCATTGCTCTCTAAACCATTATTGGTGGTTCTTGTGGTAAAAACCCATAATCTGGAAGTGGCTGCTGTTTTCCTCTTAAGTGTTTTATTAATAGCTTATTTTTAAATACTATTTCCTTGGCCTCAACCACTGGTTCTTTGAGATGTTTGTCAGTGGCACCAAAATATGAACCAGAGCTCTTCAACCACACAGTTAGCCTTGGCCTGTAATATAGTGGAGGATGACAGGAAAAAGCCTTTCTCATTTTTGGTCTTTTCTTGGAAGCATCTCCTCAGAAGCCACTCCTCCCAAGTTTTCTTTGTTTGCTTTTAAACTCTTTGCAGAATAAAATTTCAAGCCATCTTTATCTGAAAGTGTTAAATGCATTCTACTATGTTGATTGACAGCTCTTCCATCAGCAAGGTCCTACCCTCAAGGAGTTTCCACTGAGCATCAGAAAAGTCCAGTGGAAGGCCAAGCAATTTTGTTGGACTCAGTAACTGAAATGAGGAGTTACCCAATGTTTCTTCTGACTCAGGTACTCAATAAATTGGTGCTTAATAAATGAAAACATGGTATAGTCCACACTTCAGAGTCTGGCATTAGCTAGCAAAAGTGCTGTATTTGAGTCCCATTCATTCGTTCATTCAGCAACATTCACTGAGTGTTTCCTGTGTGCTAGACATTGCTTTAGACACTTGCTATAAAGATGATTAAACGAGGTCTCCGCCTTCTGGGAACTCACAGTCCTCACTATGGAACTCACTGGCAGGCCATGAGTATACACATTAAGGTCTGTCTCTCAGTTGCCTTATTTGTTAAATGGGGATAGTAGAACTTCCTTTCTGGATAGTTAAGAGAATTCAGGAAGATAATGGGTATGAAGGTGCTTTGTAAAACTGAAAAGCAGTTTATAGAAGTATCACATAATTACTTACCTTCCCCCATTTAAAAAGGTTCTAAGAGAACAGATAACTTAGTATTAAAACAAAACAAAAAAAATCTCCTTTAAAGCTGTCAAAGCTATTATTAGAATGATATGGGAAAAATACATTAAAATAAAACAAGAGCAAGAATAAAACTCCTTACATTTACCACTCATGAGTATATACCACAGTCGTCTCTGACGTTTTCAGCAGCTGATTAAAAAAACCATCTCAGACACAGACAACAGTTCAACAGTTCCATGAACAGGGGACCACCTAGTAACCAAAACATTCCATTTCTTGCTTATAAGGTTTCATGCTACACCTTAGGTTTATTTTAGAATATTTTTAGCCTATGTTCTCCCTTCTTGACCTTTCTGGTTTGCTGAATGTTAGAAAGAGAAAGAATATGATTCATTGGCATTTTGAATAAATGAGTCCAGTGAAGCCTTACATAAACACACACACACACACACACACACACACACACACACACACACACACACACACACACTACAACAGGCCCCTAATCAGGATGTCCAGTGTTGTGGGAATGAGCATGGGCTCTGGGGTCAGATTGCCTGGGATGTAATTCTGGCTGCTGTGCACTGGTAACATTACTTAACCTCTCTGTGTTCTGAGTTTCTTATAAATTCTGTAGGTATTCTCAACAGCAGTGACAATTGAGACTAGGCACGTAGTGTCTAGTTCAAAATTAGTTCTTCATAAATGTTACCTATTCTCTTTGTATTACCCACTCATCAACAATGTGCCTATTATCCTATCTAGCAGGGATTTCTGTGTATTCACTTGACTGCCATTTGATCTTGGAGTCACAAGTTTCAGGATGCAGAACATCAGGCTACTATAGCAGCACTGGGCATTGGGCATGACAGTTTTCATCAGATTTGGCTTCTCAGTGATCTTTCACTGAACAGGGATCACTGTGACCCATTTGGGCTGCAAACTTTCCTCTCTAATGTCCACAATCATACCAAATAGGAGAAATTCTTGTGAAATAGAGAGCAAAGTACACTCCTGGCAAATGAATGGTGGACATCCACCTCGCTTTGCTCTGGCTTTTTGCAGACTCTACTAAAAACTTTGAAGGGTGTTTCATTCGGGTACAAACAACCACATGGAAATTACTAAATGGTAACATGTTAGTGGATGCTTCTGTGTGTCACTGTCCAGAAAGAACAGAATGTACAGTGTGTGCCTTCTGATGATGCCAGTAAGAAACTCAGGTGTGTCAGTGAGGGGCCTCAGGTTTCTGCAGTAGTAGCCTCTAGCCCTTTTTGATCAGGAGGGTAAAAGATAAAGTTAATATTAACAAATAGAGAGAAGATGCGTGTGTGTGTGTGTGTGTGTGTGTGCGCGTGCATGTACACGCACATGTGTGTATGTGTAAATGCTTGGGCTGTTTATACTTTAAGAGGAGTTACATTCAAAATTCTTCTAGCTATTTACTTTCTCCTCCTGGGCAGAAATGCTACCCAAATTAGGGCAGTCTCCCCAAGCTCTGACCTCATCTAACAATATTTCAGAGAAGGAAGTACCCAGAAATAAGCATTCAGTATTTTCATAGAATTCTACCTTGACTATGTCAAAGAGGAAGTACCCAGAAACAAGCATTCAGTGTTTTCATAAGATTTTACCTTGAATATGTCTTTATGGAAGGCCTTGACTACTACCTGTAGTCAATAAACATAGCTTTGGAAGCAATATAACTCAAACAAAGCAAAGGCAATTTATGGTCTGTCTAGGAATTATTTTCTGGTAGCAATAAACATATAATCTAAAAACTCTAATTAATGAAAAGTATGTTTCAGTTTAGAAAAGGTCTGTGAACAGAAAACTAATCTAGAGAAGCAGGGAAACAGACTACTAACCTTCCAGAGAGACAAAGAAATAGGAAACACTTGAAAAGCAATATTCCTTTGGATGCTATATTCCCAAAGTGATAGGACTGAAGGAGGGGCCTTGCAGTAAAAGGAGCTTTACCTGTGAATCCTGGTGAGCAGACACAACTGTAGCGATTAATGCCATCCATACAGATTCCATGGATACAAGGGTTACTTGCACAGTCATCAAAATTAATTTCACAATTAACTCCTGGAAGAGAAAACCAAAGGGAAACCATTCAATATTACCACAGAAATACTAAGGCTTTCTCTTGTGATGCAGCAATGTGGTAAGAAATCTAAGGTGAATTCCAGCCAACCATGGACAGAATAAAGCAACAGTTCTCAAAATGTAGTCCACTCTTTCAGGAAGATATAGAGGTCCAAAGGATTTTATTAATCATACTTAGCCATCATCTTTCCTTTTCACCGTGCTAACATTCAAACTGATGGTGCAGAGGCAATGGGGTGAAACTGATCGCATCAGCATGAATCAAGACAGTAGAACCAAACTGTACTATAATTATTCTACTGCTCACCTCCATGTGCCACAGTTAAACAAGCAAAAACGCCAGTTTCACTCAAGAGTGGCTTTGTTGAGGAGGTTAAAATTAGTAACTTTATAATTTTAATAAATCTCGAACCTTGAGTAATGTCTGCTACTCCATGTGATGAAATGGAAGTATACATAAAGCATTTCTGTGGCATGCCAAGTATGAAAGTTGTCTCCAGGAAGAGCTATACTGCTGTTGTTTGAGCTGTGCATTGAAATAGCTGCTTTCTTCATGAAACCACATTTTAATTGAAAGAGCAGCTGACAACACAAACCAGGGTGAATCACAATTGAGTATTTAGCAAATATTAAGTGAAAGCAGCAAGCCTGTCATTTTGAGGAAAAGCAAATTAACAGTATTTTTGCCAAAGATAAAACTTAAGCTTTTGAATCAAAATTAGAATTTTGGAATTTTTATCTATCACAGTGAGCTTGACACTGCCTGTCAGTATTACAGGCTAAATTTCAGGATAAATCTTGAGTCTAGTAACTTCCTCCTGAGGTAAGTTGCCTTATTTTTGCTCTGCTGCCCAGATGAATGGAAGAGTTTGGTTATATTAACAGTATACAATCATTATTGCTACCATTATTTGTAAAAAGATATTTGTGAAATATATTACAAAATATATTGCAAATATATTTCACAAATATCTTTTTACAAATAATGGTAAGGATATTTTTTATTTTTGTATGAATTAAGTGATGCTTTCTAAGTATCATACAATAATATTTTGGTAGTTTAAAAGGACTAAAAATAAAAACTGGTAATGAGAATAAAACAAAACAAAACATCCAGGATAAAAATGTCATACTTGTGATTCACTCATACTTTGTTTTTCTTTCTTTCTTTTTTTTTTTTTCAGAGACAGGGTCTTGATCTGTCACCCAGCCTGGAGTTCAATGACAAGAGCACAGCTCCCTGCAACCTCAATATCCCTGGCTCAAGCAACCCCCCCACTTCAGCTTCCTGATTACAGGTGTGTGTACCACTTTACCTGGCTATTTTTTTTTTAAGAGATGTCTTGCTATGTTGCCCAGGCTGGTCTCAAACTCCCAGACTCAAGCAATCGTCCCACCTCGGCCTCCCAAAAGGTGAGGTATACACCTGTATGTATACTTCATACAGGTATGAGCCACTGTGCCCATACTCTGCAATAATGTTTATTAATAATAATTACAGAGGAACAGTTTATTGAGCTCTTACTATGTGCAAAGTACGCTGCTTTGCCTGTCATGTAAGTTTTCTCTAACCCTGTCACCCAACCTGCATATTAGTCTGTATTACACCCATTTTATAAACAACAGGGCTGACATGCACAGTGCCACCATTAGGGCAGGAAAGCTGGGCTCTGTACCCTGTTTGTGTGGATCCACAGCATCCTCTTTCCACCACACCGTACTGTCATCCCGTGGTTAATGAGGCTATACTGCCTAACTAGCCATAAATGAGGGAAAGATTTCCATATTCCCTGCAGAGAAGTGGATACCTTTAGGAGATGTTTCTAACCTTTGACTGACAAACCCCCTTTACCCTCAAAACAAGAAGGCAGCACCCCCTCCCAATGAAGCCCTGATGATCCAATGTGACTCTAGCCCCCTGTCCATTGTGTACTTGAGTAGCAAAAGACGCCTGGATCAAGCCAGGCCAATGAGATTCTCTCATTACAACACTGAAACACAGACTGTGTGACCTCTGGTCTACAAATGCCCAGTTTCCTGTTATTTTCTCCAAAGCCTTATTATTCAATTGCTTGGAATCTATAAGAGGCTCTGGGTGCTTTAGCTAAGCTCTTTCTGTTTCTTTGTTTTGTTGTTGTTTATTTTTTGTAAATGATGACTTAAGCTAGCTCAAGTTGGTCTGTTACTTGAAACACAAAGAAACTTACTTAAAACTTTACTATCATAAAAGCACAGATGAGAGAAGGCACTGAAAGTAACTCTGGGTAGTATATCTCACTTTAAGTACCCAGTGAGTGACTACCACTGGCAAATTGTAAAATATTTCTTCCACCCACTCCCCTATCCAAACACCTAACTACCAACTTAGGCCATATAAGTGGAACAGGAATTCTTACTCTAGAACTTGAGACTGTATTCATAATGCCTCGTTTAATGGATTTTCCACCCAGGTCCCTGATACATGCCAGCTCTTTCTCTACCCATTACAGACCAACTTTTTTTTAATGTTGTCTGACTGTTGCTTGCTTTAATTCTCCAAATAACTGCAGGAATGTCTTTGGCAGGTTCTGACAGATTCCGGGCCTTCCTTTCCATGCTGCCTACAGATCACTCATACTGACTTCTCACCTTCTCAGTGACAGCTACTTACACCATACCCTCTCTGTCCTCCCCAGAAAACACCTGATATATCCTGATATAATGATATAATCCCAGAGAAAACAAAGTGCTTGCCAACCCACCACTCACCCAGGTTTCCAGTATGTTTATTATGATGGGAATGATAGCAAAGTCTAAAACAGCCCCTCCATTCTAAAGGCATCCAGTCAATTGCTTGTAAATCTCTCAAATTTCTTTTCCTACTATAATTTCTCATGTCTGAGGAACAGCCCGGAAGCAAATTGCTTTTGGAAGTTTTCACAAAGATCTATTCAGCCCTTTTAGTGAGTTATCTAAATGGGGGAGGGAAAGGCATTTTCAGTTGTGACGACATGGGATGTTTTTCGTACGCTTGAGCAATTCAAAAAGGACTTTGTTTTCAAACTTGGCATGTATGAAGCCTTGGATAAAGACCAGAGCCTTTGACAAGTTTGAAGAAATGGATTTGGAAACAATAAAAGAAAATGAGGGCAGCTAACTACCTTCTCCACCTCTGCTCTCTACATAGGTCATTTTCCTTATATCCAGAATGAGTTCTCAATAAATCACTCCTTTATATTGGCAGGTTTCCTTCTAACAAAGGCACACATTGGTTAATCTTCCACTAATACATTTTCCTTTGATCTGGAACATAGTACTTGTCTGTCCATTAACCATAGTTGTGACCATGATCATTCATCTAATAAGTAAAACAGAACCATTCAAACCTGTGATATGCTGCTCCCTGAGAAAATAATACCACATTCCCCCAACAAGGAGCAGCATGTCCTCACGACCAACAAGGAGTCATTTAACCAAGGTCAGAGAACAATGATGAACTCTGAGGACAGGAAATGACAGCTTTGCGTTCTACTTTAGTTACTGTGGTGTGTTGCAAGGTATCTCCTCTTCCTTAGAATCCCCCAAGATGGCTAAGGCCCTACCAGAGACAAGTGACTGAAGAAACGTGACACACTAAAGAGACTGAACTGTGAAAGAGAAAATACACTGAAGGAAGGAAGGGAGGGAGGGAGGGAGGGAGGGAGGGAGGGAGGAAGGAAGGAAGGAAGGAAGGAAGGAAGGAAGGAAGGAAGGAAGGAAGGAAGGAAGGAAGGCAGGCAGGCAGGCAGGCAGGCAGGCAGGCAGGCAGGCAGGCAGGCAGGCAGGCAAGAAGGACTGAATTTATTAATCTGGGTGGGGTGGAACTTCAAGAAAAAAAGATAATAGAGCCACAAAAAAGAGGGTTTTCAATTTTAAATCATTAATTTTAATTTTTGAAGTGGTATGCCTCTATTTAACAAAACGCACACACAAAATCATCAGACTGGCAGAGCTATTGTCTCTGATTTCTCCACTGGCTAGGGCCATCTGCCTTGAGACATTTATGTTTGTGGCTTTGGCTGTGCTTCTCAGAATTAGGACTGTTTTTTAGGTATCTGAGCATATGCCAACCGTCTGAAACATCTGTGTAAACTGATGTGAGACACAGTGAAAACCCCATACCAAACATAAACGGAGTGGGCTTACCTGATGTGCCCAGCTGGCAGTTGCACTGGTAGCCATTGACCAGGTCAATGCAGCGACCATCGTTCAGGCAAGGGCTGCTATAACATTCATCAATCTGGTCACTGCAGATGGCGCCCATGTACCCAGGATTGCAGATGCAGGTGTAGGAATCAATACCATCCTGACACTGACCATGGTGGCAAGGATCGGGGTCACAGTTGTCAATGTTCTCCTCACACAACACACCAGTGAAACCTTTGGAAATAATTTTATCAAGGATTCTCAAAAACCAAGGCAGATACTCCACACCAGAACACAAGTGTAGCTACATCCATTTACTCTACACATACCATGTGTGGTCAATTAATACTGCAGGTCTTGAGCAGTAGAAAATGACTATCTGCATTGATTTAGAAAGCATGCCTGGAGAGAGGTGCTTAAAATAAAGATTTCCAAATCAAATTTTAGAACTGAAATACGTTTGCAACTGATCAATAGTTTCATTGCAGAGATGCTCTAACTGCATCTTCATTTTTTATTAGGCTTCAGGTATAACAGCTCAAAACATTTTTCCTTTATATATTTATCTTTGTATTTCTTTCTTCCCAAGCCCAATTTACAGGTTAATGATTTCATGTATCTTATGTTCCCAGTTCTGACTTCGGAGGTAAGAGAGCTTTATTTTACTTCTCTTAGCTCCTCTGACAGTATTATGCATATATAGTAGTTTTAAATAAATACTGGTTGAATAAAATGAATGAACCTGTTACAAGCATTTAAAAGAAAGAGAGACAAGAGTTCCTTTCTTTGAGGCTTAAATAGACAAACATTATATCTTTCCCTAGAAGACTCCAGGAGACCTCTCCCCACTTTTAAACCTGAGCTAAAGGTTTTTAATCTCTTTGAAACTTATCTTCTACAAGAAGAATCTGGCCAGGGAAAGACAAAATTTGGATTCTCCAACAAAGGGCAACTATTTGCAAAAAGAAAGAAAGTGGCTCATCTGAGTTGTCCTAACCTAAGTAGGTCTAATACTTGAAATATTAACTTTTTGTACTAATTTTCACGACTAAATTTGCTTTTCTGTGATCAGAAATAAATTATATGCATGATGCCTATAATCTTTAAGACTCCATTCTCTAAAATTAGATAATGTCTTCAATTATATAAATAACTTATTTCTCAAGCAGTCAGACAATAAAGAAGTTCACTTCTAATAATTTCTAACCTTTCTGTATAATATTGGCCTGTGTAAAAGGAAATGTGTAATAGGGAACATCTGGCTTACTGAAATCCAATCCCAAGTACAAAATGTGATTACAAACCCAGAAATACAGAATATTTGTGCACAGATCATTTTTGACTCTAGTTGCAGAAGTCAGCAAAGAGGACCCAAACTTTCCCAGTTAGAGTTTTCTCTCCTGTCATTTACACACTTGACTTTCAATCCTATTTGGTGTCTTTTATGCAGAATACCCCTGCACTTGTACACATTCAGCCTTTAAATTTCTGGGCCTTCTTTCAGTCACTTGCTTCAAGAAACACAGAACCAGGCCTCCTGTTGAGAAGCCCCAATGAAAAATAGCTTTCAACTGGAATTCTTCTCTTTCCTACATGAGTAAATCTAGCCAGCTGGAAACTTACTGCTGCCAAAGTCTGTCCCAGAAAGACATGGATACCAAATGGAAATATCTGGGCCAGACCACTGTTGTGGTGGAGGAGGCAGGTGCTGTAGAAAAAGAGAGCAGCAAAAAATTTGCTAGAAGCAGCTCTTCCTAAACACAGAGGACCCCCTGGGAGTGGACTGACCTGGTAGAGCAGCTAGCAGAGCACAGGGACAAATACCCTATTTTGTTCAGATGGACCTACCAAGGAGACGAAGAGTGAGAAGAATCTTACCTGTGGCACACTGGCATTCATAGCCATTCGGGTGATCAATACACTTTGCCCCATTCAGACACGGAGTACTGGAACAGTCATCAATATCAATCTGGCAAACTGGCCCAGTAAAACCTCAAAAAGGGACAGTGGTAACATGAGTTGAAGGATTATCTTGCATCTTCCTTTACTATGAGAATGATGTCCAAGGAGGGGTGGGTTAGGTTACTGGCAGGGCTTATACCAATGGGTCAATAAGCCTATGCTTTATTATTCTCCCCAACAGGTAACTGGAATAACCAGGTGACACTCAATCAGAGGCAGTTGTGGTGTGTCTCCACCATTGCTTCTTCACAGACAGACTTCACTTACAAAGGAAGGATGTAGGAAGTGAAATTTATAGGTGGAACCGTCAAACGAGTAACTGTAGCTTCAGAGGCAATGGAAACCTTCTCTCTGAAGATACAATGGGGTAAGATGCAGTCTATGGAGGGCAATTTGGCATATCTTCAAAAATAGCTTGAGGAAAAAAAAGGAGAGACAGAGAATCCTGGAAAAATTGGCATGTGTTTTCTGTTCCTTAACTCATGGGTGAAATGTCTAAAAATAACAGTCTCACAGAGGGCCTTCAAGAATACGACCCATGGGAAAAAAACAAAATCCCTATAGCCTACAACTAAGGCTTCTGTGAGGTATGAACATTCTGAAATATACACACAGACAAAGAGGTCATGGGCCATTCAAGAATAGACTTGGACTTCTGGCCACAAAGGATTTGTAAGATATAGTAGCTAAAACAAATTCTCTATTTCTGTACACACACACTCCTATCACCAAGCACTTACTCTAATGATTTCCTCATGCACAGCCCACACACGTTCTCTCCCTGCTGTCTTCCCTGTGGTCAGTTGGCTTTGTGCTTTAAGAGAAAACAGGGCCAGGTGGTGGGCACTTACCAGGAGGACACAGGCACTGGAAACGATTGACTTTATCCACACACTGCCCATTGTTCACACAAGGGTTGCTCTGACATTCATTTATTTCTAATTCACAATGCACACCTTTGAAACCTAAACAAAACAGACCACACAAGTGGCTTAAAGAGACAGAAAGGTGTATTCCAGACAAGGAAGCACAAATTTGCAATGATAACTACATTATCTGCGAGTCCACACACTCCTGCAGAGAGAAAAGGAACTCTGCCATGATGAGAAATAGTCACGCCAAGGATCAAGCAGGACTGGGCATACTGTGAGATGCCCATGTTACTGTGAAAAGTGGGAAGGGATTACTTTAAAAGACATTGGCAAGACCTAGCATATAAACAAGGACTGCTCCATATTTTCTGTGATAAATCCATACTTCCTGGACTGTGGAAGGCCCAAAATGTCCCCACTCTATGTTCCCAAAGACAAGCCGAGCTGGAGCTCGTGTTGCCTTCAGGGTGCAGTTCAAGGTCAGGAGTGCCTTTCAAGGCTGAAGTAGCTGGCAGCCTTCATCAGGCAGAGCAGCCAATGTTAGCCATCATTTCAAGCTGGATTTGGCTGTATCCTCTGAAAATTAAAGACATGGTCTCTGCAGAAGAGCTCCAGAATATAACTAAACATGTACTGCACTTTAGATAAATGGAAACTTCCTACATAATTGTGGATAAAATTTATTTCTATAAATGGAATGGTATGGTATTTATAATTACATGAAGGTATCAGGAAAACTTGCTATGTAAAGGATTCTTACAGTAAATCATTTTTGAAATTTTCTATTACATGTGGATTTTGATATAACAGGCTTGTTTAACTTGGTCTACATAGTTTGATGAATTCTAGCACTGCCTTACTCTTTGAGGAAGGAAGGTTTGCTTGTGAACCCTGACTTCTTCTAGTCCCCAGTCAGCAAAGGAAATCAAATGCTGACAGAGCTCATCAGATTGCAATAGTATACTGAATGCTCTACCAAGAGAAGTTTAGAACAGTCCCTCCTCTCTAGACCCCACATGCTGATGGGCCCATTTACCTGGCATGCACAGACATGTGAAGCCTCCAATCTTATCCAGACAGGTAGCATCATTCTGGCAGGGATCTGAATGGCACTCATTGATGTCCATCTCACAACGAGGTCCTGCATAACCTTTCAGACACTCACAGTGGAAGGCGCCATCTGTGTTCACACATTTTCCTGCATGCTCACAAGGATTGCTATTGGCTGAAAGACACAAGTACCAATTACTGGGATCAAAGCACTTGAGTTTCCACAAATGTGAACAATAGAAGAAGATCTGATGGTTATAGCATCAGGGCCAGGCTTTAATAATATCATTCCCAATATTCTTTTTTCCTTAATTTAAAAAGAAATAAAAGCAGAGTATCCTCAACTGTTATGCATTTCTGCTATTGCAGTTTCTGCCCAAACTGTCATTGAGGTATGGCTTTATATTAAGAATCAAGTACATACCTTTCATACATTTAATCCCCAGAATGGAATATATGGTTATGGTTATGCTGAAAGGTCACCTGTAAACACCGGCCACATAGCAAGAGGAATCTGAGGTTTGGGTGTATGCAACTTGCTCCTACAGTAAACTGTGCTTCAGTTTAAACATTTGCTGAGCTCAACAAACACTTCACAGAATAGAAAAAGTTCTGGGTACTCACCCATGGCACACTCATCCACATCTTCTGTGCAGTCAGCCCCTTTGTAGCCTTGGGGGCAGGTGCAAATATACTGCCCATTTAGGGGGTTGGTGTCACACAGTGCCCCCTTGTGGCAAGGATTGCTGATGCATGCATCATCCAGATGACACAGGAGACCTGTCACAGGGTGGGGCAAAGGAGAACTAAGAGAAAATGTCCTTCACTTGGGGAAGAGCTTTCTCTTTCACCCAGGAGGGAAAACCTCATGATCAGTTCCTCAGAAACCAACATGGAGATTTATAGGCAACTTCCGCTTTGCCTGACCCTACCCTGGGGACATGCTTGGCTACCAGCAAAGTACCTAGCTGCAACCCTAGACTCTGATCCTGAGCCCTCAGCTAGACCTCTCCTTCAGTGCAGAGACATCTACAGGCCAGAAAATAAGAAGACGGAGATAGGGGCCAGGCGCGGTGGCTCACGCCTGTAATCCCAGCACTTTGGGAGGCCGAGGCAGGTGGATCACAAGGTCAGGAGATTGAGACCATCCTGGCTAACACGGTGAAACCCCATCTCTACTAAAAATGCAAAAAATTAGCCGGGCATGGTGGTGGGCACCTGTAGTCCCAGCTACTTGGGAGGCTGAGGCAGGAGAATGGCGTGAACCCGGGAGGCGGAGCTTGCAGTGAGCCGAGATCGCATCACTGCACTCTAACCTGGGCGATTGAGCGAGACTCCGTCTCAAAAGAAAAAAAAAAAAAAGGAGGCGGAGATAGGAAAATGGAGTGACCATCCAGATAGTGTGCCAGATTTAGCAAACAAAATAGAGGATGTCCAGTTGAATTTTAGATAAACAAGAAGTAACTTTTAGTATGTCTCAAATATTCCATACATCCTACATTTTATCTGGAATCCTACTTCCCCAATATTATGCTACCTGATGATCATGAGGCCACCTGAACACCATCAGCCTCTACTAGAGTAGCCTTTTAATAGCACCAACATTCCTGATTCAGGTGGCCCCAGGTCTCTGAAGATATTACTAGGCTTCCTGTTTTATATAGTTCACATGGGAACTGGATTTTCCAGTCTGCAATTAACTTAAGAACAGGTAACTAAGGCTTCTTCCACAAAGTTGGAGCTAGGGCTTTTGGAAAGGCATCCATGAAAGAACATTTCAAAACTGCTGGGCAGAAAGTTCTCCCAGCTAAATTATCTTCTCCCATCACCTTCCCCCTTACATTGCTCTCCTTCTCCTAGAACTAGTAGCTGTTAAATTGAGAGGTGAGAGGAATGCTAACCCGGTAGCATGTAAAAATCTTCCCTGAGGGGAATATTTTCATAGACATTGAGGGTTAGAAGGCACTTAAATGTTTCTCTCCTGCCAACTTCTTCTGAGTAAATAGATGGTTTCTTCTTAAAATGAAGCCTGTGGATCCATTTATTAGCCATTTTATCTTAATAGCTGAGGTGCTTTTCAGTCTAAGATCTTAAGGACTTCAGCAGATGCTCCAAAGACAATAGTTACTAACTTTCCTTTTTTGGAATGAAAAACTAAAGTATGTAGAGTTGAGAAGAGAGCCTAAAGTCCTAAGGAGGAAGACTATCTTCACAGCACTTTGGTTAGCAGGTTACATTTCTGGAACAGTCCTGAGTGATATGTTCCCACTGATGGTAACTCAAAGAATACAGCTGTTTGGGATGAAAGAGAAGGCAGAGTCCTGAATGCCGCCTGCCCCTTCCCCGTTTCTAGCTCTGTCCTTCTGCTAACCTACCTGCCTTCCCCTCTGGGCACATGCAAGAGAAGGAGGCCACACGGTCGATGCAGGTGGAGCCTGGAGTACAGGAGGCGAAGGCACAATCATCAATGTTCTCACTGCAGTCATCTCCACTCCAGCCGTTGACACACACACAGCCATAGCCTCCATTGCGGTTGGCACAGGTGCCCCCATTCTGACAGGCATTGGGCTGCAGCAGGCATTCATCCACATCCTCTGTGCAGAACTGTCCTATTAGGGGAAAATTATTTTTGATTAGAGCTCTTGAGTCTCAAAGGATTAGTACCATACCAGCCCCCACACACACTTCTTCTTCATGTGATCTGTCTGAAATTAAGGCAAGCAGAGCTCACAGAAGGCTAGGTCTTCACATGAATTTTAAGGCCAACTTGAGCCATCCAAATGACATTTATTCCAGGCAAATCATTTCAAGATGAATAGAATAGTTCCTACCACTAGAAACTCTAACTAAACATGAGGGTTTAGCCAACCTATCAAAGAGAAGGTAAAACCTGTAGGACCCTTGAGTTAACTAATCCCTGCGTCAATGAACATATAAGTAAGAAGAGCAAGGAAAGAAGAGTACAAAAGATGAGTAAGAAAAAAAAATGAGAAGGAATCTATATGCCAAACATTAGGGTAACTGTTCTATATCTTGACTGTATCAATGTCAATACCCTGCTTGTAATATTATGCAACAGTTCCATAAGATGATGTTACCACTGGGAGACACTAGATAAAGGTACAGGAAATCTTTCTGTATTAATCCTCATAACTATGCAAAACTACAAGTATCTGAAAACAAAAAGTCTAATTTTTGAAAATGTTAGGGCAAGCAATATAGGGTAGAGAGAAGACATGAAAGATGTTGAAAATCTCTGGTGAAGTATGGATGTGAAGGGCAAGGCCAAGAATAATGAGAATGGAGCAAGCTGTGCTCAGCCTGAGGCACCCCATACTTAAAGGATGGGGATTTGTGGAAGAAGACATGGAAAGTCCACCCAATGTACTAGGAGATGGAAAAAGGACTGGTATGCACTGCCTGAAAAAGACCACACTAAAGGAAGCTAAACATGAGCCCACATCTGGCTAGGTTGCAGGCCACCAACTACAGCAACAATGCAGACTAAGGCAAAGGCTCCTAAGTCCCTTAGCAAAGAACAAGAGAATGTCTTCAACTTACAACCCAAGAATCTGTGATTAACAAAAGCAGTATAGGGCCAGATCATATGAGCGATAAAATAAATTGGTGGTTGGTTTTATTTGAGGTCTTTTAAAAACAGTTTAGAGAGCTACCAAAGGAACTAAAATTTAGATCATCCAAATTCTCTAAAACATGGTAAGTTGTTGAAAATTAAAAAAAAATGTCAAGGTGTCCTTCATTCTCCCTTTGTAAATAAAACTCAACAAATAATTTTAAAAGGCACTCTGATAAAGAGGCCTCCTAATAAAAAAAAAGAACACAGTATTTGTGCTTAGAAAATGCCAAGGCTATCTCTAGACTCAGAATACCTAGCAATTTGACTGGCTCATGTATCTGTAGAAGGCCTGTTAACCATTATTACTCACAGATGCTAGTTGTGTCTGACTTAACCTGACTGACTGTTCTTTATTCCTATCTAACATGTACCTCCATTACTATAGAACCAATATCACTCTATCACACTTATTTGGTACTTCTGTCTCCCACTGCTTGGCTGCAGTTTAGAGGGTTTTTTGTATTCCCAGCCAAGAGCCAACTGCCTAGGATGGCAGGATGGGTATGTGGATGTCTCCAGAACTCTGTGTTCAGCATAACCCTTCCATGCTCCTCTCCTAAGTCCAGCCATATAATTCTTGAAGGAGCAACTGTGTCTTTACATGATCAAACCCTCCTGGCCATAGCTGACTGACCCAAGATGGGCATCTGATCCAAGCTACATTACTGTATCTCTCCCAAATTATTGGAGTAGGACCACTTTGCCACATAGACCAAAAAGATGAGGAGGCTGGTCTGCAGAGAAAGTGATATGGGTGAATGAGAAGTGCACAGAGAGCCAGGCACAGTGGCTCACACCTGTAAACCCAACATTTTGGGAGGCCAAACAGGAAGATCACTTGAGCCCACAAGTTAAGAGACCAGCCTGCAGGCACTACTCGGAAGGCTGAAGTAGGGGAATCACTTGAGTCATGATCATGCCACCGCATCCCAGTCTGGACAACAGAGCAAGACCCTATCTCAAAAAAAGAACAATAGAAAAGATGTGCACAAAGGGAAAAAAACATGCTGCCATTCAAGTTGTTGGTTCCAATTGTTACTGAAGCCCAACTACCAGTAAGCCTACTCAGTGTCATAGCCATTCTGAGAGATGCCCCTTGCAACAGGTCTTTCTAATTTGAAATGAGGTTGTGTCAACTGCAACCCAAAGTATTAACACAGAAAGAGTGAGTGATGAGGCAGTGAATGTGGGAGGTAATGAGGGAAATGAGGGAGGAAGGAAGGGAGAAGATGAATAAGAAAGTGACAACACTGAGGCAGTGAGTGAGGGAGTGACTGAAAGGAGTGAGCGAGGGAGGCAGTGCGTGAGAGAGTAAAAGATGGAGGAGGTGAGAAAGGGAAGGAAGGAGTCAGTGAGTGAGTGAAGGAATCAGGGAATGAAGGAGGGAGTGAGTGAGTACACTGGCAATAATCTCCCTCAGGGCAGATGATGTCATTTATTACAGAAACTTTGCTGTCTTATAGTGCTAGCAGAAATAGTACCTCAAAGTAATGAGAGCTGTGTTATTAGGATGCAGGTGGGATTGAGAAATGAAAACATGACCAAGAAGTAGGTGAAGAGTTACTGCAACATGAAAATTGCTGAGTCTCATCTATTATATTTATGCTAACTCAAATATCCACAATACCCACCAACCAAACTGACTTGCTGAATGTGAACAATTTAGATGTCATTTTCCTTTATTGAGGCTTTGTGATCATTTTGGGTACTTTAAGACACAATGTGTTTAAAGTTATTTTGTATACATTTCTTATGCACTATAATAAACAGACACTGAAATAATGTAGCAAGACAAAGTAGGTAAATAAAGGAAAGGAAATGTGGCACTCTCGGGAAAGGAAACCAGTAGCCATTGACTGCCTACTGAGAAGCAAGCACTGTGCTTGGACTCTCATAAAAATTGTCTCATTTATATCTCAGGAAACAGTCTCAGAGAGGTAAAATAATGTGCCTTTGTAAGACAGTGAGTGAAGGACAGTTGAGATTTGAACTGGAGCTGCCTTACTCCAAAATTCTTAACAAAGACCTGAGGTGAGAATCTGACCATATCCAGCCATCTCTGCATGTCTTGGGCTTCCCAAGGGCACACAGGCATGGGGAAGTGGATGGGATGGAGGAGGTGAGGACTCATCATGACTCAAACAACTTGATTACTGGAAACACTTGTGACTGCAAACTCCTGTCTAAAAGGGAAATGTATTTTTAGGTACAGTCCACTGTTTTTTTGTTTTGTTTTGTTTTGTTTTTTTCTGAGATGGAGTTTTGCTCTGTTGCCCAGGCTGGAGTGCAGTGGTGCGATCTCGGCTCACTGCAAACTCCACTTCCCAGGTTCACGCCATTCTCCTGCGTCAGCCTCCCGAGTAGCTGGGAATACAGGCACCCGCCACCACGCCTGGCTAATTTTTTGTATTTTTAGTAGAGACAGGGTTTCACCGTGTGAGCCAGGATGGTCTCGATCTCCTGACCTGGTGATCCGCCCACCTCGGCCTCCCAAAGTGCTGGCATTACAGGTGTGAGCCACCACACCCGGCCAGTCCATTGGTTTTTGAATGAGACTGAATTTTGAAGATTACCTGTCTTCATTGAACACCTTTGGACCATGTATCTGTTCGACAGTGCTTGTTAGGGACAGGTAATTTAGAGATCCAAGAAGACACTGGCTTATAAGTAATTAGCTACTGGATGGATCACACTTCTCTAAGGTTCAGGCACATTTCTACAGATTCGCATTTTCTCCTAGTCCCATTTCTGCCAGATTATTTTCTCCCTATTAAACTTCTATCAACTGGTTCTAAAATTCGGATTAGGAAGAACAGTAACCAGGATGGCCATAACACTTGCTTATTCTAAAATTCCCAGTGGAACATCTGCTACAATACAACAACTTCCTTCACGTCACCACCCTCCTGGCACAGGAAAAACCAGTGCAGAAGCCTAAAAATAAAAAACTTCAGGTTCAGGAAGGTAAAAAAAGGAAACAAAATCTTCCCAAGTTCACACGGTTGGTGAGTGAGAGTGCTGCACTGAAACCCGGATTGGTCTGACTGCAAATCTGATGCTCTTTGACTGCAGCAGAGTTGAGTATTCAGCCCTGGATGTGATCAACACAATCCACAGATGAGGTCCCTGATCTCAGGGTCTTACAGCACCCTGAGAGGGCACAGGTGCATAAGATAGTTAAGAAACACTCGTATTAGAGAGGAATAAAGGCACAAGGTCACCAGATACTTGAGTGGGAAAAGTTCTTGGCGATCACCTAGAGGTCTTAAGTGTATGCTCTACGGTCATTGAGCTTATCCCACTGGCGCAAGAAAGCACCAGCCTGGGCTGGTGGTTGAAGATTTACAGAGGAAAACAGGATTAAGTCTTAAACATATCAAAATAACTGGAGTGTATTCTTTGGCTGGGGTTTTAAAAGAAGAAAAATTTGGAGGTCATTGAGGCTTTGAATTTGAGTATGAATTCGGAACTTGATACAACAAAGAGGAGGATGAGGAAAGACATGATCAATATTGTGTTTGAAGGTAAGTTGACCAATAGAATACAGAAGGGATTAAGAGCAAATGAGTTTATGTTAGTAGGGAAAGGAGGAGAAAGCACTAAGTTATAGGCTACCTAGCAAATAAAAGCCTTTGGTGAAAGAGGAGAGCTGTATTGTTTCCATGTCCTACCAAGCTACTAAATCTTCAATACAAACAAGTGTCAGCATGTGTCATCACCTGTGTCAACACACAAACTTTGCTGGTGAACTCCCAAAATGTTGCACAAAGCTCAGGTAGGCAAGTTTTCAAGGGCAATAATTATCCCTCTCACTAATTTCCACCTGCCAGATATTGCAGGCTACTGTCATTTTTTTAACATCAGGACTGAGGTAGTGGACTAGCTAGGCTCTTATTTCCTATGGGCAAAAGAGAAAGAAAATAACTTGTTTTTAAAAACTACCCTCTCTAACGCCACAATGACTCTGGAACAATCTGAAATGAAATGTCAAACTAGCATATCCTTGGCTGATACCTTAAACACTGAGTGCCACCTGTAACTACTGACAATTTTCTGGTTGATCACTTTTGCCTTGTAAATATATTCAAATCTATACCTCTCCTTTGTACAGTTTATGCTAACCACAATAACTTTTGTTGATTCCTCAAACATTGTAAGTTTCCTCCTGCCTCAGTGCTGCTGCAGAAGCTGCTCTGTCCACCTGAAACATTTTTTCCCTGCTTATTCACATGGCTGGGTACCTGTCTTATCAAGAGAGTAGGTCTACAAATGCACATCTCATGATTCTCCACCACTGCATCATTCCATTCAATCCATCCTGGAATGGATCACAAGCTGTGATTTTATATTTATTTACTCTTCACAGTCTCTTTCCCATTTCGCTATAAGCTCCAGGAGGACAGGGACGGTGTCTGCCATTCACCTTGGTATCTATGCCAGCCACTGCACTAGACACCTGGTGTCAGTGGTGAAACTGACCTTGGACAGCATCTAATCTAACATGCTCATTTCACAGATGAGGAAACTAGGACCTGAGAGGTATAGCAACTTGTCCAAATTTGCACAGTTAGTTGGCAAAAGAATTAGAAGTGAAAATAGTTCAGTGCTGATAAAGACTTTGGGGTGTGAGATTGCTACAGATCAAGTTAGTTTTCAAAATAAAGAAGGCCAATCTGAGCTGACTGTTGAGGGATGTAGGGAAAGAGGAAGAAGCTCAGAGTACTACAAGTGAAGATAACATGGCATTAGCAACCCACCATTAGCAAAGGAAGTATCCTGTTTTGGTTTTGCAGGAGTAGGGTCACCTCTATGCTGATCTTTTCTTGTTGCTCCATCCTCTGGCTTCTTCAGGCTGAACAAGTAACATTATGGGCACAGTCGGCCAGGCGCGGTGGCTCACACCTATAATTCCAGCACTTTGGGAGGCTGAGGCAGGTGGATCACGATGTCAAGAGATTGAGACCATCCTGGCCAACATGGTGAAACCCTGTCTTTACTAAAACTACAAAAATTAGCGGGCATGATGGTGCATGCCTGTAGTCCCAGCTGCTTGGGAGGCTGAGGCAGGAGAATCACTTGAACCCAGGAGGCGGAGGTTGCAGTGAGCTGAGATCGCGCCACTGCACTCCAGCCTGGCGACAGAACGAGACTCCATCTCAAAAAAAAAAAAAAAAAAAAAAAAAAAAATTATGGGCACAGCCTGTGGCAGTAAATATAACAGGGTGAACCTAAGAGGTCTGTACTGAAATAGAAACCATGGCCTGGGCCTCACTAGCACCACGCTTCAGCCAAGTGAGCCAAGGACCACGGAACAGTCAGCATTTATGAGCTGTAACACGCGGGGACACAAACAGCTCATTACGGCTCTCTCAAGGCAAGGGCCCCACCCACAAACCACTAGTTTGACTTGGAGCTACAAGAGATGGGTAAAAAATAGAGAGGGACAATAAGAGAAAGAAAGAAAAGAAGAGAAAGGAATTGAAAAAAGTAAGGTGCTGAGCCTCGGCTCTCACCCTTTCCAGTCATCTCTTAACTGTGAAGTCTGTGGGAAAAAGTTTGCTCACATCACTGGTCCTGTTAAGGGTCAACTCTCATTGCAACAACAATCTCCACAAGAGGAACAAATAAAAAATGAGCTTGGCTGGCCCTTGCCCTGACCCTGCTACCTTCTCCTCTATGGCTGAGTCAAAAGAGCTCCATCTCCAATATACCCTTCCAACCAGCAGTCACCCAAGCCTCTGAGTTCTGGAGTTTCACCTCTTTCTGTATCAGAGAAGATCATTCTTGTGACTTCTATCCTACAAAACCTCAGCTCTATACACAGGAGACTTTCTATCACGCTGCTGAAGTTGGAGATGAAGAACAAAGAACAAGCTTGGGTGAAACATTCTGTATAAACACTGCTGTCTGCAGGCCCTACCTACTGAGAGGATGGTCTGGGAGTATCGATGTGACTAAGGGGATAATGTAGTTGTGGAAAGGATACTCATACAGAATAAACGCAAGAAATTTCTCCACTGATTCTAGACACCATCATCTTTTTCAGGACTTCTCAAAGGCCTGGTTTCCCTGCATCAAGACCAATGTATTTTCTAATGAGCTGCCAGGATGATCTTAACATGTAAAGCGGACTGTGCCGCTCACTTGCTCAAATCCTTTGATGAATTATTTTGCATTTACAATAAAACTCTAACACCTCCCTATGTTTTCTGCCTATCTCTTTAAGCTCTAACCATGAAATATCACTAGCTCCAGCCACTCTGGGCTTTTTTCATTTCTCAAAATGATCACATTCTTTCCCTCCTCAGTGGCTAGCACATGTTATTCCTTGTGCCTGGGATAGTCTTATCCTCTCTCTCCCCAACTCCTACTCATTGTCTATGTCGAAAATGTTACCTTCTCAAAGACACCTTACTTGCCTGTCACTAAACACAACTAGTTCTGCCTGTTAATATGCTCTCCAGATACATTCTACGTTTCCTGCAAGGCATTTAGTACAGTTCAAAATTTTACGGAGAATTATATTGTCTATGCCTGTGTTTCTCACTAGACTGTCAGTGCCATGAAGAAACGTGGGGGAGCTGTTTCCCTCATCACTGAATCCCCAGCATGCAACACAGTCCCAAGCTTAAATAAATATTCCTGAAATGAATGTTTATCTGCTTAAAGTTCTCTTATTTAAGTTATCCTAATCCCAAAATAATAATCATCTTTCAACTCACCCCTCTCATAGCAACAAAGAGTGTCTCTATTCTGTTCCTACCCCAAGTGTCTGTCACCCTTGTCTACACTACCAGTCCACACACAAACCCCTCATCCCAGTCCCCTTCCTGTGTCACTAAACTCCATCTCATTTGTACCACACCCAGATTCACCTTGCCTTTGCCCACTAGTCCTTCAACTACACCTCAAGGGCAACTCTACATTAAGGTGCACAACTTCCTTCTTTGACTGAAACCTGAGTTTTCCCTAAAGGCACCAGCCCAGTCAGCCCTCTGCGGTAGAGCTCCTGCAGTCCTCCTCTTTCAAACACTGCCACCGACAAGAAACTAGGGGAGAAAGGGTGGGTTTTCTCTTTATTCCCCAACATCACTATTAACCTCAGCAGTAAAAACATATGTACTGAGTTATTTCTAGGTTCCAGATGTGATGATAAGTGCTTTACATTGATTGTCAAATGTAGTCTTCATATATAGTCTAGTTTTACAGATTTAGTACAAACTTGGTGCACACTGAAGAAAAATACTAAAGTATCTTAGAAAGGTAAGAAGAGCTGTGAATTTGGAGATGAGGTTGGGCTGGGAACGACTGGAAAATTGAATGCTGTAATTCATTCATTCGTTATCTAAAAAATATATATGTATACACACACACACACATACACAAACACAATGTGCCAGGCTCCGACTATACACACTGGGATTATAATGGTGAACAAAACAGCCATGGCTTCTGCCTGCAGAACTTACAAATAGCAGATTTATAAACAAACAAACAATGATGACACAGAGTGATAGGTGCTTTCATAGATACCTATTGCCTTGGGAGTACAGAGTAGGGAGAGTAGAGAGGAACTAGAGAATGAAACTTTTAAGAGAAGGCCTGGGAGGAGCGTACAAGACGGGAGAAGTGTGTGAGAGGGTGTGTAGAAAAAGGGTGGAGTGCGGAGTATTTCAGGCAGAAAGTATAGGCTTGAGTTGAAGAGACAGCATGGCTCACTTGAGGTAATGAAAAAAAATTCTTGTGGTTGAATTATAAGAAATGCATTAGGGGAGTGCAGAGAGGTGTGCTGGAGAGGGAGCTACATGCACAGCCTTGGGACTAAATCCAAAGACAAGGAGGACCCACTGAAGTGTTTCCAGCAAAGAGATAACTCGATCCAATGCATGCTTCAGAAAGTCCACTCTCTTGCAGTGAGGAGAATGGACTGAACTCCACCTCACACCTCCAGGTCAACAAAAACTTCAAGCACTGCAGAGTCCAGGCTCCTGTGGCCATTATAGCAACGAGAAATACTGCAGTGCATCTGGGGCAGATTCCGAAGGCAGCAGCACTGAAAAGCATCCAGGCTCAGCCACTGTGTAGATTGCCATGGAGGCTGGGCCAGTGCGGGGCATTCAGAAAGCTGACCCCCACCACAGAGAAGAAAGTGGTGCCAAGCTTTGGTCTCCTGCTAGAAGGCCCCACTCTCTGGCTCTCCCCACTTCCTTAGGCTGCTGGGTTGTTGAGCCAGTTTACATAAAAGCCCCTCGCTGCACCAGGAGGAAAAATTAGCTGCAGCCAGGTTGAGAGCCCCTGTCTATGGGCAGGCAGTTACTCTGCTCAGAATGAATAAAATGGAAAAAAACAACATGGCACCTATTAAAAGATTCTACAACTTAAAACATGGAGAATGTAATGCTTAAGATATTGATGAAAAGCATACTGGGAAAATTATTCACTTCCAGGAGCTAATACATTTAGAAAGAACTGGTTCTGTATGCTCAAGACATTTAGACATATTTATGTTCTACAAAGAAATAAAAAATAATATAGAACATTAGTCTCTGATCAAAGGGGCTGAGAGGCAGGCAGAAGAGGCTACAAAGGACTGACCTGACAATGAAGAAGTATAAGTCAGTGTTATAAAGAAGAACCTTAAGAGAGCTCTCACAGAACACAAAACAAAAAATGAACAGATTAAAAATCAAGAGAGATTTTAGCCCTGCAGACGAAAGAATGAAGACCTAATACAAAGATAATAGGTTTTCCTGACAACTCTACAACAAATGAAAAAGAGAGCAGGGAGCCCAGTGTTACTTATGAAAAAGAAGAAACACTCAACTGGCATTGCATTTCCCTAGAATAGTAACTGGAAGACACAAAGGAACAATGTGTAAGAACTTGATGAGATTAATTCGTGACCCAAGACTTTGATATCTAGTCAAGATACAACTTGTGTATGAAGGCAACTAAATCAAAAGACAGTTTTTGAATAACCAAATGGGTCCAACATGTAACTCCTCTGAAATAAAATTATTCAAAGATACTTATTTAGCTAAAATGTGAATGAAAATAAGGAACTCAGAAATGAAAATGCTGTGACATAATTGCACTGGTAGTTAGCACAACACAAGTAACACATAAAACAAAGTTAAAAATATTATAAATTGGGTTATAAAACTGTAAATATCAAGAATAATTTTAAAGAATATTCATATGTTTATAAATTTGATAACAATAATACAAATATTGAAACCCAGATTATTTATATAAAATCTAGGGAGTGAATGAAAGATATCACAACTAAAAGTATGCTAATTCCTCATCTTCAAGAGAAAGAAATCAATAAATACATTCTAATTTCTGACATTAAAATTAGATAGATGAAGTCCTTTAAAGATTAAAAAAAATACATAGTATAATATAAATTATCACACCATGGTCTGTTGTTCTCCTGGACCAATTTCCTTTTCCTAGAGTGACAAGTGCGTGGCTTACGTTCTTGCTCTTTCCTCTCCTGTCTCACATGAAATCAATATCTGGGTTGAGGACCACCAAGGTTATCTGAATCAAGGGTTCTTACTTTTCTCAACCTCATAGACCTCCGTATCCACTCCATATCACAAGCACACTCACATTCTACACCCCTGTTACAAGACACTCATTGTTCTCATCCAAGATCTCCAACTTGGTACTTCCACTCTCTGACTATAACTTCCCCATCTTCTTCCTTTCTCATTCCCAGTAGACATCTTACCTAATGTATTCCCCACTAAAACCTGTGAGAGTAAACCCCTTCCAATAATCCATTTCATTAGCAAATGTCCTTTGAGCTGCCTTAGCTCTTAGTGTAGCTGAGCTCTATGGTCAATGAGATGAATAAAGTTTCTACCTCCTATAACCCTGCGTTGTGTCTCTCTCTCTCTTTCTTTTTAGTTGTGCAAAATCTTACATAGTGATCTAAACCCATTTTGCTCCTTCCTCCTTCCCCAGGCCTACTTTTTTCTTTAACTTCCTGCAATCTAGCCTCTTAGTCTTGTTTGTATTAAAACTGTATTTCAGAAAATTTCTAATAACTCTACTCTAATGAACATTTTGCGGTTATCATTCATATTTGAGTCTCCTGGTTGTCACTTATTAATAACCATGGTTTGTTAAAATCTGTCCTGGGAATGTCAAAATAAGTAAGAGCAGTTTCCTGCCTTCCAGAGACTGATAGTCTCTTAGGCAAGCTGAGCACATAACCCAGTAAGAGTAGTGAAATATTACAGGAGCTGCCACCGAGGCGTTTAGAGTTGAGTTCAGGGCAAGCTTCTAAGGCTGCATCCTTTGACTCAAGGATGCTATCATGGCTGAGCTCTCTTCCCACCTCTCAGACCTCCCCTTTTCTCACTTTCCTTCTTTGGATCCCATTCCTCATCCATTTTCTGAAGGGTGGATGTTTCTCATACTTTGGGTCCAAATCCTCTGTTCTTATCACTCCACCCAATTTCCCTCACAGACTTGACACATTCCATGGTAACCAAAAGACTCAAAATCTGAGTCTCTTGTCCCTGCCTATATTCTGAACTCCTGGGTCTTACATGTTTTTCACTTGGAAAACTCATCTCCAACTTACCATCATCTCTACCCTATTTCTCCATCTCTGTCAACAGTTCCCATCCACTACTCAGACTCAAAACAGAAGTTCACTCTTCTCAATCACCTTCCTTACGCCACCAAGTACTTAGATGCTTCCCAATTCCTACCACTGTTTCTTTCAAATTCACATTCACACACACTTTCTACTTCCTAGTGTGGTTATATGTGGACTTTCTTATGTCTTCCTAGTCAATTTTATCACTCTTAAAATAGGAATTTTTTTCTTTGTTTCTCTTACAGTATCTAGCATAATATATTCCCTGTAGCAGTTGTTCAATAAATATCTGTAAGTAGGTCCAATAGATAAATTACTGAACCTCCTAACAACCATTCCATGGGGGCTTAGAGAGCCATGAAGTTAAACTGGATCATGCCTGTAACATAGCCAAGGCAACACCCTGAGTCACTGACTGCAGGGCAGGAAAGATCCTGCAGTCTCACCTCCTGTATGTGGGGCTAGACTATCTACTCATCCTTGTTTCCACCAACAGCGCCACTAATCAACTCTGGCATATCTGGGGCAAGGGTGCTTCAGGTTAGCACTGTGGCAGTCTGCCCAACTGATAGAAAAGTGAATTTGGGGTGAGGAGGTAGAATTCAGAGAACAGGCTTATTATAAAGTCCTCACAATCAAGCTGACAGCAGAGAAATTGAAATATGAGACCTTTTTCCCATTCCTCCATGCAGAATACAAATGAGAATAACTTTTCAGTCCCAGATTTAAGTAGTTTACTCTCTCAGTCAAAAAGCTCCATCCCTACAGTCTTAAACAAGTAGAAAAATGGTTGTGAGAAAAGCCTCACTCTAGAGAATAACTCATCACCAGCTAGAGGCTGGACTGAGACAGGAATATCCAACTCAGAATAAGAGCACCATGAGGAAAGTCTCCATTCCCAGACACGAGGAGCTGATGCACCACCTCTGGCGAATGTACTTGCAACTCACGCCAAACATTTTTACTGAAATGGGAGCACCGACAGCAATGGAAACCTCCCCCAGCTCTTGAGGCTCATCATGCTCTAAAGGAGAGCTGAGAGAAAGTGTGGTCAGTTTTCTTTGACTCATATCCACCTAACTTCCATTGTTCACTTCTGCTTCATGTCCCAGAGCACTATTCCAAGCCCATGCTGAACTTACATTTCTGGATTAATAACAAGCACAAGAAAATAAATCACATCTGCCCCAGAAGTGAGCCCAAAGTCAAAAGCAGCCACAGAGAGGAATTTGTGAGTTGAGCTAAGGGTCAACATTAATTCTGAAGGAAATGAACCTTTAAAAAGAAAATTCAAATAGCAGTCTATGTAGACAAAACATTAATCTATGCTGCTCTAATAAATTTTGAGCCCTTTAAAATCTTTTTTTCCTTAAATGGGTATCTGCCAGAGCAGAAATTCTCTGATAAGATGGCCTGAGGCCAAATACAGTATAATAAAGACATTTGTGCTCTATCTTCATCCAACTCTCAGGTCTACTTCTATTTCCTAAAGGAACATCCAGTATTCAGGCTTATCCCTCTAAGACAATTCCTATAAAGAAATAAATCATCTCCCCACACCCACTCCCTAAGACCAATTTCTTTTTTCCATCTGAGCTTAAGCTAGTCCACAAGAGTGATAGTTTTTGAAGGCACAAACAAACACTAATTAGACAGCCACTGTAGGTAAAAACGCCTGCAGTGGGGTATAACACAGTTCTGCCCACAGGCCATGGGGAAACCATCTATTCCTCTACCTCAGGGCTAGAACAGATGCTTCCACAAAGCAGCAGCAATGGTAATACCTACAGACCATTTTTGTATCTGAAGTAATACTGTCCAACTGAAATGTAATGAGAGTCACAGATATAACTTTAAATTTTCCAGTGGCTACTAAAACATTTAATCGTAAAAAGGAAATAGAGGAAATTAATTTTAATATTTAATTCAATGTACCAAGATGTATTATTTCAGCATCTAATCAATATTTAAACATTATTAAAAAGATATCTTTTTTCCATATGAAGTTCTTTTTTTTTTTTTTTTTTTTTTTGAGACAGGTTCTCAGTCTCACTCTGTCCCCCATGGTGGAATGTGCAGTGGCATGATTAGCCTTCCAAGTGACCAGGACTACAGGCGCATGCCACCACACCCAGCTAATTTTGTGTTTTTTGTAGAGACAGGGTTTTGCCATGTTACGAAGGCTGGTCTCAAACTCCTTGGCCCAAGAGATCCATTCATCTCAGCTTCCCAAAGTGCTGGGATTAGAGGCATAAGCCACTGTGCCGGGCCATACTAAGTCTTCAAAATCAGTTATTTGACAGTTACAACACATCTCAATTCACATTAGCCATATTTCAGATGCTCCATAGCAAGATGAAACTAGGGGCCACCATACAGAATAGGATGGATTTAGAATGTTTAGCATAATAGCTGTTTGCAGAACAAATGAAAAAATAAACTTTTTATTGCATTTTTTATTGTTTCAATATCCCAAGAGAGAGATAATAGCAAATAAAGGCTCTGAGAAAAGGAGGCTGACATATTTATCCTAAATCAAACCATGAATAGAGCTGGAAAAAATTCTACTCGTCTTGAAGTGTAGAACTTGCTACAAAAGACCAAGCCTTTTATGTATATGTACTTACAAAACAAAGCCGTAACTATCAGGTTCTTCTCATTAAAAGAATGGCAAATTTAGAAATCTCCATTTATTTAAAATTAATGCCTATCTTTTCTCAGCCCTATGGTCCTACCCATTCTTTTTCAGATAGCTGGCAACTTCATTTCCTTCATTTCCTCAACCCACTACTCCAACGCCTCCTTTTTCATTTTGTCAAAAGCCAGACCAAATAGTTAATGCTTCAAGTCTACAGCTGGAAGTTGTAAAAGGAATTCTGAACAAAGTTGTAGTAGTCTCTTAGGTGTAGAGAAAAAGCATCAGACTGAATCTAAAGCATTTACATAATGTTAACTTCTAACCTCAAAGTAACCAGCTAGGTTCTCAAAAAGGGAAAACACAAGGAGTAAATCACCAAATCTTAGGATAATGAAATTATAAATGAAATTTTCAGTCTATTAAGAAAACCCAAAGTTCTTCAAATAAAACAATATATAGAAAAAAGACCACAGATTTGAGCACAGATTTGGAGTTCAACAAGCCTAGATTCAAACCCTAACCCAACCACCACAGGTCTTGGGCAAATTATTTAACCCTTTTGAATATGCATCATTATCTGAAAAAAAGATATTTAAACTCTATTTCTAATACAGTTATTGAAAAGATTGTACAAGATAAAACATTGTAATCAGCACAGTATTTGAATGCTAACAAACATTAGTTAACTCCTACTAGATCCCTGCTCCATTCACTTATTTAATTTGTGTAACACAGAAAATACTAATCTGAATTTATACATCTAATATCGGTAGAAATATAAGCCCTATGACACAAAATTTTCCTTCTGCTTTTCTCTTTACAATGGGATAGGGGCTGGGATGGTAAATAGCTTAGCTACATGCTACTGAGAACAAAGGTCTGTAAGGAGTGCTAGTAACTTCTGTCATCAATAGTCCAACTGCCCCCATAACTCGGTACATCCCTCACATCAAGTATATAATAATATCAATACAAACGTGGTAACTGTTATCACAGGGGAATACATGGGGTACTAAGGGAGTCCAGAGTAGAACATTTAGCTCAGCCTGGAGAGAGATCACGGAAGCCCTCCTGAAGGAGGTAACCACTTGATCTGAGTCAGCCATGCCAAAAATGATGAGAAAAATGGGGGAGGAGTGGAGAAGGAAATCCTAG
Organism: Rhinopithecus roxellana; assembly: GCF_007565055.1. NCBI lineage: Eukaryota > Metazoa > Chordata > Mammalia > Primates > Cercopithecidae > Rhinopithecus > Rhinopithecus roxellana. The sequence goes on along the minus strand of NC_044556.1, from coordinate 50,643,895 downwards.
AGAAAAGGAATGGTGTCAATGAAGACACAGGATGTGAAGTACTATGCAGTATGTACAGGAAAACTGGGAGCAGAGAACTGCTAGGGCATGCCGCTAGATGCATGAGGAGACTGGGGAAGCAGACAGGGCTGAGGCCATGAAAGGCTTCATATAACAGAAGAAGGATCTTAGACTTTATCCTGTTGATGATGGGCAAGGCAAAAACAAGGCTTCTCACTGGGAATCAAAGAATTGGTATGAGTGAAGAAGAAAACCTGTGATGAATAACAAAAAAACTGAAGGTCACTCTAAATGACAGACAGCAAATCAAAAGAAATAAAATTGCCACATTAAACTTATTCATGATCTCCACTACCCTTTTTGGAAAATATAAAAGCAGAAACATCTTATAAAGACTTCTATAAAAAAGAGGCATTTATTAAATGTCCTGGGATAAGAAATTTGAATAAAATATCATTTCACTGGGAAAGTTTTCCCCAAGAGCAGGCCTTCCTAATTAATATCAAAGCAAGAAACCAAGTGTGGTATCAAATAAAAACCAACAACAATACTACAATGCTGTTTAATCTTCACTGGCATCAGAAGCCTCAGTACTACACAGTTACTCTCACACAGCAAGGAAAAGATCAGAATGTGGTCAAGTTCTTAACAAGTATCTCATCCTGTCCAATACTGTAAGGATCATTAAAAAGAGAAAAAAAAAAAAAAACCATAAATTTTTCTAGTTACTATATGTCATGTAATTAACTTTACAGTAATTTTTTAAGTTGAAAAAATAGCCTCTGAAAAGTCTACCACAGGAAAATGGCAAAAACTAGAAGAGAGAATGTGACAAAAAGTACAGAGGGCTAAAAGTGTAGTTCTAGGATCAAAACACCATGAAGAAATTCTAGGGGAACTCCCAATTCTAGGAAAACCTGGTGGAAAAGTATTAAAAGGGACAGTTTGGGGATTAAAAGTAGAAATGTTTGGCCTCCCTATGAAGTCGTGTGATTGAGTTTTTAAATGCTTTTCATCTTTTTCTATTCATAGTCTATAGTTTTAAAGAGTACTCTAAATAATTAGATGCTATAGATAAGGAAAAGAAATTCAGAGACACTAAAGAATACCAGGTAGTAATGACTGCACTTCAACATCAAGATTCTTTGTAGGAGATAGCCCCACTACTGGTGCTTTAATTTTTTCTTATAATACTAACTTCCTCTTGGGTTTCCACATTAAATTAATTTCTCTCAAAAAGGCCCAGCTCTTAGTCCCTTAATCAGTTCTTAATTGTCTCTACTTTCAGTAGATAAACAAATATAAAGAGAAATTAGAACCAAATGTCTGCATAAATCACTCAACCTGCCTAAGACTACATGAGAAACTACCAAGAGGCTGTAAAATTAAACAAGACTACCCTTCTAATGTTAGAGGCAGAAAAATCTATTTTTGTCCTGTGTGCAAAAAGGGATAGAACTAAAAAACAAATGTAGGATGCATATCATAAAAATAATGTTGTTAAGAGTACCTGCCCAACACTTTGCCTAGTTATAGGACATGACATTAAGACGGGACAGATCTCTGTCCATGAACAAATAAGCTCTGAACTCTTGTAGCCTGTACAATTTATTTGAGCATTTCAGGAAATTTCTCCTCTTTAATATTTATTAAGCATCAACTACGTTCCAGGTAATGTCCTGCTTTTCCCAGATAATAAGCTTAGAGTGTAGCAGTAATGCTCTTCTCTCATATCTGCCACAGCATCTAGCATGGTGCTGAGTTCAGAGTTGCTGATAATACCTGTGAAAATATGTCTTTGAGTGAACATAGGAGAATGTATGAGGTTAGTACAATAAGCAAAGATCTAGCATGGAGATCCTGCTCAGTTCACATACTGGTTCCAGAGCAGGCCTAAGATTTTTGTTACTGATATTTTAAAAAAACAGTCTGCCTCTGGTCACCAATCCATACCCCATTCTGGTGGATTCTCCACACTGTACATACCTGTCCATTGTGGGGGGCAGCGGCAGTTGTAAGTGTTGACCCCATCCACACAAACCCCTCCATTCTGACACCTGTGGTTAGGGCAGTCATCAATATTCCTCTCACAGGTGCTCCCTTCAAAACCTGGTAAATAAAGAACAAAAGAAAATGGTGAAATCTCATGCAAAAGAAACGACCTGCTCTGTTCCCACAGAACATGGTTATTAAAACAGAGCCACTTCATGACTTCAGTTCAACAGCTGCTCACCCAGGACTCGCCATATGAAAAATCCCCAATTCTCTGTCTTCTCTGGCCTCAAGCATAGCTAGACAGTGAAAGTGATTCATTGTGCCAATGGCATGCCTTCATAGTTACCTCACAAGTATTTCAAAATGTTTTCATGAAATAAAATCCCAGGGATGATAAATGTCCATTTGGGACAGAGATATTCAAGGGTTCTGAAAAAACAGGGTATTAGATTTTCCACAGCTCCATGCCAGACTAATGGGAAGAACAGATAAAATATTACCTAATTAAATTTAAGTTCCTTTTATTTTTTTTCTTTGAATGATTGCTAGGCCTCCAAGCCAGGTGAGAAAGGGAGTGGAGGAGGATATTGGAAAAACACTGAACTTAAAGTATGAAGACATGGGTCAGTCCCAATCTCACCACCCTGCAAGCTATTCGTACATGGTAAACTAAAGTTCCACATCAGCTTCCTCACCTGTAAAAAATGAGGCTGATTCCACTTGCCTATCCTGTCTTTCTAATTGTAAGTGCCACATCATGAAAAAGTGCTATACAAATGTTAAAAGGTATCTGAAAATTGGGTGGCATTATTACTAGTTAAGCTTACCAGCACTTCAAATTCATCAGCCTCTTCTCTAAACTTATAGCATTGCTTCCTTTCTCTTAACTTTTTCTTTTATGAAAAATGAAACTAGTACACCAAACTTCACTCTAACTGCCCACAATGTGGTCCTTCGTAGTTTATATGTTGGGCCTCTTCCTTTCTCTTTCCTTGCTACCAAACTCCTGAGCTAATTAAATAGAAGACTGCCAGCTTCTATTATAAACATTCTCCTATTTGAAATATAGTATGATTACATATTTGGCTTCCTCAAAATATCCCTTAAGGTTCCGCTCTCTCACTCAAAATACTTATTGGGCCTTACATTAGGCACTGGTGATACAGCAGTGAGTCCTTGCTTTTGTGGCATTTACAGCCTGGTGAGTGGGACATGCATCAATCACACTTTGCTTTATTCTTTACCGTAAGTTATTGTGACATTCTACATCTGCTCTGCTACATTGGAACATGGCTGATTTCTCTTAATACAATGGCGGTCATATAAATAAGTATAAACTGAGTGACCAAAAACATTAGTCAAAAATCACTCCAGGGAAGACAGAAATCACTGAAGGCTTTATTGAAGGAAATTATATTTCTCCAAGCATTTGGTACTCAGTCCATTCAAGCAGATGAATCACTAAGGAAGCCTGAAAGAGACTATGAAAATATACTCAAATTTCAAAAATGTATATTACTCATATTTCATATTACTCATATAGAAATATGAGTCTTACAAATAGACTGAGCCAGAAAATGATGAGCCATTGAAGCCCACCCCTACAGAATCTATGGGACCTACTAGGTCCTTGAATAAGAACTAGGTTCAGAATTGCTGCCCAATAATACCTGTGAAAATATGTCCTTGAGTGAACATAGGACCAGCCCCTAGTCTGGATTCTTGATGAAGATATTCTTTGGAAAATTTAAAGACATAGTTTTAGATTGTTGGGGAAAATGGGGCCCTGGCCTACAACTGCTAAACTTAAGAGGTCTGGTGGTGTACTAAAATGTCAATGATCATCCTCTCCCTAACTCGATCTCTCTGATGAGCAACACTAAATACAGTTGACTAGGGTGTCAGGGAGGTAGTAAAGCCCTTGTAGCTAAACTATAAGGAATAGAAACTGTGACTCTAACTTTATACTAGCCAATGTTACAACTAACTGAATTCACCAACCACAGACAAATTAAGAAAGCAGAAGCATTTCAGCAGAACCACAACAGAAAAGAAATAAAGTGTTTTCTTTTTATAACTGATTGACTACTGTTGAGGTACTTCTTCCCTGTCAATAGGTAGGTAGGTAGGTAAGAGGGGAGGTAGGTAAGACAGCTATTTCATGGCTAAAAGCATGGCTTCTGGGGCCAAACTGTCTAGGCTCAACTCTCAGCATTGCCATGCAATAGCTGGGTGAACATGAGCAAGATACTTAAACTTTCTTGGGGAATTAACAGGACCTACCTTAAATGGTTTTGTAAAGATTAAATGAATTAGATAAAAACAGCTCTTAATTCAACAAATGGTCCTGGGACAACTAAATATCCACATGCAAGAGAATGAAGTTAGACTCCCTCCTCGCACATAAAAATTAACTCAAAATGGATCAGAGACCTAAAGGTAGGTGGTAAAATTATAAATCACTTACAAATAGTAAATCTTTGTAATGTGGGACAAGCAAACTTTTCACAAATATGACAGAGAGCACAAGCAACAAAAGAAAAAATAAATTGTATTTCATCAAGTTAAAAACATTTGGGCTGAAAAGGATATCATCAAGAAGGTGAAAAGACAGCATACAGAATGACAGAAAATATCTGCAAATCGTATTATCTGATAAGAGACTTGCATTTAGGATATATTTTTAAAAACTATTACAGTTCAATATTAAAAAGATAAACCAATTATAAAGTAGGTAAAGGATCTGAACAGACATTCTCCAAAGAAGATACATGATGACTAACAAGTATATGAAAAGATGTTGAAAATCATCAACCATCAGGGAAATGTAAATCAAGACCACAATGAGATACACACTTCACATTATGGATGAATATAATAAAAAAGACAGATAATAACAAGTGTTGATGAGGATGTGGAGAAACTGGAATTCTCATATACTGCTGCTTGAAATGTCAAATAATGTACCCACTTCAGAATAGTGTGACAGTTCCTGAAAAGGTTAAACAGCATTACCATCTGATGCAGCAATTCTGCTCCTAGGTATATACCCAAGAAATATGAAGATATATGTCCACCAAAAAATTATACAAAAATCTTCATAACACAATTATTGATAATACTCAAAAAGTAGAAGCAACTCAAATGTCAATCAACTGATGACGGATAAATAAAATGATAAAATGTGGTAAATCTATATGATAAAATATTATTCAGCCATGAAAAGGAATGGAGTACTGATATATGCTACCACATCAATGAACTTTGAAAACCTCATGCTAAGTGAAAGAAGCTGTGACAAATTACTACATAGTGTATGTTTCCATTTGTATGAAATGTCCAGAAGAGGCAAATAGAGACAGAAAGTAGACTAGTAGTTGCCTAGGGCTGGGAGGGAGTTAGGAGGAATGGAGAGTAATTGATAATGGGTAAAGGGTTTCTTTTGATGTATAAAAATATTCTAGAATTGATTGCGGTGATGGTTACTCCTATCCATAAATCTACTAAAATTACTCAATTGTGTACTTTTTTAAAAAGTAAATTGTATGGTATATAAACTCAAATCTATTATATGGTATATAAATCTCAAAGCTATTGTATTAAGGGAAAAAGCACTAAACACAGTGCCTTACACATATTAGCTAATATTATTATTTGTCAGTAGTATTACAGCATCCCTTAGAGATTGTCTACTCTAATCCTTTCATGTTACAGATGAGGAAGTTGAGAGCCAGATGGCTGACTTGCCCAAGATTAAATAGCTAGTAAGTAGGAATAAGTACTGAACCAGAAACTTTACCCAATTGCAGTCCATACGTTTTCTGGGATCCTGGAGTTCCCTTCTGACAATGTAAAAATACAAACTTAGGTCAAAAGTTCCCATGTCTGAGAAAACCCAAGCCAAATCAGTTCTCCTCCAAAGTTAAGACAGGATTTATGCTTTAAAAATAGAGATACAGAATTCTCTTTGGAAAGATCTACCAAATTCTTGTAGGAAACAGTCTACCCAAAGTAGGGGAAAGGCTATATGAAAAGTTACAAGGCACTTCTTAAAAATGTATCTTAAGTTTTCAGGGAAAGGTAAACAGACAAGTTTCCAGACCCGTGGGTGGAATGGGTGTAGCAGATTCACCAAGAGGCTCACAGGGCCATACTAAAGGGAGTCTACTGTTTAAAGCCAATTCACGTCCTTAAAAGGTCAAATGGAGAGAAATTAAACTTGGGAGAAGCATTTTAAGACTGCGCTGTTACAAAACCACGGGCCACTTAACTGATTAATGATGGCAATGAGGGCAGGGACCAGAAAAGAGTCTTTCGAACCTGTCATCCCCACACACAACAGCAACTTTCAGGGAAACACCCTTGTCTTTCCATTTTCAGACCCTAGGAGGTGTGAGGGTAGAAAGGCTAGGTAGAGAAGATGAAAAAGTGAGCAGAAAGGAGATGAGATGACACAACCAGGATTCTCTGATGCTGGGCTCAAAGTCCTCAAGAAAAGCTCCCATGAACAAGGAAGAAAGAGTGAAGAAAAAAAAACAGGGATACCTGGAACTGGACAAAGGTAAAAAGATAAAAGGATACTTTTTCTCCCCCAGAAGAAGTCTGTCACAAAAGCAAACCTGCAAATACACGATCAGTGTGACACCCAAGAAAATGACATATGCGGCTGGGCATGGTGCCTCATGCCTGGAATCCCAGCACTATGAGAGGCCAAGGTGGGTGGATCACCTGAGATCAGGCTCAAGGCCAACCTGACCAACATGGTGAAACCCCATCTCTACTAAAAATACAAAAATTAGCCAGGCATAGTGGCAGGCACCTGTAGTCCCAGCTACTTGGGAGGCTGAGACATGAGAATAGCTTGAACCCGGGAGGTGGAGGCTGCAGTGAGCTGAGATTGCACCACTGTACTCCAGCCTGGGCGACAGAGCAAGGCTCTCTCTCAAAAAAAAAAAAAAAAAAGAAAGAAAGAAAGTAAACAGAATGACACATGCCCCCAAGTGTGAGAATGCAAGAGGGAATCTGTCCCTATCCAACCAGTTTTCTTGGCAAACACTTTCCATTCTCTGAATGAGCCCAGATTAACTCACTGACCCCTGTGCCTGTGCCACATATCTCCCACCCCATCACCTGCACAGGCTCGCTGTTCCCACCTGCTTCCCTTCATATCTTCCTATTGACCTCACTTTTTTCTAACTTTGTCACCAAAGAAGTCAAAGAAATAAATCGGAGGATTCAAAGACAATAATTTCAGTACATTTTAAAAAATTGTAAAATATAGGAATTCTCATCTCTGTTTACCACGTTCAATTCATTCATTTTTCAAATATTCATTGATGCACCATTTTTGGACAGGCACTATGCTGGGGATGCTGGGGGGACTAGGGTAGGGAGTTAAAATGAGAGTGTCTACTTGGAAAGATGAACAGATAAATAATCACCGTGATAAGTGCTGTGCTGGAGATATGCAGATGTCAAAAGACCTTAGAAGGTCTCCAATCCACTTGGAGGATAGGGAATATAGAAGAGAAGGCATTTCAGTGAAATAGGGTGTCTTTGACAAATCACTAAGAATAAGTTCTATATAAAAAAGGGGAAGAGGGTGATAGAAAGCTGAGGAGGCAGCATAGGCAAGAACATCCAGCATGAGAGAACAGTGACAGACATCAGGAACATCTTTCAGGAACATCAGGTAAAATGGACTTAGGGCTCAAGTCAAAGGAGCTAAAATAATACACCCTGGAAAGTGGTATGATCATTTCTGCATCTGCTCCAGAGAAACCTGCCAAAATATGATTAGCATAATACCCAAGAGAACGTCACATTCCCCATGTGTGAAAATGCAAGAGGGAATTATTTCTAATAGTTCTTAAGCTCAGCAACAACAGAGTAGACACAAAAGCCACAGAATGTGCTTAGGCTTTACTTTAATGATATAGGGATATCATGTATCATCAGCCTGTGGAGTATAGAGGTGGTTTACAAAGGATAAACCTTCATTGTTTGGAAAGGAAAGATCAGAGAACTCTTTATGAAGTTTAAACAAAATCAGAGGAATAAAGAGATGTGGGAAAGAAAGAAAAAAAGAAAGTACATTGAGGACAGTCCAATCCAACTGTGAACTCATAAGGGACAGCCTGTAAATTCAAAACAGCCTACTGTTTTCTGATTACTTGTGCTACTTTATTAAAATTGCCACAATCACAAAACTAGTCTACCTCTTTCTCTCCTCATTATTGGCCCTAACCCAAAAATAGTGGGAGTAAATGATTTAATCATTTATTTTCATGCTCCATTTTGTTCTTAAAATTACTGTGGTTGGTGCCCCTCCTTTAGCTTCTACTAAAGACTTTACATAATGAAAGTTCATGAAGTGTCTGGATTATTAACAGTTACTTATCCAAAAAGATGAGACATGGTTCATTGATTTGATTCTATTAGTTCTCTCTTGGAGATATTTTTCTCCACCCTCTGTGAAGAAACATTTCTTTCTGTGTCATACAGGATGAGTCATTTTTGTAGTTTTAATTCCCTCTTGAGTCCTACAATAATACTAAAATACTCACAGTGACTACAGTATCCTTTGCAGGAAAAGAATTGTAACTTAACCATTTAAATATAGTCACTAAGTTATGTGGCATTCACTGACTCAAAGTTGAAAAAGACTCCAAAATTCTTATCCAGTATTATTTGAGTATACAAGGACAAAAGGAGAGGCCAAACTAAGTCTAGGATGCACAATACAAAGAAGAAAATGAGAAGACCAAAGTTACAGTCTCAATACTATGACATGATACTAAACTATACAGTCAGTCAGCCAATATATATTTGCGGGCCTAGTATATACTGGGCACTGTTTGTAGGTGTTTGGAATACAACAGTAAACAAAAACAAAGATCCTAGTTTTCATTCTGGAAAAGGTAAGAGGCAGTAGAATTTGGAAAAGACAGACAATAAACAATAGACATAATGAAGTAAATTATATAGTATAAATTATATAGTAAGAAGATAAGAGTTACAGAAAAAGAAAACAAAAAGTAGACCAGGGTTAGTAATTAAGGGGGTGGGGGACAGTTACAATTTTAAATAGGGTGGTTAGAGTAACCCTCAATTAGAAGTGCCAAGACGTGAAATGCAGTGGAAGCAACCATTTGAGAGTTGCATAATACTTTAACAAGCTACTTTGACTCCTGCTGACTTTGTTTCCCCATTTTTAGAACTGAAATAATAATTCTCATTAAATAAGGGTGCTTTTTACATTGAGATAGTGACTATTACTCTAAGCAACATTTTAGTTTCCTGACAAGCATGGGAAGCAACTGGATGAAGGGCAATGGAAGGAAGGGCACTGCATTATGAAAAGGACTTTTTAAAAGAAAACCATCTTTAGGCACTATTTCCCTTTGTGGAAATAAAGTGAATATTTTCTGAACTCCATCTGGG